>NC_140591.1:1084591-2370987 GCF_964204655.1 Triturus cristatus
CTTCAGACTTCCATCACTTGTCAGGACTCCTCTCTCACAAGAATTTCCTTGAGGCCCTTTCTGCCAGGCTGCCACAAGACTGTGTGGACTATGTGGGGCCTCTCATAGACTGTGCAAAGGCGTCAATCAGGAACTGCCAACAGGACCACATCCAGCTTGCTTGTGCAGCCACAAAAGGCAAGGATTATAGGGTCTGTGTGCTCTGACCATCAGGACTCCGATGCACGTGCTTTCATCAAATAGTTTTTGTGCGACCAGTATCCGTCGGTGACCTCAGTGCTTCCTGGTGCGTCGTGGAGCTACTGCAGACGCATCGCTCGTGTCGGGGTTTCCCTCTCACTGGAATCCCCGGAGGCCCTTGCCTCTGGATTGCCACTGGCCTGTGTGGAGTGTTCAGAGCCTCTAGTATGGACCCATGACCGAGGTCACTGAGGATTTCCGAACAGGACCACAACCATGCCTCTAGGGAAACCCCAAAGGTGGATGGTACAAATGGTTGAGTATGCTTTCTTCAGCAGGCTTCAGGTTCACTGGGTCTAACAGAATGTTTCTGGTTGGCCCGCCTCCCACAACGACAGGGACACCATGTTAACATCTGGTTGTTGGGTAGACATACAATTCCACTCTGATGGTGTGACTCTCCTTAGGTGAAGTATGTGATGCACTTACTAATGACGACAAATGCTGATGACTGTCAGTGATCTTCCTTGTGATAAGTCTATTACATTTCTTCTTTGTGAGGTTATACTGTGGCCTTGTGCCACTCCCTTCTTCTCCTTTTCATCTTCTTCACAACATGGCAATGTAACATCTTGCCACACTCTTCACCTTGATTCTTCCACAACATGGCGTCCTGCCACACTCCTACTCTTTTCTCTTCAGCACATGGCCCTATGCCATCTTGTCACGCTCATCTTCCTTTTGACCAGGCCTCTCGATGTGACGTGCACTTCACATGGACCTCCCTGGCCATATCCTACCCTAGGATTGATTCTCTTCTCCTCTGTCTCCTGACCAGGCCTCTTGATGTGACCTTTCACAGGGACCTCCCTGGTTACGTCCTGTCCTCTTTGTAGGACCTAACTCTTCTCCTTGTGGACCTCTCAAAAGTCCTGTCCTTTCCTTCAGGGATCTTCTTGGTGCTCCACTCCCTAGCTGGAGGGTCACCGATCTTCCTTCGCCTCTTCATCTTCAATCGAGGACACACTGCTTGTGCCTTGAGGCTACGCCGTGGCGGCACTTGGTCCTGCCTAAGGACGGGCCCGGCATGGTCAGTCACTCCATGTGACATGCTCGGTGGGCCCACGGTGGTCATTCTGTGCTTTGGTAGCGGAGTGGTGCGACCTCTGCTTCTTACTCTCAGAGGGCTCTCTCTCTCCAGGGCTCCTGCCCGTGCTGTCAAGTTTCTGGGTTTTGGTGCACCTCTGACTTCGCGCTCATGGTTCTTCTTCATAGGCGCCCTCTTCTGGTGCTTACCGTGCCCATTGTCCTGGCTTGCGGTGGTGGCCCTTCACCATAGGGGGCATGCGGTGCACTCTTTTTGCTTGCAGTGGGAGTCAGACAGCAACTAGAGTGCACACGCACAGTGCACATTTTCCTTGTGTCTTTCGTGGGGCTCACTTATTGATTGGCTGCCTTTGGTTGTCTTTCGTTAGCTAAACTTCTCTTGGCTACTTGATGCTTCTCTGGGTTGGGGCAGCTTTGGGCTTCTTGGCACTCTTTCGGTGGGGGTTCACAGTCTCTCCCATTCAGCCCATGAGGCAGACCACAGGGATTGTGCTGCGCTCTCTTCTACCAGTCTTTTGGCTGTTGCTGCTTAGAATGCAGTCTCTAGAGTACTGTGGGACCTCTCTTCCTTCTACCTGTTGCTACTCAGGCACATGGCAGCCGCATGAGCAGGCACTTCTGCTAAGATGCCTTGCTACTCCCTTGTGATGTGCAGTGAGGGTGGCCGGTGTGTCCTGAGGCCTACCAGTGCTCATGGGTGTATTTTTCATGTAAAGGCACTGCCTCTCCGTTTACTTTGACAGTAGGCTGTGGCAGCCTTCCCAGTACTGCGGGCCAGTCTTTGTGACTTGCTCATTTTGTACTGGTACGGGTACCCGAAATGGCCACTAGGTGGCATTCACCGTCCTTGTCCTCGATAATTAATGTCCTGGCCAACCTGTGGCCTGCAGCATTTTGGGAAGGTGGGTCTCCCGGTGGCACAGCAGCCACCGTCCTTAAGCGGTTGCAGAAGCTGCCAGCTTTAACTGACAAAGGCCCCTGCATTGACGGGTAGATACACGCAGCACTGCCGCGCACCAAAGGACACCGATGCTCCTTGTCCTCATTTCGTCCTGCTCTGGGACAAAACAGGTGGCACAGGGTTGCTATTGTCGGTGTGGGACTCTCTCCTTGCTGGTGCGGCCCAACCTTCTTTACTGGTCGAGCCTAGGATTTCCCAACGTGTCCCTTTCAGCGAGGTGGATTATCTTCGGCATGCGCCCAGTCGGCCGTTACCTAACAAACCCTCCGAAGGCAGTGCTGCGGTGGGTGGCTTTTGCCCATGTAGGCGTGTCACTCCCCAAGGCACCATGACGGCAGTATTGGAGGCAGACCGGCCTTTATGCACATACAGTGGTGGCAGCCACAGTGCCTCACAGGGAGCCCTAGTCTCCCGCTTCAATACTGGTACCTCTCCCTTCCTTCTTCTCTGGGGTACACCTGCAGGGCTGCAGGTGCGGGGCTCAGGCGTGTCACGCCATGTTGGGACAGTGCTCCTCTTCCCACTTTACTGGTGCAGATGGCTGCAGAAGGGGCAGCATGCAGGCGCCTCAGCAAGTTGGACCATGGGCATGCACCGGCCTTTCTTACTTTTAGCATGCTGGGGAGCATTTTCTTGTTAGCTCTGTCCCATCTTGGCGCTATTCCTGCTGGCGCTGCCTTCACTCGTCCCCAGGAGCCACTATTCTTCCCTGGTTCTTGGCCCATCTACTCACTGGCGGGTTGTCATGCTAGCTTACAGCAGGCAGGGAATGCACGGGGCACATCTACCCCCCAAAACACGACAGGCAGCAGCCCGCACACATGCGTGGATCTGCCTGCTCGTCGGCATTCTAATTCTTAGGGCTTGAGGCCCACATCCAGAATGAATAAGGACACAGACACTGCATTACTGGATCTAGAACTGGCCCATGGCACAGGCGCCCATTCCCCTTTTATTAGCAGGGTCACCTGGTGACGGATGGGTGTGGGGGTGAGTGTGGTTGCCAGCCCTCAAGGAGTGGCTGGTGGAAACACTAGGGGGCAGATTTATGACGACTGGCGCATCCCTGCATATCAGCAGGGATGCGCCAGTTATTATGCGCCACAGCTGCGCCACCATGGATGCACCCCATTTATAATGCGGCGCACCATGGGGCAAAAACGGCACAGATGCGTGACGCATCTGTGCCGAAAAGTGGCGCATTGCTGGAGTTGCGTCGCAAGCGCGACGCAGCTCCAGCAATGATCTGGGGGGCCCTATCTGTACAATGCTGCGTCAATCCTTACGCCTGCTTCAAGCAGGCGCAGGGTTTTGACGCAGCATGGGCCTAAAAGTGACTGAGTGAAATCTTGTAGATTTCACTCAGCCACTTTTAGGAGGCGTTCCTGCGCCAGAACGCCCCCACCTGCCCTGGAACGCCTACATGTGGCGCAGGGCTTTACAACGTGACGCATCTGGGAGATGCGTCACGTTTGTAAATGCCCCGCACCATGGCGCAGGATTTGCGCCGCTGCTGCGTCAGAAAAGTGACGCAACGGCGGCGCAAAAGTGCCGCAAGTGCAACATAAATCTGCCCCTAGATGTCCAAAACACTAGACCGTGTCCTGAAGGACACTTCAACTGTAAGCTTTGCCTGTTGCATTCTGACGATTGAACGGGAAATTAGAAAATAGTACTGTGCACCAACTTTCCTGCAGCCAGACGCCAGGGGCGTAGCACAGGCCCTACGTCTCCCCATGGTTAGGGTGACCAGACATCCCAGATTTCCCCGGACAGTCCCGGTTTTCAGAGTACTGTCCCAGAGTCCCAACACTTTTGTTAATTTCTAATACATGTCCCATTTTTTGGGACAAAGCTCAAGTCTTCCTGAAAGTAGATTTTTAGGTAGGCTGTCCTTTCAGGCGCCTGAGTTATGACATAATTTATTTGTTTCTACCAGGCATCACAAGAGGAGCTCGCTGCCAGCTCCCAGGAAAGACACAAGCGGGGGGTGGAGGGGATAGGGAGGGCACAAGGTGGAGGTTCTGCGATAGCTAAGGCTACTTAAATACAGCCTTGTAAGTTAGCGTTTGTGTGTGTATACACACATTTACGAAAGTTACAGGTCTAGCACACAATTTTTTTAATGAATATCTTTTGACATTTTTTTTAAGGCTATGCAAAAAACGGGACAAGCCAGACATAGAAATCGGACTAACGGCTTTACTCCTACTTTTATGTATGACTTGTCCTGATTTTTGCTTCTCAAATTCTGGCAGTCCTGCCAAGTATCACGCATCAGACTTTACACTAACGCGTTTCAGTGTGGTGCTCCGCCTCACCGCACTGAAATGCATTGTCACGCATAATGCAGAGTGGCAGTCTCAGGTGTACATTTACTGATGACTGCAAATGTGAGTGTACCACAATGGGGTAACCCAGTAACCCTCAGCGCCTGGGCGAGTGTGGCAGCTGGCTGCAGGCACTGCTTGTGGTCTGCCTGCGCCGGCGCGCTGCTTCCGTGGTCTTCTTGAGGCAGTGATCCCAGCTAAGCGCCTGCCAGTCCCAGGCTCTGCCTCTCTGCTACAATGTATCACGCGGGGCTCTGTGTCAGCCTGCCAGACGTCACGTCCGTTGCCCAAGCTAGGGCTCTGCGGGGGTATGTCACATCCTGCTGGCTTTGAGAGCGGGGAGTTTGTTCTTCAGGAAGGCGCCAAGGCGGCCGCAAATAATTATGGAGCATCGCCGTTGCTTGCACATGATGGCCCGGCCACACGGACTCATTTGTGAAACATTGTCTGTGTCAAAGAATGCAGAGAGGGATGGGGACTGCACAGTTTTAAGCAGATGCGGTAGAGACGGCTGTGACAGACTGTCAGAGCTTGATACTTTGTTTATAGTATCGGAAGTGTGAGGCCGGGCCGTTCAGGCCGGAATCTCTGCCACGTGTATCTGGCGTGAAACTGACACTAGCGAGAGGAGGGCCCAGCTTACTTGGATCCCGTGGTTGGCAGGCAGAAGTAGCATTGCTCTTCACCCCTGTGCCTGCTCTTGCAGAGACAAGGAGGAGGCACTACAGGTGCGTTGCTGGATGTTTTTGCGGCACCAGTAGCAGGGAGACCACAAAGGGTCTTGTATAGTATACCCCCAACAGTAGCAGTTTACTGGCTTAAAAGTGCCAGCAGTGGCCAGCAGCACCACCAGTCTGAGGAGCTCAGCTCAAATGCTGCTGACAGCAGATCCGAGGGATGACGCGACGAAAGAGAAAGCCAGTGTGATACTGGCTGGCTAAATTGAGTTGGATTATTGAGAAAATCACATTATTTTTCTTGGTGCTGTGCCCACTGCAGGCAGAGAGAATGTGGGGCCAGCGTCATGTGGTGCACGCTGCACCTCATTGATGGTGTACTTTATTTAGCTAGCCTTGAAAAGGGACTTTGGCGCGCAACTACAAGGCAGGAAGTTTTTTTATTTTGCTAAAGCCTGCTGGAAAACTATATTTGAGGGTTCCCAAACCATCGAAACTGCTGCCAACCAGAGCGAGACACTCCTTAGGAGAGGGGACCTGCCTATGACCCTCCATTTCAAAGGCCCAAAAACATGGTAGCTCAAGACGTGTAAACAAAGCTGCTGGCCGAAGCACTCACCTTTGAGCCCTCCAAGCTCTTGTGAAATGGCAGCAGGAAGGTTAGTCACCCGCTGTGCCCTGTGTTAATTTGATAACCGCAACATGTACTTAAATATATTTGGTTAAGTGCAATGGCACGAGTGTGTAAGACTTGCTCAGAGATAATTTCTTTACCTTTACATTTGTTTGCACATTTTAATACTGTATCCATTCCAAATTACATTCTATGTAAAACAGCTTGAAAGGGGATGCCTGCTTTTACTGAATTTCCTTCTTCTGCGGCTATGGGTCCATATCAAACGTTTAATTTGGTCTTTGCAATGGAGCAAAAGAAACATTTTGAAAACTAGCACGTGCAGCCATGTCTAATTTCTGCCTGTGTTTCTTGTTGGAGGGAATCTTGTAAGAGATGTTACAGATAACGTTTCACTCTTTCAGTGGTTCAATAGAACACCACCTACATGGATGTTATTTCATGAGCGGCTGACTCTTCCTGCTTGGCTTACATGTTATGATGATGATGATAATTTAAGTGTTGCAACTGACCGCAGACCACTGCATATTCACTGGGGGAAACACTTGTTTGTTGTCCATGGACATCACGTGCCTTGCTGCCATACCCATGCTCTTGTAGGTTATAAGCAGCTGCATTGCTCACTAAGGGTTTCTGCTGTTCTTGGCCTCCCATTCCACTGAAGGAAGTGTCCATATGTGGATAATGCTCTATTACTTACCGGTAATCTTCATTACTCCGGGTCCCGTTGTCCTCGTCCCATTCATTACAAAGTGGAGAATACCAAAGCAGAAAACCCGGCCTTCCGCACCCACAAGCACACCCAGGAAACTACAACAAAAGCAGCAACCGAAGGGAGCACCGAGAAGGAGGGAAAGCGGGACCGCAGGAAGCAACCGGCCCGCAACCCAGAACAGGACAGCAGGGACCAAACAAGAACCGGAGACAACCAAGAAAAAAACAGACGGCCAGGGCCCCAACAAGGAGGCCGCCAACCAGAGAAACTGGAGACAGGGCAACCCGGAGCAAGACCCAAAGGACACAGCCAAGGAACCCACCGGGCAAGGCTGCCCAGCGGCCCGAAGAAAGCCAAAGAAAGAAGCCAAGACCGGCTAACACAGCGCAGGCACAAGCACCCACACCAACAAGGAAGGAAGAAAGCACAGGCCAGAAACCGGCCCCGCCACCAACCCCCAGCCCAGAGGGAGGAGCCGCAGCAAGAGCCCAGGGGCTGAACAGGAGCGGAACCCCAACCAAACCGAAAAGGACAGGGAAGGAGACATAGACCCAAACCCCAGGAGGCCAAAAGCCCCACATGGAAGGAGACCGCAAACCAAACCCAGAAGGCCACCAAACCCAGAACAGAAAGGGAAGAGGAGTCCAACTCAAAGACCACAGGCCAGAGACGCCCCCAGAAAGAATCAGCCGAAAGCCGACCAACAACGGGAGGGCCAACAAAGACCGGAAACCAACAACAAACAAGCCAGCAAGGGCTGGGACAGGGCCACCGGCCACAACCCCCAAAACCCCCAACCCCAAAGGGAGGGAAAAAACAAGGCAGGATGGGAGCCCAGGGCAACCGGGAACAACCGGCAGCCCCAAACCAGGAAACAACCAGGCACGAACCCACCGAACCACAGAGCCAGGAAGCCAGGACCGGAGCCAAGCAACCAGACGAAGCAGGAGGACCCGCAGGCCCAACCAACCCCCGGAAGGAGCCCACGCAGTGCCCAGGCCAAAGCAAAAGGCAGGGAGGAACAGAGACCCCCAGCACACACCAGCCGGACCACACAGCAGGCTGGAAAAAGAAACAGAGGAAACCACCCAAGCGGAAACCGGAGGAAGCAGAGAAGTCAGGGGGCCAAGCAGCAGCAAAATCCCAGACAACCCGCAGCCAGGAGGGCAGACCCCACAGAGGAAAGAGGAACACCACAGAACCGCACCCCAACCAGAGAAGGGGGGGTTGGCACCCAAACAGACACACACTGGAAACGGAGCCCGGGGAAGCAATGGAAGACAGGAGCGAGCCAGGACACCAGAACCAGGAAAGAACCAGGAACGCCCAGCAAAACACACCCCAAAACCAGCCGAAGAGCGACAGCACAGCCAGAAAGCCGAGGAAGCACAGCCCAATGCCACCCCAAACCAGCAGGAAGCCGGCAGACCCAGAGCAACAGGAGGCAACCAAGGACACGCCAACCCAAAAGCAGCGAACATCCGGAACCCCACCCAGGCCGGAACAGGGGAACCGCAACTCAGGAGGAAAAGGAGAACCCGAGCAAAGGGGAACCCCAAAGCCAAACAGCAAACAGCGGAAACCCCAGGACCAGGCAGAAAAACGGACACCCAACCACAGGCGAACCAAGCCCGTGAAGAGAACCGCCGGCCGGAGCAGGCCCAGAAGGACCCAGCAGGACACGGCCACAAACCCGCATAGCGCCCCGCTAGGACACCCAAAGAGAGCAGAGGCAATGACGCAGAGCCAAAAAAGGTGACCAACAGGCGCTCAAAAACCCGCAGGAGCGGGAAACCCTAGCAGACACCCAGGCAGGCATCCACGGCGCGTACCAGACGTGACCAGGACCCCCCAGGGAGCAAACGTAACCAGAGCACAGCCGGACCCCCAGCCGGGAGAACCGCCGAACAGAAGAGGGGAAACAGGCGCCAAACCAAGGAGTGGCAGCAGCGAAAGATAGCCAGGCCCAAACAGAAGCGGCATGAACCCCAGGGACCGAAGGCGAACCACCACCGGAAACACAACCCGGGAAGGGCGCAAAGGAAAGGAAGAGCAGGAGCCCAACCACACCAGGCACCCCCAGGTGGCCCCAACCAGGAACAAACCAGGCCCGACCGAACGGAACCCCAGAGACCAGAAGAGAGCAGGAATGTAGGCAGAACCAGGAGGGGCGGCCAGGAACACCGAAGCAAGCCAAAGGCAAGCACAGAGCGCACCAGGGCAGGAGCAACCAAGACAGAAGCACCCATCAAGGAAGAGGCAAGCAGTTGGAGACATCACCAACCACCGTCGACCTGTCACCACACTGAGGGTGTACAGGCCATTGTCCAGACAGATATTGAGGGTATTTTAAACTGTTTCACTTCATTTTCACGTGCACTCTGTTTTAAGAATTTGGTCCTGACGAAGCGCCACCGACCTTTTAGGCGAAAGAGGCGCGAAACAGGTTGGCCTTTGATCAATGATCCCTGGGCATAGAGTGCCTTTAGGGATACAATTTTTTTTTTTTTAGCAGTCTAATTCTGCTTAGGGTACATCTATATAATTCGCTGCATGATGACCCTCCATGTTTACACAAATTTGCACGCACCTTTTTTACCTTTTACCCTCTACATAGAACCCACTCCCCACACGCCCACATGCACCATCCGGCGGTTCTTAAAAGATCTCCGTCAAAGTGACCCTTCGGGGGCCCGTAGGGAATTGCAGCGCCGGCCCTACGAGGAGCAACCACCCGATGATGAAGCATGACACCCTTTGGGGAGTGTGAGGGCAACAGAAGACATAGAGAGGTCTTCCATTTACCTGAGTGGGCCTTCTAACTAGGATTCCTTTCACTCTCTATTTTTCTTTCTCTTTTTTAGGGCCCGGGTGACTTTTTGCACCTGCCCGTAGGAACTTTGTCCTCCTGGTGATACACAACATCACCAACCAGCCAGACCCCTGAAGCAACCCAAGCACACAGAAGGCTCCGGGGCAAACACCCGAAGCCCAAGGCTGGAGCAAAGGAGAACAGAACAGCCGCACACAAGGAGGCACGAGCAACCCGGAACCCCGGGAGGCCAACCCACAGAACGGGACGGAAGCTGGAAAAACAAAAACGCCAACTGGACCCGCAGGCAGAGGGGGCAAAGCGCCGCAGAGAGCACCAGGCACGACCCCAGGAAGCCCCAAGGGGAACCAGACACAGCCCATGGGACGGGAGGAACAAAGCCAGGAACCAGGAGCCCCCGTGCACCAACTCTGACCAACCACACAGAAGCCAGGAAGCTGAGGTGAACACCCAGCACACCCAAGTGGAGCAGAAGCCACAACCAAACAGGCCGCCCGCAGCGGAGGCAAGGCACCCTGAAAATGGGCAGGCAGACAGACGGACCCAGCACATAAGAAAGCAGTGCAGACCCCGGTAGGCCAACAGGAACCCAGGGGAGCCAAACGGCCCCCCCCACGCAGCCGCCAAAGGAACAGGAACACCGTCCCACCACCTGCCGGGGGCAGGGAACCGCGGAGAAGCCCAGAGCCAGGAGGACCAGAAGTGCACCCCAATAGGCCGCACCCGAGGATGCGAGAGGTGACCCCATCCGCAGAGCAGCAGGGGGCAGAACGCAAGGAAGCAGGCAAGAGGGCCCGGAACAAAACCGGCACCCCCACAAGCCACAGTTGCCAAAGAGAGCAGCAGAGGCCAAAACACCAGGACCCCTCACAGCGCACAGTCCCCGGAGCCCCCAAAAGGAAGCACCCACAAGGCATGAGAGCCAAGCGCGAAATAGGCGTGCCACAAAATGGCGAAACCAACCCCCCGCAGGAAACAAGGGAGGACAGCAGAGCAGGACCCCAACAGCAAAGAAAACGGCGCACCCCGCTCCGCCACGGAGAGCCACAACCAGGAAAACCCGCCGCCGCCGATAGAAAAGTGACAGAAGGCACCAGAGCCAGCACCCCTAAGGGGCAAAACCCCACAGCAGGAGGGAACATCGCCCGACCGCCCGCACCATCAGGGGCCCGACGGACGGGCCATAGGAACCCCAAGGAACACCCCCAAAGGACACGCCCGGGGAGAGCACCAACGGTGCACATGAACAGATGGAGCTAGGTGCTAGCGAGGCACTGGAAGAGCAAATGCCCAGAATTACTGGACATCAAGCGTTGTCGCCTGGACCCAAACCCCGGATCCCCAGCTGCGAAGTCGAACCCCAAGGCTACATCCACACCCTGTTCCAAGGCACCCGAGACTCGAACCGGGCTCCCCAGCACCAAATACAGACACCCCAGCCCTCAGCAGCACAACTAAGCACACCCACGGAAAGAGGCGCTGCAGAAGCGGGTACGCAGCTCAGCGGTAGAGCACATTTTTGCATCCCATGCAGGAGGACCCGGGAACAACCCCGGCAGCGACAGGAGGTCTCGCAGCCCCAACCGGGCAAATCCCAGAAGGGCAACGTCGGGGAAGGAAGCTGTAAAGAGGAAGTGGGGGCCACCAGTCAACAAGGCCCACACCGCCAGCGCACTGACAGTACGAGAAGCCAGTCGGCCCCCTCCCAACATGGAAACCCCGTCCCACAAGAGCAAAAAGCAGAGGCGTATGCACCACATAGCACACGGCGCACCAGAAGGGGAGGGAAACAGAAGAGAAAGCATACAAACAGTGCCTTCCTGGACATCCGAAGCCCTCAAATGACCAGCAGAGGTAAAACAGGCAGGGAAGTAAGGAAACCGGCAAGCGGTACTCACTCGGAGAGTGGGCCAACCCCAGGAACAAGGCCCCCACTCCATTCGCCATCACACCAGGAGACCGTCAGGAGCCCATCCAGCGCAGCACGTCTCACCCGGCCAAGCTCGGGAAGACGAGCCCGTGACCCGGAAGAAACCGGGAGCTCCAGCCCCAGCCGCACAGGGCCGGGAGGCCACGCAAAGCAAGCAGGACACCGGCTCCAATAAAGTCTGACTCCCAGCAAGCCCGGCAGGCCAGAAGACAGCCCATGAAACCCCTGCCCGCACAGCCAGGCAGGGGGAGAAGAGAAGCACCGCCACTCCAGCCCAGCAGGAGCAGCACCAGCACAGTCAAGTCCATTCTGTCGACAGACAGAAAAAAAGAACAGGCGGGATGCTGGGTAAGTACTGCTTATGTACTCCCGGTGGGAGGGGCAGTATTAGTGTCCCAGCAATCCTCTTGTTTTTTTCTGTCGGGAGATGGTTATCTCCACTTTGTAATGAATGGGACGAGGACATAAAGGACCTGGGGGTAATGAGCACCCTACTCTCAGCATGCTTGAGTGGACAGGCCCTACCCACACCTTTTTCCAGCTTTATCCTAAAGACAAGCTTCACCTTGCACACTCTGCAGTCCTTTGCAAATGTTTAGCACAAATGCTATTACATTTCTGACTGCTACAATGTGATGTTGGTGGCCTGAACAGTTGTCTCCTTGATATCAGCATCTTTATCTTCTATTTTAGGGGTTTTGGGCAGTTCCCAGATATTTTAGTGTTTCCCATTGACAAAAGGCTGCAATTTCTGATATTTAGCTCTTTTCATGCACTTCATTTTTCTTGTGAGAAACTGTCACTCATAATTGATGAATGCCACTCATAATTACACTGAAATTATGAAAATGTCACATACAGTAAAATTAAACCTTGGCAGCTATGCTCTGGTCACCCTACCCATGTTGAAAGGGTGGGGGGAGGCAGCACTCCAGTGGCCCCCAAAACCTTCCGAGGGGCCCCATTCCAACTTAGGCCAGTGAGATAGGAACCTCCGGCATCCTCTTGACATTGAGCAGGGGGGGGGGGGCATCCTCGTCCGTTACGCCACAGCCAGACACCGCGGTAAGTGCTGAGTGCAGGCTCCACCGGTGGCAAGACCTGCCCCTTAGTGCCAATATCGGCAACACTCCCCATCCCTCCCACAGCAATCACTTAGAGAAATAATCAGACAAGACACATTTTTAGTGGAGAAAATTGCTGCAGGTTTATTTGCATAACAGATATGCCAACATGGTGGGTTATCTTACGGGCAATCCCAGGGCAGGCAGCCCCTCGCCGCCTCCCCACCTGATGAGTCAAAATACACCCTGGCCCTAGCCAACCGGTGTTTGTTAGGTTTGGGAGAGGGGATAGCCCCACCAACCGGTGGACAACCAGTCCACCCCCTTACTCACGCCCCCCCCAGCTCAGGGCGGCGCAGCGTTGCAGGCAACCCCCGGTTGCTCAGGCCCACAACCGCCCATAGGACTAACGGGGCGCCGTCGCTCCTCCAGGGTCCAACGCGAGGACCTCCCTGGGGATATTTGGCTTTAGCACCCTTACTGTGCTCCTGCAGAGGGTACGCTTCTGTACCTTACAGCCTCTGGATCGCCCTGTAACTCCACCTGCAACACAAAATAATAAATTAGATAAAGACACCCCCCCGCCTGTATGCTGGGTAAGCGGTGGGGAGGGAAACGGCGTCCCGGCAGAAGAAGAAAGAGGGCGATCAGTGGGCGGGAAAGGTATAAGTACCTCTCCCCCCCACGTCCTCCTGCCCGGAGTGACGTGGGCAAGGGGGACCCCCGAGGGTCCCATACGCTGGGAGGCTGACTCATTGTGTGCCATCCTTTGGCACTAAGGGTGGCCGCCCTCTTAGGAGGGACCCCTGCGTGGGCCCGGGGCAGCCCTGCATAGTGCCAATATCGGCAACACTCCCCATCCCTCCCACAGCAATCACTTAGAGAAATAATAAGACAAGACACATTTTTAGTGGAGAAAATTGCTGCAGGTTTATTTGCATAACAGATATGCCAACATGGTGGGTTATCTTACGGGCGATCCCAGGGCAGGCAGCCCCTCGCCGCCTGCCCACCTGATGAGCCAAAATACACCCTGGACCTAGCCAACCGGTGTTTGTTAGGTTTGGGGGAGGGGATAGCCCCTCCCACCGGTGGACAACCAGTCCACCCCCTTACTCACGCCCCCCCAGCTCAGGGGGGCGGAGCGTTGCAGGCAACCCCTGGTTGCTCAGGTCTACAACCGCCCGTAGGCCTAACGGGGCGCCATCGCTCCTCCAGGGTCCAACGCGAGGACCTCCCTGGGGATATTTGGCTTTAGCACCCTTACTGTGCTCCTGCAGAGGGTACGCTTCTGTACCTTTCAGCCTCTGGATCTCCCTGTAACTCCGCCACAGCACTGGGTGTGGCCACCGTCACCCCAGGTCCCCCCACCAAGGTAGGCATCTTTACCTATATCCTGCTGATTCCCAGGCCTCTCCCAGGTACAAGGTCCCTGTTCACTCTTGACCGGTGCACCCCCTATTAATCAAAACACCCTGTGTACTTGGCATGCTAAAACCCATGTCTGATAAAGCTAAACAACCTCTGTTCGGTGAATTTACGCATGGCACTGTTAACTTTCCTGCGCGAGGATTCCGGCCTCCCGCGACCGGGCTCCTCGCCATACTCAATGAGGGGTTATCCCTGACCCCTATAACTCCCCAGTGATTACCAAAATGATGAGAGGGGAGAACAACCCGCCCCCAAACTGTCACAGCTTCTCCAGCCGGCTGTTCCAGCACATGCCTGAGACCCAACCAAATTATCCCCGTAGTGTGCCGCAGCTTCTACCCCAAGCTGTGCTCGCACATGCCTGGGCCCCCCAACCACGTTAAGTCAGTGGTGGAAAACCCATGCCTACATTTATTGGATTCCGCCCATCACGCCACACACAGGATGCCTGGACTGCCCTAGCCCAGACCTTAAATCCTGACAAAATAAAGATATGCTCAGTTGCTAGCATCCTTTAATGAGCGCTGCACACCATATTATACAACTACTCCAGCTTGCACCTAGTTGCACAATAACACTGCACCCCATCACCTCTGGTGCCTCACAGGGTGCCTTCGGACAACTTAAAGTTCGCCTGTACATGATATAATTAACCTCTCCATCCGGCCACTCCCCAGGGTGGCTACAGACAGCTGTACCTATAAAAACTTTGGGATTCCCATCATCCCACCTGCATGGTGTGCTCCGCTGCCAAACCCGCCCAGAAAGCTGTGTTTGCTGCCCCTGCAAAAGGAATGACTGCAAAAGCACCTGTTAGGACCTACATTGCCTGCCCTAATAATCATGCCCGTATTACCCGTTCAACCTGACACTGGTATGGGAATGCTGTCAGCATGAATCGGAGAGTACCCCTCAACCCACTGGGCCATACATCTATCATCCAGCTGGGTGTAACAGAATACCCTTCAGTCAAACCTATTCTAAATGTGCCTTTCTCCCTACCCCTTGAAAGGGAGCACTACATTATTGCTTAGCTGAAGCAACCTGTATCATGACGCTGTGGATTGGAGGACATGGAGTAAACCTATGGTCAGTGTACCTATACCCTCTTTAGTATACACGCAAAATGAACTCTGATGGTAGTCCGACATTGAGATCCTAACCCTCTATTCCAACAATATTAGGGTACCATCACCCATTGGGAATGGCCCCTCATGCCCCAGCTGACAAGATAGAGCCTATTCGTACCCGGTCTAAAAGACCCGACCGACACCTAAAATCCTGACAAGAGGAAGCCTACTAACCTGCCCCCACTCTGTGGGAACAACCCTGTGCAATATTCGGGAAGGTTGCCACCCAGAAAACCCTCCCCGGCACCCGGGGGTCATGCAGTCGCTCCTAGGCCTGAAGTTAACCATGTTCACATATGGATGAAGTCAAAGTACCCATCCCTCAGCGCATGCTTGCAACCTGTCCCCCGCCTTGCCCTAGTCAGAGAGAACGACTGCAGGGAGCATACAGGGTGCATATGTGTCTCTTGAAAACAAAACACCATAAATAAGTTGGTGACTGTCCACACTATCCTACGTGCCTGCCCCACTTCTGCTGCAATACGGAGCAAGTGGCAAAGAGCAATCGAGGTCTTTAGTCATGAAATCAGAATGGGACTCGCAATGAACCACAGACATACCTAATGTCTCTGACGTGAAGCCATTGGACGACCCCAGACAGGCAAAAGCCAGAGACTTCTGATGCCACAAGCAGACCTCGATGTTAAAAGGACCATCAGATCCGAAAAACAGCCCCTTGGAGGTAAACCAAGCAGACCCCAAAATCTGCTTCCATCTGGCCCTGAACTGAAACCTCTGCATTCCACTAGTGGAATACGATCTATGTGCTTCATTATTGCTGGCGTTACTGCTAAGTGTACCCAGTTTTTGCACTGCTCTTTCTTTACCATTTCTCTCTCTGACTGCAAAAGGAAAGAAGATTGTAAGCACCCATCCCATTGTCAAACGACTCAACTGCAAGCAGAACTTGTTAGGAGACATTCAACCTCTGTCTTCGAAGCGCAACAAGCGTGGCAAGTTACTACAGAGTTAAAACCCCTTATTTAACTTGAACTTAGTTGCCCCGGTCCTAAATGTTCCTATAACCAGGAAAGGAGTGGTGCGTCCCACAGCTAGAAAACTTCTGGGTGCGCACCGGCACATGCATCGTATAACATATGAGGCCCAAGCTGTTTTAGCAGTTCCCTCTTGCAGATACCCCAGACAAGATAGTCCTGCCAGTACTCTATTTGAGTCCAGTTGAAACCGGTCCTGAATACCCTGCCCTTTCTGATGATCCCTGGTCATTCTTTCTCAGAACCTAAACCTCCCTAGTACGCCAATTCATGATTAGTCGTTAATACTGTTATTAACGTACCTCTGGTAGCGTTAACTATGATGTTAAATCCAACCTCACTCATGGGAGAGTAACCTACTTTCAACAATCCCACCACAGGAACTCAGCAGCCACTCACTAATATTACTGCAAATAATATAAGATCCCCCTCGAATTCTCATTCTTGAGGTCCTGTGTTGTTCTGAGATACTGTTTTGGATGTTGCACAAAACCACACACAAAAGCTGACCGGGCAGGGAAAAAAGATATAACAGAAGCCCTGTAGCATGGCTCCGGAACCAGTGTGTAACTGCTCTGCTGAGTTGGACCAGACCTTTGCACAGCCCTATGCATGCTCTACCCTGGAGAGCACCTGCATGGTGACAGATCCGGAAACGACCTGGATTACCGACCCAGTACGGTAATGCCACGTGAAAGATCCCCGCCTGACCCCCAACCACAGAGCTGCTTGAGACGGCCACAACACCGTAGGTTACCCGGACGTCTACCACGCCGTCCAACAGTCGCTAAAGCGTGTTCTGCGTGTCCTGCTGTTCTTACATTATGTTACAGTTTGTGGAGGTTGCTAACGTGGGCGTGTGAGATCTGTGTTCTTAGCTTGTCCACGTCCTTGCATGAATCCCCTCTGCTGACATTGCCTCGAGCTTCCTACTACAAGGAAACACCACACCTGCAAGCCAGCCTTAATGGGCGATAATTGCCTAAGGCAATAACCCCAACTGTGACTCGTGAGGCTGAAAATTTTGCATAGCTCCATGTGCCGTCGACTGGCGATTTGCGGCCTCTGATCTGGCACGCGCTACATACTTCAAAAGTGACACTACACCCACACCATACTATTGGGGGATAGTTGCATCAGTAAATGAGCAGCGACTATGGCTCCGACGTCCGGTCTTGTACATGCCTTGGTTTGAAATGATGAGGCTGTGCAAGGTCATAATCAGCCACTTGAAGTTACCTCAAAGTCACAACCGCCTACACAACTACAACTTTATCGCCGCGTTACTCTAGTGCGCACTCCCAGCCCAAGCCACCGTCGACACACATGGCGAACAGCCACACGCCTTCTGTTGTTACTCTGCCATACATCATCACGCCCGCTAAAACGGCCCCTGTACTACCAATGATGCCATACCTCCAACTGGCTCCCGTCCCATGTAGCCCCAGCAAGTGTCACTCTACCCATCAATGCGAAAAGCGTTTCCAAACTTGCGCTGTGAATGCACCCCTGCGGCTTTTCCTTGACACGAGTCACCAGACCGTCAATGAAATAGTGATGGATTTGAGACATGAGCGGCATCCAAAACTACTGAATTCAAATTAGCTAAAATAGTTCTATGAGAGAAGCATTGAACGAATCGCTCAAAGTAAAAAGACATTCCGCTATGGACTACCTTGCTGAAAAGGATGGAGCAATAGCCATGGACGGTAATAGTGAATGAAGACATTATTCATTAATGTTCAGCCACAGTGAGAAACACTACCCCCGAGTGGCCTTCCCACTTTAAGGCACCCTGGCAGCACATATTAGTTTAACCCAACAAATATTCAAACTCAAACTGATATACTGTTTTGACCCACCCAGGGTGCACTGCCCGGTAACAGCCAAGGCAGACGCACAGTAACATCAACTGAAGGCAGTGTAAAACACTGAAAAAAGCTGTAAATTTGTTTTCGCTTCCGATCTCAGGTTGCATTTAATCGCAGGCAATGCAATAACGCTTATCATGATAAACTGCTTAAAACATGTATGCTAAAAATCTGTGCTTAGCCTAGTGTGCCGCCCGACACTTTGCTGCTTTTGCCATTGCCTCGAATTATAAACACCTAACATTACACCTACATCAAGTCAGGACCATTGGCTTTATCAATGGTTGTTAGTTGCATAAGGTAAATCTATTCCGGTTTGGACTGGTTGGGCACAGAAGGCCACGATCAGGATTTTAGGACATAGAACAACCTCCTTCTAGTCGTCGCCCGGCCCCATTTGCAGTGGTGTAGGGGTTTCACACGTATACATACAACCCTACGACCAGTGTAAGACAGAAAAGTTTCCGTTTTAAAGAGCAACGCTTTGACACGGTACAAGGGTGCTCTGAAATATATTGCAGACATATTAAAAAAATTATGTGAAAGGTATGCACTTAATCAATCAATCAATCACGGCATTTGTAAAGCGCGCTACTCACCCGGGAGGGTCTCAAGGCGCTGGGGGAGGGGGAGAAGTTACTGCTCGAACAGCCTGGTCTTGAGCTGCTTCCTGAAGGAGAGATGGTCTTGGGTTTGCCGAAGGTGGGTGGGGAGGGAGTTCCAACTCTGCGGATGCGTGGTACGGTGGCGAGGGCGTGGCTGGTCGATCGTAGCTGGCGGGTGGGCGTGTAGAAGGTCATGCGGTCGTTGAGGTACTTGGGGGCCAGGTCGTGGAGAGCCTTGTGTGCGTGGGTGAGGAGTCTGAACGTGATTCTCTTGCTGACGGGGAGCCAGTGCAGGTCTCTCAGGTGTTCGGTGATATGGCTGTGTCGGGGGATGTCCAGGATGAGTCGTGCGGAGGCGTTCTGGATGCGTTGGAGTCTTTTCTGAAGTCTGGCTGTGGTTCCGGCGTAGAGGGTGTTCCCGTAGTCCAGTCGGCTGGTGACGAGTGCCTGGGTAACGGTCTTTCTGGTTTCAGTGGGGATCCATCTGAAGATCTTGCGGAGCATACGCAGGGTGTTGAAGCATGAAGATGAGACGGCGTTGACTTGTCTGGTCATCGACAGGGAGGAGTCCAGGATGAAGCCCAGGTTGCGTGCGTGGTCCGTTGGTTTGGGAGCGGTGCCCAGGGCCGGGGGCCACCAGGAGTCGTCCTAGGCGGAGGGTGATGATCCCAGGATGAGGACTTCCGTCTTGTCTGAGTTCAGTTTAAGGCAGCTGTTCTTCATCCAGTCGGCGACGTCTTTCATCCCTTCGTGTAGGCTGGTTCTGGTGGTGGTGGGGTCGTTGGTGAGGGAGAGGATCAGCTGGGTGTCGTCGGCGTAGGAGATGATGTTGAGGTTGTGTTGGCGTGCGATGGCTGTGAGGGGGCTCATGTAGACGTTGAAGAGGGTTGGGCTGAGTGAAGATCCTTGTGGTACGCCACAGATGACTTCGGTGGCCTCGGATCTGAATGGGGGGAGGCGGACTCTCTGGGTTCTTCCGGCGAGGAACGAGATGATCCACTCCAGTGCTTTCTCTCAGATTCCGATGTTGCTGAAGCGTTTCACTAGGGTGCGGTGGCAGACAGTGTCGAACGCCGCAGAGAGGTCCAGGAGGATGAGGGCCGCTGTTTCCCCGTTGTCGATCAGGGTTCTGATGTCGTCGGTGCCTGCGATTAGGGGGGTCTCGGTGCTGTGGTTGGCCCGAAATCCGGACTGCGAGGGGTCGAGGGATCCGTTCGTCTCAAGGAAGGCGGCGAGCTGTCTGTTGACGGTCTTCTCGATGACTTTGGCCGGAAAAGGAAGGAGCGAGATGGGACGGTAGTTCATGAGGTCGGTGGGGTTCGCCGTTGGTTTCTTCAGGAGGGCGGTAAGCTCGGCGTGCTTCCAGCTCTCCGGGTAGGTGGCGGTGTGGAAGGAGGAGTTGATGATGTCCCGGAGATGGGGTGCGATGGCGGAGTCGGCCTTGTTGAAGACGTGGTGGGGGCAGGGGTCGGTTGGTGATCCGGAGTGGATGGAGTTCATCGTGCGGGTGGTGTCTTCGGTGCTGATCGGGGTCCAGTTGCAGAGGGTGGTGGTGGCGGGCGTTGGTTCGGTGGTAGGGTGCGTGGTCTGTGCGTCGAAGCTGTTGTGTATGTCGGCGATCTTGTGGTGGAAGAACGAAGCGAGTGAGTCGCAGAGGTCTTGCGAGGGAGTGGTGTCGTTGTTTCCGGCGCTGGGGTTGGAGAACTCTTTGACGATGCTGAAGAGTTCCTTGCTGTCGTGGGCGTTGTTGTCCAGTCGTTCTTTGAGTGCCGACTTCTTGGTGGCGCGGATCAGCTGATGGTGTTTGCGGGTGGCGTGCTTGAGGGCGGCCCTGTTGTGTGTGGTCTGGTCGAGCCGCCAGGCTTTCTCGAGGGTGCGGCAGTTCTTCTTGGATTCCTTGAGTTTGTCGGTGAACCAGGGGGTTTTCTTGCTGCCGGGTCTGCTGGGAGGGTTCTTTAGTGGTGCGAGGTCATCGGCGCAGGCGGTCAGCCACTTGGTGAGGTTGCTGGCTGCTTCGTTGGGGTCCGTTGTGCTGGTGGGGGTGTTCTGGCTGAGGGAGGCGGTGAGCTGCTCGGCGGTGATCTTGCTCCAGCTCCGGCGGGGAGCCTGTTGCGGGTGGTGGTGGGTCGTAGTTCTTCTGAAGCTGAAGTGGACGCAGCTGTGGTCGGTCCAGTGGAGTCCGGTGGAGTGGCTGAAGGAGATGTGTTTGCTGGATGAGAAGACGGGGTCAAGCGTTTGGCCGGCGTAGTGGGTGGGGGTGTTCACCAGTTGCTTGAGTCCGAGGTTGGCGAGGTTGTCCAGCAGGGCGGTGGTGATTCTGTCATTGTTGTTCTCTAGGTGGAAGTTGAGGTCTCCTAGGAGGATGTAGTCGGCGGAGGGAAGGGCGTGCGGGCCGATGAAGTCTGCGATGTCTTTGCTGAATTGTGTGCGTGGTCCCGGGGGTCTGTAGATGAGGGTGCCTCGGAGGGTGGTCTTGGGGTCGGTGTGTATCTGGAAGTGGAGGTGTTCGGCGGCGGTGAAGGTTTCGTCGGAGTTAGTCGAGATGCGGATGGTGTTCTTGTGCACGATGGCGATGCCTCCTCCCGTCTGGTTGACGCGGTCCTTCCGGGTGATCTTGTATCCGTCCGGGATGGCTATGGCGATGTCGGGCGCTGAGGAGGCGTTCATCCAGGTTTTGGTGAGGTATGCGACGTCCGGTGCTGTCGCGTCAAGCAGGTCCCAGAGTTCCACGGCGTGCCTGTGGACGGGGCGGGTGTTGAGCAGGATGCACTTTAGGTGGTTGCTGCTGGTGCTCGACTTGGCGGAGGGGGTGCAGGTCCGGAGGCAGGTGAATCGGCAGGCTTGGCAGGCGAAGGGTCCGTGGGTGCGTCTCGGGGTGGCTCGGTAGCAGGCAGGGTTCCGGCCGGCATTGAGTGCATTGAGGGTGGCAGCGTCGTAGGTCCGTCGGGTAGTCATGCGTCGGCGGGGGCCAGGGGTCCTGGCGCTGGGCGCGGTCCAGGCGCGGACGGGCGCAGACAGGCTTGCCTTTGGCGCACAATCGGCGCGCCCGCTGCGCGTGACCGCTGCGCGTCCGTGCGGTCGCCATTTATGGCTAAGTGGGAGGGAGGAGCAGCTGGGAGGCGGGAGCGGGGATGACGCTGGAAAAGGGGGCGTGGCCGCGAGAACGGCGGCGGCGGGAAGCGGAGAGCGGGGCAGGCGGCAGAGCGGGAACAAGTACAGAATAAACAAAATTATACACAATGAAGCACAAAGTATAACAGTTGAACGCAGAAACAGTCGAAATAGCTGGGGGACAGAACGGCAGGCAGACGGCAGAACCAGGCTTACCGACCCAGTACGGTAATGCCACGTAAAAGTTCACCGCCTGACCCCCAACCACAGAGCTGCTCGAGACGGCCACAACACCGTAGGTTACCCGGACGTCTACCACGCCGTCCAACAGTCGCTAAAGCGTGTTCTGCGTGTCCTGCTGTTCTTACATTATGTTACAGTTTGTGGAGGTTGCTAACGTGGGCGTGTGAGATCTGTGTTCTTAGCTTGTCCACGTCCTTGCATGAATCCCCTCTGCTGACATTGCCTCGAGCTCCCTACTACAAGGAAACACCACACCTGCAAGCCAGCCTTAATGGGCGATAATTGCCTAAGGCAATAACCCCAACTGTGACTCCTGAGGCTGAAAATTTTGCATAGCTCCATGTGCCGTCGACTGGCGATTTGCGGCCTCTGATCTGGCACGCGCTACATACTTCAAAAGTGACACTACACCCACACCATACTATTGGGGGATAGTTGCATCAGTAAATGAGCAGCGACTATGGCTCCGACGTCCGGTCTTGTACATGCCTTGGTTTGAAATGATGAGGCTGTGCAAGGTCATAATCAGCCACTTGAAGTTACCTCAAAGTCACAACCGCCTACACAACTACAACTTTATCGCCGCGTTACTCTAGTGCGCACACCCAGCCCAAGCCACCGTCGACACACATGGCGAACAGCCACACGCCTTCTGTTGTTACTCTGCCATACATCATCACGCCCGCTAAAACGGCCCCTGTACTACCAATGATGCCATACCTCCAACTGGCTCCCGTCCCATGTAGCCCCAGCAAGTGTCACTCTACCCATCAATGAGAAAAGCGTTTCCAAACTTGCGCTGTGAATGCACCCCTGCGGCCTTTCCTTGACACGAGTCACCAGACCGTCAATGAAATAGTGATGGATTTGAGACATGAGCGGCATCCAAAACTACTGAATTCAAATTAGCGAAAATAGTTCTATGAGAGAAGCATTGAACGAATCGCTCAAAGTAAAAAGACATTCCGCTATGGACTACCTTGCTGAAAAGGATGGAGCAATAGCCATGGACGGTAATAGTGAATGAAGACATTATTCATTAATGTTCAGCCACAGTGAGAAACACTACCCCCGAGTGGCCTTCCCACTTTAAGGCACCCTGGCAGCACATATTAGTTTAACCCAACCAATATTCAAACTCAAACTGATATACTGTTTTGACCCACCCAGGGTGCACTGCCCGGTAACAGCCAAGGCAGATGCACAGTAACATCAACTGAAGGCAGTGTAAAACACTGAAAAAAGCTGTAAATTTGTTTTCGCTTCCGATCTCAGGTTGCATTTAATCGCAGGCAATGCAATAACGCTTATCATGATAAACTGCTTAAAACATGTATGCTAAAAATCTGTGCTTAGCCTAGTGTGCCGCCCGACACTTTGCTGCTTTTGCCATTGCCTCGAATTATAAACACCTAACATTACACCTACATCAAGTCAGGACCATTGGCTTTATCAATGGTTGTTAGTTGCATAAGGTAAATCTATTCTGGTTTGGACTGGTTGGGCACAGAAGGCCACGATCAGGATTTTAGGACATAGAACAACCTCCTTCTAGTCGTCGCCCGGCCCCATTTGCAGTGGTGTAGGGGTTTCACACGTATACATACAACCCTACGACCAGTGTAAGACAGAAAAGTTTCCGTTTTAAAGAGCAACGCTTTGACACGGTACAAGGGTGCTCTGAAATATATTGCAGACATATTAAAAAAATTATGTGAAAGGTATGCACTTAATCAATCAATCAATCACGGCATTTGTAAAGCGCGCTACTCACCCGGGAGGGTCTCAAGGCGCTGGGGGAGGGGGGTAAGTTACTGCTCGAACAGCCAGGTCTTGAGCTGCTTCCTGAAGGAGAGATGGTCTTGGGTTTGCCGAAGGTGGGTGGGGAGGGAGTTCCAACTCTGCGGATGCGTGGTACGGTGGCGAGGGCGTGGCTGGTCGATCGTAGCTGGCGGGTGGGCGTGTAGAAGGTCATGCGGTCGTTGAGGTACTTGGGGGCCAGGTCGTGGAGAGCCTTGTGTGCGTGGGTGAGGAGTCTGAACGTGATTCTCTTGCTGACGGGGAGCCAGTGCAGGTCTCTCAGGTGTTCGGTGATATGGCTGTGTCGGGGGATGTCCAGGATGAGTCGTGCGGAGGCGTTCTGGATGCGTTGGAGTCTTTTCTGAAGTCTGGCTGTGGTTCCGGCGTAGAGGGTGTTCCCGTAGTCCAGTCGGCTGGTGACGAGTGCCTGGGTAACGGTCTCCCTGGTTTCAGTGGGGATCCATCTGAAGATCTTGCGGAGCATACGCAGGGTGTTGAAGCATGAAGATGAGACGGCGTTGACTTGTCTGGTCATCGACAGGGAGGAGTCCAGGATGAAGCCCAGGTTGCGTGCGTGGTCCGTTGGTTTGGGAGCGGTGCCCAGGGCCGGGGGCCACCAGGAGTCGTCCTAGGCGGAGGGTGATGATCCCAGGATGAGGACTTCCGTCTTGTCTGAGTTCAGTTTAAGGCAGCTGTTCTTCATCCAGTCGGCGACGTCTTTCATCCCTTCGTGTAGGCTGGTTCTGGTGGTGGTGGGGTCGTTGGTGAGGGAGAGGATCAGCTGGGTGTCGTCGGCGTAGGAGATGATGTTGAGGTTGTGTTGGCGTGCGATGGCTGTGAGGGGGCTCATGTAGATGTTGAAAGAGGGTTGGGCTGAGTGAAGATCCTTGTGGTACGCCACAGATGACTTCGGTGGCCTCGGATCTGAATGGGGGGAGGCGGACTCTCTGGGTTCTTCCGGCGAGGAACGAGATGATCCACTCCAGTGCTTTCTCTCAGATTCCGATGTTGCTGAAGCGTTTCACTAGGGTGCGGGGGCAGACAGTGTCGAACGCCGCAGAGAGGTCCAGGAGGATGAGGGCCGCTGTTTCCCCGTTGTCGATCAGGGTTCTGATGTCGTCGGTGCCTGCGATTAGGGAGGTCTCGGTGCTGTGGTTGGCCCGAAATCCGGACTGCGAGGGGTCGAGGGATCCGTTCGTCTCGAGGAAGGCGGCGAGCTGTCTGTTGACGGTCTTCTCGATGACTTTGGCCGGAAAAGGAAGGAGCGAGATGGGACGGTAGTTCTTGAGGTCGGTGGGGTCCGCCGTTGGTTTCTTCAGGAGGGCGGTAAGCTCGGCGTGCTTCCAGCTCTCCGGGTAGGTGGCGGTGTGGAAGGAGGAGTTGATGATGTCCCGGAGATGGGGTGCGATGGCGGAGTCGGCCTTGTTGAAGACGTGGTGGGGGCAGGGGTCGGTTGGTGATCCGGAGTGGATGGAGTTCATCGTGCGGGTGGTGTCTTCGGTGCTGATCGGGGTCCAGTTGCAGAGGGTGGTGGTGGCGGGCATTGGTTCGGTGGTAGGGTGCGTGGTCTGTGCGTCGAAGCTGTTGTGTATGTCGGCGATCTTGTGGTGTAAGAACGAGGCGAGTGAGTCGCAGAGGTCTTGCGAGGGAGTGGTGTCGTTGTTTCCGGCGCTGGGGTTGGAGAACTCTTTGACGATGCTGAAGAGTTCCTTGCTGTCGTGGGCGTTGTTGTCCAGTCGTTCTTTGAGTGCCGACTTCTTGGTGGCGCGGATCAGCTGATGGTGTTTGCGGGTGGCGTGCTTGAGGGCGGCCCTGTTGTGTGGTCTGGTCGAGCCGCCAGGCTTTCTCGAGGGTGCGGCAGTTCTTCTTGGATTCCTTGAGTTTGTCGGTGAACCAGGGTTTTTTTTTGCTGCCGGGTCTGCTGGGAGGGTTCTTTAGTGGTGCGAGGTCATCGGCGCAGGCGGTCAGCCACTTGGTGAGGTTGCTGGCTGCTTCGTTGGGGTCCGTTGTGCTGGTGGGGGTGTTCTGGCTGAGGGAGGCGGTGAGCTGCTCGGCGGTGATCTTGCTCCAGCTCCGGCGGGGAGCCTGTTGCGGGTGGTGGTGGGTCGTAGTTCTTCTGAAGCTGAAGTGGACGCAGCTGTGGTCGGTCCAGTGGAGTCCGGTGGAGTGGCTGAAGGAGATGTGTTTGCTGGATGAGAAGACGGAGTCAAGCGTGTGGCCGGCGTAGTGGGTGGGGGTGTTCACCAGTTGCTTGAGTCCGAGGTTGGCGAGGTTGTCCAGCAGGGCGGTGGTGATTCTGTCATTGTTGTTCTCTAGGTGGAAGTTGAGGTCTCCTAGGAGGATGTAGTCGACAGAGGGAAGGGCGTGCGGGCCGATGAAGTCTGCGATGTCTTCGCTGAATTGTGTGCGTGGTCCCGGGGGTCTGTAGATGAGGGTGCCTCGGAGGGTGGTCTTGGGGTCGGTGTGTATCTGGAAGTGGAGGTGTTCGGCGGCGGTGAAGGTTTCGTCGGAGTTAGTCGAGATGCGGATGGTGTTCTTGTGCACGATGGCGATGCCTCCTCCCGTCTGGTTGACGCGGTCCTTCCGGGTGATCTTGTATCCGTCCGGGATGGCTATGGCGATGTCGGGCGCTGAGGAGGCGTTCATCCAGGTTTTGGTGAGGTATGCGACGTCCGGTGCTGTCGCGTCGAGCAGGTCCCAGAGTTCCACGGCGTGCCTGTGGACGGAGCGGGTGTTGAGCAGGATGCACTTTAGGTGGTTGCTGCTGGTGCTCGACTTGGCGGAGGGGGTGCAGGTCCGGAGGCAGGTGAATCGGCAGGCTTGGCAGGCGAAGGGTCCGTGGGTGCGTCTCGGGGTGGCTCGGTAGCAGGCAGGGTTCCGGCCGGCATTGAGTGCGTTGAGGGTGGCAGCGTCGTAGGTCCGTCGGGTAGTCATGCGTCGGCGGGGGCCAGGGGTCCTGGCGCTGGGCGCGGTCCAGGCGCGGACGGGCGCAGACGGGCTTGCCTTTGGCGCGCCTTCGGCGCACAATCGGCGCACCCGCTGCGCGTGACTGCTGCGCGTCCGTGCGGTCGCCATTTATGGCTAAGTGGGAGGGAGGAGCAGCTGGGAGGCGGGAGCGGGGATGATGCGGGAAAAGGGGGCGTGGCCGCGAGAACGGCGGCGGCGGGAAGCGGAGAGCGGGGCAGGCGGCAGAGCGGGAACAAGTACAGAATAAACAAAATTATACACAATGAAGCACAAAGTATAACAGTTGAACGCAGAAACAGTCGAAATAGCTGGGGGACAGAACGGCAGGCAGACGGCAGAACCAGGCTGCGAGCAGCAGCTACGGCACACGAGGGGCAACACACACAGCTGGGGGCCGTGCGGCGCGGGGGTGTCCTGGGAACAGGAATCACCTTATGTACAAATTAAATAAATGTGAGTGAAAAGGAGGCCTGTGTAATAAACCAGACCTTTGCATCAGGGAGCTGGGGGAGCGGCGCTGGCCAACTGTGAATAGCCTGGTGTTATACCCAAGCCCCCCCATACATGGCATAAGGAAGTCATCTATTTCGCAAATACCGGCTCCATCGTCGCTACTCAGAAGGACCCCAGCCAGCAGACGTGGAACCCAGCTACCACGAGAATTTACCGGGTGACAGAGGACGGCACGGCCCACGCCGGGGCATTAAGGGTCGGCACGGAATGGGCCGAGGTCGAGAGAAGCAGGCACGACCCCCCCCTCCCCAGGCAGCGATTGATGACGACGAGGCGCTGAAAGCAGTGGCAGGGTAAGGGGCTCAAGGAGGCGTTTCCTGCGGTCACCAGCTAGCTATAACCATTGTTCTGCCTGGCCTCCTTAACACTAGGGTTATGTGCGTGTTAGGCAAAATAACCGATATGTATGAGCGGGCTGAACTGAAAGCAGCGAGACCGCACCGTAGAAGCAGCATGTTGTGGATAGGAGGGCGGGGAGCCGTATCGGGCTCGCTTACTGTCGTTTCCGTTCAATATGGAAAGATACAACTAAAGGGGGAGTTGGCCTAACGGCAAAAGCGGGGGAACTTGAAGCGGGAGAATGGGAGATCGAGTCTCAGCAATGACGACGCGATCCTGGGTGTATCGCTATGCGTACGTCTCAGCATGTAAGGCAACTGGTGCTAGGAATAGCGCTATGATCCCCGATTCGGGTCAAACGCGCGCTATGCAATCTCCCGCCCCCAGCCTGCCCCTGGCATTGCGTGAGTGAAGTGGTCACCGAGAGACCAAAGGAATAACCGGCGCACAGTACACAGCTGGGTTTTTCTTGGGTTGTAAACTGGAGCTAGGGTCAAATCCTACGGACTGCGGCCTTGTTCCTGTGAGAGCCCCCATTTAACGTTTTGGGATGTTGCTCTAGGGGACAGGTGAGGCGCGTTCCGGTGGAGGAGTAAGGTCCCCTAATTATTAGACTGCCGGCCGCGCGAGCGGGCAGTTAACTCAGCCTGTAGAGCGGGGGAATGTAGTATAGTGACTCACTTAGATGGCTTGCATCAATGTGAATTTCGGATCCTAACACTGGGGCTCATTATTTTATTTTATTTTTTTCCAGAATGTCTGTGCCCTTACATAAATAATTAAATCATGTTTAAATTAATCTCATACCCCGTGCGAACTGGCACACAAGCAAACCCAAGTGCAGTTCAGCTTCATGATTCTCACCAGTGTTTGAGCCCCTATGGTACAGTGAGCTCGAAGCTAACTGCTAAGTATGTATGTCTGCACTTATTGCGACTTTACAGCTGATCCTGATATTGACACAATAGCCAGGAACCAGACAGCCTGAAATCAGGGTCAGTGTTCGGATGTGCCCTCGCAGCCAAGGAACCCACATGGGCAACCAGGAAAGCACTCCCCGCAAAACCACTACTGCTCATGGGGCCCTCACTCACATTCACAAACCATTAGGTTTGCTGCGCATGCCCTGTGTAGAGCAGGAGTTTGAAGAAAGGCTCCTGCTCGGGCGGTGATGCGATTTGCGCAAAGTCGCCCCATGCCCTATCAAATACCAGGAGAGTAAACAAGGTTCAGCTGCCCGGCCCCCCAGTCTCCTAATTGGCAAAAGAAAAGAGCGGGGAGAAGTTACTTCCACCACGTTGCAGAGCAGACGTGATGCGACGCGGGACCGGAGAAGATGCCTGGTAAGTTCTTTTATTGATTAAATTAACCCCCACCCTCTCCAGTCATGCCGGCCGCACCTGGTGTGCATTCAGTGCTATGGCCTTTTTTTCGTAAAATTGTGGTTTGTGTATGGGAGAGGGTGACATCTAGCGCCGCGGCACACAGCATTTACGCTTTCGCATTTTGCAAACAATGTTTATTAGAACTGTATTCATTTGGGCCTGGTAGAATAGGTTGCAGGGATGCAAGTGTAGTCTTTCAACAACATTTGGACTGGCTGAGGAGTACATAATTCTTATTTTTCATCATCTTCTCGCTCCAAATTTCACCGGTGCAGTCTTTGAAATACAGAAATGTCAGTGGAAGATCTGCATTGCGTACCACATTATCCGTGTAGTTTGTTGGTGGAGGGCTTCTGTCTCGTACTGTTGTCTGGGGCTTGTCTTCTTACCAGTTGTCAACCATAATAACAAGTGGGCCAGATAATTGGAGCCCCTTCGCAAACACCTGTTTCTTTGCACACAGATTCCAATTACCAGTGGCGCAAAGTGCGCTGCACTCGGTGATTACCGGGTGCGGTCATTTCTGCGTCCCCTGTTACAAAAGGTAAATACGTGGTAATGCAGATTTTGGTGTGAAAAGAATCAAAACCCACATATTATGCCCCGTTTTAGGGCACATTTTTGATGTAGCTTTTAGTCCAGCAGCTGAGATTTCTCTGGATGCCTGTGGCCCCATTGGCTTTTCAGCAAGTTTTTGAGGGTGGGTTCAATTGCGACATATTAACATAATGCCCAACTTGTAGATCAATCACAAAGTGAGCTAGATGTCAGAAACAGCATGTGCAGAGTGTTGAAAGAATTGATAAAACTGGATTTTCCAGGTTTTTAGCCGACATTATCCTTTGGGAGAGGTTGATCCAGAGTTCCAGGAAATGTTAAAGTAAATTTCGTATTGGCAAGTATGTGTTTCCCTCTCACCGCAGAGGATTCTCTATATTGCATGGATTTGTATCCTGCAGGTAAAAAGGGAGAGGAGGCTCTCCAATTAGTAAGTCATTTACCCAGGCCTTTAAGTGACAATGTATTTCTCCTCTCTAGTGTATTTTTGATAGGAATTACAAAAATATTTATAGAATGAAAGCATGTTACAGCATTTGATGATTTAAATGTTCATTAGTCATTCGCAGTAATGTTTTATGCATCCCAGTTATATTCTGTGCATTCAAACCACGTACGAAACTTTCTTTGCCCTTAAAGTATTCTGCAACCCTGTTGTATGCTATGCATTCAAGATACTTACAGCGCTTTGATTCTGCACCCCTGTCATAACATTTGTATCCAAGTCATTTACAGCGCTTTCTAGTAAAGTATTGTGCATTTCTGTCATATGCGATGCATCCAAGTAATTTATACTCTGAAGCTACAGGCCCTGCCACGCGTGATGCACCTCTGAGAAGCATACACACTGAGTGCCAGCACTGGGCCTAGCTTAAAAATAGAAACGTTTCTGACGCTAGGCCCTGCTGGTACACAGCATGTATATTGCTCAGAGGTGCGTGGCACTGGCAGGGTCTAGCTTCAGAAACATTTCTATCTACATGTTGTTATATGATGTCCCTTTATTAATGTAATAACTGCACTTTCACAATTGCTTTATTAACGTTCTTGCTTCTCAAATTTCCTTGAAAATGCACCATTTACCCACTCTTTTTTGAAAATTTTCCCGAACCCCCTTAAGATGTTCAGGCTCGCTCGCTCGCCATGATGCACTCTGACAGAAAGTTTATGCCTCAACATTTTCAAAAGTCACCAGCCGCCACTGCGGCCCCCCCAAGCAAGACACCGGACACGACAAGAGAAGGGGGACAGGGAGGGAGCTGGCAGCTCAGTCATAAATCTAAGTTTAGGGATTCCGTGGGGGCATTGAATGGTGGGCGCCTGGCACAGGGTCCAGGAGTGGGGGGGGGGAGGGGGGCTCTGCTATGATATTTCAGGAATTCAGTAAAACGTCCGCACAAACAGCGCGGCCTTGTCGAGAGTCGATGGAGCCGAGCAGGATGGGCGGGACCGCCAGCCCCGCGATTTTGCCCTTCCGGACGCCCGCAGACCCTGGCCGACTCCGCGCTGCTGACTGCTTTCCACACGGCGGCGCCTCCTGAGGGGTGAAGCTAGCGTCACGCGCAGCGCGGCACGAGCGAGGTGTATCTCGAGCTGAGGTGACGGCACGAGCGACCTCGGCTGCAGCCTGAGGAGGTGAAGCGAGCGTCACGCGCGCTCCGGAACGAGCGAGGTGTGTCTCGCGCTGAGAGGTGAACGGAGCGTCACGCGCAGCACGTGCCAGCTGCGTCTGTCCTGAGAGGTGAGGCAACGCGCGCGACAATAAGCCAGGTTTTGCTGCGCGAGCCAGGTTTTGCTGCGCGAGCCCCGCGGCCCGGCGCACGTAGGGAGTCGGCGCTAACGGTCGTCGCAGGACTGGAGAGGCGCTCCTGAGAGGAGCCCTCGTGGGCAGGGAGAGTTTGGCGCTGTATGGGACGTGCAGGACAGCCTCTGCCCTTCATCCTCCCGTGATCGGTAACGTGAGCACATGGCTGGCTCTAGGGCGGTGTATGCGACGTGCAGGGCAGTCTCTGCCCTTCGTCCTCCCATGGTCGGTAACGTGAGCAGCACCGACTGGAGCTGTGACCTCGGATGGTATGACAGGCGTCTGGGCTGACGAGTGGTGTCGGAGCAGTATACAAGCAGAGACCTGAGGTGGAGGGTTTCAGCATGAAATGGGACATTCAGATATATGATTAAAACGCCAGTGAGTTGTGCACTATAGCGCTTAGAAGATGATTTAACCGGAGTGAAGTATAAAGTGCAGATAATGGCGCGGACGGGTCCGGCAGTGGCCGAGTGTGGAAATGTTTGTAAACAGAGGGGGCAGTGACATGGTGGCCTGTGACCATCAGGTACCCCCAACGGAGCCTATGAATGATACAATAAACTGAATGCCAAGGCCCGCCAGAAGATGGTCTGGGCGTCTGTGAGACAGTTGTTTGTTTACAGCTGCTTTACCCTCTGAAGCCATCCTTTCCAGGTCACCTGGAGGCTCTGCACCAGTGACATGATCTCAGGTCTTTGAATTCACTGCCTCCATCTCTCTGTGCATTCGGCATCACCCTGCCTGCTCCCGAGAGTGAATGGCTGTGAAAGACTCCTTCTCACAGCCTTTCATTCACATTTTCTGTGCTGGACATTAACCACGAGTCTTGTAAATTGATGACACAGTTGCCCTAGAAAGCAAACACATCCATTATCTACTTGATCTTTGAGCCAAGAGCCTCCCTTTCTCGGCTGCTGCTCACACTGCCTGTGCCTGCAAGATCTTCACACTGCCTGTGCCTGCAGGATCTTGACACAGCCTGTGCCTAAAGTATCTTCACACTGCCTGTGCCTGCAGGATCTTCACACTGCCTGTGCAGGCAGGATCTTCACACTGCCTGTGCAGGCAGGATCTTCACACTGCTTGTGTCTGCAGGATCTTCACTCTGCCTGTCCCTGCAGGATCTTCACAATGCATGTGCCTGCAGGTTCTTCACACTGCCTGTGCCTGCAGGTTCCTCACACTGCCTGTGCCTGCAGGATCTTCACACTGCCTATGCCTGCAGGATCTTCACACTGCCTGTCCCTGCAGCATCTTCACACTGCCTGTTATGTTACACTTTAGTAGCAGGGGTGAACTATCCCAGCATGGGTCAGTCCTAGTTTACCGGCTATTATCAGATGAGACTCAGATGTAATACATGAGATTGGTGAAGGACAGAGCTGGATAACTAAATAGTCTTGCTTATTATGTTTCCAAAGTGGATAAATGAACCCAGAAAAAGAGATTTACAAATATATGAGATTGGTGAAGGACAGAGCTGGATAACTAAATAGACTTGCTTATTATGTTTCCAAAGTGGATGAATGAACCCAGAAAAAGAGATTTTTTTATTCTTCTAATAGTCCATAGTAAATCTTGCAAACCAAGCAGCCAGTACATGTTTCGTCCCCTCTCGGCGCGGATGCCTGGGGCTTTCTCAAGGCTGACCATATAAAGTAGTACAAAAGGGGGTGGTGATGGACGGAGCAGTAGAACCAATCAAACACTCACACCCAGTCAACAGATCTGGGTTTGATCCATCACCGTTCTTTAGCCCACTCTGCCACCCCAATTCAGACATGGCCATATGCAAATCAGTCTGACCCTGTGCCTCATGGGAACAGTCCAGCCCGAACTGCCAAGCCATGCCTTCCCTGGACCGGAAACAAGCATCCTAGGATCGGTTTCTGGTATTTCAGCCGTCTTCAGCCAGGCTTGCTTGAATCCAGTGGCAAAGTGAGCAAGGGACTCACGTCTGAGCATACCCTGCCAACTTATGGTGAACAAAGCGGTACAAAAGGGGGTGGTGATGGACGGAGCATCAGAACCAATAAAACACTCACACCCAGTCAACAGATCTGGGTTTGATCCATCACCGTTCTTTAGCCCACTTTGCCACCCTTGTTCAGACATGGCCATATGCAAATCAGTCTGACCCTGTGCCTCATGGGAACAGTCCAGCGCCGAACTGCCAAGCCATGCCTTCCCTGGACCGGAAACAAGCTTCCTAGGACCGGTGGTAGAGTTAGTATCATATTCAAAGAAGGAACATATGATGAAATAATATATAAACAATTTATAGCATCCGTGAAAAAGGTCCATAATGTCTATTATGAATAAAGAAGTCATTAGTTATCAGAGGAAAATTAAGGTGATTAAGTAGATACATATCCATAAGTGCAATGAAAGTACAAGTTGCACATAACCATCCCCAGAACCATCGGGGCTTCAAATGATTTCAGAAAAAGCACAGCACCAAATAGTAGAGATACAAGTAAAATATAAAGCAAATAATTTCTAAAGTTGGTTCATAGATCCTGGTCTTATAGATTGTTTTACTGTGCTATGTGTAAAAAAAAAGTGAGGGTCAATTATGTCTAAAGCCTTATTGTGGATATGTGAAAAAAAACTTCTACAGAAGTCCCTGTGGCACATACATTGTAGACCTTTGGGTATGCTGTGCATTCAGTTAAAGCAGTGACCCTGTTTGGTAAAAATATATTTCTAGATTCGCGACTTTTGGTCTGAGGACTGAACTTAATGCCTGGACCTGGTACGATGTGCCATGATGTCAGAATCTGCTGTGTTAACCCTGGACTAACTAAATCCATTCTGTGCCAGGACCAGAGACTTTTCATTGCAAGTAGTCACTAGTATTACCATGAGGAGATGAAGACACAAATCTGGGAAAGTTTGTTGGATTGGTACGTGTCAACACCCTGACAGTCAAAATAGGTTAGGAGTTGTTATTCTACCTAAATGGCCAGTACTATTCATAACTGGGTGTGTAGCCCCGTAGTTACCGGGAAACTACTTATTGAAGGCAGAGCAGCGGGTTTGTTGTTTCATCTAGTCAGCAAGACCTTCGACTGTCCGCAAGGATTCTTAATCTGGTACAAGATAAAGACAGCTCAGTCAGGTGAAAGGCAAAGGAAGCTCCAAAAGTACATGATGGCAATCTGTAATCATAGGCAATACCTCTAAGTCAGTTGAAGTGGAGTCACTCATGTATCACAGGGTTGCTCAGGGCAAAATATCACTGCGGTCCTCCATGAAACTCTGCCAGCGATGCACCATTGAAATGGCCATTGAAATGCCTGTATCACTTCCGGTCAATGGTCAAGGTCAATGGCTGGAAGTGATTCTAAGGTCTTGGTTTCTCTATCTTACAGTGGAGGAACTATGGATAGTATGTCTTGAAGCAAAGCAAGCTGGGAATGGCTTGTTGTCTACTGCACAGGTGTCGCCATCTTAGAGTGGAAGAACTAAAGATATTTGGACTGGAAGCAAAACAAGCATGGATGGCTTGATGTATAGTAGTCTGTACCCGATGGGACCATACTTGGACAGCAAGTAAATATGGGCTGTAAAGATGACATTCCTTCAAAGTGAAGTCCAAAGGTCATATGGTGTTAGGCGGTATCTGAGGATACCACTAGGTACACAATAGGGGCCAAGTTTGCAGTCCAGGGGCATCCTAGACAGACCTCCTGAGGCGGAAGCCGGGAGCGCGACCTGCTGATATTTTAATTTGTTATCAGAATCACTTGTTTTTAAACCACTTACCCTCTCCCCCTCCTTCACCACTTCAGGGCACTAGCCTGCTCTTGGACACGCCGCGCAGCCGATATTAACGCTGCCGCGGTAAAACACCTAATCGAATCTTGCCGCCACTCCCCCGCCTCCTCGCCAGCCACGCCTCCCCCGAACGCTGGCTACAGCCTTATAAAAAAATATGCTTCCCCCGGAAGTGCAGCGGACGCGACGAATGCGCGCCGATGGCGCGCCTAAGGCAAGCACGTCTGCGCCCGTCCGCGCCAAGGTAGTGCCATGGGCCACTTACGCTGCCGGTTTAGACCCTTTACATCAGGATCAGCTCCCTTCCGGGCCACCCTACTCTAGAGAGGAGCTCATCCAAATAGGTAAGCAACATGCAGATAAAGGAATACTTTCTCTAGTACCTACATCACATCCCCGGGCCGACGTACTATGTGAAGACGTTTTGAATTGCGGGCTATTAAATGTTAGGTCCCTGCCTAAACATTGCACTGAGACCCAACTTCTGATTGACACTCGCGAACTAGACATTCTGTTCATGACAGAAACTTGGACGCGTCCAGACTGCTTGGTCGACCCTGATTTGCTTGCCCACCCGGGTTTAAATTTCGACACTCCCCTAGGCCTACTGGTAGAGGCGGGGGTGTGGGAGTTATTTTCAGAGCCTCTTGCAGCATTAAGGTCCTTACTCTTGACCTTACTTTGGGCACCGAGATGTTAGAGCTTTCAATCCAGACCCACTCTGGGACTATTGTCACAGGGATAGTTTGCTATCGCCCACCAGGGGCGTTTAGCCTTCAGCAGCAACAAGCGCTAATCACCACCCTGACTAACATCGCTCTATCGCACCAGAAGATATTTATACTTGGTGATTTCAATCTCTGGCATAACGGCACCCTTGACTCAGCTCTCAGGAACCTACTTCTTACCTGTGATAGTTTTGGTCTCTCTCAATTGGCCTCCAAGGCCACCCACAAAGCAGGTCATCTACTTGATCTGGTCTTCGCGGCACCAGATCTGGTGGTAATGGGGGAAACCCTTCCGATGGACTGGACTGATCACTCTTTGGTTAAATTCTTTCTTCCCAAGAAGACTGGTCCTTATAAGGCCCCTGTGCTGACCAAAGAAATTAAATGCAGAGATTGAAGAGCTCTCTCACGCTTACACCCTTCTGGTGAAGTGTTCCATTTGCAACAGCTCTTTGATGTGAACAAAAGTACAGGCGATAATTATAACTCTCTTATCACCAGTATCTCAACGGTTGTCGACATCCATGCCCCTCTTAAAAGTCGGACTTGCAGAGGTAAAGACTCTGCCCCATGGTTTAACGACGATCTAAAACTGTTAAAACTTGAATGTAAACAAGCAGAGAGAAGGTGGAGACGCGACTATAAGGAAACGCCCAAAGAAACGTGGAAAACTAAGGTCCATGCTTATAAAACTCTCATTAAAATATCCAAAGCCGATCACTACTCCTCTCTGATCTGTAACACTACCAACAATTCTAGGAGCATTTTTAATATCCTAAACAGCGTCACTAACCCGGAATCCTGCAAAAATTCGATCGTCCCATCCCAAGACCTCTGTGACAATCTGGCCACTTTCTTCAAGGAGAAAATAGAACTTATCCTTAAAGACCTGGACACCCCTCCTGATATTGAAGCTCCCCTAGTCCTGAATCCTGTCACTCCGGAAGATCGATCACCTGACTCAGCTAGGACTCCAGAAGAATCACTTCTCAGGTTTCCACCGCTTACATACGATATTTTTACTAAGACTGCAAGAGGGATTGTTTCCGGGTCTCTTTTGGACCCGGTGCCTCCCAAAATTTGGAAGGAATTTGAAGATGAACTTTTCCCCCCTCTCCACCTAATCTGTAAGCAATCTTTGATGACTGGCACTGTCCCTGCCCACTGGAAACGAGCATTAGTCTCCCCCTTGCTAAAAAAAACCTTCCCTAGATCCTGACTGCTCTAAAAATTACAGGCCCATCTCACTGCTGCCGTTCCCTGCCAAGATAGTGGAGCGGGTGGTCAGTAACACTCTCTCCAACCACCTGGAACATCATCTACTACTTGACGGGGACCAATTTGGTTTCTGGCCTGCCCATGGTACTGAAACAGCCCTCATCACCGCTATGGACGAACTTCATAGGCGGGTAGACAGAAGACAGGCATCGTTCTTGATACTGCTCGATATGTCTGCCGCCTTTGACACAGTGAATCATAAGATCTTATTGAGGCGGCTGTTGGAGGCAGGAGTGAGTGCAATGGTTTCACTCTTTTTTGCAGGACAGGCAGCAGGCAGTATCTCTGCCACCTTTCCAATCAGCCTTTTCCCCGGTAACGCACGGAGTCCCCCAGGGCTCTGCTATCAGCCCAATACTTTTTAATGTATACCTCAGGCCGTTAATTCTACTTATCAAAAGTTTCGGCATTAAAACCGTCAATTACGCCGACGACACACAGATGATCCTCTCCTTGGAAGGAGAGGACTCTATCTCTGTGGAGGTCCTACATAATTGTCTACGGGACACATCAAGGTGGCTGAAGGATAACTCACTTCAGTTCAATGCAGGGAAAACTGAGGTGCTCTTTAGCGCTGGTTCGAGGATCCCCCGACCGTTCCCTAACAACTTCTGGCCCCCGGAAACAGGGTCCAATGTACAGCCTGCGGACTCTGTCCGCAACCTAGGGGTCATGCTTAACCACAGGCTTAGCATGGAGACCCATGTTCAAAAAACATCGGCCTGCTGCTTTGCCATCCTCCGCTCTCTTAGAAAAGTCTTGCCCCTCCTACCCACCCAGGCCCGCGCCCAAGTGGTTAGATGTACCATCCTGAGCAGGCTGGACTATTGCAATGCCCTCCTGCTCGGGTCCCCTGAGTTTCTGCTGGATAGGCTCCAAAGGGTCCAATCTGCGGCTGCAAAATTGGCCTTGGGGCTGCCGAGAAGATCTCATGGACCATCTGCCTTGGCAAAATTGCACTGGCTCCCTCTTAGACAGAGAATCCAGTTTAAGGCCCTCTGTATTGTTTTCAAGGCCCTCCATGGTACCGGTCCAGCCCATCTTCAATCTAAGTTTGCGTGGTATGTTCCTACCAGACATCTTCGCTCCTCTGATGCCAAACTGGTAGTCATCCCCAAATTTAGGGAGGTCAGAGCCGGTGGTAGATCCTTCGAGGTGGCTGCCGCCAGACTTTGGAACACCCTCCCCATCGAGATTAGGCACATCAATGTATGTAGGTGTACTTGTAAAGCGCACTGCGACTCCATGGAGTATCCTGGCGCTGAAGACCGCTGGGGAACCCGTCCTGGTTTTCCCTGTGAGATGGTCCCTTTCTGGGTATCTCCAAGGTGAAACCAGGCATCCCTGAACTCCTGCCGTTCAGAAAAAAGGTTAAAACTTGGCTTTTCCCTGGTTAGCCTATTCCCCTCTGGTCCACTTCTCGCTCTTCCTCTGACTCTGTCAGCGCCAGGATGCCTGCAATGGTGACAGCTGCGCTTTATAAATTCTTAAATATATATATATATAGGGGTGATGGAATGTTCGTATTCGTGCTGTGGTAAAGTATATGGCAAGCATTCTTTCGGGTGTTGGGGGATAAAAGTAAAAAATTAAGTGAAGTTCTAATTCCCCCTTAAGTCTCTATAGGTGCCAAAGGCCCTAGAGGGAGTGTTCCCAGTGGTCTGTGTCAGAAAGATTAAATCATGGACCAGTAAATGGGATAAGTTTGTGGGTCATGAAGGATCAGCAATTCATGTCGATGTAAACAGAAATTCAGCAAAATATCAGGAGACCGCGAAGAAGTCTATGTATATCAGATTATGGAAAGATCTTGTTGTGATCAAAGAGAACCCACTAGGTGTAAAAAGATCATCTCTTTGTTGTTACCTTCTGGAGGAAGAAATTATTAGTAACCCATAGAGTAATTAGACAGACAATGATACATGATACAGACACTTCCAGATTTATCCTCATGTCACTATTGATGAATTTCCGCATCCTTATTCAAACCATTTTCACAGTGTGGTAACTAAGGATCAGTTTACTTTCTCTTTTACGGACTTTAAGCTCACGGTTCCCACCCCTTGGGTGTTTGATTATTTCTATTCCTGCAAAAGAAAAGGATTTATTGTGGGGAAGTAGATTATGAAAATGATCAGTCAATGGGTATTCAGTCATGAATTTGTTAATGTTCCGGTAATATTCTTGAATTCTGGTTCGAAGTGGTCTGGCAGTACTGCCAATATACGGTTGGTTGCATGGGCAGAAAATCATGTAGATGGTAAATTTGCTGTTACAATCTCTCCAGTTTGTGAGTTTAACCTGTTGCCCGGTCTGTAAGGTGAGGTTTTGTGTTTTACAGACCTGCACTATCACTTAAGAATAGTGCAGAATGCCAGAACGACAATTACGTATGTCACCCAGGGTTTAAATGAATGTGCATGGTTTCTAAATTTAGATAGCATTTTCTGCAACATTGAGTACTGGTGATATGACTAAAAGGAGTGAACGCAGGTGGCCTAAAACGCTGCGGTGTTACTTAAAAGACTTCACACCGTGCTGAACCTCTTCCTTGTAATTAGAAGTATTAATCATTGATACATTTTAGACCAGCAATGAAAACTTTTCTACTTAGGGAAGTATGATATAATTGGACTTATGTTCAAATAAAACTTGATTTGAAGAGCGTGGCTACTCACCCGTGAGGGTATCTAGGTGATAACACTGCTGCCAGGAAGGATTCAGTTGAACATCCTGGTCTTGAGTCCTTTCCTGAATTCCAGCGGAGATGATGAGGTCCGGAGTTGAAGTGGGAGGTCGTTCTAGAATTTTGCTGCAAGGAGCATCCTCCACTGTTGCTGCGGTAGATGCTGAGAGTGTGGGCGAGGCAGAGGGGGGGATGTATGATGCTACATCACAAACGTTTGCATTGCATACCTTTACATCGCCGTCTTTACATTGCATGCTCATTTACAGCGCAAGCTTTCACAACAGAAAGCATTACTTCGCTTTCCCATTTAAATGCATGCAAAAGACATTTACATCGCACACAAACACCCCGCATGCTTTAACATCGCGATTTTGTTCCCGAAATAAGCCCCCAAAGTAATACACTACCCTACATAACACACACTTCACAACACTACCATACAGTACAAAACAATCCACTACCCTAAAGCCGAACACTACCCCCAGCACAACCCTACCCCTATGGACGTCCCCCTAAACCCGAACTCCTAAATCCTTAATTACTACCTTACACTGATCCGACCCTAAACCCTAAAACAGTATACTACACTTCCCTAAGCCCTAATACACTACCCTACAGTAAGACCCCCTGACACTATCCTAAGCTCTAAACCCTAATGCCTAGTACAGTACCCTACAGCAAGACCCCCTGACACTACCCTAAAGCCTAACACACTGCACTACACTATGACCAACAGACACTGTCCTAAACCCTAAACACCACTCCAAGCACAATCCCCAGACACTGCCCTTAAACCCTAAACACCACACTCTAAGCAGAATCCCCCTTACCTCTGTCTCCTCGCGTCGTCCCCCGCCTCTTTCCCGGGACTCGTCCGTCCCGCCCGGCGTCCATTACACCACATGTGATTTAAAACCGTCTGCGTTTTAAATGCGCATGCGATGTAATGGTATGCGTCGTAACATCGCTTGCGTTGTAATGGATGTTCGCCGGCAGAGGGAGGCTAAGCGCAGGTGCCTGGAGGGAAGGTGGAAGTTCAGGCGGTGGTTCATGTATGCTGGTCCTTGGTTGTGTAGGGCTTTGAAGGTGTGGATCAACATTTTGAACTGACATCTCTTCTAAATGGGGAGCCAGTGTAGCTTCTTGAGGTGGGGGTGTAATGTGTGTCCACTTTGGGAGGTCTAGGTTGAATCTAGTGGCTGGGTTGTTGAGGGCGTCTGCCCATTGGCTCTGAAACTTTGTTCCAGCTGCGGTGTGAAGTGCTGGGTGGCTTGGTGCCGGTGCTGAGGGATCCCGAGATGGTAAAGTGTACGGTGGCGTGGTCTGTCCAGGTGAGCTTGGTGGCTGTGAAGATGGGGTCATGTGTGTGTCCTGCGATGTGTGTGGGGTTGGTGAACAGTTGGGTGAGGCCAATGTTGTTCATGCTTTCGAGGGGACTGGCAGTGTTGGTATCATTAGGGTTGTCAAGGTGAAAATTGAGGTTGCCAAGGAAGGTGTAGTGTTTGGAATCGATGGTGAGCGGTGCGATGAATTGGGGAATGGCATCGTATATACTGGGACGAGGTCCTAGAGGTCTGTAGGCGAGGTTGCCTCTGATGGTGGTTTTGCTGTTGGTGCGGAGTTGGAAGTTGAGGTGTTCCATGATCGGGGTGATGCAGTCTGCAGTTGTGGTGTAGTGGATGGTTTCCCTGTGGATGATGCTGATTTCACCTCCGTGATCGTTGATGCAGTCTCGGCGTGCCATCTTATAGCTGTCGGCCGTTGCTGAGGAGATGTTGGGCATGTAAGCAGGGTTGAGCCAGGTGTCAGTGAGGAAGATGACGTCGGGTTGTTGAGAGTACATGCACCCTTTCTCTTATTATCACTACTTGAAATATGTCTGCCACAGGCAGCGTGTTGTATCCCTTTCTTCACAGGTTAAAAGACTCCGTATTCAGAAGTAAGTGGGTTTATTCAGCATGTACAAAGTTAGCTTCTTGCCATGAGAGAAAATCTGGTCAATCTGCCAGTGCTGGAATCCTGGTCATCCAAGATTCTTATTCCAACCCCAGATTCCACAGGGCTTTATTCAAAGAGATTTAACTTCTATCCTAAACATTAGAATATCTCTGCCTATCTGCTAGGCACTGAAAAAGACATTAAAATGTTGAATCAATGGGGTAGGCACACAAAAGGACAGACCCCTTCCACACCTTGTGGAGCCCCCCAGGCACCGTTGCCACTCCAGCGCTCCTCTACCGTATTGCTGTTCCTGCCTCAGAAGTGCAGTGTTCGAGTGAAAGCATCTTGGCTCCCCATTGCCATTCCAAATTACTCTCTGAATCCACTGGATAAGTTGGGCTGGGTTCGCAGACAGTCACATGTGAGTCTGCCATTTTGTTTTGGGAACCCATTTTGTTTTGGGAACCATTCACCATCAAAAACCTCAAATCTCTCGACATATCCTGCAAGTTTTTTTCGTCTCATATCACTCTAGCTTCCCAGAGTGCCTTCACAGAGGGTGTCTTCTCAAACAGTGCAGCTTGTTTGGGCCTGTTAGGGCTGCATTGGTACCAGGGGAAAATTCTTTCCCAAGGATCCTAGTTTAAAAGTAATATCTAGCTTCTTGTAGGAGATTCTCTTTAGTATGAGAGATATAATGAACATCGGTTTTTGTATGAAGTACTAACCATAATCCTTTGAGATGAAGCTAAGCGAGAAGAGTATACGTTAAACTAGCCGAGCACATTTAATCACTTCTCTCCACATGAAAGTCCAATGCAGGGACTGCTTAGAGGTATCATTCAAAACAAAAAACATAAAGTTATCGAGTGATACACTTATACGAAAAAAATATGTAGACACACAGTATCTTTTGATATCATATGCCCAAAGGTCTCATTGGAATTTTACAACATTAAGTGTTTAATCAAAATCAATGTTCTTATGTACTCAAATATTACATTCTACCCTTGGAGCGGTACACCTGTGATATTAATTTCCAATATTCCTATGAAGAGGGCTTTGCAGGTGTTGGGTTTTGGAGAAAGGAGTTCATAAAAAATGAGTCCGTTTTGTCAGTTACTTTAAATGCTTTTAGTTGACAGTGACTTTGGTTTATAGTGAATGAAATCATATTTGATTCAAGAAATACCCTCAAGAGAAAGCGATTGCCTACAGTGAACTGTTTACCCTGAGTAAAAATTCATTTTTATGGGCTAAGGTCTTTCTTTCAAGTATCCATACCAATTCCAAGAAGTAGCTGTATTAGATGTGTGTTGAAGTTTTTCAGTTCCCTGTTTTTTCAGCAAAACGCACATGAAATCAAGAGCACAAACCTAACACACCTAATGCACAAGGGAAAAAAACCCAAAAAATTCTACTAACTACTAATCTTGGGTTCCGGAGTAGCCTGCTGCTTGCCAAAAAACGCTTAAATACTTCTTCAGGGGTCATAAACACCAAATAAAATACATTTACAATTACAATGACAGAGGTAATAGTGTTATATGAGCCTCCTCCGTGAACTCATACCTCGGGTACAGAGGTTGAACTCAGTTGTTTCTTTCATAAAACGTATTACCTCCTCATCTTCTACCTTGTCCCATTAGTTACATAGTGAGGTTTTACCTCATGCATCCCCTTCAGGCGCAATCTCCCAAAATGTTTTCTCATTTTATTAAGCTGAATCCAAATCCCTCCTATAAAATTCTCCCCTCCATACAGTGCTTTTTACTTTGTGTGTTGCATGTTGTAATCTCCAGGAATTAAGGGGTTGCAAGCCGTCCCTTACTTTCTTTTTATTTATTAATTTACTTCTTGCCAATCCGGAGCTTGGGTCATGGTGGGGGCTTTCTAAACAGTGGAGCATCTGTGACCTGTCTGCTCTGGTAAAAATCCAGAACAAATTTTAAAGAAAATTGACAGGTCTTCCCTGTTCTAGCCCCACGATACCTTTATTAATGGACCTGGGTTGCCATGCAATAGACGACTTGGCCCATTTCAAACCATTGGCTTTGTGGAGGAGGCTATGGATCACCCCCGAACTAGCGGCCTATGCTAAGGCCACTATGGATGTAAGATCCATCCTGGGTTCGGGTAACATTCCCTGGTTCAGAAACCTTAAACTTATGCTTGATTCAATGGGCTTGGGTAAATTGTGGTTGGATCCCGTGAACAATCTATTTCCCCCCCAAAAAGTCTACAAAAACATCTATTGGGCAATGGTTTACCAGAAACACGTCAGCCAGATTCCATCCACATCTTTGTCAGGACTGTTCCTGGATTTAAAATCCTTTCCTGCCCTGGAAGACTATTGGGACACAGTAACAAAGCCCAGTAATAGAAAGCTCTATCATCAGTTAAGGGTTGGCTCCCTCCCAACCAGACTGTTTGTAAAAAATTGGAAGGGCCAAGTGTCTGATTCCTGCCGTAGTTGTCCAGAACGTATAGAATCGATCGCCCACATATTCTTTGAATGCCCGTATATGCAGCCCCTAGGGCCAACTGGCTCAAACCCATTTGTCGAACCCTAAAAATAAGGGTTGGGTCTGAGGCCCTGAGGCTTCTCAAGTCGGATACAAGTGAACGTATGGTTATCGCCGTATCAAAATTTCTGGGCTGGGCGTGGCTCTTGAGGGCTAAACAGGACCCAGAGGTCGGCGCCCCAAATGATTTGCCTTGATGGTCTTGAAATTTTATCCTGGTTTTTTATCCTACCTTTGTTGTAGGTTTTAAATCTTGTATTCTTACTGTTGGTTTTTATTGTGATCTTAATATGGTATTTATTCTTTTAATGTGGTTCAAATGTATGGCAATGTCTTTTATGATGAAATTATCGAAATAAAGACTTATTGAATTGTGAGGCCGCTCTGCTGTGAAGCCAATTTTCTCCCTGCTGTGCGGGAGTCGCAAAGGTGCAAGGGGGGCTTATGCAGAAGTTTGAGCTGTTTTTTTTTCCCGTTCTCCTGCACATGCAATGGAGGCGGCATAAAGGCAAATAAAGACTCCTCCCTGGTGGCTCTGCAGGTAGAGTGCTTTTCGCTGTGCTTAGGCCCGTGATTTCAGCATTGGAGGAGGGGACATCAAATCTTTTAGCAGGTAACCCCGGCATAGTTGGTTTTAAATTCTGGGATTATTTATGGTTGTATTCAGCATGCTACTCTGCCAGATTGACTTTTCAGATAGTAATGAGCAATGGAAAGCAAGGATATCCTCTTATTTTTTGGGTGAGGTGTCTTTTCTACTTGCCTGTTTCAATTAGGGGAATTTGTGTTAATTGTTTTCTCTGTTAAAAGCCAAGTTTTATTATTCTGGTATTTTTGTGCAAATGTTTTGGGTCTGGAAAAAGTTTTTTATGACATATGTCTCTACAGGCGCTCCTGTTACACTCTAAACTTTATATGTGCCCTTTGCTGCTGGCACATCTGCCGCCCAGATCTCTGTATTGGGGTGAATGTATGACATTGTTCTGCATTCTATCCATCAATAGTTCTTTTTGCATTTGTCACCCCGAGTGGGACGGTATGCTCAGACGTGAGTCCCGTGCTCTCCATGCCACTGGAATCAAGTGAACCTGGCTGAAGAGCCCAGATCTCTGTACTGGGGTGAATGTATGACATTGTTCTGCATTCTGTCCATCAATAGTTCTTCGTGTTTTTGACTGCTGAGCTGTCAAAATGGGTAAACATTTGCAGAAGAAGCTGTGGGGCAAATTAATCTATAACCTGCTGGTGCAGGGCTCACCACTTCGCCACTGGTTCTTTATCAAATAAGGAGGATACGACACTGGAGCAAAATCAATACCATGGGTAGTTTATTCATTCATGAATGGGTCTCCATCCGACCTGTACCATCAAGATACCGAGGACAGAGCACCCTGAACTGTGGTTACATGGGTTTATATAGTGAAAGCCAAAGACAAGGAACGCCCAGAGGTAAATATGGCCCTGGGAAAAACACTCTGATGAGACAATTGGTAACAATCAACAGCCTTGGTGTCTTGTGGAACTGTCGCATCTGGAGGCTGCATAACAAGATAGGTTTATCTGAACAAACTTTATCTAAGGCTTTACCATTGTTTAAAACACACACAAAACCTACAGTGCAAACATCAGCTGTTCTTTTGTGCTGACCTTGCATGTTTACGCAGCCTACAATGTCTCAACTTTAGCTTCGTGACCTAATGTTTATGCAGGTGGCGTCAGGGACAGAGTCAGGCTGAAAACAGGTCAAAGGTGAGTATGGATGAGGCATAGCTGAATCAGAAAACGACATTGACTGTGGAAGGTGTAATATTATTGCAAGTAGCTATATAAGCTGTACATGTCACAGGGGCATGCTGAATGCAGCAACAGCAAGTGAGAAAGATGGCTCCTATAATCACTATTCCCTTTAATTATGTCCAGCTCCAAGCAGAAACAATACCTCAAAACCATTCTGACCAAGTTCATGCTCCTTTTTTCTGGTGTAATTCTGCAGTTATTTGATGAAGCTTTTGTGTTGCTCAATTAACATTAAGGGCGTTTTATGTATTTTGACAAAATCCTTAAGAGAGGACAAGGTGAAGTGATAATGTTCAGATGTGGTAGGAGTAAGGGGCACTAGGCTATGTACATGGTAATATGTTTTAAGCCTCAAAAATAGACCCCCCAAAAAATCCCAATACTAACAATAGAAACATACAAATATCCCTATTTTTCTCTTTCTAATCCAAAACTGTCAGCTTTCAGCGGGGTATTCAGGGCAAGTACTTCTATTCCTCCTAATAGGTAAAAAAACACCTTCCCAAAGGGCCTTAACGGCAGATAGACAACTCTACCTATTTCAACCTAATCTATATACAAATACCTATTTCAGAAGAACACCTATCACTATTCCCTATACTGATCTTTTATATCCAACCTGTATGTTTCTTAACCTTCCTTCCTCTTACTGTAGTATTTGTTTGATTGCCAAGGTAACAAAGAGTAGCGTAACGATCAGCCAGGAACAGAGCAATGTAATCTCAATTCTCCTAAAATTCCCTCACTACACTATCAAAGAGCATTAAGTCCCAAGTGTCTTTTGCTTCAAAGCCTCACTTGCTAGCTTATGTACCGGTCCGGTCTTGACCACCGGCATGCGTTGCTACCTCTCCAGAGATAGTTTCTTCAATCAAAGTCTATAGTTCTTTTTTGGCCCTTGGCCGCATTTTGTATCAGGGCTGAACAATGTCAGGATGTTCAAACAGAATCTGTTCATCTTGGTCAGGCATGATAAATCAGGTATTCCTCTTGATATCCACTGATCATATGGCAAAGGGAGTGGCGCTTGCTTTCTCCACATCACTGGCATGGATCTGGTGTCTGTGCCCTGTGCACTTAACAGCAGTCTGCGTGGTGAAGAGAACTTGCACTGGCCTCTGAAACTGTTGGGTAAAGACACTGTCTCTAGGCCTCAGCTTGTGACCTGGACCTTTAAGACTGGGAGAGAGACTGGCCTTCACCTGTGAATGGATCAAATGCAGATCTTTAGTCAACACAGTAATCAACAAGAATGGTAAATTCAATGTCAGATTGTCCTTGATCTTGGTACACCCTATACATTTGCTGGCCTCCCCATAACCATCTCAGCTGGTTGCAATACCTTCAAAGGGCAGACCAGGGGGTGCAAAATATCCTGTTGAAACGGGGTACCTTTCCCTGTGCTATAAGTATGGCACATCATGCACCTCTTGACACAGAACTCTGCCACCCTGGGAATCAGATTATTAAACCATACATGATCTGACGTGGCCACTATTCCTTTAGCACTGATATGGGCTGAACTGTGGACCATGATAACAATAGCATTCACATATTAATTTGGAAGCATTCATCTTTGCTTTCCTGACAGATCTATCCAACATCCTGGTGCATCCTGGCACCCATATTTTTTACACTGTTCCTTCTGTTCCTCCGTAGTTTTGTCCTGTACTTCTCTAATGAAATCTAGAGTTTGATTAAAAATAGTCACTTCTTGTGTCCATCTAACTGTCCCTACAATATACATTAAACTATACTCTAAATAGGCTGATCGTTTATCTGTTTCATTGACAAAAGTATTTCCCTGTATTACCTCATCTATAATTTTCTTGTGGACAAAACATTTACCAATAGCAACTCTTTTTGGTAACATCAAGGTATCCAGTATCTTTACTATTCATTCCCCATACTGTATCTTATCACCATGCAAAGTCATAAAAGCTCCCTTTTGTTTTTAGAGTCGTCCGAATGAGTGGGCAACTCCAAAGGCATATATAATGATATTTACAGTCAAATCTTTACTTAATTCACAAGCTCTAGTCAAAGCTGTCAGCTTCACAGACTGCGTTGACATTTGTTGTATTTTATATAACTCAACCACAGACTTCAAGGGAGTAACTGTATAATCCGCAGTACTAGAGCCATCAGGTAGTTTGTAACACGCACCATCCACGGACAGTACCCCTGGTGGATCAGATATAGGGGTATCTGTCAGGTCTACCCGTCCCTTATTCTCCTTTTCAGTAATAAAATATGCAATCATGCTTCTCATCTTGTTGGGACTCCAAGAGGGGTAGTACAGTGGGAGGATTCAAAATGTTACAGCGTTTCAGAGTGATGTTTTGGAGCAAAAAGTATCAACTCACACCCTGTTAATATCGCACTGATCAGGTGCTGGGTCTGGGTCTGAATTTTTTAGTTTTTTTAGATGTCCACTAAATGTGGTACCATAACTGTCAAATTGTGACCTTAAATATACATTCCAGATTGCTTTATCGCAGTGGGGTCCAATGTGGAGGAGAAATATGCACATGACCTATTCCTTCTTACATTGGACCGTGCCAAACTGCAACCACCTTTTGCATGCACAGATTTGTAATAATCAAGTTTTACCTAAAGCAGGAGCATTACATAAAGCATTTCTAAATTGCAAAAAGACAGCTTCACACTGATTAGTCCAAAGAAAACGGCATGCATACATGCTTTAATGTTAAGGCAAGCAGGGGGTAGCAATTTATGAAACATTTGTTAATAAACGCATAGATATTAGATTGAGTCAGTGGTTTCTGCAAGTTCTGCACCAATTATATCCTATGTTGGTGTACCGTCTCACCCCCCTTTGACAGGAGGAGACCGAAATAGGTAACCTTCTGTTGACAATACTGTTATTGAAAAGTGATACTTTATGTCCCAAGGATACTAAGTGATGCAATAATTTCACTGTAACTTGTTTCAAACCTTCTGCTGTATTGCTATGTCTCCAACGAGTAGCTTACCAGTGTACGGTCCAACCTGTATTAAAAAAAATAAAACTCAGGCATTCAAGATAACATTTCTTTTGTATTTTCACAATTCATAAACTGATGCCTACAGAGAAAATAGGTGACATTTTGAAAATGTGTTTAAAACTATTATTTCAGTTGGAGATATTTTATTACTCATAATTATATCTTGGGGCAAGTGAGTATTATAGCAATGGTTTGCATGTACTACACATGTAGTTCTTCAGTTTAAATTGTCAAAGCCTTGCTTTTTTTTTATTACTGCTGAAAACCCTGCCTAATGCACTAATGTGATCACTGCTGATACTCATGGATGAGGTGCTCATTTTACATTACTGGTAACTTTTGTTACAGAAAATGTTGGAGACCCTTGTACTAACATTCAGTTGTTGTGAAATAGGGCTTTGAACGGGAATGCCAGAAAATCCCACAGGTGTATTAACTTTACCTGAGAAACAACAAGATATTGAGGGACTACTATCTTGTTACTTTTCTCTCAAATCAATCACAAATTGATAAACCTTTATCCTGTATTCCATCCCCCCTTTTAAGGACAGGAAGAATAGGGCTATTACATACATTAGAGGAAACTTCCTCAAAGCGAGTAAAGAAATCAGGGACGGCCCCTCCATGTTTTTGTTTACAAGCAGTAAGGAGTGCCCAATCTATTTTTCTGGCTGGCACTATCGTTTTTATATAAGTAAGTATGTTACCAGGAAGAGCCAGTATAAGCTGACTAGTTTTCTGACCAGGTTTCCTATCCCTATCAGCTGCTATAATGGCAGTCCAATCTCCTCCCAAATCAACAGCATGATCCTGTTTCCAGGTAAGTCGCCACATACCAGGTGGTAGGATCATACCAAAAAAAAATATCGATATCCCCTAAAGTCATGATACAGGAATCAATGGCTGCCTATACATGATCATAAAATCCCCTAGGATTTTTCCTTATGTCTGGTAAGGAGGCTTTTAAAGTAAGTACATCCATCCTTTTCCAGGACGTATATATCCAATTGTATAAAAAATGGGCTCTAGCATTGGGACTATTTGGGTCATCATTATCCTCATTCCCTCTTCCAGGAATGAACTGTGGCACAGCTGCCCTCATAGGTCTTTATTCAAGGAGAGGAAGAGAGTTCATTAAATTATCCAATTATCATTGCAATAGCATTATTAATTCTATCTACAAAGAAGGCTCCTATCTGACACTGTCTATTAATTGCTCTAACATTATCTGGGCCATTTCGCCCTGTAGTCATCTCCCATTGAACCATAAGTTGATGAGAGAGCTTATTTATAAGACAAAGAAGCTCACCCTCAGAGAAATCCTGAATCTGATCTATCATTTCTACTCCCATTTCTAGATCACTTAACCAATTTAATACCATCAACCTTATCGCATCCTGACGAAACTGAGGTACAGTAGAGCGAAGAACTCGAGGGGTTAGAACAGATGCAGAAAGTACAGAATCATTGGACATTTGAAGTGCAGTGGCCTGAGGTGGAGGCGCAGAGGCTTGGGGTGGGGGTGCAGTGGCTTGGGTTGGGGGTGCAGTGGCCTGAGTTGGAGAGGGTAAAGAGTGTACCAGTACTGGTTGAAAAATAAGTGGCTGAACAACCGCAGGCAAAGGAGGTGGAACCGGGGGTACAAGGGGAACAACATTCAATGGTGCAGGGGGAAGAGGTGTTAAAGGTACATGAGGATGGGGGTCGTTCTATTAACAACCCATCAATATCTGAATCCACATCTTCTTGGTGGACCTGAACTGCTACAGTTGGTCTAACTATATATTCCTTAGATATTAATAATCTATGCTCCCTATCTAAACATTACTTTTTCTCCTGAACTTTCTTATCCTTTAATTTCTTATACTTCTCATACTCAGTTTTCCTTTCCTGTTTCCTTTGTACCTTCTCTGCCTTGAGCTGCCGTTCCCTCACTTCTTTTCTCCACATACACAAACTGTCAAACATAGCCGGCCTAACTTTCTTCAAAGACAATTGATTCTCTAAATACTAGAGTTTGTGATGGTCCATAGTTCCCTCTAATGGCCATCTCAGCTGGAGACACCCTTTTGTGTATTTGTTTCACAATGTATTATACATGATGGGACAAATACCATATTTGATGTACATCTCAAAATTTGGCGTACCTTCTGGTGGCGCCGGCTAACTTGCTTCCAAAATGTTCTGCTTATCGCAGCAGCAACAACAAAACTTCCAAAGGGTGCTAAACACAGGCATGTTATATAAGAAAAAAAACTTATAAACAGAGAGAAATCAAAAATTTTCTCACATTTTACCTGTAAGAAAAAATGTTAGTCAAAACAATTCTTAGATCTCTAAATACCAAACAGAACCTAGGTTTCAAAACTCAAAACAGAGACCGAACGGATTACCAAATTCCAAACAGATTACCAATCAAATACCAAGTCAAGACGAATACCAAGTTAAGCAAAGACCAAATCGATCCAAACCAAATGAACCGGTTTTATACAGTTTTACCTCATGCGTAATCTTTGCCTCCCATCTGTCGATCCTCCCTGATCCAAAAAATGACCATCCGAAGGCCCCAGTCAAGGCCAGTAGTCGCCGGGAATATCAGAGTTGGAGAGCTGAAAAATCACCTTGGACCAGGAGCAACACTCATCTCATCAGGTGGGGCGCTTCCGAAGCGAAGTTGGTGTCTTGTGGAACTGTCGCATCTGGAGACTGCATAACAAGATAGGTTTATCTGAACAAACTTTAAGGCTTTACCATTGTTTAAAACAAACACGAAACCTACAGTGCAGACATCAGCTGTTCTTTTGTGCTGACTTTGCATGTTTACGCAGCCTCCATTGTCTCAACTTTAGCTTCGTGACCTAATGTTTATGCAGGTGGCGTCGGCGACAGAGTCAGGCTGAAAACAGGCTAAAGGTGAGTATGGAGGAGGCATAGCTGAATCAAAAAACGAGAGATTCAGATTTTAAGATTTCACAAAGCATGTGTCTCCAACTCGCTCTTCTGAGGCAGACATCTTGCATGGTGTGAGAGGGCTCTCTCACAAGAAACCTCGTCCTTCTCCAGTGGCAGACCGAAGATTGCAGGAGATGGTGAAATCGCCATCATAGGTTTATAAGCGATTTAAGGGTAGAGAACAGTTCTCCCCTTGATTTGGATTCTAAAAAATACTTCAGATGTCCTGAGGAACCTAAAAGATTTTCCTTTTTACCCAGAGATTAATTTGCTCATCGGATTTGACATTGAAAGCTTGTATACCAACTTGCTACAGAGTACCACAGTAGAGCAAATACTCTAGAAAACAGAATGGCAATACAGAACTCCAAGACATTTTGATTGCTATAGACTGGCATTAACTGAAAACTACTTTGAGTACGAAAACACATTGTACCTGCAGGTCCAAAGGACTTAGATGGGTAGTACCTTTGCCCCAAGCCTGGCAGGACTCTACGTCGGTGATTTCGAGGCAAAGAATGTCCTAACAAACACCAATCCATACCAGAATAGGATAAAACTATGGAAACGTTATATTGATGACGTTTTATTTATCTGGGAAGGAGATGGAACATCTGCACATGATTTTGTAACCTTGCTGAATACATGCAACAGGTTCTTAAAGTTCACTAGCCAGATAAGCAACACCACTCTACCCTTTCTAGACATCACCCTCTTTGCCGAGAATCACTAGATCGGCAACAGGACATATTACAAACCAACAGATAAGAACACCCTGTTACTACACAACAGTTTTCACCCTCGGTCTTTAAAAGAAAACCTGCCTTACAGCCAATACCTCCACCTGAGATGCACCTGTACTAAGAAAACAGATTTTCAAAGCCAGGCGGAGGCCCTAACTAAAGTTATAGAATGTAGAAACTATCCTAAACCGATCCTAACAAAAAGTTATAAAAGGGCAAAGAACCAACATAGAGGGGTACTCCTGCAAAATAAAGAATAATCTCAAGAACAAGAAACACTGAGATTTGTTTGAATTGGCCTATACCACGCTTTGCTCGCAAAAGACAAAAGAACCTTCGGGATCATCTAATTCACACCGACCAAAGCAGAAAGTTGTAAGGCAGGAAAAAATTTAAACAATGCTAGGACTTCCTCCCATTACAGGACACTATCTATGTGGCACCTGCTCAGTTTGCCCTCTAACAACTACTACAAAAGTACTACAGCTCACACCAAATTTCATATGGTCTTTGAAGAGACACACAAACTGTAATACATCACACACTATCTATATGATAACCTGCCCTTGCGGCTTAAGATATATAGGCATGACATGTAGAAAAGTCAAGATACTCATTTGTGAGCACAGAATCAACACAAGGTGCAACAGAGTGACAAAAATGAGCAACCATTTCATCACCGCAAACTGAGGATTTGTGGTGGGTGATTTTGGAAACCCTAGTTCTCCAGTATTGGGGTGTCTTTCATAGATTCACATGCTTGAATATTCCCAGTCATCGAAGTGGGAGTCCCACGGTATATAAAAAGCAATAAATGTCATGTATATATATACATGCATAAACCACATAAGAGCATATACATATGCCAATAAACTTTATATATTTCAAAATGTCCATTTTGTGAGTCTCTTGCTGTCTATTCACTTATAAATTACCAGGGAAGTATGTAAACTAGACGGGCGCCCATTTCAAATTACTAATGCCCAAGGAATATTGTCATTGAGTCCTTTGTGGGCTGTGCCTAGATGGTAGACAGCTGTTCTTTTTGTAGTAAGTTTCTTTCAGCATTTGTGTCTTAAAAATGAACAAATGTTACTTACCTGTAAACTGTGGTTCTCCAGTATTGGTGTCTTTCATAGATTCACATGCTTGAATATTCCCCGTCGTCGAAGTGGGAGTCCAACGGTATATAAAAAGCAATAAATGTCATGTATATATATACATACATAAACCACATAAGAGCATATATATATGCCAATAAACTTTATATATTTCAAGATGTCACATCAAGTGAAAATACCATAGGATAATATTGACACATAGGCAAGCATTGAGAAAAAGAATCACTTTACTGACATATGCATGTCGTTTTACAGTCCAAACTCCAGCCAATCAGGCGTAAGCACCCTCTAGAACCTTCTCCTCAGAGGCTCAGGTCCTCAGATTTTCTACCGCACGTCGTGTGAAGGGAGTCTCCCTGAGCTCTGCTCAGTCTTTGGTCTGGTTTGAGTCTTTTCTAATCATGTCTTCAAGTAAGAAGTCTCTTTTCCGTCCCTGTACCTCTTGTGGGAAGTTAAGGCTTTTTTATGAGGACCCTCATGAGAAATGTATCTACTGTCTTTACCCTGACCACAAGGTGCCCAACTGTAAAATTTGTAGAACTTTCTCTCAAAAGACTTTGAAGGACAGGGAGGGTCGCCTATTGTTGTGGCTTTAAAAACTGAAGGATACAGATAACCCCCTTTCTGAGGTAGAAAGTGTGGCCTCTGCTCGAACAGGAGTCTCCTCCAAGCGTAGTAGTGTCCAGGACTTGCCGTCTCCCTTTCTAAAAAAGAAGAGACTTCATCTTGTGAAAGTGTCTGTAGGTCAAGTCTCTGATACTACGCCTACGCCCCCGAGATCTAACTCTCAGGCGTCTCTGACTCCGCCAGCGCATGTTTCTGGACAAAAACGTGCAAAACCGTCGACGGGCCCTCCGTCGACGAGATCTGCCACTTCATCCGCCTCGTCGACGACTGTGACGACGGTTTCGAGCAGACTTCCTGCGTCGACGACGACTTCGTCAATGTTTTCACCGTCGACAGTGGTGTGTTTCCCTAAAACTGTCTCGTCGACGATTCCACTATCTTCTTCGTCGACGACAAAGAGGATTGTGCTTCCGTCGACGTCTAAGGCTTCGTCAACGATCTTAAAGAAGAAGAAGAAGAAGTAATCACCGCCGGAGCTTAAAACATCGTCGACGAAAGCCTCGTCGTCGGCGGTCTCGTCGACAACGACGACGGTCTCGTCGGCGCGAGCTTCGTCAACGGCGGCCTCGTCGACGGCAGCCTCGTCGACGGCAGCCTCGTCGACGGCAACTTCATTGACGAAAGGCCTCGTCGACGGCGACTTCGTCGTCGATTACCTCGACGACGGTAGTGTCAAATTCTGCAACTATGCCATTGGTGCCAATGTCTACGCCAGTGTCGATGGACGAATCCTTGTTGCAGCGTAGTCATGCTGTGCTGGACTCTGTCATGGTGCCACCGGTCACTCGGCCACCTCACCAGCTTTTCCCCTCTGGTGATGAGGAAGTTTCTGAGTCTGATGAGGATGCTCAGCCCACTTTTCGGGATGCTCTTAGTCCTTCTGAGCTCCATATTAAGTGCCAAGATTTCGAGGAGGATGACTATGCGCAGGACTATTACCGTCAGGAGCAGGAGCCACATCCACCTGCACAAGTTCCTATGGCGCAGCTTCCTTTATCGCTCATCTCCAACCTTCAATTTATGTTGTTAGATTATAATCTTCGCTTTCCTCCTTCCTCTCATGGTTCTCCACGTGACACGCCATCTGCCGTTCCATCTCCTCCAGTGGTGCCAACAGTACCGCCACCATCCGCATCTGCATTGGATCCCCCTGCACCAGGTGTGGTTGAGGATAATCTGGATACGGAAGACGGAGAGCTTCCAGATGATGACTCTATGGCTGACTGGGATGATTATCAAATTAATTCGCCCGCATCGCCTCCAACGTCGCCAGTGAATTCACCACCTGTCGACATTACAGGATTCCATCAGCTGATGGAAAGGGCGGCTCAACGTTTTCACCTTCCCATGGTTGTTAGGGAAGAGGACTGCTTTCTGTACGACTTCAAGTCCCAGCCGCAGAAACAGGTATGGGCCGTGCCCATTATAGACTTTATCTGGAATGAAGAGATTAAGCTAATGAAGACTCCTAACTCCATCCCGGCAGTGCTCCCGCGATTGGAGAAAAAGTACAAGGTCCCGGACTCTTCTCCAGCTTGCTTAGTGTCTCCGCCTAAGCCAGACTCGGTGATAACCCAGGCGGCACAACGTCGCTCCAAAAATCCATCGTCTCCACTTTCGTCACCTCCGGATCGAGACGGCTGACGCCTAGATGCCATTGGCAAAAAGTTTTCAACTATGGCTTCAACAACAGTCCGAGCAGCAAATTCTTTGGCCATCCTGGGCCGTGACGATCGGCAAATGTGGTCGGACATGGCAGCTTTTGTTAAGCTTATGCCGGAAGACTCTAAAGCGGACGCTCTAAAGCTCCTGCAAGAGGGTGAGAGGGCATCCTCCGAAATCATCGACTGCTCTGTCGACATTGCCACAACGGGTTTTCGACAGTTGGCTGATGCGGCTGTTTTACGACGACAGGGCTGGCTTCGTTCCACCTCGTTCCGACAGGAGGTCCAGGCCAAGATTCTGGACATGCCCTATGACGGAGAATCTTTGTTCGGCCAACATGTGGAGGACGCTTTGCAAGCCATAAAAAAGGACACGGAGATGGCTCGCTCCCTCGGCACTCTCCAGTTCCGGAAGCAGCCCTTTCAGGGTGCGCGCGGACGCGGCACCACCTCTTCCTTTCGTGGGTCTTCTTCCCAGTATCGCTCCTACAACCAAGGACAACAACGTTATTCCTCACAGCCGCAGCAGTCTTACAGGCAACAGTCTGGAAAATCTTATAGAGGCAAGTCCAATTAGAGAGGAAACTCTTCCAAAAAACAATGACTGTGTACATCAAAGGTCCCCCCTCACCAGTTTTTCCCCTTCTCCAGTTGGAGGACGAATCTCCCAGTTCTTTTCGAATTGGTCCTCAATCACCTCGGACCGTTGTGTTTTGGACATTATCTCAAGGGGCCATGCCTTAGAGTTTGTAAAGGTCCCCCCACGCACTCCTCCATCCGGACCTCCTCCCACTCACCTCAAAGAACTTTTCCGCCAAATCCAGATGATGCTCAAGAAAGGGGCCATCGAAGTGGTTCCGAAATCACAAAAGGGTTGGGGTTCTATTCCCGTTTTTTCCTCATACTAAAGAAATCTGGGGAGTGGCGCCCCATCCTCGACCTAAGGTCTCTCAACAAATTTCTCAAGGACCAATCATTCCGCATGCTCACGCTAAAGGACATCCTTCAGTTCTTCACTCAGGGCGATTTTATGACAACAATCGACCTTCAGGATGCTTACTTCCATGTGCCCATAATTCCACGCCACAGGAAATACTTACGTTTTCGTGTAGGCCACAGGGATTTCCAATTCAAGGTCCTGCCCTTCGGCCTCCGCTCAGCTCCTCGAGTCTTCACAAAGATCCTGGCCCCGGTGGTGGCCCATTTGAGACTGACGGGCAGATATTTCCAAATTTGGACGATTGTCTCATCAAATCTCAGTCCTCCCACCAAGTGGCCCTCGATACTCAGCGCTGTCTCACTCTGTTTCAATCTCTGGGCTTGTCGATCAACGTGCAAAAGTCTCAGCTCAAGCCAGCTCTGTATAAGACCTTTCTCGGAGCTACCATCGATACGAGCAGGGCTATGGCCTTCGCCTCTTCAGATCGGCAAACACGTATTCGGCAGCTCGCAAGCTCCATCGCTGCAAAGCAGTCAGTTTCAGTCCGCATATTGAAGTCCTTTCTGGGATGGCGTCCTCCTGCATCGCTTTGATCCCACATTGCAGACTGAGGAGTCGTACCATTCAGGAGGAATTGGACAAGCAATGGCGTCAGGTCTCCGGTTCGTTCAACGACCAGCTTGTGGTGACAGCTCGCATGGCTCAAGCGCTGCATTGGTGGACTCGTCCTTCCAACGTCGCAGCGGGAACGTCTTTTCTGGCGACAGCCCCCGAGCTCGTACTTACCACGGATGCATTCATGGAAGGATGGGGCGGACATCTTCAAGATCTGTCAGTCAAGGGCAAGTGGACAATGGTTCAGCGTTCCTGGCACATCAACAGATTGGAGCTGATGGCCATTTTCCTGGCATTAAAATCCTTCCGCCTCCAGCTCCAAGGGGGTCAGTCCTTATTCAGACGGGCAACACCACCAGCATGCACTACCTGAACAAGCAGGGCGGGACAAGATCTCCACTCCTTCCCCGACTGGCATTTCCAATATTCTAGCGGATGCACTCAGTCGGTCAACGTCATCGACCCACGAGTGGGAATTGCACCAACCGACTCTGGACTTTGTATTCGGCCTTTGGGGTCGCCCGACTCTCGATCTTTTTGCAACCCCGCAGAACAGCAAATGACAGTCCTACGCAAGCTGGTTTCCCCACAGAGGGTCGTGCGGAAATGCCCTTTCGATAGATTGGTGCAGGATATTTGTGTACGCTTTTCCGCCGATCCCTCTGATTCCTCGAGTATTGCGGAAGATGCGGCAACAACCGTGCCATGTGCTCCTCATAGCTCCACGGTGGCCTCGGCAGGGGGAACAACCTTTACAACGCAACTTTTACAACGCACTACCTTTACAACGCATTTTTTACAACGCATAATCCATTACAACGCATGACATTACAACGCATGACACTACAACGCATTTTTAAAAACTACCTTTACAACGCATTCCATTACAACGCATACTACCATTACAACGCATACCATTACAACGCATAATATTACACTACACTATCCAACACTTACCCTACTGTTGCACCCCCTGGAGTTAGAATAGTAATTTTTACCCCTATACTATCCAACACTTACCCTACTGTTGCACCCCCTGGAGTTAGAATAGTAATTTTTACCCCTATACTATCCAACACTTACCCTACTGTTGCACCCCCTGGAGTTAGAATAGTAATTTTTACCCCTATACTATCCAACACTTACCCTACTGTTGCACCCCCTGGAGTTAGAATAGTAATTTTTACCCCTATACTATCCAACACTTACCCTACTGTTGCACCCCCTGGAGTTAGAATAGTAATTTTTACCCCTATACTATCCAACACTTACCCTACTGTTGCACCCCCTGGAGTTAGAATAGTAATTTTTACCCCTATACTATCCAACACTTACCCTACTGATGCACCCCCTGGAGTTAGAATAGTAATTTTTACCCCTATACTATCCAACACTTACCCCACTGTTGCACCCCCTGGAGTTAGAATAGTAATTTTTACCCCTATACTATCCAACACTTACCCTACTGTTGCACCCCCTGGAGTTAGAATAGTAATTTTTACCCCTATACTATCCAACACTTACCCTACTGTTGCACCCCCTGGAGTTAGAAAAGTAACTTTTACCCCTATACTATCTAATACTTACCTTAAATGCAATTTAATATTATGCGTTGTAATGGTATGCGTTGTAAAGGTATTATGCGTTGTAATGGAAATGCGTTGTAAAGGTAGTTTTTAAAAATGCGTTGTAGTGTCATGCGTTGTAATGTCATGCGTTGTAATGGATTATGCGTTGTAAAAAATGCGTTGTAAGTGCATGCGTTGTAAAAGTGTGCGTTGTAACGTCATACATCCCCTCGGCAGGCATGGTTCTCGGAGTTGCTCCTCCTCTCCCAATGCAATCCCATCCTTCTTCACCCGAGGCCGGACCTTCTGACAATGAAAGACGGTCGGATATGCCATCCGAATCCCAGTTCACTCAGCTTGTCGGCTTGGAACCTGAGCACCTTGAATTTGCTCATCTGAACATTCCACCTGCCTGCAGGGAGGTGTTGGCTAGGGCGAGGGCGCCCTCCACAGTGAAGACTTATAAGCTGAAGTGGAAGCGGTTTGGTCTTTGGTGTGCGTCGGTCCACATCCATCCAGTGCACGCCTCCCTGGAACACATTCTGCCGTTCTTCCTGCAGTTGGCGCAGTCTGGACTGTCGCATTCCACCTTAAAGGTCTTTCTAGCGGCAATATCCCGCTTTCGTCAGGACGGCTCGTCCTCTCTCTATTCATCTAGAGTAATACAGCAGTTCTTCAAGGGTCTCTTCCGGATGTTCCCGCCCATTCGGCATCATCCACCCACGTGGCGTCTTAACATCGTATTGGCTCAGCTCATGAAGGCGCCCTTTGAGCCAAACCATTCGGCGGATTTCAAATTCTTAACATGGAAAGTGGCCCTCCTCCTTGCACTGACTTGCTCCCGCAGAGTAAGTGACATTCACGCCTTTACAATACAACCTCCGTTTCTTCAATTTAGAATGGACTGTGTAATTCTCCGCACTAATCCTGCTTTCATGCCTAAAGTGCCATCCGATTTTCATCTCAATGAACCAGTAATCTTGAAGACCTTTTTCCCGCATCCGCAGTCTCCAGCGGAACAGAGTCTACACTCTTTGGACTTCAAGAGGTGCCTTAAATTCTACATCAGCAGAACACAATCCTCTCGTAAGTCGGATCAGCTGTTCGTGGCCTATGGGCGCACTTGTAAAGGACAGTCAGTTACCAAGCCCACGATTGCGCGTTGGGTTTCTTCAGCAATCTCCTTTTGCCATCAAAAAGCAGGCAAGCCTCTTTCTTCTGGAGTAAGGGCTCATTCTACGAGAGCAATGTCCTCTTCCACTGCCCTGTTCGCTGGTGTACCCATCCATCAGATTTGCCGGGCAGCTACGTGGTCCAGCAGGCACACGTTCATGAAGCACTACTGCCTGGAATCGATTAATGAAGCAGACACGGCTGTGGGACAAGCAGTTCTGCGGAATCTGTTTAAATAAGGTGAGCCTCCGCTACTTCCCTCCTCCTTGGGTATTGTCAATTGCGTATTGAATGCAATATCACTGTATTTCATGCAATATTAATACGGCCTTGTCAGCCGGTTGCTGCTTACTGCTCACTATTCTATTCAAGCATGTGAATCTATGAAAGACACCCCAATACTGGAGAAGAACAAATGTTACTTACCTGTAAACTGTGGTTCTCCAGTATTGGTGTCTTTCATAGATTCACATCCGACCCACCCTCCTCCCCTCAGAGGCTCTTTTCTCCTCATTCGACCCTTTGTCACTCTTGTGCTATGAAAATCTGAGGGCCTGAGCCTCTGAGGAGAAGGTTCTAGAGGGTGCTTACGCCCGATTGGCTGGAGTTTGGACTGTAAAACGACAGGGATATGTCAGTAAAGTGATTCTTTTTCTCAATGCTTTCCTATGTGTCAATATTATCCTATGGTATTTTCACCTGATGTGACTTTTTGAAGTATATAAAGTTTATTGGCATATGTATATGCTCTTATGTGGTTTATGTATGTATATATATACATGACATTTATTGCTTTTTATATACCGTGGGGCTCCCACGGTATATAACGGGGAATATTCAAGCATGTGAATCTATGAAAGACACCAATACTGGAGAACCACAGTTTACAGGTAAGTAACATTTGTTCATTTTTAAGACACAAATGCTGAAAGAAACTTACTACAAAAAGAACAGCTGTCTACCATTTAGGCACAGCCCACAAAGGACTCAATGACAATATTCCGTGGGCATTAGTAATTTGAAATGGGCGCCCGTCTAGTTTACATACTTCCCTGGGAATTTATAAGTGAATAGACAGCAAGAGACTCGAAAAATGGATCACATTAACCTGTTTACCGCGGCGGACATTCTGCCGTGGTGCGGGCATTCTAAAGGGTGAGCGGGTCTGCGTTGGCCAACGGTCGTGTCCAGCACCAGGGAGGGAGCACGGAAGGGGTTAAGAGCACATCGTATATATTGCGATTAGTGACACCTACATTCAACCACCATTTAATTTGTGATCACTCTTTAAGATCAAAAGGTTCCATTACACCTTTAGTACCAAATATTTACACTTAAGTACAATCTTAATGACTTTAAAATAGTACATGATTTAGTCACTAATACTGATACCCCAGGGGTACCAGTGAACATTAACCTCAGTTATCAGATCGGATAACATCATTCTAAGACCCCCGGGGGCAGGACAAAACTGCTCTAAGTCCCCCAGGGTCATTATTAAAAACCGCTCTTATCGTTCTACTTTTTTGATCACGATAAATGATACCTGCATTCAACCACCATTGAATTCATAATTATCCTATAAGATTAAAGGTTCCATTACACCTGTGGAACTGAATGTTAGACAAAAGTACAATCTTAATGACTTTCAAATAATACATGAGGTGGTCGCTATTGTACAGGGGCGGTTTCTTGACTAGGGTTCCGGGGCTCCACCCACCCTATGAACATGCCTCTGGACGGTAATTACAAAAAGCAATTGCCAACATCCACGTTTCTTTTAGTATGCTTAGTAGTGGAGGTGAAAACTTGCATTCTGATAGAAATGTGCCCACCTTCTGCCAGTGTCTTGGACTGCTGCCTGTCTGATGGATGATGTCATGACGCTCGCACACGGACGTCAAACTGGCAGGCAGTCAGGCAAGTTTCTTATGTGCCAAAGTATTTGATGCAAAAGTAGTAGAGGTGAATGCGGGCTGGCCTGGTGCCAGCCCTGTCAGGCACATTTAGGGGTCATCGCAGACGGCCCACTAATGACGTGAGGCATTGTCGTGCTTTAAAGCCGCCCCGGGCGTGCCCAGTATCAATCAGCCCTGTACTTCTTGGGGCTGCTTGTAATTGTTTTGTAAAGCTGTTCGGATGGTCACGCCCGTAAGTCCTCATTGGATGGGGTGTGGTCAGCAAGCATAACTGACCATACCCAACCCTGTGACGTGTTATGAAAGGGAGAAGGTACGTTTTATTGATATTCTGAACAGCACTGTTACTACAATACTCACAGCACAGTGTATTTAATTCATTGTGCTATGATTCTGGAGTAACTCTGTAATAAATACATGCGTTTAAACTGGTCTGACATCATGCAGACAATACTTTTGCGTTTGCACACAATCTTGCACCAGCGCAGAGGAGATCTGCCGTCGAGAGGCTTGTGAGTCCCCATGCGTGTACTTCTTGACCCTGTGCCCCTCCCTGGCTCGGGCTTTGGTGGGTGGGTTTGTATACTTCTTGACCCTGTGCCCCTCCCTGGCTCGGCCTTTGGTGGGTGGGTTTGTGTACTTCTTGAACATGTGCCCCTCCCTGGCTCGGCCTTTGGTGGGTGGGTTTGTGTACTTCTTGACCCTGAGCCCCTCCCTGGCTCGGCCTTTGGTGGGTGGGTTTGTGTACTTCTTGACCCTGCGCCCCTCCCTGGCTCGGCCTTTGGTGGGTGGGTTTGTGCACTTCTTGACCCTCTGCCCCTCCCTGGCTCGGCCTTTGGTGGGTGGGTTTGTGTACTTCTTGACCCTCTGCCCCTCCCTGGCACGGCCTTTGGTGGGTGGGTTTGTGTACTTCTTGACCCTCTGCCCCTCCCTGGCTCGGCCTTTAGTGGGTGGGTTTGTGTACTTCTTGGCCCTGAGCCCCTCCCTGGCTCGGCCTTTGGTGGGTGGGTTTGTGTACTTCTTGACCCTGCGCCCCTTCCTGGCTCGGCCTTTGGTGGGTGGGTTTGTGTACTTCTTGACCCTCTGCCCCTCCCTGGCTCGGCCTTTGGTGGGTAGGTTTGTGTACTTCTTGACCCTGGGCCCCTCCCTGGCTCATGCTTTGGTGGGTGGGTTTGTGTACTTCTTGACCCTCTGCCCCTCCCTGGCTCGGCCTTTGGTGGGTGAGTTTGTGTACTTCTTGACCCTGAACCCCTCCCTGGCTCGGCCTTTAGAGGGTGGGTTTGTGTACTTCTTGACCCTCTGCCCCTCCCTGGCTCGGCCTTTGGTGGGTGGGTTTGTGTACTTCTTGACCCTGAGCCCCTCCCTGGCTCGGCCTTTGGTGGGTGGGTTTGTGTACTTCTTGACCCTGTGCCCCTCCCTGGCTCGGCCTTTGGTGGGTGGGTTTGTGTACTTCTTGACCCTGCGCCTCTCCCTGGCTCGGCCTTTGGTGGGTGGGTTTGTGTACTTCTTGACCCTGAGCCCCTCCCTGGCTCGGCCTTTGGTGGGTGGGTTTGTGTACTTCTTGACCCTGTGCCCCTCCCTGGCTCGGCCTTTGGTGGGTGGGTTTGTGTACTTCTTGACCCTGCGCCCCTCCCTGTCTCGGCCTTTGGTGGGTGGGTTTGTGTACTTCTTGACCCTCTGCCCCTCCATGGCTCGGCCTTTGGTGGGTGGGTTTGTGTACTTCTTGACCCTGTGCCCCTTCCTGGCTCGGCCTTTGGAGGGTGGGTTTGTGGGTGAGGCTCCCTCCGTACTGCAGCCGTGCCTTGACTGGTACATCAAGGGCAGAGAGGCACCAGGCGGTCTTCAGGCAAGACTGCATTCATAATTAGAGACGAGCCGAGCCACGTATAGCTTGAGCCAGGCTCGAGCCTGACACTTGGCTTTGGTTTAGCTCGAGCTCCTGTTGGAGCCCCAATGTGCTGAGCTTGCCTTTCATTGGCTTCTGCCGGGCTCCCTCTCTAGCCAGAATGCGGCTTCACGGCCAGAGCTGCCGGCTTTCATTAGAACTGGGGAACCACCAGGTTCAACCCAACATCCTGTGATTCTGAGCAGATCACTCAATCTCATGACTATCGAGGTTACAGTATATGAAAAATACTCAAAAAAAGAAAGTTTTCAATGACAGATGCCTATTTACGGGCGGATTTGTGTAAAGAAGAAAATTGGGATAAATCCTCCCCCCCCTCCCCCATCCCTCTAAATTGTGTCATCTTTGGCAAATATATTAGTTCACAAAAACTTTTTTTCCTTTATTATCGTATATGAAAGCACTTTCAAATATGTGAGTTTAGAATATCAGTTGCACAAAAACCCATTGTGTTTGATTCTGTAGATTATAATGGTGCTGTGAGACAATCTGGCAACATACAGGGTTTATTTGACTATTATTTTGTCTCGTAATTCACTAATGGTTCATGTTTTAAAACTACCACTTTTAATAAGTACTTCTCAGTGTAGTGCTATAATGTGAAGTATTAATGTTAAAGCTTCCACATATTAAAGGCTTACACTTAATTGAATTTTTAAGAGGGTTTGTCATATTTCTTTGTGATGTTTGTTGTATGATTTACATAGCAAACATGTTCATGGCTCGGCTAATATAGGGGCTCTAAGATCCGAGCCCGACCTTTAGCTTGGCTCTCCCTCTGAATGAGTTGGTTTGCCCACTTCTAGAATTGATGAATTAATAGGGGAATGCATGAATTAAGGCAAGGTGGGACTCTTGTTAGTGGTTCAGATTGGAAAAAGGTTGGGGCACGAGGACGAGATTAATGGGGTGAAAGGAAATAAGAAATTAATTTCTTAATTTTAACAGAAGTATAGTACAGCTCTAAAAGGCAGCATGTAGCCAATGAGTGCCACTGTCTGCAGGGACTGGCAACGGGCAGAATAAACAGACTTATCCTGAACTGTCCTTAAAATTAAGGCAGTTCTGGGACATGAATATAATGCATGAATTGCTTAGGAACAGGCAGTGCTCTGGAATGACAGCGTAGATTACAGCTCCAAATTGAGAATTTAGCAGTGAAGTGTTTCCCTCTGAGAAAGTTGCAGCGCTGCACCGTCGAACTAAATAGTTCCTTTAATGCTGGGGCAGGTATTTCTGTTGTACTGGAACTGCATTTAAGCATCGCTTCATGCCCGTGCTGAAGCCTCGAACGGCGTTTTAGCAGATGAAGGGCACTGTAACTGACTTGCTTCGGGCAAAAGATGCAGTGAAAGCGCTTCCTTCTGCAGGTAACTGATGGTTTGGGAAGAACAAGTTACTTACCTTCGGTAACGCTTTTTCTGGTGGATACAGTATCTGCCTGTGGATTCCTCACCTTGTGAATATCCCCTGCGCCAGCAACATTCGGAAACTTTTGTAGCAGTCCACGCCGATGAGATCGAAGACGACGTCACAGAGGCACGGCTCCGCTCGCGACTCCGCTGACGTCACCGGCTCCATAAGAAGACCTCCTCGGCGTGATGACGTCAGTTCCGCCCCTTTTTTCCGTGCCTCCGAGGCACACGGACGGACTGACAGCAATATATGACAGCAATATATACACAGTATACACAGTACATGATATACAAACCAACACAAACAGTGTGGAAAATAAATAGCAAGGCACAAGAAACAACATAATGCCCATGATAGTAATAAACACATTTGAAATACCATCAACATAATTACAGGTATAGAAGGATGGACAACGGGGAGGCGGGTGGGTCAGTGAGGAATCCACAGGCAGATACTGTATCCACCAGAAAAAGCGTTACCGAAGGTAAGTAACTTGTTCTTCTGATGGATACATCTGCCAGTGGATTCCTCACCTTGTGAATAGATTCCACAGCAGTCCCCACTCCCGGAGGAGGGTGTCCATCCCCCTATACCAGAAAGTCCTGAAGGACGGAACGAGCAAGGTGTCCGTCCCTCCTCACCTCAGTGTCCAAGCAATAATGTTTTGCGAAGGTGTGGAGGGAGGCCCAAGTTGCCGCCCTACAAATGTCCTCCACAGGAACACCCCTAGATAAGGCAGACGTAGAAGACTTAGCCCTGGTAGAATGAGCCCTCAAACCCTCCGGAGGCTCCTTACCAGCTGGGGAGTAGCAGATCTTGATGCATAGTACAATCCATATGGAAAGGGTGCGCTTGTGCACCGCACGACCCTTTCTGCAACCAGCAAAGCCCACAAAGAGCTGGTCATCAATCCTGTAGTCTTTCGTCCTGTCCAGGTAAAAGCTCACCGCCCTCTTAGGGTCCAAACGGTGAAGTCTCTCCTCCTCCTTGGAAGGGTGAGGGGGAAGATAAAAGGAAGGAAGGGTAATGGATTGCCCCAGATGGAAGGGAGTCACCACTTTAGGCAAAAACGCAGCCCTGGTCCGGAGCACCATCCGTTCAGCATGCACAGTCAAGAATGGGGGTTTTGAACTAAGAGCTTGAAGCTCACTTACCCTCCTTGCCGAGGTGATAGCAACGAGGAAAACCGTTTTAAAAGACAACAATCTCAAGGGACACTTATGTAAGGGCTCGAAGGGAGAACCCATAAGATAAGTCAGCACAAGGTTTAAATCCCATTGAGGTACAATAAAAGGAGTAGGAGGAAATTTATTTATGAGGCCCTTGAGAAACCTAAGTACAATAGGTGATTTAAACAATGACGGCTGATCCGGCAGGCATAAGAAAGCCGACAAAGCCGATAAATATCCTTTAACTGTAGCCACAGCAAAGCCTTGCTGAGCAAGAGAAAGGGCAAACTGCAAAATGTTAGACAAACGAGCCTTCAAGGGATCAATTGACCTCTCTCCACACCAGAGTACGAATTTAGACCATCTATAGGAGTTTATGGATTTGGTGGAGTGTCGCCTGGCCGATAAAATAACATCCACCACATCCGGCGGGAGAGAGAAAGAATTCAGGTTGCCCCGTTCAATCTCCAGGCATGAAGGTGTAAGCTCTGGAGGTGGGGGTGTAGAACCTGCCCCTCCGACTGAGAGAGGAGGTCTGCCCTCAGAGGGAGACGGAGCGGAGGGCACGAGGAGAGGTGGAGAAGATCTGTATACCACACCCTTCTTGGCCAATCCGGGGCGATCAATATAACTTGGGCCCGGTCTTGGCGAACCTTCCTCAGAACCCGAGGAATCAAGGGTATGGGAGGAAACGCGTAAAGGAGTTGTGAGCCCCAACTCAACTGAAACGCGTCCCCCAACGCTCCCTGCATCGGATACTGGAGACTGCAGAACGACGGATAGTGCGCGTTCTTGCGAGTAGCAAATAGATCCACCCAAGGAGTCCCCCACGTCCGAAAGACGTAACGAACCACCTCCGGATGGAGCCTCCACTCGTGGTCGGCGGAGAACTGCCGACTGATACTGTCCGCACGCACGTTCAGCACCCCGGCCAGATCATTTGCCAACAGACAAATCTGATGGTCCTGAGCCCAGGACCACAGACGCAAGGCCTCTCTGCAGAGACAAAGAGACCCCACTCCTCCCTGTTTGTTTATATACCACATCGCAGTCGTGTTGTCCGTCAGGACTTGAACAGACAGACCGCGAAGGGAAGGAAGGAAGGCCTTGAATGCCAAACGTATCGCCCGTAACTCCAGAAGGTTGATGTGAAGCAACCTTTCCTCTGGAGACCAAAGACCCTTGATCTCCAGATCCCCCAGATGAGCACCCCACCCTAAGGTGGATGCATCCGTTATCACTGTTGTCACCGATGGAGGTAGATGGAAGGGCTTTCCTTGGGACAGATTGCCCTCCACGCTCCACCAAAATAGATCCGCCGCAGCTTTTCTGGAGATCCTCACAGACTCCCTGAGATCCCCTTTGTGCTGATACCACTGCTTGTGGAGGCACCACTGGAGCGCCCTCATGTGCCAGCGTGCATGGTTGACCAACAGTATGCAGGAGGCGAACAGACCGAGCAGGCGAAGGACCTTCAGAACTGGAACGACCGCTCCGCTGTAAAACAAAGGAATCATTTCCTGTATGTCGAGAATCCTTTGAGGAGGAGGGAATGCTCGACACACAGTAGTGTCCAGTACCGCACCTATGAACAGGTTGCGCGGAGAGGGCACCAGGTAAGATTTGGGCACAATGATCGAAAAACCCAATCTGTACAACAGCCGAGTTGTATCCTGCAGATGACACAGCACCTTCTCCGACGACTCCGCCTTGATCAGCCAGTCGTCTGAATAAGGGAAAACCGAAATTCCCGACCTTCTGAGATGGGCTGCCACCACCGCCATCACCTTTGTGAAGACTCGAGGTGCCGAAGTAAGACCAAACGGGAGGACCGCAAACTGATAATGTTGCGACCCTACCGTGAAACGGAGATACTTCCTGTGCGACTTCAGAATGGGGATGTGAAAATACGCATCCTGCAAGTCGAGCAACACCATCCAGTCCTCCTGATTCAGCGCCTGAAGAACCTGCGCAAGGGTGAGCATCTTGAACTTTTCCTGTTTCAGGTAAAAGTTCAGGATTCTGAGGTCTAATATCGGACGCAATCTGCCGTCCTTTTTCGGAATCAGAAAATACCGGGAGTAGCATCCCTGACCCCTCTCCTGCTCCGGGACCACCCCTATCGCACCTTTCTGAAACAACTTCAGGACTTCCTCCTGCAGGAGAAGACGGTGGTCCTCCGAGCAAGCACCTTGACAAGGAGGGTAATTCGGAGGGAATTCCCGAAAGGGAAGGGCATACCCATTTTCCACAAGATCCAGAACCCAGAGATCTGTAGTTACAGATTCCCAATCTTGTAGAAAATGGGTAAGCCGGCCCCCCACAGGACCAGCATGATCCGGAATGTCGAATCTAGGGCTGTTTTGCGGTGGTGGGAGGGGCTGAGGAAGAGGAAGAGGAAGAGGAGAGTTGACGGCCACGTGAGCGACCTCTAAGTCTTCCTCTATATCCCTTGGACAGAGAGCCTTGCTGCTGCTGCTGGGTTGGTCTGTAGGAACGAAAACTCGCCCTTCCATAGCCTCTGTACCTTTTGAAAGTACCTCTCGGCTGGGATTGAAGGCCCAACGACCTAGCCGTAGCCTTACTCTCTTTGAAGCGCTCGAGAGCAGCATCAGCCTTCTTCCCGAACAGACCAGACCCATCAAATGGTAAGTCCAACAAAGTTGACTGAACATCCGAAGAGAATTCAGAGGACTTAAGCCACGCACCCCTCCTGGTGGCAACTGAAGACCCCATGACCCTGGCAACTGAGTCTGCTGTATCCAGGCCACTCTGAATAACCTGGCGAGCAGCCGCCTGGGCATCCGATAGTACTTCATTGAAGCCTGCTCTATCCTCCTCTGACAGTTTTGGTGCCAACTTTTTAGCAGAATCCATAAGCGCATGGATATAGCGCCCCAACAAACAAGTCGCATTTGAAGATTTCAATGCCATACTGGCTGATGAAAAGACCTTCTTGGCCGATTGGTCCACCTTCTTTGCCTCCCTGTCCCCTGGGACATGAGGAAACGCACCTTTGGAACGTCCAGAACAAGCCGCCTGAACCACTAGGCTTTCAGGTGAAGGGTGTGAAGACAAAAACTCAGGATCCCCTGGAGCCACCCTATATCTTCTTGCAACTACCTTGGATACTGCAGGAGCTGAGAAAGGCTTGCGCCATACATCCAGCACAGGTTCCAAAATTGCTTCGTTGAAAGGCAACAGAGGCTCCGAGACCATAGTCGGAGAATGCAACACCTCAGTCAAAATATTGGACTTGAATTCAGTGGATGGCAATTGAAGGTCCAACAACTCCGCAGCCTTCCTAATAACTGCATGATAGGGTGCTGCATCCTTAGAGAGTTCATCTGATGGCGGAGTGATCTCCCACTCCGGAGACAAATCCAAACCACTTGCCTCCTTCAACTCGTCGAACACCTCATCAGATTCGACCAATTCCCCCTCTTCAGCCTCCTCCAACAAAAAGCGTCTCTCCTCCAGCACTCTCTGCGCCTCCCTTCTCGAACGGATCCGCACCTGCGGCGTCGGCGGCACCGTGTTCGAATCCGACGGAGCCGGCAGCGGCGTCGAACGCGGATCAGCTGGAGCAGCCGGCGTCGAACGATGTCGAGCCAGCGCCGGCGAAGAAGGAAGCGGCGTTGATGTTCTCGGCGCCGGCAGCTGCCAAGACGGCGTCGCTGGGAAGAACGGCATAAACGGTGCTTGAGGATAAACCTGCGGCACTCCCAGATTGAAAGCCATCGGACCCATAGGTGCACCAGAGGTATACATGGCCCGTGAGAACACCCCATACATTGCATTGAGATAATGCGAGGGGTCCTTACCTGGATTAGGGAAAGCAGGATACTGGTCAGGTAACACCGGACTCGGGCCTGGCGGCGCCGACGGTGGAACAAGCGGCGTCACAGTCTCACCCGGAGCCTGACGATCCTCATCCAGGGCCGGAGTCGGAGACGGAGCCGGAGGACTTGCAGGATCCGGAGATGGAACCGGCGTCGGAGAGGACACCGGCACCGGGGATTCAGCCGGAGCCGGTGAAGGCATCGGAGAAGATGGAGTCGGAGGCGAAGCCGGGACAGGAGAGGGAGACACTGACTCTCTTCGACGCCGAACTGGCGATTTCGACTTTGACGCCGAAGCCTTATGATGCGACGAATGTCTCCTCTTTTTCTTATGCTTCTTGCTCTTGGAAGCATGTCCCGAAGTCGACTTGGAAGCCGACCTCGACCTCGACCTGGATCTTCTTCTACCTCTTTTCTCCTTCTTCTTCATCCGAGCGATAAAGAGTTTTGCCTCTCTCTCCTTAAGAGCCTTCGAGCTCATTTTTCTGCAACTTGAACAACCTCCGACATCATGATCCGAGGACAAACACCAAACGCAATCGTCGTGCGGGTCGGTGATGGACATGTGCTTGCCACATTCTCGTCAAGGCTTAAACCCAGACTTCCTTGTCGACATTTTCAGAAGATAGACAGAGAAATCCAGAAAACATACAAAGTAACCAGAACAGCTACCAGTAACGATTCCCGAAATCCGTTGGCGTCGTCGGCGCGGAAAAAAGGGAACTGACGTCATCACGCCGAGGAGGTCTTCTTATGGAGCCGGTGACGTCAGCGGAGTCGCGAGCGGAGCCGTGCCTCTGTGACGTCGTCTTCGACCTCATCGGCGTGGACTGCTACAAAAGTTTCCGAATGTTGCTGGCGCAGGGGATATTCACAAGGTGAGGAATCCACTGGCAGATGTATCCATCAGAATAGTACACACAAAAGGGGCCGCTCCTATTAGAATGACCCGGAAATAACTGAGTAGTGTTAAGTGACTGTGAGTGTGGACATCTCACTAAAAGTTACGGACTGGCCTCACACACCACCTGGTGTCATGCTTCATCATCGGCCAGTCCTCGCCCTCTAAAAACTTGGTTTGATAGAGGGCGGGCATGCACCTGACGACAGGGATGCACTTCTAACTAAGTGGGGCCCAAAGTGAATAAGTGAGATTAAAAGCCATTATAGTAACCTCATTCTCTATTTAATGATTTAGGAGACTATATGGTTTATGAAAACAAATGTGCGGCGCAATTGGGAAAAATTATTATCCCCTCGCCGTATAATCATTGGTCTGGAAAATCCATCAGAATGACAGTTATATATTTGTATGGTTTTTTAGGTCTCGCCTAGTGTGGCAGTGCATGCGTTGCTCGCTGTGCGAGATTTATTGTCAAGGAGGACATTGAGAGAAGGGCTTGAAGCCCCGCCCCTTATTTCCATTGGCTTGTGTCACCGTTTACGGTAAACGGTAGGCGGCCATTGGAAGGAATATGCTACTTACCAGTATGCATCTGTTCTTGGCACGTAGAGCTGCAGATCTACACACTTTTGCATAGATCACCATCTGGTGTTGGGCCCAGATGTTTGCAGTTTGTTTTTCCTCTTGGAAAGTCTTTGGAAGTCACGAGGTCGGTGACTCCTCCTTTGGATCGTATTGCACATGGGCTTCGGCTCCATCCTCAGATTGTTTTTCGCCAGCAGGGAAAGATGGAGCGTAGTAATAACAGTGAAGAAACCCATGTGTGTTGTATCTAAATAAGATAGACTGGAACAGATACAGGTAGCCGGGGAGGCGGGTGGGCGTGTGTAGATCTGCAGCTCTACATGCCAAGAGCAGATGCATACTGGTAAGTAGCATATTCCGTTCGAGGCATATGAGCTGCAGATTACACACTTTTGCATAGACTGTATAGCAGTTCCCAACCTTAGCGGCGACCACCGGTATCTGTTGCAGTTGTTTGAAATAGTGTTTTTAGTACAGCCTGGCCCACACTAGATTGTTGCTTGGTTTGCACATCTACACAATAACGTTTAGTGAAGGTGTGCGGTGTTGACCATGTAACTGCTTTGCAGATATCATCTAATGGAATGTTTCCTAGAAAAGCCATAGAAGCCCCTATCTTACATGTAGAGTGGGCTTTAGGGGGAACAGATAGCGTCCGTTTTGCTTTGTGATAGTAAATTTGTATGCATTTTACAATCCACCTAGCTATCCCTGATTTTGAGATGGGGTTGCCTTTGTGTGGTGGAGAGAAAGAGACAAATAGTTGTTTGGTCTTTCTGAAAGGTTGTGTTCTCTGGATATAATAAAGTAATGCCCGTTTAACATCTAACGTGTGCAGAGCGTTTCTGCAACAGTTTGGGGCAGTGAGAAAAATGCCGGTAATTCTACCGACTGGTTTAGATGAAAGGGGGAAATTACTTTGGGTAGGAATTTTGGGTTGGTACGGAGAACAACCTTGTTCTGGTGCATTTGGAGAAAAGGTTCTTGTATAGTAAGTGCTTGTATCTCACTGACCCTCCTAAGGGAAGTGAGGGCTACAAGAAAAGCTGTTTTCCATGTGAGAAATTGCAGTTCGCATTTATGCAAAGGTTCAAAGGGCGGCCCCATTAGCCTTGTGAGAACTATGTTTAAGTTCCACACAGGTGAGGGTGGTACTCTGGGAGGAATTATTAGTTTGAGGCCTTCCCTGAATGCTTTAATGGCAGGCACTTTGAAAAGTGATAGGTGCTGTCTGTTTTGTAGGTAAGCGGCAATTTCTGCGAGGTGTAGCCGAATGGATGTATATGCTAGGTTTCACCTTTGTAGATGGAGCAAGTAGCATATGATGTGCTGTATAGATGCATCTAGAAGATTGATTTTGTTATTATGGCAATAAACAACAAATCTTTTCCACTTGGCGGCGTAGCAGGCTCTAGTGGTAGGGCGTCTAGCTTCTCTGATGACGTTCATACAGTCAGGGGGAAGGTTAAGGTATCCGAATTCTAGGATCTCAGGAGCCAGATCGCAAGGTTGAGCTGAGCTGGGTCCGGGTGCCTGATCTCTCCATGGTTCTGGGTTAGGAGGCATGGTGAGAGGTGTAGCTTTTGGTGTGGTACTACCGAGAGTTCCAGCAGCGTGGTGTTCCACGGTTGTCTGGCCCATGTTGGAGCTACTAGGATCAGCGTAAGGGAATGCTGTTGTAGCTTTCGCACCACTAATGGAATTAGTGGGACAGGTGGAAAAGCGTACGCAAATTTGCCTGACCAGTTCATCCATATCGCATTGCCTTTGGACAATGGGTGTGGATATCTGGCGGCGAAGCTTTGGCATTTTTTGTTTTTGTGGGTGGCGAATAGGTCTATTTGTGGATGCCCCCATGTTTGAAAGAACGGGTGAAGAACCTGTGGGTGAACTTCCCACACGTGGATCTGCTGCGTCTGTCTGCTGAGCAGATCTGCCATGGTGTTCTGGACTCCTGGGACATGTTGGGCTAGGAGAAAGATTTTGTGTGGAATTGGCCCTCTCCATATGCTCTGTCCTAGTTGAGAGAGCTGTGGAGAGTGTGTGCCGCCCTGTTTTTGAATGTAGTACATGGCCGTCATGTTGTCTGTGCCAATCAGGTCTGCCTTGCCTAAAATGTGCGTGTGAAAAGATTTTAGGGCTAGAAAGATTGCTAGTAACTCCAGATGGTTGATGTGGAGTAACTTTTGTTGCGGCATCCATGTGCCCTGCACTGTAAAGTGTAATAAATGAGCTCCCCAGCCGGAGAGCGATGCGTCTGCTGTTAGGATTATTTGTGGAACCGGGTCCAGGAACGGTCGACCTTTGGAAAGATTTGTGGTGTTCCACCACTGCAGAGAGCGATGGGTGCGACCGTCTACCAACACCAGATCTGTCTGTTGCCCCTGGGCCTGGTTCCACTGGCGAGCTAGGCACTCCTGGAGTGGACGCATCTGGAGTCTTGCATGAGGCACTATGAAAATGCAAGATGCCATCATCCCTATTAGTTGCATAAACACTCTTGCTGGGAGAGAGTGTTGTGGTATGAATTTTTGACGCAAAGCCTGGATGCTTGTAATCCTGGCAGGATTGGGATAGGCTATGGCTTTTGAGGTGTCTATGGTGGCACCGAGGTATTGTTTTGTGTGGGATGGTATTAGCTGGGACTTTTGGTGGTTCACCGTGAAACCTAGCTGGTGAAGTAGTTGGATTGTAGCGGCGGTGTGATGTACACACTGGTTGTAGGATGTGGCTTTTATTAGCCAGTCGTCCAAATATGGGAAGACGTGAATGTGCTGTCTTCTGAGGTGTGCCGCCACTACTGCTAGGCACTTGGTGAATACCCTTGGTGCTGTTGTGACCCCGAATAGGAGCACCTTGAACTGGTAGTGTTGCCCGTCCACTACAAACCTGAGGTACTTTCTGTGAGCATGGTGTACCGGAATGTGAAAGTATGCGTCTTTCAAGTCCAGTGTGGTGAGAAAGTCGTTCTGGGAGAGGAGCGGGAGTACTTGTTGAAGGGTTACCATGTGAAAATGGTCCGAATGTATGTAGGTGTTTAGAGGCCTGAGATCTAAAATAGGTCGTAGAGTCTCGTCTTTTTTTGGTATCAGAAAGTACAGGGAGTAGACCCCTAAATTTTGCTGATTGACGGGGACTTGTTCTATGGCATGTTTTTGTAGGAGGGAGATTACCTCCTGTTTTAGTAACGTGGAATGTTCTTGTGACATTGGGCGTTGCCTGGGTGGGATGTTTGGGGGGGGGGGGTAGATGTTAATTCTAGGCAGTACCCTGAACGAATAATTTGGGTCACCCATCTGTCTGAGGTGATGGTCTCCCAGACGCGAAGAAAATTTTGTAGCCTGCCCCCGACTGGAGTGGAATGGTCTGGGGGGAGCGGAAGGAAGTCATTGGGTAGGTGGTGTGGCAGAGCGGGCGGTATTTGTTTTGCCTCTGCCTTTATTGTTATTGCCTCTATATCCGCATGTTTGATAACCCCTTGTGAACCTGGATTGAGTAGGTGATTTGTAGGAAGTGGAGGCGCTATCTGAGGAGTAGCCTCTGGCGGTACCCCGAAAGGAAGAGCAGCGAAAGGAGCGTCTAGGAGGGTGTGACTGCAGGGCTCCCATAGATTTCGCCGTATCTGTGTCCTTCTTCATTTTCTCTAGGGCCTCATCTACCTTTGGACCGAACAGATGTTGTTGGTCAAAGGGATGGTTTAGAATGGAGGCCTGTACCTCAGGCTTAAAGCCTGAAACTCTGAGCCAAGCATGGCGACGGAGGAGTACGCTAGTGTTAACGGCCCTGGAGGCTGTGTCTGCTGCGTCTAAGGTGCATTGTATAGAGGTATTAGTTATGGTTTTACCCTCTTGGATCAGTTCATTGGCCCTATTTCTGTATTTTTCTGGGAGATGGTGCATGATGGTTTCCAACTCATCATAATGGGCTCTGTCGTATCTGGCCAATAGCGCCTGAGTGTTGGCGATACGCCATATATTGGCTGCCTGTGACGCAGTGCGCTTTCCTGACGCGTCTAGTAGCTTTGACTCCTTGTCAGGAGGTGGTGCTTCGCCTGATGCCTGGGAGTTTGACCTCTTCTGTGCAGTGGAAACCACTAGGGAATCCAGTGGTGCCGGCCCTTTGATATAAGCAGGGTCTGTGGGGGCAGCTTCATACTTTTTTTCTATACGTGGGTTAATGACCCTAGCCCTAACTGGGTCTTTAAAAACCTCTGGTGCATGTTTTATCACCCCCTTAAGCATAGGTAGTATAGCTGTAGACCTATGAGCGGTATCAAAGGTGTCGAGGAGGAAATCCTCCTCTACTGGGTCAGTGTGTAGTTCTACCCCGTGGTAATGTGCCGCCCTTTGAAGTAGGTGATGGAAACCTAATGAGTCTTCCAGTGGAGATGGCCTGGATGGGTAAAGGTCATCTTGTGGGACATCTGGAATGTCAGGATCATTCTAGTCGTCCCATGGGTCTGGGGATCCTGTAGGGGTGGGGTCTTGTGGCACATCCCCTGGATAATATAGGTCCCCTTCATTATCATCGTCCGGAGACGGGGTCGGGGAGCGATGAGGTGGGGGTGGAGAAGGTGGAGGGGACGGAGGGGGAGAGGGTGGAGGAGGTGGGGAAGGAATTCTGAAATGGGAGGTAGCAGTGTCCTTCCTCTTTGGAGGTGGAGGCGGAGTCGGTTTGTCCAAGTGTCTCTTTTTAGAAGAGAGAACCAAATGTCCAGTTTTTGGATCCTTGGTAAGTGTCTTTTGTAAGGGATCCGGCGTAAACAGTTCTTGTGAAACTGGTTGTTCCGTGGGCGCCGAGGATTTCGGGGCCGATGGCTTTTTATGCTTGTCCGTGCTGTGCTTTTTGGGAACCTCCGATTTTTTAGTCGCCGCCGAGGTGGACTTCGGCGCGGGAGTGTCGGTGCCGATGGCTTTATGTGGTTTGGTCGGCACCAAAAGACCTGGTTTGGACCCCGAGGGCCTTGATGCGAAGCTCGGTGTCGAGGTAGAGGCTGGTTTGTTTTTCGGTGCCGAAGTGTGTTTTTCGGCACCGCTGGCAGGCTGCCTCGAGCCGCCGGAAGGCTTGTTTGGCTTCTTCACCGGGCCCGAAGGTGGGGTGTTTGAAGCAGTGTCTTTGGTCTTGCCTAGGCCCGAAGGCGAAGGTGTGACCGGAGCCTTTTTGGGTGTCGGCGCGGGTGTGGGAGGGGGTATAGTACTCACGACCCTCTGCGCCGGGGTGATGTCCTCCACATCCGAGTCATTGGCTTCTGAAGCACTGACGAGGTCGTCTTCTTCGGTGTGCTGCTGTCCTGGAGCTTCGACGTCGTCCCCGAAGATGTCGACTGGAGCAGAGGTCGAGGAGTGCGCCATGTTGCGTCTGGCTCTTAGATCTCGAATAGTCTTTTTCGATCTAAAAGACTTGCAGGCGGGACAGTCTCGAGCCTCGTGTTCAGGGGAGAGGCAGAGGTTGCACACCTCATGAAAATCGGTGTGGGGGAATTTGGACCCACATCGAGGGCACTTCTTGAATGGAGTTCTTTCCATCAGCCAGAGACCAGAGCCGGGATAGGCCCGAAGGCCGCCGTCGACTACTGGAATCGAAGAAGTGTCGATGATTGAGGAGATCTGGATCTGAAGAATACCGATAAGCGAGGATTTTGCGTCGATCGTTGAACTGGAAAGTTCGGAACCGGAGCGCGAAGTATTACATCCAAGCCCAATGGCGGAAAAAAACAATCTGAGGATGGAGCCGAAGCCCATGCGCAATACGATCCAAAGGAGGAGTCACCGACCTCGTGACTTCCAAAGACTTTCCAAGAGGAAAAACAAACTGCAAACATCCGGGCCCAACACCAGATGGCGATCTATGCAAAAGTGTGTAATCTACAGCTCATATGCCTCGAACATAAGCTTTCTGGGTTGCCTCCCTTTGGCTTTTTTGTCCTGCCCACCCGGACTGTCTCGCCTGCTTTCCTTCTGTCGTAACGCTATCCCTTATCTTTAGTGGGCCATGTGTTTAGAAACACATGGCCCCATAAAGACAAGAGATCCTAATGCTCCGGCTGCTGCGCGGTCCTCTTTCACTTTCGGGACCGCGCTTGTTTCAAATCCCTCTGTGAATCGGGGCAGGAGGAGGAAGGCAGTCAACAGAAACTAACAGGGCAACAGAACACCTTAAAACCAAAGAAAACGGCGTGAAAGTGAGTGTTGGACAGGCCACCTAAAGGGCTTGCTCCCTCCCCGCATGACAGGGCCCGAGCCCCGGCTCTCCCGGTGTTACCCACAGAAGCAACCCGCACCCCGTCTCATACGGGACTCCTGCCCCCGGACATCTCGGTATCATGGGGCCGGACCACTACCGGCTCCCTCGCCCGGCCCGGCCGCCATCTTGGACACTGCACCACGAGGCCGCGTGGCCTCAGCTCGACCCTAACCCTGGGCCTGGCCAGGCCCCGACATCCCGGCACCACCATCCACCCAGGAGGTGAACGGACCACTTGGCAGGTCAATGGGAGAAAGAAGGGTCGATGGCTCTCCCCCGCCAGGTGCCGATTGCCCCCCAGCTCCCCCGGGCGCTGGCTCCACCCCCCTGCTGGGTGTCTGGACTCCCTCATCCCGGACCTCGCGACTTCCAAGTGCGAGGGTCCGGACATCAAAGGGCGCCAGACCTATAACTGGGGCAGCTCCAGAGCAGGAAGGCAGTTGTATCCTGGAGTCGAGAGACACCGTGAAGAACTCATCCTTGACGGACTACTGGCGCTGCCATAGCCCTGCCTTGCGAACTACTGTCCTGCCTGCTGGCGCTGCCGCAACCTTCTGCATCCTTCATCCTCGTCGGGACCTGCTGGCGCTGCCGCGGACCGTTGTAACTACCACCTTCACCGGGACCTGCTGGCGCTGCCGGGGACCGTTGTAACTACCACCTTCACCGGGACCTGCTGGCGCTGCCGCGGACCGTCGTAACTACCACCTTCACCGGGACCTGCTGGCGCTGCCGCGGCCCGTCCATCTAGAACACCGAGCTCGAGGATTGTGAGCTACCCATCATATCATCGTACCTACCAGAGTGGTAACAAGACTGTCCCGCTACCCCCTTTCCCAACCAAGAGACTAGAATCGAGGGGACCCCTGAGTCCTGACCTCCTTGTACCATTTTATCGTACCTAAAGATTGCTTATAAAGAACGTTAAACCTTATCTTCGTGTGGTGTACATCTGTGGGGGGGGAAGTTACTCGTCTGTACGATCGCTGGAGACGGCTCTCCCCGGAGACCTCTCCCCTCGTCCTCGGCCGACCCTCCCGGTCCGTCTAACATTGGTGGCCAGCGGCGCGATCCGAATCAACGCGTAATCGTACAGAGAGTAGCTCACCCCACGACAAAACCACAATGACAACCAAAGAGAGCGGATCCACCGAAAAATTCCAGATGGAGAAATTGGAAGAGTACAGCCATCGTGAGTTGAAACAATTCTGCATTGAACTAGGCATTGCTACCACCGGTCTGAGTACCAAAGACGATTTCAAGCACGCCATTGAGTCGTGGGCAGAAACCGGGGCCGCCAGACCCCTGGACCAAAACATTGCAGCATCAGAGAGGAACACCACGGCTCCCGAGGAGCGAAGAACGGGTCTCTCGCAGGAAGAGATCCAAGAGAGAGAAAAAAGCAGACTACATGAGTTAGAAATGGCACGGCTCAAAATGGACGGTGAACTAAAATTAGCCGAACAAAAACTGAACCTAGAACATCTGCGGCTCCGAGAAGAACGGGAAGAAAAACAGAGGCAGAGAGAGCTCGAAGAAAAGAGATTAGCGTACGAACACGAGCGCAAACTGGCGGAAATAGACCTACGGAAGCAGAACAAAGAACTGGGGGTGCCCGAGCAACCGCACACCCCAGGAGCGACAGAAAAGAAAGTACACATCCCCAAGGATGTCGTTCGAGAGTATGTCCGAGACGACGACATACAACAGTGGTTCAAGGCCTACGAGATCGCCATGACCTCCCACCGGATCGATCGAAGTGACTGGGGAGCCGGTCTATGGGGGAGGTTCGTCAATGAAGGCCGCGATGCCCTGTTACAGCTCCCAGACCATCTGATGACATCCTACGACCACATGAAGGCTGCCCTCCTCACCCGATATGGGCTCACACCCGAAATGTACCGCCAGAGGTTCCGAGACTGCACCCGGATCCCGGGTACAACTTGGGTGGAATATGTGAACTATTTCAGCCGAGCCTTCGAGGGTTGGATCAAGGGAAGCCACGTAACGACCTACGAGCAACTTTTTAATCTCATGGTGTGGGAGCACCTTTCTAACAACTGCTTCGTCGAGCTCCGGCAGCACCTCCTCGACAGTAAATTGACTGACCCACGGCAGCTCGCCGCCGAAGCTGACCGGTGGGAAAGCACCCGAGTAGGCCGGAGGGGGCCGCACGAACAGAACCGGAACAACCAAGGTCAGCACCGTCCCCGAGGAGGAGGAGGAGGCCAGGGACGAGGAAGAGACACCGTCCCGGCCGCCCCCGCTGCCAGCACCACGCCCCCGGCCAGCCGGGGCAACCCCCGTTGCGCCTGGGGTTCCGAGCCAATATCACGTGTCACCGATGCCAGCGAGTCGGCCACTACGCCAATGACCCGAGCTGTCCACAGAACCAAACTCTGAGACCCCGCCAGGTAGCTGCCGCCGCCCTGGGGGGAGAACAAATCTCCGAAGAGCAGGAAGAACGCGAACAAGAACAACAAGAGTGGAAACCGGCCGCCATGATTCTAGCGTGCCTAGGGGGAAGAGACATGGTCCCGCGGGCTCCCCTACCCGCCAACACCAGAAAATATAGTCAGTGGGTGAACATTAATGGACGCAGGGCCGAAGCACTACGTGACACGGGGGCCAGTGTGACGGCCGTCCGCTGTCACCTGGTGACCCCGGAACAGATCCTGCCGAACATTCTCTGCCCCGTCCGTTCCGCCGACAATTCAGAGAGTCTATGTCGGATGGCCTGCGTCCCCTTCGAATGGGGAGGAGTCTCCGGCATGTTAAAGGTGACGGTCCGAGATGATGCCCCCGTGGACTGTCTCCTGGGGAATGATCTTGAGAGTTCCCCGTGGGCCGCCGTAGAAAGAAGAGAGCACCTGGGGATGTTGGGCCTCCCGGACTGGGCGTGCGTAACCACCCGGTCCATGGCCGGCCGTGCCATCCCCCGACCAGAAGAACCAGAATGGCCAGCACCTCCTCCCCCGATCGCTCCAGTAGAGGACACCGACCATACCGACCCCCCCAGAGCAAACCCCCGAAGGGCTCGCTCAGCCCCAGGACCTTCCCGACCTGGCTCAGTGGCGTCGAGAGGGGGGGCCCACCCAGGAACAGTTCCGTCAAGAGCAGAAGACCTGTCCCTCCCTCGAGGGACTCTGCCAGCAAGCCCTCGCCCAGAGCGCAGGGGACACCACCGGAGCCCATTGGATCTATTGGGACAACGACCTGTTGTACAGTGAACAGAGAATCGCGGAGTTGGGGGCCAGTCGAGTGCTGGTGGTGCCTCTCCGTTTTAGAGACTTCTTGTTAAATTTGGCCCACGATGTCCCTCTGGCTGGACACCTGGGCCAGGACAAAACCTACAGTCGCCTGGTGACCCACTTTTTCTGGCCCAAGATGAGGAACGACGTCCTCAACCACTGCCGGTCCTGCCCCACGTGCCAGGCCAGCGGGAAGAGCGGCCGCAAACTTAAAGCACCTCTGCAACCCTTCCCAGTTGTCACCACCCCGTTCGAGAGGGTGGGAATAGACATTGTGGGGCCCCTGGACCCCCGTACAGCACAAGGACATCGGTTCATCCTGGTACTGGTGGACCACGCCACCCGCTACCCCGAGGCTGTTCCCCTGCGAACTGTGACAGCCCCGGTGGTCGGCCGGGCCTTAATGGGGATCTTCTCCCGGGTGGGCTTCCCCCGAGAAGTCGTCAGCGACAGAGGCACAAACTTTATTTCAAAATATATGAAGTCCCTCTGGCAACAGTGCGGGGTCACCTACCGATTCACGACCCCCTATCACCCTCAAGGAAACGGGCTAGTCGAGCGGTTCAACCGCACCCTCAAGGGAATGATTGGGGGGTTGGAAGAGCCCCTCCGTCGCCAGTGGGATGTACTACTTCCGTGCCTCCTCTTCGCATATCGAGAAGTCCCCCAGAAATCCCTCGGCTTCAGCCCTTTCGAACTCTTGTACGGGCACCCGGTGCGAGGGCCCCTCAGCCTAGTCAAAGAAGGTTGGGAGATGGCCCCGCTAAAGACCCCTCGAGACGTCTTCAAGTACCTCCTGACCCTACGCAATCAGACCAGGCGATTCAGAGAAATGGCGAAAGCGAACCTCGAGGCCAGTCAGGAGGACATGAAAAGATGGTACGATCAAAATGCCTCCTCCATCGAATTCGAACCTGGCCAACAAGTGTGGGTGATGTCCCCCACCGAACCATGTGCCTTGCAGGACAAGTGGACGGGGCCCTTCAAAGTGGTCGAGCGCAAGAGCCCCGTCACCTATCTCATCGATATGGAATCTCCACGGAACCCCCTCCGGGTCCTCCACGCCAACAGACTCAAACCCCACTTTGTGCGCTCGAAGCTCAGCCTCCTGATGGCTACAGACAGTGGAGCGGAAGAAGACTCCGAGCCTCTCCCTGATCTCCTAAAGACTCGTGAGAAAGATGGTTCCGTGGACGGGGTCCGACTCTCAGATGCCCTCACCCCGGAACAGCGCCAAGGCTGCCGGGACCTCCTGCTGCAGTTTGCGACCCTGTTTTCCCTCACCCCAGGGGTCACCCCCTGGTGCTTGCACGACGTGGACACTGGGGACAGTCCCCCTATCAGACATCGGGCGTACCGCGTACCAGATCGGGTACGGGCCTGCATCCAAGAGGAGGTGTCAAAGATGCTCACGCTCGGGGTCATCGAGCCCTCGGACAGCCCCTGGGCCAGCCCGGTCGTGCTGGTCCCCAAAGCTGCTACCCCCGGCACCACTCCTGAGCTCCGATTCTGCGTCGACTATCGGGGCTTGAATGCTGTCACCAGAACCGACGCTCATCCCATCCCCCGAGCGGATGAGCTGATCGACCGCTTGGGGGCTGCCCGCTACCTCAGCATCTTCGACCTGACAGCGGGCTACTGGCAGATCGGCCTCACACCCCGGGCTCAAGAACGATCCGCCTTTTCCACCCCCGAGGGCCACTACCACTTCAAAGTCATGCCATTCGGCATGAAAAATGCCCCAGCTACTTTTCAGCGACTGGTGAACCAGGTCTTGGCGGGACTCGAGGGGTTCAGCGCCGCCTACCTGGACGATATCGCTGTGTACAGCCGCCACTGGTCCGACCACCTCCACCACCTCCGAGAGGTCCTGCAGGCCCTCCAACGGGCCGGCCTCACAATCAAGGCCAGCAAGTGCCAAATTGGTCAGGGGTCCGTGACTTATCTCGGACACCAGGTGGGAAGCGGTCTGGTGGCCCCTCTACAACTCAAGATCGCTGCCATCCAGTCCTGGCAGTCTCCAGTCACGCAGACCGAGGTCCGAGCCTTCTTGGGGCTCACCGGCTACTACCGGCGGTTCGTGAGGGACTATGGCAGCATTGTGGGGCCCCTCACGGAACTCACATCCAAAAACCATCCGAAGAAGGTCAACTGGACTCCAGACTGTCAAGCGGCCTTCGAGAAGCTGAAGGCCGCCATGTGCACTGCTCCTGTGCTCCAGGCCCCCGACTACAGTCGGGAATTCATCGTACAAACAGATGCCTCCGACCATGGCATCGGGGCGGTCCTCTCCCAGTTGAACTCCGAAGGACTTGACCAACCCGTGGCCTTCATCAGCAGACGCCTCCTGGCCCGAGAACGGCGCTGGAGCACTATCGAGAGGGAGGCCTTCGCAGTGGTGTGGGCCCTCAAAAAGCTCCGGCCCTATCTCTTCGGTACCCACTTCAGGGTGCAAACAGATCATCGACCCCTGCAGTGGCTAATGCAGATGCGGGGGGAAAACCCCAAACTATTGCGTTGGTCCATCTCCCTGCAGGGGATGGACTTCACTGTGGAACATCGACCGGGCCAAGACCACGCCAACGCGGATGGCCTGTCACGCTTTTTCCGCCTTGACGAGGAGAGTCCCCAAGAGGATGGGTGACTCTCCCTGCCTTCAGCTGGGGGGGACGCATGTTGGACAGGCCACCTAAATGGCTTGCTCCCTCCCCGCATGACGGGGCCCGAGCCCCGGCTCTCCCGGTGTTACCCACAGAAGCAACCCGCACCCCGTCTCATACGGGACTCCTGCCCCCGGACATCTCGGTATCATGGGGCCGGACCACTACCGGCTCCCTCGCCCGGCCCGGCCGCCATCTTGGACACTGCACCACGAGGCCGCGTGGCCTCAGCTCGACCCTAACCCTGGGCCTGGCCAGGCCCCGACATCCCGGCACCACCATCCACCCAGGAGGTGAACGGACCACTTGGCAGGTCAATGGGAGAAAGAAGGGTCGATGGCTCTCCCCCGCCAGGTGCCGTTTGCCCCCCAGCTCCCCCGGGCGCTGGCTCCACCCCCCTGCTGGGTGTCTGGACTCCCTCATCCCGGACCTCGCGACTTCCAAGTGCGAGGGTCCGGACATCAAAGGGTGCCAGACCTATAACTGGGGCAGCTCCAGAGCAGGAAGGCAGTTGTATCCTGGAGTCGAGAGACACCGTGAAGAACTCATCCTTGACGGACTACTGGCGCTGCCATAGCCCTGCCTTGCGAACTACTGTCCTGCCTGCTGGCGCTGCCGCAACCTTCTGCATCCTTCATCCTCGTCGGGACCTGCTGGCGCTGCCGCGGACCGTTGTAACTACCACCTTCACCGGGACCTGCTGGCGCTGCCGCGGACCGTTGTAACTACCACCTTCACCGGGACCTGCTGGCGCTGCCGCGGACCGTCGTAACTACCACCTTCACCGGGACCTGCTGGCGCTGCCGCGGCCCGTCCATCTAGAACACCGAGCTCGAGGATTGTGAGCTACCCATCATATCATCGTACCTACCAGAGTGGTAACAAGACTGTCCCGCTACCCCCTTTCCCAACCAAGAGACTAGAATCGAGGGGACCCCCGAGTCCTGACCTCCTTGTACCATTTTATCGTACCTAAAGATTGCTTATAAAGAACGTTAAACCTTATCTTCGTGTGGTGTACATCTGTGGGGGGGGAAGTTACTCGTCTGTACGATCGCTGGAGACGGCTCTCCCCGGAGACCTCTCCCCTCGTCCTCGGCCGACCCTCCCGGTCCGTCTAACATTAACAGTGAGGGAATGCAAGTGTCAGAGATAAAAGATCCGAAAAGTTGTGTTTCCTGTCTGCCCCTCGCTTCTTTGCCACCTCAAGTATCTGTCTTTTCTCAAAGCTCTCACAGCCCCCATCCGCCCCCACCACTGAGAAGGGTGAGAAAATATCACCTACGTCTGGTGGCTTCCAGGCCAGGAAGCAGCTGGTCATTTGTGTGCAGTTACCAAAAGGCAGGGGTTAGCCCAGGATCATAAATGTGTCAGTGCAGATGCTAGGAGCTGATACAAACCAAAGCTGCCTTTGCTGAGCAGAGAAGGGACTGTGTGTGGGCGCTGGTACCACATGCTGCAGCTTCAGCTTGTCAATGTAGTGACTAAACGGTATATCTTACTCTGCCCCCAAACCCATAGCCATACGAAGGAAGTGGGGGTAAAGGCAGTGACGGCGACCACTGTGTGGAAGAGAAGGAAGGTCTACGTTTATTATCTCGTGTTTTGGGGATGGGGGTGCCAATCGCAGCTGGGTCCATGTCACCTGAAACTTTCCTACTGTCCTTCCACCCCCCCTTGCAGATTCCTCCCCTGTCTTCCTGTCGCCCCGAAGTTGTCTGGGGAGTCGGGCTGCACAGAACCCCAGGGTGCAGCCGAGCATCCCTTTCTCCATCCCTTCTCTGTTTCTCATCATTGTGTCTCTTCGCCCCTCCTCCTCCCCTCCCTCTCACGTCTGCCTCTTCACAGCGCGTTGAAGCTGGGGAACAACCTTTACAACGCAACTTTTACAACGCACTACCTTTACAACGCATTTTTTACAACGCATAATCCATTACAACGCATGACATTACAACGCATGACACTACAACGCATTTTTAAAAACTACCTTTACAACGCATACTACCATTACAACGCATACCATTACAACGCATAATATTACACTACACTATCCAACACTTACCCTACTGTTGCACCCCCTGGAGTTAGAATAGTAATTTTTACCCCTATACTATCCAACACTTACCCTACTGTTGCACCCCCTGGAGTTAGAATAGTAATTTTTACCCCTATACTCTCCAACACTTACCCTACTGTTGCACCCCCTGGAGTTAGAATAGTAATTTTTACCCCTATACTATCCAACACTTACCCTACTGTTGCACCCCCTGGAGTTAGAATAGTAATTTTTACCCCTATACTATCCAACACTTACCCTACTGTTGCACCCCCTGGAGTTAGAATAGTAATTTTTACCCCTATACTATCCAACACTTACCCTACTGTTGCACCCCCTGGAGTTAGAATAGTAATTTTTACCCCTATACTATCCAACACTTACCCTACTGTTGCACCCCCTGGAGTTAGAATAGTAATTTTTACCCCTATACTATCCAACACTTACCCTACTGTTGCACCCCCTGGAGTTAGAATAGTAATTTTTACCCCTATACTATCCAACACTTACCCCACTGTTGCACCCCCTGGAGTTAGAATAGTAATTTTTACCCCTATACTATCCAACACTTACCCTACTGTTGCACCCCCTGGAGTTAGAAAAGTAACTTTGACCCCTATACTATCTAATACTTACCTTAAATGTAATTTAATATGCGTTGTAATGGTATGCGTTGTAAAGGTAGTATGCGTTGTAATGGAAATGCGTTGTAAAGGTATTTTTTAAAAATGCGTTGTAGTGTCATGCGTTGTAATGTCATGCGTTGTAATGGATTATGCGTTGTAAAAAATGCGTTGTAAGTGCATGCGTTGTAAAAGTGTGCGTTGTAACGTCATACATCCGTTGAAGCTACCTAATGATAGTCTAAGCGCGACACAATCAAAGACAAGCAGACATATGTCTCTGGTCCTAGTCTGGGTTTGATTTGTCACTCTTGAAGCCACATTGCAATGGAAACCCCAGGACTGAGAAGTTCCCTTTGATTCCGCAGCACTAGGGAGACTTTGAATTGAGGCGACACAAGCTAGAACCACAAGTCCCAGAAGGCCATGGGAGAGATTTTTGGAGCAAAGTTCATGTTTGAACCATATAGGATGATCCCTGGGAGTGACTCCAGTAGATGCGATGCCGCTGTGCGTAAAGGAATCTCAAGCCCTCTCGTATCAGGAGCCCCTTCGCCCTCCCTCAGGCACCACTTGATACTTCCATTTTCCTTTTCCTATTAATTGCACGGTGGTGGTGTTGGGGGGGAAGGGGTGACTTTGACGGACACTGGCCCCATCAGCGCGTGTGGACTGGAGTGGGGCAGTTCTGAGTAGGGCTGTTTGGTAAGGTGGTGTGAAGGGTGTTCACCGTGAGCCGGGGGCCTTATGGCATGATAAGGTGGTGTGAAGGGCGTTCACTGTGAGCCGGGGCCTTATGGCATGATAAGGTGGTGTGAAGGGCGTTCACCGTGAGCCGGGGCCTTATGGCATGATAAGGTGGTGTGAAGGGCGTTCACCGTGAGCCAGGGCATTATGGCATGATAAGGTGGTGTGAAGGGCGTTCACCGTGAGCTAGGGCCTTATGGCACGATAAGGTGGTGTGAAGGGCGTTCACCGTGAGCCAGGGCCTTGTGGCATAATAAAGTGGTGTGAAGAGCGTTCACCGTAAGCCAGGGCCCTATGGCATAATAAGCTGGTGAGAAGGGCATTCACCGTGAGCCAGGGCCCTATGGCATAATAAGGTGGTGTGAAGGGCGCTCACCGTGAGCCAGGGCCTTATGGCATAATAAGGTAGTGTGAAGGGCGTTCACCGTGAGCCAGGGCCTTATGGCATAAATAAGGTGGTGTGAAGGGCGTTCACCGTGAGCCAGGGCCTTATGGCATAATAAGGTGGTGTGAAGGGCGTTCACCGTGAGCCAGGGCCTTTTGGCATAATAAGATGGTGTGAAGGGCGTTCAGCGTGAGCCAGGGCCTTATGGCATAATAAGGTGGTGTGAAGGGCGTTCACCGTGAGCCAGGGCCTTATGGCATAAATAAGGTGGTGTGAACGGCGTTCACCGCGAGCAAGGGCCTTATGGCATAATAAGATGGTATGAAGGGTGTTCACCGTGATTAGGGGCCTTATGGCATAATAAGATGGTATGAAGGGTGTTCACCGTGAGCAAGGGTGTTTACCGTGAGCAAGGGCCTTATGGCATAATAAGGTGGTATAAAGGGTGTTCACCGTGAGCAGGGGCCTTATGGCATAATAAGGTGGTATGAAGGGTGTTCACCGTGAGCTAGGGCCTTGTTGCATAATAAGGTGGTATGAAGGGTGTTCACCGTAAGCAGAGCCTTGTGGCATAATAAGGTGGTATGAAGGGTGTTCACCGTGAGCAGGATCTTGTGGCATAATAAGGTAGTATGAAGGGTTTTCACCGCGAGCAAGGGCCTTATGGCATATTAAGGTGGTATGAAGGGTGTTCACCGCGAAGAAGGGCCTTATGGCATAATAAGGTGGTATGAAGAGTATGCACCGCGAGCAGGGGTGATATGAAGGGTGTTCACCGCGAGCAGGGCCTTATGCCATAATAGAGTGGTCTGAAGGGTATTCATCGCGAGAAGGGCCTTATGGCATAATAAGGAGGTCTGAAGGGTGTTAACCGCGAGAAAGGCCTTATAGCATAATAAGGTGGTATGAAGGGTGTTTACCGTGAGCAAGGGCCTTATGGGGTAATAAGGTGGTATGAAGTGTGTTCACCGTGAGCAGGGGCCTTATGGCGTAATAAGGTGGTATGATGGGTGTTCACCATGAGCAGGGCCTTATGGCGTAATAAGATGGGATGAAGGTTGTTCACCGCGAGCAAGGGCCTTATGGCGTAATAAGGTGGGATTCAGGGTGTTCACCGTGAGCAGGGACATACGGTGTAATATGGCGGTATGAAGGGTGTTCACCGCGAGCAAGGGCCTTACGGCATAATAAGGTGGGATGAAGGGTGTTCACCGTGACCAGGGGCCTCATGGCGTAATAAGGTGGTATGAAGGGTGTTCACCGTGAGCAGGGGCCTCATGGCATCATAAGGTGGTATGAAGGGTGTTCACCGTGAACAGGGGCCTTATGGCATAATAAGGTGGTATGAAGGGTGTTCACCGTGAGCAAGGGCCGTATGGCGTAATAAGGTGGTATGAAGGGTGTTCAACGTGAGCAGGGGCCTTATGGCGTAATAAGGTGTGTATTAAGGGTGTTTACCGTGAGCAAGGGCCTTATGGTGTAATAAGGTGGTATGAAGGGTGTTCACCGTGAGAAGGGGCCTCACGGCGTAATAAGGTGGTATGATGGGTGTTCACCGTGAGCAGGGGCCTGATGGCATAATAAGTTGGTATGAAGGGTGTTCACCGTGAGCAGGGGCCTTATAGCATAATAAGGTGGTATGAAGGGTGTTCACCGAGAGCAAGGGCCTTATGGCATAATAAGGTGGTATTAAGGGTGTTCACCGTGAACAGAGCCTTATGGCATAATAAGGTGGTATGAAGGGTATGCACCGCGAGCAGGGCCTTATGGCATAATAAGGTGGTATTAAGGGTGTTCACCGTGAAAAGAGCCTTATGGCATAATAAGGTGGTATGAAGGGTGTTCACCGTGAGCAGGGCCTTGTGGCGTAATAAGGTGGTATGAAGGGTGTTCACCGTGAGAAGGGGCCTCACGGCGTAATAAGGTGGTATGATGGGTGTTCACCGCGAGAAGGGCCTTATGGCATAATAAGGTGGTATGAAGGGTGTTTACCGTGAGCAAGGGCCTTATGGGGTAATAAGGTGGTATGAAGGGTGTTCACCGTGAGCAGAGGCCTTATGGCGTAATAAGGTGGTATGATGGGTGTTCACCATGAGCAGGGACTTATGGTGTAATAAGGTGGTATGAAGGGTGTTCACCGCGAGCAAGGGCTATATGGCATAATAAGGTGGTATGGAGGGTGTTTACCGCGAGCAGGGCCTTATGGTGTGATAAGATGGTATGAAGGGGTGTTCACCGCGACCTGGGCCTTATGGCGTAATAAGTTGGTATGAAGGGTGTTCACCGCGAGCAGGGACTTATGCCATAATAAGGTGGTATGAGGGGTGTTCACCGTGTGCAAGGGCCTTATGGATTAATAAGGTGGTATGAAGGGTGTTCACCTTGAGCCAGGGCCTTGTGGTATAATAAGGTGGTATGAAGGGTGTTCACCGTAAGCAGAGCCTTGTGGCATAATAAGGTGGTATGAAGAATATGCAACGCGAGCAGGGGTGATATGAAGGGTGCTCACCGCGAGCAGGGCCTTATGCCATAATAGGGTGGTCTGAAGGGTGTTCACCGTGAGCAGGGGCCTTATGGCGTAATAAGGTGGTATGAATTATGTTCACCGTAAGCAGGGCCTTGTGGTATAATAAGGTGGTATGAAGGGTGTTCACCGTAAGCAGAGCCTTGTGGCATAATAAGGTGGTATGAAGGGTGTTCACCGTGAGCAGGATCTTGTGGCATAATAAGGTGGTATGAAGGGTGTTCACCGCGAGCAAGGGCCTTATGGCATATTAAGGTGGTATGAAGGGTGTTCACCCCGAGCAAGGGCCTTATGTCATAATAAGGTGGCATGAAGGGTGTTCACCGCCAGGAAGGGCCTTATGGAATAATAAGGTGGCATGAAGGGTATGCACCACGAGCAGGGCCTTATGGCATAATAAGTTGGTATGAAGAGTATGCACCGCGAGCAGGGGTGATATGAAGGGTGTTCACCGCGAGCAGGGCCTTATGCTATAATAGGGTGGTCTGAAGGGTGTTCACCGCAAGAAGGGCCTTATAGCATAATAAGGTGGTACGAAGGGTGTTTACCGTGAGCAAGGGCCTTATGGGGTAATAAGGTGGTATGAAGGGTGTTCACCGTGAGCAGGGGCCTTATGGCGTAATAAGGTGGTATGATGGGTGTTCACCATGAGTAGGGCCTTATGGCGTAATAAGGTGGGATGAAGGGTGTTACCGTGAGCAAGGGCCTTATGGAGTAATAAGGTGGTATGAAGTGTGTTCACCGTGAGCAAAGGCCTTATGGCGTAATAAGGTGGGATGAAGGGTGTACACCTGTGAGCAAGGGCCTTATGGCGTAATAAGGTGGGATTCAGGGTGTTCACCGTGAGCAGGGCCTTACAGCGTTATAAGGTGGGATGAAGGGTGTTCACTGTCAGCAGGGACATACGGTGTAATATGGTGGTATGAAGGGTGTTCACCGCGAGCAAGGGCCTTACGGCATAATAAGGTGGGATGAAGGGTGTTCACCGTGATAGGGGCCTCATGGCATAATAAGGTGGTATGAAGGGTGTTCACCGTGAGCAGGGGCCTCATGGCATCCTAAGGTGGTATGAAGGGTGTTCACCGTGAGCAAGGGCCTTATGGCATAATAAGGTGGTATTAAGGGTGTTCACCGTGAACAGGGGCCTTATGGCATAATAAGGTGGTATGAAGGGTGTTCACCGTGAGCAAGGGCCTTATGGCATAATAAGGTGGTATTAAGGGTGTTCACCGCGAGCAAGGGCCTTATGGCGTAATAAGGTGGTATGAAGGGTGTTCCCCGTGAGCAGGGCCTTATGGCGTAATAAGGTGGTATGAAGGATGTTCACCGCGAGCAAGGGCTTTATGGCATAATAAGGTGGTATGGAGGGTGTTCACCGCGAGCAGGGCCTTATGGTGTAATAAAGTGTTATTTAAGGTATTCACCGCGAACTGGGCCTTATGGCGTAATAAGGTGGTATGAAGGGTGTTCACCGCGAGCAGGGCCTTATTCCATAATAAGGTGGTATGAGGGGTGTTCACCGTGAGCAAGGGCCTTATGGATTAATAAGGTGGTATGAAGGGTGTTCACCGTGAGCAAGGACCTTGAGGCATAATAAGGTGGTATGAAGGGTGTTCACCGCGAGGAAGGGCTTAATGGAATAAAAAGGTGGTATGAAGGGTATGCACCACGAGCAGGGCCTAATGGCATAATAAGGTGGTATGAAGAGTATGCACCGCGAGCAGGGGTGATATGAAGGGTGTTCACCGCGAGCAGGGCCTTATGCCATAATAGGGTGGTCTGAAGGGTGTTCACCGCGAGAAGGGCCTCGTGGCATAATAAGGAGGACTGAAGGGTGTTCACCGCGAGAAGGGCCTTAAGGCATAATAAGGTGGTATGAAGGGTGTTCACTGCGAGGAAGGGCCTTGTGGAATAATAAGGTGGTATGAAGGGTATGCACCACGAGCAGGGCCTTATGGCATAATAAGGTGGTATGAAGAGTATGCACCGCGAGCAGGGGTGATATGAAGGGTGTTCACCGCGAGCAGGGCCTTATGCCATAATAGGGTGGTCTGAAGGGTGTTCACCGTGAGCAGGGGCCTTATGGCGTAATAAGGTGGTATGAATTGTGTTGACCGTAAGCAGGGCCTTGTGGTATAATAAGGTGGTATGAAGGGTGTTCACCGTGAGCAAGGGCCTTATGGCATAATAAGGTGGTATTAAGGGTGTTCACCATAAGCAGGGCCTTATGGCATAAGAAGGTGGTATGAAGGGTGTTCACCGCGAGCAAGGGCCTTATGGCGTAATAAGGTGGTATGAAGGGTGTTTCCCGTGAGCAGGGCCTTATGGCGTAATAAGGTGGTATGAAGGGTATGCATCGTATGCAGGGCCTTATGGCATAATAAGGTGGTATGAATGGTATGCACCATGAGCAGGGCCTTATGGCATAATGTGGTATGAAGGGTGTTCACCGTGAGCAAGGGCCTTATGGCGTAATAAGGTGGTAAGAAGGGTATGCATCGTATGCAGGGCCTTATGGCGTAATAAGGAGGTATGAAGGGTGTTCACCACGAGCAGGGCCTTATAGCAAAATAAGGTGGTATGAAGGGTGTTCACCGAGAGCAAGGGCCTTATGGCATAATAAGGTGGTATTAAGGGTGTTCACCGTGAACAGAGCCTTATGGCATAATAAGGTGGTATGAAGGGTATGCACCGCGAGCAGGGACTTATGGCAGAATACGGTGGTATGAAGGGTGTTCACCGCGAGGAAGGGCCTTATGGCATAATAAGGTGGTATGAAGGGTATGCATCGTATGCAGGGCCTTATGGCATAATAAGGTGGTATGAATGGTATGCACCATGATCAGGGCCTTATGGCATAATGTGGCATGAAGGGTGTTCACCGTGAGCAAGGGCCTTATGGCATAATAAGGTGGTATGAAGGGTGTTCACCGTGAGCAAGTGCCTTGTGGTATAATAAGGTGGTATGAAGGTTGTTCACTGTGACCAGGGGCCGTGTGGCATAAGGTGGTATGGAGGGTGTTCACCGCGAGCAGGGCCTTATGGTGTAATAAGGTGGTATGAAGGGTGTTCACCGCGAGCAAGGGCTGTATGGCATAATAAGGTGGTATGGAGGGTGTTCACCGCGAGCAGGGCCTTATGGTGTAATAAGATGGTATGAAGGGGTGTTCACCGCGAGCTGGGCCTTATGGCGTAATAAGGTGGTATGAAGGGTGTTCACCGCGAGCAGGGCCTTATGCCATAATAAGGTGGTATGAGGGGTGTTCACCGTGAGCAAGGGCCTTATGGATTAATAAGGTGGTATGAAGGGTGTTCACCGTGAGCAAGGACCTTGAGGCATAATAAGGTGGTATGAAGGGTGTTCACCGTAAGCAGAGCCTTGTGGCATAATAAGGTGGTATGAAGGGTGTTCACCGTGAGCAGGGCCTTATGGTGTAATAAGGTGGTATGAAGGGTGTTCACCGCGAGCAAGGGCTGTATGGCATAATAAGGTGGTATGGAGGGTGTTCACCGCGAGCAGGGCCTTATGGTGTAATAAGATGGTATGAAGGGGTGTTCACCGCGAGCTGGGCCTTATGGCGTAATAAGGTGGTATGAAGGGTGTTCACCGCGAGCAGGGACTTATAACATAATAAGGTGGTATGAGGGGTGTTCACCGTGAGCAATGGCCTTATGGATTAATAAGGTGGTATGAAGGGTGTTCACCGTTAGCAAGGGCCTTGTGGCATAATAAGGTGGTATGAAGGGTGTTCACTGTAAGCACAGCCTTGTGGCATAATAAGGTGGTATGAAGGGTGTTCACCGTGAGCAGGATCTTGTGGCATAATAAGGTGGTATGAAGGGTGTTCACCGCGAGCAAGGGCCTTATGGCATATTAAGGTGGTATGAAGGGTGTTCACCGCGAGCAAGGGCCTTATGGCATAATAAGGTGGTATGAAGGGTATGCACCACGAGCAGGGCCTTATGGCATAATAAGGTGGTATGAAGAGTATGCACCGCGAGCAGGGGTGATATGAAGGGTGTTCACCGCGAGAAGGGCCTTATGGCATATTAAGGAGGTCTGAAGTGTGTTCACCGCGAGAAGGTCCTTATAGCATAATAAGGTGGTATGAAGGGTGTTCACCGTGAGCAGGGGCCTTATGGCGTAATAAGGTGGTATGAATTGTGTTCACCGTAAGCAGGGCCTTGTGGTATAATAAGGTGGTATGAAGGGTGTTCACCATGAGCAAGGGCCTTATAGCATAATAAGGTGCTATTAAGGGTGTTCACCGTAAGCAGGGCCTTATGGCATAAGAAGGTGGTATGAAGGGTGTTCACCGTAAGCAGGGCCTTATGGCGTAATAAGGTGGTATGAAGGGTGTTCCCAGTGAGCAGGGCCTTATGGCGTAATAAGGTGGTATGAAGGGTGTCCACCGCGAGCAAGGGCTTTATGGCATAATAAGGTGGTATGGAGGGTGTTCACCGCGAGCAGGGCCTTATGGTGTAATAAGGTGGTATTTAAGGTATTCACCGCGAACTGGGCCTTATGGCGTAATAAGGTGGTATGAAGGTTGTTCACCGCGAGCAGGGCCTTATGCCATAATAAGGTGGTATGAGGGGTGTTTACCGTGAGCAAGGGCCTTATGAATTAATAAGGCGGTATGAAGGGTGTTCACCGTGAGCAAGGGCCTTGTGGAATAATAAGGTGGTATGAAGGGTATGCACCACGAGCAGGGCCTTATGACATAATAAGGTGGTATGAAGAGTATGCACCGCGAGCAGGGGTGATATGAAGGGTGTTCACCGCGAGCAGGGCCTTATGCCATAATAGGGTGGTCTGAAGGGTGTTCACCGCGAGAAGGGCCTTATACCATAATAAGGTGGTATGAATGGTATGCACCGTGAGCAGGGCCTTATGGCATAATAAGGTGGTATGAAGGGTGTTCACCGTGAGCAAGGGCCTTAAGGCATAATAAGGTGGTATGAAGGGTGTTCACCGCGAGGAAGGGCCTTATGTAATAATAAGGTGGTATGAAGGGTATGCACCAAGAGCAGGGCCTTATGGCATAATGTGGTATGAAGGGTGTTCACCGTGAGCAAGGGCCTTATGGCATAATAAGGTGGTATGAAGGGTGTTCACCGTGACCAAGTGCCTTGTGGTATAATAAGGTGGTATGAAGGTTGTTCACTGTGACCAGGGGCCTTGTGGCATAATAAGGTGGTATGGAGGGTGTTCACCGTGAGCAGGGCCTTGTAGCGTAATAAGGTGGTATGAAGGGTGTTCACTGTGAGCAGGGCCTTATGGCGTAATAAGGTGGTATGAACGGTGTTCACCGTGAGCAGGGCCTTATGGTGTAATAAGGTGGTATGAAGGGTGTTCACCGTGAGAAGGGGCCTCACGGCGTAATAAGGTGGTATGATGGGTGTTCACTGTGAGCAGGGGCCTCATGGCGTAATAAGTTGGTATGAATGGTGTTCACCGTGAGCAGGGGCCTTATGGCATAATAAGGTGGTATGAAGGTTGTTCACCGTGAGCAAGGGTGTTTACCATGAGCAAGGGCCTCATGGCGCAATAAGGTGGTATGAAGGGTGTTCACCGTGAGCAGGGCCTTATGGCGCAATAAGGTGGGATGAAGGGTGTTCACCGTGAGCAAGGGCCTTATGATGTAATAAGGTGGGATGAACGGTGTTCACCGTGAGCAAGGGCCTTATGGCGTAATAAGGTGGGATGAAGGGTGTACACTTGTGAGCAAGGGCCTTATGGCGTAGTAAGGTGGGATGAAGGGTGTTCACTGTGAGCACAGCCTTATGGCATAGTAAGGTGGTATGAAGGGTATGCACCGCGAGCAGGGCCTTATGGCATAATAAGGTGGTATGAATGGTATGCACCGTGAGCAGGGCCTTATGGCATAATAAGGTGGTATAAAGGGTGTTCACCGTGAGCAAGGGCCTTAAAGCATAATAAGGTGGTATGAAGGGTATGTACCACGAGCAGGGCCTTATGGCATAATAAGGTGGTATGAAGAGTATGCACCGTGAGCAGGGGTGATATGAAGGGTGTTCACCGCGAGCAGGGCCTTATGCCATGATAGGGTGGTCTGAAGGGTGTTCACCGCGAGAAGGGCCTTATGGCATAATAAGGAAGTCTGAAGGGTGTTCACCGCGAGAAGGGCCTTAAAGCATAATAAGGTGGTATGAAGGGTGTTCACCGTGAGCAAGGGCCTTATGGCATAATAAGGTGGTATTAAGGGTGTTCACCGTAAGCAGGGCCTTATGGCATAAGAAGGTGGTATGAAGGGTGTTCACCGCGAGCAAGGGCCTTATGGCGTAATAAGGTGGTATGAAGGGTGTTCACCGCGAGCAGGGCATTATGCCATAATAAGGTGGTATGAGGGGTGTTCACCGTGAGCAAGGGCCTTATGGATTAATAAGGTGGTATGAAGGGTGTTCACCGTGAGCAAGGGCCTTGTGGCATAATAAGGTGGTATGAAGGGTGTTCACCGTAAGCAGATCCTTGTGGCATAATAAGGTGGTATGAAGGGTGTTCACCGTGAGCAGGATCTTGTGGCATAATAAGGTGGTATGAAGTTTGTTCACCGCGAGCAAGGGCCTTATGGCATATTAAGGTGGTATGAAGGGTGTTCACCGCGAGCAAGGGCCTTATGGCATAATAAGGTGGTATGAAGGGTATGCACCACGAGCAGGGCCTTATGGCATAATAAGGTGGTATGAAGAGTATGCACCGTGAGCAGGGGTGATATGAAGGGTGTTCACCGCGAGCAGGGCCTTATGCCATAATAGGGTGGTCTGAAGGGTGTTCACCGCGAGAAGGGCCTCATGGCATATTAAGGAGGTCTGAAGGGTGTTCACCGCGAGAAGGGCCTTAAGGCATAATAAGGTGATATGAAGGGTGTTCACCGCGAGGAAGGGCCTTATGGAATAATAAGGTGGTATGAAGGGTATGCAAAACGAGCAGGGCCTTATGGCATAATAAGGTGGTATGAAGAGTATGCACCGCGAGCAGGGGTGATATGAAGGGTGTTCGCAGCAAGCAGGGCCTTATGCCATAATAGGGTGGTCTGAAGGGTGTTCACCGCGAGAAGGGCCTTATGGCATATTAAGGAGGTCTGAAGTGTGTTCAACGCGAGAAGGTCCTTATAGCATAATAAGGTGGTATGAAGGGTGTTCACCGTGAGCAGGGGCCTTATGGCGTAATAAGGTGGTATGAATTGTGTTCACCGTAAGCAGGGCCTTGTGGTATAATAAGGTGGTATGAAGGGTGTTCACCATGAGCAAGGGCCTTATGGCATAATAAGGTGCTATTAAGGGTGTTCACCGTAAGCAGGGCCTTATGGCATAAGAAGGTGGTATGAAGGGTGTTCACCGCGAGCAAGGGACTTATGGCGTAATAAGGTGGTATGAAGGGTGTTCCCCGTGAGCAGGGCCTTATGGCGTAATAAGGTGGTATGAAGGGTGTCCACCGCGAGCAAGGGCTTTATGGCATAATAAGGTGGTATGGAGGGTGTTCACCGCGAGCAGGGCCTTATGGTGTAATAAGGTGGTATTTAAGGTATTCACCGCGAACTGGGCCTTATGGCGTAGTAAGGTGGGATGAAGGGTGTTCACTGTGAGCACAGCCTTATGGCATAGTAAGGTGGTATGAAGGGTATGCACCGCGAGCAGGGCCTTATGGCATAATAAGGTGGTATGAATGGTATGCACCGTGAGCAGGGCCTTATGGCATAATAAGGTGGTATGGAGGGTGTTCACCGTGAGCAAGGGCCTTAAAGCATAATAAGGTGGTATGAAGGGTGTTCACCGCGAGGAAGGGCCTTATGTAATAATAAGGTGGTATGAAGGGTATGCACCACGAGCAGGGCCTTATGGCATAATAAGGTGGTATGAAGAGTATGCACTGTGAGCAGGGTGATATGAAGGGTGTTCACCGCGAGCAGGGCCTTATGCCATGATAGGGTGGTCTGAAGGGTGTTCACCGCGAGAAGGGCCTTATGGCATAATAAGGAGGTCTGAAGGGTGTTCACCGCGAGAAGGGCCTTATAGCATAATAAGGTGGTATGAAGGGTGTTCACCGTGAGCAGGGGCCTTATTGCGTAATAAGGTGGTATGAATTGTGGTCACCGTAAGCAGGGCCTTGTGGTATGATAAGGTGGTATGAAGGGTGTTCACCGTGAGCAAGGGCCTTATGGCATAATAAGGTGGTATTAAGGGTGTTCACCGTAAGCAGGGCCTTATGGCATAAGAAGGTGGTATGAAGGGTGTTCACCGCGAACAAGGGCCTTATGGCGTAATAAGGTGGTATGAAGGGTGTTCACCGCGAGCAGGGCATTATGCCATAATAAGGTGGTATGAGGGGTGTTCACCGTGAGCAAGGGCCTTATGGATTAATAAGGTGGTATGAAGGGTGTTCACCGTGAGCAAGGGCCTTGTGGCATAATAAGGTGGTATGAAGGGTGTTCACCGTAAGCAGATCCTTGTGGCATAATAAGGTGGTATGAAGGGTGTTCACCGTGAGCAGGATCTTGTGGCATAATAAGGTGGTATGAAGTTTGTTCACCGCGAGCAAGGGCCTTATGGCATATTAAGGTGGTATGAAGGGTGTTCACCGCGAGCAAGGGCCTTATGGCATAATAAGGTGGTATGAAGGGTATGCACCACGAGCAGGGCCTTATGGCATAATAAGGTGGTATGAAGAGTATGCACCGTGAGCAGGGGTGATATGAAGGGTGTTCACCGCGAGCAGGGCCTTATGCCATAATAGGGTGGTCTGAAGGGTGTTCACCGCGAGAAGGGCCTCATGGCATATTAAGGAGGTCTGAAGGGTGTTCACCGCGAGAAGGGCCTTAAGGCATAATAAGGTGATATGAAGGGTGTTCACCGCGAGGAAGGGCCTTATGGAATAATAAGGTGGTATGAAGGGTATGCAAAACGAGCAGGGCCTTATGGCATAATAAGGTGGTATGAAGAGTATGCACCGCGAGCAGGGGTGATATGAAGGGTGTTCACAGCAAGCAGGGCCTTATGCCATAATAGGGTGGTCTGAAGGGTGTTCACCGCGAGAAGGGCCTTATGGCATATTAAGGAGGTCTGAAGTGTGTTCAACGCGAGAAGGTCCTTATAGCATAATAAGGTGGTATGAAGGGTGTTCACCGTGAGCAGGGGCCTTATGGCATATTAAGGAGGTCTGAAGTGTGTTCAACGCGAGAAGGTCCTTATAGCATAATAAGGTGGTATGAAGGGTGTTCACCGTGAGCAGGGGCCTTATGGCGTAGTAAGGTGGTATGAATTGTGTTCACCGTAAGCAGGGCCTTGTGGTATAATAAGGTGGTATGAAGGGTGTTCACCATGAGCAAGGGCCTTATGGCATAATAAGGTGCTATTAAGGGTGTTCACCGTAAGCAGGGCCTTATGGCATAAGAAGGTGGTATGAAGGGTGTTCACCGCGAGCAAGGGCCTTATGGCGTAATAAGGTGGTATGAAGGGTGTTCCCCGTGAGCAGGGCCTTATGGCGTAATAAGGTGGTATGAAGGGTGTCCACCGCGAGCAAGGGCTTTATGGCATAATAAGGTGGTATGGAGGGTGTTCACCGCGAGCAGGGCCTTATGGTGTAATAAGGTGGTATTTAAGGTATTCACCGCGAACTGGGCCTTATGGCGTAATAAGGTGGTATGAAGGGTGTTCACCGCGAGCAGGGCCTTATGCCATAATGAGGTGGTATGAGGGGTGTTCACCGTGAGCAAGGGCCTTATGGATTAATAAGGTGGTATGAAGGGTGTTCACCATGAGCAAGGGCCTTGTGGCATAATAAGGTGGTATGAAGGGTGTTCACCGTAAGCAGAGCCTTGTGGCATAATAAGGTGGTATGAAGGGTGTTCACCGTGAGCAGGATCTTGTGGCATAATAAGGTGGTATGAAGGGTGTTCACCGCGAGCAAGGGCCTTATGGCATATTAAGGTGGTATGAAGGGTGTTCACCGCGAGCAAGGGCCTTATGGCATAATAAGGTGGTATGAAGGGTGTTCACCGCGAGGAAGGGCCTTATGGAATAATAAGGTGGTATGAAGGGTATGCACCACGAGCAGGGCCTTATGGCATAATAAGGTGGTATGAAGAGTATGCACCGCGAGCAGGGGTGATATGAAGGGTGTTCACCGCGAGCAGGGCCTTATGCCATAATAGGGTGGTCTGAAGGGTGTTCACCGCGAGAAGGGCCTTATACCATAATAAGGTGGTATGAAGGGTGTTTACCGTGAGCAAGGGCCTTAAGGCATATTAAGGAGGTCTGAAGGGTGTTCACCGCGAGAAGGGCCTTATGGCATATTAAGGAGGTCTGAAGTGTGTTCAACGCGAGAAGGTCCTTATAGCATAATAAGGTGGTATGAAGGGTGTTCACCGTGAGCAGGGGCCTTATGGCGTAATAAGGTGGTATGAATTGTGTTCACCGTAAGCAGGGCCTTATGGCATAAGAAGGTGGTATGAAGGGTGTTCACCGCGAGCAAGGGCCTTATGGCGTAATAAGGTGGTATGAAGGGTGTTCCCCGTGAGCAGGGCCTTATGGCGTAATAAGGTGGTATGAAGGGTGTCCACCACGAGCAAGGGCTTTATGGCATAATAAGGTGGTATGGAGGGTGTTCACCGCGAGCAGGGCCTTATGGTGTAATAAGGTGGTATTTAAGGTATTCACCGCGAACTGGGCCTTATGGCGTAATAAGGTGGTATGAAGGGTGTTCACCGCGAGCAGGGCCTTATGCCATAATAAGGTGGTATGAGGGGTGTTCACCGTGCGCAAGGGCCTTATGGATTAATAAGGTGGTATGAAGGGTGTTCACCATGAGCAAGGGCCTTGTGGCATAATAAGGTGGTATGAAGGGTGTTCACCATAAGCAGAGCCTTGTGGCATAATAAGGTGGTATGAAGGGTGTTCACCGTGAGCAGGATCTTGTGGCATAATAAGGTGGTATGAAGGGTGTTCACCGCGAGCAAGGGCCTTATGGCATAATAAGGTGGTATGAAGAGTATGCACCGCGAGCAGGGGTGATATGAAGGGTGTTCACCGCGAGCGGGGCCTTATGCCATAATAGGGTGGTCTGAAGGGTGTTCACCGCGAGAAGGGCCTTATGGCATAATAAGGAGGTCTAAAGGGTGTTCACCGCGAGAAAGGCCTTACAGCATAATAAGGTGATATGAAGGGTGTTTACCGTGAGCAAGGGCCTTATGGGGTAATAAGGTGGTATGAAGGGTGTTCACCGTGAGCAGGGGCCTTATGGCGTAATAAGGTGGTATGATGGGTGTTCACCATGAGCAGGGCCTTATGGCGTAATAAGGTGGGATGAAGGGTGTTCACTGTGAGCAAGGGCCTTATGGCATAATAAGGTGGTATGAAGTGTGTTCACCGTGAGCAAGGTGGGATGAAGGGTGTACACCTGTGAGCAAGGTCCTTATGGCGTAATAAGGTGGGATTCAGGGTGTTCACCGTGAGCAGGGGCCTTATGGCGTAATAAGGTGGTATGAATTGTGTTCACCGTAAGCAGGGCCTTGTGGTATAATAAGGTGGTATGAAGGGTGTTCACCATGAGCAAGGGCCTTATGGCATAATAAGGTGCTATTAAGGGTGTTCACCGTAAGCAGGGCCTTATGGCATAAGAAGGTGGTATGAAGGGTGTTCACCGCGAGCAAGGGCCTTATGGCGTAATAAGGTGGTATGAAGGGTGTTCCCCGTGAGCAGGGCCTTATGGCGTAATAAGGTGGTATGAAGGGTGTCCACCGCGAGCAAGGGCTTTATGGCATAATAAGGTGGTATGGAGGGTGTTCACCGCGAGCAGGGCCTTATGGTGTAATAAGGTGGTATTTAAGGTATTCACCGCGAACTGGGCCTTATGGCGTAATAAGGTGGTATGAAGGGTGTTCACCGCGAGCAGGGCCTTATGCCATAATAAGGTGGTATGAGGGGTGTTCACCGTGCGCAAGGGCCTTATGGATTAATAAGGTGGTATGAAGGGTGTTCACCATGAGCAAGGGCCTTGTGGCATAATAAGGTGGTATGAAGGGTGTTCACCGTAAGCAGAGCCTTGTGGCATAATAAGGTGGTATGAAGGGTGTTCACCGTGAGCAGGATCTTGTGGCATAATAAGGTGGTATGAAGGGTGTTCACCGCGAGCAAGGGCCTTATTGCATATTAAGGTGGTATGAAGGGTGTTCACCGCGAGCAAGGGCCTTATGGCATAATAAGGTGGTATGAAGGGTGTTCACCGCGAGGAAGGGCCTTATGGAATAATAAGGTGGTATGAAGGGTATGCACCACGAGCAGGGCCTTATGGCATAATAAGGTGGTATGAAGAGTATGCACCGCGAGCAGGGGTGATATGAAGGGTGTTCACCGCGAGCAGGGCCTTATGCCATAATAGGGTGGTCTGAAGGGTGTTCACCGCGAGAAGGGCCTTATACCATAATAAGGTGGTATGAAGGGTGTTTACCGTGAGCAAGGGCCTTATGGGGTAATAAGGTGGTATGAAGGGTGTTCACCGTGAGCAGGGGCCTTATGGCGTAATAAGGTGGTATGATGGGTGTTCACCATGAGCAGGGCCTTATGGCGTAATAAGGTGGGATGAAGGGTGTTCACCGTGAGCAAGGGCCTTATGGCGTAATAAGGTGGTATGAAGTGTGTTCACCGTGAGCAAAGGCCTTATGGCGTAATAAGGTGGGAAGAAGGGTGTACACCTGTGAGCAAGGGCCTTATGGCGTAATAAGGTGGGATGAAGGGTGTTCACCGTGAGCAGGGCCTTACGGCGTAATAAGGTGGGATGAAGGGTGTTCACCGTCAGCAGGGACATACGGTGTAATATGGTGGTATGAAGGGTGTTCACCGCGAGCAAGGGCCTTACGGCATAATAAGGTGGGATGAAGGGTGTTCACCGTGAGCAGGGGCCTCATGGCGTAATAAGGTGGTATGAAGGGTGTTCACCGTGAGCAGGGGCCTCATGGCATCATAAGGTGGTATGAAGGGTGTTCACCGTGAACAGGGGCCTTATGGCATAATAAGGTGGTATGAAGGGTGTTCACCGTACAAGGGCCGTATGGCGTAATAAGGTGGTATGAAGGGTGTTCAACGTGAGCAGGGGCCTTATGGCGTAATAAGGTGTGTATTAAGGGTGTTTACCGTGAGCAAGGGCCTTACGGCATAATAAGGTAGTATGAAGGGTGTTCACCGTGAGCAGGGCCTTGTGGCGTAATAAGGTGGTATGAACGGTGTTCACCGTGAGCAATGGCCTTATGGTGTAATAAGGTGGTATGAAGGGTGTTCACCGTGAGAAGGGGCCTCACGGCGTAATAAGGTGGTATGATGGGTGTTCACCGTGAGCAGGGGCCTGATGGCGTAATAAGTTGGTATGAAGGGTGTTCACCGTGAGCAGGGGCCTTATGGCATAATAAGGTGGTATGAAGGGTATTCACCGTGAGCAAGGGTGTTTACCGTGAGCAAGGGCCTAATGGGGTAATCAGGTGGTATGAAGGGTGTTCACCGTGAGCAGGGCCTTATGGCGCAATAAGGTGGGATAAAGGGTGTTCACCGTGAGCAAGGGCCTTATGACGTAATAAGGTGGTATGAAGGGTGTTCACCGTGAGCAAGGGCCTTATGGCGTAATAAGGTGGGATGAAGGGTGTACACTTGTGAGCAAGGGCCTTATGGCGTAATAAGGAGGTATGAAGGGTTTTCACCACGAGCAGGGCCTTATAGCATAATAAGGTGGTATGAAGGGTATGCACCGCGAGCAGGGCCTTATGGCATAATAAGGTGTTATGAAGGGTGTTCACTGCGAGCAAGGGCTTTATGGCATAATAAGGTGGTATGAAGGATATGCATCGTGAGCAGGGCCTTATGGCATAATGTGGTATGAAGGGTGTTCACCGTGAGCAAGGGCCTTATGGCATAATAAGGTGGTATTAAGGGTGTTCACCGTGAACAGAGCCTTATGGCATAATAAGGTGGTATGAAGGGTGTTCACCGTGAGCAGGGCCTTATGGCATAATAAGGTGTTATGAAGGGTGTTCACCGTAAGCAGAGCCTTGTGGCATAATAAGGTGGTATGAAGGGTGTTCACTGCGAGCAAGGGCCTTATGGCATAATAAGGTGGTATGAATGGTATGCACCGTGAGCAGGGCCTTATGGCATAATGTGGTATGAAGGGTGTTCACCGTGAGCAAGGGCCTTATGGCATAATAAGGTGGTATGAAGGGTGTTCACCGTGAGCAGGGGCCGTATGGCATAATAAGGTGGTATGAAGGGTGTTCACCGTGAGCAAGGACCTTGTTGCATAATAAGGTGGTATGAAGGGTGTTCACCGTAAGCAGAGCCTTGTGGCATAATAAGGTGGTATGAAGGGTGTTCACCGTGAGCAGGATCTTGTGGCATAATAAGGTGGTATGAAGGGTGTTCACCGCGAGCAAGGGCCTTATGGCATATTAAGGTGGTATGAAGGGTGTTCACCGCGAGCAAGGTCCTTATGGCATAATAAGGTGGTAGGAAGGGTGTTCACCGCGAGGAAGGGCCTTATGGAATAATAGGGTGGTATGAAGGGTATGCACCACGAGAAGGGCCTTATGGCATAATAAGGTGGTATGAAGAGTATGCACCGCGAGCAGGGGTGATATGAAGGGTGTTCACCGCGAGTGGGGCCTTATGCCATAATAGGGTGGTCTGAAGGGTGTTCACCGCGAGAAGGGCCTTATGGCATAATAAGGAGGTCTAAAGGGTGTTCACCGCGAGAAAGGCTTTATAGCATAATAAGGTGGGATGAAGGGTGTTCACCGTGAGCAGGGCCTTACGGCGTAATAAGGTGGGATGAAGGGTGTTCACCGTCAGCAGGGACATACGGTGTAATATGGTGGTATGAAGGGTGTTCACCGCGAGCAAGGGCCTTACGGCATAATAAGGTGGGATGAAGGGTGTTCACCGTGAGCAGGGGCCTCATGGCGTAATAAGGTGGTATGAAGGGTGTTCACCGTGAGCAGGGGCCTCATGGCATCATAAGGTGGTATGAAGGGTGTTCACCGTGAACAGGGGCCTTATGGCATAATAAGGTGGTATGAAGGGTGTTCACCGTGCAAGGGCCGTATGGCGTAATAAGGTGGTATGAAGGGTGTTCAACGTGAGCAGGGGCCTTATGGCGTAATAAGGTGTGTATTAAGGGTGTTTACCGTGAGCAAGGGCCTTACGGCATAATAAGGTAGTATGAAGGGTGTTCACCGTGAGCAGGGCCTTGTGGCGTAATAAGGTGGTATGAACGGTGTTCACCGTGAGCAATGGCCTTATGGTGTAATAAGGTGGTATGAAGGGTGTTCACCGTGAGAAGGGGCCTCACGGCGTAATAAGGTGGTATGATGGGTGTTCACCGTGAGCAGGGGCCTGATGGCGTAATAAGTTGGTATGAAGGGTGTTCACCGTGAGCAGGGGCCTTATGGCATAATAAGGTGGTATGAAGGGTGTTCACCGTGAGCAAGGGTGTTTACCGTGAGCAAGGGCCTAATGGGGTAATCAGGTGGTATGAAGGGTGTTCACCGTGAGCAGGGCCTTATGGCGCAATAAGGTGGGATAAAGGGTGTTCACCGTGAGCAAGGGCCTTATGACGTAATAAGGTGGTATGAAGGGTGTTCACCGTGAGCAAGGGCCTTATGGCGTAATAAGGTGGGATGAAGGGTGTACACTTGTGAGCAAGGGCCTTATGGCGTAATAAGGAGGTATGAAGGGTTTTCACCACGAACAGGGCCTTATAGCATAATAAGGTGGTATGAAGGGTATGCACCGCGAGCAGGGCCTTATGGCATAATAAGGTGTTATGAAGGGTGTTCACTGCGAGCAAGGGCCTTATGGCATAATAAGGTGGTATGAAGGGTATGCATCGTGAGCAGGGCCTTATGGCATAATGTGGTATGAAGGGTGTTCACCGTGAGCAAGGGCCTTATGGCATAATAAGGTGGTATTAAGGGTGTTCACCGTGAACAGAGCCTTATGGCATAATAAGGTGGTATGAAGGGTGTTCACCGCGAGCATGGCCTTATGGCATAATAAGGTGTTATGAAGGGTGTTCACCGTAAGCAGAGCCTTGTGGCATAATAAGGTGGTATGAAGGGTGTTCACTGCGAGCAAGGGCCTTATGGCATAATAAGGTGGTATGAATGGTATGCACCGTGAGCAGGGCCTTATGGCATAATGTGGTATGAAGGGTGTTCACCGTGAGCAAGGGCCTTATGGCATAATAAGGTGGTATGAAGGGTGTTCACCGTGAGCAGGGGCCGTATGGCATAATAAGGTGGTATGAAGGGTGTTCACCGTGAGCAGGATCTTGTGGCATAATAAGGTGGTATGAAGGGTGTTCACCGCGAGCAAGGGCCTTATGGCATATTAAGGTGGTATGAAGGGTGTTCACCGCGAGCAAGGTCCTTATGGCATAATAAGGTGGTAGGAAGGGTGTTCACCGCGAGGAAGGGCCTTATGGAATAATAGGGTGGTATGAAGGGTATGCACCACGAGAAGGGCCTTATGGCATAATAAGGTGGTATGAAGAGTATGCACCGCGAGCAGGGGTGATATGAAGGGTGTTCACCGCGAGTGGGGCCTTATGCCATAATAGGGTGGTCTGAAGGGTGTTCACCGCGAGAAGGGCCTTATGGCATAATAAGGAGGTCTAAAGGGTGTTCACCGCGAGAAAGGCTTTATAGCATAATAAGGTGGTATGAAGGGTGTTTACCGTGAGCAAGGGCCTTATGGGGTAATAAGGTGGTATGAAGGGTGTTCACCGTGAGCAGGGGCCTTATGGCGTAATAAGGTGGTATGATGGGTGTTCACCATGAGCAGGGCCTTATGGCGTAATAAGGTGGGATGAAGGGTGTTCACCGTGAGCAAGGGCCTTATGGCATAATAAGGTGGTATGAAGTGTGTTCACCGTGAGCAAGGGCCTTATGGCGTAATAAGGTGGGATGAAGTGTGTACACCTGTGAGCAAGGTCCTTATGGCGTAATAAGGTGGGATTCAGGGTGTTCACCGTGAGCAGGGCCTTACGGCGTAATAAGGTGGAATGAAGGGTGTTCACCGTGAGCAGGGACATACAGTGTAATATGGTGGTATGAAGGGTGTTCACCCCGAGCAAGGGCCTTACGGCATAATAAGGTGGGATGAAGGGTGTTCACCGTGAGCATGGGCCTCATGGCGTAATAAGGTGGTATGAAGGGTGTTCACCGTGAGCAGGGGCCTCATGGCACAAGGGTGTTCACCGTGAGCAAGGGCCGTATGGCGGAATAAGGTGGTATGAAGGGTATTCAACATGAGCAGGGGCCTTATGGCATATTAAGGTGGTATGAAGGGTGTTCACCGCGAGCAAGGTCCTTATGGCATAATAAGGTGGTAGGAAGGGTGTTCACCGCGAGGAAGGGCCTTATGGAATAATAGGGTGGTATGAAGGGTATGCACCACGAGAAGGGCCTTATGGCATAATAAGGTGGTATGAAGAGTATGCACCGCGAGCAGGGATGATATGAAGGGTGTTCACCGCGAGCGGGGCCTTATGCCATAATAGGGTGGTCTGAAGGGTGTTCACCGCGAGAAGGGCCTTATGGCATAATAAGGAGGTCTGAAGGGTGTTCACCGCGAGAAAGGCCTTATAGCATAATAAGGTGGTATGAAGGGTGTTTACCGTGAGCAAGGGCCTTATGGGGTAATAAGGTGGTATGAAGGGTGTTCACTGTGAGCAGGGGCCTTATGGCGTAATAAGGTGGTATGATGGGTGTTCACCATGAGCAGGGCCTTATGGCGTAATAAGGTGGGATGAAGGGTGTTCACCGTGAGCAAGGGCCTTATGGCGTAATAAGGTGGTATGAAGTGTGTTCACCGTGAGCAAGGGCCTTATGGCGTAATAAGGTGGGATGAAGGGTGTACACCTGTGAGCAAGGGCCTTATGGCGTAATAAGGTGGGCTTCAGGGTGTTCACCGTGAGCAGGGACATACGGTGTAATATGGCGGTATGAAGGGTGTTCACCGCGAGCAAGGGCCTTACGGCATAATAAGGTGGGATGAAGGGTGTTCACCGTGAGCAGGGGCCTCATGGCGTAATAAGGTGGTATGAAGGGTGTTCACCGTGAGCAGGGGCCTCATGGCATCATAAGGTGGTATGAAGGGTGTTCACCGTGAACAGGGGGCTTATGGCATAATAAGGTGGTATGAAGGGTGTTCCCCGTGAGCAAGGGCCGTATGGCGTAATAAGGTGGCATGAAGGGTGTACAACGTGAGCAGGGGCCTTATGGCGTAATAAGGTGTGTATTAAGGGTGTTTACCGTGAGCAAGGGTCTTACGGCATAATAAGGTGGTATGAAGGGTGTTCACCGTGAGCAGGGCCTTGTGGCGTAATAAGGTGGTATGAAGGGTGTTCACCGTGAGCAGGGACTTATGGCGTAATAAGGTGGTATGAAGGGTGTTCACCGTGAGCAACGGCCTTATGGTGTAATAAGGTGGTATGAAGGGTGTTCACCGTGAGAAGGGGCCTCACGCCGTAATAAGGTGGTATGATGGGTGTTCACCGTGAGCAGGGGCCTGATGGCGTAATAAGTTGGTATGAAGGGTGTTCACCGTGAGCAGGGGCCTTATGGCATAATAAGGTGGTATGAACGGTGTTCACCGTGAGCAAGGGTGTTTACCGTGAGCAAGGGCCCTATGGGGTAATCAGGTGGTATGAAGGGTGTTCACCGTGAGCAGGGCCTTATGGCGCAATAAGGTGGGATGAAGGGTGTTCACCGTGAGCAAGGGCCTTATGACGTAATAAGGTGGTATGAAGGGTGTTCACCGGGAGCAAGGGCCTTATGGCGTAATAAAGTGGGATGAAGAGTGTACACTTGTGAGCAAGGGCCTTATGACGTAATAAGGAGGTATGAAGGGTTTTCACCACGAGCAGGGCCTTATAGCATAATAAGGTGGTATGAAGGGTATGCACCGCGAGCAGGGCCTTATGGCATAATAAGGTGTTATGAAGGGTGTTCACTGCGAGCAAGGGCCTTATGGCATAATAAGGTGGTATGAAGGATATGCATCGTGAGCAGGGCCTTATGGCATAATGTGGTATGAAGGGTGTTCACCGTGAGCAAGGGCCTTATGGGGTAATAAGGTGGTATGAAGGGTGTTCACCGTGAGCAGGGGCCTTATGGCGTAATAAGGTGGTATGATGGGTGTTCACCATGAGCAGGGCCTTATGGCGTAATAAGGTGGGATGAAGGGTGTTCACCGTGAGCAAGGGCCTTATGGCATAATAAGGTGGTATGAAGTGTGTTCACCGTGAGCAAGGGCCTTATGGCGTAATAAGGTGGGATGAAGTGTGTACACCTGTGAGCAAGGTCCTTATGGCGTAATAAGGTGGGATTCAGGGTGTTCACCGTGAGCAGGGCCTTACGGCGTAATAAGGTGGAATGAAGGGTGTTCACCGTGAGCAGGGACATACAGTGTAATATGGTGGTATGAAGGGTGTTCACCCCGAGCAAGGGCCTTACGGCATAATAAGGTGGGATGAAGGGTGTTCACCGTGAGCATGGGCCTCATGGCGTAATAAGGTGGTATGAAGGGTGTTCACCGTGAGCAGGGGCCTCATGGCACAAGGGTGTTCACCGTGAGCAAGGGCCGTATGGCGGAATAAGGTGGTATGAAGGGTATTCAACATGAGCAGGGGCCTTATGGCATATTAAGGTGGTATGAAGGGTGTTCACCGCGAGCAAGGTCCTTATGGCATAATAAGGTGGTAGGAAGGGTGTTCACCGCGAGGAAGGGCCTTATGGAATAATAGGGTGGTATGAAGGGTATGCACCACGAGAAGGGCCTTATGGCATAATAAGGTGGTATGAAGAGTATGCACCGCGAGCAGGGATGATATGAAGGGTGTTCACCGCGAGCGGGGCCTTATGCCATAATAGGGTGGTCTGAAGGGTGTTCACCGCGAGAAGGGCCTTATGGCATAATAAGGAGGTCTGAAGGGTGTTCACCGCGAGAAAGGCCTTATAGCATAATAAGGTGGTATGAAGGGTGTTTACCGTGAGCAAGGGCCTTATGGGGTAATAAGGTGGTATGAAGGGTGTTCACTGTGAGCAGGGGCCTTATGGCGTAATAAGGTGGTATGATGGGTGTTCACCATGAGCAGGGCCTTATGGCGTAATAAGGTGGGATGAAGGGTGTTCACCGTGAGCAAGGGCCTTATGGCGTAATAAGGTGGTATGAAGTGTGTTCACCGTGAGCAAGGGCCTTATGGCGTAATAAGGTGGGATGAAGGGTGTACACCTGTGAGCAAGGGCCTTATGGCGTAATAAGGTGGGCTTCAGGGTGTTCACCGTGAGCAGGGACATACGGTGTAATATGGCGGTATGAAGGGTGTTCACCGCGAGCAAGGGCCTTACGGCATAATAAGGTGGGATGAAGGGTGTTCACCGTGAGCAGGGGCCTCATGGCGTAATAAGGTGGTATGAAGGGTGTTCACCGTGAGCAGGGGCCTCATGGCATCATAAGGTGGTATGAAGGGTGTTCACCGTGAACAGGGGGCTTATGGCATAATAAGGTGGTATGAAGGGTGTTCCCCGTGAGCAAGGGCCGTATGGCGTAATAAGGTGGCATGAAGGGTGTACAACGTGAGCAGGGGCCTTATGGCGTAATAAGGTGTGTATTAAGGGTGTTTACCGTGAGCAAGGGTCTTACGGCATAATAAGGTGGTATGAAGGGTGTTCACCGTGAGCAGGGCCTTGTGGCGTAATAAGGTGGTATGAAGGGTGTTCACCGTGAGCAGGGACTTATGGCGTAATAAGGTGGTATGAAGGGTGTTCACCGTGAGCAACGGCCTTATGGTGTAATAAGGTGGTATGAAGGGTGTTCACCGTGAGAAGGGGCCTCACGCCGTAATAAGGTGGTATGATGGGTGTTCACCGTGAGCAGGGGCCTGATGGCGTAATAAGTTGGTATGAAGGGTGTTCACCGTGAGCAGGGGCCTTATGGCATAATAAGGTGGTATGAACGGTGTTCACCGTGAGCAAGGGTGTTTACCGTGAGCAAGGGCCCTATGGGGTAATCAGGTGGTATGAAGGGTGTTCACCGTGAGCAGGGCCTTATGGCGCAATAAGGTGGGATGAAGGGTGTTCACCGTGAGCAAGGGCCTTATGACGTAATAAGGTGGTATGAAGGGTGTTCACCGGGAGCAAGGGCCTTATGGCGTAATAAAGTGGGATGAAGGGTGTACACTTGTGAGCAAGGGCCTTATGACGTAATAAGGAGGTATGAAGGGTTTTCACCACGAGCAGGGCCTTATAGCATAATAAGGTGGTATGAAGGGTATGCACCGCGAGCAGGGCCTTATGGCATAATAAGGTGTTATGAAGGGTGTTCACTGCGAGCAAGGGCCTTATGGCATAATAAGGTGGTATGAAGGATATGCATCGTGAGCAGGGCCTTATGGCATAATGTGGTATGAAGGGTGTTCACCGTGAGCAAGGGCCTTATGGCATAATAAGGTGGTATTAAGGGTGTTCACCGTGAACAGAGCCTTATGGCATAATAAGGTGGTATGAAGGGTGTTCACCGCGAGCAGGGCCTTATGGCATAATAAGGTGTTATGAAGGGTGTTCACCGTAAGCAGAGCCTTGTGGCATAATAAGGTGGTATGAAGGGTGTTCACTGCGAGCAAGGGCCTTATGGCATAATAAGGTGGTATGAATGGTATGCACCGTGAGCAGGGCCTTATGGCATAATGTGGTATGAAGGGTGTTCACCGTGAGCAAGGGCCTTATGGCATAATAAGGTGGTATGAAGGGTGTTCACCGTGAGCAGGGGCCGTATGGCATAATAAGGTGGTATGAAGGGTGTTCACCGTGAGCAAGGACCTTGTTGCATAATAAGGTGGTATGAAGGGTGTTCACCGTAAGCAGAGCCTTGTGGCATAATAAGGTGGTATGAAGGGTGTTCACCGTGAGCAGGATCTTGTGGCATAATAAGGTGGTATGAAGGGTGTTCACCGCGAGCAAGGGCCTTATGGCATATTAAGGTGGTATGAAGGGTGTTCACCGCGAGCAAGGTCCTTATGGCATAATAAGGTGGTAGGAAGGGTGTTCACCGCGAGGAAGGGCCTTATGGAATAATAGGGTGGTATGAAGGGTATGCACCACGAGAAGGGCCTTATGGCATAATAAGGTGGTATGAAGAGTATGCACCGCGAGCAGGGGTGATATGAAGGGTGTTCACCGCGAGTGGGGCCTTATGCCATAATAGGGTGGTCTGAAGGGTGTTCACCGCGAGAAGGGCCTTATGGCATAATAAGGAGGTCTAAAGGGTGTTCACCGCGAGAAAGGCTTTATAGCATAATAAGGTGGGATGAAGGGTGTTCACCGTTAGCAGGGCCTTACGGCGTAATAAGGTGGGATGAAGGGTGTTCACCGTCAGCAGGGACATACGGTGTAATATGGTGGTATGAAGGGTGTTCACCGCGAGCAAGGGCCTTACGGCATAATAAGGTGGGATGAAGGGTGTTCACCGTGAGCAGGGGCCTCATGGCGTAATAAGGTGGTATGAAGGGTGTTCACCGTGAGCAGGGGCCTCATGGCATCATAAGGTGGTATGAAGGGTGTTCACCGTGAACAGGGGCCTTATGGCATAATAAGGTGGTATGAAGGGTGTTCACCGTGCAAGGGCCGTATGGCGTAATAAGGTGGTATGAAGGGTGTTCAACGTGAGCAGGGGCCTTATGGCGTAATAAGGTGTGTATTAAGGGTGTTTACCGTGAGCAAGGGCCTTACGGCATAATAAGGTAGTATGAAGGGTGTTCACCGTGAGCAGGGCCTTGTGGCGTAATAAGGTGGTATGAACGGTGTTCACCGTGAGCAATGGCCTTATGGTGTAATAAGGTGGTATGAAGGGTGTTCACCGTGAGAAGGGGCCTCACGGCGTAATAAGGTGGTATGATGGGTGTTCACCGTGAGCAGGGGCCTGATGGCGTAATAAGTTGGTATGAAGGGTGTTCACCGTGAGCAGGGGCCTTATGGCATAATAAGGTGGTATGAAGGGTGTTCACCGTGAGCAAGGGTGTTTACCGTGAGCAAGGGCCTAATGGGGTAATCAGGTGGTATGAAGGGTGTTCACCGTGAGCAGGGCCTTATGGCGCAATAAGGTGGGATAAAGGGTGTTCACCGTGAGCAAGGGCCTTATGACGTAATAAGGTGGTATGAAGGGTGTTCACCGTGAGCAAGGGCCTTATGGCGTAATAAGGTGGGATGAAGGGTGTACACTTGTGAGCAAGGGCCTTATGGCGTAATAAGGAGGTATGAAGGGTTTTCACCACGAACAGGGCCTTATAGCATAATAAGGTGGTATGAAGGGTATGCACCGCGAGCAGGGCCTTATGGCATAATAAGGTGTTATGAAGGGTGTTCACTGCGAGCAAGGGCCTTATGGCATAATAAGGTGGTATGAAGGGTATGCATCGTGAGCAGGGCCTTATGGCATAATGTGGTATGAAGGGTGTTCACCGTGAGCAAGGGCCTTATGGCATAATAAGGTGGTATTAAGGGTGTTCACCGTGAACAGAGCCTTATGGCATAATAAGGTGGTATGAAGGGTGTTCACCGCGAGCATGGCCTTATGGCATAATAAGGTGTTATGAAGGGTGTTCACCGTAAGCAGAGCCTTGTGGCATAATAAGGTGGTATGAAGGGTGTTCACTGCGAGCAAGGGCCTTATGGCATAATAAGGTGGTATGAATGGTATGCACCGTGAGCAGGGCCTTATGGCATAATGTGGTATGAAGGGTGTTCACCGTGAGCAAGGGCCTTATGGCATAATAAGGTGGTATGAAGGGTGTTCACCGTGAGCAGGGGCCGTATGGCATAATAAGGTGGTATGAAGGGTGTTCACCGTGAGCAGGATCTTGTGGCATAATAAGGTGGTATGAAGGGTGTTCACCGCGAGCAAGGGCCTTATGGCATATTAAGGTGGTATGAAGGGTGTTCACCGCGAGCAAGGTCCTTATGGCATAATAAGGTGGTAGGAAGGGTGTTCACCGCGAGGAAGGGCCTTATGGAATAATAGGGTGGTATGAAGGGTATGCACCACGAGAAGGGCCTTATGGCATAATAAGGTGGTATGAAGAGTATGCACCGCGAGCAGGGGTGATATGAAGGGTGTTCACCGCGAGTGGGGCCTTATGCCATAATAGGGTGGTCTGAAGGGTGTTCACCGCGAGAAGGGCCTTATGGCATAATAAGGAGGTCTAAAGGGTGTTCACCGCGAGAAAGGCTTTATAGCATAATAAGGTGGTATGAAGGGTGTTTACCGTGAGCAAGGGCCTTATGGGGTAATAAGGTGGTATGAAGGGTGTTCACCGTGAGCAGGGGCCTTATGGCGTAATAAGGTGGTATGATGGGTGTTCACCATGAGCAGGGCCTTATGGCGTAATAAGGTGGGATGAAGGGTGTTCACCGTGAGCAAGGGCCTTATGGCATAATAAGGTGGTATGTTGCGTTTTAGGTGAGGGGAAAAAGATCCACATCCCTTACTCATCATATAATAAGCGTGTATTTTCTTCTTATTTTTCTGGCCCAGAGACAGGGGGAGAAACCCCTATCCCCCTAAAATGAAGTAGGATGAGTTTAGTGTGTCCGGGCAAGAGTCTGGATTTTTTATGGTTGATTATGATAAAATATCCAATTGATGCAAGTATATCAAGCGATACTGGTGAGAAGTTTGTGCTTTTATTTGTTTATCAGAAAAGAGCAAGGATGGCACAGCCACAGCCAACACGTGTTTCGCCCTCTAACCGGCCATCAGGCCTAGGGCTTCTTCAGGGCGGGAGGTCAGGTAATGGGATATCAGAATGATTGTAAGGGTTTGTCAACCCGAAGATTCTATTGTCTTGGCTAATGCCAGGTGCCGAAGGGTTTCTCAGATCGCGCCACGATCTGAGAAACCCTTCGGCACCTGGCATTAGCCAAGACAATAGAATCTTCGGGTTGACAAACCCTTACAATCATTCTGATATCCCATTACCTGACCTCCCGCCCTGAAGAAGCCCTAGGCCTGATGGCCGGTTAGAGGGCGAAACACGTGTTGGCTGTGGCTGTGCCATCCTTGCTCTTTTCTGATAAACAAATAAAAGCACAAACTTCTCACCAGTATCGCTTGATATACTTGCATCAATTGGATATTTTATCATAATCAACCATAAAAAATCCAGACTCTTGCCCGGACACACTAAACTCATAATAAGGTGGTATGAAGTGTGTTCACCGTGAGCAAGGGCCTTATGGCGTAATAAGGTGGGATGAAGTGTGTACACCTGTGAGCAAGGTCCTTATGGCGTAATAAGGTGGGATTCAGGGTGTTCACCGTGAGCAGGGCCTTACGGCGTAATAAGGTGGAATGAAGGGTGTTCACCGTGAGCAGGGACATACAGTGTAATATGGTGGTATGAAGGGTGTTCACCCCGAGCAAGGGCCTTACGGCATAATAAGGTGGGATGAAGGGTGTTCACCGTGAGCATGGGCCTCATGGCGTAATAAGGTGGTATGAAGGGTGTTCACCGTGAGCAGGGGCCTCATGGCACAAGGGTGTTCACCGTGAGCAAGGGCCGTATGGCGGAATAAGGTGGTATGAAGGGTATTCAACATGAGCAGGGGCCTTATGGCATATTAAGGTGGTATGAAGGGTGTTCACCGCGAGCAAGGTCCTTATGGCATAATAAGGTGGTAGGAAGGGTGTTCACCGCGAGGAAGGGCCTTATGGAATAATAGGGTGGTATGAAGGGTATGCACCACGAGAAGGGCCTTATGGCATAATAAGGTGGTATGAAGAGTATGCACCGCGAGCAGGGATGATATGAAGGGTGTTCACCGCGAGCGGGGCCTTATGCCATAATAGGGTGGTCTGAAGGGTGTTCACCGCGAGAAGGGCCTTATGGCATAATAAGGAGGTCTGAAGGGTGTTCACCGCGAGAAAGGCCTTATAGCATAATAAGGTGGTACGAAGGGTGTTTACCGTGAGCAAGGGCCTTATGGGGTAATAAGGTGGTATGAAGGGTGTTCACTGTGAGCAGGGGCCTTATGGCGTAATAAGGTGGTATGATGGGTGTTCACCATGAGCAGGGCCTTATGGCGTAATAAGGTGGGATGAAGGGTGTTCACCGTGAGCAAGGGCCTTATGGCGTAATAAGGTGGTATGAAGTGTGTTCACCGTGAGCAAGGGCCTTATGGCGTAATAAGGTGGGATGAAGGGTGTACACCTGTGAGCAAGGGCCTTATGGCGTAATAAGGTGGTGTAGGAAGGTGGATATCTGACTATGGTTACCCCCAAATTTTTGCCTAGTGTCTAGCTGGTTTTTCGACTTAGTTGGCCTGAGATCCTGCCATTCAGGCTCTCAGGCTATCTGCTCTCTCTTTAAAATGGACTCCATGTACCCTAGGTACATACCCAATTGGTTGGATCACCCTGTCAGCCCCTGTACCAGTGTACACTAGGTACCCAGGGCATTGGTGTACCCCAGGCCTGCCAAGGGCTGCAGCATGTATTATGCCACCCCAGGCTTGGCCTAACAATCTGACACAACTGGCTGATCACTCAGCTGGGGTAAGTTGGTGTAATCACCTCTTACTTAGGTGTAGTATACCTATACCTAAACTTAAATGGGACACCTGGTAACCTATAAGTCACTCCTATGGCAGGCCTTAACAATCCTGAAGGCAGAGTGCTTGGTTCCATGTGAGATGGTGCTCTGGCATGAGCTGAGCCTGTCTGCAGTGGTCGGAACAACTTCCTTCTACTGTTTCCAGATATCGTCATACCATATACTCTTAAGTGCATTATGAACCTCGCGGTTAAATGCTATCTTTGGTTTGGCTTTATCAAAACATGTCGAGTAAGGTGTCATACGAATTGGAATACTAACCCCTCGCCAATTCTGGCGACGGGGTTAGCATTCCACCCTTCTAGAGGGACACGACATGTACAGTACCTGAAACCCGGGTAAAATCAGACATAGCCTCAGCTCCACAAAATGGATGCTGCCACCACAGACACAAGTCTGCCCTCCTGCTGCTGGGAGTCCTTCCAGCTTGGGAGGTGTGGACAAAGGGTTTCCTGCCAGGGGAGGTGCGTGCACCACCCCAGACAGGATTTTGTGTATTGGTCAGGTAGGGCTTGAAAGAAACCAGACATGCCTGTGGCTCACAAGGAGCCTCGGTGCATATGCCAGTTCAAACCGGTCCTGGGGCACACCAGTCCCGGGCCTGGGGCGAGCTGGACAAAGGATTGGGGGTGTAACCACCCCCCTTCCTGGTCCCACCCATAGGGAGGGACCTAGCAGGTAGTCCGGCCCCTAGAATCCGAATAAAGGTAGGAGCTGTGTCCTAAGACTTCAGACATCCTGGAATCAACTTGAAACTAAGAAGAAGACGGGAACTTCGACATTCTGCTGCACAGAAGACTGAAGAAAATCTCCCCTGTGGTCAGGGAGTGACCACCTTGCTAACGCAAGCACCATCCAGCGAATCACCGTCTGCTTTGCCGCCGCCTCCCGCCGGAGCCCGAGCCCAGAGACTGACAAGACCTGGACCTCCAGACCTCTCACCGCCCGATCCACAGTCCCTGAAAAGAGGAGACCCGTGGAGGCACCGAGACACGTGGAGCCAGCCATCTTGGAACGACTACGACAAGCTGACCAGTGCAACAACCGAGGCTCCCTCCAAGTTGTGCTTTGGGTCCTGAGAAGCCCAACCCTCGAGCAGCATCTGCACCAAAGGTGAGCCCTCCAGCATCTCCACGATCTGCGTGGGGCCCTTCTGCATTTTGCCACTCGACGCGCCTAACCGGTTGCTGGCCCGCTGGCTAGTGGCCATCTTGGCGACGAAATCTACGACAAACACCGCTGGTCTGGTTGCTCCAGACTGGCCCTTGCTCCCCTCCAAAGGAGCAATCCCTCTGACCTTGCTGGTCAGAACCAACAGCTGATTTCCGAATCCTCCTGCAATTGCTTTTGCCAAGGCTTGTTTGCTTCGATCAAGTCGCCGACACCGCCGACAGCGAGAGCCTGCGTGGGACAGCTCGTGAGCCGACTCCTGGACGTCGTCGACCTTCAGGGACCACGTGGCTGCGGAGACAAGCTACCCCTCATCACCTGTTTGCACCCGACATCGCCTGGTACCCACCTGGTGCCACGCTGGTCACTGGCTAGTGACTGTGAACACTGTCCCCTCTGCTTACAGGTCTTCAACATCTCCGATCCACTCTTGGATCCACTGCATCTCTTCCCGACCGACCGCCTGCAGCATCTTTGTCCCAGGCTCAACGGAACAGATAGAAGAAACCCGACGCACTTTGAGGCCTATGCACCCGCTTCCTGTGGGTGAGGTAAAGCTGGTACTCCGGTGCCCATGTGTAGTAATACATCTCTAGTGCCTGTGTTCCAAATCTTAAGTTCCTAGGTCATCCGGAAGATTCCTTTTGCAGTAACTTTGTACTTTTTACGCACCCATTGAAACCTATGGGAGCCCGCGTGTGACTATTTGCTCTGCACACGCCACCCGTGGACCTCCTGGTCACTAACTGACGTTAGCTCCTTGTAGGCCCAGCGATTCTAGAGGCCCTAGGCCTTTTCCCTTTTCTGTTCGTGGTACTTATACCACTATTTTAGTATATGGTTCGAGTGGCCACCAGGGCCTATCCATATAAAGTGCAACTTCTGTGTATTCTGTGATAATCTTGTTTGACGATTTGTGCTCCTGTGCTCATAAAGAGACTAGGGGTTACTTTGAGAAATAAATACATATATATTTTGAATATATATCTGTGTGGTGTCCTTTCATTGGTATAAAAGGGGGTTACTATTGGTAAAACAGCTTGCTTAACACGCATCACGAGTTTAGCCTCAAAGACTGCTTAGCCTACGCTACCACTAGGGCAGCTGGTCCGAAAAGGTTGACTTACAACCACACCATAAGGGTTGCTTGGCATGGTACAAGGTGGTCACTAGAACTAGTGAACAGCATATACCAGGCCAACTTCTCACAGGTGGGCTTCAGGGTGTTCACCGTGAGCAGGGACATACGGTGTAATATGGCGGTATGAAGGGTGTTCACCGCGAGCAAGGGCCTTACGGCATAATAAGGTGGGATGAAGGGTGTTCACCGTGAGCAGGGGCCTCATGGCGTAATAAGGTGGTATGAAGGGTGTTCACCGTGAGCAGGGGCCTCATGGCATCATAAGGTGGTATGAAGGGTGTTCACCGTGAACAGGGGGCTTATGGCATAATAAGGTGGTATGAAGGGTGTTCCCCGTGAGCAAGGGCCGTATGGCGTAATAAGGTGGCATGAAGGGTGTACAACGTGAGCAGGGGCCTTATGGCGTAATAAGGTGTGTATTAAGGGTGTTTACCGTGAGCAAGGGTCTTACGGCATAATAAGGTGGTATGAAGGGTGTTCACCGTGAGCAGGGCCTTGTGGCGTAATAAGGTGGTATGAAGGGTGTTCACCGTGAGCAGGGACTTATGGCGTAATAAGGTGGTATGAAGGGTGTTCACCGTGAGCAACGGCCTTATGGTGTAATAAGGTGGTATGAAGGGTGTTCACCGTGAGAAGGGGCCTCACGCCGTAATAAGGTGGTATGATGGGTGTTCACCGTGAGCAGGGGCCTGATGGCGTAATAAGTTGGTATGAAGGGTGTTCACCGTGAGCAGGGGCCTTATGGCATAATAAGGTGGTATGAACGGTGTTCACCGTGAGCAAGGGTGTTTACCGTGAGCAAGGGCCCTATGGGGTAATCAGGTGGTATGAAGGGTGTTCACCGTGAGCAGGGCCTTATGGCGCAATAAGGTGGGATGAAGGGTGTTCACCGTGAGCAAGGGCCTTATGACGTAATAAGGTGGTATGAAGGGTGTTCACCGGGAGCAAGGGCCTTATGGCGTAATAAAGTGGGATGAAGGGTGTACACTTGTGAGCAAGGGCCTTATGACGTAATAAGGAGGTATGAAGGGTGTTCACCAAGAGCAGGGCCTTATAGCATAATAAGGTGGTATGAAGGGTGTTCACCGAGAGCAAGGGCCTTATGGCATAATAAGGTGGTATTAAGGGTGTTCACCGTGAACAGAGCCTTATGGCATAATAAGGTGGTATGAAGGGTATGCACCGCGAGCAGGGCCTTATGGCATAATAAGGTGGTATTAAGGGTGTTCACCGTGAACAGAGCCTTATGGCATAATAAGGTGGTATGAAGGGTGTTCACCGTGAGCACGGCCTTGTGACGTAATAAGGTGGTATGAAGGGTGTTCACCGTGAGAAGGGGCCTCACGGCGTAATAAGGTGGTATGATGGGTGTTCACCGTGAGCAGGGGCCTGATGGCGTAATAAGTTGGTATGAAGGGTGTTCACCGTGAGCAGGGGCCTTATGGCATAATAAGGTGGTATGAAGGGTGTTTACCGTGAGCAAGGGCCTTATGGGGTAATCAGGTGGTATGAAGGGTGTTCACCGTGAGCAGGGCCTTATGGCATAATAAGGTGGTATGAAGGGTGTTCACCGTGAGCAAGGGTGTTTACCGTAAGCAAGGGCCTTATGGGGTAATCAGGTGGTATGAAGGGTGTTCACCGTGAGCAGGGCCTTATGGCGCAAAAAGGTGGGATAAAGGGTGTTCACCGTGAGCAAGGGCCTTATGACGTAATAAGGTGGTATGAAGGGTGTTTACTGTGAGCAAGGGCCTTATGGCGTAATAAGGTGGGATGAAGGGTGTACACTTGTGAGCAAGGGCCTTATGGCGTAATAAGGAGGTATGAAGGGTGTTCACCACGAGCAGGGCCTTATAGCATAATAAGGAGGTATGAAGGGTATGCACCGCGAGCAGGGCCTTATGGAATAAAAAGGTGTTATGAAGGGTGTTCACTGCGAGCAAGGGCCTTATGGCATAATAAGGTGGTATGAAGGGTAAGCATCGTGAGCAGGGCCTTATGGCATAATGTGGTATGAAGGGTGTTCACCGTGAGCAAGGGCCTTATGGCATAATAAGGTGGCATTAAGGGTGTTCACCGTGAACAGAGCCTTATGGCATAATAAGGTGGTATTTAAGGTATTCACCGCAAACTGGGCCTTATGGCGTAGTAAGGTGGGATGAAGGGTGTTCACTGTGAGCACAGCCTTATGGCATAGTAAGGTGGTATGAAGGGTGTTCACCGCGAGCAAGGGCCTTATGGCGTAATAAGGTGGTATGAAGGGTGTTCCCCGTGAGCAGGGCCTTATGGCGTAATAAGGTGGTATGAAGGGTGTCCACCGCGAGCAAGGGCTTTATGGCATAATAAGGTGGTATGGAGGGTGTTCACCGCGAGCAGGGCCTTATGGTGTAATAAGGTGGTATTTAAGGTATTCACCGCGAACTGGGCCTTATGGCGTAATAAGGTGGTATGAAGGGTGTTCACCGCGAGCAGGGCCTTATGCCATAATAAGGTGGTATGAGGGGTGTTCACCGTGAGCAAGGGCCTTATGGATTAATAAGGTGGTATGAAGGGTGTTCACCATGAGCAAGGGCCTTGTGGCATAATAAGGTGGTATGAAGGGTGTTCACCGTAAGCAGAGCCGTGTGGCATAATAAGGTGGTATGAAGGGTGTTCACTGTGAGCAGGATCTTGTGGCATAATAAGGTGGTATGAAGGGTGTTCACCGCGAGCAAGGGCCTTATGGCATAATAAGGTGGTATGAAGGGTGTTCACCGCGAGGAAGGGCCTTATGGAATAATAAGGTGGTATGAAGGGTATGCACCACGAGCAGGGCCTTATGGCATAATAAGGTGGTATGAAGAATATGCACCGCGAGCAGGGGTGATATGAAGGGTGTTCACCGCGAGAAGGGCATTATGCCATAATAAGGTGGTATGAGGGGTGTTCACCGTGAGCAAGGGCCTTATGGATTAATAAGGTGGTATGAAGGGTGTTCACCGTGAGCAAGGGCCTTGTGGCATAATAAGGTGGTATGAAGTGTGTTCACCGTAAGCAGATCCTTGTGGCATAATAAGGTGGTATGAAGGGTGTTCACCGTGAGCAGGATCTTGTGGCATAATAAGGTGGTATGAAGTTTGTTCACCGCGAGCAAGGGCCTTATGGCATATTAAGGTGGTATGAAGGGTGTTCACCGCGAGCAAGGGCCTTATGGCATAATAAGGTGGTATGAAGGGTATGCACCACGAGCAGGGCCTTATGGCATAATAAGGTGGTATGAAGAGTATGCACCGTGAGCAGGGGTGATATGAAGGGTGTTCACCGCGAGCAGGGCCTTATGCCATAATAGGGTGGTCTGAAGGGTGTTCACCGCGAGAAGGGCCTCATGGCATATTAAGGAGGTCTGAAGGGTGTTCACCGCGAGAAGGGCCTTAAGGCATAATAAGGTGATATGAAGGGTGTTCACGGCGAGGAAGGGCCTTATGGAATAATAAGGTGGTATGAAGGGTATGCAAAACGAGCAGGGCCTTATGGCATAATAAGGTGGTATGAAGAGTATGCACCGCGAGCAGGGGTGATATGAAGGGTGTTCACAGCAAGCAGGGCCTTATGCCATAATAGGGTGGTCTGAAGGGTGTTCACCGCGAGAAGGGCCTTATGGCATATTAAGGAGGTCTGAAGTGTGTTCAACGCGAGAAGGTCCTTATAGCATAATAAGGTGGTATGAAGGGTGTTCACCGTGAGCAGGGGCCTTATGGCGTAATAAGGTGGTATGAATTGTGTTCACCGTAAGCAGGGCCTTGTGGTATAATAAGGTGGTATGAAGGGTGTTCACCATGAGCAAGGGCCTTATGGCATAATAAGGTGCTATTAAGGGTGTTCACCGTAAGCAGGGCCTTATGGCATAAGAAGGTGGTATGAAGGGTGTTCACCGCGAGCAAGGGCCTTATGGCGTAATAAGGTGGTATGAAGGGTGTTCCCCGTGAGCAGGGCCTTATGGCGTAATAAGGTGGTATGAAGGGTGTCCACCGCGAGCAAGGGCTTTATGGCATAATAAGGTGGTATGGAGGGTGTTCACCGCGAGCAGGGCCTTATGGTGTAATAAGGTGGTATTTAAGGTATTCACCGCGAACTGGGCCTTATGGCGTAGTAAGGTGGGATGAAGGGTGTTCACTGTGAGTACAGCCTTATGGCATAGTAAGGTGGTATGAAGGGTATGCACCGCGAGCAGGGCCTTATGGCATAATAAGGTGGTATGAATGGTATGCACCGTGAGCAGGGCCTTATGGCATAATAAGGTGGTATAAAGGGTGTTCACCGTGAGCAAGGGCCTTAAAGCATAATAAGGTGGTATGAAGGGTGTTCACCGCGAGGAAGGGGCCTTATGTAATAATAAGGTGGTATGAAGGGTATGCACCACGAGCAGGGCCTTATGGCATAATAAGGTGGTATGAAGAGTATGCACTGTGTGCAGGGGTGATATGAAGGGTGTTCACCGCGAGCAGGGCCTTATGCCATGATAGGGTGGTCTGAAGGGTGTTCACCGCGAGAAGGGCCTTATGGCATAATAAGGAGGTCTGAAGGGTGTTCACCGCGAGAAGGGCCTTATAGCATAATAAGGTGGTATGAAGGGTGTTCACCGTGAGCAGGGGCCTTATTGCGTAACAAGGTGGTATGAATTGTGGTCACCGTAAGCAGGGCCTTGTGGTATGATAAGGTGGTATGAAGGGTGTTCACCGTGAGCAAGGGCCTTATGGCATAATAAGGTGGTATTAAGGGTGTTCACCGTAAGCAGGGCCTTATGGCATAAGAAGGTGGTATGAAGGGTGTTCACCACGAGCAAGGGCCTTATGGCGTAATAAGGTGGTATGAAGGGTGTTCACCGCGAGCAGGGCATTATGCCATAATAAGGTGGTATGAGGGGTGTTCACCGTGAGCAAGGGCCTTATGGATTAATAAGGTGGTATGAAGGGTGTTCACCGTGAGCAAGGGCCTTGTGGCATAATAAGGTGGTATGAAGGGTGTTCACCGTAAGCAGATCCTTGTGGCATAATAAGGTGGTATGAAGGGTGTTCACCGTGAGCAGGATCTTGTGGCATAATAAGGTGGTATGAAGTTTGTTCACCGCGAGCAAGGGCCTTATGGCATATTAAGGTGGTATGAAGGGTGTTCACCGCGAGCAAGGGCCTTATGGCATAATAAGGTGGTATGAAGGGTATGCACCACGAGCAGGGCCTTATGGCATAATAAGGTGGTATGAAGAGTATGCACCGTGAGCAGGGGTGATATGAAGGGTGTTCACCGCGAGCAGGGCCTTATGCCATAATAGGGTGGTCTGAAGGGTGTTCACCGCGAGAAGGGCCTCATGGCATATTAAGGAGGTCTGAAGGGTGTTCACCGCGAGAAGGGCCTTAAGGCATAATAAGGTGATATGAAGGGTGTTCACCGCGAGGAAGGGCCTTATGGAATAATAAGGTGGTATGAAGGGTATGCAAAACGAGCAGGGCCTTATGGCATAATAAGGTGGTATGAAGAGTATGCACCGCGAGCAGGGGTGATATGAAGGGTGTCCACAGCAAGCAGGGCCTTATGCCATAATAGGGTGGTCTGAAGTGTGTTCACCGCGAGAAGGGCCTTATGGCATATTAAGGAGGTCTGAAGTGTGTTCAACGCGAGAAGGTCCTTATAGCATAATAAGGTGGTATGAAGGGTGTTCACCGTGAGCAGGGGCCTTATGGCGTAATAAGGTGGTATGAATTGTGTTCACCGTAAGCAGGGCCTTATGGCATAAGAAGGTGGTATGAAGGGTGTTCACCGCGAGCAAGGGCCTTATGGCGTAATAAGGTGGTATGAAGGGTGTTCCCCGTGAGCAGGGCCTTATGGCGTAATAAGGTGGTATGAAGGGTGTCCACCACGAGCAAGGGCTTTATGGCATAATAAGGTGGTATGGAGGGTGTTCACCGCGAGCAGGGCCTTATGGTGTAATAAGGTGGTATTTAAGGTATTCACCGCGAACTGGGCCTTATGGCGTAATAAGGTGGTATGAAGGGTGTTCACCGCGAGCAGGGCCTTATGCCATAATAAGGTGGTATGAGGGGTGTTCACCGTGAGCAAGGGCCTTATGGATTAATAAGGTGGTATGAAGGGTGTTCACCATGAGCAAGGGCCTTGTGGCATAATAAGGTGGTATGAAGGGTGTTCACCGTAAGCAGAGCCGTGTGGCATAATAAGGTGGTATGAAGGGTGTTCACCGTGAGCAGGATCTTGTGGCATAATAAGGTGGTATGAAGGGTGTTCACCGCGAGCAAGGGCCTTATGGCATATTAAGGTGGTATGAAGCGTGTTCACCGCGAGCAAGGGCCTTATGGCATAATAAGGTGGTATGAAGGGTGTTCACCGCGAGGAAGGGCCTTATGGAATAATAAGGTGGTATGAAGAGTATGCACCACGAGCAGGGCCTTATGGCATAATAAGGTGGTATGAAGAATATGCACCGCGAGCAGGGGTGATATGAAGGGTGTTCACCGCGAGCAGGGCATTATGCCATAATAAGGTGGTATGAGGGGTGTTCACCGTGAGCAAGGGCCTTATGGATTAATAAGGTGGTATGAAGGGTGTTCACCGTGAGCAAGGGCCTTGTGGCATAATAAGGTGGTATGAAGGGTGTTCACCGTAAGCAGATCCTTGTGGCATAATAAGGTGGTATGAAGGGTGTTCACCGTGAGCAGGATCTTGTGGCATAATAAGGTGGTATGAAGTTTGTTCACCGCGAGCAAGGGCCTTATGGCATATTAAGGTGGTATGAAGGGTGTTCACCGCGAGCAAGGGCCTTATGGCATAATAAGGTGGTATGAAGGGTATGCACCACGAGCAGGGCCTTATGGCATAATAAGGTGGTATGAAGAGTATGCACCGTGAGCAGGGGTGATATGAAGGGTGTTCACCGCGAGCAGGGCCTTATGCCATAATAGGGTGGTCTGAAGGGTGTTCACCGCGAGAAGGGCCTCATGGCATATTAAGGAGGTCTGAAGGGTGTTCACCGCGAGAAGGGCCTTAAGGCATAATAAGGTGATATGAAGGGTGTTCACGGCGAGGAAGGGCCTTATGGAATAATAAGGTGGTATGAAGGGTATGCAAAACGAGCAGGGCCTTATGGCATAATAAGGTGGTATGAAGAGTATGCACCGCGAGCAGGGGTGATATGAAGGGTGTTCACAGCAAGCAGGGCCTTATGCCATAATAGGGTGGTCTGAAGGGTGTTCACCGCGAGAAGGGCCTTATGGCATATTAAGGAGGTCTGAAGTGTGTTCAACGCGAGAAGGTCCTTATAGCATAATAAGGTGGTATGAAGGGTGTTCACCGTGAGCAGGGGCCTTATGGCGTAATAAGGTGGTATGAATTGTGTTCACCGTAAGCAGGGCCTTGTGGTATAATAAGGTGGTATGAAGGGTGTTCACCATGAGCAAGGGCCTTATGGCATAATAAGGTGCTATTAAGGGTGTTCCCCGTAAGCAGGGCCTTATGGCATAAGAAGGTGGTATGAAGGGTGTTCACCGCGAGCAAGGGCCTTATGGCGTAATAAGGTGGTATGAAGGGTGTTCCCCGTGAGCAGGGCCTTATGGCGTAATAAGGTGGTATGAAGGGTGTCCACCGCGAGCAAGGGCTTTATGGCATAATAAGGTGGTATGGAGGGTGTTCACCGCGAGCAGGGCCTTATGGTGTAATAAGGTGGTATTTAAGGTATTCACCGCGAACTGGGCCTTATGGCGTAGTAAGGTGGGATGAAGGGTGTTCACTGTGAGCACAGCCTTATGGCATAGTAAGGTGGTATGAAGGGTATGCACCGCGAGCAGGGTCTTATGGCATAATAAGGTGGTATGAATGGTATGCACCGTGAGCAGGGCCTTATGGCATAATAAGGTGGTATAAAGGGTGTTCACCGTGAGCAAGGGCCCTTAAAGCATAATAAGGTGGTATGAAGGGTGTTCACCGCGAGGAAGGGCCTTATGTAATAATAAGGTGGTATGAAGGGTATGCACCACGAGCAGGGCCTTATGGCATAATAAGGTGGTATGAAGAGTATGCACTGTGAGCAGGGGTGATATGAAGGGTGTTCACCGCGAGCAGGGCCTTATGCCATGATAGGGTGGTCTGAAGGGTGTTCACCGCGAGAAGGGCCTTATGGCATAATAAGGAGGTCTGAAGGGTGTTCACCGCGAGAAGGGCCTTATAGCATAATAAGGTGGTATGAAGGGTGTTCACCGTGAGCAGGGGCCTTATTGCGTAACAAGGTGGTATGAATTGTGGTCACCGTAAGCAGGGCCTTGTGGTATGATAAGGTGGTATGAAGGGTGTTCACCGTGAGCAAGGGCCTTATGGCATAATAAGGTGGTATTAAGGGTGTTCACCGTAAGCAGGGCCTTATGGCATAAGAAGGTGGTATGAAGGGTGTTCACCGCGAGCAAGGGCCTTATGGCGTAATAAGGTGGTATGAAGGGTGTTCACAGCGAGCAGGGCATTATGCCATAATAAGGTGGTATGAGGGGTGTTCACCGTGAGCAAGGGCCTTATGGATTAATAAGGTGGTATGAAGGGTGTTCACCGTGAGCAAGGGCCTTGTGGCATAATAAGGTGGTATGAAGGGTGTTCACCGTAAGCAGATCCTTGTGGCATAATAAGGTGGTGTGAAGGGTGTTCACCGTGAGCAGGATCTTGTGGCATAATAAGCTGGTATGAAGTTTGTTCACCGCGAGCAAGGGCCTTATGGCATATTAAGGTGGTATGAAGGGTGTTCACCGCGAGCAAGGGCCTTATGGCATAATAAGGTGGTATGAAGGGTATGCACCACGAGCAGGGCCTTATGGCATAATAAGGTGGTATGAAGAGTATGCACCGTGAGCAGGGGTGATATGAAGGGTGTTCACCGCGAGCAGGGCCTTATGCCATAATAGGGTGGTCTGAAGGGTGTTCACCGCGAGAAGGGCCTCATGGCATATTAAGGAGGTCTGAAGGGTGTTCACCGCGAGAAGGGCCTTAAGGCATAATAAGGTGATATGAAGGGTGTTCACCGCGAGGAAGGGCCTTATGGAATAATAAGGTGGTATGAAGGGTATGCAAAACGAGCAGGGCCTTATGGCATAATAAGGTGGTATGAAGAGTATGCACCGCGAGCAGGGGTGATATGAAGGGTGTTCACAGCAAGCAGGGCCTTATGCCATAATAGGGTGGTCTGAAGGGTGTTCACCGCGAGAAGGGCCTTATGGCATATTAAGGAGGTCTGAAGTGTGTTCAACGCGAGAAGGTCCTTATAGCATAATAAGGTGGTATGAAGGGTGTTCACCGTGAGCAGGGGCCTTATGGCGTAATAAGGTGGTATGAATTGTGTTCACCGTAAGCAGGGCCTTATGGCATAAGAAGGTGGTATGAAGGGTGTTCACCGCGAGCAAGGGCCTTATGGCGTAATAAGGTGGTATGAAGGGTGTTCCCCGTGAGCAGGGCCTTATGGCGTAATAAGGTGGTATGAAGGGTGTCCACCACGAGCAAGGGCTTTATGGCATAATAAGGTGGTATGGAGGGTGTTCACCGCGAGCAGGGCCTTATGGTGTAATAAGGTGGTATTTAAGGTATTCACCGCGAACTGGGCCTTATGGCGTAATAAGGTGGTATGAAGGGTGTTCACCGCGAGCAGGGCCTTATCCCATAATAAGGTGGTATGAGGGGTGTTCACCGTGCGCAAGGGCCTTATGGATTAATAAGATGGTATGAAGGGTGTTCACCATGAGCAAGGGCCTTGTGGCATAATAAGGTGGTATGAAGGGTGTTCACCGTAAGCAGAGCCTTGTGGCATAATAAGGTGGTATGAAGGGTGTTCACCGTGAGCAGGATCTTGTGGCATAATAAGGTGGTATGAAGGGTGTTCACCGCGAGCAAGGGCCTTATGGCATAATAAGGTGGTATGAAGAGTATGCACCGCGAGCAGGGGTGATATGAAGGGTGTTCACCGCGAGCGGGGCCTTATGCCATAATAGGGTGGTCTGAAGGGTGTTCACCGCGAGAAGGGCCTTATGGCATAATAAGGAGGTCTAAAGGGTGTTCACCGCGAGAAAGGCCTTACAGCATAATAAGGTGATATGAAGGGTGTTTACTGTGAGCAAGGGCCTTATGGGGTAATAAGGTGGTATGAAGGGTGTTCACCGTGAGCAGGGGCCTTATGGCGTAATAAGGTGGTATGATGGGTGTTCACCATGAGCAGGGCCTTATGGCGTAATAAGGTGGGATGAAGGGTGTTCACTCTGAGCAAGGGCCTTATGGCATAATAAGGTGGTATGAAGTGTGTTCACCGTGAGCAAGGTGGGATGAAGGGTGTACACCTGTGAGCAAGGTCCTTATGGCGTAATAAGGTGGGATTCAGGGTGTTCACCGTGAGCAGGGGCCTTATGGCGTAATAAGGTGGTATGAATTGTGTTCACCGTAAGCAGGGCCTTGTGGTATAATAAGGTGGTATGAAGGGTGTTCACCATGAGCAAGGGCCTTATGGCATAATAAGGTGCTATTAAGGGTGTTCACCGTAAGCAGGGCCTTATGGCATAAGAAGGTGGTATGAAGGGTGTTCACCGCGAGCAAGGGCCTTATGGCGTAATAAGGTGGTATGAAGGGTGTTCCCCGTGAGCAGGGCCTTATGGCGTAATAAGGTGGTATGAAGGGTGTCCACCGCGAGCAAGGGCTTTATGGCATAATAAGGTGGTATGGAGGGTGTTCACCGCGAGCAGGGCCTTATGGTGTAATAAGGTGGTATTTAAGGTATTCACCGCGAACTGGGCCTTATGGCGTAATAAGGTGGTATGAAGGGTGTTCACCGCGAGCAGGGCCTTATGCCATAATAAGGTGGTATGAGGGGTGTTCACGGTGCGCAAGGGCCTTATGGATTAATAAGGTGGTATGAAGGGTGTTCACCATGAGCAAGGGCCTTGTGGCATAATAAGGTGGTATGAAGGGTGTTCACCGTAAGCAGAGCCTTGTGGCATAATAAGGTGGTATGAAGGGTGTTCACCGTGAGCAGGATCTTGTGGCATAATAAGGTGGTATGAAGGGTGTTCACCGCGAGCAAGGGCCTTATTGCATATTAAGGTGGTATGAAGGGTGTTCACCGCGAGCAAGGGCCTTATGGCATAATAAGGTGGTATGAAGGGTGTTCACCGCGAGGAAGGGCCTTATGGAATAATAAGGTGGTATGAAGGGTATGCACCACGAGCAGGGCCTTATGGCATAATAAGGTGGTATGAAGAGTATGCACCGCGAGCAGGGGTGATATGAAGGGTGTTCACCGCGAGCAGGGCCTTATGCCATAATAGGGTGGTCTGAAGGGTGTTCACCGCGAGAAGGGCCTTATACCATAATAAGGTGGTATGAAGGGTGTTTACCGTGAGCAAGGGCCTTATGGGGTAATAAGGTGGTATGAAGGGTGTTCACCGTGAGCAGGGGCCTTATGGCGTAATAAGGTGGTATGATGGGTGTTCACCATGAGCAGGGCCTTATGGCGTAATAAGGTGGGATGAAGGGTGTTCACCGTGAGCAAGGGCCTTATGGCGTAATAAGGTGGTATGAAGTGTGTTCACCGTGAGCAAAGGCCTTATGGCGTAATAAGGTGGGAAGAAGGGTGTACACCTGTGAGCAAGGGCCTTATGGCGTAATAAGGTGGGATGAAGGGTGTTCACCGTGAGCAGGGCCTTACGGCGTAATAAGGTGGGATGAAGGGTGTTCACCGTCAGCAGGGACATACGGTGTAATATGGTGGTATGAAGGGTGTTCACCGCGAGCAAGGGCCTTACGGCATAATAAGGTGGGATGAAGGGTGTTCACCGTGAGCAGGGGCCTCATGGCGTAATAAGGTGGTATGAAGGGTGTTCACCGTGAGCAGGGGCCTCATGGCATCATAAGGTGGTATGAAGGGTGTTCACCGTGAACAGGGGCCTTATGGCATAATAAGGTGGTATGAAGGGTGTTCACCGTGGAAGGGCCGTATGGCGTAATAAGGTGGTATGAAGGGTGTTCAACGTGAGCAGGGGCCTTATGGCGTAATAAGGTGTGTATTAAGGGTGTTTACCGCGAGCAAGGGCCTTATGGCATAATAAGGTAGTATGAAGGGTGTTCACCGTGAGCAGGGCCTTGTGGCGTAATAAGGTGGTATGAACGGTGTTCACCGTGAGCAATGGCCTTATGGTGTAATAAGGTAGTATGAAGGGTGTTCACCGTGAGAAGGGGCCTCACGGCGTAATAAGGTGGTATGATGGGTGTTCACCGTGAGCAAGGGCCTGATGGCGTAATAAGTTGGTATGAAGGGTGTTCACCGTGAGCAGGGGCCTTATGGCATAATAAGGTGGTATGAAGGGTATTCACCGTGAGCAAGGGTGTTTACCGTGAGCAAGGGCCTAATGGGGTAATCAGGTGGTATGAAGGGTGTTCACCGTGAGCAGGGCCTTATGGCGCAATAAGGTGGGATAAAGGGTGTTCACCGTGAGCAAGGGCCTTATGACGTAATAAGGTGGTATGAAGGGTGTTCACCGTGAGCAAGGGCCTTATGGCGTAATAAGGTGGGATGAAGGGTGTACACTTGTGAGCAAGGGCCTTATGGCGTAATAAGGAGGTATGAAGGGTTTTCACCACGAGCAGGGCCTTATAGCATAATAAGGTGGTATGAAGGGTATGCACCGCGAGCAGGGCCTTATGGCATAATAAGGTGTTATGAAGGGTGTTCACTGCGAGCAAGGGCCTTATGGCATAATAAGGTGGTATGAAGGGTATGCATCGTGAGCAGGGCCTTATGGCATAATGTGGTATGAAGGGTGTTCACCGTGAGCAAGGGCCTTATGGCATAATAAGGTGGTATTAAGGGTGTTCACCGTGAACAGAGCCTTATGGCATAATAAGGTGGTATGAAGGGTGTTCACCGCGAGCAGGGCCTTATGGCATAATAAGGTGTTATGAAGGGTGTTCACCGTAAGCAGAGCCTTGTGGCATAATAAGGTGGTATGAAGGGTGTTCACTGCGAGCAAGGGCCTTATGGCATAATAAGGTGGTATGAATGGTATGCACCGTGAGCAGGGCCTTATGGCATAATGTGGTATGAAGGGTGTTCACCGTGAGCAAGGGCCTTATGGCATAATAAGGTGGTATGAAGGGTGTTCACCGTGAGCAGGGGCCGTATGGCATAATAAGGTGGTATGAAGGGTGTTCACCGTGAGCAAGGACCTTGTTGCATAATAAGGTGGTATGAAGGGTGTTCACCGTAAGCAGAGCCTTGTGGCATAATAAGGTGGTATGAAGGGTGTTCACCGTGAGCAGGATCTTGTGGCATAATAAGGTGGTATGAAGGGTGTTCACCGCGAGCAAGGGCCTTATGGCATATTAAGGTGGTATGAAGGGTGTTCACCGCGAGCAAGGTCCTTATGGCATAATAAGGTGGTAGGAAGGGTGTTCACCGCGAGGAAGGGCCTTATGGAATAATAGGGTGGTATGAAGGGTATGCACCACGAGAAGGGCCTTATGGCATAATAAGGTGGTATGAAGAGTATGCACCGCGAGCAGGGGTGATATGAAGGGTGTTCACCGCGAGTGGGGCCTTATGCCATAATAGGGTGGTCTGAAGGGTGTTCACCGCGAGAAGGGCCTTATGGCATAATAAGGAGGTCTAAAGGGTGTTCACCGCGAGAAAGGCTTTATAGCATAATAAGGTGGGATGAAGGGTGTTCACCGTGAGCAGGGCCTTACGGCGTAATAAGGTGGGATGAAGGGTGTTCACCGTCAGCAGGGACATACGGTGTAATATGGTGGTATGAAGGGTGTTCACCGCGAGCAAGGGCCTTACGGCATAATAAGGTGGGATGAAGGGTGTTCACCGTGAGCAGGGGCCTCATGGCGTAATAAGGTGGTATGAAGGGTGTTCACCGTGAGCAGGGGCCTCATGGCATCATAAAGTGGTATGAAGGGTGTTCACCGTGAACAGGGGCCTTATGGCATAATCAGGTGGTATGAAGGGTGTTCACCGTGCAAGGGCCGTATGGCGTAATAAGGTGGTATGAAGGGTGTTCAACGTGAGCAGGGGCCTTATGGCGTAATAAGGTGTGTATTAAGGGTGTTTACCGTGAGCAAGGGCCTTACGGCATAATAAGGTAGTATGAAGGGTGTTCACCGTGAGCAGGGCCTTGTGGCGTAATAAGGTGGTATGAACGGTGTTCACCGTGAGCAATGGCCTTATGGTGTAATAAGGTGGTATGAAGGGTGTTCACCGTGAGCAATGGCCTTATGGTGTAATAAGGTGGTATGAAGGGTGTTCACCGTGAGAAGGGGCCTCATGGCGTAATAAGGTGGTATGATGGGTGTTCACCGTGAGCAGGGGCCTGATAGCGTAATAAGTTGGTATGAAGGGTGTTCACCGTGAGCAGGGGCCTTATGGCATAATAAGGTGGTATGAAGGGTATTCACCGTGAGCAAGGGTGTTTACCGTGAGCAAGGGCCTAATGGGGTAATCAGGTGGTATGAAGGGTGTTCACCGTGAGCAGGGCCTTATGGCGCAATAAGGTGGGATAAAGGGTGTTCACCGTGAGCAAGGGCCTTATGACGTAATAAGGTGGTATGAAGGGTGTTCACCGTGAGCAAGGGCCTTATGGCGTAATAAGGTGGGATGAAGGGTGTACACTTGTGAGCAAGGGCCTTATGGCGTAATAAGGAGGTATGAAGGGTTTTCACCACGAGCAGGGCCTTATAGCATAATAAGGTGGTATGATGGGTAAGCACCGCGAGCAGGGCCTTATGGCATAATAAGGTGTTATGAAGGGTGTTCACTGCGAGCAAGGGCCTTATGGCATAATAAGGTGGTATGAAGGGTATGCATCGTGAGCAGGGCCTTATGGCATAATGTGGTATGAAGGGTGTTCACCGTGAGCAAGGGCCTTATGGCATAATAAGGTGGTATTAAGGGTGTTCACCGTGAACAGAGCCTTATGGCATAATAAGGTGGTATGAAGGGTGTTCACCGCGAGCAGGGCCTTATGGCATAATAAGGTGTTATGAAGGGTGTTCACCGTAAGCAGAGCCTTGTGGCATAATAAGGTGGTATGAAGGGTGTTCACTGCGAGCAAGGGCCTTATGGCATAATAAGGTGGTATGAATGGTATGCACCGTGAGCAGGGCCTTATGGCATAATGTGGTATGAAGGGTGTTCACCGTGAGCAAGGGCCTTATGGCATAATAAGGTGGTATGAAGGGTGTTCACCGTGAGCAGGGGCCGTATGGCATAATAAGGTGGTATGAAGGGTGTTCACCGTGAGCAAGGACCTTGTTGCATAATAAGGTGGTATGAAGGGTGTTCACCGTAAGCAGAGCCTTGTGGCATAATAAGGTGGTATGAAGGGTGTTCACCGTGAGCAGTATCTTGTGGCATAATAAGGTGGTATGAAGGGTGTTCACCGCGAGCAAGGGCCTTATGGCATATTAAGGTGGTATGAAGGGTGTTCACCGCGAGCAAGGTCCTTATGGCATAATAAGGTGGTAGGAAGGGTGTTCACCGCGAGGAAGGGCCTTATGGAATAATAGGGTGGTATGAAGGGTATGCACCACGAGAAGGGCCTTATGGCATAATAAGGTGGTATGAAGAGTATGCACCGCGAGCAGGGGTGATATGAAGGGTGTTCACCGCGAGTGGGGCCTTATGCCATAATAGGGTGGTCTGAAGGGTGTTCACCGCGAGAAGGGCCTTATGGCATAATAAGGAGGTCTAAAGGGTGTTCACCGCGAGAAAGGCTTTATAGCATAATAAGGTGGGATGAAGGGTGTTCACCGTGAGCAGGGCCTTACGGCGTAATAAGGTGGGATGAAGGGTGTTCACCGTCAGCAGGGACATACGGTGTAATATGGTGGTATGAAGGGTGTTCACCGCGAGCAAGGGCCTTACGGCATAATAAGGTGGGATGAAGGGTGTTCACCGTGAGCAGGGGCCTCATGGCGTAATAAGGTGGTATGAAGGGTGTTCACCGTGAGCAGGGGCCTCATGGCATCATAAGGTGGTATGAAGGGTGTTCACCGTGAACAGGGGCCTTATGGCATAATAAGGTGGTATGAAGGGTGTTCACCGTGCAAGGGCCGTATGGCGTAATAAGGTGGTATGAAGGGTGTTCAACGTGAGCAGGGGCCTTATGGCATAATAAGGTGTGTATTAAGGGTGTTTACCGTGAGCAAGGGCCTTACGGCATAATAAGGTAGTATGAAGGGTGTTCACCGTGAGCAGGGCCTTGTGGCGTAATAAGGTGGTATGAACGGTGTTCACCGTGAGCAATGGCCTTATGGTGTAATAAGGTGGTATGAAGGGTGTTCACCGTGAGCAATGGCCTTATGGTGTAATAAGGTGGTATGAAGGGTGTTCACCGTGAGAAGGGGCCTCACGGCGTAATAAGGTGGTATGATGGGTGTTCACCGTGAGCAGGGGCCTGATGGCGTAATAAGTTGGTATGAAGGGTGTTCACCGTGAGCAGGGGCCTTATGGCATAATAAGGTGGTATGAAGGGTATTCACCGTGAGCAAGGGTGTTTACCGTGAGCAAGGGCCTAATGGGGTAATCAGGTGGTATGAAGGGTGTTCACCGTGAGCAGGGCCTTATGGCGCAATAAGGTGGGATAAAGGGTGTTCACCGTGAGCAAGGGCCTTATGACGTAATAAGGTGGTATGAAGGGTGTTCACCGTGAGCAAGGGCCTTATGGCGTAATAAGGTGGGATGAAGGGTGTACACTTGTGAGCAAGGGCCTTATGGCGTAATAAGGAGGTATGAAGGGTTTTCACCACGAGCAGGGCCTTATAGCATAATAAGGTGGTATGAAGGGTATGCACCGCGAGCAGGGCCTTATGGCATAATAAGGTGTTATGAAGGGTGTTCACTGCGAGCAAGGGCCTTATGGCATAATAAGGTGGTATGAAGGGTATGCATCGTGAGCAGGGCCTTATGGCATAATGTGGTATGAAGGGTGTTCACCGTGAGCAAGGGCCTTATGGCATAATAAGGTGGTATTAAGGGTGTTCACCGTGAACAGAGCCTTATGGCATAATAAGGTGGTATGAAGGGTGTTCACCGCGAGCAGGGCCTTATGGCATAATAAGGTGTTATGAAGGGTGTTCACCATAAGCAGAGCCTTGTGGCATAATAAGGTGGTATGAAGGGTGTTCACTGCGAGCAAGGGCCTTATGGCATAATAAGGTGGTATGAATGGTATGCACCGTGAGCAGGGCCTTATGGCATAATGTGGTATGAAGGGTGTTCACCGTGAGCAAGGGCCTTATGGCATAATAAGGTGGTATGAAGGGTGTTCACCGTGAGCAGGGGCCGTATGGCATAATAAGGTGGTATGAAGGGTGTTCACCGTGAGCAAGGACCTTGTTGCATAATAAGGTGGTATGAAGGGTGTTCACCGTAAGCAGAGCCTTGTGGCATAATAAGGTGGTATGAAGGGTGTTCACCGCGAGGAAGGGCCTTATGGAATAATAAGGTGGTATGAAGGGTATGCACCACGAGAAGGGCCTTATGGCATAATAAGGTGGTATGAAGAGTATGCACCGCGAGCAGGGGTGATATGAAGGGTGTTCACCGCGAGTGGGGCCTTATGCCATAATAGGGTGGTCTGAAGGGTGTTCACCGCGAGAAGGGCCTTATGGCATAATAAGGAGGTCTAAAGGGTGTTCACCGCGAGAAAGGCTTTATAGCATAATAAGGTGGGATGAAGGGTGTTCACCGTGAGCAGGGCCTTACGGCGTAATAAGGTGGGATGAAGGGTGTTCACCGTCAGCAGGGACATACGGTGTAATATGGTGGTATGAAGGGTGTTCACCGCGAGCAAGGGCCTTACGGCATAATAAGGTGGGATGAAGGGTGTTCACCGTGAGCAGGGGCCTCATGGCGTAATAAGGTGGTATGAAGGGTGTTCACCGTGAGCAGGGGCCTCATGGCATCATAAGGTGGTATGAAGGGTGTTCACCGTGAACAGGGGCCTTATGGCATAATAAGGTGGTATGAAGGGTGTTCACCGTGCAAGGGCCGTATGGCGTAATAAGGTGGTATGAAGGGTGTTCAACGTGAGCAGGGGCCTTATGGCGTAATAAGGTGTGTATTAAGGGTGTTTACCGTGAGCAAGGGCCTTACGGCATAATAAGGTAGTATGAAGGGTGTTCACCGTGAGCAGGGCCTTGTGGCGTAATAAGGTGGTATGAACGGTGTTCACCGTGAGCAATGGCCTTATGGTGTAATAAGGTGGTATGAAGGGTGTTCACCGTGAGAAGGGGCCTCACGGCGTAATAAGGTGGTATGATGGGTGTTCACCGTGAGCAGGGGCCTGATGGCGTAATAAGTTGGTATGAAGGGTGTTCACCGTGAGCAGGGGCCTTATGGCATAATAAGGTGGTATGAAGGGTGTTCACCGTGAGCAAGGGTGTTTACCGTGAGCAAGGGCCTAATAGGGTAATCAGGTGGTATGAAGGGTGTTCACCGTGAGCAGGGCCTTATGGCGCAATAAGGTGGGATAAAGGGTGTTCACCGTGAGCAAGGGCCTTATGACGTAATAAGGTGGTATGAAGGGTGTTCACCGTGAGCAAGGGCCTTATGGCGTAATAAGGTGGGATGAAGGGTGTACACTTGTGAGCAAGGGCCTTATGGCGTAATAAGGAGGTATGAAGGGTTTTCACCACGAACAGGGCCTTATAGCATAATAAGGTGGTATGAAGGGTATGCACCGCGAGCAGGGCCTTATGGCATAATAAGGTGTTATGAAGGGTGTTCACTGCGAGCAAGGGCCTTATGGCATAATAAGGTGGTATGAAGGGTATGCATCGTGAGCAGGGCCTTATGGCATAATGTGGTATGAAGGGTGTTCACCGTGAGCAAGGGCCTTATGGCATAATAAGGTGGTATTAAGGGTGTTCACCGTGAACAGAGCCTTATGGCATAATAAGGTGGTATGAAGGGTGTTCACCGCGAGCAGGGCCTTATGGCATAATAAGTTGTTATGAAGGGTGTTCACCGTAAGCAGAGCCTTGTGGCATAATAAGGTGGTATGAAGGGTGTTCACTGCGAGCAAGGGCCTTATGGCATAATAAGGTGGTATGAATGGTATGCACCGTGAGCAGGGCCTTATGGCATAATGTGGTATGAAGGGTGTTCACCGTGAGCAAGGGCCTTATGGCATAATAAGGTGGTATGAAGGGTGTTCACCGTGAGCAGGGGCCGTATGGCATAATAAGGTGGTATGAAGGGTGTTCACCGTGAGCAAGGACCTTGTTGCATAATAAGGTGGTATGAAGGGTGTTCACCGTAAGCAGAGCCTTGTGGCATAATAAGGTGGTATGAAGGGTGTTCACCGTGAGCAGGATCTTGTGGCATAATAAGGTGGTATGAAGGGTGTTCACCGCGAGCAAGGGCCTTATGGCATATTAAGGTGGTATGAAGGGTGTTCACCGCGAGCAAGGTCCTTATGGCATAATAAGGTGGTAGGAAGGGTGTTCACCGCGAGGAAGGGCCTTATGGAATAATAGGGTGGTATGAAGGGTATGCACCACGAGAAGGGCCTTATGGCATAATAAGGTGGTATGAAGAGTATGCACCGCGAGCAGGGGTGATAGGAAGGGTGTTCACCGCGAGTGGGGCCTTATGCCATAATAGGGTGGTCTGAAGGGTGTTCACCGCGAGAAGGGCCTTATGACATAATGAGGAGGTCTAAAGGGTGTTCACCGCGAGAAAGGCTTTATAGCATAATAAGGTGGTATGAAGGGTGTTTACCGTGAGCAAGGGCCTTATGGGGTAATAAGGTGGTATGAAGGGTGTTCACCGTGAGCAGGGGCCTTATGGCGTAATAAGGTGGTATGATGGGTGTTCACCATGAGCAGGGCCTTATGGCGTAATAAGGTGGGATGAAGGGTGTTCACCGTGAGCAAGGGCCTTATGGCATAATAAGGTGGTATGAAGTGAGTTCACCGTGAGCAAGGGCCTTATGGCGTAATAAGGTGGTATGAAGTGTCTACACCTGTGAGCAAGGTCCTTATGGCGTAATAAGGTGGGATTCAGGGTGTTCACCGTGAGCAGGGCCTTACGGCGTAATAAGGTGGAATGAAGGGTGTTCACCGTGAGAAGGGTCATACAGTGTAATATGGTGGTATGAAGGGTGTTCACCCCGAGCAAGGGCCTTACGGCATAATAAGGTGGGATGAAGGGTGTTCACCGTGAGCATGGGCCTCATGGCGTAATAAGGTGGTATGAAGGGTGTTCACCGTGAGCAGGGGCCTCATGGCACAAGGGTGTTCACCGTGAGCAAGGGCCGTATGGCGGAATAAGGTGGTATGAAGGGTATTCAACATGAGCAGGGGCCTTATGGCATATTAAGGTGGTATGAAGGGTGTTCACCGCGAGCAAGGTCCTTATGGCATAATAAGGTGGTAGGAAGGGTGTTCACCGCGAGGAAGGGCCTTATGGAATAATAGGGTGGTATGAAGGGTATGCACCACGAGAAGGGCCTTATGGCATAATAAGGTGGTATGAAGAGTATGCACCGCGAGCAGGGGTGATATGAAGGGTGTTCACCGCGAGCGGGGCCTTATGCCATAATAGGGTGGTCTGAAGGGTGTTCACCGCGAGAAGGGCCTTATGGCATAATAAGGAGGTCTAAAGGGTGTTCACCGCGAGAAAGGCTTTATAGCATAATAAGGTGGTATGAAGGGTGTTTACCGTGAGCAAGGGCCTTATGGGGTAATAAGGTGGTATGAAGGGTGTTCACCGTGAGCAGGGGCCTTATGGCGTAATAAGGTGGTATGATGGGTGTTCACCATGAGCAGGGCCTTATGGCGTAATAAGGTGGGATGAAGGGTGTTCACCGTGAGCAAGGGCCTTATGGCATAATAAGGTGGTATGAAGTGTGTTCACCGTGAGCAAGGGCCTTATGGCGTAATAAGGTGGGATGAAGGGTGTACACCTGTGAGCAAGGTCCTTATGGCGTAATAAGGTGGGATTCAGGGTGTTCACCGTGAGCAGGGCCTTACGGCGTAATAAGGTGGAATGAAGGGTGTTCACCGTGACCAGGGACATATGGTGTAATATGGTGGTATGAAGGGTGTTCACCCCGAGCAAGGGCCTTACGGCATAATAAGATGGGATGAAGGGTGTTCACCGTGAGCATGGGCCTCATGGCGTAATAAGGTGGTATGAAGGGTGTTCACCGTGAGCAGGGGCCTCATGGCACAAGGGTGTTCACCGTGAGCAAGGGCCGTATGGCGGAATAAGGTGGTATGAAGGGTATTCAACATGAGCAGGGGCCTTATGGCGTAATAAGTTGTGTATTAAGGGTGTTTACCGTGAGCAGGATCTTGTGGCATAATAAGGTAGTATGAAGGGTGTTCACCGCGAGCAAGGGCCTTATGGCATATTAAGGTGGTATGAAGGGTGTTCACCGCGAGCAAGGTCCTTATGGCATAATAAGGTGGTATGAAGGGTGTTCACCGCGAGGAAGGGCCTTATGGAATAATAAGGTGGTATGAAGGGTATGCACCACGAGAAGGGCCTTATGGCATAATAAGGTGGTATGAAGAGTATGCACCGCGAGCAGGGGTGATATGAAGGGTGTTCACCGCGAGCAGGGCCTTATGCCATAATAGAGTGGTCTGAAGGGTGTTCACCGCGAGAAGGGCCTTATGGCATAATAAGGAGGTCTGAAGGGTGTTCACCGCGAGAAAGGCCTTATAGCATAATAAGGTGGTATGAAGGGTGTTTACCGTGAGCAAGGGCCTTATGGGGTAATAAGGTGGTATGAAGGGTGTTCACTGTGAGCAGGGGCCTTATGGCGTAATAAGGTGGTATGATGGGTGTTCACCATGAGCAGGGCCTTATGGCGTAATAAGGTGGGATGAAGGGTGTTCACCGTGAGCAAGGGCCTTATGGCGTAATAAGGTGGTATGAAGTGTGTTCACCGTGAGCAAGGGCCTTATGGCGTAATAAGGTGGGATGAAGGGTGTACACCTGTGAGCAAGGGCCTTATGGCGTAATAAGGTGGGCTTCAGGGTGTTCACCGTGAGCAGGGACATACGGTGTAATATGGCGGTATGAAGGGTGTTCACCGCGAGCAAGGGCCTTACGGCATAATAAGGTGGGATGAAGGGTGTTCACCGTGAGCAGGGGCCTCATGGCGTAATAAGGTGGTATGAAGGGTGTTCACCGTGAGCAGGGGCCTCATGGCATCATAAGGTGGTATGAAGGGTGTTCACCGTGAACAGGGGGCTTATGGCATAATAAGGTGGTATGAAGGGTGTTCCCCGTGAGCAAGGGCCGTATGGCGTAATAAGGTGGCATGAAGGGTGTACAACGTGAGCAGGGGCCTTATGGCGTAATAAGGTGTGTATTAAGGGTGTTTACCGTGAGCAAGGGTCTTACGGCATAATAAGGTGGTATGAAGGGTGTTCACCGTGAGCAGGGCCTTGTGGCGTAATAAGGTGGTATGAAGGGTGTTCACCGTGAGCAGGGCCTTATGGCGTAATAAGGTGGTATGAAGGGTGTTCACCGTGAGCAACGGCCTTATGGTGTAATAAGGTGGTATGAAGGGTGTTCACCGTGAGAAGGGGCCTCACGCCGTAATAAGGTGGTATGATGGGTGTTCACCGTGAGCAGGGGCCTGATGGCGTAATAAGTTGGTATGAAGGGTGTTCACCGTGAGCAGGGGCCTTATGGCATAATAAGGTGGTATGAACGGTGTTCACCGTGAGCAAGGGTGTTTACCGTGAGCAAGGGCCCTATGGGGTAATCAGGTGGTATGAAGGGTGTTCACCGTGAGCAGGGCCTTATGGCGCAATAAGGTGGGATGAAGGGTGTTCACCGTGAGCAAGGGCCTTATGACGTAATAAGGTGGTATGAAGGGTGTTCACCGGGAGCAAGGGCCTTATGGCGTAATAAAGTGGGATGAAGGGTGTACACTTGTGAGCAAGGGCCTTATGACGTAATAAGGAGGTATGAAGGGTGTTCACCAAGAGCAGGGCCTTATAGCATAATAAGGTGGTATGAAGGGTGTTCACCGAGAGCAAGGGCCTTATGGCATAATAAAGTGGTATTAAGGGTGTTCACCGTGAACAGAGCCTTATGGCATAATAAGGTGGTATGAAGGGTATGCACCGCGAGCAGGGCCTTATGGCATAATAAGGTGGTATTAAGGGTGTTCACCGTGAACAGAGCCTTATGGCATAATAAGGTGGTATGAAGGGTGTTCACCGTGAGCAGGGCCTTGTGACGTAATAAGGTGGTATGAAGGGTGTTCACCGTGAGCAGGGGCCTGATGGCGTAATAAGTTGGTATGAAGGGTGTTCACCGTGAGCAGGGGCCTTATGGCATAATAAGGTGGTATGAAGGGTGTTTACCGTGAGCAAGGGCCTTATGGGGTAATCAGGTGGTATGAAGGGTGTTCACCGTGAGCAGGGCCTTATGGCGCAAAAAGGTGGGATAAATTGTGTTCACCGTGAGCAAGGGCCTTATGACGTAATAAGGTGGTATGAAGGGTGTTCACCGTGAGCAGGGGCCGTATGGCATAATAAGGTGGTATGAAGGGTGTTCACCGTGAGCAAGGACCTTGTTGCATAATAAGGTGGTATGAAGGGTGTTCACCGTAAGCAGAGCCTTGTGGCATAATAAGGTGGTATGAAGGGTGTTCACCGTGAGCAGGATCTTGTGGCATAATAAGGTGGTATGAAGGGTGTTCACCGCGAGCAAGGGCCTTATGGCATATTAAGGTGGTATGAAGGGTGTTCACCGCGAGCAAGGTCCTTATGGCATAATAAGGTGGTAGGAAGGGTGTTCACCGCGAGGAAGGGCCTTATGGAATAATAGGGTGGTATGAAGGGTATGCACCACGAGAAGGGCCTTATGGCATAATAAGGTGGTATGAAGAGTATGCACCGCGAGCAGGGGTGATATGAAGGGTGTTCACCGCGAGTGGGGCCTTATGCCATAATAGGGTGGTCTGAAGGGTGTTCACCGCGAGAAGGGCCTTATGGCATAATAAGGAGGTCTAAAGGGTGTTCACCGCGAGAAAGGCTTTATAGCATAATAAGGTGGTATGAAGGGTGTTTACCGTGAGCAAGGGCCTTATGGGGTAATAAGGTGGTATGAAGGGTGTTCACCGTGAGCAGGGGCCTTATGGCGTAATAAGGTGGTATGATGGGTGTTCACCATGAGCAGGGCCTTATGGCGTAATAAGGTGGGATGAAGGGTGTTCACCGTGAGCAAGGGCCTTATGGCATAATAAGGTGGTATGAAGTGTGTTCACCGTGAGCAAGGGCCTTATGGCGTAATAAGGTGGGATGAAGTGTCTACACCTGTGAGCAAGGTCCTTATGGCGTAATAAGGTGGGATTCAGGGTGTTCACCGTGAGCAGGGCCTTACGGCGTAATAAGGTGGAATGAAGGGTGTTCACCGTGAGAAGGGTCATACAGTGTAATATGGTGGTATGAAGGGTGTTCACCCCGAGCAAGGGCCTTACGGCATAATAAGGTGGGATGAAGGGTGTTCACCGTGAGCATGGGCCTCATGGCGTAATAAGGTGGTATGAAGGGTGTTCACCGTGAGCAGGGGCCTCATGGCACAAGGGTGTTCACCGTGAGCAAGGGCCGTATGGCGGAATAAGGTGGTATGAAGGGTATTCAACATGAGCAGGGGCCTTATGGCATATTAAGGTGGTATGAAGGGTGTTCACCGCGAGCAAGGTCCTTATGGCATAATAAGGTGGTAGGAAGGGTGTTCACCGCGAGGAAGGGCCTTATGGAATAATAGGGTGGTATGAAGGGTATGCACCACGAGAAGGGCCTTATGGCATAATAAGGTGGTATGAAGAGTATGCACCGCGAGCAGGGGTGATATGAAGGGTGTTCACCGCGAGCGGGGCCTTATGCCATAATAGGGTGGTCTGAAGGGTGTTCACCGCGAGAAGGGCCTTATGGCATAATAAGGAGGTCTAAAGGGTGTTCACCGCGAGAAAGGCTTTATAGCATAATAAGGTGGTATGAAGGGTGTTTACCGTGAGCAAGGGCCTTATGGGGTAATAAGGTGGTATGAAGGGTGTTCACCGTGAGCAGGGGCCTTATGGCGTAATAAGGTGGTATGATGGGTGTTCACCATGAGCAGGGCCTTATGGCGTAATAAGGTGGGATGAAGGGTGTTCACCGTGAGCAAGGGCCTTATGGCATAATAAGGTGGTATGAAGTGTGTTCACCGTGAGCAAGGGCCTTATGGCGTAATAAGGTGGGATGAAGGGTGTACACCTGTGAGCAAGGTCCTTATGGCGTAATAAGGTGGGATTCAGGGTGTTCACCGTGAGCAGGGCCTTACGGCGTAATAAGGTGGAATGAAGGGTGTTCACCGTGACCAGGGACATATGGTGTAATATGGTTGTATGAAGGGTGTTCACCCCGAGCAAGGGCCTTACGGCATAATAAGATGGGATGAAGGGTGTTCACCGTGAGCATGGGCCTCATGGCGTAATAAGGTGGTATGAAGGGTGTTCACCGTGAGCAGGGGCCTCATGGCACAAGGGTGTTCACCGTGAGCAAGGGCCGTATGGCGGAATAAGGTGGTATGAAGGGTATTCAACATGAGCAGGGGCCTTATGGCGTAATAAGTTGTGTATTAAGGGTGTTTACCGTGAGCAGGATCTTGTGGCATGATAAGGTAGTATGAAGGGTGTTCACCGCGAGCAAGGGCCTTATGGCATATTAAGGTGGTATGAAGGGTGTTCACCGCGAGCAAGGTCCTTATGGCATAATAAGGTGGTATGAAGGGTGTTCACCGCGAGGAAGGGCCTTATGGAATAATAAGGTGGTATGAAGGGTATGCACCACGAGAAGGGCCTTATGGCATAATAAGGTGGTATGAAGAGTATGCACCGCGAGCAGGGGTGATATGAAGGGTGTTCACCGCGAGCAGGGCCTTATGCCATAATAGAGTGGTCTGAAGGGTGTTCACCGCGAGAAGGGCCTTATGGCATAATAAGGAGGTCTGAAGGGTGTTCACCGCGAGAAAGGCCTTATAGCATAATAAGGTGGTATGAAGGGTGTTTACCGTGAGCAAGGGCCTTATGGGGTAATAAGGTGGTATGAAGGGTGTTCACTGTGAGCAGGGGCCTTATGGCGTAATAAGGTGGTATGATGGGTGTTCACCATGAGCAGGGCCTTATGGCGTAATAAGGTGGGATGAAGGGTGTTCACCGTGAGCAAGGGCCTTATGGCGTAATAAGGTGGTATGAAGTGTGTTCACCGTGAGCAAGGGCCTTATGGCGTAATAAGGTGGGATGAAGGGTGTACACCTGTGAGCAAGGGCCTTATGGCGTAATAAGGTGGGCTTCAGGGTGTTCACCGTGAGCAGGGACATACGGTGTAATATGGCGGTATGAAGGGTGTTCACCGCGAGCAAGGGCCTTACGGCATAATAAGGTGGGATGAAGGGTGTTCACCGTGAGCAGGGGCCTCATGGCGTAATAAGGTGGTATGAAGGGTGTTCACCGTGAGCAGGGGCCTCATGGCATCATAAGGTGGTATGAAGGGTGTTCACCGTGAACAGGGGGCTTATGGCATAATAAGGTGGTATGAAGGGTGTTCCCCGTGAGCAAGGGCCGTATGGCGTAATAAGGTGGCATGAAGGGTGTACAACGTGAGCAGGGGCCTTATGGCGTAATAAGGTGTGTATTAAGGGTGTTTACCGTGAGCAAGGGTCTTACGGCATAATAAGGTGGTATGAAGGGTGTTCACCGTGAGCAGGGCCTTGTGGCGTAATAAGGTGGTATGAAGGGTGTTCACCGTGAGCAGGGCCTTATGGCGTAATAAGGTGGTATGAAGGGTGTTCACCGTGAGCAATGGCCTTATGGTGTAATAAGGTGGTATGAAGGGTGTTCACCGTGAGAAGGGGCCTCACGCCATAATAAGGTGGTATGATGGGTGTTCACCGTGAGCAGGGGCCTGATGGCGTAATAAGTTGGTATGAAGGGTGTTCACCGTGAGCAGGGGCCTTATGGCATAATAAGGTGGTATGAACGGTGTTCACCGTGAGCAAGGGTGTTTACCGTGAGCAAGGGCCCTATGGGGTAATCAGGTGGTATGAAGGGTGTTCACCGTGAGCAGGGCCTTATGGCGCAATAAGGTGGGATGAAGGGTGTTCACCGTGAGCAAGGGCCTTATGACGTAATAAGGTGGTATGAAGGGTGTTCACCGGGAGCAAGGGCCTTATGGCGTAATAAAGTGGGATGAAGGGTGTACACTTGTGAGCAAGGGCCTTATGACGTAATAAGGAGGTATGAAGGGTGTTCACCAAGAGCAGGGCCTTATAGCATAATAAGGTGGTATGAAGGGTGTTCACCGAGAGCAAGGGCCTTATGGCATAATAAAGTGGTATTAAGGGTGTTCACCGTGAACAGAGCCTTATGGCATAATAAGGTGGTATGAAGGGTATGCACCGCGAGCAGGGCCTTATGGCATAATAAGGTGGTATTAAGGGTGTTCACCGTGAACAGAGCCTTATGGCATAATAAGGTGGTATGAAGGGTGTTCACCGTGAGCAGGGCCTTGTGACGTAATAAGGTGGTATGAAGGGTGTTCACCGTGAGCAGGGGCCTGATGGCGTAATAAGTTGGTATGAAGGGTGTTCACCGTGAGCAGGGGCCTTATGGCATAATAAGGTGGTATGAAGGGTGTTCACCGTGAGCAAGGGCCTTATGGGGTAATCAGGTGGTATGAAGGGTGTTCACCGTGAGCAGGGCCTTATGGCGCAAAAAGGTGGGATAAATGGTGTTCACCGTGAGCAAGGGCCTTATGACGTAATAAGGTGGTATGAAGGGTGTTCACTGTGAGCAAGGGCCTTATGGCGTAATAAGGTGGGATGAAGGGTGTACACTTGTGAGCAAGGGCCTTATGGCGTAATAAGGAGGTATGAAGGGTTTTCACCACGAGCAGGGCCTTATAGCATAATAAGGTGGTATGAAGGGTATGCACCGCGAGCAGGGCCTTATGGCATAATAAGGTGTTATGAAGGGTGTTCACTGCGAGCAAGGGCCTTATGGCATAATAAGGTGGTATGAAGGGTATGCATCGTGAGCAGGGCCTTATGGCATAATGTGGTATGAAGGGTGTTCACCGTGAGCAAGGGCCTTATGGCATAATAAGGTGGTATTAAGGGTGTTCACCGTGAACAGAGCCTTATGGCATAATAAGGTGGTATGAAGGGTGTTCACCGCGAGCAGGGCCTTATGGCATAATAAGGTGTTATGAAGGGTGTTCACCGTAAGCAGAGCCTTGTGGCATAATAAGGTGGTATGAAGGGTGTTCACTGCGAGCAAGGGCCTTATGGCATAATAAGGTGGTTTGAATGGTATGCACCGTGAGCAGGGCCTTATGGCATAATGTGGTATGAAGGGTGTTCACCGTGAGCAAGGGCCTTATGGCATAATAAGGTGGTATGAAGGGTGTTCACCGTGAGCAGGGGCCGTATGGCATAATAAGGTGGTATGAAGGGTGTTCACCGTGAGCAAGGACCTTGTTGCATAATAAGGTGGTATGAAGGGTGTTCACCGTAAGCAGAGCCTTGTGGCATAATAAGGTGGTATGAAGGGTGTTCACCGTGAGCAGGATCTTGTGGCATAATAAGGTGGTATGAAGGGTGTTCACCGCGAGCAAGGGCCTTATGGCATATTAAGGTGGTATGAAGGGTGTTCACCGCGAGCAAGGTCCTTATGGCATAATAAGGTGGTAGGAAGGGTGTTCACCGCGAGGAAGGGCCTTATGGAATAATAGGGTGGTATGAAGGGTATGCACCACGAGAAGGGCCTTATGGCATAATAAGGTGGTATGAAGAGTATGCACCGCGAGCAGGGGTGATATGAAGGGTGTTCACCGCGAGTGGGGCCTTATGCCATAATAGGGTGGTCTGAAGGGTGTTCACCGCGAGAAGGGCCTTATGGCATAATAAGGAGGTCTAAAGGGTGTTCACCGCGAGAAAGGCTTTATAGCATAATAAGGTGGGATGAAGGGTGTTCACCGTGAGCAGGGCCTTACGGCGTAATAAGGTGGGATGAAGGGTGTTCACCGTCAGCAGGGACATACGGTGTAATATGGTGGTATGAAGGGTGTTCACCGCGAGCAAGGGCCTTACGGCATAATAAGGTGGGATGAAGGGTGTTCACCGTGAGCAGGGGCCTCATGGCGTAATAAGGTGGTATGAAGGGTGTTCACCGTGAGCAGGGGCCTCATGGCATCATAAGGTGGTATGAAGGGTGTTCACCGTGAACAGGGGCCTTATGGCATAATCAGGTGGTATGAAAGGTGTTCACCGTGCAAGGGCCGTATGGCGTAATAAGGTGGTATGAAGGGTGTTCAACGTGAGCAGGGGCCTTATGGCGTAATAAGGTGTGTATTAAGGGTGTTTACCGTGAGCAAGGGCCTTACGGCATAATAAGGTAGTATGAAGGGTGTTCACCGTGAGCAGGGCCTTGTGGCGTAATAAGGTGGTATGAACGGTGTTCACCGTGAGCAATGGCCTTATGGTGTAATAAGGTGGTATGAAGGGTGTTCACCGTGAGCAATGGCCTTATGGTGTAATAAGGTGGTATGAAGGGTGTTCACCGTGAGAAGGGGCCTCATGGCGTAATAAGGTGGTATGATGGGTGTTCACCGTGAGCAGGGGCCTGATGGCGTAATAAGTTGGTATGAAGGGTGTTCACCGTGAGCAGGGGCCTTATGGCATAATAAGGTGGTATGAAGGGTATTCACCGTGAGCAAGGGTGTTTACCGTGAGCAAGGGCCTAATGGGGTAATCAGGTGGTATGAAGGGTGTTCACCGTGAGCAGGGCCTTATGGCGCAATAAGGTGGGATAAAGGGTGTTCACCGTGAGCAAGGGCCTTATGACGTAATAAGGTGGTATGAAGGGTGTTCACCGTGAGCAAGGGCCTTATGGCGTAATAAGGTGGGATGAAGGGTGTACACTTGTGAGCAAGGGCCTTATGGCGTAATAAGGAGGTATGAAGGGTTTTCACCACGAGCAGGGCCTTATAGCATAATAAGGTGGTATGAAGGGTAAGCACCGCGAGCAGGGCCTTATGGCATAATAAGGTGTTATGAAGGGTGTTCACTGCGAGCAAGGGCCTTATGGCATAATAAGGTGGTATGAAGGGTATGCATCGTGAGCAGGGCCTTATGGCATAATGTGGTATGAAGGGTGTTCACCGTGAGCAAGGGCCTTATGGCATAATAAGGTGGTATTAAGGGTGTTCACCGTGAACAGAGCCTTATGGCATAATAAGGTGGTATGAAGGGTGTTCACCGCGAGCAGGGCCTTATGGCATAATAAGGTGTTATGAAGGGTGTTCACCGTAAGCAGAGCCTTGTGGCATAATAAGGTGGTATGAAGGGTGTTCACTGCGAGCAAGGGCCTTATGGCATAATAAGGTGGTATGAATGGTATGCACCGTGAGCAGGGCCTTATGGCATAATGTGGTATGAAGGGTGTTCACCGTGAGCAAGGGCCTTATGGCATAATAAGGTGGTATGAAGGGTGTTCACCGTGAGCAGGGGCCGTATGGCATAATAAGGTGGTATGAAGGGTGTTCACCGTGAGCAAGGACCTTGTTGCATAATAAGGTGGTATGAAGGGTGTTCACCGTAAGCAGAGCCTTGTGGCATAATAAGGTGGTATGAAGGGTGTTCACCGTGAGCAGTATCTTGTGGCATAACAAGGTGGTATGAAGGGTGTTCACCGCGAGCAAGGGCCTTATGGCATATTAAGGTGGTATGAAGGGTGTTCACCGCGAGCAAGGTCCTTATGGCATAATAAGGTGGTAGGAAGGGTGTTCACCGCGAGGAAGGGCCTTATGGAATAATAGGGTGGTATGAAGGGTATGCACCACGAGAAGGGCCTTATGGCATAATAAGGTGGTATGAAGAGTATGCACCGCGAGCAGGGGTGATATGAAGGGTGTTCACCGCGAGTGGGGCCTTATGCCATAATAGGGTGGTCTGAAGGGTGTTCACCGCGAGAAGGGCCTTATGGCATAATAAGGAGGTCTAAAGGGTGTTCACCGCGAGAAAGGCTTTATAGCATAATAAGGTGGGATGAAGGGTGTTCACCGTGAGCAGGGCCTTACGGCGTAATAAGGTGGGATGAAGGGTGTTCACCGTGAGCAGGGGCCTCATGGCGTAATAAGGAGGTATGAAGGGTTTTCACCACGAGCAGGGCCTTATAGCATAATAAGGTGGTATGAAGGGTATGCACCGCGAGCAGGGCCTTATGGCATAATAAGGTGTTATGAAGGGTGTTCACTGCGAGCAAGGGCCTTATGGCATAATAAGGTGGTATGAAGAGTATGCATCGTGAGCAGGGCCTTATGGCATAATGTGGTATGAAGGGTGTTCACCGTGAGCAAGGGCCTTACGGCATAATAAGGTGGGATGAAGGGTGTTCACCGTGAGCAGGGGCCTCATGGCGTAATAAGGTGGTATGAAGGGTGTTCACCGTGAGCAGGGGCCTCATGGCATCATAAGGTGGTATGAAGGGTGTTCACCGTGAACAGGGGCCTTATGGCATAATAAGGTGGTATGAAGGGTGTTCACCGTGCAAGGGCCGTATGGCGTAATAAGGTGGTATGAAGGGTGTTCAACGTGAGCAGGGGCCTTATGGCGTAATAAGGTGTGTATTAAGGGTGTTTACCGTGAGCAAGGGCCTTACGGCATAATAAGGTAGTATGAAGGGTGTTCACCGTGAGCAGGGCCTTGTGGCGTAATAAGGTGGTATGAACGGTGTTCACCGTGAGCAATGGCCTTATGGTGTAATAAGGTGGTATGAAGGGTGTTCACCGTGAGCAATGGCCTTATGGTGTAATAAGGTGGTATGAAGGGTGTTCACCGTGAGAAGGGGCCTCACGGCGTAATAAGGTGGTATGATGGGTGTTCACCGTGAGCAGGGGCCTGATGGCGTAATAAGTTGGTATGAAGGGTGTTCACCGTGAGCAGGGGCCTTATGGCATAATAAGGTGGTATGAAGGGTATTCACCGTGAGCAAGGGTGTTTACCGTGAGCAAGGGCCTAATGGGGTAATCAGGTGGTATGAAGGGTGTTCACCGTGAGCAGGGCCTTATGGCGCAATAAGGTGGGATAAAGGGTGTTCACCGTGAGCAAGGGCCTTATGACGTAATAAGGTGGTATGAAGGGTGTTCACCGTGAGCAAGGGCCTTATGGCGTAATAAGGTGGGATGAAGGGTGTACACTTGTGAGCAAGGGCCTTATGGCGTAATAAGGAGGTATGAAGGGTTTTCACCACGAGCAGGGCCTTATAGCATAATAAGGTGGTATGAAGGGTATGCACCGCGAGCAGGGCCTTATGGCATAATAAGGTGTTATGAAGGGTGTTCACTGCGAGCAAGGGCCTTATGGCATAATAAGGTGGTATGAAGGGTATGCATCGTGAGCAGGGCCTTATGGCATAATGTGGTATGAAGGGTGTTCACCGTGAGCAAGGGCCTTATGGCATAATAAGGTGGTATTAAGGGTGTTCACCGTGAACAGAGCCTTATGGCATAATAAGGTGGTATGAAGGGTGTTCACCGCGAGCAGGGCCTTATGGCATAATAAGGTGTTATGAAGGGTGTTCACCGTAAGCAGAGCCTTGTGGCATAATAAGGTGGTATGAAGGGTGTTCACTGCGAGCAAGGGCCTTATGGCATAATAAGGTGGTATGAATGGTATGCACCGTGAGCAGGGCCTTATGGCATAATGTGGTATGAAGGGTGTTCACCGTGAGCAAGGGCCTTATGGCATAATAAGGTGGTATGAAGGGTGTTCACCGTGAGCAGGGGCCGTATGGCATAATAAGGTGGTATGAAGGGTGTTCACCGTGAGCAAGGACCTTGTTGCATAATAAGGTGGTATGAAGGGTGTTCACCGTAAGCAGAGCCTTGTGGCATAATAAGGTGGTATGAAGGGTGTTCACCGTGAGCAGGATCTTGTGGCATAATAAGGTGGTATGAAGGGTGTTCACCGCGAGCAAGGGCCTTATGGCATATTAAGGTGATATGAAGGGTGTTCACCGCGAGCAAGGTCCTTATGGCATAATAAGGTGGTAGGAAGGGTGTTCACCGCGAGGAAGGGCCTTATGGAATAATAGGGTGGTATGAAGGGTATGCACCACGAGAAGGGCCTTATGGCATAATAAGGTGGTATGAAGAGTATGCACCGCGAGCAGGGGTGATATGAAGGGTGTTCACCGCGAGTGGGGCCTTATGCCATAATAGGGTGGTCTGAAGGGTGTTCACCGCGAGAAGGGCCTTATGGCATAATAAGGAGGTCTAAAGGGTGTTCACCGCGAGAAAGGCTTTATAGCATAATAAGGTGGGATGAAGGGTGTTCACCGTGAGCAGGGCCTTACGGCGTAATAAGGTGGGATGAAGGGTGTTCACCGTCAGCAGGGACATACGGTGTAATATGGTGGTATGAAGGGTGTTCACCGCGAGCAAGGGCCTTACGGCATAATAAGGTGGGATGAAGGGTGTTCACCGTGAGCAGGGGCCTCATGGCGTAATAAGGTGGTATGAAGGGTGTTCACCGTGAGCAGGGGCCTCATGGCATCATAAGGTGGTATGAAGGGTGTTCACCGTGAACAGGGGCCTTATGGCATAATAAGGTGGTATGAAGGGTGTTCACCGTGCAAGGGCCGTATGGCGTAATAAGGTGGTATGAAGGGTGTTCAACGTGAGCAGGGGCCTTATGGCGTAATAAGGTGTGTATTAAGGGTGTTTACCGTGAGCAAGGGCCTTACGGCATAATAAGGTAGTATGAAGGGTGTTCACCGTGAGCAGGGCCTTGTGGCGTAATAAGGTGGTATGAACGGTGTTCACCGTGAGCAATGGCCTTATGGTGTAATAAGGTGGTATGAAGGGTGTTCACCGTGAGAAGGGGCCTCACGGCGTAATAAGGTGGTATGATGGGTGTTCACCGTGAGCAGGGGCCTGATGGCGTAATAAGTTGGTATGAAGGGTGTTCACCGTGAGCAGGGGCCTTATGGCATAATAAGGTGGTATGAAGGGTGTTCACCGTGAGCAAGGGTGTTTACCGTGAGCAAGGGCCTAATGGGGTAATCAGGTGGTATGAAGGGTGTTCACCGTGAGCAGGGCCTTATGGCGCAATAAGGTGGGATAAAGGGTGTTCACCGTGAGCAAGGGCCTTATGACGTAATAAGGTGGTATGAAGGGTGTTCACCGTGAGCAAGGGCCTTATGGCGTAATAAGGTGGGATGAAGGGTGTACACTTGTGAGCAAGGGCCTTATGGCGTAATAAGGAGGTATGAAGGGTTTTCACCACGAACAGGGCCTTATAGCATAATAAGGTGGTATGAAGGGTATGCACCGCGAGCAGGGCCTTATGGCATAATAAGGTGTTATGAAGGGTGTTCACTGCGAGCAAGGGCCTTATGGCATAATAAGGTGGTATGAAGGGTATGCATCGTGAGCAGGGCCTTATGGCATAATGTGGTATGAAGGGTGTTCACCGTGAGCAAGGGCCTTATGGCATAATAAGGTGGTATTAAGGGTGTTCACCGTGAACAGAGCCTTATGGCATAATAAGGTGGTATGAAGGGTGTTCACCGCGAGCAGGGCCTTATGGCATAATAAGTTGTTATGAAGGGTGTTCACCGTAAGCAGAGCCTTGTGGCATAATAAGGTGGTATGAAGGGTGTTCACTGCGAGCAAGGGCCTTATGGCATAATAAGGTGGTATGAATGGTATGCACCGTGAGCAGGGCCTTATGGCATAATGTGGTATGAAGGGTGTTCACCGTGAGCAAGGGCCTTATGGCATAATAAGGTGGTATGAAGGGTGTTCACCGTGAGCAGGGGCCGTATGGCATAATAAGGTGGTATGAAGGGTGTTCACCGTGAGCAAGGACCTTGTTGCATAATAAGGTGGTATGAAGGGTGTTCACCGTAAGCAGAGCCTTGTGGCATAATAAGGTGGTATGAAGGGTGTTCACCGTGAGCAGGATCTTGTGGCATAATAAGGTGGTATGAAGGGTGTTCACCGCGAGCAAGGGCCTTATGGCATATTAAGGTGGTATGAAGGGTGTTCACCGCGAGCAAGGTCCTTATGGCATAATAAGGTGGTAGGAAGGGTGTTCACCGCGAGGAAGGGCCTTATGGAATAATAGGGTGGTATGAAGGGTATGCACCACGAGAAGGGCCTTATGGCATAATAAGGTGGTATGAAGAGTATGCACCGCGAGCAGGGGTGATATGAAGGGTGTTCACCGCGAGTGGGGCCTTATGCCATAATAGGGTGGTCTGAAGGGTGTTCACCGCGAGAAGGGCCTTATGGCATAATAAGGAGGTCTAAAGGGTGTTCACCGCGAGAAAGGCTTTATAGCATAATAAGGTGGTATGAAGGGTGTTTACCGTGAGCAAGGGCCTTATGGGGTAATAAGGTGGTATGAAGGGTGTTCACCGTGAGCAGGGGCCTTATGGCGTAATAAGGTGGTATGATGGGTGTTCACCATGAGCAGGGCCTTATGGCGTAATAAGGTGGGATGAAGGGTGTTCACCGTGAGCAAGGGCCTTATGGCATAATAAGGTGGTATGAAGTGTGTTCACCGTGAGCAAGGGCCTTATGGCGTAATAAGGTGGGATGAAGTGTGTACACCTGTGAGCAAGGTCCTTATGGCGTAATAAGGTGGGATTCAGGGTGTTCACCGTGAGCAGGGCCTTACGGCGTAATAAGGTGGAATGAAGGGTGTTCACCGTGAGCAGGGACATACAGTGTAATATGGTGGTATGAAGGGTGTTCACCCCGAGCAAGGGCCTTACGGCATAATAAGGTGGGATGAAGGGTGTTCACCGTGAGCATGGGCCTCATGGCGTAATAAGGTGGTATGAAGGATGTTCACCGTGAGCAGGGGCCTCATGGCACAAGGGTGTTCACCGTGAGCAAGGGCCGTATGGCGGAATAAGGTGGTATGAAGGGTATTCAACATGAGCAGGGGCCTTATGGCATATTAAGGTGGTATGAAGGGTGTTCACCGCGAGCAAGGTCCTTATGGCATAATAAGGTGGTAGGAAGGGTGTTCACCGCGAGGAAGGGCCTTATGGAATAATAGGGTGGTATGAAGGGTATGCACCACGAGAAGGGCCTTATGGCATAATAAGGTGGTATGAAGAGTATGCACCGCGAGCAGGGGTGATATGAAGGGTGTTCACCGCGAGCGGGGCCTTATGCCATAATAGGGTGGTCTGAAGGGTGTTCACCGCGAGAAGGGCCTTATGGCATAATAAGGAGGTCTAAAGGGTGTTCACCGCGAGAAAGGCTTTATAGCATAATAAGGTGGTATGAAGGGTGTTTACCGTGAGCAAGGGCCTTATGGGGTAATAAGGTGGTATGAAGGGTGTTCACCGTGAGCAGGGGCCTTATGGCGTAATAAGGTGGTATGATGGGTGTTCACCATGAGCAGGGCCTTATGGCGTAATAAGGTGGGATGAAGGGTGTTCACCGTGAGCAAGGGCCTTATGGCATAATAAGGTGGTATGAAGTGTGTTCACCGTGAGCAAGGGCCTTATGGCGTAATAAGGTGGGATGAAGGGTGTACACCTGTGAGCAAGGTCCTTATGGCGTAATAAGGTGGGATTCAGGGTGTTCACCGTGAGCAGGGCCGTACGGCGTAATAAGGTGGAATGAAGGGTGTTCACCGTGACCAGGGACATATGGTGTAATATGGTGGTATGAAGGGTGTTCACCCCGAGCAAGGGCCTTACGGCATAATAAGATGGGATGAAGGGTGTTCACCGTGAGCATGGGCCTCATGGCGTAATAAGGTGGTATGAAGGGTGTTCACCGTGAGCAGGGGCCTCATGGCACAAGGGTGTTCACCGTGAGCAAGGGCCGTATGGCGGAATAAGGTGGTATGAAGGGTATTCAACATGAGCAGGGGCCTTATGGCGTAATAAGTTGTGTATTAAGGGTGTTTACCGTGAGCAGGATCTTGTGGCATAATAAGGTAGTATGAAGGGTGTTCACCGCGAGCAAGGGCCTTATGGCATATTAAGGTGGTATGAAGGGTGTTCACCGCGAGCAAGGTCCTTATGGCATAATAAGGTGGTATGAAGGGTGTTCACCGCGAGGAAGGGCCTTATGGAATAATAAGGTGGTATGAAGGGTATGCACCACGAGAAGGGCCTTATGGCATAATAAGGTGGTATGAAGAGTATGCACCGCGAGCAGGGGTGATATGAAGGGTGTTCACCGCGAGCAGGGCCTTATGCCATAATAGAGTGGTCTGAAGGGTGTTCACCGCGAGAAGGGCCTTATGGCATAATAAGGAGGTCTGAAGGGTGTTCACCGCGAGAAAGGCCTTATAGCATAATAAGGTGGTATGAAGGGTGTTTACCGTGAGCAAGGGCCTTATGGGGTAATAAGGTGGTATGAAGGGTGTTCACTGTGAGCAGGGGCCTTATGGCGTAATAAGGTGGTATGATGGGTGTTCACCATGAGCAGGGCCTTATGGCGTAATAAGGTGGGATGAAGGGTGTTCACCGTGAGCAAGGGCCTTATGGCGTAATAAGGTGGTATGAAGTGTGTTCACCGTGAGCAAGGGCCTTATGGCGTAATAAGGTGGGATGAAGGGTGTACACCTGTGAGCAAGGGCCTTATGGCGTAATAAGGTGGGCTTCAGGGTGTTCACCGTGAGCAGGGACATACGGTGTAATATGGCGGTATGAAGGGTGTTCACCGCGAGCAAGGGCCTTACGGCATAATAAGGTGGGATGAAGGGTGTTCACCGTGAGCAGGGGCCTCATGGCGTAATAAGGTGGTATGAAGGGTGTTCACCGTGAGCAGGGGCCTCATGGCATCATAAGGTGGTATGAAGGGTGTTCACCGTGAACAGGGGGCTTATGGCATAATAAGGTGGTATGAAGGGTGTTCCCCTTGAGCAAGGGCCGTATGGCGTAATAAGGTGGCATGAAGGGTGTACAACGTGAGCAGGGGCCTTATGGCGTAATAAGGTGTGTATTAAGGGTGTTTACCGTGAGCAAGGGTCTTACGGCATAATAAGGTGGTATGAAGGGTGTTCACCGTGAGCAGGGCCTTGTGGCGTAATAAGGTGGTATGAAGGGTGTTCACCGTGAGCAGGGCCTTATGGCGTAATAAGGTGGTATGAAGGGTGTTCACCGTGAGCAACGGCCTTATGGTGTAATAAGGTGGTATGAAGGGTGTTCACCGTGAGAAGGGGCCTCACGCCGTAATAAGGTGGTATGATGGGTGTTCACCGTGAGCAGGGGCCTGATGGCGTAATAAGTTGGTATGAAGGGTGTTCACCGTGAGCAGGGGCCTTATGGCATAATAAGGTGGTATGAACGGTGTTCACCGTGAGCAAGGGTGTTTACCGTGAGCAAGGGCCCTATGGGGTAATCAGGTGGTATGAAGGGTGTTCACCGTGAGCAGGGCCTTATGGCGCAATAAGGTGGGATGAAGGGTGTTCACCGTGAGCAAGGGCCTTATGACGTAATAAGGTGGTATGAAGGGTGTTCACCGGGAGCAAGGGCCTTATGGCGTAATAAAGTGGGATGAAGGGTGTACACTTGTGAGCAAGGGCCTTATGACGTAATAAGGAGGTATGAAGGGTGTTCACCAAGAGCAGGGCCTTATAGCATAATAAGGTGGTATGAAGGGTGTTCACCGAGAGCAAGGGCCTTATGGCATAATAAGGTGGTATTAAGGGTGTTCACCGTGAACAGAGCCTTATGGCATAATAAGGTGGTATGAAGGGTATGCACAGCGAGCAGGGCCTTATGGCATAATAAGGTGGTATTAAGGGTGTTCACCGTGAACAGAGCCTTATGGCATAATAAGGTGGTATGAAGGGTGTTCACCGTGAGCAGGGCCTTGTGACGTAATAAGGTGGTATGAAGGGTGTTCACCGTGAGCAGGGGCCTGATGGCGTAATAAGTTGGTATGAAGGGTGTTCACCGTGAGCAGGGGCCTTATGGCATAATAAGGTGGTATGAAGGGTGTTTACCGTGAGCAAGGGCCTTATGGGGTAATCAGGTGGTATGAAGGGTGTTCACCGTGAGCAGGGCCTTATGGCGCAAAAAGGTGGGATAAATGGTGTTCACCGTGAGCAAGGGCCTTATGACGTAATAAGGTGGTATGAAGGGTGTTCACTGTGAGCAAGGGCCTTATGGCGTAATAAGGTGGGATGAAGGGTGTACACTTGTGAGCAAGGGCCTTATGGCGTAATAAGGAGGTATGAAGGGTGTTCACCACGAGCAGGGCCTTATAGCATAATAAGGAGGTATGAAGGGTATGCCCTGCGAGCAGGGCCTTATGGCATAAAAAGGTGTTATGAAGGGTGTTCACTGCGAGCAAGGGCCTTATGGCATAATAAGGTGGTATGAAGGGTAAGCATCGTGAGCAGGGCCTTATGGCATAATGTGGTATGAAGGGTGTTCACCGTGAGCAAGGGCCTTATGGCATAATAAGGTGGCATTAAGGGTGTTCACTGTGAACAGAGCCTTATGGCATAATAAGGTGGTATGAAGGGTATGCACCGCGAGCAGGGCCTTATGGCATAATAAGGTGTTATGAAGGGTGTTCACTGCGAACAAGGGCCTTATGGCATAATAAGGTGGTATGAATGGTATGCACCATGAGCAGGGCCTTATGGCATAATGTGGTATGAAGGGTGTTCACCGTGAGCAAGGGCCTTATGGCATAATAAGGTGGTATGAAGGGTGTTTACCGTGAGCAGGGGCCTTATGGCATAATAAGGTGGTATGAAGGGTGTTCACCGCGAGCAAGGGCCTTATGGCATATTAAGGTGGTATGAAGGGTGTTCACCGCGAGCAAGGTCCTTATGGCATAATAAGGTGGTATGAAGGGTGTTCACCGTGAGGAAGGGCCTTATGGAATAATAAGGTGGTATGAAGGGTATGCACCACGAGAAGGGCCTTATGGCATAATAAGGTGGTATGAAGAGTATGCACCGCGAGCAGGGGTGATATGAAGGGTGTTCACCGCGAGCGGGGCCTTATGCCATAATAGGGTGGTCTGAAGGGTGTTCACCGCGAGAAGGGCCTTATGGCATAATAAGGAGGTCTAAAGGGTGTTCACCGCGAGAAAGGCCTTACAGCATAATAAGGTGATATGAAGGGTGTTTACCGTGAGCAAGGGCCTTATGGGGTATAAGGTGGTATGAAGGGTGTTCACGGTGAGCAGGGGCCTTATGGCGTAAAAAGGTGGTATGATGGGTGTTCACCATGAGCAGGGCCTTATGGCGTAATAAGGTGGGATGAAGGGTGTTCACTGTGAGCAAGGGCCTTATGGCATAATAAGGTGGTATGAAGTGTGTTCACCGTGAGCAAGGGCCTTATGGCGTAATAAGGTGGGATGAAGGGTGTACACCTGTGAGCAAGGTCCTTATGGCGTAATAAGGTGGGATTCAGGGTGTTCACCGTGAGCAGGGGCCTTATGGCGTAATAAGGTGGTATGAATTGTGTTCACCGTAAGCAGGGCCTTGTGGTATAATAAGGTGGTATGAAGGGTGTTCACCATGAGCAAGGGCCTTATGGCATAATAAGGTGCTATTAAGGGTGTTCACCGTAAGCAGGGCCTTATGGCATAAGAAGGTGGTATGAAGGGTGTTCACCGCGAGCAAGGGCCTTATGGCGTAATAAGGTGGTATAAAGGGTGTTCCCCGTGAGCAGGGCCTTATGGCGTAATAAGGTGGTATGAAGGGTGTCCACCGCGAGCAAGGGCTTTATGGCATAATAAGGTGGTATGGAGGGTGTTCACCGCGAGCAGGGCCTTATGGTGTAATAAGGTGGTATTTAAGGTATTCACCGCGAACTGGGCCTTATGGCGTAATAAGGTGGTATGAAGGGTGTTCACCGCGAGCAGGGCCTTATGCCATAATAAGGTGGTATGAGGGGTGTTCACCGTGAGCAAGGGCCTTATGGATTAATAAGGTGGTATGAAGGGTGTTCACCATGAGCAAGGGCCTTGTGGCATAATAAGGTGGTATGAAGGGTGTTCACCGTAAGCAGAGCCTTGTGGCATAATAAGGTGGTATGAAGGGTGTTCACCGTGAGCAGGATCTTGTGGCATAATAAGGTGGTATGAAGGGTGTTCACCGCGAGCAAGGGCCTTATGGCATATTAAGGTGGTATGAAGGGTGTTCACCGCGAGCAAGGGCCTTATGGCATAATAAGGTGGTATGAAGGGTGTTCACCGCGAGGAAGGGCCTTATGGAATAATAAGGTGGTATGAAGGGTATTCACCACGAGCAGGGCCTTATGGCATAATAAGGTGGTATGAAGAGTATGCACCGCGAGCAGGGGTGATATGAAGGGTGTTCACCGCGAGCAGGGCCTTATGCCATAATAGGGTGGTCTGAAGGGTGTTCACCGCGAGAAGGGCCTTATACCATAATAAGGTGGTATGAAGGGTGTTTACCGTGAGCAAGGGCCTTATGGGGTAATAAGGTGGCATGAAGGGTGTTCACCGTGAGCAGGGGCCTTATGGCGTAATAAGGTGGTATGATGGGTGTTCACCATGAGCAGGGCCTTATGGCGTAATAAGGTGGGATGAAGGGTGTTCACCGTGAGCAAGGGCCTTATGGTGTAATAAGGTGGTATGAAGTGTGTTCACCGTGAGCAAAGGCCTTATGGCGTAATAAGGTGGGAAGAAGGGTGTACACCTGTGAGCAAGGGCCTTATGGCGTAATAAGGTGGGATTCAGGGTGTTCACCGTGAGCAGGGCCTTACGGCGTAATAAGGTGGGATGAAGGGTGTTCACCGTCAGCAGGGACATACGGTGTAATATGGTGGTATGAAGGGTGTTCACCGCGAGCAAGGGCCTTACGGCATAATAAGGTGGGATGAAGGGTGTTCACCGTGAGCAGGGGCCTCATGGCGTAATAAGGTGGTATGAAGGGTGTTCACCGTGAGCAGGGGCCTCATGGCATCATATGGTGGTATGAAGGGTGTTCACCGTGAACAGGGGCCTTATGGCATAATAAGGTGGTATGAAGGGTGTTCACCGTGCAAGGGCCGTATGGCGTAATAAGGTGGTATGAAGGGTGTTCAACGTGAGCAGGGGCCTTATGGCGTAATAAGGTGTGTATTAAGGGTGTTTACCGTGAGCAAGGGCCTTACGGCATAATAAGGTGGTATGAAGGGTGTTCACCGTGAGCAGGGCCTTGTGGCGTAATAAGGTGGTATGAACGGTGTTCACCGTGAGCAATGGACTTATGGTGTAATAAGGTGGTATGAAGGGTGTTCACCGTGAGAAGGGGCCTCACGGCGTAATAAGGTGGTATGATGGGTGTTCACCGTGAGCAGGGGCCTGATGGCGTAATAAGTTGGTATGAAGGGTGTTTACCGTGAGCAGGGGCCTTATGGCATTATAAGGTGGTATGACGGGTGTTCACCGTGAGCAAGGGTGTTTACCGTGAGCAAGGGCCTAATGGGGTAATCAGGTGTTCACCGTGAGCAGGGCCTTATGGCGCAATAAGGTGGGATAAAGGGTGTTCACCGTGAGCAAGGGCCTTATGACGTAATAAGGTGGTATGAAGGGTGTTCACCGTGAGCAAGGGCCTTATGGCGTAATAAGGTGGGATGAAGGGTGTACACTTGTGAGCAAGGGCCTTATGGCGTAATAAGGAGGTATGAAGGGTTTTCACCACGAGCAGGGCCTTCTAGCATAATAAGGTGGTATGAAGGGTATGCACCGCGAGCAGGGCCTTATGGCATAATAAGGTGTTATGAAGGGTGTTCACTGGTAGCAAGGGCCTTATGGCATAATAAGGTGGTATGAAGGGTATGCATCGTGAGCAGGGCCTTATGGCATAATGTGGTATGAAGGGTGTTCACCGTGAGCAAGGGCCTTATGGCATAATAAGGTGGTATTAAGGGTGTTCACCGTGAACAGAGCCTTATGGCATAATAAGGTGGTATGAAGGGTGTTCACCGCGAGCAGGGCCTTATGGCATAATAAGGTGTTATGAAGGGTGTTCACCGTAAGCAGAGCCTTGTGGCATAATAAGGTGGTATGAAGGGTGTTCACTGAGAGCAAGGGCCTTATGGCATAATAAGGTGGTATGAATGGTATGCACCGTGAGCAGGGCCTTATGGCATAATGTGGTATGAAGGGTGTTCACCGTGAGCAAGGGCCTTATGGCATAATAAGGTGGTATGAAGGGTGTTCACCGTGTGCAGGGGCCTTATGGCATAATAAGGTGGTATGAAGGGTGTTCACCGTGAGCAAGGACCTTGTTGCATAATAAGGTGGTATGAAGGGTGTTCACCGTAAGCAGAGCCTTGTGGCATAATAAGGTGGTATGAAGGGTGTTCACCGTGAGCAGGATCTTGTGGCATAATAAGGTGGTATGAAGGGTGTTCACCGCGAGCAAGGGCCTTATGGCATATTAAGGTGGTATGAAGGGTGTTCACCGCGAGCAAGGTCCTTATGGCATAATAAGGTGGTAGGAAGGGTGTTCACCGCGAGGAAGGGCCTTATGGAATAATAGGGTGGTATGAAGGGTATGCACCACGAGAAGGGCCTTATGGCATAATAAGGTGGTATGAAGAGTATGCACCGCGAGCAGGGGTGATATGAAGGGTGTTCACCGCGAGCAGGGCCTTATGCCATAATAGGGTGGTCTGAAGGGTGTTCACCGCGAGAAGGGCCTTATGGCATAATAAGGAGGTCTAAAGGGTGTTCACCGCGAGAAAGGCTTTATAGCATAATAAGGTGGTATGAAGGGTGTTTACCGTGAGCAAGGGCCTTATGGGGTAAAAAGGTGGTATGAAGGGTGTTCACCGTGAGCAGGGGCCTTATGGCGTAATAAGGTGGTATGATGGGTGTTCACCATGAGCAGGGCCTTATGGCGTAATAAGGTGGGATGAAGGGTGTTCACCGTGAGCAAGGGCCTTATGGCATAATAAGGTGGTATGAAGTGTGTTCACCGTGAGCAAGGGCCTTATGGCGTAATAAGGTGGGATGACGGGTGTACACCTGTGAGCAAGGTCCTTATGGCGTAATAAGGTGGGATTCAGGGTGTTCACCGTGAGCAGGGCCTTACGGCGTAATAAGGTGGAATGAAGGGTGTTCACCGTGAGCAGGGACATACGGTGTAATATGGTGGTATGAAGGGTGTTCACCCCGAGCAAGGGCCTTACGGCATAATAAGGTGGGATGAAGGGTGTTCACCGTGAGCAGGGGCCTCATGGCGTAATAAGGTGGTATGAAGGGTGTTCACCGTGAGCAGGGGCCTCATGGCACAAGGGTGTTCACCGTGAGCAAGGGCCGTATGGCGGAATAAGGTGGTATGAAGGGTATTCAACATGAGCAGGGGCCTTATGGCGTAATAAGTTGTGTATTAAGGGTGTTTACCGTGAGCAGGATCTTGTGGCATAATAAGGTAGTATGAAGGGTGTTCACCGCGAGCAAGGGCCTTATGGCATATTAAGGTGGTATGAAGGGTGTTCACCGCGAACAAGGTCCTTATGGCATAATAAGGTGGTATGAAGGGTGTTCACCGCGAGGAAGGGCCTTATGGAATAATAAGGTGGTATGAAGGGTATGCACCACGAGAAGGGCCTTATGGCATAATAAGGTGGTATGAAGAGTATGCACCGCGAGCAGGGGTGATATGAAGGGTGTTCACCGCGAGCAGGGCCTTATGCCATAATAGAGTGGTCTGAAGGGTGTTCACCGCGAGAAGGGCCTTATGGCATAATAAGGAGGTCTGAAGGGTGTTCACCGCGAGAAAGGCCTTATAGCATAATAAGGTGGTATGAAGGGTGTTTACCGTGAGCAAGGGCCTTATGGGGTAATAAGGTGGTATGAAGGGTGTTCACTGTGAGCAGGGGCCTTATGGCGTAATAAGGTGGTATGATGGGTGTTCACCATGAGCAGGGCCTTATGGCGTAATAAGGTGGGATGAAGGGTGTTCACCGTGAGCAAGGGCCTTATGGCGTAATAAGGTGGTATGAAGTGTGTTCACCGTGAGCAAGGGCCTTATGGCGTAATAAGGTGGGATGAAGGGTGTACACCTGTGAGCAAGGGCCTTATGGCGTAATAAGGTGGGATTCAGGGTGTTCACCGTGAGCAGGGACATACGTGGTAATATGGCGGTATGAAGGGTGTTCACCGCGAGCAAGGGCCTTACGGCATAATAAGGTAGGATGAAGGGTGTTCACCGTGAGCAGGGGCCTCATGGCGTAATAAGGTGGTATGAAGGGTGTTCACCGTGAGCAGGGGCCTCATGGCATCATAAGGTGGTATGAAGGGTGTTCACCGTGAACAGGGGGCTTATGGCATAATAAGGTGGTATGAAGGGTGTTCCCCGTGAGCAAGGGCCGTATGGCGTAATAAGGTGGCATGAAGGGTGTACAACGTGAGCAGGGGCCTTATGGCGTAATAAGGTGTGTATTAAGGGTGTTTACCGTGAGCAAGGGTCTTACGGCATAATAAGGTGGTATGAAGGGTGTTCACCGTGAGCAGGGCCTTGTGGCGTAATAAGGTGGTATGAAGGGTGTTCACCGTGAGCAGGGCCTTATGGCGTAATAAGGTGGTATGAAGGGTGTTCACCGTGAGCAACGGCCTTATGGTGTAATAAGGTGGTATGAAGGGTGTTCACCGTGAGAAGGGGCCTCACGCCGTAATAAGGTGGTATGATGGGTGTTCACCGTGAGCAGGGGCCTGATGGCGTAATAAGTTGGTATGAAGGGTGTTCACCGTGAGCAGGGGCCTTATGGCATAATAAGGTGGTATGAACGGTGTTCACCGTGAGCAAGGGTGTTTACCGTGAGCAAGGGCCCTATGGGGTAATCAGGTGGTATGAAGGGTGTTCACCGTGAGCAGGGCCTTATGGCGCAATAAGGTGGGATGAAGGGTGTTCACCGTGAGCAAGGGCCTTATGACGTAATAAGGTGGTATGAAGGGTGTTCACTGGGAGCAAGGGCCTTATGGCGTAATAAAGTGGGATGAAGGGTGTACACTTGTGAGCAAGGGCCTTATGACGTAATAAGGAGGTATGAAGGGTGTTCACCAAGAGCAGGGCCTTATAGCATAATAAGGTGGTATGAAGGGTGTTCACCGAGAGCAAGGGCCTTATGGCATAATAAGGTGGTATTAAGGGTGTTCACCGTGAACAGAGCCTTATGGCATAATAAGGTGGTATGAAGGGTATGCATCGCGAGCAGGGCCTTATGGCATAATAAGGTGGTATTAAGGGTGTTCACCGTGAACAGAGCCTTATGGCATAATAAGGTGGTATGAAGGGTGTTCACCGTGAGCAGGGCCTTGTGGCGTAATAAGGTGGTATGAAGGGTGTTCACCGTGAGAAGGGGCCTCACGGCGTAATAAGGTGGTATGATGGGTGTTCACCGTGAGCAGGGGCCTTATGGCATAATAAGGTGGTATGAAGGGTGTTTACCGTGAGCAAGGGCCTTATGGGGTAATCAGGTGGTATGAAGGGTGTTCACCGTGAGCAGGGCCTTATGGCATAATAAGGTGGTATGAAGGGTGTTCACCGTGAGCAAGGGTGTTTACCGTGAGCAAGGGCCTTATGGGGTAATCAGGTGGTATGAAGGGTGTTCACCGTGAGCAGGGCCTTATGGCGCAAAAAGGTGGGATAAAGGGTGTTCACCGTGAGCAAGGGCCTTATGACGTAATAAGGTGGTATGAAGGGTGTTCACCGTGAGCAAGGGCCTTATGGCGTAATAAGGTGGGATGAAGGGTGTACACTTGTGAGCAAGGGCCTTATGGCGTAATAAGGAGGTATGAAGTGTGTTCACCACGAGCAGGGCCTTATAGCATAATAAGGAGGTATGAAGGGTATGCACCGCGAGCAGGGCCTTATGCCATAAAAAGGTGTTATGAAGGGTGTTCACTGCGAGCAAGGGCCTTATGGCATAATAAGGTGGTATGAAGGGTATGCACCGTGAGCAGGGCCTTATGGCATAATGTGGTATGAAGGGTGTTCACCGTGAGCAAGGGCCTTATGGCATAATAAGGTGGTATGAAGGGTGTTTACCGTGAGCAGGGGCCTTATGGCATAATAAGGTGGTATGAAGGGTGTTCACCGCGAGCAAGGGCCTTATGGCATATTAAGGTGGTATGAAGGGTGTTCACCGCGAGCAAGGTCCTTATGGCATAATAAGGTGGTATGAAGGGTGTTCACCGTGAGGACGGGCCTTATGGAATAATAAGGTGGTATGAAGGGTATGCACCACGAGAAGGGCCTTATGGCATAATAAGGTGGTATGAAGAGTATGCACCGCGAGCAGGGGTGATATGAAGGGTGTTCACCGCGGGCGGGGCCTTATGCCATAATAGGGTGGTCTGAAGGGTGTTCACCGCGAGAAGGGCCTTATGGCATAATAAGGAGGTCTAAAGGGTGTTCACCGCGAGAAAGGCCTTACAGCATAATACGGTGATATGAAGGGTGTTTACCGTGAGCAAGGGCCTTATGGGGTATAAGGTGGTATGAAGGGTGTTCACCGTGAGCAGGGGCCTTATGGCGTAATAAGGTGGTATGATGGGTGTTCACCATGAGCAGGGCCTTATGGCGTAATAAGGTGGGATGAAGGGTGTTCACTGTGAGCAAGGGCCTTATGGCATAATAAGGTGGTATGAAGTGTGTTCACCGTGAGCAAGGGCCTTATGGCGTAATAAGGTGGGATGAAGGGTGTACACCTGTGAGCAAGGTCCTTATAGCGTAATAAGGTGGGATTCAGGGTGTTCACCGTGAGCAGGGGCCTTATGGCGTAATAAGGTGGTATGAATTGTGTTCACCGTAAGCAGGGCCTTGTGGTATAATAAGGTGGTATGAAGGGTGTTCACCATGAGCAAGGGCCTTATGGCATAATAAGGTGCTATTAAGGGTGTTCACCGTAAGCAGGGCCTTATGGCATAAGAAGGTGGTATGAAGGGTGTTCACCGCGAGCAAGGGCCTTATGGCGTAATAAGGTGGTATGAAAGGTGTTCCCCGTGAGCAGGGCCTTATGGCGTAATAAGGTGGTATAAAGGGTGTCCACCGCGAGCAAGGGCTTTATGGCATAATAAGGTGGTATGGAGGGTGTTCACCGCGAGCAGGGCCTTATGGTGTAATAAGGTGGTATTTAAGGTATTCACCGCGAACTGGGCCTTATGGCGTAATAAGGTGGTATGAAGGGTGTTCACCGCGAGCAGGGCCTTATGCCATAATAAGGTGGTATGAGGGGTGTTCACCGTGAGCAAGGGCCTTATGGATTAATAAGGTGGTATGAAGGGTGTTCACCATGAGCAAGGGCCTTGTGGCATAATAAGGTGGTATGAAGGGTGTTCACCATAAGCAGAGCCTTGTGGCATAATAAGGTGGTATGAAGGGTGTTCACCGTGAGCAGGATCTTGTGGCATAATAAGGTGGTATGAAGGGTGTTCACCGCGAGCAAGGGCCTTATGGCATATTAAGGTGGTATGAAGGGTGTTCACCGCGAGCAAGGGCCTTATGGCATAATAAGGTGGTATGAAGGGTGTTCACCGCGAGGAAGGGCCTTATGGAATAATAAGGTGGTATGAAGGGTATGCACCACGAGCAGGGCCTTATGGCATAATAAGGTGGTATGAAGAGTATGCACCGCGAGCAGGGGTGATATGAAGGGTGTTCACCGCGAGCAGTGCCTTATGCCATAATAGGGTGGTCTGAAGGGTGTTCACCGCGAGAAGGGCCTTATACCATAATAAGGTGGTATGAAGGGTGTTTACCGTGAGCAAGGGCCTTATGGGGTAATAAGGTGGTATGAAGGGTGTTCACCGTGAGCAGGGGCCTTATGGCGTAATAAGGTGGTATGATGGGTGTTCACCATGAGCAGGGCCTTATGGCGTAATAAGGTGGGATGAAGGGTGTTCACCGTGAGCAAGGGCCTTATGGCGTAATAAGGTGGTATGAAGTGTGTTCACCGTGAGCAAAGGCCTTATGGCGTAATAAGGTGGGAAGAAGGGTGTACACCTGTGAGCAAGGGCCTTATGGCGTAATAAGGTGGGATTCAGGGTGTTCACCGTGAGCAGGGCCTTACGGCGTAATAAGGTGGGATGAAGGGTGTTCACCGTCAGCAGGGACATACGGTGTAATATGGTGGTATGAAGGGTGTTCACCGCGAGCAAGGGCCTTACGGCATAATAAGGTGGGATGAAGGGTGTTCACCGTGAGCAGGGGCCTCATGGCGTAATAAGGTGGTATGAAGGGTGTTCACCGTGAGCAGGGGCCTCATGGCATCATAAGGTGGTATGAAGGGTGTTCACCGTGAACAGGGGCCTTATGGCATAATAAGGTAGTATGAAGGGTGTTCACCGTGCAAGGGCCGTATGGCGTAATAAGGTGGTATGAAGGGTGTTCAACGTGAGCAGGGGCCTTATGGCGTAATAAGGTGTGTATTAAGGGTGTTTACCGTGAGCAAGGGCCTTACGGCATAATAAGGTGGTATGAAGGGTGTTCACCGTGAGCAAGGGTGTTTACCGTGAGCAAGGGCCTAATTGGGTAATCAGGTGGTATGAAGGGTGTTCACCGTGAGCAGGGCCTTATGGCGCAATAAGGTGGGATAAAGGGTGTTCACCGTGAGCAAGGGCCTTATGACGTAATAAGGTGGTATGAAGGGTGTTCACCGTGAGCAAGGGCCTTATGGCGTAATGAGGTGGGATGAAGGGTGTACACTTGTGAGCAAGGGCCTTATGGCGTAATAAGGAGGTATGAAGGGTTTTCACCACGAGCAGGGTCTTCTAGCATAATAAGGTGGTATGAAGGGTATGCACCGCGAGCAGGGCCTTATGGCATAATAAGGTGTTATGAAGGGTGTTCACTGCGAGCAAGGGCCTTATGGCATAATAAGGTGGTATGAAGTGTATGCATCGTGAGCAGGGCCTTATGGCATAATGTGGTATGAAGGGTGTTCACCGTGAGCAAGGGCCTTATGGTATAATAAGGTGGTATTAAGGGTGTTCACCGTGAACAGAGCCTTATGGCATAATAAGGTGGTATGAAGGGTGTTCACCGCGAGCAGGGCCTTATGGCATAATAAGGTGTTATGAAGGGTGTTCACCGTAAGCAGAGCCTTGTGGCATAATAAGGTGGTATGAAGGGTGTTCACTGCGAGCAAGGGCCTTATGGCATAATAAGGTGGTATGAATGGTATGCACCGTGAGCAGGGCCTTATGGCATAATGTGGTATGAAGGGTGTTCACCGTGAGCAAGGGCCTTATGGCATAATAAGGTGGTATGAAGGGTGTTCACCGTGAGCAGGGGCCTTATGGCATAATAAGGTGGTATGAAGGGTGTTCACCGTGAGCAAGGACCTTGTTGCATAATAAGGTGGTATGAATGGTGTTCACCGTAAGGAGAGCCTTGTGGCATAATAAGGTGGTATGAAGGGTGTTCACCGTGAGCAAGGGTGTTTACCGTGAGCAAGGGCCTAATGGGGTAATCAGGTGGTATGAAGGGTGTTCACCGTGAGCAGGGCCTTATGGCGCAATAAGGTGGGATAAAGGGTGTTCACCGTGAGCAAGGGCCTTATGACGTAATAAGGTGGTATGAAGGGTGTTCACCGTGAGCAAGGGCCTTATGGCGTAATAAGGTGGGATGAAGGGTGTACACTTGTGAGCAAGGGCCTTATGGCGTAATAAGGAGGTATGAAGGGTTTTCACCACGAGCAGGGCCTTCTAGCATAATAAGGTGTTATGAAGGGTGTTCACTGCGAGCAAGGGCCTTATGGCATAATAAGGTGGTATGAAGGGTATGCATCGTGAGCAGGGCCTTATGGCATAATGTGGTATGAAGGGTGTTCACCGTGAGCAAGGGCCTTATGGTATAATAAGGTGGTATTAAGGGTGTTCACCGTAAGCAGAGCCTTGTGGCATAATAAGGTGGTATGAAGGGTGTTCACTGCGAGCAAGGGCCTTATGGCATAATAAGGTGGTATGAATGGTATGCACCGTGAGCAGGGCCTTATGGCATAATGTGGTATGAAGGGTGTTCACCGTGAGCAAGGGCCTTATGGCATAATAAGGTGGTATGAAGGGTGTTCACCGTGAGCAGGGGCCTTATGGCATAATAAGGTGGTATGAAGGGTGTTCACCGTGAGCAAGGACCTTGTTGCATAATAAGGTGGTATGAAGGGTGTTCACCGTAAGCAGAGCCTTGTGGCATAATAAGGTGGTATGAAGGGTGTTCACCGTGAGCAGGATCTTGTGGCATAATAAGGTGGTATGAAGGGTGTTCACCGCGAGCAAGGGCCTTATGGCATATTAAGGTGGTATGAAGGGTGTTCACCGCGAGCAAGGTCCTTATGGCATAATAAGGTGGTAGGAAGGGTGTTCACCGCGAGGAAGGGCCTTATGGAATAATAGGGTGGTATGAAGGGTATGCACCACGAGAAGGGCCTTATGGCATAATAAGGTGGTATGAAGAGTATGCACCGCGAGCAGGGGTGATATGAAGGGTGTTCACCGCGAGCGGGGCCTTTTGCCATAATAGGGTGGTCTGAAGGGTGTTCACCGCGAGAAGGGCCTTATGGCATAATAAGGAGGTCTAAAGGCTGTTCACCGCGAGAAAGGCTTTATAGCATAATAAGGTGGTATGAAGGGTGTTTACCGTGAGCAAGGGCCTTATGGGGTAATAAGGTGGTATGAAGGGTGTTCACCGTGAGCAGGGGCCTTATGGCGTAATAAGGTGGTATGATGGGTGTTCACCATGAGCAGGGCCTTATGGCGTAATAAGGTGGGATGAAGGGTGTTCACCGTGAGCAAGGGCCTTATGGCATAATAAGGTGGTATGAAGTGTGTTCACCGTGAGCAAGGGCCTTATGGCGTAATAAGGTGGGATGAAGGGTGTACACCTGTGAGCAAGGTCCTTATGGCGTAATAAGGTGGGATTCAGGGTGTTCACCGTGAGCAGGGCCTTACGGCGTAATAAGGTGGAATGAAGGGTGTTCACCGTGAGCAGGGACATACGGTGTAATATGGTGGTATGAAGGGTGTTCACCCCGAGCAAGGGCCTTACGGCATAATAAGGTGGGATGAAGGGTGTTCACCGTGAGCAGGGGCCTCATGGCGTAATAAGGTGGTATGAAGGGTGTTCACCGTGAGCAGGGGCCTCATGGCACAAGGGTGTTCACCGTGAGCAAGGGCCGTATGGCGGAATAAGGTGGTATGAAGGGTATTCAACATGAGCAGGGGCCTTATGGCGTAATAAGTTGTGTATTAAGGGTGTTTACCGTGAGCAGGATCTTGTGGCATAATAAGGTAGTATGAAGGGTGTTCACCGCGAGCAAGGGCCTTATGGCATATTAAGGTGGTATGAAGGGTGTTCACCGCGAGCAAGGTCCTTATGGCATAATAAGGTGGTATGAAGGGTGTTCACCGCGAGGAAGGGCCTTATGGAATAATAAGGTGGTATGAAGGGTATGCACCACGAGAAGGGCCTTATGGCATAATAAGGTGGTATGAAGAGTATGCACCGCGAGCAGGGGTGATATGAAGGGTGTTCACCGCGAGCAGGGCCTTATGCCATAATAGAGTGGTCTGAAGGGTGTTCACCGCGAGAAGGGCCTTATGGCATAATAAGGAGGTCTGAAGGGTGTTCACCGCGAGAAAGGCCTTATAGCATAATAAGGTGGTATGAAGGGTGTTTACCGTGAGCAAGGGCCTTATGGGGTAATAAGGTGGTATGAAGGGTGTTCACTGTGAGCAGGGGCCTTATGGCGTAATAAGGTGGTATGATGGGTGTTCACCATGAGCAGGGCCTTATGGCGTAATAAGGTGGGATGAAGGGTGTTCACCGTGAGCAAGGGCCTTATGGCGTAATTAGGTGGTATGAAGTGTGTTCACCGTGAGCAAGGGCCTTATGGCGTAATAAGGTGGGATGAAGGGTGTACACCTGTGAGCAAGGGCCTTATGGCGTAATAAGGTGGGATTCAGGGTGTTCACCGTGAGCAGGGACATACGGTGTAATATGGCGGTATGAAGGGTGTTCACCGCGAGCAAGGGCCTTACGGCATAATAAGGTAGGATGAAGGGTGTTCACCGTGAGCAGGGGCCTCATTGCGTAATAAGGTGGTATGAAGGGTGTTCACCGTGAGCAGGGACCTCATGGCATCATAAGGTGGTATGAAGGGTGTTCACCGTGAACAGGGGGCTTATGGCATAATAAGGTGGTATGAAGGGTGTTCCCCGTGAGCAAGGGCCGTATGGCGTAATAAGGTGGCATGAAGGGTGTACAACATGAGCAGGGGCCTTATGGCGTAATAAGGTGTGTATTAAGGGTGTTTACCGTGAGCAAGGGTCTTACGGCATAATAAGGTGGTATGAAGGGTGTTCACCGTGAGGAAGGGCCTTATGGAATAATAGGGTGGTATGAAGGGTATGCACCACGAGAAGGGCCTTATGGCATAATAAGGTGGTATGAAGAGTATGCACCGCGAGCAGGGGTGATATGAAGGGTGTTCACCGCGAGCGGGGCCTTATGCCATAATAGGGTGGTCTGAAGGGTGTTCACCGCGAGAAGGGCCTTATGGCATAATAAGGAGGTCTAAAGGGTGTTCACCGCGAGAAAGGCTTTATAGCATAATAAGGTGGTATGAAGGGTGTTTACCGTGAGCAAGGGCCTTATGGGGTAATAAGGTGGTATGAAGGGTGTTCACCGTGAGCAGGGGCCAATGGCGTAATAAGGTGGTATGATGGGTGTTCACCATGAGCAGGGCCTTATGGCGTAATAAGGTGGGATGAAGGGTGTTCACCGTGAGCAAGGGCCTTATGGCATAATAAGGTGGTATGAAGTGTGTTCACCGTGAGCAAGGGCCTTATGGCGTAATAAGGTGGGATGAAGGGTGTACACCTGTGAGCAAGGTCCTTATGGCGTAATAAGGTGGGATTCAGGGTGTTCACCGTGAGCAGGGCCTTACGGCGTAATAAGGTGGAATGAAGGGTGTTCACCGTGAGCAGGGACATACGGTGTAATATGGTGGTATGAAGGGTGTTCACCCCGAGCAAGGGCCTTACGGCATAATAAGGTGGGATAAAGGGTGTTCACCGTGAGCAGGGGCCTCATGGCGTAATAAGGTGGTATGAAGGGTGTTCACCGTGAGCAGGGGCCTCATGGCACAAGGGTGTTCACCGTGAGCAAGGGCCGTATGGCGGAATAAGGTGGTATGAAGGGTATTCAACATGAGCAGGGGCCTTATGGCGTAATAAGTTGTGTATTAAGGGTGTTTACCGTGAGCAGGATCTTGTGGCATAATAAGGTAGTATGAAGGGTGTTCACCGCGAGCAAGGGCCTTATGGCATATTAAGGTGGTATGAAGGGTGTTCACCGCGAGCAAGGTCCTTATGGCATAATAAGGTGGTATGAAGGGTGTTCACCGCGAGGAAGGGCCTTATGGAATAATAAGGTGGTATGAAGGGTATGCACCACGAGAAGGGCCTTATGGCATAATAAGGTGGTATGAAGAGTATGCACCGCGAGCAGGGGTGATATGAAGGGTGTTCACCGCGAGCAGGGCCTTATGCCATAATAGAGTGGTCTGAAGGGTGTTCACCGCGAGAAGGGCCTTATGGCATAATAAGGAGGTCTGAAGGGTGTTCACCGCGAGAAAGGCCTTATAGCATAATAAGGTGGTATGAAGGGTGTTTACCGTGAGCAAGGGCCTTATGGGGTAATAAGGTGGTATGAAGGGTGTTCACTGTGAGCAGGGGCCTTATGGCGTAATAAGGTGGTATAATGGGTGTTCACCATGAGCAGGGCCTTATGGCGTAATAAGGTGGGATGAAGGGTGTTCACCGTGAGCAAGGGCCTTATGGCGTAATAAGGTGGTATGAAGTGTGTTCACCGTGAGCAAGGGCCTTATGGCGTAATAAGGTGGGATGAAGGGTGTACACCTGTGAGCAAGGGCCTTATGGCGTAATAAGGTGGGATTCAGGGTGTTCACCGTGAGCAGGGACATACGGTGTAATATGGCGGTATGAAGGGTGTTCACCGCGAGCAAGGGCCTTACGGCATAATAAGGTAGGATGAAGGGTGTTCACCGTGAGCAGGGGCCTCATTGCGTAATAAGGTGGTATGAAGGGTGTTCACCGTGAGCAGGGACCTCATGGCATCATAAGGTGGTATGAAGGGTGTTCACCGTGAACAGGGGGCTTATGGCATAATAAGGTGGTATGAAGGGTGTTCCCCGTGAGCAAGGGCCGTATGGCGTAATAAGGTGGCATGAAGGGTGTACAACATGAGCAGGGGCCTTATGGCGTAATAAGGTGTGTATTAAGGGTGTTTACCGTGAGCAAGGGTCTTACGGCATAATAAGGTGGTATGAAGGGTGTTCACCGTGAGCAGGGCCTTGTGGCGTAATAAGGTGGTATGAAGGGTGTTCACCGTGAGCAGGGCCTTATGGCGTAATAAGGTGGTATAAAGGGTGTTCACCGTGAGCAACGGCCTTATGGTGTAATAAGGTGGTATGAAGGGTGTTCACCGTGAGAAGGGGCCTCACGCCGTAATAAGGTGGTATGATGGGTGTTCACCGTGAGCAGGGGCCTGATGGCGTAATAAGTTGGTATGAAGGGTGTTCACCGTGAGCAGGGGCCTTATGGCATAATAAGGTGGTATGAACGGTGTTCACCGTGAGCAAGGGTGTTTACCGTGAGCAAGGGCCCTATGGGGTAATCAGGTGGTATGAAGGGTGTTCATCGTGAGCAGGGCCTTATGGCGCAATAAGGTGGTATGAAGGGTGTTCACCGGGAGCAAGGGCCTTATGGCGTAATAAAGTGGGATGAAGGGTGTACACTTGTGAGCAAGGGCCTTATGACGTAATAAGGAGGTATGAAGGGTGTTCACCAAGAGCAGGGCCTTATAGCATAATAAGGTGGTATGAAGGGTGTTCACCGAGAGCAAGGGCCTTATGGCATAATAAGGTGGTATTAAGGGTGTTCACCGTGAACAGAGCCTTATGGCATAATAAGGTGGTATGAAGGGTATGCATCGCGAGCAGGGCCTTATGGCATAATAAGGTGGTATTAAGGGTGTTCACCGTGAACAGAGCCTTATGGCATAATAAGGTGGTATGAAGGGTGTTCACCGTGAGCAGGGCCTTGTGGCGTAATAAGGTGGTATGAAGGGTGTTCACCGTGAGAAGGGGCCTCACGGCGTAATAAGGTGGTATGATGGGTGTTTACCGTGAGCAGGGGCCTTATGGCATAATAAGGTGGTATGAAGGGTGTTTACCGTGAGCAAGGGCCTTATGGGGTAATCAGGTGGTATGAAGGGTGTTCACCGTGAGCAGGGCCTTATGGCATAATAAGGTGGTATGAAGGGTGTTCACCGTGAGCAAGGGTGTTTACCGTGAGCAAGGGCCTTATGGGGTAATCAGGTGGTATGAAGGGTGTTCACCGTGAGCAGGGCCTTATGGCGCAAAAAGGTGGGATAAAGGGTGTTCACCGTGAGCAAGGGCCTTATGACGTAATAAGGTGGTATGAAGGGTGTTCACCGTGAGCAAGGGCCTTATGGCGTAATAAGGTGGGATGAAGGGTGTACACTTGTGAGCAAGGGCCTTATGGCGTAATAAGGAGGTATGAAGGGTGTTCACCACGAGCAGGGCCTTATAGCATAATAAGGAGGTATGAAGGGTATGCACCGCGAGCAGGGCCTTATGGCATAATAAGGTGTTATGAAGGGTGTTCACTGCGAGCAAGGGCCTTATGGCATAATAAGGTGGTATGAAGGGTAAGCATCGTGAGCAGGGCCTTATGGCATAATGTGGTATGAAGGGTGTTCACCGTGAGCAAGGGCCTTATGGCATAATAAGGTGGCATTAAGGGTGTTCACCGTGAACAGAGCCTTATGGCATAATAAGGTGGTATGAAGGGTATGCACTGCGAACAAGGGCCTTATGGCATAATAAGGTGGTATGAATGGTATGCACCATGAGCAGGGCCTTAAGGCATAATGTGGTATGAAGGGTGTTCACCGTGAGCAAGGGCCTTATGGCATAATAAGGTGGTATGAAGGGTGTTTACCGTGAGCAGGGGCCTTATGGCTTAATAAGGTGGTATGAAGGGTGTTCACCGCGAGCAAGGGCCTTATGGCATATTAAGGTGGTATGAAGGGTGTTCACCGCGAGCAAGGTCCTTATGGCATAATAAGGTGGTATGAAGGGTGTTCACCGTGAGGAAGGGCCTTATGGAATAATAAGGTGGTATGAAGGGTATGCACCACGAGAAGGGCCTTATGGCATAATAAGGTGGTATGAAGAGTATGCCCCGCGAGCAGGGGTGATATGAAGGGTGTTCACCGCGAGCGGGGCCTTATGCCATAATAGGGTGGTCTGAAGGGTGTTCACCGCGAGAAGGGCCTTATGGCATAATAAGGAGGTCTAAAGGGTGTTCACCGCGAGAAAGGCCTTACAGCATAATAAGGTGATATGAAGGGTGTTTACCGTGAGCAAGGGCCTTATGGGGTAATAAGGTGGTATGAAGGGTGTTCACCGTGAGCAGGGGCCTTATGGCGTAATAAGGTGGTATGATGGGTGTTCACCATGAGCAGGGCCTTATGGCGTAATAAGGTGGGATGAAGGGTGTTCACCGTGAGCAAGGGCCTTATGGCATAATAAGGTGGTATGAAGTGTGTTCACCGTGAGCAAGGGCCTGATGGCGTAATAAGGTGGGATGAAGGGTGTACACCTGTGAGCAAGGTCCTTATGGCGTAATAAGGTGGGATTCAGCGTGTTCACCGCGAGCAAGGGCCTTACGGCATAATAAGGTGGGATGAAGGGTGTTCACCGCGAGTAGGGGCCTCATGGCGTAATAAGGTGGTATGAAGGGTGTTCACCGTGAGCAGGGGCCTCATGGTATAAGGGTGTTCACCGTGAGCAAGGGCCGTATGGCGGAATAAGGTGGTATGAAGGGTATTCAACATGAGCAGGGGCCTTATGGCGTAATAAGTTGTGTATTAAGGGTGTTTACCGTGAGCAAGGGCCTTACGGCATAATAAAGTGGTATGAAGGGTATTCACCGTGAGCAGGGCCTTGTGGCGTAATAAGGTGGTATGAAGGGTAATCACCGTGAGCAGGGCCTTATGGCGTAATAAGGTGGTATGAACGATGTTCACCGTGAGCAACGGCCTTATGGTGTAATAAGGTGGTATGATGGGTGTTCACCGTGAGAAGGGGCCTGATGGCGTAGTAAGTTGGTATGAAGGGTGTTCACCGTGATTAGGGGCCTTATGTCATAATAAGGTGGTATGAAGGGTGTTCACCGTGAGCAAGGGTGTTTACCGTGAGCAAGGGCCTTATGGGGTAATCAGGTGGTAGGAAGGGTGTTCACCGTGAGCAGGGCCTTATGGCGCAATAAGGTGGGATGAAGGGTGTTCACCGTGAGCAAGGGCCTTATGACGTAATAAGGTGGTATGAAGGGTGTTCACCGTGAGCAAGGGCCTTATGGCGTAATAAGGTGGGATGAAGGGTGTACACTTGTGAGCAAGGGCCTTATGGCGTAATAAGGAGGTATGAAGGGTGTTCACCATAAGCAGAGCCTTGTGGCATAATAAGGTGGTATGAAGGGTGTTCACCGTGAGCAAGGGCCTTATGGGGTACTAAGGTGGTATGAAGGGTGTTCACCGTGAGCAGGGGCCTTATGGCGTAATAAGGTGGTATGATGGGTGTTCACCATGAGCAGGGCCTTATGGCGTAATAAGGTGGGATAAAGGGTGTACACCTGTGAGCAAGGGCCTTATGGCGTAATAAGGTGGGATTCAGGGTGTTCACCGTGAGCAGGGCCTTATGGCATAATAAGGTGGTATGAAGGGTATGCATCGTGAGCAGGGCCTTATGACATAATAAGGTGGTATGAATGGTATGCACCGTGAGCAGGGACTTATGGCATAATGTGGTATGAAGGGTGTACACCGTGAGCAAGGGCCTTATGGCATAATAAGGTGGTATGAAGGGTGTTCACCGTGAGCAAGTGCCTTGTGGTATAATAATGTGGTATGAAGGTTGTTCACTGTGACCAGGGGCATTGTGGCATAATAGGGTGGTATGGAGGGTGTTCACCGTGAGCAGGGCCTTGTGGCGTAATAAGGTGGTATGAAGGGTGTTCACCGTGAGCAGGGCCTTATGGCGTAATAGGGTGGTATGAACGGTTTTCACCGTGAGCAGGGCCTTATGGTGTAATAAGGTGGTATGAAGGGTGTTCACCGTGAGAAGGGGCCTCACGGCGTAATAAGGTGGTATGATGGGTGTTCACCGTGAGCAGGGGCCTCATGGCGTAATAAGTTGGTATGAAGGGTTTCACCGTGAGCAGGGGCCTCATGGCATAATAAGGTGGTATGAAGGGTGTTCACCGCGAGAAGGGCCTTATGGCGTAATAAGGTGGTATTAATTGTGTTTACCGTAAGCAGGGCCTTGTGGTATAATAAGGTGGTATGAAGGGTGTTCACCGTGAGCAAGGGCCTTATGGCATAATAAGGTGGTATTAAGGGTGTTCACTGCGAGCGGGGCCTTGTGTCATAATAAGGTGGTATGAAGGGTGTTCACCGTGAGCAAGGGCCTTATGGCATAATAAGGTGGCATGAAGGGTGTTCAACGCGAGCAGGGCCTTGTGGCATAATAAGGTGGTATGAAGGGTGTTCACCGTGAGCAAGAGCCTTATGGCGTAATAAGGTGGGATGAAGGGTGTACACTTGTGATCAAGGGCCTTATGGCGTAATAAGGTGGGATGAAGGGTGTTCACCGTGAGCAGAGCCTTATGGCATAGTAAGGTGGTATGAAGGGTATGCACCGCGAGCAGGGCCTTATGGCATAATAAGGTGGTATGAATGGTATGCACCGTGAGCAGGGCCTTATGGCATAATAAGGTGGTATGAAGGGTGTTCACCGTGAGCAAGGGCCTTAAGGCATAATAAGGTGGTATGAAGGGTGTTCACCGCGAGGAAGGGCCTTATGGAATAATAAGGTGGTATGAAGGGTATGCACCACGAGCAGGGCCTTATGGCATAATAAGTTGGTATGAAGAGTATGCACCGCGAGCAGGTGTGATATGAAGGGTGTTCACCGCGAGCAGGGTCTTATGCCATAATAGGGTGGTCTGAAGGGTGTTCACCGCGAGAAGGGCCTTATGGCATAATAAGGAGGTCTGAAGGGTGTTCACCGCGAGAAGGGCCTTATGGCGTAATAAGGTGGTATGAATTGTGTTTACCGTAAGCAGGGCCTTGTGGTATAATAAGGTGGTATGAAGGGTGTTCACCGTGAGCAAGGGCCTTATGGCATAATAAGGTGGTATTAAGGGTGTTCACTGCGAGCGGGGCCTTGTGGCATAATAAGGTGGTATGAAGGGTGTTCACCATGAGCTGGGGCCTTAAGGCATAATAAGGTGGTATGAAGGGTGTTCACCGTGAGCCGTGGACTTATGGAATAATAAGGTGGTATGAAGGGTGTTCACCGTGAGCCGGGGCCTTATGGCATAATAAGGTGGTATGAAAGGTGTTCACCGTGAGCAAGGGCCTTATGGCATAATAAGGTGGTATGAAGGGTGTTCACCGTGAGCAAGGGCCTTATGGCATAATAAGGTGGTATGAAAGGTGTTCACCGTGAGCAAGGGCCTTATGGCATAATAAGGTGGTATGAAGGGTATTCACCGTCAGCAGGGCCTTATCAAGTGGAAGTCTTGTTTCTGGGAGCTGCCCGTGTTACCTGCATGCCTGAGGCGTGACTAACTTTCACTTCAAGCACATGAACAGAGTCCTTTCGGCAGGAATATTTGCATACGAGTTGACCCCCTTGCCGTCCGGCCCCAGATCACCCCCTTCTTGGACGTTCCCCGGGCAGGGCTCTTTGGGGTCGTCTTATGTAAAGAGCAGCAGTGGTGCCACCCTGCAACGGGGAAAGCTTGGAGAGATCTCGTCGGTGGGACACATTTAGGCAGAAGGAGGCTGGTTCATCGGACACCCGAAACTATAGACTCAAGAAATCCCCAAGGTGACTCAGCGAGTTCAAAGGTCGAGAGGTCGCATCTGAGCCTGGTCCTATCTGCCTTCCACCCTTTTGAGTAAATTGGGTACGAGTAGCAGGATTAAATTGTGTAATACTCGTATTTAATTAAAGCACCTAGAAACGACAGACGTGCGCTACCCAAAAGCAATGAATTATTATAGCAAATAGGATTTGAAACAAAGGAAAACAGGACATTACGGCAAAGCAAGAGAGTGATGAACAAAAGCCAACAAAATGTCCCTTTTGTTTTCTGACAGTAGGGTTGGATCCCAGAAGGCGTTGTCGAATTAAATGCAACTATCGATTCATCCTGATTCTGGCACTGGGGGTTGCAGACTGTTTAAATTATGATCTAGACAACATAAAGGCGCTTTCGTGTTATTTGACGTTAGATTGAAATGAGCTGATTTGTGAAAATTGAGCCCAGACTTACTTTACAGCCAGGTTTATATCCAGCAATGACACTGTACATGAACTAGTAATTTCCAGACGCCTACACTCCCTCCCCAAAAATACTATGAACCCGTCTTCCAGTTAAGAAAGTGGCTCAGCGTCACAACTTCTCCTTGTAAGCACTTTGTAGCACGTGCACGCTGTAGGAGAGTAGGATCTGCACTTATGTTGCCCCCACTTTTTTTCTGATGTTAAAACTGGTTTCTGGCTATAGTGTGGCTGGGACCCTGCTAATCAGGGCCCCAGTCTCTCTGTTCTCTCTAAACAACTTGGAGTGCATATTAGATGCACTAGTGATTGGATACTGTGGTACCTTATGAGCCCCTAGTATATGGTACCTTAGGTACCAAGGGCATAGGTACTTCACAGGCCTACCAGGGGCTGAAGCATGTATTATGCCACCCCTGGGAGGCAGACTAAATCTGACACCACAGGCCTGCTACTGCAGCCTGAGTGAGGTAGTGTTAGCACTCCTCACTGAGATACAGGTTCCCTATATCTCACCTTACACACACATATACGCCTATCAGTCACCCCTAAGACAGGCCCTATCAATCCGCAGGGCAGGGTGCGTGGTTTACATGTGAGGGGGTACCTCTGCCTGAGCAGGGCCCCTCAGCAGCCCTCAGAGTCTATTCTCTGTGGCTGTTTGTGGATGCGGTTAAACCATATACTCTTAAGTGCATTATAACCTCGCGGTAAATGCTAACTCTGGGATGGCTGCATCAAAACATGTCGTGTTTGGTGTCAAACGCTTTGAAATCATACCCCCACACCAGTAACTGGTGTGGAGTATGATCCCACCATTCTAGAGGGGAAGACATGTACCTACTGTGGAAACACAGTAGAATCCTGAAAGAGCTCTGGCATCACAAAATGGATGTCACCAGCACAGACACTGGGCTGCCCTCCTGCTGCTGACCGAAACTCACAGTGGAGGAGGCCCAACAAAAGGCATCCTGTCACAGGGAGGTGTCACCACCTCCCAGACAGGATTTAGTGTATTGGGGCTGGTGGGTTTACTCCTTGAGTGCATTGAAGTCCTGCACTGGGGGAGCAGTAGGCTTCTCTGTGCATATGCCAGCTCAAACTGGTTCAGGGGCTACCTGCCCTTGCTCTGGAGCGAAACTGGACAAAGGGAAGTGGGTGTAACCAACCACTCCCCTGACCCTCCCATAGGAGTGGTCATAGAGCTAGTCCCTCCCTTTCTTTAGTATAAGTTAGGGAACCCTTGCCATTGCAAGTTAGATATCCCTGGACCACGCTCTACAAGAAGAATCCTGGACCTTTGACGTTCCACTACCTTTGGAAGACTGAAGAATCTCCCTTGGAGTCAAGAACTGATTCCCCTGCTTGGCAGGCACCAAAACTTTGAATCACCGGTCGCAAACTTTCCCGCTTTCGCCAGAGTCCAAAGTCCCTGCAGCCCTGGAAGTCGATTTCCTAACTTCTCGAAGGTGATTGTGAGTCCCCAGCAGCGCTGAGGTGAGTGGACCCCACGAGTGACGAGGAACAGCAATACCCGGGTACCGTGCACTATTTTCGAGTGCAATCCCTTCAGAGGCCTACCTCGTCCCGAGTGACCGTGGGCTCCTGTGAAGTGAATCCTCACGAGGTGTCTTCGCGATCCCTTGCCCGTTGGCTTGTGGGTCCCCTGAAGACTTTTCTACAGAACCAAAGGGCTCCCCTTGGTGCTCCAGGCCTGCCCTGACTTACCCTTGCTGGGTGAGTCCCTCAGACCTTGCTGGTCTGCACTGCTGACTCTCTTCATATTCCACGAGACTTGCTGTTGCCAAGGCTTGTTGGCTCCAATCCGGTTGCCGACACCTCAGTAAGCTGCAGACATTGTGGGACACTCCGAATCCAGCTCCTGCTTGTCGTCGATGCATCCTGGACCTCGTGAATGAAGAGTCAAGACACCCGTGATCACCTGAAATCACCCGACGAATGTGGGCATCCATCCTCCTGGGCCCGGGTCTCTGGCAAGTGACTTTGAACACTGTCTCCTCTGCTTTCAGGTCTTCTTTCTTCAGAATCCAGCCTTGGATTCCACCCGTCACTTCTCCAGTCTTCACAAGCAGCAAGTCTTCTTTGGCTCCCATTGAAAACTACGCCGTGACCCGACACCAAAAGACACCTATGCACCCGGCTTCTCTGGGTGAGGTAACTTGTGCACTCCGGTGCTCCTGTGTGTGTTGGCTCTAGAACTACTTACCCTGTAAGTGACTTGCTTTTAGACTCTCCCGAAGTACCCTAAAACTTTAAAATTCCAACCGCGACTTGCTCCATTGGGATCCGCGGCTGTGTTCTCACACTGCATGCGTCTCCCGAGGGTCCATTACTTACCTGCCTTGGGTGGATTAGTGAGGCCCCAGCGCTTCTGAAGACTTTAGGCCTTCTCCCTTCTCAAATCGTTCTTCTTATACCTCTTTTTTAGTATATGATCTGGTACGCCCCTAGGGCCCCAGCCATATTTGTGCTTAATTTGTTGTGAAACATTGATTTGTGCATATGTTCCTGACTTCTAATCTCGTAAAGAGATTAGTAGAGTGTGTCTAGTAATAAATACATATATATTTCATATATATACCTGTGTGGTGTCCTTTCATTTGGTAATTCAAGAGATTATAAGGTAAAACAAGCTGCTTTACATTCCTCAGAGACTTAGCCTGAAGGCTGCTCTCCACAGCTACCACTAGGATAGCTTTCTTTAAAATGTTGTCTTTAACCTATCTACCATAAGAGTCAAATTGGACTGGTGCAAGGTGGCCACTTTAATTAGTGACCATCATATGCCAGCCCAACTTCTCACATTGGTGGGCAGAGTGTGGTATTCCAGCTTGCCATTGTTTTACCAGAAAGTCTCTATTTGAATTACTAACTGAAAACCACTAAAGGTACTCAAGGTACATATAAAGTCAAGCTTAGTATCAACAAGTTCTACTGAACTTAGAGCTGTTTGTGAAGGGATAGCACACCCTTGCTACAGCTCAAGCTAGGATCAGTAGGCCACAAACTAGTGTAGGTAGTACAACACTGCACATCACTAGAATGTCCTCAAGGGCTGGAGCCAGTGGGTCCATCCCATCTCAGTACAAAGATATAGCCTACACTGAACTGAAGGCCTTATGCTTTGAAAGAAATCTGAGGGTGGGCAGGAGTCCCTCATCACAGCACCTGATAGATCTGCTAGTAGCAGATGACCTGAAACAAGCTCTAGGAGCAAGTGGGTCTGGATCAGGGGGTGGGTCAAACATAGTCTCTGGGTCTGATGATGAAAATCAAGATGACCTGGAGTCTGTGGATGAAGGGCCAGACTCAGAAGAGTCTGAAAGGAACAGAGGAATTCTCCCTAAGAGAACTGACAGAGTGGGAGACAGGCCTAGGTCCCTCTCAAGGGACTCTGACAGGTCATATCACTCTGGAAGAAAATCTGTTCCACAGAAGAACTCCAACGTTCCCAGGGAGACCTCTTCTGAGAGAAGGTACAAATTGCTGCAGTATGAGGAAGCTAGGCTTGCTCTCAGAACCAAGCAATTGGCCTTAGATAGGGAAGCCTTCGAGCTCCAAAGAGCTTCAAAGAAGGAGGGGTTAGATACCCCTGGTGGCAGCAACAGTGTCCCTAGAGGCAGAGATTACATTCCAGACCATAGGAACCTGTCCAAGGTTGTTCCTCCCTACCAGAGTGGGGATGATATCCACAAGTGGATAACTGCTATGGAGAGGGCCTGTAAAGTTCAACAGGCCCCCCAGAAACAGTGGGCAGCAATCTTGTGGCTCTCCTTTTCAGATAGAGGTAGAGAAATATTGTTGTTTTTTTAAACACATGTGCTAAACAGGTGCCCATTTATTGCCCAGATGCTCTAATAAGATCCAGCCTTACTAAAGATGGATTTTTCTCTGTTGCTTAGTTCACACGTGTCATGGCCGTAGAAGAATTGCTGCAGTTTCTTAAAAACATGTCAGGCACCATTTTCTTCATGTATCTGTATTTACCCTGCAAGTCAGAGATTCAGATCAGCCACAATAGGGCAGCGGGCTTTCATCCTCAAGAGAGGAGTGAATAAGTACCAGTGAGTGCTCCTTCCCCCTTATTGTGACCCTGAGGGACCAAAACATTTTAGTAGATCACCCACAGGAAAATGTTTCTGGTTGCCGTGATTTAATGTTTTTATCTTGGAATGTGGCGGAGCAAAACACAAAGATAATTGACCCAGAATGGGGTAAATTTATGGACTCTTTTCATTTCTGTATACTACAGGAAACATGGGCAGTAGGGTGTGTCCATAGGGTTGGCTTCACCACATATAGTGTCGAAGCGATACAGCCTTCGGTTGGTCGCCCAGCGGGTGGCCTCCTGATATGGGTCAAAAATTCACTGTTCTGTAAAGTAAAGGTCCTGCATCTTGGCTGTCCCGAGCTACTTGGTTTAGAACTGTCCCTAGGTAAGGGGTCTGAAAAAATTATACTCTTTAATATATACAATCGGCTCCACAGCCCACATAGACTCTCAGGGACAATAACATCGTTGGCCAACTACCTTGATTCGATCACGGGAAATCAACGGTTGGTTGTCGCCGGTGATTTTAATACATATTTTGAACCGGTGAATTCCATACAGGATCTCATCCTTGAGGGGGATAAGGCTAGGGGGATTGCAAATCTTTAGATTCCACCCATTAAGAAAACTACAAGGGTGGGGCAACAAGTACTATCGTTTACTATCGCCTATGGTGTTAGAGCCTGTAATGGCAGAACAGACTCTGATAGAGTAGCAGGTCATACTTTTAAGAGGGGGGCATCAAAAACTCGGATTGATTATATCCTTGTTGACTTAGATCTGTGGTCACTAGTCAAAGATATGGCCATTATTATAGGGAAGATAGTGATCATAACGCTTTGGTGCGTACAATGTCGGGACTAGTTACTCTGTGTAGGCACTCTAGGTCTGAGTCTGTAGAGGTCATCACAAATAACAACAATAGGAGAGTCAAATGGCCAATGGTCTTAGCCAAATCAAACTCTCTCCCCCAAATATATTCTGTGGTGGAGCGGTCTCTTAAAGATCTAAGTATTCCCACAATTGGGTTAGGGGCGGTCATGAGTATTTTTCATGAATTAACTACAAGTTTAAAACCTTTCTTTTATAAACAAAGTAACAGAGTTAAGCAGCAAATAACACCCTGGTTCAATGATGCTTGTAAAATGGTTAGGAACGAGCTAATGGTGATGGTAAAAACAAAATCCCATTTGGAAATCGTTAATGGCAGAAGGTTATATAAACTAGCCCAAAACAAAGCAAAACGGGACTGGGAGTTTGAAAATTGGAAACTGCTTTTAGAAGCTGCTAAAAATAAGAATAGTCAATATTTCTGGCACCTTCTGGCAAAGGGATCATCTCATCTGGTAGCACAAACTGACTTTCATATTCAGCCGCACGTATGGGAAGATTACTTTGGGGCATTCTTTGCAGATCAAGGGCCGTTGCCCACTCCAGCATTGTTTTAATCCGTGTGAACAGGTAGTAGCTGATCTTATAAATATCACTCTTGCAGAAACAATTATGGCCATTAAGTTCCTGCTGAGTGGTAAAGCACCGGGTCTGGACAAGCTTCCGGGAGACCTGTTTTGGGCTAAACTGTCTGTCTGGGGTCCGTTGCTCCACAGGGTTTACAATACTATTTGGAAGGGGGGTGCAATTCCGGAGACCTGGCGGGGTGCTGAGATTATCCCTATCCACAAAAAGGGCGACAAAGGGTCGCCGGGGAACTATAGGCCCATCAGTCTTATTGATGTAACGCAAAAAGTTTTTTGCAAAATCATCTTGACTAGAATCCAAAACTAGATAGAAGACAACAATGTTCTGTCAAATCTACAGGCAGGATTCAGGGCCGCAAACAGTACCACGGACCAAGTCTTTAGGTTTCTCCTGTTAATCCGGAAAGAAGTCACAATTAGAGGAGGTCACCTATATGTAGTGTTCGTGGACCTAAAGACCGCCTTCGATTCCATCGACCGGTCCCAACTTTTGGCTAGCACTGAGCTCATTGGGTCTACCTGCTTATTTACTCAGACACTTGGTAAGGTTACACCAAGATACCTTCGCCAGGGTCAGGTGGAATACTGAGGGCTCCCTGACAAACGCCATAGCTGTTCGCCAGGGATGCATTCTTGCTCCCACATTGTTTATCCTCAACATTAATGGCCTAATAGGAGAACTTTTTAAATGCGGTGGTGACCCCCCAAAATTGGCTTGAAAGGTAGTGCCCTGTCTGCTTTTTGCAGACGACACACTGCTTATTGCCAGAACACCCTGTGGCATTCAAAATCTATTAAATAAATTTGCCCTAGTTTGCAAAGATAAGGGTCTAGAAATAAATGGTCTGAAGACCAAATATATGGCCTTTAATCCATATAAGTCTAACACGAGGAAACTTACCCTGGGCATGCATAGTTTGGAGCAGGTTGGTTCATTTGACTATCTGGGTATCTGTATCAACGATAGGCCGGCATGGACACCGCAGATAGAAAAAAGCATTGCGACCCTTCAGCATGTTGATTGTGCTATAGTTCAAAGGGCTAGAGCGTTCCCCTTTCGGCCAATATCCCCCATTATTGAAATTCATAGGGCTAAGGGTCTAGGTGCGGCCCTCTATGGGGCCGAATTGTGGGGTTTAGAATACCTGACAGAACTAACTTGTGCTGAAAATAAATTCATGAGCGCCATTATGAACCTCCCAGTGAATACACCACTCCTACCACTTAGACTAGATCTTGGCCTAAAACCTATTGACCATTATGCCATTTTGAGATCAATCCTGTTCTGGATCAGGGTGTGGATAAGCAAAACACAGGTGCCCCTGAGGGAGGCTTAGGTAGAGTTGATTGCTCTGCATAATCAAACAGGCTGCATTAAGTGGTTTAGTAAGATCAAGGTCTTGTTTACAAAAATTGAGATGGTGCAACTGTGGGAAGACCCAGGGTCTATGACTAAACTTACGATCCCTTTAGTCAAAAAAAGGTTCTGGGACCTAATGGTCTCAGAAAGAGTTGACCGGTTTGCACATGGCACTTTGACTGCGGGGTTTTTAAATACCAAAGGAGTATTTGCGTTTGAAGGGTTTCTGGATGATATTGAACCGCCTCAGGCTCGAGCTTTGTATGTCCAGTTTAGATACGGAACCCTTACTTTGAATGCATTGAAGAATTGATGGGGAAACCTGTCTGTTAATTAATTGTGTCCTTTGTGCCATATTTCACCTGAAACCACTGAGCACGTTTTCTTCTGCTGTTCCTTTTACGCTGGACTTAGGAAAACTTGGCTGGCCCCTGTATGTTGCATTTTATCTTTAAATTGTCCTTTGGAAGCCATGCGTATATTTAAGTCAGATACCACAAGCTGGTTGGTATTTGCAGTTTCAAGGTTTTTAATGTTTGCATCGTGGAAAAGGTCAAAAATGGGCAAACTTGTTCCTGTGTTGTAGCACTGGTAATATAATTCCAACCAGATTCATTGGTATTCTGTTCAGACGCAGGCTAATTTTTTATGGAAAATGTAGAAGATTGTTTTATGTATTATATAAATCACTTTTAATGGGTTTTATACTGCCGCATATTCTAATGGTATATTGATTGTGTACTGTATTTTAAGCTGTGAATGATCATATTTTTGATCGATTGAATAAATAAACATTTCCTATTTTTTTTCCTGTGTTATTTTTTGTTTTGTCATTCTCCCTTTTCTGTCCCTCTCGTCATATTTAGCTTTCTGCCTGTACATTCTGTCTACTCTATTTCCTGTCATCTACTCCGTTTCTCCCCTTGTGTTTGCTCATTTGTTTTTTTACTGATTCCTCTTTCTCTGGTCGTTAATAAAGGCAGTGACTTCCAAAACCTTCTTTACTGCATGTCGATTGAAATGTTAAACCGGATTCGCATTGCAAACTAAAGAACCCGCCTCACAACTTTGGAAACGTTAGAAATAAGCCCACTATCTCTTAGCCTTCCTTCTGGGCCACTGTTAACTCCTGAAATAATAGGATGGCAAATGTTGTTGTTTTTAAACACATTTGCTAAACAGGTGCCTCTTTATTGCCCGGATGCTCTAATAAGATCCAGCCTTACTAAAGATGGATTTTTCTCTGTTGCTTAGTTCACACGTGTCACTTAAAATTACTAGACCTAAAGCAACAAGTTGGCCGTAGAAGAATTGCTGCAGTTTCTTAAAAACATGCCAGGCACCATTTTCTTCATTTATCTGTATTTACCCTGCAAGTCAGAGATTCAAATCAGCCACAACAGGGCAGCGGGCTTTCCTCCTCAAGAGAGGAGTGAATAAGTACCAGTGACTTAGCTAGCAATAGTGCCTGCCCTGTTGCATTAGCACTTTGTGGCCATTTGTGAATGGTACATATGGTTAATATATGTTCTTTTGAGTCCACTTGCTTTCCAATCATGGGGTCTGCTCTGGTTGCAGAAGGTTCTTAAGCCTCTTCACACATCTTCATACAAAAGTGTTCCAGGTTCTGAATGAATGATGTTTTTTGTTTGAACCTGAGTGAAATGCTCTCTTGCCAAAGCACATCAGTATAGCCTTTCATCCAGCTGCCAAGTCTATCGCTCATTAAAGGGTTTCTCCTGAGTTTATATATTTATTGCTTTACTCCCACTATAGATTTAAAAAATCACCTCTCTCCAATTCACTGATCTGTATCTCAACTCTACCTGTTTCAATATATCCTCTACTCCCAACTCATACCAAACCTCATTTTACTCCTATAATCTCCCAAATAACTCTTTCTAGATTTTCCCATCCTCTGTCCCTCCTTTGACTCATCCCAAACCTCATTTTACTCCTATAATCTCCCAAATAACTCTTTCTAGATTCTGCCCTCTTCTGTCCCTCATTTGACTCATCCCAAACCTCATTTTACTACTATAATCTCCCAACTAACCCTTTATAAGCTCTTCCCTCCTTGTCCCTCCTATTAACAGACCCACATGCCCACCCCTGAAACGAACAAATTACTTTTCCCTATGCTAATCCACCACTATTCAACCCTGGGATCCGGAGTGGCGGGCTACTTGCTGAAAACGCCTTGACACCTCGTCAGGGGTAGTAAGCGCTATATAAATAAAATTGCAATTAATCACCTTGCCCCATTTGGTCAGTTTTCAGGTTGGTGAGTTTATCTTCTTGAGCCGCCCATGCTGGCTCCCCGAACAACTTGTTTCTGCAGCTCCATTTTATCTAAGTTAAAGTCTTTACACGTTTCAAATTCTCACCCACTACACTAAGCTATACTTTAAGGTTTGCACTATTTCCCCACACAGATGGTAATATGCCTCAACGCACCTTTGAGGGCACCTGCCCTTACTTGAAACTCACCTCGCTTGCTGAGTACCTTCTGCTGGCACCATCATTTCTACTATTGTTATGTACATAATTATTGGTACTGTATGATATGTGACATGATTGCTTTCATTAATAGTGCTATGCTAATATTATTCCCCTGCATATAAAAATGTTCAACACCAAGATCTCTAGCTTTCACAAATGTGAGACCTATTGCATTGCAAATGCTTTTTAGTGGGTGTTGTGTAATATTTGGTATCCGCACTGACAGACGGCAGGCCTCATCTCTGCCTTGAGAGGGGCAGACAGGGAACAATGGCAGACAGGGGACTAAGGCAGAGAGAGGCACACAGGGGAAAAGGCAGACTGGGGACTAAGGCAGGCATACATAAGCAGACAGGGGACTATGGCAGACAGGGGACTATGGCAGACGGGGGACTATGGCAGACGGGGGACTATGACAGACGGGGGACTATGGCAGACGGGGGACTATGGCAGACGGGGGGGACTATGGCAGACGGGGGGACTATGGCAGACGGGGGGACTATGGCAGACGGGGGGACTATGGCAGACGGGGGGACTATGGCAGACGGGGGGACTATGGCAGACGGGGGGACTATGGCAGACGGGGGACTATGGCAGACAGGCAGACAGGGGACCAAGGCAGACAGGGACAGACAGGGGACCAAGGCAGACAGGGGCAGACAGGGGACCAAGGCAGACAGGGGCAGACAGGGGACCAAGGCAGACAGGGGACCAAGGCAGACAGAAGCAGATGGGACTTTGGCAGACAGGGGACTAAGGCAGACAGAAAACAGACGCTCTCTGCTCCAAGCAGAGCTACCGTTAGAAATACACCCATCGCTGCCTTGACAGGGACAGTCAGTATGGTCTCTGGAAAGCGCTGCCCGGGCTTGGGCAACAACAGCCTCATGGGCCAGGACACCCTTCCGAGTGTTAGTGCTCTCTACAAATCTGCAGAACATAACACGGGAGAGTCCATTTGAGATAGACAATCGAATGTCACATAAACTGGAAAATAAGCCAACTCCATAATTCGAGACGAAAAAATGAGCGTAACGAAACACAAATAAATGAACATGATGGGAAAACAAATGAGCATTGTTAAAGCCAATAGGTGGCACCTACGCAAGATCTATTTGATTTGTCAGTGTTTTTTTAGTAACGTTGTATGTTATGGTTTGCTATGGCCTGCCTTTGTATGGTATGGAATAATCTGTGATTGTATGTTAGGGCATGGGTATGATGTGGCCCGTCACGGTCTGTTATTGTACAGTATGGTAGGGTCTGTTATATGGTATAGTACGGTATGGCATGTCAGTGTATGGTATGGCATGTTATTGTATGGCCATGCTGTTATTTATAGCATGTTATAGTATGGCTTGTAATTGTATGATATGTTATGGAGACAGTCATTGTATTGTAAAGCCGGCATGTCATGGCTTGGTAAGGTATTGTGTGGCATAGTATGGAAAGGCCTGTCATTGTATGGTATAGTAGAGTTGATCTTTATTTATCGAGTTTTTTATAGTGCAGACCTGACCCGAAGGCATCAGTGCGCTTCTGAGTTTAAACAGCAGGATTTACAGGGAGTACTTAAGAGCATAAATCTATGAAAAGTCAACAATACAGAAGAAAGAATACAGGGAAAAATATGATGCAATATACAATATATGGAAAATTAAAAGGAGTGGAAGAGTTGTGATGAGACAGGGAAGGGGGGGGAGGGAAACACCAAATTTGTTGCGAGACCCTCAACAGTGTTGTTCCGCCAAAGGCATGTCTCCCGTTGGCGCACTTAGCCACTGATCGTTACATCATTGGGTCTTTTCCTCCACCAGAAGAGATTGTCTCTTAAATCTGAGACCATGTGGGATTCACCATGTGAGGACAAAAAGTTTAAAAATACCGCCTACCTTTAGAAAGGACACATTTTATTAAGAAGATCAAAGGTAGTGGTATGATTAAAAAATGTGAAAAGAGGTATTAGGTGTCTCTCACATCTATCTCTGGAAGAACCAGGTCAACATGTTTCAGACAACTTTGCGCCCTATGGGTCAATGGCTTTCGTCAGGACTGAAAGGTTGTTTTATAGGATCCCTTTCATGAAGTCAAATTAAATCAAATGGGACACCTTCCCTCCAACTTCTGAAGTTTTGTTCTTCTTTTTTGGTCATATGGGACTCTTTGTCCAGTCCTAGAAGGAGGCAAAAAGACACGGAGAACAATGTGTTATGTGTTAGAATCTAGTACTGATGTTGTCCCATATTTCTAATAATGCATGCACCCAATGATTTCTAGAAATGGGTAATTTTGCTCCATTAACTGCGAACATCTTCAACCCTTTTGGGGTTGTTCATCTATTTGAGCAAATGTTATAATTGCTCATGTATTCCATACAAGGATGGATCTTAATTTGGGGGGTGGGGGGGAAGTGAAGGGGAGGGTCAATTATCAAAACCTCCTCTATGCGACTTTTTGACAACTAATGCTGTGCAGATCTCACTGTATTCTGAAACGATAAGGAGTTTGAGTATAGGTAGATGTAAACATAGACATTGCTTTGAAAATTAACAGTATGGATAAAGGAATCTGCGACAACAATGTTATGCAAGCTGTATTTTAAGGGAGTGAAATAGTAAAAGATTTTCCATTAATATAATTTTAGAAACTGGTAGAAAACTGTCTTGTAAGGCTTCTGCAGCGTACCTTAGTTTCGGTTTTAGAAGGTCTTCATAGGTCTGGGCAGAGGCGCGGTCTTACTATTCCTTTCATTAAACAGGAGAAGCTATCAAAAATGGAGATTGGAGGGTTATAAATAAAGGAGTGAAAAGGGTTTCAAAATTACGCCGCCTATTGCGGAGACGTTTAGAGAGTCACCCTACAGGTGTAGTTTCCTCTTTACCTTAGTCCTTCAGTGTGCACTCCGCGACTCGTCCTCTCCAGCCTGCATCTTAAAGCAATTGAGGGAAGCTGCCAGGTTTTATAGCAGTGTTCCTTGCCAGGTGTTCCTAATCAGTAAAACAGGAAGACAGAGTGTTTTTTAATCATGACCCCGGGGACTTGGAGTGGTTTTGTCATGCCCCCGGGGGACTTAAAATGACGTTATCTGACCTTGAGACAGAGGTTGATGTTTGCTGGTGCCCCTGGGGTATCTACAACCGCAGTGGTGGCTGGTGGAATTTTAAAGTGGTGAGGCTGTAGAGTAATTACCCAAATTTAATACACCAGTGAGGGAAGCCAGCTGGCCCAACATTTCTGAGGCAGGCTCTGGAGACGTTGTCCCCACACGAATATTTTTTTTAATTATATATATTGCAGCAATTTCCAGTACAATTTCTGTGATAAACGGACCAAAAACAAAGTTCTTATAGGCATTTAGAAAGGAAACCTCAAAAAATATTTCATTGTATTTTTTGTTTGCCAAGCAAGTCTGACCTCAGAAGGGGGGTATGGTATGGTACGGTGAAGAGTCTGCTGCCTTGGCAGGGGGAAGTGTCACGAAAGGCCTAGGAGGAAGCTTCATTATTATTCGAGATAAGTTCAGCTTGTCATTCCATGCCTTTGCTCCAGTTTCAATGTGGTAAGTTAATTAGTAAGAATTTGGTGTGATCCTTAGTGGGAGAGGGGCATATTTCATTTGGATCTTTATTTCGACGCATTAACATCATAAAAGATACAATAAAAACATTCATTTCTCTTACAATTTAACACTTCCTAACACAAGAAAAGATAACGGGATCAAATAAGCTAACCTATTTCCTTGTGTATTCATTGCGTCCGGGTACACAGTATCTAATTACAAGATTTCTTAGCAGGCAAAATTTACATGGGCGAAAATTATACAACAATTAATAATACAATTAATAATAAATGCAATTTAAAAACTATTAAAAAGAATAATTAAATCACTAACCGCTAGGGCATAATTTAAAAAGGTTTTACCAATAAAAAAGTTTAAAAAGTTTAAAACTTTTAAATACTCCTCAAGGTTGGATAATTAGACATGCGATTTGAATACATAATCATCCTACTCATTTTAAGATGTTGGATGAACAATAGTTGTGCATTTATATTAAAAATGTAGGCCCAACTTTGTTCTAATGAAGGTAACAGCAAGAAGAAATCTACTGACTCCAAATACTATCACCTGGCTGGTGTCAGTCTTTAGAATTCTGCCAGCCTCCTTATAGGATCTCGAAGCAATTCAAAGACAGAGCGGCACTATCCACTTTTTCCTTGGTGTTACATAGCTGGAGCAAAAGAGTGGTATATGTAAATCATCTTCCTTTGCATCATGAGCACATGAAGTACAAAGATCACTGCTTAACTTCGCCCAGCTTTTTTCAAGTGCCTTGGTTCCAAGTGTACCATATCTACATTTTAGGTACAACGTTTTTGATAACGGCGGATGGATCTCATCTAAGAAAGATTCAAAAAGTGCTGCATCTTTAGACAATAAAAAATTATCAGTCAATGGACCATGGATTTTTATGTACACTGACTCGTAGCTCACGTATGACCAAAATGACAGTTTAACAATTTTCCTAGAGCACGGGTTCATAGCCTCAGGATCATTCCAGAAGTGGGCTAGTCCTATCATGCCCAGCCAAGTTCTAACATGCTTAAACCAATAAACTTTATTACAGCTATCGAGATCCATAACTTCTTTCAAGCCTTCCTTGTAGTCGAGTAATTCTGGAGTCGTCCACAGTCTGACCCACAGCAATAGTGGTCTTAATATTGCGTGTTGATCTGTTCGTTTCATGTTTAGGTCCAGAAAGAGGGGTGTCAATGGGGTATTAGTAGATAGTTTTAACAATCCCCTAAGGAACTTGTTCTCAAGGCTTTCAAATGTACTTCTACATGCGGGTCCCCATAATTCTGCCCCATATAGTACCGCTGATTGTACCTTGTACTTAAAAATCTCTAGGGCAGGGGTTACTGCCTTGTTCAAGCATTTATTGTGTCTTTTAAGGATTGGGAGACAGTTTTGTTTAAAAACTATCTTGGTCCTTTCTAGCTGTGGTCTCCATGCTAAGGATGAATCTATAGATACACCTAAGTAAATAAAATTCTGCACATAATCAAGCTGCTGTCCATTTAACATTAAGTTTTTCCTAAAATTTTTATGCGGGCTCAGAGCCATGTATTTCGTGGTGTTTGGGAAATGAGGATGGTATCGTCCGCAAAAAGGAGGGACGAGACCCCCAAATCTTGGTGAATCATTGTCACTGTTCTCCATATAAGACGGAATGTCGTTAACAAACAGGGAGAATAAGCTCGGGGCCAGTACACACCCCTGGCGTACTCCCCTCTTTATCGGAATAGCTTTTTCGAGTTCCCCAGTTGGACCCCACCTGACCGTGGCATAATTATCCGTATGTAGCCCCATGACCAATTTTAATAAATCTACTGGAAGTCCCTGGGTTTTCAATGATTCCCACAAAAGTTCTCGGGGGATAAGGTCAAATGCCGCCCGTAAATCAACAAATGCCACGTACAAGTGGCCTTTGCGGAGGGTGACATATTTCCAGTACAAACGATAAAACCTTAGGACTTGGTCAATAGTTCCTATTTTTGCTCTGAACCCAGCTTGATATTTTGTTAAAATTGATTCATCTTCCAACCATGTGTTAAAGCGATTTAATATATGCCTAGCATAGATTTTTTGGGTTATGTCTAGAAGACTTATAGGGCGGTAGTTGACGGGATTGCTTCTGTCTCCCTTTTTAAAAATAGTAATAATTTCCGCTCCATTCCATGTGTCCGGGATTGCTTCCCCAGCCGCAACAGTATTACACAAATGATTAAGATATGGTACCCAGACGTCCAATTCGTGCTTGAATAGGTCGCCTGGTACTTTGTCAAGCCCTGGAGCCTTCCCGTGTTTGACTGAATTAATAGCTAGTTCTGTTTCCTGTAAGTCAAAAACTATTTGTGTGGGTTCGGCATCTACAAGCGACAGAGCGTACTCTTCCTGCACTACACCTTCGGCCCCTTGAGCGGCATACAAATTCATGAAATGGTCAATCCAAGTTGCCTCATCAAGAAAGACCTCTCTTGAGCCCTTCTCCCTTTTGTTACCCTTAGCCACTGTTTCCCAGAATAACTTTTGGTCCTTCATTTTGGCTGCCGACAGCATACAGGACCATAATTCCTCGTCCCATAAAGACTTTGCGTTGGCCAGCACCTTATTATATAATTTCCTGCTTTCTTTGGCTGCCAGAGGGTTTTTGGTTTTAACCGTTTCAATCAAGGTAGATTTTGGTATTCGGCATTCTTTACTGAACCATGATTTACCTACAGGCTGAAAATTCACAACACCCGTCCCATTTTTTGGTCTTTTTGTCATGAGTTCTAATAATTCACTAAAGAACGCTTTGTGTAATTTAAGAAATTGACCAGGTTCACTTTTAGAGGGGTTATAAGTATCGAATATGTTGGTAAGGCAGCTATAAATATTTGCCATTAACTCCTCTTGCTCTAGGATATATGCCCATTTAACAGACCGTCGGTTTTTGCTTAGTATAACATTATCTGGGGCTGCTTGGTATCCTCCCTCTTTAGCTTCCAACCCCATTATTAAACTCTTTACAAAACTAATTTCGAGGGGACGATGATCACTGTCAAATCTTGCTTTGACCGTCAGGTCTTTTGTATATGGCCACAGGTCAGAGGAAACAATAACATAGTCAATTATACTTTGACAGTTGTGTCTCAGAAAAGTAGGTGCCTTGGGACTATCAGATGGTAAACGCCTATTGCATGCCCTCAGTCCATGGCTTGTCAATACCCTTGTGATTTGGAAAGCTAGGGTAGTACCAGCAGCAACCCCATTACTAGATAAGGATGGTATACCATTAGCATTATCTTCATACTCATACAAATTGTTCATACCTACAATGGGCTCAAAGTTGCAATTCATGTCCCCACATATGATCGTGCTTGTTTCCGGGTCCAGAGTATCCAGTATTGACTCTAATTTGTCAGTACATAGTGACTCCTTATAAGATCGGCACGGTCTATTATATACGTTAAAGAGATGGATCACCCGTTTATCATCAGTAACCATTTCCAGTCCGAGTATATCTAATGAGTCAATTCTTAATTGCTGGATGGCTATATTAATAGACACACTAACCCATATTATCAACCCTCCTGAAGGACGGCCTCTTACTGATGGAACTGCATCCAACTGGTAGGTTCTATACCCAACCCTGTGCATGGATTTTGTAGCCCATGTTTCTTGTAGAACACAGATATCAAAAGAATTTATATAATGGTTCCAATCAGGGTCACTTATTTTTGAGCCCACTCCTGCAACATTCCATGAAACAACCTTAGCTAAAGAGGGGCCATGATTTAAGCTGCTACTACCGGCTGGTGAGGTTTTACTTGGCCTCCTAGATGCTCCTGGCCTGGTACGGTTCTGTTCACTCAGCTCTAATTGGTCTATTCGGTCGGCTCCTAATATTGGCCCTGGAGCTTCCTTAAGTTCTTTTATAAATAAGTTATTTTCCCCCTGAATACCGGGCGACAGCAATCGAGGCGGGCTATCATGATGATCTAATGACCTAGGTGGACTGATAACAGAAGTGACAGAAGTGACCGGTGAGACGGATGGACAGAGAATAAATTTATGTTCCTCCCCATGTACTGTGAGTCAATAAACCACCTCCAATCCACTGAACCTATTGTAACAGGGGATGAAGGGTTGTACAAACTGCGAGCCCATCCATTCTCCACGGTACTGCATACTACCGTATTGAGGCCTCCCTGCCCTACGTTGTATTACAGTCCAGCCGTCATCCCCCCCCCACTTCCCAACTATTAGAATTCGAGTCCCTGTACAAATCGCGCCCAATTCCACCCCTAGCTTGGTTTGTGTCCCTGGTCCAGCTCCATCTAATATCGGGCTGTTCCATTGGCGTATAAAAATAAGCCAGGTGTCTTGCCACAATCGATGAACCGTTTTTTCTAGGCACCCCCGAGCAAATATGTCCCACTGGCCGAGGGTCTTCGAATGATACGAACACGCAGTCCCCTTGTGTTCTTTTTCTATTATAACCTACCCAGGGGACCCTCTCTACCATTAAAATATTACTTCTTGTTGTTTATGGTAATGGGTGATTGTTATTTAGCCAATGTGACACTTTATTTTTGAGCGCCCCATACGGTTCTATAGTTGTAGGGCCTAATTCCGGAACCCCAGTCAGGATGACTACGTATTCACACGCTTCTGGGGGTAGATTAATGTTCCTACGCTTTTCTATGTGCGTTTTATCAGCATTATGTGTAGGTATACTGTGAAGAGCCGGAGAGCCGGTTTTTTAACTACTGTTCCATGTGCCACGGGAGACTTTGCACTGGCTTTACCTACGTCAGTATTAGTAAAATTAGGCGTAGGGACCTCAGGTACTGATTTTCTGCCTTTTTCCCTTTCGTTATCAGGTATTTTTAATGTCTGCACTTTACTAATAGGGGCTGGTACCTGAATTACCTTTTTTGACTGGCTAGTGTAGTGTTTTTTTATCTCTTTCTTCAATTCTATAAGTTGTTTTTGTATCCCATCTAATCTTACTTCCATAGGAGTGAGTAGGGTCTTAAAGATTTTTGTCAGGGATGGTATGAGTAGATCTTCATTCCCTATACTTATACCTGTACTATCAGCTGTTGGACTATCTGATAGAATGTCAATATCATCTATAATATTCAGCGGTAGTATTTTGGGGCCAGCCCCTTCTTTCCCAGATTCATGGCCCTGACTTTCCCTTGCTGCCCTTACATTGACTATATCATTTTCATTACACTCCCCTATCTCTACAACTTTGGCGGTTTTAATAGAGGGATGTTTTTTATAAGTCCGCTTACTTTTATTTTTGGGGGGGGATAGCTCCCTCCCTTTTCCCTCTTGTTAGGATATTATTACTATCTGCCTGAATGTCTAGCTGTGGGTCTAACAAGGTGCTTCCTATGGTTACCAAACCCTGAGGGTCAAGGACACTACAGTCTTGAAATTCAGAATGTGCACCAGTAGTACTATGGACCACCGCATTTATGTGTAAAATGTTAGAATTGCTTAAAGTGTTATCAGGGGTTAGCACTGGGGTTCGAGCTGTAGCAATGTGACCCATGGAGGACCTCTTAGCTAAAGCGAGGTCTTGAGAGACCCTTCTCTCCATGAGGACAATACCCTGGTCTATTAGTGTGTTAGTGCGTACTATAAAATAGTCTAGTGTTCCTGTTAGTTTTGAGCTACCTACCACAGCTTTACTACTTCTTGTTTCAGGTGAAGTCATATCTATATGATCCAGATAAAAAAAAAATAAAAAAAAATACAAGAAATACAAAAGAGGGTTTTGGATCTTTTGGACTAATAGCTGGGCCAATTACAGTAGTAGCGATAGGGTCCCTGTAGAAGAATGTGGGTAGTACACCGATATCTAATATCCTCTAAACAGTTCTTACCACATCTAAATATAGGCACTAATGAAGAGACGGTCCTATATAGAATAAAAAAGCTTGCTTACAATGTCAGAAGATCATGTGATGGAACAACCAGAATCCCTGGCCCAGTCCAGTCTCTTCAGGCCTCTGAGGGCTTAAGAGGGCCCGCCCTTTGCCCGGGCTTCGCCCGGCGCGTCCCGCGGTGCGCGTTTCCGGTGCAGATTTAAAGCACCTCGTCGGCTCTGGGCGTTGCCAGCAATGTTCAAGGTGCCCCACTGCCTTATGGGAGATGTAGTCAATTTGGAAATGACTACTCGCTGGTCCCAGTGCGAGCGTTTCCCTCAGAGCGGGAAACGCGAGGAGTAGCTGCTTGTGGCGTCCAGTGGGGTTTTTAGAAATCAGCCCCTGTTCCAAGGTCCTGCTTTGGCTACTACTCTCACGATGTGTCTCGGCAGAAAGAAAGGGGCATATGGCTGTTTCATGTGTTGGTTGGAGGTACTAATAGACAAGCTATAGGAGATTAGATTTTGTTAGGGTACAGGGTATGCCTTTTAAGGAGAGGCTGTGATCTTTTAAATGAGGTGTGGGCAATTTGCAGAGATACAATAATAGTGATTATGGCAAAACATGCTTGTTACTTGAGCAGACTTTACTCAATGGAAAGGAAGGAGAGAGTCATTTAAGGGAAAAAGGAGAGCTGACAATTAGAATTTTTAAGTGAATGTTCTTTTTCATGCAGGGTTTTTAGGAATGTCGTAAAGGCTTGCTGAGATAGCATACAGAAACTGTTGAAGGAAACAACGTTATTTGCATGTGATACAATTCAACTGTACGCATTGAGAAAGCCAGCATTCACACATACACCACCATCACCCACCAGGTAAATACAGGTGCGTACATTTGGTTTCATTTTCCCAACCAAACCGATGGAAGAAAACTGTTAAAACAGGAATGTTGCATTTGAAAAGTTTATGCTTGGGATGCTGTTATCCTTTCTGTCTGGTGGTCAGGGTGGGAGAACACAGTCTGTTTTAGCGAGTTTATGTAAAGAAATGCTTCTCAAGGCAGGTAACACTTGGCCTCCAGTCCAGTAGACACCATAGACACCATGACGCTTGAGATCTCACATTTGATTGTCATTAAGCCTTTCTGAAGCAGCAATCAGACACTTAAAAGGAAAGGCGCTGCCTAGAAACGTCCTTATCCGAGTAATAGAAAGGGTGTACCCTCCCCTCACACTTCCCATCTTCAGAACCTGCAGCCCTCAGGAAGAGCAAAGACCAGCAACGGCTCCAAACCAGCTCCTCGTTGACTTCAAAGGGACCGGTCTCTGTTCCTTCCCAGCCATAGGACGAGAGGCAAATGCAAAAAATGTAGAAGAAAATGACATTATTCGAATTTAGTATAATAACACCGTTTACACTCGGTCTGGAAGGGCGATCCCTGCCAGGACATCCGTCCCCATCATACGCATGGGGAGAGGAGTTGGCCTAGCGGCTAGGGCGGTCGACCTAGAATCTGAGGAAACGGGTTCGAGTCTCGGCAATGTCGCTGAACATCCTGTGATTCTGGGCAAATCACTTAATCTCCCCGTGCCTAACAAAAATTAACGTGTCCTCATGCAACGCAACTGGTGCTATGTAAAACGCTCTGATACCCGATACCGGGTCAAGTTTGCGCTATATAAAACTCCAATCTAATTATTTTTTTTTTTATATATGCAAAGCAATAAACATAATACTGTGTTTTGGGGGGAAAGTGGTGTAAAGAGAGGTGGCCAAAGCCTATGCAGCTTCTTGTAATGAGAAGAAATGTGTCTGCTAAAGGGCTGCTCTATTCAGATGCACTTTAGTTATAGCTGCTCATAGCCATAGCAGCACCCGGCACAATCCGAGGGATTTGAAATGACAATGGTTGAAAGGCAGAGCTCCACAGTTGGAACTCTCTGCTGTGCCTCTCTGTGGGCTGTCCACTCCTTGGGGTTCCATCAGGCCAAATGTCCTTGGCTACCAGAGAAGCATCCAGTTCAAGTGACTTTTCAGGGGTCCCTCACCAAATATTGCAGCTTGGGTGTAGGAGGGGTGAGGCGAAAGGTGGGCTGAATTGACTTCATCGTAAATCATTCCTAATCCATCACATCATGAGCCACTTATTCTCTCCTAAGGGGAGTAGCTGCAACTCCCCACCCTCACTCCAACTTCCATCCTTCGTCCCAGTCCTCCGTGTGTGAGGGGTCCTGAGCTAGAGAAATTGTGGAACAGACACTATTAGTCACTACACTTGGGACTGCAATGGTATCCTAGCGCCTTGTTGAAATGCCAATGGGTGACCACTTAGAGGGAAGGGCAGGTCTCTGCTCTACAGGCCTGCCCTGTGCCATTGTTGAAGGAAAGCCTTTATCAGTTTCTACTGCACGTTTAGACAAGCATTGGTAATGCAATAGGTCTCGCATTTACGCAAGTTTGAGATTTTGACATTGCAAATAATAATGCCTTTTATTTAGTTTTTTTGTTTTAAAAACATAAATAAAAGGCATTGTTATTTACAATGCCAAAAGCTGAAACTCTCGAGACCTATTGCATTGCATATGCTTGTTATTTAAAGTCTTGGTAGAAGGGGACACGCAGAACTGGCTCTCATTGGCATGGGTTTGCCTTCAGCTTGTTTCACAGTATTTTCACTAGTGTTCCCTCCAGCGGAGGTGATAACCATACTATTATCAGTGAAATGAGCGAGTAATTTTAACCTCTTCCTATGAGATCTGATTTAAAAAAATGTTGTAACGACAACATGCTTGTAGACTAGTGTTGTTTATTTCTGAGCATTGATTGTTGCACACCCGATGACAATACAAAAAAACCCTGAAAGTAATAATGTGTTTTATTTGGTGCTTCATAATACAAGTTTCCATTTCTAAGCATTGTAAATTACAAGTGTTATTGTTTTACAGTTCACTTTGTGTACTGACCTCGGAAAGATGAAAGGCTAGCTTGGCCTCTTTGGCGTGTGTGAGAAGTTGGCCTGGCATATGCCGGTCACTAGTTATAGTGGCCACCGTGCACCAGTCCAATTCGACTCTTATAGTAGATAGGTTTAAGACAACCTTTTAAAGAAAGCTATCCTAGCGGTAGCTGTGGAGAGCAGCCTTCAGGCTAAGTCGCTGAGGAATGTAAAGCAGCTTGTTTTACTTTATAATCTCTTGAATTACCAAATGAAAGGACACCACACAGGTATATATATGAAATATATATGTATTTATTACTAGACAAACTCTACTAATCTCTTTATGAGATTATAAGTCAGGAACATATGCACAATTCAATGTTTCACAACAAATTAAGCACTTATATGGCTGGGGCCCTAGGGGCATACCAGACCATATACTAAAAAAGAGGTACAAGAAGAACGACTTGAGAAGGGAGAAGGCCTAAGGTCTTCAGAAGCGCTGGGGCCTCACTAATCCACCCAAGGCAGGTAAGTAAAGGACCCATGGGAGACGCATGCAGTGTGAGAACACAGCCGCGGATCCCAATAGACTTCAATGGAGCAAGTCGCGGTTGGAATTTTAAAGTTTTAGGGTACTTCGGGAGAGTCTACAAGCAAGTCACTTACAGGGTAATTAGTTCTAGAGCCAACACACACAGGAGCACCGGAGTGCACGAGTTACCTCATCCAGGGAAGCCGGGTGCATAGAACTTATTGATACTAGCTTGACTTTATATGTACCTGGAGTACCTTAAGTGGTTTTCAGTTAGTAATTCAAATAGAGATTTTCCGGTAAAACAATGGCAAGCTGGAATCCCACACGCTGCCCACCAATGTGAGAAGTTGGCCTGGCATATGCTGGTCCCTAGTTATAGTGGCCACCTTGCACCAGTCCAATTCGACTCTTGGTAGATAGGTTTAAAGACAACCTTTTAAAGAAAGCTATCCTAGTGGTAGCTGTGGAGAGCAGCCTTCAAGCTAAGTCTCTGAGGAATGTAAAGCAGCTTGTTTTACCTTATAATCTCTTGAATTACCAAATGAAAAGACACCACACAGGTATATATATCAAATATATATGTATTTATTACTAAATATACTCTACTAATCTCTTTATGAGATTAGAGCCAGGTAAACATTCAAAAGATCAACAGTTCTCAATAAATTAAGCACAAATATGGCTGTAGCCCTAGGGGCGTACCAGACCATATACTAAAAAAATGGTATAACAAACTCGACTTGCAAAATGAAGATGCCTAGGGCCTTGGGAATCGCTGGGGCTTCACTGCTGCAGTGTTTACAGGTAAGTAATCAGCCCACAGGAGGCGCGTGCAGTGTCTAAACACACACGCGGGTTTCTCATTGGTTTCAATGCAAAATGTCGCGGTTTGTAATTTACAGTTCTAGGGCACTTCGGAGTGGACAACAAGCAAACAACTTACAGGGTAAGTATTTCGAGGGCCAACACACACTTGGACACCTTCATGCAAGAGTTACCTCACCCAGGGAAGCTGGGTGCATAGGTGTCCTTTGGTGTCGGGTCGCGACGCTGTTTTCAATGGAGATCACTGAAGACTTGCTGCTTGTGTCGTCGAGAGAAGTGTCCGCTGGAATCCGAAGATGGATTGGAGTTGCAGAAGACCTAGAAATTGAGGGGACAGAGTTCAAAGTCACTTGCCAGTGACCGGTGGCCAGCAAAATGGATGACCACAGCTGTCGCGTCGCTTCAGGTCGCTGATGTCGTTTTGTCTCTTCGCTCACGAGGTCCAGGAGGGATCGATGAAGACCAGCAGCTGGATTCCGGAGGTCCCACGACGTCTGCAGCTGTTGGCGGTGTCGGCACTCGTATTGGAGTCAACAAACCTTGGCAACTGCAAGTCTCGTATGGATGGAAGATTGTCGATGGATCAGACCAGCAAGGTCTGATGGACTTACCCAGCGAGGGTAAGTGAGGGCAGGCCCAGAGCAACCAAGCGAGCCCTTGAAGTCGATGTGGAAGTCTTCTGGAGGGCTGCTAGCCAACGGGTAAGCAACCGCGAAGACGCCTTTGCAGGAAAAGTTCACCAACAGCCCACGGTCACTCGGGACGAGGTAGGCCACTGATTTTCGGTACTAGACCTGCTAGGAGCTTGGACAACAAATGGTCCAAAGCACAAGTTTGTAGCTCGTCGTTTAGGGCTTGCACTCGAAATCAGTGCACGGTTCCCTGGTATTGCTGTTCCTCATCACTCGTGGGGTCCAGATGCCACAGCTTCGCTGGGGACTCAAAATGGCCGTCGAGAGGTCAGGAAATCCACTTCAGGGGACGCAGGGACTTCGGGCTCCGGCGGGAGCGGTAAAGTTTGCAACCGTAGTTCAGTAGTTTTGGTGCCTGCCAAGCAGGGGAGTCACTCCTTGACTCCAAGGGAGATCCTTCGGTCTTCTAAAGGTAGTAGAACGTTGAAGGGCTAGGATTCTTCTTCTTAGAGCGTCGTCCAGGTGTAATCTAAATTGCATTGGCAATGTGTGGTATCTTATACTGATAAGATGGGAGGGACTAGCTCTATGGCCACTCCTCTAGGAGGGCCAGGGTAGTGGGTGGTTACACCCACTTCCCTTTGTCCAGTTTCGCGCCAGGACAGGGGCAGGCAGCCCCTGAACCGGTTTGAGCTGGCATATGCACAGAGGAGCCTACTGCTCCCCCAGTGCAGGACTTCAAAGCACTCTAAGAGTGCACCCACCCAGCTCCAATACACTAAATCCTGTCTGGGAGGTGGTGACACCTCCCTGTGACAGGAAACCCTTTGTTGGGCTCCCTCCACTGCGAGTTTCGGTCAGCAGCAGGAGGGCAGCCCGGTGTCTGTGCTGGTGGCATCCATTTTGTGATGCCAGGGCTCTTGAAAGATTTCTACCGTGTAGTACAGTGTGTACATGTCGTCCCCTCTAGAAGGGTGGGATCCTACTCCCACACCAGTTACTGGTGTGTGGGTAGGATTCCAAGTTGTTTGACACCAAACACGACATGTTTTGATGCAGTCATTCCAAAGTTAGCATTTACCGCGAGGTTATAATGCACTTAAGAGTATATGGTTTAACCGCATCCACAAACAGCAGCAGAGAATAGACTCTGCCAGCTGCAGAGGGGTCCTGCTCAGGCGGAAGCACCCCCTCACATAGTAAACCAAGCACCCTGCCCTGGGGATTGACAAGGCCTACCATAGGGGTGACTGATAGGTTTATATGTGTGTGTATGGTGAGATATAGGAACCTATACTTCAGTGAGGAGTGCTAACACTACCTCACACAGGCTGCAGTAGCAGGCCTGTGGTGTCAGATTGTGAGTGCTTCCCAGGGGTGGCATACTACATGCTGCAGCCCCTGGTAGGCCTGTGAAATACCAATGCCCTAGGTACCTAAGGCACCATATACTAGGTGCTCATAAGGTACCACAGTATCCAATCACTAGTGCATCTAATATGCACACCAAGTTGTTTAGAGAGATCAGTTAGACTGAGGCCCTGATTAGCAGGGACCCAGCCAGACTATAGCCAGAAACCAGTGTATACATCAGAAAAAAAGTGGGGGCAACACAAGTGCAGATCCTACTCTCCTACAAATGTGCTCAGTCTTTTGAAACCTTTCTGTTCCAACTTAAGTAGTCCCATTCAGAAGTTGGCTGGGCTGAAATGTCAGCCTGTAACTCTGCACTTGCCAACTGGTCTACTAGACTTTCAACAGTAAAAAACACATTGGTGGTTTTTACTGTTAGGACCTTAAAAACGCAAAACTACATGCCTACTGTGGGGTGATTTTAACATTAACATGCATTTGCAATGCAATAGGTCTCGCAATTTCAAGCGTTAGAGCTATTGACCTTGTAAATGAAAATCTCTTTTACTTACATGTTTTGGTTTAGAGTGCAGTGGCCTTTGGGACTTTACAAGTGTTTATCGATGCAGTATATGATCCTGGGTGCTGTGCCGCCAGGGAATGAATAGCTAAAGAATTACTATACAGGGGGCCGTGCAGTCTGATTCAGGAATACATGCTTGCCCCCTCTACATCTTTAGATGACTTTGCAATATCAAATAGTGCCCATTCTCATTAGCAGACCTCTGGCAGGCAAAGGCCACTACCACTCCAAAAATCAGCAACAAAGGGGCTAATCAATTAGACTTAGACAAGCTCTGGGAATCCTTACTGGACACCATGCAGCTTTCCGTCAAGTCGATGCAGTACCACTCCGACAAGATGGATGTACAACTTTCCATCCTTAATTCAGTGGCCACCCACATCTCAAACATTGATAGTAGACTGGCAGACATGAACAACTTGATTAAAAGGGCCTAGGCAGATACACATTTGGCCCCATTGCACCGTACCTGTTTTGCCATAATTGATAAACTTTCCACTCTTCCAGTGGTTATGGAGGACATCCTAGTAGACATCCGGAAAATAGCAAAAATCCCCAGTAAACAATCTCAGGACGCTCAAACAAACAGCCCTTTGATGGGTGAATCCGAAACCAATGAAGAAAAGGTTAACAAAGGAGGGGAAAACGGACCCCCAAAAAATTTCCAAAAGGAAAAGCAATCAGGAAATCGCCTAAACAATAAGCAGACAATTACTACCAAAAAAACAGAAGACCAAAAGAGTGAGGATCCTGGAAGTCACAACATAATAGAGCATATCAGGGGTGCCGAGCACAGTTATGATCATCCTTTGGAGGGATCCTCACCACCAATCCCTGAATATGAGGTTTCTGATAAATCCGATGCTGGGGGGACCAAGGATTAGAAACCCAGCTGCAAACAGAGGAGAAAGGGAAGAAAGAAGAAAAAGAACATAATGGAATATTTTCGCACAGGTAGCATAAAACAAGGGGCGAAAAGGCATGCTACGAGCATCTCAACGGAAGTACTGCTTCCAGAAGGAGATGCAGTGAGCGATCTGAAGACCCCAAAAATAGGGGATTCCGACATCAAATCGGAAAATACAGAGGAAGAATTGACAGAACCACTCCTAATAGTGTCGGGAGAAACTACAAAGAACGCAAGACCCCGAGCTCCAGCACAATCTATCAAGAATAGATCAGTAGAGAATCCTACCCCAAAGATAACGACAGGAGAAAGGAACTCAAGCCCGTCAATTACTCAAGCATCAGGGGATCCAGAACTTAAACCGTACAAGGCGGGGGCTGAACCAGCAGCACCACCTTTAACAGCACAGAACGCGGACAGTAATTACGTTAGCAGACTACCAGTATATACCATCAAGGAAAGGACCGGAGAGGTAGCCATTTTAGGGAAATCCCTCACCATACCCAGGGCGGATCAAAGAGATCGCCAATATACACATTTAAATATGCACGGCGAAGAGGAGACATTTACTCAGGCAGCCCCCGCAATTTCTAACCAATCACAACCTAAAAATAATTCAATTCTGTTCATCCCCGAATATAAGTCTAGAGGCAGTGGGGATATCCTTAACAGAGGGAATATAATACAACTGATACAAGCAATTGAAAATCTGGCAGATATAAACACAAATGAACTTGAAAGAATTGCGTTCAAATGTATCAAGGGAATCTCGGAAAGAGAAATAACCAAGACATCCTGGGTCTCAGAGGAAGTAGCAAGGAGGATTGTAGCAGATGAACCCCAACTAAAGGCTTGGGGGATAAAAATACAACTTGAACAAAAGCCAGGTTACCCGGATCCATTAATCCCAAGTAAAAGAGAGCAAGAGTACTCCGCTCCTACCTCCACAGGCACAAAATTGCAATCTGTGCTGAAATGCGCCCGTAGCACGGACGTTCGACCAGTAGAAAGGACAGACCAACAGCAAATACTCCAGTCAAAAGATTGGTCATGGCCATAAATCGACAAAACGAGAGTACTTGACTCGGAACAAAACAAATACTGCCAGGAGACGCTTACTTACGAATTTGCTCCCGGAACATAAATGGTCTGGGCAACAAAACTTCAGATAAAGAGCTTCTGGATTATTTTCAAGGCTTTGACCTTATTTTACACCAAGAGACATGGTTAGAAGAACCCTTCCATCTTCTTGGTTTTAAAACCCATCACAGTCCAGCAGTGAGAAGTTCCAAATTTGGACATCTAAAGTGGGGTCTAACAATTTATTCTTCAATAAAGGCCATAACATCGACTAAAGACGTTAACACCTTCACATCATCAACTAATGCAATAAAAGCACTTAGAGTGGATATAAGGGAAGGAAATACTAAACAACAACTACTACTCCTAAACATCTACATACACCCTCGCGACAAAATTAAAGGAGCGAAAATAGTGGGGGCAGAGATAACTAGATTATTGACAGAAGAATTGACGACCAATCTGCTACTGTCGGGGGACTTTAACATGCATCTGATGGGGCCACAGAAGAGGGATGAGGTACTTGAGCAATACATCGCCTTGAACATTCCTTGTCAGGAGCCGAGTGCTAAGAAGCGACAAACACCACACGCCAAGAACCTTGTAAAAGAACTGGAACATCTAAGCCCTGTGGCTCTAAATGGGCGCTTTCCTGGAGATCAGCCCCCGGCGGCAACATTCTACAGCGCAACTTCAAATACTTTGATAGATTATACTTTTGTATCCCTCTCATTTTTCAGCAGGATCATAGACTTCCAGATTGGGGCCCAAGATCAAAGCGATCATTTACCACAAGTAATCCCTACAAGACTATCCAGAACCTCACTAGATATGCCAGTAGAGGACCCTGAGTCTATTTATACGGATAATTTCAGAAGGTTAAAAATCAAAACTAATCGCCCAGAGGAACTATTATCAACAGCGACGGCAATATGGGAGAAAAGGGAACAGACAGACGTAAATATGATAGCACACTGGGAACACCTAACAAGAACACTGGGAGCAGTGAATAGGCCAAGTCTTCCCCCAGCTTCAATGACGAGCAGCCTGCCAGTCCGTCAGGATAACCAATCTCTAAATTTCGTAACTCCAAACCTCCGCAAGCTCAAGAATGCAATAAATAAACTAACACGTAATCTTCGGCGCACAGGCCATGATCCCATTCTACAGAGGGAGCTATCGCAATTAAAAGCAAAAAAGAAATCTGGCAGGTGAAGAGGGAAAAGGATGATAATCTATGGGCGAGGCTACTGTACGATTCCAAGATGAATAATAGTGCAAGATTTTGGCGAACAGTAAATAGCTTAGCCAACCAGAATGTGCAAAGAGTAAATTCCCACCTATCAGAAGAAGCCTGGGCCTCGCACGTGCATCAACACTTTAATGCTCCACGGAGGCAGTCCTCCAGTAATACACTAGAGCCATTCCCTCTACATTCAAATGAACTAACTGGAAACGATCATCTTTCATTCACAACTATACAGATAAAGAAGAGGATAGCCAAGGGCAAGGGAGACGGCGCTCCGGGCCCTAACGGGATTCCACCAATTCTATTCAAAATGGACCTGGAAAATTGGGCTTCCACTTTACTACCGCTGTACGGCCAAATAGCAGGAGGAGTCATCATCCCGGACTCCTGGCGGGGGTCAATCATATCCCCTATATACAAGAAAGGGGATAAGAACTTAGCAAAGAGTTGTCATTGACAGCGAGACAAAATATTAAGCTGGCCTCCTCTTGGATGACCTCACTGCTTGGGCCGAAGATCAATCAACAATACCAATTAACCAAACAAGTTTTTGCAAGGGCTTGGGGACAACCACTAATATTCATGCATTATCCCTACTGATAGACAGGGCCAAGTCAGCAAAACTTCCGCTATTCATGTGCTTTATCGACTATTGGTCAGCTTTCGACAAAATCGATAGAAGTAAACTCTGGCACAAACTTAAGGAAATGAAAATATCAGCTGCTCTCCTAAACCAGTTAATATTGCTTCACACAAATACGTGGGTCCAAGTAAAGCTAGGGGATGGAAAGTATTTGTCCAGGAAAATTCCAACAACCATGGGGCTTAAACAGGGGTGCGTCCTGGCAACAACGCTGTTCAACTTATTTATGTCTGACCTTTCGTCAGAATTGGATATTTGCAATTCTCATCCGCCAAAGCTGGGAGGGCTTTTGCTTTCTAACCTCTTGTATGCAGACGATCTCGTACTGGTCAGCCAGACCCCCATCGGTCTCCAACACATATTGGACACAACTAGTCGATATTCAATATCTAACGGATTAACCATTAATCATGACAAAACGAAAGTTATGAGGATAAATCCAAAGAAGGAAACCTCTAAATACTCCTGGTATATGGCAGATTCACCAATCGAAGTAGTTGACCGATATAAGTACCTAGGTGTGATCATGGATAACAAGGGGTCTATCAATTTACAAAAAGAAGCAATTAAAAGAAGAGGCATTACGATAGCGGTAGCCATAAAATCAATCAAACAGAAAACGGCCGGCCCTAGCCTTATTCCATTGCTACAAGTCTGGCAAGCTAAACTCATCCCGGCAATTACGTATGGGAGTGAGTGTCTGAGCTCATTTTGGACAGAACTGTCTCAAGAGCTGCCAGGATAATATTTAATTTACCAATGTATGTCTCGCCAGCCCAAATAAGGCTAGAATTCGGCATGCAAAGTCAAGAAGTAGCCCGCATAGGAGCATACGTTAAGACCTGGTATAGGATAAAAAAATCTGAAAAAGGCACACTGAATTCATATCTATGGAATGAAATACATCTAAAGAAGGAGTGTGCAGCAAGGACCTATTTGACAGCATCAATAGAACGTCTGGGTCTCAAGGAACTTTGGGCCGCCTCAGGGTCGTATTATTGTTTTAAACAAATTATGAACAAGATAGCGAAAAAGCTATCATTAGTAGAAGACAAGGCGACACTTACAGTAAGAGCCTACGGATGGTTTGTGGTTCATAGCTATGACAAACTCTCTCCACAACCATACTTAGGCACGGGATTCAATAGAAAGAAGAAAGAAAAATATATTTATCTTCGATTGGGTATTTTGCCATCTTTACCACATCTTCCCCCGTGGAAGCGTCTCCGGGGTCAGCCAATGTGCCGCCTATGTGAGGATGCTAATGAAAGTGTATTACACCTACTATGCATATGCAGAAAGCTACAGGCCGAACAGCGACAGCTATTAAAGCCGCTCTTTGTTAGAAAGCAGATAAGATCTTGCAGACAAGCTGTGATGGCATGTTTTGGAGGTGGAGATGTACAGCTGGCGTGTCGCCTTCTCCAATTCATGGAAGTGGCAGGGGCAAAAGCTCTTGCGTCAAGTGACTGGATCGCTTAATCTTTGCATCTCATGGCCCCTTACATTATTATATTAAAGCAAAATTGACATTCTATGCTTACCTAACACTTAGTCATTTTATGCTTGAGTAGTAAAGCTAACAGCAAATTTTTCTTCAGTGCTGTTAACAACCAACTGATGACGGAACAGTCTCTCTCTCTCTCTCTCTTTGATAACTGAGCCTTGCTTTCTTGAATGACGGACTGTGCAGATATTTACTGTTAATTTCTTTGGGGATGTTAATACAACTCAAGAAAGTTTTATATGTTTTATTTAAATGGTTTTAGGATATGAATTCTGCTGCTATTACGCTTTTTTTTAACATGGAAATTGTAAAGGTTTTAGTTAACCAAACAATAAATATATTACTTACTTACTTACATTCTCATTAGCTGACATTTTATTATAAACACAGGATTTTCCTTATTGATTTTTTAAAGCACTTATACACTGGAAAGTCCCAAAATCCATAAGTAACAACTGACGTTTGTGGTAAGAAAAAAAAAAACTAGTGCACACAGATGCTATAGTCAATCCTGAACACATACCAGATGACACCAAACAGCCTGAAATAATGGGGCTGTAGAGCACCCAAATGGCAACATGCTATTTCGTTTAGGCCTCCTAAAATCCATGCAGCAGATGAAGAGATCTGAGCATAACCTAGACACTTAAAGATATAATCTGTGTTTCAGTGAAATAACGCGATGCTCAGTCACACTGTTGAGAAGGTCAGCACAGACACTGAGCTGAACATTCATAAACCTATTTCTGGTCCACTTTCTGTTTCCAAGCAGAAGCTGCTTCTGTGCAAGCGCCGTCACACTCAAACTTTTTTATCCACACATTACCTGAATCACGTGACTCCCACTGCATTAATCATCAAATACTTTATTTTCGATCGCAGAGATCTTATAAAGTGCGAAGTGCCATACAGAATAATGATAGTACATGCCTTAAAAGCAACATACACAGAGCAATATACAACAATAGTTAAAAACAGTACTGAGTTAAGTCAATAAAAGTAGCCCGATACAGGGATTTAGGAGAACTGTGTAATACATTTGGAACGCTTGATCCATAATGCATGCCAGAATCTGGCCAGTCCAACGACCATCACCCTGCGCTTATCAGTGGCTAGGATTCTCATGACCTCCAAATAATGCCCAGGGCCTACCAATCTGTATAGTGGCACAATCCATTTAATACGCAAGTTTTGATAATAAGAGCAAAAAAATAGCAAGTGGACTATTGACTCTGGGCAAGTGTTACATGCAGGGCACTCATCATCAGCGGAGGGATTACAACACCTGCTTTTGTTGGCAAGGTTTTAAAACGGTATTGAATAAATAATTTCCAAGCCAGCGGCGGTACGATTTCATCAATAGTTTCCTCATAAAAAGGAACCAATTTAAAATTTGCAAAATCTTGGGTCTGGGAACCCACCCGTTTGGTCGCCTCTTTCTCCATAATAGTATCCCAGTATATCTTTTTAAGTCTACCTTTTGGGATATTGCTCAGGTTATCTGGGGTAGACCAGAATTCCTCCATCCCAAGGCTCTTCAATAAATCCTTCAGACAGATAAACCATGGGATAGAGTGGGCCTGGGGTCACTTTAATAGATCAATCATCTCTGTTCTGACTCCCACTGTATTCACCCACAGTTTAGCACAAGAGTTGCAAGTGATTTAGGGCCATATGTAGGTAAATAATTTTTACCGATTCTTAAATACCGAATTTTACCGAATCGGTATTTAAGAATCGGTAAGTTATATGTAGGTCAACAATCGGTAAACATTACCGATTCGGTAAAATTCGGTAAACATGAATCGGAATTTACCGAATCGGTAAATACCGAATCGGTAGTTCAAAAACACATGACTTGAATCAGCCAATCCTGTGTTACCTAAACCCCACCCAACCAGGGAGTGGCCACACCCAGGCAGGTGCACACAATCAGCAGACTCTGGAGAGGCTGGGAGTGCTGAGGAGAGGAAGAGAGCAACTGCCTGTTTCAGCCCTGGAGACTGCAAGAATGGCCAGCCAGGACACAGAGAGGGAAGGAGGGGAGAGGAAGCGAAAGCTGAAATTCAGCCAAAAGGAGCTGCAAGTACTGGTGGAGGAGGTCGTGAAGCAGCACCAGAAACTTTTTGGAAAACTGTCACAGCAAGTGCCTGAGTCAGAGAAACGAAAGATCTGGCTTGGAATCCAGGCACAGGTGAATGCCATGGGAGTGACCCCCCGGGACATCGATGTCCTGAAGAAGCGGTGGTACGACATCCGTATCATCACGAAGAGGAAGGTGGCAGAATTAAAAAAAGAGGCCAGCCAGACAGGAGGTGGACGCAACAGGGCACCAGCCCTGACAGAACTGGAGGAGCTAGTGGAGACAACAATTGAGCCAGAAAGCATCGTGGGGATTGGGGACGCTGACAGCTCCGCCAGAGGCACCTCCAAACAAGGTAAGATGCTTGCACAGCAATGTGCCCCCCCCCTTACCCTATCCCAACTCCCCAAATGTGCTATGAGAATCCCACTCCAGTACAGGTATTAGTGCATGCCTGCAATGCATCATGGGAGATGTAGTCCCTGAAAGCCCAAACAGGGTACGATTAGCACAGAATAACAGGGCATGAGACACACAGTAGCGAGAAGCAGGCAGAGGACATTGAGATACTGTACAGAAAATGTATTGTCATGTCATCAAGACAATGCTTCAGGTACACTTAGCTGATGTTGCTTTTCTGTCCACAGGCACTACTGCGCACAGAACTGGCCATGACAAGGAAGAGAGGGCACACCACAAACCCAGCACAGAGAAGGCCACCACCAGTACTGCCCAGGGAACGGCACCACAGGCAGTTACACCACCCCAGCCAGCATCGCCGCTCCTGCCAGCATCCCCAGTCCTGCAGGTGTCACCACCATCTTCACCACCTGCATTGCACAGGTTGAGTAGGCGTCCTGCAGCCAGGTTGGATGTGACCGACTCATCGTCCGAAGACTCGAGGGGGCCGGAAGCGTCCACTGTACCCCAGGATGTAACCCATGCCAGTGTGCCTTCCGACTCTGAGGGAGAACACACAGTTGGCCGACGGCGCCGCAGGGCTCGGCCGCAGAGTCCACCTCCCCTTGGGCAGGGCCATGGAGTGTTCTCAGGTCTTGAGGGCACCATGGTAAAAATACAACGCATCCAGGCAAGAGCAATGGTGTCCGTACAGCGACAAATGCGTGGCCTCAACAATACCTTTGGAAACATTGAAAAGGGCATCAGCACCATGGCAGGGGGCATGGCTGATATGGCAGCGGGCATGCGGGACATGTCCCAATCCATCATGCTGCTGTGCTCAAAGTACGATGAGGACAGGGCAGCACGGCGCAGGGGACATCAGAGAAAGGATCTGACCTAGAGGGCGGTGAACCGGCTGGCGACTGCCACATCGCTGCTCTGCAGGCGCTCTGTGGCGATGCAGGAGGGCCTTGCACACTGCAGCACAGATGTGTCCAGGGGGATGGTTAGGGTCACGAGTGCACTAGAAGTGCTGCTCACCAGCCAGTCTGCAACAACTGGCGCTTTGGATGCTGGTGACACAGAAGACACGACCAGCAGGAGCAGCATAACCCCCCCTTTCCCAGACACTCGTCGGAGCAACAGGCGTCCACGTGGTGCCACTGGTACCCCAGCCAGTGAGGACGCCCCCTCAATTCCATCACGCACTGGTGCGCGTGGGCGCAAACATTAAAGCGTCAGGCAAAACAATGACACAATTGGGTGAAGTAACCCTTAACTAACAAAATTTTATTTCTCATTGTTGTTGGAATACGTTTTCCTTTGTGTCGTGGCGTACTGCTGCATGATTAAACTACGTTATGGCATCCAACTACTGGCTGTGTCCCCTTACTCATTCAGAAATAGTTGCATGTGATCTCTGCCCGTCTCACTCTTCCATCTGTTGCTGTTGGCACTCCTGCTGCGTTGGCCTCTGCCTGTGCAGACTCATCCTCAATATATGTCATTTCGACCTCTGTGCCTCTCTTTGTGGCAAGGTTGTGCAGCATTGCACAAGTGGCAATAATCTTGCAGCAGAGGATGGGTGTGTACTGGCGTGCACCTCCACTCTTATGGAGGCAGCGAAACCTGCTCTTCAGTAGTCCAAACGTGCGCTCCACCACATTGCGTGTAGATTTGTGTGCCACATTATATCGTCTCTCACTCTGGGTTGAAGGGTGTAGGTAGGGAGTGAGGATGAATGACCGCACGGCATATGCACTGTCCCCTAGGTGAGTAGAAGGGAGACATCAGTCACATGCCTCAATACACTATGATTTGCACTGAGTACTATGGAGCGTCACTGTTACTTACCTAGCAGGTATCCTTCTCCAAATTCTCCCGCAAGCAGTCGTGTGTAGATCCCACTGTTCTGGAAGATGTAGGAGTCATGGGTGCTCCCAGGGAATTTGGCAACGATATCAGTGATGATGTTCCCTGCATCGCAGATTACCTGCACATTGATGGAGTGGGTGGACTTTCTGTTCCTGTAGATGTGCTCAGTGGCAGCTGGTGGGCAGATTGGGATGTGTGTGCCATCTATACAGCCAATGACATGGGGGAACTGTGCCATGTGATAAAAGTCAGTTTTAGTTTTCTGCAGTTCAGCCTGTGTGTTTGGGAAGCTGATGTAGTGGTGCATTCTCTGCATCATGGCATCCAGGAACTTCCTGAAGAAACGGGACAGGCAACTCTGGGATACACCGCCCACCGCAGCTATCACCCCCTGGTAACTGCCAGATGCAAGTAGGTGTAGGCTGCAGAGAACCTGCACATGTGGTGGTATGGCATGCGCCCTTCTTGTTGGCTGGTCCAGGAGTGGGTGCAGGTCCCTTATCAGGTCCATGATGGTTTGGGAGTGTAGCCTGTACCTTTCATGTATCTCTGCGTCAGTCAGTTGGAAGAGTGTGATGCGCTGTCTGTAGATGCGTTCCTCCCGTCTCCATATCCTCAGTCCTGCTGCCTGTAGACGTAGCCGCCTTGCAATGACATACAGAGCGGCCATGTTGTCCATGCTGTTGCATTTTGGGATTGCTTATATGCACTGTTGATGATTACCACCTGCTTTCTATCAGTGTTAATTACCGACTCTTATTTACCGATTTTCAAGGATTTCTTAATTACCGAATTTACCTACATATCTTTTTCCGTATTACCACTTCATATTTACCACTTCATATTTACCGAATCGGAAAATATGTATTCGGTAAATTTGAAGCGGTATTTTAGAATTCGGTAAATATGAATCGGTATTTACCGATTCATATTTACCGAATATGGGTTTTTGGCCTCCTACATCTCAACTATCTAAATACCGGTCGGTAACGAGTTTTTTACCGAATTTTGGCCGTTACCGACTGGTATTTAGCTACCTACATGAGGCCCTTAATGCCTGACGATGAATGGGTGGCCTTTGGAAGCAGCTTTTGAGACATGTGCACAGAGTTTTATTTAAAACAGAACAAAAGGGAACATTCCAAAAACAAGATCTGGGCAGTGTTGCCAGATTTACTAACAGTTGTCTAGACCAAAACCAAATAAACAGTAGCCCAAAAGTGCTGCTCTAGGGAAGGATGTGCTGGGGCTCTGTGGAGTAGGCAGAAAGGAACACAGGTGACTTGAGGTTGAGGTGCTCAGAGGGACTCCTTCTCTCGTCCCATGACTTTTAAGACTATCAGAAATGTGAGTGACAGCTGCATTTAGTGCAAGTGGAAGAGGTGTGGCGCTGCGGAAAGGGCGACTGACGCTGGAATCTGGGGCTCACGGTTCGATCCCCGGCACCGGCAGCTGGTCAGCCCAGCACCATGTGACTCTGGGCAATAGCTTGCTTAATCTTCCCTACGGCCCCCAGCACTGGGATGCCTTCCGGTAGCTGTTTGCGCTTTATAAATACTGGATTTACATTTACATTTACAAGTAAGACCCTGGTCCTGAGACACCTGTGCTGTGTGGGCTTTTGACCTATGCATACGTGTGAACATTTTGAAGTAGCTTGGTGGATGACACAACCAATTTTGGCAGGCGACTCCTGGTTCAGGCCACCCGTTATTGAGTGCCACAGTCCTAGAGAGCACTAGCTCTGCACTAGAGCTGAGAACAGGACACATCAGCAAATACAAGCAGTTTGCAAAGTGGCAGTCTCTCCAGCAGCCTCGCAGGCAGGTTAGTACAACAAAGCAAGTAGACCCAATGGCAGTCCCTCCTGGCAGCATAGCAGTCTTCTGGCAATGTGCAGATTGTAGAGCCAGCAGCATCTAATTACAAGTAACACGCAGTGTCCAAAATCATGGGGACAGAGCCCCTGCACATTTACCTAAATTTGTCTTTGTTCAAGTGGGAACTTCAAAGGAACCCTTTCAAGTGCACAATATCCCTTTCAACCCAGCCCTGGCTCCAGACATGAATAGGGGGTAAATCAGCTCTTTGTGTGAGGGCAGGGCACAAACTATACAATAGTAAAGTGTGAACACCCTCTTCGAGCCCAGGAAGACCATCAATATGAAGATGAATTCAAATGTAACCCCCCTCACACCCAGCCCTTCCTGTGTTGTGGTTGCATGGAAAGTATGCACAAGACTCACTGTCACCCGGGTCAGACTTGGATAGGAGTCAGGCTGCAAAACACAAAGTGTCATAAGAACAGAGAAATGGATGCCTGTTTCCAGTCCATGGAGGACCTGGCTTGGCAGTTCGGGCTGGACTGTTCCCATGAGGCAGAGGGTCAAGCCTGATTTGCATATGGCCAGATCTAAACTGGGGTGGCATGGTGAGCAAAAGAATGATGGAGTTAACCCTGATCTCGTGACTGGGAGTGAATGTTTTGATTTGTTGTGTATTCCGTCCATCAATTTTGTGTCTTTTTCTTTCTCGTCTTAAGTGCACCGGGTATGCCCAGACATGGCTCTCGGGCTCACTGTGCCACTGGATTCAAGCTATCCTGGCTGATGACGGGTGAAACCCCGAAACCAGTCCTAGGATGCTTGTTCATGGTCCAGGGAGGACCTAGCTTGGAAGTTCGGGCTGAACTGTTCCCATGAGGCACAGAATCAAGATTGATTTGCATATGGCCAGGTCTAAACTGGGGTGGCATGGTGAGCAAAGGAACGATGTATTTAACCAGTATCTCTTCACTGGGGGTGAATGTTTTGATTTGTTCTGCATTCCGTCCAACAATTGTGTGTCTTTTGCTTTCTAAAAGTGGCATTTCTAAAATAGTAATGTAAAATCCAACTACACCAGTAAGCAGGATTTGTTACCATATTCCAAACATACCAAACATGGCAACGCTACTGTTTTCAGATCAGGACATACCACTTAAGTATATATAAGGGAATTTCCAATGCTAGCCAATGAGAGGAGTAAGCCTCACAGTAGTGAGAAACAAAATAGGCAGTCACTACCAGGACATGCCACACAATGAAGGCATATGTCCTACCTGCCCATAAGGCTACCTAAGGCCTGCCTTAGGGGTACCGCTATATGTAATAAAAGCAGAGTTTAAGTCTTGGCAAGCAGTTTTAAATTCCGAGCCAAAGCGGCAGTAAACTGCACATAATTGCTTGAGACAAGTCTGAAAGGCTACTTCTATGAGTGGTGTAAGCAGCGCTGCATTACCATTAGTAGCATTTAATTTACAGGCCCTGGGTATATGGTTTACCACTTTACAAGGGACTTATAAGTAAATTAAATATGCCAAACGGGTGTACACCAATCATACCATGTTTTATGGTGAGAGCACATGCACTTTAGCACTGGTTAGCAGTGGTAAAGTGCCAAGAATCCTAAAGCCAACAAAAAAGGGTCAGAAAAATAGGAAGAGGAAGGCAAACAGTTTGGAGATAATCCTGCAAAAAGGGCCACGTCCAGCAAGCTAATTGACCATATACTTTCAAAGGGTCAGAGCACATGCATTGAGGCCTGATTATATGAATTAGTGCGTTACAGAGCCATTACACCAGTGCCTAGTAGTCAAAATGTGGTCAAAAAGTAGAGGTTAACTTGCAAAAAGCCTGTTTCCTCAAATACTTCACAACTGGATTCTCTCCAACTCTTGATTTACCCACCACGTCACTGTCCCTCAGCCACACAACGGAGCTGAGATCGCTCAGGACTGGCACATTTAGTTTGTTTTCCTAGCTCACATCACGTCTCACAGCCAGACCTTTACTTACTAATCCACTACTATAGAAAGAGGGCTAAGATATAAATCTCTAAAGAGCTAAGAGTCCATCTTTAAGCTGGATGATCTATGTTCAGGCAATTACATTTTTTTTGGTGTAGGTTTTCTTAGCAGAATTTTTTACTGCGAGAATTATACTTCTAAAACCATATTCTTGGACCCGATCTGACTCCTTCGCTTATCAAAGTGGCTTCCTGTCTCAGGAGTTCTTGTTTCACACTTTGTATGACTGCTTTGCACAGTCTGCGTGGACAGCATTGTACGTGACAACACAAGGGAAACAGCCGAGCAATGAGGGGAGGGGGATTGTAGAGGCTCTCTCCATAAAAAAAAGTAAAAATGATAAAAAGTAATTACAAAACAAGACATTAACAGCAATGTGTGTGGACTACTTCTAGAGTATTCCAGATGTGAAAAATGCTACTGGTCGATACCAGTGCTGACAAACAAGTCTCTTAGCCAGTGCTTGTAGTCAGCTCCGTCACAATGGCTGGAAGACAACAACACAACCGCATTAAAGATACAGTGGAGGCTGAGGAAATGATCTATTTGGTTATTCGATCTACACCATAGTGTAAACTAGTAAGCCAACCTTCATGACTGACAAGGTCTCACCCACATTTTGTGACATGCTTCATCAGCAATCTCGCCACACTCTGGTAAGATGATACTGCCAGGGTGGACTCGACCTCTCCTACGAGAGAGTTCTTAATAATGCTTATAACTGGATGATAGTGGGATCCAGATACTATTAAACATATCATGGGGTAAACCTAAAGAAAATCCCTTTTTTGGAGATACCTTATATATGATTAAAAGTATCTGTTGGATGGGTTGGGTACAATGTCCCTTTCATCTATTAAACAGCCAACATATTTCTGCCCATGCAGGTGCCTGAAAGCGGGTCAGGGGCATTCGTCAGGGCTTGCAAAGGATGCCTCTCGGAACAGTATTATGTTCACTTTTACATACTGAAAAGGTTTTTATCATTCTTCACAAAAATGTTAGAATTATGCAATATTTACGGGACTTGGATACGCAGGTCATTGTGCTCCAGGAGACACATTTAACACATGCCGAAATGCTTGCCTTTCTTAAGAAATTTGGGTGGATAGACTTTGCAGTTTCAACAACCCAAACAACTAACACAAGAGGGGTCTCAATTATATTTAAAAAGGGAGCCAAAGCTAGGCTGATATCACGGGCGGTTGACCCAGGTGGCAGATGGGCCATAGCGTCAGTGGTTATGTCTGGTATGCTAAACACAATTGTAGGATATTATGGTCCGAATCAGGATGACCCCTCTACTCTTGAGTCAATTTTTTCACATCTGCTTTCCTTCCCTGATCCGATTATTCTGGCAGGCGATTTTAACATCGTATTGGACCCTTTACTGGATAAATCGGCTAATAATCGTTCTGCCGTCTTCTCCAAATCTAGGGCCTTGCTGCAAAGCGCTATGAAACAATATGGTTATGTTGATATCTGGAGAATGAGGTCTGGACAACAACAAGGGGTTTCTTTTCGGAATTTTAAATACCACCACCAGTCCAGAATTGATTTCATCCTAATAAGTCTGAGACTGGTAGATTCCGTAAAGGCTATCAGCTACCTCCCATTACATTTGTCTGACCATGCGGCCGTAGTAATGGAACTGGCTAGACCGATTAAGAAGTGCTCCACGTCTTGGTCTTTTGACCGCTCTCTTCTTTCATCTCATGAGGATATCGCATTTCTTAAATCTGAAACCCAGAATTTTTTGAACTCCAATAGAGGTTCAGCCACGACTAGAATAATTTGGGATTCCTCTAAAGCCTTCTTGAGAGGGGTTATTATGGGGAAAGTCTCATACCGCAGGAAGCTACATAGAGAAGAAGTTACCTCCATTGAAGCTCAGATATGTCAAATACAACAAGACATAGATACCAACTATGTGGCTCCCGGATCAGATCCGTCCAATCTTCACAGTCAACTACTAGCCTTGAAGGGTAGTCTGAGTTCGATATTAAATCTTCGACTTCAACAAAGATGGGAAGCAAGTAAGTTGGCCCACTTTGAATATAGCGAGGGCGCTGGGAAACTACTGGCTTGGAAGATCAAAACGGATCTGGTTCGGAATAACATTGCCGCAATAATGGTAGATAACAATACCTTACACTCTGATGAGGATATTAGGGGTGCCTTCAGAGATTACTTTCAGGTGATCTATAAGGAGGATAAGGAGATCTCGATAGATTCTATTGAGGGCTGGTTGAAAGACATTAATCTTCCTTCGCTATCGGCCGATCAATCTCTTCTCTTAGATAAAGCCATCACTGAGGAAGAGGTAAGATCCGCCATTAAAAGCAGTAAGAAGGGGAAGGCGGCTGGGCCGGATGGCTTGCCGGCAGAAATCTATAGAGCCCTTGAAATAGAATTAGTCCCATTCCTCACTATTCTTTTCAATCAAATCTTATTGGAAGGGCAGCTCCCCCCAGCCTCATGGGATAATGCCTCTATTACACTTATTCTGAAACCAGGGAAGCCAAAGACCGCTTGTGGATCTTATAGGCCAATTTCAATACTCAATGTGGATTATAAGATCTTTACCACTATTTTAGCATCAAGGTTGGCTGTGATTGCGCCTTCGGTCCTCCACTCTGACCAAAAGGGCTTTGTTAAAGGGCGACAACTATATGAGCTAACCTACGATTTAATAGGTGCCATAGATATAGCATCGGCCCGTGCCCTCCCCTTGGCCGCCCTCACGTTGGACGCGACCAAGGCTTTTGACAGAGTCAATTGGTCATACCTGTCGGGAGCCTTGGCTAAGTTTGGCGTGGGGGCTGGGTTTCGCAGGGTTATAAGCTTGTTATATCATAGCCCAGTTGCACGTCTGTTGGTCAATGGAGAGTTATCCGACCCAGTCACTATTACTAGGGGGACTCGGCAGGGCTGCCCACTTTCCCCCTTACTGTTCGATTTTTACATCGAACCCTTTGCGCAACAACTGAGGGAGGAGGTCAACATCAAACCTTTCTCATATAAAGGTTGGGAAAGGAAAGTAGCCCTTTATGCCGATGATGTGCTTATTCTTACTTCGGATGTTGCCACCGCACTCCCTTTGGTGTTAAAGTTAGCCCATCTATTTGGCCAGGTTTCCGGTTACGAAATAAATGATGCCAAAACCGAGATGCTTGTCTGGAATGATGACGGGCAAGCTAGGGATCTACAAGCAGGCTCTTCGATGAGGTATTTGGGCTTACATATTGGGAAGGACATAGGGAAAATTGCTCAAGTTAACCTAACAGCAGTAGCTAAAGAGTGTCGCAGGTTATTGCTTTCATGGTCTTGTATTCCACTATCTCTAATTGGGAGGGTTAACTTAATTAAAATGTCGATTCTTCCTAAAGTTTCTTTTTTGTTTTCTACCATTCCCCTGCATTTTGATTTCTCTTGTTTAGTTAAGTTACAGTCAGATATAACATCTTTCATCTGGAATAATAAACAGGCAAGGATTTCTTGGATAAAGCTTAGGAGGCGAAGGGACAAAGGGGGCCTGGCTGCCCCTGACTTGAAACTATATGCTTGGGCTTTTCAGTTAACTCATTCCCGTATGTTGTTAAAATTACCTTATGACTACGGGGTGGGGCGGATGTTTTCAGCCATGCTAGAAGGGGAAAAAGTTAGCCAATCTGCCTTTTTATTTAAATTTGGCAACCCCAAGTACTTTAAAAAAATTAAACTGAAAGTATTACAGGGTTTGGCAAAGTTGTGGGCCGAAGTCACTAGATCTATTAAACAAGGCTACTATTGTGATAAGACTCCGTTATGGGGGCTACCTGAAAACCCTGACTGGCTCGGAGATATCTTAGCGGCACCTATAAGAGATGCAGGCCTAGAGGTCTGGGGAGATCTCTTTTTTGAAGGGGAGTTGCTTGCATGGGAACAGCTGCAGGCTAAGATTGGCCCTAACCTCTCAAGGTTTAAATACTTTCAAATGCATAGCTGGACTCAGGCCTATAAAACAACCCCTCGGAAGAAATAGGTTCCTACTTGGAGGATGTAGCCCACTTATAAATAATCTGGTTAACAACCCCTTGGGTAAGAAAGAGACTTCACAGTGGTATCGACTATTATTGGAAGAAACGGATGGCGTCTTTAATTTGCCGGACCTGCTGTGGAGCCCTTTAATTTCTGGTCCCAAAGCACAAGAACTCTGGTCAGTATCATTCGACCTTTTATACACCATAGTGAAGCCATCTTGGCTACGCAGGAACCATTTGTTTACTTTGCATCGGGCATATTATTCTCCCCTTAGATTATCTAAATTCTCCGAGGGCAACTCTATTGCGTGCTCAAGGTGTGGTCTTCTGGCTGCTTCGGACACCCATATGTTTTTTGACTGCCCCACTTTACAGCCATACTGGGCAGCTATCAGTAATACTCTAACCATTTCATTGGGGGTCCATGTTAATATTGACTTATCTCTAGCGATTTTCGGGGTCTTGGAAGGAGTACAACTTGCAGCCAAAAAATTGGTGTTCTACGCGGTGCTGTTGGCAAGAAGGGAGATCTGCAAGAAGTGGAAAGACCCGACTCCACCCTCCTTCAGTGAATGGCAGACCTCCGTTTTGTCTACATCACGTATGGACCTTGTTAGAGCTGGCAATCAGAATAAGAGAGCTTTCTGGCATTTGTTATCATGGGTTCACTGATTTCCGGGGTTTTTTTTTTTTTTTTTTTTCTTTTTTTCCCCGGGTCCCATGATTATCCTATTATGGTGCTCCCATTGCCGTTTACACCATGTGATTTGTCTCTACCTGGTCCTAGCCCGGGCTCACCTTGGTGGTTTATAAAATGGGAATCGCTTGCCTCTTCGCCTTCTAAGATTGACACTGCATTGGCTGAGGGATATTGTGTACCTTCCATCTCGTTTTCCTTATCCCTGCCAGTTCTTATGAACTGAGACAGTCATGTGCAAGCTAATCTGGCTTGGCATTGGAACCATGGTAGCAATGAGGACAAAAAAAAAGAAAAAAAAAAAAAAAAAAAAAAAAATGTTATTAAACAAACTAGGGATGTATAGGAAAAATGAATACACGTAATCCACATTCAATTGATAAAAAGTAAAACCATACTTCCTTACGTAATTATGGAAATTTGATCTTTAGCAGTTGAGACCCTCTTGTGACACCGAAAACATGATGCTTATAAGTGATTATTGGTCAGTAGGAGATTATATTTGCTTACTCAAACATTCATCTTGCTTAAGTTGAACAAATGATAATGTATGGTAAAAAAATAATTCAAGATTTTTTAATTTTATATTAAATATAACGTGTGCGTGGCATGTAGTGCTTTTCAGCCCTCTGGGAACCAAAGGAGTCTGTTGACACCTATATACCTCCTGGAATATAATTGGCGTCAGTGGGGATTGCCCATAATAGGTCTAATACTAAAGAGAAGAGCAGCGCAGGTGCCATATTAGCGGTTATCTCTAACCACATTGGTGGTAGTTGGGCATCAGTTTGTGACGTCAGACATAAGTACCATAAACAATGGGATGGCTGAAAGAGGCAGTGAAAACATCCCTCTCTGTTTCTGTATGCATGTGTGATTTGGGATCTCACCAGGCAGCTAAAGCTGGCTATAGGCCCGCCTTGAATAAAAGCAAATCTGCAGTGCAAGGGTACATCTCAGACCACTGTGAGACTAAAATACTCCAGGATGAGACAAACAGAAGAATACTAAGGAAAGCCATCCTGTCAAGAGCAGGCACCTGAGATAGACAACAAAGCCATCCAATCAAGAGCAGGCACCTGAGATAGACAACAAAGCCATCCAATCAAGAGCAGGCTCCTGAGATAGACAGCTAGGTCATCTTATCAAGAGCAGGTACCTGAGATAGGAAACAAAGCCATCCGATCAAGAGCAGGCACCTGAGATAGACAGCTGGGCCATCCAATCAAGAGCAGGTACCTGAAATAGACAACAAAGCCATCCAATCAAGAGCAGCCACCTGAGATAGACAACAAAGCCACCCAGTCAAGAGCAGGCACCTGAGATAGACAACAAAGCCATCCAATCAAGAGCAGGCACCTGAAATAGACAGCTGGGCCATTCAATCAAGAGCAGGCACCTGAGATAGACAGCTAGGCCATCCAATCAAGAGCAGCCACCTGAGATAGACAATAAAGCCGCCCAGTCAAGAGCAGACACCTGAGATAGACAGCTAGGTCATCCAATCAAGAGCAGGCAACTGAAATAGACAACAAAGCCATCCAATCAAAAGCAGGCACCTGAGATAGACAACATAGCCATCCAATCAAGAGCAGGCATTTGAGATAGACAGCAAAGCCATCCAATCATGATCAAAACAGCAAATGTCAAGATTTTTTAATTTTTTACGCAATGCAGCGCAGCAAACACATTTGTTGTCACCCCCGCGATGTTGCTCCAACAAGGCTGCCTTGTGTCCTGCAGATCCTCACACCATGGTGAGAAGGTTAATTTGTTCTTTCTAGCAAAGGATTTTCACTCGAAGTATATCCTTCCAGTACAAGTCCCTAATCCTAGGAAAGCTTAGAAGGACCCCACACATTTGATGTGTGCACTGGAGCCCACATGCAGTGTGGCTGTTTTTAAGTAAGTAACGCATCCCTGCTTGTTTATGCCCCACTTCAAGTAGGCATTCATTTTTTTAAAAAAATATTTTTATTTGTATTTTAACCAACACTAACACAGCTGGCAAGTCACAAGTGATTATCCACATACCCAGGCGCTACCTCGTCCCCCCACCCATCACCAATACTGACAACATCATGATCATCAGTCCGACAATATCCAGTTTCGTTTCACAGGGCGGAATTCCATAGTGCCCTTTTATGCTCCATCGACTCCCCTCAGGCCTAAGTCCCATGGACCGTCTCCCCTCAGCTTGGGACAAGGTCTCGCTCAGTAGGACTCTCAGCGTGTCAATCTGGTCCCAGACCCCCTTCAAGACCATGGTACCTCCTCCATTTTCCCCATACTCTGCGGAATTTCCGGGGACAGCCCCTCGCTTTGTAGGTGACCCTTTCCGCCGCCATATAGAGGTCCATACCCCTCCTCCATTTCACCAGTTGGGGACGTATCGCCGCTCCCCGCGCCCGCGCCACGTCCCTTTTGGTCACCACAAGGGCTAGCATTGCAAAGATCAGATGCGGGCGGCTCAGGTCTACATCAGTATTTATTCCCAATAAAACAAATTTTGGCTGCACTGAGAGCGCGGCCTCCAGCACCTTACTCAACTCACCCAGAATTTGTGTCCAGTAAGTGTGGTTTATGGGGCAGTCCCAAATAACATGGTAGAAGTCCCCCTGCGGGTACCCGCAACAAAGGCAACAGGAGTCCCTGGCTCGACCCATGTGGTGTAGCCGAACCCTATCATAGTATACCCTTTGCAGGATCTTATGTTGGATGAGTCGTAGCCGGGATTTAATCGCGACTTCCCTGTGGTGCATCAGGGCTGCTTCCCACTCTATTGTGTCCAGCTCGTCCAAGTCCCCTTCCCAGTTGGCTCTCAGTCTCCTCAATCTATCAGGTGTGTTATTATTCAGGGTCTTATATGTCAGGGATACTAACTTATTGGGTATCTGTTCTTGCAGCAGACGACCCTCCAACGGGGCATATTCTGGCAAGGGAGAGAAAAGCGCTGCTTCAGCCCTCCACGCATGACGCAGTTGCGCATATTTAAGGAACTGAGTGGCGCATAGCCCGTACTCCGTCGCCAGGGTCCCATAGGGCTTATGATCCCCTTCACCACCAAGTACACCAGTGTGGAGATTCCAATGTCATCCCAGCCTCAAAAACCCCTAAGTTTGTGGAGCTCCTTCATCCAGGGGCAGGTCCATACTGGCGTCTGCTTTGTTGGTTTATGTGTCCACCCCATCATCTTTGTTGCCATTTCCCAGACCTCTATGGTGAGCTGCGTGACCGGGAGTAATTGTCTCTTCCCAATTGCCACATACAAATAGTGCAGAGTAGTACTGCGTGCCATGGTGTCCCTTTCCAATCTATACGTGGGGTGATCAGCCGAGGCATGGAGCCACTCATTGATCGGCGCCAGGTGTTCAGCCCAGTAATATGACTCCACGTCTGGTAAAGAGATCCCCCTGTTATATTGATTTCTCTGGAGCGTGTCCAGTGCTATCTGTGGTTGTTTTCCCAGCCATAACAGGGAGCGCAGTTCCGCATTTATCACCTTGAATGTCTGTCTGGGTAGGAGAAAGTATTCGTTTTGTAGCGCATACAAGAGACGAGGCAACGTAATCATTTTAAACATGGTGGCTCGACCAAGTATCGTGAGGGGAAGGGCCTTCCATCTACGAGCATCGTCCGCAAAATTCGCAATCACTCGCTGAATGTTTCGTTGGTAGGATATAAGTCCATCCGTGGTCAGGTAAATCCCCAGGTATGTAAACCCGGTCTGTGTGGCCTGGAGGGCTTCAGGGAGAGGGGGGCATGTTTCTTCCTGTCGCGGGCTATACAGGATTGATTTATGCCAGTTTATCGAGTACCCTGAAAAGGAGCCATACCTGCCCAGAAGCCTAAACAATGTGGGGACCGTAGTGGCCGGTTGGGCTACATATTGCAGAATATTATCTGCGTATAACAATATTTTTTCTTCATGCGTATCAGTCTGCGATATTTGAAATCCCCGTATCTCCTCTGTCTGTCGGACCTCACATGCCACTATTTCGATGGTGAGGGTGAATAGTATTGGAGATAGAGGGCATCCCTGCCGGGTCCCCTTCCTAATAGGAAAATCCTCAGACACGATCCCATTCACCTTAATCCGGGCTCTGGGGTCTGTATATAGAAGCCCCACCCATTTCCTGAAGTTGGGGCCAACGCCAAACTTACGCAGAGCTGCCTCCAGAAAGGGCCAGCGTCCAGCGAAAGGAACATATGTGGGTCCTCCCGTCCCTTCACCTCCATGAGCCAATTGTGGGTCCGTCGCAAATTTTGCCTAGTCGCCCTGTCCGGTAGGAATCCCGTCTGGTCAAGTAGGCATTCATTTTTGACACAAAGCCTCGTCTGACTATGTCAGTAGATTGGGCGATTTTCATAAACCCGCTCCAGTAACGCTCCCTCGATGCAAAGCAGCCCAGAGCCGTGTTCCTGAAAAGCATCTTTTAACACTGGTAAGTAAATGCCACGCGTCTCGTTCTGCTTTTTGTGTTGTTTTGCAACAGATCTCAGTATATATTGATCCAAATCATATCTGATATGAATCGGTCTGCCTGCCCACAGTGTGTATTTGCTAGCAGTTTTTTGAGGTTGGTAACTCTACAGAAGGAAACGTGGAAGTATTTCCAAAAACAGTATTTCCACCGATTATTCCATATTTATGTGCCTATAGTTCGGTCCACTGCAGTACGTCCGGTTCAGAGTGCAGTGTCAGAAGGCCTACCTCACCACCTGAAGGGAATCACCCCTACTGACCTCCAAACAAGGGTCCCACCTGGCCCTCAAGAGCTTCTCTGATGGTCCATGAAACATGTCTTCTATGTGTTTTCCGCTTGTTCTGCTTCTGCAGAGGTGAACTCTTTGTTTCTCATCTTTATTGCAGCTCATCTCATCTCCAGCCCATTATGAATGAGGTGGAAGAGGCGGTGACTCCCACGGAAGACGGCCTGAAACCCCTGTTCGGCATTCGCGCTTCTAAGTTCCAAGAGTCTTTCAGTGGTCATGGAGGGGCCAGCTGGAGGGGGCCCTCCGCTAAAAGGGGTAAGCACTCACACCTCTCCTGTGTGAAAAGTTCAGCGTTCAGGACATAAGAGCAAGTGTGAATCTGGGAGGGAAATGAGAAATACTGAACAGACATGATGTTTGAAAATAGTGGCACTAGATGAGCTTGATCTCTTCCACCGAATTATGCTGATTTGTGCCTTAGACAAGCATTGGCAAAGGCAATTGTTCTTGCCTCTGGGACCTATTGCCTGTTCCAATTTTTTGGCAATGCTCTGCAGCCTCAGCAACATGCTGTGCAGCATGGCCAAAAGGTAAACAAAAAATAAAAAGTGCAGCATTTTGTAGATGGGCATATTTGTCACCATGGATATGTACCTAGAGAATGGTGTGGGTGGATTGTTTTTTTAATTCACAGATGCAAGATTTATAAAAAAAAAAAAACATATATATAAAATTGAAGGATTGTGAATGCGCTTTTTAAGGTAGAGGAGGTAGCAGCAATTTGCTGCCTGGACCGGGCAAAAAAATGTGTTTATGGAGGAGGGGCAGTGAGCAGAGTGGAGGGGCAGTGAGCAGAGTGGGGGGGCAGTGAGCAGAGTGGAGGGGCAGTGAGCAGAGTGGAGGGGCAGTGAGCAGAGTGGAGGAGGGGCAGTGAGCAGACTGGAGGGGGAGTGAGCAGGGTGAAGGGGCAGTGAGCAGAGTGGAGGGGGAGTGAGCAGAGTCGAGGGGCAGTGAGCAGAGTGGAGGGGCAGTGAGCAGAGTGGAGGGGCAGTGAGCAGAGTGGAGGGGCAGTGAGCAGAGTGGAGGGGCAGTGAGCAGAGTGGAGGGGGAGTGAGCAGAGTGGAGGGGCAGTGAGCAGAGTGGAGGGGCAGTGAGCAGAGTGGAGGGGGAGTGAGCAGAGTGGAGGGGCAGTGAGCAGAGTGGAGGGGCAGTGAGCAGAGTGGAGGGGCAGTGAGCAGAGTGGAGGGGCAGTGAGCAGAGTGGAGGGGGAGTGAGCAGAGTGGAGGGGCAGTGAGCAGAGTGGAGGGGCAGTGAGCAGAGTGGAGGGGCAGTGAGCAGAGTGGAGGGGGAGTGAGCAGAGTGGAGGGGCAGTGAGCAGAGTGGAGGGGCAGTGAGCAGAGTGGAGGGGGAGTGAGCAGAGTGGAGGGGCAGTGAGCAGAGTGGAGGGGCAGTGAGCAGAGTGGAGGGGCAGTGAGCAGAGTGGAGGGGCAGTGAGCAGAGTGGAGGGGCAGTGAGCAGAGTGGAGGGGGAGTGAGCAGAGTGGAGGGGGAGTGAGCAGAGTGGAGGGGCAGTGAGCAGAGTTGAAGGGCAGTGAGCAGAGTGGAGGGGCAGTGAGCAGAGTGGAGGGGCAGTGAGCAGAGTGGAGGGGCAGTGAGCAGAGTGGAGGGGGAGTGAGCAGAGTGGAGGGGGAGTGAGCAGAGTGGAGGGGCAGTGAGCAGAGTGGAGGGGCAGTGAGCAGAGTGGAGGGGGAGTGAGCAGAGTGGAGGGGGAGTGAGCAGAGTGGAGGGGCAGTGAGCAGAGTGGAGGGGGAGTGAGCAGAGTGGAGGGGGAGTGAGCAGAGTGGAGGGGGAGTGAGCAGAGTGGAGGGGCAGTGAGCAGAGTGGAGGGGGAGTGAGCAGAGTGGAGGGGCAGTGAGCAGAGTGGAGGGGCAGTGAGCAGAGTGGAGGGGCAGTGAGCAGAGTGGAGGGGCAGTGAGCAGAGTGGAGGGGCAGTGAGCAGAGTGGAGGGGGAGTGAGCAGAGTGGAGGGGCAGTGAGCAGAGTGGAGGGGCAGTGAGCAGAGTGGAGGGGGAGTGAGCAGGGGTGGGAAGCCTTGTGGTGTAGGGGAGAGGAAGAGCAGCACACAAGGGAGAACCAACTCAGAGCAAGTGTGAGTTTGTTGAGTGGAAGAAGCACACAAGACAGAGCTTGCATCACACGAGGGAGACAGCAACAGAGGGGCGATTGGGGGTCAGAAACACAAGCAGAGGAGAGCTGGAAAACACATGGACTCTCATGCAGTGGTAAGCCAAAAAGAAAAAAGTAGTTTGCAAAAAGTGACCAGTGGAAGGATAGATGCCAGCCAATCAGAGAGATGAAAAAGAGGCTGTTCTCCAGAGAAGGGACAGCCACAAGGTGGACAAGCTGGGGCAAGAAAAACCATTAAATAATAAATAGGCAAATGAGTGACAGTAAAGCTAACAAATGGTAAGCGATGGGTGGGCTATAAGCTCCTGTAAGTGCTTGGTAATCCCACAACAGGTTTTTTTTTACCATTATACAGCTTAACCTAAATAGGAAAAAAGAGCTGGAACTGCCCCAATGGACAACTTTGGGCAGTTGTAAATGGTTGTTTATCATTGGGACTATAAACAAATATGTTTACTCCTCAGCTACAGAGACAGAGTGTAGGAAGGTGGAATCTGACTGCATGGTTGCCCCCACTTTGTTCCTGGTGTTTTGATGGTTTTTGACTTAGTTTGGCTGGGATCCTGCTATTCAGGACCCAAGCCTATCTGCTTTCTCTTTTAAATTGATTCCATGTACTTTAGGTACACTCCAGATTGAATACTGGGGTACCGTTATGAGTCCCTAGTATATGGTATGCTATGTACCAAGGGCAAGGGTACCCCAGAGGTCTACAAGGGGCTGCAGCATGTATTGTGCCACCCCTGGGAAGACTTCCAAAATGACACCACAGGTCTGCTCCTGCAGCCTGGGTAAGGTGGTGCATGCACCCCTTACTGCGATATAGGTTACCTATATCACTTCTGATCACTACACATATAAACCTACCAGTCACCCATATGACAGGCCTTAACAACTCTGAAGGCAGGGTGCTTAGTTTTCATGTGAGAGGGTGCCCAGGCGTGAGCAGGGCCCCTCTGCATCCTTCGGAATCTATTCTCCGGGGGTGTATGTGATGCAGCCAGACCATATACTCTTAAGTGCATTATAACTTCGCGGTAAATGCTAACTTTTAAATGACTGCACAGAAACATGTCGTGCTTGGTGTCAAACACCTTGGAATCATACCTCGCCGCCAGTAACTGGCGGGGGAGGTATGATTCCACCCTACAAGAGGGAGAAATATGACAACACCAGTACACCGGTACCAGCTTAACAGAACCCGGGCACCACAAAATGGATGTTGCCAGCCACAGACACAAGTCTGCCGTCCTGCTGCTGGATGAAACTCCGGCAGGGGAAGGTTTGAAAATAGGTTTCCTGTCACAGGGAGGTGTGACCACCTACCAGACAGGCTTTAGTGTATTGGGGATGGGTGGGTGCACTCCAAGAGTGCTTTGAAGTCTGCACTGGGGGCACATTTGGTGTCCCTGTGCATAGTCCAGTTCAAACCTGTTGCAGGGGCTACCAGCCCCTGCTCTGGAGCAAAACTGGACAAAGGACGTGGGTGTAGCCACCCCTCTTTCCTGACCCTCCCATAGGTGGGTCCCCAGAGTTTGTCCCACCCCTTGCTTGGGTATAAAGTAGGAACCCCTGGCTACAGGACTTTAGATTACGCCTGGACGAAACTCTGCAACAGAATCCCAGAACTTCAACTATCTACACTTCGTTGAATGACCGAAGAATCTCCCTTGGAGTAAAGGAGTTACTCGCCTGCTTGGCAGGCACCAAAGACTCATCTGAAAGGTCTGCATTGCCGAAGCTCCTGAGGACTCTGAAGAACTTTGCAGTGCAGGAGGTGGGTTCCCGAGGTCTCTGAGGTCGATCAGTGCCCACATCAAGTCAGAGGCCCGTATCCCTCGCCGAGACCGTGCAACCAGAACCCCTGGGCACCGCAACGATTTGCAGAAGCATCAGCTTTGAGGTGACCTCTGAGGCTGAGCTTTAGGTTAGTTGTAGCCCTGACCCCGAGCTGCAATTCCACTGAAGATTGCCAGCTTACACTCCACGAGTGTTCCGTGAGCCGGCCCTTTGTGTTTTCGCTCGAGGTCCCTTCGTGATCCCTGGTCCGTTGACCTGTGGGTCCCTGAGAAGGAATCCTTAAACTACAGTGGGCTTCCCTGGTTGCTCCAGACGTGCCCTGACTCTCCTTCACTTGGGGAGCCCCCGGGACCTTGCTGGTCCGCACCGAAGCATCTTTTCTCTTCCTGCGTGGGTTGTTGTTGCCAAGGTTTGTTGTGTTCAATCCGACACTCCAGCCCTCGACATCCTTCGTGGAATCCAGGTCCTGGTCGTTGTCGATGTCTCATGGTCCCCGTGGCTGCAGTCAAGCTTCACCTCTTCGCACCTGAAGCATCCAACATCGGTGGGCATTCGCCTATCGTGCCCCTGGTCACTGGCTAGTGACCCAGACTCTGTCCCCTCTGCTTTCAGGTTCTTCCCTTATCCGATCCAGGCTTGGATTGCACCGGACACTTCTCTTCCCGGCAGCAGCACTTCTTTGCAAGACGCCATTGAAATCGACGAACGCTTCCGACACCACTTGACCCCTATGCACCCGGCTCCTCTGGGATAGGTAACACAAGTACTCCGGTACTGTCAATGGTGCTGGTCTTAGAACTGTCTTAGTTCCAAAGGGGTTGCTTAGAATCCTCTCCTAAGTGTCCTTAACCTTTAATTTTCCAACTGCGACCTTCGCATAGAATTGTACGGGGCTCGCGTCTGTGTTCACACACTGCACACGTCCCCCATGGGTCTCCTGCATCACTACCTTGCTTGGTTCCTTGGGGTCCCAGCGATTCTACGTGCTCTAGGCACTGTCTCTAGTCAAGTCGGGGTTGTTATACCACTTACTTATTATATGGTTCGGTCCCCCCCCCCGGGGCCTATCGTATATTGTGCTATTTACTGTTGATCTTATGATTGTAACGTATGTGCTTTGACCTCTAATCTCATAAAGAGATTAGTAGGGAGTGTTTAGAAATAAATACATATATTTTATATATACCTGGTGTGGTTCTCCTTTCATTTGGTAATTCAAGAGATTATAGACTGGTAAAACAAGCTGCTTTACATTCCTTCAATACTTAGCCTGAAGGCTGCTCTCCATAGCTACCACTAGGATAGCTTTCAATAAAGGTTGTCTTTAACCTATCATCAATAAGGGTCGTTTGGACTGGTGCAAGGTGCCCACTTTAATTAGTGAACAGCATATACCAGGCCAACTTCTCACACCTAGCGTAACACCCAGAAAATTCTTCAACTCTCCAAGTGAAATGGAAGTCCACCGGTGTGCCCAAGAATGAGACCTAGTCGTGCCTACATGCTCCCTAAGAAACTGGTCGCATGCAAATTTGTTTGGTACACAATTCCCTCGAGGTGGCCAGCACCAAAAAGAGATGGACCTAGTCAACAGGCAAAAAATATTTGCTGTATCGACTTTACATCTACAGTCTGCATTGAACAGGGAAATTTAGGGCTGGCCTAAATTGGTGGGACTGCCAAAAGAGCGCTCGGTCTGTTCTTGTCGCCGCACATGCCTGCTCTCGGGACTGGTCTACGCGGCTACTGTTGTCTCTGTCACAGATCGTGCTGGCGAAGGGACATCATGACTGCTGTGACAACATTCCTGAGAATCGCTGAAACATGAGCCATCAGATGGAACTCCGCTGACTGAAAAATCGCTTCCGAATTCGGCTCCATTTCTTTCTCCTTCAGAAGCTGTGTCCGTATCTGATCCTACCTAAGCTGTCCTCCATAACTCGAGTCAGGGCCTCGGCAGCAGTCATCCACTGAGACGCCATCTCTGATGACTTGCTAAAACCTTCCATTTGAAACACTTTGTAATTCGTAGAAGGCAAAAGTGTGGTTCTAAATCAATAGCTTGGTGTAATAAGATGTGTATGTCAAAGTGTAAAAGCAACACGCATTAGTAATGCATCGGTTTCGCCTATGTGATGAGTAAAATGCTATTTTGATCAATCATCGTCCGGAATGAAGGAAAGAGCTCCCCGACAAGTAATATGGAGTGGAGAGTATCTGGCACAGAGGCCAGATCTGCTGACTCGAGAACTGGGGATCCCAGTTCAAGTCTCGGTGGAGCAACATCCTGTCATTCTGGACAAATCACTTCATATCTCACGTGATAAGTTGCTATATAAATCTGCTGCAAGACAAAAAAGCAAAAAGAGGCAAAGCTTTATGAAAAAATAGTTTCCACAAAACAGATTTTAACAGTATTTTGGCGACGGGAAACTGCTAAGAGAAGCAGACGAGAAAGAAGCATTGGTACATGCAGGGAAATATGCTACTGCCAATAGAAATGGAGGAAAAGTAAGTGGCACGCACAGGAACCAATGAAAAAAAGCCAGGAAAAAGAGGGGACGGGATGTAAGCACCATTAAAGTTTATATGAAAAACAATAGGTTTCACAAGCACAGCGCAAGTGCTGCGCAGGCAAAACATAAAAAAAAACCACTTACCTTAACTATGCATCTGCAGCTTCTCCAAAGACACTAAAAAAAAGACAAAAAAAACAACTTATTACTTCACCTAGCCACATACCCAATACCACAGTACACTTTAAAGTACAAAGGGTGAGCCCACTCCAGCCACTGTTAATTTATTATGGCACTGACATGCAGCACAGACAATTTTAGGTGGGAGACAAGAAAACAAACATCAATGAGGCATGGTTAAGAACTAGGCTCGGTAGCAACAATAACTATTCGCAAATCAGATAGCTAAACAACTATTTGCAAAGCCAGTAGGTCTGGCATTCACTGTCAGTCTTTTGGCGTTTTCAATGCTTGTTTTGTCATGGCTTATGCAGAACATCATTGTTGGGGGGAGCTGCTGACCCATTGTCAGTATTAAAATAATTTCCTGAAGGCATAAATCTAGCTGTGATCTCAAGAAGGATACATTCACATATTCACATGGTAACCCCTGCAACTGAAGACTCCCGCTTTGTGCACAGACGTGCTCCTTGTGAAAGTTAACAATACTGCCGCTCACAGTGAAGTTAGCCAGTAACAGACGTGGCATGACCCATTGTCCCATGCTGTCGTCTAGGTCGAAGAATAAAGTAATAATGTGAATGACACAACAGATCTAGCATTCTCGCTGTGCACTGCTAATTACCTCCCATATGACATCACTCAGGACATGTTCTATGACATGACGAATAACATCACTGTAACGCCTGGCATGGCATAATGAATAACAACACTGCGAATCGTGGGGGTGCGAGTATAGTTACGTCAGGGCACCAGTTGTAGTTATTTGAAATAACTATAACCAGTGAATTTCATTGGTTTTGTTAGTTTAAAATTGTATGTTTTAACTGACATTTTCATCTAACCTTAATGTCCCTTTAACTCTGTATATTCATACAATATATATATATATTGTCCACTGGCGGTCGCCATTGGGTAGTTATAGTTAGGATCGTGTTTCGATAGGAAATTATTTTTTGGTTTGCTTAAAACCTGGGTGCCATTTGACAAATCTTCATGAAACTTTACAAAAAAATGTTCTTTCACCACAACTCCGTCCTGGAAACTTTTGGGGTGAACTGTCAAGTGAGGGCTGAGAAAAAGGGGAAGAGGCTTTCTCGAAATGCATTTTCTCCATTTATTTTCTATAGGAAAATTGAACTGTGATACCGCAAAAACAGAATTTTAAACAAATTGACAGAAAGCAATAGCTTGGTCAAGAAACTGTGGTTTTTATGGCTCAGTTCCAAGTTCTAGGAAAAAGAAAAAAAAAAGATAAGGGGGCAGAGCCCAAGATCTTCGTCTCACACAAAGGCGTTGGGTCACTCGGGTAAGTCCTACCACAAGAAGAAGAGCAAGAAGTCAAAAAGGTCTTTGACTTCACCTTATCCATGGGCCAAAGAGACAACGGAGCATCGACATTCGAAGCTTGGCTCCGTGGTTGAGCAAGCACCAGGGTTGGCTCTACGCCTCCCCAAGTTTCTGGGAGCCGGAGCTTCTCTTGCTCAACTTCGGGAGTTTTATGCGGCCATGCGCCTCTTGTTTGAGTGGTCCGCCTATGGGCCCCATTGGTTTGAGAAGGGCCCCTACTAGATTTACGCTTGTGACTCCAACCTTGGCACCAGTCATGCCCCTTAGGGACACAGATGGATCTGAACTAGCGCCGGTCATACCACCTCTGCCTTCCCCAGCACCGGACCCGAAGTAGGCGCTCTTGGCACTGCTGGTGCCCGCTGCCGTCGCCATCCCAATTCTGATCTCCGACACAGAGTCAGAGAGGTGTCGTCCGATGCCAACTGGAGCCATGCCTTCCAGGTCAGAGCCTGAGCCCTATTCCAATGGGCTAGGACTCGTGGGGGATTTGGAGGGATTGTTGGAACCTGAAGAATACTTCCCTTTCAACCCAAACGTACTTGTGATAGGACTTGGTGGAAGCTAGTGGACTGGACACTTCTCCAGACACTGGCATTCTTTCTTCCTATACTGTGGCTATGGGCGAGGGAGAGCCCTTTGCAATGGTGGTGAGAAGGGCGGCAGTTATCCTAGACCTTAGCCTGCCCTCTTTGGCAGTCAAGACTAACGTCTTGACGGAGATGCTTCAGCCTGAAGTGACCCTCTTCCAGAACTGCTTCCCCCATTTAATCAAGCCTTTACAGATGTCCTGCTTGGGACTTAGTCCAAGCCCAGCACGGTGGCTCCTGTGAACAGGACGATTGCCCACTGCCACCACCTGCCCAGCACCAGGAGACCCCATTTTCCTCATGCAACACAAAACCCCAGAGAGCTTGGCGGTCCAAGACTTTACCTTGCATTTAAATCCTGGCGCTATCCCAACCAACCCAACCCCCCTCCCCCCCAACCCCCCTTCCCCTCAACCGGATAGGGAATGCAAGAGGCTGGATACTTTACAGAAGAAGATGTTTTCTTACACCAGCCTGGCACTGCAGTCCGTGAACACTGCAGGTCTTTTGGGCCGGCATTCCCATGCTCTATGGGATTCGGTTGCACAGGTGCTGCCCATGGTCCCAGACAAGCCCTGGGCATACTCTCCCTGGCTGTTGCTGTCTGGAGAGATGCAGCTAAGTTCACGATCAGATGTGGACTGGATACCACCGACCTGCTGAGCAGAGCGGTTTCCTCGACGGTGGCCTAACAGCACTACACCTGGCTGAGAACAACTGGCTTTTCAGGGGATGTCCAAGCATCACTCATAAACATCCCTTTTGATGGCTCCTGTCTCTTCGGAGACGGGGCATATTCAGCGCTGGGCCCCTTTAAGAACAGCAGAGCTATGACCACCTAGTTGGGCCTTTCAATTGCCCCTCACCATCCCCAAACCACCTTTCTCTCCTTTTGTGGCCTTCAAAGGGCTTCCAGCCACGTCTCTATCCCCCAGACACAGTGACGCGGAAGCTTTCCAACTGCTGCGAGGCAGAGGACGTGGTACCCACAGTCCCCATGGGTCGGGCAGCCAGAGGTCCCACCAGTCAAACCCTGCCTTCCTCCCCCCTTGGCAGCAGCAAACTCGAAACCCTTATAGTCTACCCAATTACCATCATGGAGACCCAGTTGGAGGCAGGATACGCCATCACCTGTCTCACTGGAGGTCTATAACATCAGACCGATGGAATCTCCAAATTGTCCTAAGGCGATATTCACTCCCTTTCTTGTCTACCCTTATACCCCTGCCACCTACTTGTGACAGGCTGGTGTGGGACCATCTCTCTTTGCTCCACGAGGAAGTGATGGCTCTCCTGGCACAGGGAACCTTTAAGAGGGCCAATGCCAGAAGTAGGTCGAGGTTGCTATTCTGCTACTTTCTTGTGCCCAAGAAGGATGGAGGCCTTTGTCCTATCCTAGACCTGAGACCTCTCAATTTCTTCCACAAGTAGGAGAATTTCAAAATGCTCGCTAAGTCCTCTCTGCCTTGTACCCGGGAGACTGTATGGTAGCATTGGAGTTGCAGGACTCCTATTTCCACATTACCGTCCTTCCTGCCCACAGGCGTTACCTGCGGTTCTTGGTGGGCCACAAGCACTTTGTTTGCTGTGCTCCCTGGTGGTCTTACCAGCGCCCCTCGGTTGTTCACCAAGTTAATGGTGGTGGTTGTAGCTCATCTGCAGAGATCAAGGGTGCCAGTCTTCCACTATCCCGACTGCCTGCACTTAATCTACGGACGCGATACACAGTTTTTAGGCTTACCATGGCCATTTTCGCAGTGACTGACTCAGCTCGTCCTCGTCTGCTGCTGACTTTTTCCCTGGGAACTGCATTAGTCTTCCCTTTACTCCCCTTTGGGATTCCATACCGTGACGCATTACCCGCTTCAGCTCAGTGTCGGCGCATGATAATGTCTATCTCTACAGTGAGATGTTACTATAGAGACGCCCCTATCTCTTCAGCCATCTTGACAATTTCTGCTCATTTTGGGATGCCAAATGGATATTGCTTGCCCATCTGACAAGACATTCAGTCCAACTGACGAAACACATTTTGGCTGCTTCTGGTTTTACATACCAAGATATTGGAAATGTAAAGGAATAAAACCAGCCATGAGAAAATATGAACGCTATGGACCTTACAGCTTTGATTACTTCAGTTTACTTGTTATGACTTATTTCAACTATACAGACTTCTTGTGTGTGCTGCACTACTTCTTCTTTGTCCAGTTCCCCTATCCCGACAACTGGATATTGAAGGCGGGCTCGTTCCAGGCTGTCATCTCCCACCTCCAGACTACGGCGGTCCTCCTGCATTGGATACGGTTCACTGTCAACGTGCCAAAGTCACACCTGACTCCCTCTCAGATGTTCCCTTTCATCTGAGCTGTTCTTGACACGGTACAGTTTCAGGCCTATCCTCCCGAATGGCAAGAATGTCACAGCACCTCAAAAGGGCAGATATCAGTGATTTAATTTATGTATTCAGGGTGTCATTTTGTGTGTTAAGAAAGATGGTGTGTAGTAGTGGTTTCAATTGAAATTTGGTGCCAATGTTCACCATATGGGAAGTTGTGTTTTTGGGGGGTTGAGGAAGTTTGGGTACTGGTTGTAGTGAAGTGACCTGGAAGGGTGGTGGCAGGGAGAGTGCCTACATCTGTTTATGATATAGGTTGAAGTGTCTGAGAGGTGAGAATAGTTTCAAGGTAGAGAGACGATGGAATTTTCTGTCTTTGGTCAGGAATGGTTGTGGGTCACTTGTGACAGAGGGGGTTTTGCTGTGGGACTGAGTTGGATGCTCGTGTTATTCTGTTACCAAACCATGGGTTCGGTAATGGGCTGTGGGTTGTTCAGTCTGAGGTGTGGACAAATAGAGATTGATGCTGGAAGCTGCTTGGGTGAAAAGCTGTGCTGACGGTCAATTGGGTCATGTGTTGAAATTATATAGCTGCCACTCAGCTTCTCAATTATTCACAGACAGAATGTGTTTAACTTGGTTTCTCAATTCTTCACAGACAGAATATTTATGTTTAAATGTTTTTATTAGCGTTTTCAAAAGTACACAACATTCCAACATCAGCCGTGTAATGCAGGAGAATGTGTCGAACATACATTTTATGCAACGTGAAAAAAATGTATATCACTCGCTAATAAAATTGTACATCCGTGTCACTAGCAGAGCAATGAGGGCATTGCATTGTGAAAGATACAGCTGTTTATATGGAACTAAGAACTGAACCCCCCCCCCACCTTGTCCGATATCCCTTGGCCCCTCACTGTCTAGATCGTGTCTTGCCACAATGACGGTTTCCATCACACAGTGGGAGTAGGTTGCGTCTCTTTCCCCAAATCAGAGAGTCGCAGCACCCTCATGTATTTGGGCTGGGTGATTTCCTTGAATTCCGCTAGAAGTAGTTTTATAAAAGGACCCCATACTTTCTGGAAGGAGGCTGCCGAGCCACTTAGGGTGGCAGAAATGTGTTCCATCCCAATGATGTGCCGCCATATCCGATGGAGCCACCCCACATATGTAGGAGGAGTACTCGTCCCCCAGTTCATCAAGATATTCTGTAATGCGGCGCCCAGTGCTAACCTCATCTGTCGCCCCCTCATGCTCTTCAGTGGGAAACTGATAGGGTTGGGGAGGCCCAGGATAACATATACTGGGAGACGTGGGATTTCAGTGTTGAGTAGGTCGTCAATCTCATCTAAAATTTTGGACCAGTATGAAGACCGCATCGGACACTCCCACAGTATATGAAGCAGAGTGCCATCATTATCGCAGCCCCGCTAGCAGGTGGGACTTCTGTGTGGATTGCCTCTGTGGAGCCTAACAAATAATGCTCCTTCAAGACCTGTGTTCTAATTTCTTACATCTAAGTCAACATGGGCTAAATAACAAATAACACCAATTTACCACTTCAATGTATTTCTTTTACTCCTGTTTATTATTTTTTTTCTATTTATTATCCTTTTTTTAAAAAATATAATTATTTTCCACGTATAAATCAATCTTCATTTATGACATCATCATTATATTTTGCACATAATTTATATCAGATTCCCTAATACAAAATTTATATTTCCAAAGCGAAACCCAGAAAGAGAACACTGAAAATTCATACTATTCATTCATCCATCCACATACCATACACATCCTATAAATATCCTATACATAGATCTCAATAGTTGTCCCAGTTAACGCTTATTAGTTATAAAACAGTCTTTATGGCCCCCAAAAGGGAGCTACTACAAAAATTGTAGGATTTCCAAAAAAGACTTGGTCAACGCGTTTCGGTGGCATATAGAACGTAGAAACCACCTTCATCAGGACCCGCTATTTCTCAAATCGTAGGTTCTCAAATTCTGGGATTTCCTAGAAAGATATACATGTAAAAGTGAAATTAATCACTAGCCACAACATTTTTTTTTTTTAATATACTCAATATATTTAAAAAGACACCGATTGGACCAAATAATACATTTATACAATACCAAATAGTGTAATGTAAAGAGAGCCAGTTTAACCCTAAAAAGACCCCAGCATATACAGTTATACACTAGGAATTGGTTTATCTAACAAAAAAGAATTTTTTTTTGAGAGAAAATAATTTAATAGCAATTTGTCCATGTGGAAGTATCCTATAATAACAAGAATATGTATCCAACATATAAATTGAGTATTGTGATCTAACCCTAACATAGAATTAGAGGTAAAATACTTACTATATGAGGGAGTAATATTGACCTATAATGGTTGCTGTTATAGATATAGGGGATAATCACAGTTTCTTCTTTGTGCGACTCTATCCTGACAGGATAGTAACAAAAAGACAACATAAGGATAATTGTACTTATATATCTGACTTTCATTTTCCTATTATAATCTCTCTAAATCTTTCTTGTAATTTGACACAGTATTGAAATACCCTCAGAAGGCGCCTCAAACATCGTCCTACTTGTAAGGCAAAACCACGATACATCCGGTATTTATTCAGAGGTATTCCATATATCTGTATAAAAGAGTTTTTATATTCTGCATTACCACCTATCTTCCACTATGAGGGGCTTCCTTGCTATGCTATATAACCAAGAATGGAAATTATACTGATCATAAGTACCTTTGAGTAATGTATCTTATCAAAATCACAAAGGTGTGCCTATTTCATCTGTATCCAATTCTGGAAAGGACCCCGGACCAGGTACACGATTTTAAAATTCTTCGTAGTGTCCCTGTAGCAATAAAGTGCAAAAAAATATAGATATATATTTAGCAAAAAATCCTAGGGGGCAGACAATAACATTTATACGCTGCTCAACAGAGACTTCTACCCAAAATCCTTACCGGAAAGAATAAAAGAGAGAGCAAAAGAGTCCTAGGAAGCAGGCACCATGATTTATACACTGCTCAACACAGATTTCTACCAAATTTATTCCCGGAAGGGTTCCAAATCCCAATCTCTTAAAGATACAAATTGCCAATCCCAATATCTAACAGAAAAACACCCAGGCTAGGTCAATAAAACTCAAAGGTTGGAAAAGTCCGAAGTATATTCGAGAGACAATCACAGAGTCCAACCTATTCCCTCCTGACTCACCATCTTTTAAGACGTCTCGGACCTTCAATCACAACGTTGGCGTCATCGGTTCGTCTTCCCGTAGGTACGCGAGACTTTCACCAATTGCATGTCTCTATTTATACCTTTGCGTTCTACCACGATACGCGACCATAATTGCTAAAGCCGCTTTACCTGTTGGTTCCATAGTCACTGACGACGGACTAACTACTTGTACTACTGCAAACGCCATCCTAGAAGAGTGTGTTTCATATCGTAATACCCCATTCCAAGTTTGACAAAGTAATTTAGTCTGAACACGACAACCCACAAAAATGACGAGCCAATTACCAAATTGTCCGAACACGGTATCTTAAGTAAAAGTATCCATTGATACCATTTTAATCAATACCGTTCCACATACATATTTAGTTAAGTCACGTGACCTATTAATTTCGTAGAAACAAATTGAAGACTCAGCACCTCTATCACCATACACATCATCCAGAATAAATGTGTTACGAATCGAATCTTGCACGTAAGGCCACCAAGAGGACCTAACCTGCTAAAGATCGTCCACAAGGACGACAGACTCTTTGCCGATATAATACCAGCACCATCTTGAGTGAGTGTATAACCAGTTGTCACTACTGAGAAATGCTTCTACAACGTTCAAAAGACCACAAGGATGGATTTTAATATATCCAATCCCACAAAAACAAATTTCCATAGGTAAAGCAAAGTAAGAAGAAACAATAAACTAACCAAATCATCTCTACCCAAATGCCTAATACATTTTAAAAAATGTGTGAACACATATATATATACCCAAATCATACATACACTCCCAAAAAAGGAAAATTAAACAAACTATCTGAAAATACAAACGACAATACTATCTATCATTAAAAAAGGACAGTTAAGCTTACAGTTAAATCCTACGATGAAAGGATATTTTCAAATGTGTAAACTTTACTGACTAACTAACAAAGACCCAAATAATATCTACAAGAAAACTCATTATTACTGTTCATACCAATAGTGTGTGGAAAATTAAAAAACAAAACCATAAACCAAAGACGGGCAGCCGCCCGTTACTTAATTGTCAGGAAAAGCTATGGGCAATTCACTCGCGAACACCATAGCAATATGGCTCACAGCTCAACAGATAAACATCAGCTGATATCTCAAGATAGCATAAGGAGTACCACACTAGGAACTCACCATGGTTGGGTGATATTCCATTGGATTTCCTCATTTAGGCCATGCTTCACACTGTTTTTTTTTTTTTTTTTTTTTGAAACCGTTTATTGCAATCTCAAATAGTTACAGGTATGGGCCTACAACCGTCTGGCCGGCCGCTAGAGTGGCAGAAGCATATGACATATATACAGAAAAATCTCTTGGCGGTGCAAAAAGGTAAATCAGGAGATATCAGTAGTGCAGGCCACATAACTCCAAACCCACAATACGGTTTCCTTTTGTCGAAACACAACAACACAAAAAAACCACACCCGCAAGGCAACCCGCAATCCCAATTGACAGCACGCGCTCCTTAAGTGGGGGACCCCAACCAATCGCCAAACTCTGAAGAGGGGAATGAGAACAGATCAGGGACTGGGGAACCACGTGCCCATGGCTGGGGGAGGGGGTCGGCTAGGGGGACGGAGCTGGTGAGGCAGCCGGCAGCAGTGGCGGCTCGCAAATACCCCCGCGATAGGCGTTCCAGGGGCCCCAGATTTTCACCCACGCCCCAGGCTTACCCCTCGCAACATACACCACCTTTTCACGAAACATACACCAATCCATGTGTTCTTTCCAGGCCGACACCGCCGGGTGCCTCTGGGATCCCCACAATTGAGCAATGTCACGCTTAGCTATCATGTATCCCAGAGTCACCCACCGCGTCTGCGGAACCGAGTAGTCAGTTGGCTCCCACACATTCAGCAAGCATCTCCTCGCTTCAGGCAACAGCGCGACACGTGTAACCACTCGCAGGACCTCGTGCACACCACGCCAGAATCGCTCCACCTTTGGGCATTCCCACAGAATATGCAAGAAAGTTGCCAAAGCACCACAGCCACGCTTACACAGTCCATCCTCAGCAAAGCCCATACGTAGAAGCCTTGGCCCCGTCACGTAAACCCGGTGGAGGATCTTAAGCTGGACGAAGCGAAGGCGAGCCGGGATGGCCACCTCCTTCGGAGAGGCCACCGCGGAAATCCAGTCCTCGTCGTCCAATTCCAGCCCATCGGCAACCCAGGCCTCGCGGAGGCCAGTCAGCAGGCCCGATCGGTCGTTGATCAGTTTTTTATATATAAGGGAGATCGTGCTGTCTGGGACATGGCCATCCAGCACTCTGTCCTCCAGGGGGGAAGACTCCGGAATGGACGCGACATCCGGGAAGACGGAGCCCAGCGCGTGGCGGACTTGTAAGTACCGAAAGTACTCACTGCCTTGCAACTGGAACTCCGTCTGCAGCGTCTCGAAAGTTTTGAATCCCCCCCTCGTCCAGAGATCTCCCACTGTGCTGATGCCGATCGTGTCCCACTTCTCGAAGCCCTTCGAGGTCCACAGGGAGCCCAACCTCGCAGACGCATATAGCGGTGACGCCCGGGTCAAACGGTCCTTCCACCCCATAGCTGCGTTAGCCGCGTGCCATACACGCACCATGACACGCGTCGGTCCCGTCAGGCGAGGGTCCGGCGCGCCAGAGTAGAGCGCTCGATTGTAGTCGCCACCGGGCAGGAGCATCTTGTCCATTTCAAATGCCGGGTTCAGGGCGGGCCCGTAAAGGCCATGATTAATCGCAGCTAGCTGGGAGGCCCAGTAATACCGTTTAATATCCGGGAGGGCAACCCCCCCATCGTACCACGGGAGCGTCAATTTAGCGAAGGCAATACGTGGCCTCCCGTCCCAGAACAGGCGACGCTGCAAACTCTCCACCTCACGGAAGTAGCACGCCGGGACCAAGTCCATAGTGTTCTGGAGAGCGTACAGAAAGCGCGGCAACGACATCATCTTAAACAAGGCCGCTCGGCCGAGCGGCGAAAGCGGCAGACGCCGCCAACGCACCACGTCCTCCTTCAAGCGCTGGAGGGGGGGCAGCAAATTCCGCTCGTAGCGGGCCTCCGGGTCCAGAGTAATATATATACCCAGGTACCGAAACCCCTGGGAAGCAATCTGGATCGGACAGTCCCGTGGTAGGACCGGAGCCTCCCCGGCAAGCACATATACACAGGATTTCGCCCAGTTGATGACGAGGCCTGAGTTGCGACCGAATGAGCGCAAAACATCAACTAGGACGATCAGTGATTTACGCGGGGAGGCGAGATATAGAAGGATATCATCAGCGTAGAGGGACACACGGTCCTCATGCTCGGGGGTCCAGCGGAGACCACGGATGGAAGGGTGCCACCGCAGCCACTCCGCCAGGGGCTCCAGGGCCAGTGCAAACAGGAGAGGCGACAGGGGGCAACCCTGTCGCGTGCCCCGTCCCAGTGCGAATGGGGCCGAAACTCGTCCATTCACCACCACCTGCGCCAATGGGCCGGAATACAACAACTTGACCCAGCTGATGAAGCCCGGTCCGAAGCCAAACTTCGCCAGCATCGCCCAAATGTATGGCCACTCGAGCGTATCAAACGCCATGGTGGCGTCCAAGGACGCCAAGATGGCCGGTTCCCGCACGAACGGGACACGCGCGAGCACCCCGTGCAAGCGTCGCAAATTAAGGGCCGTGTTACGATGGGGTATGAAGCCGGACTGGTCTTGGTGGACCAAATCGCCCACCACGCCGACCAGCCGGTTGGCCAGCACCTTGGCGAGGATTTTGGGCTCCGCGTTCAAGAGCGAGATAGGCCTATAGGATGTGACCCGCTCACGGGGTCTCCCCCCCCTTGTGGATCACCACGATCGTGGCCAGACGCTGGTCTGGCGGAAGGGAACCCCGCGAGCGGGCCGCCAGGAACATCGCGCGCAGGTGGGGCGCCAGTACATCCGGTCGCAGCTTATACAGCTCGATAGGGATGCCATTGGGGCCCATGGCCTTGCCAGATGCGACCGAGCGGATAGCAAGGGCAATTTCGTCCGAGGTGGGAGGAGCGTCCAGCGAATCCCTGTCCTCCACCGAAAGGGAGGGCAGCGCGATGTCCCGAAGCAGGGCATGGGAATCCTCCTCCGAGCAGGGAGAAACCGGGGAATACACCTCGCGGAAATAATCCGCGAAGCAGGAGACAATGGCGTCCGGCTCGGTGGCACACACACCATCCATCCTCTCGATCAACGGAACCACACGACTCGCTCTCTCCTTTTTGTCCAACCACGCAATCAATTTACCAGCCTTATCACCCACATCATACAGTCGCCCCTGTTGCTCTCTACTGAGGCCCCTGGCCGCCTCCGTGACGAGGGCCCTATAGGCCGCCTGCTTGAGGTGTAGAACATGCAATGTGGCATCCGTCACCCCGCTCCCCAGGTCACCCTCTAGTTCAGTAATTTCGGCCTCCACCCGGGTTACCTCCTCCCGCTCGCGCCTCCGGGCATGGGAGATAAAGGAGAGGGCCTCCCCTCTGAGAACTACCTTAAAAGCCTCCCACAGGGAGATAGCCGAAGGGACAGACCCCACATTCTCCTCAAAGTACCGCTGCAAGGATTTGATCAATTCGGCTCGAATAGTGGGGTCGCGCAGGTACCAGGCATTGATTGGGGCTACCCTGCCCTCCCCCCTCGGGAAGACATCAAAGTGCAACAGTAGTGGGGAGTGATCTGAAATACCCCGCGCCAAATGGCGCACCTCTCCCACTCTCCCAGCATAAGCCGCAGGGACAAGGACATAATCAAGCCGCGAGAGGCTACCATGGGCACCCGAGTGGAAGGTGTATTGCAGCTGCGCGGGATGCTTTAGTCGCCAGCAATCCACCAATCCTAGTGTATCTAAAAGGCCGGACAGCCACGCCTGTGCCCGGGGGAGGTCCCTGGGGGGATGACGATCCATAGACCCAGAAGCCACCGCATTGAAGTCCCCCCCAACTACCAGAAGCCCACCCGGGAGGTCAAGGAGGAGGCGCCCCAGGTCCGCAAACGTGGTAGATTGCAACCCCGGCGGAACGTACACTGATACAAAAACGACCACTCTGCCCTCCATTCTACCCACCAAGACAGTGTAACGTCCCCTCTCATCATGGCGCACCTCATCAATCTCCAATGGGAGCGAGTTCTTAATCATGATGCCCACACCCCGCGAGCCCGAAGTGAAGCCCGAATGGGCCACCAAGCGATAGCCTCGCCGATTCATGGCATGAAAGGAATTACCTATAAGGTGTGTCTCCTGCAGGAAGACCACATCTGGTGAAATTCGTTTCAGATACTGCAGGACCACACCACGCTTAATCCTATCCCCCAGTCCGTTAACGTTCCATGATAACACAGTCAAATCCCTACCCCCCATCATACATGGAAGCCATCAGTCGTCCCCCAAAGAGCATCTCGAAAACAACAATACAGTAAAGGGTTCGCCTTGCGGTGCAAACAAACAACACTCCACCCCCGCCCACCCATCCCAACAGAACTCCCCCCTCCCTGCACCCCTGCATGAGCCCAGACAGCCCCCCCAAAGTGCAGTGTGCCTGTCGCCCCATAGACGAAAAACTAACTAGTCCCCCAGAGGAGGAGGGAAAGCCCCCAATGGACCCCGTACGACCTCCATAGGAGGGGAACATACACGATCAGTGAATGGTAACCGGAATGTTGTCCAGAGCAAGGCCTACTATTCACCCCTCAGTTCTGATCCGGCGAGCCCTCCCCGCCAACCGCACCCCCCCACCCCCCCGGCCCCGATCCCCAGGCAGAGTATCCAACCAGTCCCCAGCCGCCTCGGGACGGTCAAAAAAGTGCGTGCGACCATCCACCTCCACCCTCAGCTTAGCTGGAAAAAGCATTGAGTACTTAAGGTTCAGGTCCCGTAGGCGACGTTTAACTCCAAGAAAACTCAGTCTCTGCTTTTGGACCGTCGGAGTAAAGTCAGGGTAGAAATTCACGTCCATATTATCGAGCTTGACCGGTCCCTGTAGCCTGGAAGTCTGCAGGATAGCGTCTCTGTCCCGAAAGTTAAAAATCCGGGCAATGAGAGGCCGCGGCGGGGCTCCGGCCTTAGGTCTTCCTCCGGGGACCCTGTGAGCACGTTCCACCGCAAAAAGTTTACTCAGCCCCCGGGGCTGGAGACGGGTGAGGATCAGGTCTTCCACAAACAAATCTGCCGCCTCCTCCTCCCGTCCCTCCGGCACCCCGACAATGCGAACGTTGTTCCTCCGGGCCCGACCCTCGGAGTCCTCCAATCGACGGTCCATCAGGGCGCCCGCCTGGCCAAGCCGGTGCACCTCCTTTTGAAGGGCCGCCACGTCTGTAGTGAGACTCGAGGTAGTGTGGGCCAGGGAATCGACCCGGTCATTTGTTTTAGACAAGTCGGCTCTCACCAGGCCCACATCCACCAGGGCCGAGTCTATCTTCTGCGCCAGAGTATCAAAGCGCTGGTCCACCGAGGCCTTCATCTCGGCAATGGCGCCCATGACGTCCCGGAGGGTCAGATCCGCGGGCTGAGCAGACGCCTCAGTCGGGCCCGCGGGGGATGTACGCTGTGCCTCTGGAGATCCCTTCTGGAGGGTGTAGCGGTCCATGCTGTTAGACTGATGTGCCAGGCCACGGCGGGTCGATTTCACCTTTGCCCGGTCGCCATCTTGCTTTGTGGACATGTCGCACTCCCAAAGTCGTGCCAATCTCCTCGAAAGAGCCGATAAACCAGTTCACGGGTTCCGGGGGGGGGTGACCACTGGACCGCAGGACAACTCACAGCCGGCGGGTCAGCCGGGCACCGGGACAAGGCCACACCACCGCACCCCGCTCCGCAACCCTACCTCGCTTGAGGGCAAGGAGGGCGCAAAAGCGAAAGTGAAAGCGCGGGGTACGCGAGTCGCCCAGCCCTGCCCGCCGCTGTTGTTCGCTTTGTCCCCGGATCGCCCCACAACTCCAATCCGGGGGGCCGGCGCGGAGAAGGCCGCAGTCTTCGATCGGTGCTCCCACCGGTGTCCGGGGTCCGATTCGAAAACGGAAAACGGGTGCCGCCTCAGCTCGGGTACACAGACACAGTCCCCTCATCAAAGACAGGATATAATCAGGATTAATTCAGGAGGTCGTGGAGGTCCTCGGGAGCTTCGCACCTACGCGGCCATCTTGGTTGCGCGCTCATGCTTCACACTGTTAAGAGTGAAGATCCAAAAGGTCTCTCTCCTCTTTCGCAGAATTTCCATAGGGGTCCCTACTTGGCCTTTAACTTTCTCAAGAATGCACCATTTAATATCTTTTTCAGTGTGGTGTTTAATGAGAAAGTGTTGGACAAGGGGGGCAGAAGCCTTACAGGTACGTATAGCAGATTTGTGCTCGTTAAAACGTACTCTGAATTCACGTGCTGTCTCCCCTATATATGCTAGGTTGCACGGGCACATGAGGATGTAAACAATGTTTTGACTTCTGCAATTTGTAAGGTCTTTCAGTTTAACATTGTACCCCTGATACACAAACAGATCCGTGACTAAAGCAGAGTCACAGGCATGGCAGGATCCACAAATATGGTTTCCCACGACAACCAGTAAACCCGTAACGGTAGTTTGACGCATTGTATTGATGGTGCTCGATCTTGTATGCACCAACATATCACGTAGATTGCGATTTCTGCGATAGGCTACCAGGGGTTGTTCTAACTGGGTTTCTTCAGTGTTGGTATTTAAGATTTTCCATTTTCTTTGGATGATGTTTTTAATCTTAAAATTCAAAGGGGAGTGATTAATCACACATACCACTTGTTGCTTGGGAGCACATTGTGCTCCCTCCAAAAGGGCATCACGATTATAGTACTTTGCCCTCTTGTATGCATGGCGTACCAATCTCTTAGGGTATCCCCTCGCCAAGAGTCTCATTCTAAGGGCATCACCATGAATATGGAAATCCGACATGTTTGTACAATTTGTTCTGACCCGTAAAAACTCTCCAAATGGGATAGAGTCCCTTTGGATGTTAGGATGATAACTCTGATACTGCAAGATAGTATTTTTTGCGGTAGGCTTCCTATATAGGCTGACTTCCAGGATATTATTGAATCCTGAGATCAGAATATCCAAAAATTCCTCAGAGTGAGCACTGCTCTTAACTGTAAAATTCAGATTGTCATCACTTGCATTCAACCAAGCAATCTATTCGCTAAGTGAATCGTTGTCACCTTTCCAAATGAAGAAAATATCATCAATGAAGCGCCTCCAATTCTCAACGTTGTCAAAGAAAGGAGCCGCCTCATAGAAAACATGTTTGATTTCCCATTCTCCCATATAGGTATTGGCGACACTTGGAGCAACAGAAGCTCCCATACTGGTGCCTTTGACCTGTTGGTATAGAGATCCATTAAATTCAAAAAAGTTATTCAAGAGGACAATTTCCAGACAATTCAAAATAAAAGCGTCTGGTCTATCATCAGGGAACCTCCGCAACAGAGAGGCAACAGACTGTAACGCTTGACATTGAGGTATGTTGGTGTACAACGCCTCAATGTCAAGCGTCACCAAGATCTCAATCATGGGATCTGATATAAATTATGTGCAAAATATAATGATGATGTCATAAATGAAGATTGATTTATACGTGGAAAATAATTAGATATAAAAAAAAGGATAATATATAAAAAAAAATAATAAACAGGAGTAAAAGAAATAAATTGAAGTGGTAAATTGGTGTTATTTGTTATTTAGTCCATGTTGACTTAGATGTAAGAAATTAGAACACAGGTCTTGAGGGAGCATTATTTGTTAGGCTGTTTATTCTCCCCTCTTCTCCCTGACCTATTGGAAAAGTATTCTGTTGAGAAGGGGTCCCTAGATCTCTTGCGATTGCCTCTGTGGAGACCACGGGAGTTAAATACCAATAAGTTGCTATTTTCATAGTCCTTTCGATACTAGCTACATTTTGGGCAGTGTGCTTGGCTCTATAATAGATACTCTCCCAGTCCTTACCAGAGAGATCGCCTCCCAATTCCCTCCCCCATCGCTTCTGACTTGGGGTTGCTTGTGAGCTTGGGCCATCCCGGATCATATCGTACATTTCAGATATCATCCCTTTGTCGGTGAACTTGGTGATTAGCCATTTTTCATATTTAGTCAGTTTGCGGCCCCCCTGCACCCTCATCCCGGACTGGAGAACCCAATGTCGTAGCTGCAAGTACCCCAGTCTCTCGGACTACAGAATCCCATATTCTGACCTCAGCTGGGGAAACGAGATAACTACCGAGAGATCAAATAGATGACCCACCGAACGGCACGGGGTGTTGTGCCACTCCCAAAATGATTTGTCTGACGTACCTGGGGTGAATTCGCTATTACCAAACAGGGGGGGTCAGCGGAGAAGGAAAAGTCGTGAGTTTCTTGGTGGTTGCAACACCATCCCAGATTGCCATTACGGACTTGGTGACCGGAGAGCCCATCAGGCCCCGCGGCGGTTGCGAAAGGTGATCTTCCATAACGGGATGCCGGCCAGCGCTCTATCCTGGAAAAGCCACCGCTTTTCGGATTCCGGACGTGCCCATTCCACCAAGTATCGCAGTTGGGCTGCCTTGTTGTAGCTAAGGAGATCCGGTATTCCTAGGCCCCCATGGTCCGGGCGCATGTATCCTAGCACCTTGCTCATCCTCGGTCTTTTACCTGCCCATACAAATTGATTAATGCTGCTCTGCATCGACGCAAGAACTCCAGCGGGGGGCAGAACCGGCAGGGTCTGGAACAGGTAGAGCGCTCTAGGAAGTAGGGACATTTTGACCGCAGCTACTTGTCTGAAAAGGAATAAGTGGTACTTGCTCCAAGCACCAAAATCTTTCACAGCTTCTTGGGACAGCCTGGTGTAATTCAGCTGAGCCTTTTCGTTGAACCGTTGCCACGGGGTCTAATCCTAAATACGGAATTGTGTCTGCTACCCTTATACCGGCTAGCCAATCGTTCGAGGGTGTGGAAGGTGGCGATGAAGGCGCCTTCGGGCCAAGAGTCAATGCCAGGGACTTACCCACGTTGACCCGAAAGCCAGATACACTGCTGACTGCATTCAGCTCCTCAAGAAAGGCGGGAAGGGAAAGCCTAGGTTCTGTCAAGGCCGCTAGTATATCATCTGCGTAAAGACTGATGGGATGTGCCCCCCCCCCTCAAATGGGATTCCCCTAATTCTAGGATTATCCCTGAACCACTGTGCCAAAGGTTCTATGTAAAGAGCTAACAATAACAGGGACAGCGGGCACCCCTGTCTAGTCCCTCTTTGAATAGCAAGGGGTTCAGGGGAGATGCAGTTGACCCTTATGCAGGCCGTGGGTTTGGCATAGCAGCAGCCCACCCATTCTTGGAACCTCTCACCTAAGCCAAATTTCGCTATTGTGTGTCCCAGAAACCCCCAGTCCACCTGATCAAATGCTTTTTCGGCGTCGATTGTCAGCAGGAGAGCGTCCATTTGCGTTTGATGATCCTTATCTACAAGATGGAGTATTCTTTTCGTGTTGTCACTGCATTGTTGAGACTGGATAAACCCTGCTTGGTCAGGTTCTATCAAATTTGACATGTAAGGGCTCAACCGTGCCACCAATATTCCAGTAAAGATCTTAAAATCTACGTTTAGTAGAGAAATCGGGCGGTACGAACCGCATTGGTGCTTGTCTTTCCCTGCTTTGGGCAAGACCACTATTGCTGTCGCAAGCATGGTGTCTCGGATCTGGGTAGGGCCACCAAAGGGGTTGAAGAGCCTAGTTAAGATCAGTGCTAGGGTAGAACAGAATTTCTTATAATAAAAGGGAAGGGAACCCATCCGGGCCCGGTGATTTGAGCAGTTTCAGGCAAGAGATCGCTGTAATAACCTCCTCTATACGAATGGGGGCGTCTAAGGATGTCGCCTGTGTCGGAGACAAGGCGGACACAGTGACCGATTGTAGGTAAGCAGCGGTGTCGCAGACGTAAAGTTTCTGATAGAAATCGCGAAAAGTTTGAGCAATCTTTGCGTCCCCCTTAATTTATCCCCCATCATCCCTCTGTAGCGAGGAAACCTGTGTTCGCAGTCTCCGGGCCCGTAACCGGTTAGCTAAAAGTCTGCCTGTGCGGTCCCCCCAGATATAGTAAGAATGCTTTAGTTGTACCGCCGCATATTCCTCTCTGTCTAAGTCGAGGGCAGGAAGCTGCGCCCTTGCCGCCTTCTATTGCCTCCAGACCCTCGGAGCCCCTGTCCTGCTATGCACACGTTCAAGCTCCTGTACCTGCTCTGACAGAGTGGACCTCACCTCCTTGCGCTCTTTATTATGGGCCGCTGCGATCCCTATAAGTTCCCCCCTTACCACTACTTTCAGTGCCTCCCATAATGTCGTAACTGCAGTGTCCGGGGTGTCATTTTTTGTGAGATAATCCTTAATGCAGTGAAGGAGTTGCTGCTCTACCTCCTTATTATGAAGCATATGTTCCTTAAGTCTCCAACCTCCAGACCTAGGAGAGCGTGGGGTCAACGAAACCTGCACCATCAATGCATCGTGGTCTGACAAGGCCATGGGTTCAATGCATGTCTTCCTAACCACAGCTCGAACCTCCTTCGTCCCCAGAAAATGGTCTAACCGGACATAAGATTTATGGGCATGAGGATAAAATGTGTATTGCTTTGAGGTGAGGTGGCCTGCCCTCCAAATATCTATCAGGCCCATCTCCCTCAACAAATCTTTCCCATCCCTCGAGAGCTCCCTTTCCGGAAAATAGGATGCGTGCGACCGGTCCATATTAGAGTCCATGACTATGTTGAGGTCCTCCCCCACCAGTGTCATGCGCCTCGGTGGCGCCAATACATCCGCCAGGGCAGTTTGGATAATAGTCTCCTGGCCTGAATTAGGAGTGTTAATGGAGCCGACCACTAGTAGTTGGTTACCAAATTGGAGAGTATAAGCCAATAACCTCCCCTAGAGTTCTAAGACCTTCTCCTTCACCTCCCCCTTACAACATCTAGAGATGAGAATAGCTACCCCAGCCTTTTTCTCCCCCAGCGAAGAGAAAAATTGGAGAGGAAAGGCTGTGATCGCATGGGGTGAGTATCTCTAAGGAGAAGGTGCGTCTCCTGCAAGAGGCACACCTCTGCTTCTGCATTCTCCAGATATGACAGGACTGCGCGCCTCTTCACCGGGCTGTTTAGCCCCTTTACATTAATCGTGAGGATTTTCACAGTTCCCATGATAATAGGAGAAGGAAACAATACATTCTAAGCGGAACCCCAAGTGTGGGCAGAGCTCTCAGACAAGTGGGTCGACATGGCATAGAAGGGCATCTCCATAAGGAGTACGGAAAGTCTATTGTGGTGTCGTCAGAGCCCCCCATCAGGTCATGCACTTGTGGAACGTGGATTTCGGATATTGCTCCCCCCCCACCTTAACCCCAACATACCCAACAAAAGAAACCCACTAAGTGTCCAGAGGCCGCAGTACGCTACTGCACCATCTTGGTGAAATAGTCTGTAGGGCGCATCTGTGGCTGGCGACGTACCCCCATCAAAGAACCCCCATCTCCCCGCTCCCAGCAGCCCCCCCGCCCTGTGTGTCTTACTTTGTTGCAGCAACCGTTCCTTAGATCATGAGCTGTCTTGGGATGCTGTGTCTTTGAGGACTGTCTCTAAAGCCACCTGCCGCTCCTGCGCCATGGTGTTGGGGTCAGGTCCAAGTGAATTCATAGGAAGGCGTCTCCTACTGACTCGCTGCCATCTTTATTGTGCGGGCTGGCGCTCCGGACTGGCCTTTTCCTCGGGGCTTTGGTGTGGTAGTCCTACTATCTTGCAGGCCTCTTGCAGGGATCTAATCTGGTGGAGTTTGCTGTCCCATTTCAAGATTCATCGGAACGGATGTCCCCTGGTGTAGGCTACTCCTTTGTCACGAAGGTACGTGGTTACTTCTCTGAACTCTCTGCTCTTTTGTAGCGTGCTGGCAGCTAAATCCTGATAGAGAGCAATGGAATGGCCCAAATACTTGATCGGGTGCTTTGCTCTGGCCTCCCTAAAAATGCGTTCTTTAAGGGTATAATCTGGTGAGAAAGCTAGGATGTCTGGTGGTGGTGCCGGAGCCCGTCGTCTCAACTCCACTCTGTGTGCTCTGTCAATGCGGATTTCCAGGTCTGGCGGGGCCCCTAAGATGTTGTGAAACATCTCATGCAGGTAGTGGACCATATCAGACCCTTCTGCATCAGAAGGAACGCCCTTCACGCAGATGTTGTTCCGCCGAGAGCGGTTTTCGAGATCCTCTAAATGGGCTTGGAGGTCTAATTGCTACTCTCTTAGTCGGATCAATTCTTGTTGGAGCATTGTTACCTCCTCCTCACGATCCTGCTCTTGGTCTTCTATGGTTACCACTCTCTCCCCGATCGCGTCGACGTCCCATCGGATCTCCTTCACTTCCCCTGCCACTTCGCTTTTGAGGGTGTGGAAGTCTTCCTGTAGGGTATTGAATAGAGTCTCCAGAAAGGAGCGGGTAATCGGTGCCTCCACACCCTCCGAGTCAAGTTGAAGCTGTTTTGTTCGGGTGGACCGGTCTTCGCTGCTTCCTCATGTTGGGTGCTTGGTGAGCATGTCTTTCAGTGTTCTATCTTTCTTCCCCCTCATTGAGGACATGGCGTGAGCTCTAGATTCTGGATCGCAACCCTGTGCCCCTTGGCTGCCAGACGTCGCTTGGCCACATCTCACCGCTGTCGTCTCCACCTAGATGTCACAGTGGAGGCTCAACCAGTGCTGTTGCGTCGTCCCGCAGGCCCCCTTTGAATCTATCGAGCTGTACAGATTTCCCTTCCTAGGTTACTCTGTGCCTCTCCCGCTCCTGTGGGTCTGTAGCTTCTATCTGCTCCTTTTCAGGGTGATTCCCTTTTATCTATGGGTGGACTGTAGCCCTCCAGGGCCCTGTGTGAGTTTGGTCGGGGCCCTTGTTCTTGTGACTGGATGCAACCTACTTCACTGCTCGTGGCTAGTGTCTGTGGGCCTCCCAGCCCTTGAGCCAGCACGTATCCGTGTCTTCTCTGCGCTGCGTGGGTGTCAGCTGATGGGCCTGACCGATGCCCCTCAGCGCTGTGTGGCTATCTTCTTGTCTGTCCCGGTATCGCTTCCACCACTTCGCTCCCAGTCCGTGGGTGTCCACCAGGTTGCACCTTAGCTCAGGCCTCCCGTTACTTGCCTTTGGTGTTTCGGTGTCATACTATATTGAGGTCGCAGCTCAGATGTCTCTCTGGCCCTGGAGTGCCAGTCGGCAATACTGGCCGTTACTCTACGCAGGCACACCACCGCACCACTGCCCATGGCACTTCTGCTGTGCGCGATCCAGGCTATCTATAGCCTTCCAGGCCTCATTCTGGCCCCCACTCTATGCAGCCGCCCGAAGTGCCCCTTCAGTCTAGTCTCTTCACATTAATGGCAGGAGCGCCTACTCTGATGTTGGAGTACGGCCTATGTTACTCGACCTGTACTTCATGGGGGGTGGCGTGCGCTACCGCGCTCGGGCCAGCTCACCTCTGCATGTCGGGTCTCCGGGAGGGGAACCCTCGAATCGATCTGTGTAGATGAGGCGTGTGATCAGGCCGCAGGGGTCTCGCACTCACTGCTGTTGGTCGCTGTACCTTTGTCGGCCCTCTGTATCTACAGCTCCACTCTGCTCCTGGTCAGGGCGCGGAACCCTCCATTATTTAAAATCGCTAGGCCTCCGGAACCCTTCTATGTCTTGCTGGTAGTGCGTGGTCCCTGACCAGTGCTATACCGGGCTGATCGTCTGTGTCCCACTGGGAGCCACTCGTTTCTGTTCCCTTCTAGTGCTGCATTATGCGTGGGGGTTCCAGCCGATGCTCCGTTTGGGCGAGCCACAGCGCCCTCGTGCCTCCCGATGCCTCGGCTTTTGCACTGCTCAGGCTGCCCAGGGCCTCCCCGCTGCCTCCCTTCTCGATCCTCTCGCTGGTCGCACTGTCGCCTGTCCCCGCGCAGGGCACCTGCCCCACCCCCCCGGCCCCTCTCCCTGCTTGGCGGCTCCTGGAGAGCGCACGGCAGCTTCTCTGCCTTTGGCGGCAGTTCACCAGTGCATCAGCGGCTCCCTTTGCGGCGGTTGGATCTGGGCGCCATTTTCTCTGCACTGTTCCGAAACTCGCTGTATCAAGTTCACTCCGTCTCAGTGGCCCCAGCCTCGTTTTGTGCCATGTCGAAGGTGTGGACAGGCTGGGGGTGAGTCCTCCTTCCGATGCCTGGCCTCCGGGGAGTTGAAGACGCAATGTAGGGCAGAATTAGGCGACCGGTAGACGATATGGAGCACGTCTTACCCGTTCGCCATCTTGGCCACGCCTCCACAAAAAGACTATTTAGATTGGAGTTTTGGTGGATTTGATATTTGTGTGCATTATCACCACCATGCAGTGTGGATTTATTTTTGAATGTATGTGTGCACACTGACATGATGCCATTGTACGAATTTCACATGACGCATAGAAGTGTGTTTGCCTGGTTCTTATGAACTAGGCATTAGTTTAGGCACAGATAATATCTTGTTCAAAACGGATGTCTTCTTCTGCATGCACACTGTTTATTATTTAATTTTGCAGCACACAGTCAGGCAGAGTCATGTTTATTTCCATTGACGTTGTTCCTACTGTTCTTGATGAAAACCTGCCAGCATGGCCACACTACTGTTTCTTTTCTCAGGGACCTTCCCCTCACTCAGTGTACCCTATTCATTCATAATAGTTTGCTGCTGTTCATGCTGCTTGACCTGTAATCTCTGGGTGACAATAGCATAAAGAAGGCAGAATTAATATCATGTAGATACAGGATTCTCCAATGTTGGCCCTGGAGAGCCGGATTCAAACCAGATTTTTAGCATATCCACATTTAGACAAATTTAGTTATCTTAAACATCTGGCATGGATCCAGCCCTCCGGGATCAACATTGGAGAACCCTCATATACAAGGGTAGCGCGTAGGTCAAAGGCAATATGACGTTTCATAAAAACGTGCACTGATTTGCTAAGACTGTCTTTTGCTCATACTATGATAAATCTGCATAATCAATGATGTGCTATTTTAGAAAATTGTGTACCTCTCATTTTTATTTTCGGGGCGAGCCAGAAGACTTTCCGGTGCTACGAAGGATGCTCCCTGTTATGCTATTGAGTTTGCTGCTCACTTGGAGCTTAGAAATTTTTGTGATTTGCACATTATTCCATAATGCCTTATTCTGAGAGCTTTTCTGGTAACGACTTCAGGCTTTTTGCATTAATGATTTCTGTATCCTTACCTTTTGCATTTTTATAATAAAACTTCAAATTTTATTCCTGATCTAGAATTCAGTCATTTAGAGGGCGCTTACTTAATTGACTGTATTTTTATATGCCGTGGGATGCCTGATTTCTGGAACACATTGCCTCATGAAATTGAGGTTTAACACTGTCCCGATTCATCAACCTTTGGGCGAGATATTGAGGTAATAGTTTGGGGCTTTCAAATTTAAGGGTTCCCTCTGCCCACAGTTACCCAACAATTGTTAGCATCAATGGCCCAAAAATAAACTTATCCTTTGTCTTGGTAATATTGTAAAACAAACAATAAAATTGCTGTTTTGGTAATTTCATTCACATTATAGGATCTGAAAATATCTGCCTTGAAGATAAGAAGGCGACATACAAGAAAAACATTATAAAAGTATTCAGTTCGATGAAAGATGAACAACGCCGATATAATGAGTATGGGACATTAAAAGAAAAGTACCAGACACTCATTTTAAGCAACCATTGCCATATGGAAGAAAAATGCTATGAAACTATTACTTCTGGATTAAAACATTTAGTTGACATAAAACAATTATCCAAATGTTCCTCAAACATCAAATCTTTGTTTGACCCTGAAGAGGACTGGCGCGAACCCAGAACCGTAGTTCTCCTTGGCGCGGCAGGGGTTGGAAAGACCATGACCGCCCAAAAGATCATGCTGGACTGGGCCTCAGGAGAACGCTTCCAGGACAGGTTTGAATATGTGTTTTATATTTCATGCAAGAATCATAATCAGCTCGACCGAGAGCTGACTGTAGAAGCCCTCATTGAATGTAATAAACCTGAAAATGTATCTGAATGGGAAAATGAACCGCTCATATCGAGGACAGAGATGGAGGCAGAGCCCAGCAAAGCGCTCTTCATCATTGATGGCTTCGATGAACTTAGAATCGACAATGATATGCAGTTAGATGATCTCGACAAAACATCCCCGAAGAAAAACACACTGATCAGTTTAATAAGAAAAAAGTATCTCCCAGAGTCCTATATTATAATAACAACACAACCAGCTGCTTTGGAGACTTTGACACAGTTCCTTCCACCTTGTGAGGAGGATGTGCGCTTTGTGAAGATCCTGGGGTTTTCTGAAGATGACAGGAAGGAATATTTTATTCATTATTTTGGTAACACAACAGAAGGTGAACTAGTTTATAAAAATATAAAAGAAAATGATCTTCTCTTTACTATGTGTTTTGTGCCAGTTGTGTGCGGCGTTGTTTGTAAGGCCATCCAACAAAAGATCGAGAAGGAAGAAGAATGTGTTGCTGTTTTAAGAACAACTGCTTCCGTTTACCTGCTTTTCCTCTCCAGTTTATTAGAACAAAAGAACAGCGACACTGCACAGAGCATCTTTCTTCTGAACCTGAGGAGGCTGTGTGCTTTAGCCAATGAAGGACTCTATGAGGGTAAAACCCTGTTTAAGGACAGTGACGTCACTAGACATGGTCTAGATATACCGTCCACTCAGTCTCTCTTCCTAAACCATGACATTTTTCGGAAAGTCGATGGGGCCGACAACCTGTACAGCTTCCTGCACTTAAGCTTTCAAGACTTTTTTGCTGCTTTGTTTTATGTCCTGAAAGACAATGAAGCAACCAAAGCGAGTCCTGAGCGAGACGTGATCAATTTATTGGAAGATTATAGGAGCCGGAAACATGGTCATCAGTTGATGCTGACAGTGCACTTTCTCTTCGGCCTCCTCAGAAGAGAAACAATCGATCTGATGGAGAAAGGTTTCCAATGGTCAGTGTCATCAGACGTGAAACCTGCCATAGAGAAGTGGATTAAAGAAGTAATACTTTTAGAAAGTGTTCGGATAGGTGATTACGAGTTGGACCTGTTCAACTGTTTGTATGAGACACAAGATGAAGATTTTGTGAAAAGTGCAACTGAGCATGTGAAACAGATCACCTATTGTGAACCGTTGCTGGGGAGATTGGATGCCACTGACTCCAGAGCACTTGTATTCAGTTTAGAAAATTTAGTTGGAGTTGAGCAAATTGACTTGTCTGTTAAAATTGAACGTGAAGGTCTCCGATTGCTGATGCCAGGTTTGATGAAATGTTCCATTGTGAGGTAAGTCTCCAAATTGTTTTTGTTTCCTGTGTAAACACATGACATTATGCAGATACATTTCAGAAATATGAAATCTGCTGTGTGAATATTGCGCTTAAAATATAACTGATTATTGCAATTCTGTCTCATTGAGATAAACCAAAGAGTAAACATGATGAATATTTGTCCCTTTGAAACTAACCAATCCCACCCATCCCTCAACTAGACATCTTCACCCAATGGTTGATCTATGTGTTTAGGCAATGTGTGTTGGAAAGATTCTAAAACTCATTTATTTGTAAAAAAAAAAACCACTTCTTGCAGAAGTGATGTACGTACTAACAAGCTCCTGCATCAGATCGAAGACATCAGATGTTTCCATAGATCCTAAGTTAAGATAATTGTTAGCCTACAGTATTGTATTATAATTGCATTTATAGATCACTTCCTTGCCCTGAGGAGACTTTGAAGTGCTATTGGCCAATTCAGTAGCAACTCAGGCCACTCTGTGCCGCTGCACTACTCCACTTTATTCTATGCCACTAGCTTTTAGCCACGGTAGCTGCTGTACAACGTGGATAAAAGAAACCGGCATAGCCTATAGCACTCACAAAGGTGAGACCTATTGGCTTTGCCAATGCTTGTTTCATGCAGCATTTTACTCATGTTTGGTGCATACTGTGAAAAGCACTTCTCTATCTGTGTGAGCTGAGGTTGAGGTGGGTGTTTATAATGGGCCACGATTGAGAGCTGTGGAGTTCAGGCCGAAGGCAACGTGAATTTTTCACAGTTCTCGTCAATGGGTGATAAAGAGGTTCAGAATATTTGCTCATCCAATCCCTCAAGAACGCACAGAGCAATTGTCAGGTGGGCCAGTTGTGATTCTATGCACAAGTGTGTGAAGGAGGCACATAGCTATTGAAATATTGACTGGGCAAAAGTTAAAGGAAATGCAGTCCTTACAGGTGGGTTGGGGATGTTCGAGTGTGGGGGTTAGTGAAGTGAGGGAGATGCAAGGAAGTGCATGCACGAAAGAGTGAAAAGAGGGTGCTGAAAAGGAAGGCGATGAGGTGTGTGATATACAGATGGAGTGTTTTAGAACGCTATGAGGAGAAAAGGGGTGTCAGTGTCTAACTGACAAACTGCAAAAGAAAGTTCTGTGAAGAGTAGAAACAAAGATTCATAAGACCACTTCATCTTCCACAGATGTTTGTCATTTTTAATTCACAGTCTACTGAAAATGTTGAAGGGATGACTTTAAGTATGTATGTTCCCTGAACAAAACCAAAGGATAAAGTGACTTTACTGCAATATGCAGGCAGTGTAGAGTCGCAGACTCTGTGCAAGGAGGCCCTATGCCTCTGCAAGAGTCTGGAACGCAAGGACATTTTCCTGTTCGTTCACACCTGGGGAGATCTCTGAATGCCAGTGCAGACCACCTCAGCCATTGACGCTTTGCGGACCACGCATGACATCTACACCCGGAGGTGGTGCAAAGTCTCTATCGTGACTGCGAGAACCATGGCTCGATCTGTTTGCCACAGCCGAGAATGCTCATTGTCAGCAATTTTGCATGTTGGAGTTTCCAATGCTGGTCTCGCTTGGAGATGCGTACTGCTTGGAGTAGAATTCGGGACTCTTGTACGCCTTCATTAACGAATAACAGGGGGTAGTATTGTTCAGATTTTCGCACTTCTTAAGGAACAGTTGTATCATGTGGGTGTATTATAAAAAGCGATAGTAATATCCTAGAAAGAATGGTGCTATTGGATTGAGAGGACCCTACTACCACGGTGCCGTTTACAAATGAGGTCCTAGGCCCCAAAGTGTATACAATATTAATGTATACTTGTAAGTCCTATAACTAAATGTTTGATTTTTTAAAAATACAGCCAAATGTATAAAGTCCATAGTAAGCTCCTATCTGGCCGGGTCTTCCTCGTGTCTCTGAAAGACCTTTTTTAAAAAATCTAACATTTAGTTATAGAACTTACAAGTGAAACGTGGAATCATTGGTCTCTTACCACACTTGACTACAAGCAATGCCGAAGGCTTGCACAATACTCGTGATTCTGACATTCCGTGACGTTTGTTGAAACACTTCCTGTGGGATATTAATCCACAGTGGGTCGGTAGCAGTGAACTCTCGGTGCATTTTCGGAAGAATTGGTCAATAAATATATCGACCATTCAAAAGCTATATTTTGTGGGGGGGGGGGGTTGCTCCCCTATCCTTTTTTCTACAGACCATGAGAGACACTTTCGGGACCAGGTTACGTATACCTTTGTCCTGCCCGCGTACCCTTCAAAGCCGTGAAAAAGTGACGTAGTGTCGGCTGTTTTCGATGCAAGAATCTGTATATAAGTGGATTGTTCAGAAGAATACAAGATTATATAATGTGCTAATAATTTTTATCTCTACTTAAACAAAATCCTGACTGTTTGTACCTTAGACTGTTGTGATAGGGGAGAAGATGTGGCCTTACGGGCTAGAGAGGTCGACATCGAAGCTGGGGAACCGGGTTCGAGTCTCGGCAAGGACGCCCCGCTCCGCATCCTGTGATTCTGAGCAAACCACTTAATCTCCCTATGCCCAACAGAAATGAATGTGTCCTTGTGTAACACAGCTGGTGCTCATGTAAAGCGCTCTGATACCTTCGGGTCACGTTCACACTATATAAAAAAAAACGGAAACTCCGATACTATATAAGTGCTTGGGTTTCTGATTTCATTCATCCCAAACACCTTTCCTCCAATACTATTTCTACCTAGAGTCCTCACAAAGATGAGGACAAACAGAGTCAACTCATCCGAGTGGCTCTAGATTGAGAATGGAGAGTATGGTACCCTGACCTCCTGGGCATGAGCCTCTTTCCCACAATCAGGCTGCCTGTCGCAGCAGCAAGGCTGGGTCTTGCATCCCAACCTGCACACGTTTCATCTTCATGCTTGGAGATTGAGTAACAACAGTTGAGCATTTTCCATTTTCTTCCAAATGTTGATGTTATTCTGGCAGTCCGGCATCCCTTGACATTATCTGTATATGCCGGCCTTTGGGACAATTTTGTGGCTTGATGTTCAGACCAGCACATTGACACACTTCATGCCAAACTGTCTGACTCTCCACATTCAGCACGAGTGACCCCCACTCCAACACGGAACACCTCCACTTCCAGACCCAGACCAGCCCCAGATCCATGCTACGCGGCACACTCATCTACAGAACACCAGGACCCCGTGCCCAGCCTGCAACCACCATCGGCGAGCTCGCTGCACCCCACGCCATCACCTCCACGGACTACATCCTGCTCGGAGACTTGAACTTCCACCTCGAAAACAGCCAGGACCCTGACTCCACCACACTCATCGAGAACCTCGACATCCTAGGACTGAAACAGCTCATCAGTACTCCCACCCACAGAGCGGGCCACACCCTCGACCCCACCTTCGCGGGAGGATCAGACATCCGCTTCAGCCACACCACCCAGCCCCTCTGGACGGCCAACCACTGCGTCCATTTCACTTTCAACACCACCACCACACCCAAGCCCGCCCACGTCTGCCGCGACGGAACTGGAGTAAGGTCACCGAGGAACACCTGAACTCCGCCCCCCTCCAAGACCCCCCCAAGGCCATGACCTACACCAACTCTGCAGCCAGGGAATTCCACCCCTGAGTCTCCTGCTGCGCCGACAAGCTGGCACCTCTCTGCCGCACCGCCAAGCAACGCCCACTGAGGGCCGCCTGGTTCACCCCCCCACTCCAAGAAGCCAGACGCTCCTGCAGACGCTTGGAGGAAACTTGGAGGAACCAGAAGACCACGGAAGCATAGAACAACCACAAGAGCGCCCTGAAGGACTACCACCAGCGTATAAGGTACACTAAAAGGACCTTCATCAGAGACAAAGTCAAGACCAACGCATCCAACGACAAGGAACTGTTCAGCGTCATTCAGCAGTACCACAACTTAAGCGAGCCAGCAGAAAACTGCACCACACCACCCACCACCGCCGAGATGCCAACCATCACCTTCTGGACCCCAGTGTCCGTCGAGCTCATCTCCTCAATCATGAAGAAGACGCACTCAGGAGCCCCAACGGACCCCTGCCCCCCTCACATCTTCCACAGGCCCGCCTCTGTCATCGCACCCGAACTAGGACAAACAGTCAACTCCTCCATCATATCCGGCATCTGCCCAGACGACTGGAAGCGTGCAGAGGTGAAACCCCTCCTCAAGAAACCTACGGCCGACCCAACTGACTTGAAGAACTACCGGCCCATCTCTCTCCTCCTCTTCGCAGCCAAAGTCACTGAAAGACTCGTGAACGCCCAGCTGACCACCTTCATCAAAGAAAACTCCACCCTAGACGCATCCCAGTCTGGCTTCCGCAGCAACCACAGCACCGAGACCGCCCTCCTTGCCACCACCGACGACATCCGCATGCTACTAGACCAGGGACACACCGCAGCCCTCATCCTCCTACACCTCTCTGCAGCCTTCGACACGTCTCACATCGCATGCTAGCCACCAGACTCCACAACGTAGGAATACAGGGATCCGCCCTCGACTGGATCCAATCCTTCCTCTCCGGCAGAACCCACAGGATCAGACTCCCCCCTCCCTTCCTCTCTGACCCCACTGACATCATCTGCGGGGTACCCCAAGGATCTTCACTAAGCCCGATGCTCTTCAACATCTACATGGCCCCCATCGCCGCCATCGTCAGACAGCACGGGCTTAGCATCGTATCCAACGCAGACGACACCCAACTCATCCTCTCCCTCACCAAGAACCCAGAAATCACCAGACTCAGCTTTCAGGAAGGAATGAGAAACATAGCAGCCTGGATGAAGGACAGCTGCCTAAAGCTCAACTCTGAGAAGACCGAGGTCCTCATCCTCGGACCTTGCACCTCCGCATGCGACAACACCTGGTGGCCCTCGGGTGCCCACCCACCCCGACAGACCACGCTCGTAACCTCGGCATTATCCTCGACTCTTCCCTCTCCATGAAGCGCCAGATCAACGCCGTTGCGTCCACCACTTTCAACTGCCTCCGCATCCTCTGTAAGACCTTCAAATGGATCCCCCCGACTGCAGAAAGACCGTCGCCCACGCACTCATAATCAGCAGACTAGACTACGGCAACGCCCTCTACGCCGGAATCAACAAAACTCTTCTACACAAGCTCCAAACCATCCAGAACGCCGCAGCCAGGCTCGTCCTAGGGAAACCGCACCCCGAACATATGACCCAACACTATTGAAGCCTCCACTGGCTCCCTGTCGAGAAGAGGGTCACCTTCAAACTCTTCACACACACCTACAAATCCCTCAACAACATCGGACCCAAATACCTCAACGACCGAGTATGTTTCCACGTACCCAAGAGGAACCTCTGCTCCGCTGACCTCCCATGGCAGAGGTCCCCCGCATCCGCAGAAACAGTACCGGCGGGAGAGCTTTCTCCTACATTGCAACCAAAACCTGAACGAGCTCCCAGTCAACATCAGACGCTCCCCCAGCCCTCCACACGTTCAGGAAGGACCTCAAGACCTGGCTCTTCGACGGACCCGGAGCTGCTCCCTCCCCCCTCCCCCCAGCGCCTTGAGACCCTCATGGGTGAGTAGTGCGCTCTATAAACCACTGATTGATTGATTGAAAACAATCCGTGATGCTGAATAGAAATATCAAATATAAGAAGTATATCCAAGAACGATGTCCGGAATTGGCAATTCAACGATCTGTGCAGAAAATCAAAGGTTGAAAAAAACATATTTGTTGGGTCGGGATTGCGTGGTCAACTAAAATCTCAAGAACTTACCCACTTGCAGGTCCATAAGTATAAGGCTGGCCGGCGAAGTGGTTATCAAAGTGTGGGATTCCCGTGATTACAGAACCAAGGTGGACCAAGGTACAATGGCCGGTCCACTCCGAAGGAGTCTGAATAATTACTCCGAGGGGACTGTAAGGAGGTGTGATCTGGTGTTGTATGTTATTGCATCCGGATGTCAAGAGCTGTCTATTGCACATGCATGCAAAAAGAACTATTGATGGACAGAATGCAGAACAATGTCATACATTCACCCCAGTACAGAGATCTGGGCCTAAATCCATTGATTTTTTGCTCACCATGCCATTCCAGTTTGGACCCAGCCATATGCAAATCAGTCTTGACCCTGTGCCCAATGGGAACAGTCCAGCCCGAACTGCCAGGCCAGTCTTGTGTGTTTTGCTGTTCGTCCTATGTGGGAAGGGTATGCCCAGACGTGGGTCCCATGCTAACTACGCCACTGGAGTCAAGCTATCCTGGGTGAAGAGGGGTGAAACCCCGAAACCAGTCCTAGGATGCTTAATTCCGGTCCAGGGAAGACATGGATTGGCAGTTCGGGCTGGACTGTTCCTATGAGGCACAGGGTTAAGACTGATTTGCATATGGCCATGTCTGAACTGGGGTGGCGTGGTGAGCAAAATAACAATGGATTAAACCCAGATCTGTGACTGGGGGTGAATGTTTTGCCAATGTGCAACATTCCGTCTATCATCTTGTGTGTTTTGCTATTGCACATGCATGTCTGATTCATGTGTTGCTAAAATTCCAGTAATTGTGGGCGCCATCTTGTAGAGGCCTCAATTAGTGTACTGAAGGTCGACAAAGCCATAGCCAGAGGCGTCAAATAGCGTCCATAGGCTCTCCAAATATGTGTCAGTCAGTATTGTGAAAAAAGGAAAGATGGTTGACAGAAAGGAAGATTTAAGAGATATAAAGCATTTGTTAATATCAGAGAGGGAACTTAAAATCAGGTTGAATTTCTTTTTCCAGACAGTTTTGGAGAAGGAGGGATGTCTAGATTGATCCACAACAATCGTAAGTGTACAGCGTTTTGGTCAATGTAGACGCTATAACATTAGCAGTACACATAAGTAGGTAACAATTGGATAAGGGTAAGGACACATGCGTAATGCGTGTTTAGAATGGAGTCTGTTTACATATTACAGGGAATCCATACGGAATTAGAGCAAGGAAGTTCAATCATCCAAATTGTTTAGCCCAGTGTATAGGCGATTGGTCAGCAGGATCCATTTTAGTTTCTCTTTCTTCAGGATAGTGCCAAGTTTTCACCATGTGGTGGTGGTTTGATGACACTGATCACTTGCCATCTAATGTCATTTTCTGTATGTCCCTTAGAGGTAAAGCGCCCAACCAGTGGTGCCGTAGACATGTCAATAATGCTAAAACCTCACTGTAAGAAGGTGGCTCTGTATTTACTGCACCAAAGTAAGGTCAATGTGTGCACAGAGTCCGCAGTCCCCAGAGGTTTGGCAGAGGTTAAAGTTAGGTATGACCTTACTCTCTAAAGTGGTGGCTTGGTCGAGCAGTAAGGCAGTATCAGAGGACAGCGTGAAGCATTTGTTCTACACACTCAGTCAGCAAATGGTCTCACACTCTCAAGAAATGAACTCTAGGCCAATTGTTTTGTATATAAAGATATAGTGTTGATTTATTTTAGAACCACAAGTAGATATAAAAATACTTTCTCAGAATGAGATGTTGCAATTGAATACTTTCAATGAGCAATAGACTTTAGAATGCAATAGATACAGTCGTTGCAATATGCAACACAAGTTAAACACAATTATAACATTGAGCTCAATGGGAAGTTTTAAGTAAATGCAATAAAATCACTTTACAGATGTTTTTCTAACTCGGGGCTGGATCCTGGATTCAGCCCTTCTGCATTTCCTGTAAACAGTTGAAAGAAATCGTTTTAGTTACACAGGCGATTTTTAAGGAATATTTGTATGTTTTGAAAATCAACACAAGAAATTTTGGTAAAAACCAAGCAATGTTATCCTATGGAGGAAAATCAGGTTATCACAGTTGTAATTACTTTTTAGGGTCAGTGCTGGGCACAAAGCTCCAGTACTGGGATCTCTCCTGGTAACAGGTGAGTAGTTTAGTTTTCGTTGATCGGATGATTTTTAGTGAATATTTCAAAGTTTCAAAACTCCACACTTAGAAGAATTTCCAAGTGAATACCAGCCAATGTTACCCTATGAGAAAATGCAAGTTATCGGTTTTCGGGTAAGTACTCGACTGGCAGAGTTAAGGTCTGGGGTTAGACTCTGGGGTCTCCCAGGGTCCGGTATGTACAGTCGTTACACCCTCAGGGGCACAGGGGCAGCTGGGTGCAGAGTGAGTAGTCCCAATGTTTTTTGTTTTTTTTTGTCCTCATTCTCAACCCATTTAGGTATGCCTAAACTGATGATGAAGAGAAAATTCCACCGTCTCAGTACACTGGATCTGCGGGCTTGTACCTAGAAAAGGCACAGCCTGCCGGTGTTTTCTCAATCAAACAAATCTGGAAACAATACCCACTTGGGAGGCCCTTAACTCAGCTTAAAATGCCGGAACATCTCAATCATACCCTTAAGCAAGGTAAGGGGTATACCAGAGAAAGAGGGCTGTGTAATCCTTGGACTGGGGGGAAAAAAAACCCTAGTACCATTTCAAAAGCTTCCAGAAGTCTTGCTTCTTCTTGTTTCCAGCCCTTGAGAGATCCAACCTGGAAACCCTCAATAGATATGACTGCCAGTCTTGATATTTAGGTGGTAAAGGGTCTTTCCATTTCATGCAAATCTCTCTCCTAGCGAGTAGAATGGCATAAAATAGGAGTTTCTTAGATGGGCCTTCCAGATTTTTTGCTAGGCCAAAAATAAGCATTGGTAAATTAATGACAATGAGTGTCCCTAATGACCTTGAAAGCATATTGCCCACTCCTTCCCAAAAATCTGCAAGGACAGGGCAGTTCAAGAACATATGAATATCCGATGCTGCGACTTCCCCACATCTCGCACAGCAAACTGGTGGACCATTTGAGAATTTTGTTAGCCTCTGAGGTGAAAAGTAGGCTCTATGAATTGTGAAGAGGTGGTTCCTGCGGAGCCAAGCTGGTTTTACAATGTCCCACAGCATTTTGCAAGAATTTAACCATATTAACTGGAGATCTTGCTGTGGGATGCAGCTCTCCCAGAGTGAAGTTGGCAATTGAAATACACAGTCCACCTCTTCCATAATACACCAATACCAAAAAGCAACTTCTTTCTTTACTGGAGATTTCTGTATAATCAAATGCTCAAATTAATTGCCACTACCCGTTAAATGTTTATTTTGGGAAGCTTCAACTGAGGTAGCCCAACTAGTTAGTTGCAGATATTTAAATCTGGAAAGAGATGTACCTACTTTCTCCCTGAGGACCTCCCAGGGGACTAATGTACCGTCCACAAAGAGATCGCCCCACCTCTCAATTCCAGCCGTCCTCAGGGGCAGAGATCGACTGTCTAACAGACATTCTGGAGTCCCTGGAGAGTCCCAGATTGGAGCAAGACTAGAGAAATATCCCAACTTCAGCGAAACCCTCAGCTTGACCCACATTCTTAACAGCCCCTGTAGTACCTTCAACCTAACTTTTTTAAAGAACTTAGGGTCGCCGTATTTAAAGAAGAAGCCGTCCTCTGGGATACCAGACCCTCTCAGCATGGCCCAAAACATAATACCCGCTCCCTTGCTAGTAGGTATCTTTAATAACATTCGCGAGTGGGACAGTTGAAACGCCCAGGCATACATCTGTAAATCGGGAGCTGCCAGAGACCTCCCTTCTTCCTACGCCTTCTCATTTTCTTCCAGGCTATCCTGGAATGCCGGGAAGCCCATACGAATGTGTTGAATTCACTTTGTAATTTAGTCAGGGCGACAGTGTAAAAAAATAAAGGAATAGAATTAAAAAGAAAAGTAAATCTAGGCAAAATAGACATTTTAATTAAATTAACTCGCCCCAGAATAGACAAAGGTAATAAAGCCCAAGTTTTCATTAGCTTCCGTGTTTCTCTTGCAATCTGTGTTAAGTTATAAGTGGGTATCTTATCTATGTCTTGAAGAATGTAAATACCCAGATATCTCATGTTAGTTTTCAAAAGGGGGAGCTGGTGCTGGGTCTTCATATTCCAGGCCATTATTTCGGTTTTAGATGTATTGACCTTGTAACCTGAGACTGTACCAAATTCTTGTGCCAACTAAATAACAGCGGGGAAGGCACTATTCAAGTCTGATGTAAATATCAAGATATCTTCGGCATATAGAGCCACTTTTTTTCCCCATTCCCCATATTTGAACGAAGATACTCTAAGATCATCTTGCAACGTTTGGGAGAAAGGTTCAATATATAGATCGAACAATAATGGGGAAAGGGGACAACCCTGACGCGTGCCCCAATGTTAGCCTATGGCGGGCAGGGGGCCTTTGGTTGGTGGCTGCTAGCAGGCAGGCCACGTGGCTGTGGGAGCTGTGCTCCTGGTCACTTACATAGGGCAAGTGGGGAAGTAGAATAGGACAGATGCTGCACTTCCAGTGGCACTCGGACAGGTGCTTTTGGGCCGTCGGGCGCCCAATGTATTTCAATGGTAAAGCTACAAGATGAACAAAGGCTGCAAGCTCGGGGACGAAGATTCTTCAGGTGCGGCCACCACTTTGAGAGGTAAGTTGGGAAGCTGTAGGTTAGGTAGGCATCCCAGAGGAGGGCACAGGGGGCCATGGGGCACCGGGGTGTCTTTTGGTGTCGGGAAATCTTACCCTCAGCTGGTCGCGGTTGGAGAGGTCCCTGGTTGTGAGGCTGCAGGCGTCGTAAGGAGCATCAAGGAGGGTCCTTGGGTGCTGGATTCGTGGTCACAGTCGCCAGGGGGACGTCCTCGTGGTCTTTGTTCACTTTGTATGAGCAAGGCAGTCAGGTCCTCCGGGGTTTTCGAGGTTGCTGACCACAAGAGACGCCGGGATTTAGCAGGAGCAGGTTCGAGGTTCGACAGGCCTGTAGGGCTGGGGCCAAGTCAGTTAGTGTTGTTCTCTTGTTAGTAGCTGCACGGCAGGTCTTCTTTCTTCTTGTTCTTCTTTGTAGTTTCGGAATTGGGATCTGAGGAAGGAAGGTTCAGGGTGCCCCTAAATACTAATTTTAGGGGCGTTACAGGTAGGGGAAGGTCAGGGACCAATGGGTCCCTTCCCTGGGGTGAGTACACCCCCTATCCTGCCACTCTCCAGTGGGAGGGGGCAGGAGACTATCTCTGATTGGGTAGGGCTCCCCATCCTCAAGATGGGGAGAACACGGGGTTGTGCTTCACCTCGCCTCCCCCACCTGAGGGGGGGGGTTGGGAGAGTCTGGCCCACCCCCTTTCCTCACTTAGGTTTTCCTGCCAGTCTTCCCACCAGAGTAGGGGTCAGAACTGGTGGGGGCCAGTTGCTGAGTACAGCAAGTGGCCTGGAGAAGCTCACAAAGGCGGCATGCCTTTAAAGCTCCCCCTGCCCATCCTGGGGGCGGAGGCCTAGCACCTCGCCCCAGGATGTGCATTGTTGCAGGCCCACGAGAGCGGATGGCTCTCTACCCAGGGGTCCAGCAACATGTCTGCTGGGTGGCAGCCTAGGCAGCCTCTCAGTCAGGACGCTGGTTGTGGGTTAGTTTCAGGGGGCAACTCTAAGTTGCCCTTTGTTGTGCATTGTACATTAAATCCCACTCTGGCATCATTGTGGATTTAATGTGCTGAGAAGTTTGATACCAAACTTCCCAGTCTTCAGTGTAGCCATCATGGTGCTGTGGAGTTCGTGATGACAACCTCCCAGCAACATATACTCTTAATGGCAGCACTGCACTTACAGTGCCGAAGAATGGACCTGGGTACTGTAGGGGTACAGGGCTCATGCACCTGTACCCACACCACTGGCATAGAGCACCCAGCTAGTGGGGTGACTGAGGTATGCCAGGGCAGTGTTTTGTGGGCATGGCACACAGGGATGTGTGCCATGTCGACTCTTTGTTTTGTTCTGCACCAAGACACTCAGCCTGCAAAGGCAGTGTGTTTGTGTTAGGGTACAGGGCCTCTAAGGGTGGCACAATAAGTGCTGCAGCCCTTAGGGGCGTTCTCTGGTCACAGTGCCCTGGATACCTATGCTACCATTTACCAGGGGCTGACCTGATGCCAATTGGGTTAGTTTTTGGGGAAAGAACACAGGCCCTGGGAACCTGATTGGCAGGGAACCAGGGCACACCAAGCAAAAGTGCATCAAAAATCTGGCAAAAAGTGGGGGGGTTACTGCAACAGAAACCCACTTTCATACACTCACCACCACCCATAGCTATTAGCATTTCAGAAATGTTAGGCAGGGGTTGCCTATCAACCCATATGTTTTTGTTCAGGTCACGCAAGTCCACATACAGACAAATTTTCCCCTCATCCTTGGGTGCTACCACAATGGGTGACAATGGGAGAAGGAAGCACTTTAGTGTATGTACCTCTTGTGAATTGTTTTAATATTGGGTGATTGTTTTTATTATTGGATGCTTTTTAAGACTTATTTTTTAAATCTTACCTGTTTAGGGCGCCTGATCCTACCCTACCCAACACGCATTTCGGGCAGCTCTCCAGTCCACCGTAATCGGTTATTCCGATTGATTGAAGTGGAGAGAGACCGCCCATCAGAGTCTTTAAGAGGGCGGAGCGCCATTGTAGCGGTTAGCGCTCTAGTGGTTAGCCCTCCCAGCTATAAATCGACTGCACTCCCGGCCGCGCAGTGGAGAAGGAAGCAGTTTAGTGTATGTAACTTCATACAGTCTCAAGAGAGAAAAGGCTTCTTGCAGGTCTAAAGAGCGAAAATGGAGGAAATTCAAATTGGAGCATGGTGAATCGCTCTATCGAGCCGCTCATAGAGCTTACTGTAGCTGTAACTTAGCTAGGAGATTGTTATAAAGAAGTACGGGAGTCCACTGGTTCATGTAAGATACTTCTTTAACGGTAGCTTAGTTCCATCACAGGTGGTCAGGATAACAGGAGGAAGTTAGATAGTACAAGATTAGCCCCACCAGGAGCAAGCTCCATTCAGCTCAGCCTGAGTACACCAACTGCCAAACTCCTCTCCAGAGAGGCACCCAGGCATTCCATGATGTCATGCAACATTCCAACTCCAACAGAGCTGTGCAGTAGAGAAAAGCTAACAAGTAATCTACAACAGAGATCCTATCTAGGCTCTCGCATTATGGAAGCTAAGACCTCTTCTCGGGAGCTCTTTACCATTCTAAAGGAGCTCACGAACAGAGGTCCAACAATAACATAACATGTGTATTTGTAAAGTGCACGTTCACCACTATGGGTATCTTGGCGCTGAATAACAGATGTTTGTTGTTACCCAACTTAATGGTACTCATTTTATCGACCTCAGATGGATGAAAGGCTGAGTGGACCCGCTGGGATTTGAACCTGTGACCATGGGGTCAAACACAGGCTCCTGCAGTAGACACATTAGTCCACTGAGCCACAGACCCGGCATACCTGGCAACAATCTGCTCCCACCACCTATTCAGGAAGTATGTGAGAGCCTAGGGGGCCACTTTACCAATAAAATCGATGTGATTTATCGTGCCTTTGGGCCTGAAGAGGGAGTCTATAATAGAACCCCCTTCAGGAAAATCGCTGTCTTTCGAGCTTAGAACTTTTTCCTAACGTCACTGGTGAGCAAGTAAGCTCCTTACTAACTCAAGTGAAATTCGGTTCCCCTCTAGACCCGGTACCGCCTGCTGTCATGTCTGAGTTAACTCCAGTCCTAGCAGAGGTGCTTGCTGAAGTCTGTAATATGTCGCTTGCCACAGCTACTGTTCCTCGTAAATGGAAAAGTGCTCGTATAAAACCCCTGCTCAAAAAGGCATTAGGTGACCCCACTGATTTACAGAATTTTAGACCGATCTCTCTTCTCCCTTGTTGTTCACAAATCATGGAGACACTAGTCAATCGGCATCTTTGCTACTATTTGGAGCAGAATAACATACTGGACACATCCCAGTCGGGTTTCCGTGCTTCATATAGCACAGAGGCCGCACTGTTGGTGGTCACTGACACTCTAAGGATGTCTCTGGATAAGGACATCCCTGTCATGTTAGTGCTGCTTGATCTGTCGGCTGCCTTTGACACCATCTCTCATCATATCCTTTTGGACCGGCTTTGAGAGATTGGTGTCAGAGGCATGGCCTTCAAATGGATTCAGAACTATTTGGCTGACAGAACACAATGTGTCCAGATGGGGTCCTTTGTGTCTCAAACCACTCTGGTGGATAAGGGGGTTCCACAAGGCTCGACCATGAGCTCTACTTTGTTTAATATATATGTGGCCCCCTTAGCCTCAATCATCAGGAATTGTGGGTTTGATACTATATCTTATGCAGACGACACACAGGTGATAGTCCCCATTGAGGATAACCCTGTTATAACTAAACTTAAGTTTAGAAACTGTAGGACTAGCATAGTGAGTTGGATGAAGAAGAACTTCCTTCAACTTAACTCTTCCAAAACAGAGATATTGCTATTCGGTAAAGCGGAGGAGCTGTGGACCTCAGATTGGTGTCCAGCAGTACTAGGAGAAGCTCCCTCCCCTAGAGGATGGGCCAAGAACTTGGGAATCAAAATTGATAACAAATTATCTATGGAAAAACAGGTAAACACTGTAGCAGGCACCTGCTTTGGAACCATGCGAATGCTCAGAAAGATCTTTCCTTGGATCCCGCTTAAGGCCAGAAAGACTCTCATCCAGTCGCTCCTACTTAGCCGACTGGACTGTTAATTCTCTGCTGGTTGGAGCAAGGGAGGACCTGGTATTCAAATTACAAGTGGTTCAAAATATGGTAGTCCGCCTTGCCCTCAACAAACCAGCATGGACCCCCTCCTTACCTCTCCTGCGCCAACTTCATTGGCTCCCCATCAGAAAATGATCTATCTTTAAACTGTTATGCCTGTTTTTTAAATCTCTCCAAGGGATGGGGCCGGCCTACCTGATGAAGAAAATTGAACGTTATCAACCCACACGACTGCTGAGATCCAGTAACCATAATTTGCTCTGCAGGCGGAGAATTAGGAAGGCCAAAATGGGTGGCCGTGCGTTTTCTCATCTAGCTCCAAGTCATTGGAACAACCTTCCTGATGAGATTCGCGCCTGTTCCAATTTCCCTCAATTAAAAAAATTGCTTAAGACCTGGCTATTCTAATTAGTTCCTACTGCATTAGGGTGTTTACCTCTCAGGCACCAAGAGATCCCCTTGGGGATGATTCGTTGCGCCATACAAATGAGTGAGTAAATAAATAAATAAACCACTCTGAAGCCTCTGTAGGCTCTATTATGCCTTGTACTAACAACTTCTTGAGTTCCTCTTGTAGAGATTCCTTCATTAAATCAGGCACATTCCTAACTTTATGCACAACTAGCACAGCATTTTTCTTCAAAATGATTCAGTGAGAAAAGTTCTTAGGCTTCCCTAACTTGTCAGAAAAAACTCCAGGATATCTCTTCATTATTGGTGCTTCATAGGTATCGATATTATGCACAACTGCGGTCATGACTGGTTCCGTGGCATTAGGATTCAAAATGATGTTTAGATACTTTTGGTGACGCCAGCCTAGCTCCTTGCTTTGTCATGTACACACATATATCTTCTTCCCATTAAAGCCTAAATGTAAGAAACTGGCTCTATATATACTGCACCAAAGTGAGGTACAGTGGGTATAGAGTCCAAGGGTCTCCAGAGGTTTGGCGGAGGCTAAAGTTAGATAGAACCTTACTCTCTAAAGTGGTAGCTTGGTCGAGCAGTAAGACAGTATCAAGGACAGTGTTAAGCATTTGATGTACCCACTCAAGAACTGAACTCTAGGCCAATTGTTTTGTGTAAAAAAAATATACTGTTGTTTTATTTCTAGAACCAAGCAAGCCTGGTGCAGGTAAGCATAAAAGTACTTTTCAGTAGTAAATTATTGTATGAACACAGTTCAAAATTGCAGTGTAACTTGTATTGGTTTTGGTTACAGTTTTAAGTAAGCAGTTTGCAACACATTGCAGGTATAGTACATTCGAATGAACGGGTTTTTTAAAGTAAAATGCAGTTAATTACTTTTCAGATTACTTTTGCTAACATAGGACTGGATCCTAGATTCAGCCCTGGGACATGTCCTGAAAACAGGTGAGTAAATGCTTTTTGGTTAAAGATACGATTTTTAAGGAATAATATTGTATTTCAAAAGTTGACACATAAACTTTTTCACATAGAATCACCAATGTTATCCTATGAGAGGAAATTCACTTAGCGGGTAAGTTAGGTTATCGTTACTTTTTCTTACTCCGTGCTGGATCCTGGATTCAGCACTGGAACATTTCCTGAAAACAGTTGAGAAAATGTGTATTGGTTATTCGGCTGATATTTAAGGAATATTTGCAGTTCTCAAAAGTCGACACTTTGAAACTTTTTGGGAGAAAAAGTGTCAATGTTATCCTATGAGGAAAAAGAGGTTATCACTTTCCAGATAGGTAATCGGTCTTTGGAGTTAGGGTTCTGGGGTTAGACTGAAGGGTCTCCAAGGGTCAGTGATGCACTATTGCACCCTCAGCGGCACTGTGGTTGCTTTATCTGAGGAAGAAAGGTACAGGGTGCCTCTAAATACTAAATTTAGGGGCGTTGCAGGTAGGAAAAGGTCAGGGACCAATGGGTCTCTTCCCTGGGGTGGGTACACCCCCTATTCTGCCACTCTCCAGTGGGAGGGGGTCAGGAGCCTGTCCCTGGTTGGCTGGGTCCCCCCCATGCTCAAGATGGAGGGGACTCCAAGTTGTGCCTCACCTCGCCTCCCACACCTTAAGGGTGGAGTTAGCAGAGGTGGGCACACCTCTCTTCCTCACTTTGTTTTCCCCGCCGGGTTTCCCACCCAAAGTGGGGGGTAGAACCAGTGGGGACCAGTTGCTGAGTACAGCAAGTAGTCTGGAGAAGCTCACAAAGGCGCTATGCCTTTCAACCTTTTCCTTCGTGAACCCTGCCCATCCTGGGGGAGGAGGTTTGGCACCGATTCCCAGGATGTGCATTGTTTCAGGCCCGCGAGAGTGGTAAGCTCTCGACCCAGGGGTCCAGAAACATGTCTGGTGGTGGCAGCCTCGGCAGCCACTCAGTCAGGTCACCGAGAGTTGGTTGAGTTTCAGGGGGCATCTCTAGGATGCCCTCTGTCGTGCATTTTACAATAAATCCCACACATTAGTGTGGGTTTAATGTGCTGAGAAGTTGGATACCAAACTTTTCAGTCTTCATTGTAGCCATTATGGTGTTGTTGAGTTCTTGATGACAAACTTCCAGCACCATATACTCTTAATGGTAGCACTGCACTTACAGTGCCCAGGAATGGACCTGGGTACTGTAGGGGTACAGGGCTCATGCACCTGTACCCACACCACTGGCATAGGGCACCCAGCTAGAGGGGTGACTGATGGATGCCAGGGCAGTGGTTTGTTGGCATGGCACACAGGGATATGTGCCATGTCGACTCTTCACTTTGTTCTGCACCAAGACACGCAGCCTGCAAAGGCAGTGTGTGAGTGTCAGGGTACAGAGCCTCTAAAGGTGGCACAATAAGTGCTGCAGCCCTTGGGGTCCTTCTCTGGTCACAGGGCCCTGGGTACCTGTGGTACCAATTAGCAGGGGCTGACCTGTGGCCAGAGATGCCAATTGGGTTTAGGCTTCAGTGCAGTTTTAGGGAAGGAACACAGGCCCTAGGTACCTGATTGGCAGGCGCCCAGGGCACACTCAGTCAAAGCACATCAGCAATTCAGCAAAAAGTGGGGGCATACCATGCAAACAAGAGGGCACTTTCTCACACCTAACACCATCCATTTTAATCCCAAAATTTCTATGGTTTTCCCACCATATCCAACAGCCTTTATATCGGATTTACTCCACAGGGATTTCTCATCCCACCACCTTTCTTAATATGTTTCTTTAGACAGCAGAGTGTACAGGCTTCCAGAATCGACCAACATCTTGATATTACTCTCGTCCAAGCCTATAGTGCAGTGGGGTTTCTCTAATTTGTCACTGCTTTCCCTGGCAATACCTCCATCAAGCACAAGAAAGTTGCCTTCCGATTTCCCTGAAACTCCACACCTCTCCACATTTAACATTAACTCATGAATACTCTCACATGTCGTCTCTTTCTTGTACTTGGCTAAACTGGGTTTTAGCTCTACATACCTTGGCAAAGTGTCCTTTTCTACCACACGCCCAAAATGTCACATTTCTGGCCATGCACTTAAGTACTTGATGCGATGTGACCAGGAGCACCACAACGATAACATTTAACCACTCTCGTGCCCAACCTTGGGGCGGTAGGAACAGACTGCAAGATGTCATTAGATTTGTTCGAAGGCTGTGATTTTACATTAGGTTCTACTACTTTAGTCTCCTCAATCGATGTATGTACCACCGCTACCTTGGAAGCTTGTTCCTTTGGCAACGTGCCACTACCACACTTGTCCATCTCCTTGATCCACAAATATGTATGCTCTACACCCCTAGCAATCTGAACCGCTTCTTCTAGTGTAGGATTTTAAATTAGCAGCTTTTCTTTTACTCTTTTGTTGTTAGTGCACCTCACAATCTGATCTCGTATAAGGAAATCCCCCAACCCTCCAAATTGGCACGTCAGAGACCGATCTCTTAATGCAGCAACATAAGTTGCGATATCTTCATCTACTTTTTGCACCCGGGAGAAAAATGAGTGTCTTTCCAATACAATATTTACCCTTGTGGTACAACGTGCATCTAATCTGCATTCTCATGGGGCGTGGCCAGGCTGCTGACCAAGATGGCCCCGCAGCGCTAAAGCTCCGCCAGACGATCCCAGCAATTGCATCCTACCTGATGTAAACGCACACTAAATCAGCAGAGGGATAGATGAGCAAGCAACTGAAGAAGCGGTGATCCTGGGGTGCCGTCTACAGTTACTAAAAGTAAAGAAATTGGCCTGCTCTGGGTCCGGCGAATGTTCGAGGGAGGAGCTGGCTGCTGCAGTGCGGTGAGGCCTAGGAGAGGGCCGCGCCACGCCGATTGCTCGCTCTCGATTAGGGGCTCCGGTGCTGCCACATGGGTTGAGCGGTTGAGATCCGTTCCCGCAACGGGCGAGGTGAGTGCGCCGGGTATGTGACCCTCTCCCCCCCCTCTAACAACTCCTCACATTCACACCGGCTGGTGTGTGCGCGACCAGCCTGAATTTCTCCCGGAGGCCCTGCCGCGGGAGAGCCTGGGAGACGCCACCCAGCTGATCGGACCGGCCTGAGGGGGGGGGGGGGTTGGTACCAGTGCCTGGGGCTGCACCGCCCGCTCAATAGTGCGAAGTCACCCACCATACTGGACACGGAGGCCGCAATGCAGCACTCACAGAAATAGGGCATCCCCGATCCACTGTTTGCCTTAAATAGACACCCCTGGGCATTACATAACGATGGACACTGCAAGAAACTTCAAAAGGGGTTAGTAGGTGGGGTGCTGAGGGCCTATAAATTGCGCATACAGCTGGTTTCTGATGACGACTGTGTAAGCAGCATATAACGCATTCCAGTGAACGGGATTGAGCTGCATTGCCGGCCAGTGCGTAACAGATCCTTGGTTATTCCCACACGTATCGGGCTCACATCCTGCGCAGCAGCCCACGGCCCCTCAAATCAGAGTCTGGCTGGAGATAGATCTTGCAATCCACCGGGCATATGCAGGAAGATATGGGGCCGAAAGACCCCAAACAACAGCTATTGCAGTTTGGGAAAGCCACAGAGAAAGTGTCAGAAATGAGCAACGGCATGTCTGAGAGTGGCCAAGATGTGGCCCTGGCAGGTGATCCTTCCACAGGCCCGAATTCCCTGTTGCAAGAATTGAGGGCCGGTTTCAGAGTGCTGGATAGCCGGGTTGACGCCCTGGAAAAGCGCCTGGACAATCTGGGCGTCAAAATAGAGGTGAATGATAAGCAACTGGATTCAGTGGAAGGTAGGGTGTCAGATCTAGAGGACGGGACGGCCCAGTCATCGAAGCGCCTATGCCGCTGGAAAAGATCCTCAAGGAGGTAGCTATAAAATATGAAGATTTGGAGGTGCACAGCAGGCGAAATAACGTTCACATCCTTGGGGTCCCTGAATCGGCCAATACTGGCTGCATGGATCTTCTTTTTGAAACTCTGCTGGCTTACATATTTGGCAAGGATGCCTTCACTCCTGGGTTTGTCATTGAACATGCACATCGCTCCTTGGGCCCCCGCCCCAATCCTGGCTGCCTGCCCAGACCTATAATTGCACGCCTCTTGAACATTTGAGACAGGGACGCTGCTCTGCGCTTGGCAAGAGAGCGTGGCACTATAACTTGACAGGGATCGACGTCGGCCCTGTTCCCTGATTTTACAGCAATGGTGCAGGAGGCGAGGCGCAAATATAATGGCGTTAAGGCTACCCTTTGAGATCTGGGACTCAAATACGGTATGCTATACCCAGCGCGTCTTCGGGTGGATATCGAGGGCAAAACCTGGATCTTCGACACCCCCACTGCGGTGCAGGAGTTTTGCAGAAACTATAAAGGCAACAGCAGTCAAAAGAGCACAGACACATCCAGGGCTCCCCCCCCCCTTACAGCGGATCGGTTGCTAGCGTGGAACTTTTTTTCTCTGAATAACCCAGGGATTGTGTCTCTGGACCATATGGCTCCTTTCCGAAGGTTTTCTTCTTGCACTGAGATAGGATATTTACTAGGTTAATTTAGTTTACTCAGTTCAGTTCATAATCTTTTTTTCGATCGCACAGATCATAAAAGACATTCACAATATTATACGAAATAAAGAAAGAAGAAAACCATTAAAAAAAATTCGTCATTCATCAGAGCCTCAACAATTATCATTATACAAATAGCATGAAAAGTGGTTTCAGTGCGAGGTCGTAAAAGGTATAAAATTTGACAAAAACGTAGCTCATAAAACCATTATATACTTAGTCTACTTATGTTACAATTAAATTTACAGATGACTCGATTGGATGATAAAAGAAATCGATACTCCAGCCATTAGGACAAAGGGAAGGGTACGTATAGAAGTCTGCGTGACCATAACTATCGAATGCATATGTTCCTATACTGGACTAAGTCACTAATATTAGCCGTTACTATGGCTAGCCTATTCATAGTTACGACTTAGCGTTGGTCCAATTTTTATCAGAGGGTTATCTAGGGCCTGTCAGAACAATAGCAACTTCTTCTTACTGTGGGCTACTACTTTTCGCTGCTGCCAACGTCTTTAGAAGTTTGGCGCAAACTCGCCACATCCAGCTTAAAAATTTGGCGATAGATATCACACAGAGTTCATTGGTGTTTGACTTCAATATTCTTAGCTCTATGGCATTAGACCTTGTGCCCAGAGTGCTACATAAAAGTTTTAACCATTTGTTGCGCACAAACTAAGGAGGTCTCCCTGAATAGCGACATAAATTGATACACTTTAAATTTTTGTGGAGAATTTACATGACACCTTAGAAAATGCACACTATTGATCCTAGCAGGCCACATAACTGCTTGAAATGTGGGCCGCCACATGCCAGCTTTGTACATCTTGCCTAGAACTGTGTTAAAATTAGGACCTATTGGCGAGAAGTGTACAGAGTAATTGGGGAAATGACAAGTTTGGAGATTGTACCCACACCTGAGACTGCGCTTTTTTGCTACGTGTTTGGTTTCCCAAAAGGGGTTTGTAAATTTACGGCACTCCGTTTGCTGCTGGCGAAGAGAGAGATAGCTCTTAAGCGGGGCTGCAAAGCCTCCCCAACAGTAAAAGGCTGGCCCCACAGTTTAACATATTGCAACACGAATAGTGAACTATATGCTAACACTCAGTCTCCGGCGTGTCGGCTGAGAGATATCTGGGGGCCCCTTAGGAGTTATTTGCTTGTGCTTAGTGCAACTCCTGCTGTGCAACAACCGAATGGGATTGTTCCCATTGGAGGGGAGGGAGAGCACCGCGGGTGAGGTGTCCTAATTTGAGAAAGGGCAGATGCTATGTACTTATATGTATAAGCTGTATGAGCTGTGTGGGGTGGTAGAGGGTCAGTGGTGGGCAGGATTCCCTAGACATGTAATTGTTTTCCATTCCGCATTATGCATTGTTAAATTACAAAATCTCTGTGAGTAACCATGTATTGAATGTAATTATTATAAAACTGGTAAACTTTAAAAAAAAAACATCTGCATTGTCATCTCATACACATTACTTGGTTGACAATATCCCACACCCAAGGAAATCTAAGGGAGATCTTCATATATCCGTCGCCCTTCAACTCCAAGGTGATGGAGTAGAATTGCTTGTTGGCGCACCGGACCGTACTTATCAGCACCAGTTGCTAATACATAGGTAAAACATTTCTTCCACTCCTTCCATGGAATGGGAGGTTCACCAGGAATAGCACGAAAAGTGGGAGGTGAAGACAAACCCTGGTCAGCCATGGTGTGAACATCTAGATGGCCAGTCACTTTCTTGTACCCAACACTCATTCACAAGAAATCCTTAATACAGTTGTTACAGAATCCCACCTGCAAAAGATAACTGGTTAGTAAAGAACAAAAAACAATCTAATATAATAAATTAATATAAGTTAAGATAACAAACCCAGTGCTTGGAAGAGATGCTTGACAGGGATGTGTCGTTGGAAATCTGTGAATCAGCTTAACAGTGATGTTATCGAAAATGATAAGAAAAGATCGTCACAAACAGAATTGAAGACAATGAGGTTCTTTCCAACCTCCTAAATTGCCTGCCTTACAACTGTGGGAGGAGAATCAGAGGGGGGGAATAACCAATGGATTCGGTCAGTGGGCGGAGTGAGAGGTGTGGCAGAAAGAGCAAAATATCCCAATCTTTAGTATTCGTTTGCCACTTCACAAACCGGTTACAGCTTATTACATAATTTAATTTAACCAATAGATACACATGTTTATTTAAGGTTAAACATGTGTTATTGACATTAAAATACATTCACAAAGTGGGATACATTTCCAATCACAGAATGTCCCAAATATCCTTAAAAGTGGAATCGCAACCCATTTGTCTCCCGGCCATGGAGTTTCTGTCATCAGCACTTTTCCTCCTTTTTTCCACAAGAGCAGTTGAAACAAAATGAAATGAAATAGCATTTATAAAGCGCATGGTTACCCGAAGGCATCCCAGCGGTACAGCAGGAACAGCACTAAGCTGTGGCAATCAATTAGGGAAAAGCCAGGTTTTGAGCCTCCTGCGGAAGACGGTGTGGTCTGGCTCTTTACGTAGCTGAAGCGGTAAGGAGTTCCAGAGTTTAGTGGCGTTGTAAGAGAAGAGCTGTCCGCCACTTCTGGACCTCTTGATTCTGGGAACAGACGCCAGGTGGAGATCATTTGAACGTAACCGCCTGTTGGCTTAGTAGGGCTGGACAAAGGAAGAAATGATAGCCGGTCCCACACCCCCCAGCATCTTATGGGTGGTGCAGAGGGCTTTAAAGTGGACTCTTTCCTGAATAGAAAGCCAATGTAAAGACCTAAGTGCAGCTTTGGCTGACTGGCGGCTTGGAGTACCCTCACGAATCCTTGCGGCACAATTTTGCATGATTTGAAGTTTCTTAAAGACCGCACAGGGAGCACCGAGATAAAGAGCGTTGCCATAGTCCAGGCGGGATAAGACAAGTGCCTGGACCACAAGCTTTCTTGCTTGAGGGGGTGGCAAAGGCAGCACTTTACGCAGCAGTCTTAGAATACCAAAGTAGGAGGCAACAACTTTCCTTGCTTGGGTTTAAAAGCTAAGCTCAGAATCAAGCCAGAAACCCAAACGCTTTATTTCGGATTTGGGGATAGGCACAGGGCCCATACATGCTGGCCAGATAGAGGAAACCTCGAAGGGGAAGGGATTACCTAGCAACATAAGCTCGGTCTTATCACCGTTCAGTTTTAGATGGGAATGGCACATCCACCTCATCACCTCCTTGAGGCATGGGCAAGACAAGTAGGGGAACTGCTTTTGTAGTTAAATGCCACCACTAATTGAGTGTCATCGGCATATGTAATTATATGCACCCCAAAGGGTAGAACAATGTCTGCGAGAGAAGCCATGTAAACCATAAAGAGAGTGGGACTCGGGGACGACCCCTGAGGCACTCCACAATAAAGGGGCCTAGGGCTTGAAATGGCCACGCCCTCGAAGACCTGGAAGGATCTACCCTCGAGGAAAGAGCACAGTCAATTCAGGGCTGTTCCTGTCACACCCAGATCTTTGAGTCGATGCATTAGGATATGGTGATTAACCATATCAAATGCCGCGCTGAGCTCTAACAATATCACGGCTAGAGAACCACCTGCATCAAGAATCCTTCTAGAGACTTCCGCGACTGCCAGTAAGGCTGTTTCAGTCCCTTGAGAGGGGCGTAACCCAGTTTGGGATGGATGCAGGAGTTTTTCAGCTTCAAGATGCCTAGAGAGAGAGAGTTCAAACATGAATGGCAAAATATCCTAGTTTGCAAATGTTTTACACATAACTATGGCTTTGCCATATTTGCCACATAATACATCATCTGCTGCATAATCTGACGATTTTAACTAATTGTTTATAGCTCAAACACATCAAAAGTTACTAAAAAATGTGACTTGTGCTGCTGTGAAGTGGAAGGCCCTTTGCAAAGGTTGACTGGTCACCTTTCTCATTGCTGCAGTTGTATGTTCCACTAGTACTAATAAGGAAAAATCTTTGCAGAGACTGTTAGCATGTGCAAAACTTTCACAATAATAAAGTATCAGCACCACTAATACCAGTGTAGGGTATCAGAGCACTTTACATCCCACATATTACACAGAGACAATCATTCATATGTGTGTAAATCACTGTGTAGGAAATGTTACATAAGACAAAGGACTACAAGGTGTAGGAGTCACATGACAACCATACTAGTAGGCAGCATAGTTTAATAGTGATTGGTCTGCAGAAACACAAACTCAGAATTAAAAACATAATACCATGGTTAGGGGTTCTCTTTAATAATCAGAATTGATTTCTACCCAAATGAACCCCTTTTTTGCAACATTCGGATAATCGTAGACTGGGGAAAAAAACATAACGCTCTAATTTATACCTTGGAGTTTGCATGCAGCTCTTTCATGACAGTTAATAGCTCACTGTTCTATGTTAGGATTTTAACTTATTAACTGCAAGTAACAATAGGGTCTCTGACAAAAGCAGTAACCCACTGACCTATTCATATTATGTGCACTTTGTGATATCCATGGCACATGTTCTTAGCAGCATGCACATTACACCTCTGCCATTCCTTTTCATGAGTCAAACCTTCCACGAGACAAAACACCATCTCTCTCTACTAAGAACATTAATCACTGGAGTTATCAAGACATTTTTATTGTTGCCGAAAATTGTTGGAGGCCAGGAAGGAGGCAGCAAGTGCTTTTAAAACCATATTATACTTGCAAAACGCCCCCACCCGAAGTCAGCGCCAGCCTCGGTCCGTGCAGGTAAGAGCGGTGGGTGGTGGGGCCGGGTAAAGGGGGCTTCTGAGGGACAATGCAGAGGGAAAATTAATTATTTATTTAATTTTCCCTCTCCATCATCACTCGAAATCCCCCCTTACCCGGCCCCTCTGCCCCACTGCTGTTACCTGCACGGACCGTGGCTGGTCAGCGCCTGGTGCGGTCGCACTGCCCTAGAGCCACCCTGCTCAAGGGTCCCGTGACCTCAGTGACAGAGTCACTGCCACTCTATGGTGTGCTGCTTCATAGGTCTGTCCCCAAGACTGGAGGTGAACTTCATGGATAGTGGTGGACAGGCCTTCAAGGTTAATCCACACTTGCCACCGCTAGGGTCCACCTGCTGGTGTTAAGACACCAGGGCTTTAAAGATCTTGCGGCGCCTTCTAAGGTGTAGCACAGGAATGTGCGCCCTCAGGAGAGTGGTCTAGGAGCCTGGTCATTAAGGCTGAGCCTGGTTCACCAGTTCCACTTCAGCAGCTCTGACCATAGCGCCACATCCTGTCCCCCACTGAACCCCATACTGCCCCACTCAGAGAAACATGCACTGCACTGACCCACTATAAACACCTGGATGTGACTCAATTCTAAATAGGCACTAGACAAGAGCAATATGCTGCCTAAAAAAAATTAACGCTTTGAGTGTTGAACATTGCAAGCACTCACCCCCAGTCAACTGATCTGGGTTTAATCCATCACCGTTCTTTAGCCCACTCTGCCACCCCAGTTCAGACATGGCCATATGCAAATCAGTCTGACCCTGTACCTCATGGGAACAGTCCAGCCCGAACTGCCAAGCCATGTCTTCCCTGGACCAGAAACAAGCTTCCTAGGACCAGTTTCTGGTATTTCAGCCGTCTTCAGCCAGGCTTGCTTGAATCCAGTGGCAAAGTGAGCAAGGGACTCACGTCTGAGCATACCCTGCCAACTTATGGCGAACAAAGCAAAACCAAAGGAAATGATGGACGGAGTGTTGAACATTGCAAGCACTCACCCCCAGTCAACTGATCTGGGTTTAATCCATCACCGTTCTTTAGCCCACTCTGCCACCCCAGTTCAGACATGGCCATATGCAAATCAGTCTGACCCTGTGCCTCATGGGAACAGTTCAGCCCGAACTGCCAAGCCATGTCTTCCCTGGACCGGAAACAAGCTTCCTAGGACCGGTTTCTGGCATTTCAGCCCTCTTCAGCCAGGCTTGCTTGAATCCAGTGGCAAAAAAATTTAACAACATCCTAGAAAAAGCAAACACTCATAGGGAATGCAAGATTAAGTAAAGCATGTGAAATGTAAGCAGGAACAACATGGTTACCTTTTTCCTTTTACACTCATTATTCTGAAATTAGTGAGTGCTTTTGCGTGAAAAGGTAAGGCCATGACTACAGGGCCCGGAAGGGACCAGTTTCAATGCCCATTGCTTACATCCTTACAAAACATAAGCAGTATGGTTTAAAAAGACCACATTCGTAAACACAAGCTGCTGTACACATTTTGTTTTCCAATTCACCCATCAAGCAGGTATTTCAGTACCTCCAGGCAAGGTGCACTTTCCCACACAGGGAAAACAATGTTGTTCAAAGAGAGAGGAGTAAACAAAAGTATCACTTCACTGGCAAACACTGTAAAGTGGCGCTAATGTGTTTAGGTGTAAATAAATCAATCTGGACACCTTGCAACCACTCTGTCTTGCTTTAATTAGTTATTTATTTTTCACATTTGGAATGTTTTTGATAAACAAGTTTTATTGGTTTTAGAAGACACAACAAAAGAAACATTGAGCCTGTCAAGCCACCACTGTACAATCGCACGGTATGAGACCACACCACCCCCCCCGCCCCCACCCGAAGCCCCCCTCCTCCGCCCCCACCCCCCCCGAAGCACCTATTCAGAATACATTGCCCAACCATTTCCCCCATACCCTACGATATTTCTTAGGGCAGCCCCTCGCCTGATAGAGGGTCCGTTCCTGAGCCGCACACCAGTCCACACCAGCACTCCATTTGGCCAGGGTAGGCGGCTGTGGGTGCTTCCATGCCGCTGCAATATCTCTTTTCGCCACCATTAACGCTGTCATAAGGAATAGCTTCTCAGCACGTGTGCCATCTAGACCGTCAGTGATGCCCAGAAGGGTGTGTCTAGGGTTGTGTGGCACCTCCCAGCCCAATACCTCTGTGAGATCGGCTTCTATGCCCCTCCAGTAGCCCCCTAATTCCGGACATGACCACACCATATGGATGAAGTCGGCCGGGTCAAACCCACAGCGGGGGCAAGATGCGTCGACGGAGAGGCCCGCACGGTGCAGACGCGCCGGTGTGAGGTAGGCAGTGTGAAGATAATAAACCTGAATCAGCCGCAGTTTGGCGGAGGCCGTCGCCAGCCGGGGGGCCATAAGGGTATCCCGCCAGTCCACCTCATCCAGGGGACCCACCCATTCCTCCCACCATCCCTTCAAGCCGTCTTGGACCACGGGGGTATTGTTAATAAGAGAACGGTGTATTCGGGAAACACCCCCCCTCCCTAGGTTACCCAGCAAGACCTGAGCCTCCGGGGGGCAGTGGTCCGGCAGCCGAACGACCAGAGGGGTGTAGGTGCGTATGGCGTGTCGCAGTTGGAGGTACTTATAAAATTGAGATGAGTGAAGGGAGAAGCACGCCTGCAGTTCCGCGTAGGAGCACATGCGTCCCCCCCGCCAGACATCCCCCAGCTGGGAGATGCCGAGCAGGTCCCATGATCTAAAACCTTCCAGGTCCGCAACGTCCCGCAGCCATGCCCCATGCCAAAGGGGAGTGGCGCGAGTCAGCCGCCCGGTCCACCGGGTATGGCGAAGCGCCGCTCGCCAGGCCAGGAAGATCGCTCTAGTGATGTCGGGCAGGAAGCGGGGATGGGAGCGCCATACAGGCGGTCCAGAATGCGGGAGAAACCCAAGTCGTCTAATTCCACCCTCTAGGCCGGGTCGGACCATCCCCCTCCGAACCAATCATGAATGACGAGGAGGCGAGTGGCCAAATAGTAGAGGTAAAGATTGGTCATACCGAGCCCTCCATCAAAGGTGGGCAGGCGACATGTTGACAGGGCCAGCCGCGGTCTCCCACCACCCCAGAGAAATCGAGTCGCCAACCCATCCAGCTCGCGGAACCAAGGCCTCGGGAAGGACACAGGAGTGTTCTGTAATACATAAAGGAACCGGGGGAGAATCATCATTTTGTAGAGTGCCACCCTCCCCAGCGGGTTGAGCGGGAGCGATTGCCATCGTGCCGGGTCTACCTTGGCTTTCTTAACCAGGGGGGCCACATTAAGGGCCCAACTCAGTTCCGGGAGAAGGGAGACCCAAATACCCAGGTATTTGGAAGACAACCGGCGGAGGGGAATATTGTCCTGCCAGTCAAAGCATTCCCGGGAGGGGTGTAGAGGCACAAGAACCGATTTGTGCGGGTTTAAATAGAGGCCAGATGCGCGGCCAAAGCGGCCCAGGGTATGGAGCGCACGGGGACCTGATCGCGCCGGATCGCTAAGGTACAACAAAACGTCGTCCGCATAGAGGGCTATTCTGTCTGGCGCAAGACCTGGCCACTCCCAGCCCCGAAGAAGAGGGTCCGCTCGGACCAGGGCAGCAAGGGGCTCCATAGCAAGAGCAAAGAGGAGGGGTGACAGTGGGCACCCCTGCCGTGTTCCCCGGCCGATCCGAAACGGCCGCGACAGCGCCCCATTAACCAGCACTCTGGCACGGGGGCGTGCGTAAAGGACCCGCACCATTCCGACAAACTTGGGGCCAAAACCCATGTGGGTCAGGACCTCAAATAGGTAGGGCCACCCAACCGAGTCGAAGGCTTTCTCGAAGTCGGCAAGTATGAGAGTGAGATATGGGGATATGCGGTGGCGATGAGCCAGGGCCACGTGAAGGCGACGGAGACAGTGGCGAGTGCCCCGATCCGGCATGAAGCCGCATTGGTCCGGATGCACCAGGCTTGACAGAAAGGGCCGAAGCCTCTGGGCCAGGACCGCCGCGTAAAGTTTGATATCAGTATTAATAAGTGAGATCGGCTGGTATGCCGACCTATCACAAGAGGGCGGCGTAGATTCGGGCAGAACCACAATCGTGGCCATGTCGGCTTCCGGAGGGAAGGAGCCGTTTTTGACCGCCTCAGCATAGAGGGCACCCAACCGTGGGACCAGAAGGTCCTTGTAGGTGGCATAAAACTCCTGGGGGAAGCCGTCCGGTCCCGGGGTCTTCCCCGCGGACGTGCGCCCTATCGCATCCCCAATCTCCTCAAGAGAAATAGGCACCTCCAGACTCTCCCAATCACTGGACCGAAGACAAGGAAGCCGTAGATTACTAGCTGTAAGCAGCGATGCCAAGGATAAGTCCGACGCCCGGGCCCGATACAGCTGTGAGTAGTACTGAGCGAAGGCGTCTGCCATTGCCACGGAGGAGGACTGGAGCAGGCCATCCGAATCAGTGACCGCTGGGATGATGCGCGACGCCCATGGGTAGGTAGCCAGCCGATGCAGCAGCGCACCATTCTTATCACCCCACCCGTAGACCCTCGCCAGCGAGGACTGCCAGAGGAGTTTAGCCAGATCGAGCGACCGTTGACGAATCTCCTCCCGCAAAAGCCGCAGTTGCTGGTCTACAGCCGGATCCCCAACCGCAGAGAGAGATTGTTCCAGACGTAACGCCCGGGCCTCGCAGGCAGTGAGCCGCTGGAGCTGCGTCTGGCGGTGCCGCACCACTAGTGCCTTGGCAGCCCCCCTGATGGTGGCCTTACACACCTCCCACAGGATCCCCGCCGAGGAGACCGACCCGTCGTTGTCGCCAAAATACTGCGTCAGTGTGGACCCCACCTCCTTATAGAGCTTCTTATCCTGGAGAAACCAGGTGTTGAAGCGCCACATCTGGCGGGCCCCTCGGGGCGGGGGACCCAGACCCAGTAGGACTGGGGAATGATCGGATATCCCCCTGGGAAGGATGCGGACATCCTGGATGCCCGCACAGTCGGTGGAAGGGACAAAGATCGCATCAATCCGTGCATGAGTGTGATGGGCGGCCGAGGTGTGAGTGTATTGCCATGCGCGCGGGTGCCAGATACGCCACGCATCACATAAGCCCTGAGCCTCCGCCCAACCCACCAGCTGCTTGGCCCGCGCGGGGCGTCGAGACCGGACCTGAGGAGTCGAGTTGTGGGGCAGAGACATCGTTGAAGTCTCCACCCAAAACAATAGCGCCCGGCGAGCGAGCAGCCAACAAGGATGTGACGTGGGATAAGGCCTGGGACAACCTGGTGGGCGGCGCGTAGAGTGACAGGAGATTGAGCGGCCGACCCTCCACCGTGCCGCAAACAGCGATCCCCATCCCATGGGGGTCGCGAATCACCCGGGTAAAGACAAAAGGGAAGGAGCGGCGCAACAGGACGGCGACCCCCCGAGATCCGCGAGAGAATCCCGAGTGCCACACCCGGTCGTACCCATATCGTGCCAAAAAGGGACAATTCTCGCCAAGCAGGTGGGTTTCCTGGAGGAGGAGCACGTCGGCCTCCGCGCGCTGGGCATACTTAAGGACTGCAGTGCGCTTGAGTCTATCCAATAAGCCGTTCACGTTCCATGACAGAACGCGCACGTGAGCTTTGGAGGTGAGGTCACCCATGGGAGTGATGGGAGCAGAGCGCGCTAGGAAGGAAGTGGCCAGAGGAGGCCAGGACCACGGGTACCACGCTAGGGGAGGCCAGTGGGCAGCGCAGGAGAGCGAGCGGCAGCGGGGCCCGTGCAGGCGACTGCGTGGAGAGGCGTGGCGGCGCACGGAGTGTGGTGCAGCAGAAGAAGCTCAAAGGAAAACAGACCCAACCCAAACAAAACAATCTCCCAAGAAGGAACAACCAACAGGTCCCCAACCCCAAACCCCCACCCCCAACCCTACACCCGACACTTCAAGAACGGAAGCATCTGTCTCCCTAACTGACCCAACAATTACAAGACCCCAAGCCTAGATGCTCGGGTGTAAAGAGCGTGGTGGACCCCTCCTGAAGCACGGATTCCAGTGTTACGTCCTAGGTTGTTGCGGGAAAGCTTAAGATTGCAAAGCCTCCCCATCCCCGCCCCCGAGCAGGGCCGCCGCCTCCCCCTGTGGATGTATGGAGCAGCCAGTAAGTTACAGGGCAGGACTACGGGAGAGGTCGGACAGGTCAGTCTGTACGGTGAGGGGAGCAGGGGATCCCCCCGGCCGGGGCGACAAGCGGCGCCGGGGCCCCCCAGCCGCATGAGATGATGTGCCAGAGGAGGCCGAGGAATCCCTCACATGTGTTATGTTATATGTTATATGTGGATTTATAACGCGCTCCGATAGTCAAGACTGTCCTGGCGCGGGGACGAAACTGAATCAGAGTGGTAAAAGGAGTCAGCTATTCATGGATTTGAAAGAGGTGAGTTTTAAGCAGTTTTTTAAAATTGATCAGATTGGGAGAGTGTCTGAGAGCGTCTGGCAGGGCGTTCCACATTTGAGCTCCCTTTACCGTCAGAGATTGTCCACCCAGGCGAACTCTTTTAAATCTGGGGACGACCACCTGCTTTCTGGAGGTAGATCGCAGCTGACGGGTCGGAAGGTAGAGAGTGAATCTTTTGGCTAGATAGGAAGGGCACGGTCCATTGAGGGCTTTATAAACGAGGACCAAAGTTTTAAAGCGCACTCTTTGGGCCACAGGAAGCCAGTGAAGCTCCTTCAACTGTTTGCAAACGCTGAGTCTCCTTGAGATGTTAAAAATGAGTCTCACCGTTGCATTCTGGACTACCTGTAGCTTTCTGATCAGGTACTCAGGTGCCCCTATATAAAGGGCGTTTGAGTAGTCCAGACGGGAGAGCACCAGAGCTCTGGCTACCGTTTCTTTGGCCATTTGAGGAAGAAGGGGAAAGAATTTGCGAAGAGTGGTCAGGGTTCCAAAACACGTCCCCGCCAGTCGCGAGATCTGGTCGCGAAAACATAAGTCTGCTCCAAACCAGATACCCAGGTTCTTGGCTATCCCACTCTCTCCCGTTGGGCATGTTGATTCACTGGGCCAAATAGACTCCTTAAAGTCAGTGGGAAATTGGCCGTAGAGCTGAATTTCTGTTTTATCCTCGTTGCATTTGAGTCAAGCTCTAGCTAGCCAGGCAAATACAGAGGATAGGCATTGGCGTACTCCAGAGGTGCACAAGTTCTCCTTTTTCCAGGTGAAGAGAAGCTGGGTGTCGTCGGCGTAAGCCATAATCTTAGCACCCCAGTTCTCTGCCAGCCGGATCAAAGGAGTTAAATAAATGTTAAATAAAAGGGGACTTAAGGTCGACCCTTGGGGTACTCCAGTTTCTACCCTTCGATTAGAGGAGTGATAGGGAGGTAACCAAATCTGTTGGGTCCGGTCAGATAGGAAAGACCTGATCCATTCCAATGCCGTGCCCGAGATGCCAATGTCCTCCAGCCTAGATAGAAGCTGGAGGTGGGGCACCGTGTCGAACGCGGCAGAGAGGTCCAAAAGAATAAGGGCCGCTCTGCCGCCTCCGTCAAGGCATTCCCTGATGGCCTCTGCCACCTCCACCAATGCAGTTTCAGTACTGAAAGAGGTGCGGAAGCCTGATTGGGCCGGATGTAGAGCCTCAGAAGATTCCACAAATCTCTCAAGTTGCCGGAATGCAGCCTTCTCGCAAACTTTAGCAAGGGCTGGCAGGAGGGATATAGGCCTGTAGTTGGAGGTGATCGATGGATCTGCGGAGGGTTTTTTTATCAGAGGGAGAAGTTTGGCTTGTTTCCACTTGGAGGGCAAAATTCCTGAAGTTAGGGATTCATTGACCAGGGCAGTGACCATAGGGGTAATTACTTCGGCTACTCCATTTAGGACCCTTGCAGGGCAAGGATCTATAGGTGACCCTGACTTCAGAGTTTTTAATATGGTCATAACATCTATATTTTCGACCTGAGTAAATTTGGTCATCTCTGCTTTAGCCGTAGTTACTTGGGAAAGTGAAGGAGGAGGTGGTTGGTAAATTAAGGCTAGATCAGATTGCGGGGCAAGTGGCTGGTCAGGGTTATTCAGACTGTCTTGAATTTTTTGAATTTTCTCGATGAAAAAAGTGGATAGTTGCTCACACCAGTCTGTGGAGGGCGGAACTGAAGTCTTCTCTGCTACCGGGGCAGTAAAGCTTTTAACTATGGAGAAAATTTCTCGACTGTTGTTTTTAGCTTTTTGAATTCTAGACGCGTAGAATTCCCCTTTAGCTGTTTTAATCGCTGCGTAGTAACTTTTTTGGGCTGCACGGAGTTCCGATTTAGCAGTAGGACAATAGTTCTTTCTCCATATTCGCTCTAGCGCCTTACATCCTATTTTTAAGATTTTTAATTGTTCAGTATACCAGGGGGAAGTGGGGGTGATCCTATGGTTATTTTTTCCTTTGCTTTTTGGTAATGACCTAATGGAGGAGTCTATCCAGGATGAGAAGTTGTCTACAGCTTCATCCAAATTTCGTGCTTTCATTGGGGTGGAGTGGGTGAGGGCCTCCACTAGATCCGGAATATTAATTCTTCTAGGGCGTTCCCCAGGCTTGGGTGTGGATGACACACAGATGTTGTTTATGAACCAGGAGAAGTGAACAGGAAAGTGGTCTGACCATGTAATGGGGTAGGGTGGATCAGCAGAGATGTTAAAGTTAGAGTATACCAAATCTAAACAATGACCCCCTTCATGAGTGGCAGATTGCACCTGTTGAGCCATCTGAGCCAAACTACAGATTTCTTTTAGCTCTTTAACTCCGGGGGCAGAGCTCGTGTCCATATGTAGGTTAAAATCTCCCAGCATTAGGAAGTGTGGGAATCTGAGTGCACGTTGGATGGCGATCTCCTCCAGGGATTTGATAAAATTGCCTAGAGGACCCGGTGGGCGATAGATCAATAGTCCCCCCAGAGTAAATTTGGGGGATAGTGCTAGGGAGAATTCCATAGCTTCTCCATCCTCAATCCTTCCTGTGCATTCTATCCTCAGAGTCCATTTCTCTTTGTAGATCACGGCTAAGCCTCCTCCCCTGCCTTTATTACGGTCCTGTCTGGTGATCTTAAACCCTCTGGGGACAGCCAGCTCAACTACTGGGGCGCTGCTCTCATTCAACCACGTCTCCGTGATGAATAGGATGTCAAGGTTCTTATCAATAACGAATTCATATACTTCCTCTGAGTGCTTTGATAGGGAGCGTGCATTGATAAGGGCAGCCTGAATAGGTGGGTCACCCGCTGTGTTAAGCTGGGGGAAGGAGGGATTAGGGGGGCTAAATTTAAAGAAGCAATTTGGACAGGTTCGTGAGGAGGAGTCTAAGACATTCCAGTGGGCGCCATTACATAAAAGGTTGTGATTAAAAGCTCTCAGTTCGTCTGAGTTGTATGTGATAGGGGGAATAGTCCCATGCAGTGTAGAATCAGCAGGGGTCCTGGGCTTGTGCGCTGCCGGGGCGCGGACGGGCGCAGACGGGCTTGCTTTAGGCGCTCCCGCTGCGCTCGTCCGCTGCGCTTCCTGCCTATGCACATGATAAGAGGTGAAGAGGGGGGTGTGGCCTCGAGGGGGCGTGGTCAGAGAGCACGCCGGCGATGGCGGCCGCTAAACAAACAATTACCGCTGCAGCGATCAATCGGCTGAGTGGTATGTGGGCAGTGGATTTCCGCCCTAAAAGAGTTCAGGTAGGCTTTGTGGTTTTAAAAGTGAACAGAATACAGCTAGTGAAACACACACAATTTTTAAAAACAATCTTAGCGTACCGCCAGCTCCCGGCTTCCGCCTCAGGACTGGGAATCAAGTTTCTCTCAGAAGTGTTGGCAGACCGGGTCCGAACCATCGCCGCGCCTCGGCGCAGTCGGGATTGTGTGCGTTTCCTGCGCCGTGGTCGTCGGGATCCAGGTGCATCGCGGCCCCGGGGCACCGCAGTGGACGACACCCCCGCGGGCTGGCGCAGAGGCCTTTCCTCAGTGAGCCAGGTCCAGGCTGCCCGGGGGGTATCAAAGAACAGCGTCTTGTCCTGAAAAACAACACGAAGGCGGGCCGGGAATTGGAGCTGATATTGAAGGCCCAGGGAGCGCAGCTTTTGCTTCACCTCCGTGTAGGAGCGGCGCTGCTCTTGGACCTCCCGGGTGTAGTCCGGGAAGATCATAATGGTATGGTTATTGAAAGTCAAATGACCGCGCACCCGTGCCTCCCGCAGGATAGCGTCTCTGTCCCTAAAGTTGAGGATCTTAAGGATAAAGGGGCGCGGGGGTGCCCCCACGGGAGGTTTGGCCGCCAATGACCGGTGTGCCCTCTCCACCACGAACCAGGTCGACAGCCCGGTCGCCGGCATCCAGGACTTAAACCACGTCTCGAGGAAGTCATCAGCTCGGCCAGATTCGACTCCCTCCGGAAAGCCCACCAGGCGAAGGTTGTTGCGATGGGCGCAATTTTCGGCATCTTCTGCCCGCCTGCGCAGTTCCTTGGAGTGGGTTGTGAGCTCCCGGACCTGGTCCTGTAGTAGGTGAATGTCGTCCTCTGCCGTGGAGATCCGGGACTCCGCCTCCGTAATGCGAGCCGTGGCGTTGCGAAGGTCCTGCCGCAAGAGCGCAACATCGACCTTCACCTCCCCAACCATCCCCTCCAGGGAGGTGCGGGAGGCATCAATGGTTTGAAGGATGACGGCCAAGTCCTTGTTCGGGGCCGGAGCCCCCCCCCCCCTGTCCGCGCCCGGCGGGTCCGAGTTCGCGAACTGGTCAATCCTCATCTGGTGGGACGCGGTCGGTGGCTTGGAGCCCTTCTCCTTGCCCATGGTGGACCTAGGGAGCACGGGCCGGGCACGAGAGTGGGCTCAGTGGGCCAGCAGGCGGCTCCCACTCGGCAAACAAAGCAGCCCCCCGCACCAGGCCAAAGAGGGGGGAGATCGAGGAGAAAGGGGAAGGGCAAGGGCGCCTCCTGGCCTCAATGCTAGATCCGAGCCAAGCCGCCGTCCCCACGTCGTGAGCTTCGCGCTAGAGTTCGCGCCCACAATGGCTCCCGGCGATGTGCTGCGCGGAGGCCACTGAGGCGCCGTCCATCACCCCAGTCCACCGGCTTGACCAAGTCACCAGGGGGCTCCGCCTCCACCCCGCCCCAGAGCCGACAGCCGAACCCCCCCAGCTCCGGGGGCCAGGGACAGCGCAGGGGATGACAATCAAGGTGCGGCGGGGGGGGGGACCCCTCCTCGCCGGCCAGGGTCCCCGTGTAGTGGTACAGGGCCGCGGAGATCCACCACAGCAGCCCACACAGGTCAGCGCCAAGAGTATGTCCCCGCCCTAAGCGCGGCGGCTGTCCGTGGGGTCCCGTTAGGTCGCACCGCCCCCGAGGTCACCCCACCAGGAGTCCGCCAGGGTGAATCAGCAGGAGGGCCAGGAGGAGTCGTCCCATGCAGGCAGCGCCGGTCCAGGCGCCGGGAAGGGGCGGGCGCAAGCAGCGGTAGGTCAGCTCCGTCCCCTCGGTCAGACCTGCTCTGTGAGGGCCGATCCGCCCGCCGAATAGGGCCTCTCCACCCCCGGGGGGCGTTCGCCATCCATCGCCGCCCGCCAGCTCACCTCAGATCCAGAGCTAGCGCGGGTCCGGTCCGCAATTCCTCCGGTCCCGGGGCAGCCTCCGGTGGTACCGCGGCCCTCGCCCACACCGCCTCCGGCATCAGCCAGGCAAGGACCCACCAGAAGAAGACGGCAGGGTGGCCAGGATGAGCCGCCATCCACAGGCAGCGCCGGTCCAGGCGGCAGGAAAGAGCGGGTACAGGCAGCGGTACGGGCCCTCAGGCAGACCCATGCAGTTTAGGCCGTGTCGGGCCGATCTGCCCGCCGAGCAGGGCCTCTCCACCACCGGGGGGCACTCGCCATCCGTCGCCCCCCCCCCCGCTCACCGCAGGGCAAATACCAGCGCGGGTCAGGTCGCACGTCCTCCGGTCCCGTGGCAGCCGTTGGCGATCTTGCGGCCCTCGCCCCTCGTGGCGCGCCGGGGGCTCTCTTAGCGTACGCTGCCGTCCAGGGAACCGGGTGGGCGCGCCCCAGGCACCGGCGCGGCCCACGGGCCATCCAGCTCAGCCCCAACGGTTCAGAGACGGCTCAAAATTGCTCCGGGGGCAGAGCAGCGGCTCCCCCACACTCGCCGGTCTTCAGATCAGACCTAGGACTGCAACCGCGGATGTGGTACGGATGCGAGGGGTCCGGCATCCAGGAGCCTTACTCCATTGCGGCCATCTTGGCTAGCGCCACCCTGGGGCTTCACATTTGGAATGTTTGATTCCTCTCCACCCGGAGGCTGCACTTGTGTCAGAAAAAGACGTTTCCAGCAAAAATGTTATTCTTTTTTGGATCCATTTCACAAGGGAGCAAATAAACGAAAGGAGGAAAGAGAGGGTAATACCCGTTTCTTGAAGTCTCGGATTTCACTAACTGAGGAGCGAGACAGAATGAGAAGAAAGACTCGGAGACTTAGATGCCGTCACCGTGGTGTGCGCGCACAATTTAATTTATGGGGACTTGGGGAGGCTGAAGAGGCTTGCTTGCAGGCGCAGCCGTCTCCCTCCGCTTAGAGTGAGGGGGCCCCTGGAGCGTGGGGCCCCCCGCACCGCAGGGGCTGCGGGGGGCCTGTGTTACGCCCCTGTGCAGTGGATCAGCTCTCCGGCCTTAGCAACTGCCCCCGGAGGCCCCACAGCACACACAGGATGTCGAAGGGTGTGCGTCGCAGCACAGCAAGTCCACAATAAGTCTGGTCACCACGCTATCTCTGTGCCCGTCTCCAGTCCACCGCTGCCATCTTCTTATGCGACTGCAGAGAGCGTCGCGATTCAGCACAGAGGGACAGCGTTTACCAGCAACAAGCGTAATGTGCGACCGCTTTAGTTGCCGATCCTCATGTCCTCAGTTCCAGACACTCGGAGGGCCACAGCAATGCAGGATTTTGGCAGAATAATAACGGCGGCCGGCATTTAGCTCAAAAGTCTGCCAAGGTACCAGGAGGCTGTAAGCTGAGGCCTTGTTTAAGTCTTTCACTTAAGGAGAGTGTCCTGGGAGCGGGGGCCGAGCACCAAATGGGGACACCTGGGGCACCGGGCAGATTCCAGTGCAGCGTTCGACAATGGCGAGGAGGAAAGCGCCAAGCTGTTTACACGTCTTTGTGCACGCTGGATACTCGTGCGCCAACAGTGCAGCATCATTCAGCCTATGTTCCTGTATAAGAGGCTCCCCACGGACAGCGGAGCGCTACAGCTCAGTGTCCACTTTTAATGGGCCTTAGTGTGCACAAACGGATCAGCGTCACCCACCACAGTCAATTCAATTCAATTCAAAAGACCTTTATTCGAATTTCATAAAATCCATAAAAGTACAACAAAGAAAAACAACACATTTATACAATAATACAGTCCATAAAAACACCACAATCACAGTAATTCATTTGCAAATATACAACTAGCATAAATAGTCTTCAGGGATGTTCCATCGTTTTGCGTGCGTGTACTATTAATCTCAGAAAAGTGCTGGTGCGAAAAATTAATTCATCTGTATCCAGGGAAAATAATAATGAACATGATTCCCCCAGTGAAAGGGGTCTTAATTTTCTAAAATAGGGAGTTAAAAACCAGTTAATATATTTTAAATAAAATTTACAGAAGAATAGGAAGTGAATGTCATTCTGTTTGCTAATTCCATCACATGGGCAGGGATTGTATTCTACTGTGTGATGATACCCCAAAGGGAAAGCCAACAGGGTTTTTACAGAACCTGCCCTTAATCGAAAGAGCAGCGATCGTTCCCAATTAGACATGGGGAGAGTTAGGTAAGATGGTAGTGGGTGTCTACACAAATCGTACCCCATGTATATAGCAACAGAAGATTTAGATAGCTCCTTCCCCATTCTTTCTGAATTAAAAAGTGCATAAAGTGCTTGTTTGACTACAACCTTATCATTCTTCTCAATTCCTGTGGGTTCTAAGAAAAGATTGCCTTTATCCACTGCACATAATGTTTTGGAGACCTCGGCTAACCAGGGTATTGACATATGGTGGTCACACTTTAGGCAATCCAATATAATGTTTTTGGTTAGGGTCGCAAAGTTATTTGTCCAAATCCTAATCCAAAATAGGGCTGGTCTGGCTCTGATAAAATCACATACATAGGGGAGATTTAGTTCTTTGTGACAGATGAATTCAGAGGCTGAAAAGGGAGCACCCAATATTTTTCTACAAAAACGATTTTCCTCCCGTTGAATCCCTGAGTTTCTCCCTGAGCCCCAGACCTCAGCCCCATACGTTGCCACAGGAATGCACTGTAATTTAAAAATTTTTAAAATGGCCCTAGTGGCACCTATTTTCTTCGGGCGTTGGAGGCTCAATATAGAATTAGTGGCTTTCGAGAACTTGCCCATGGCGTGGGCAGAGTGCCCACTCCATGAGCCGTTCGCAGCGAAAACCAATCCTAGGTATGGAAAGGAGGTTACGGATTCTAATTTATCCGAACCTACATTTATCGTATTGAGCTTCCTTTTCCCGGGTCCGCTAGACATGATAAAAGATTTTTTAAAATTTACACGCAGATCAAGTGCCTCCATATGCTGGACGAATGCTCTAATAAGCAAACGAAGAGCATTGGGGGTGCGGCCCATAATGACCGCATCATCTGCGTATAATAAAACTGGTAGAGGATTCCCCTGGATAATTGGAACATCTCTCGTCACTTGTTTCAGGGCTTTGGCAAGACCATTAATATAAATAATAAATAGCAGAGGTGCCAGAACGCACCCCTGCCTCACCCCCCTACCTATTTTTATGGGTCCGGACACATCGCCACCAGACCCGATCCTAACTTGTGCTTTAAGGTCCGTGTGGAGATAGGCCAGAAAATTAACAAGACTTGCGTCCAGACCATAGTTAGAAAGCATAAGCCATAATTTGGATCTATTAACTAGGTCGAATGCAGATGAAAGGTCCATAAATGCGAGGTAGATTGGACTAGAGCGAGCAACATTGTATTTATCGATAATCAATTTCAGGTTTAGGCACTGCTCCACCGTGCCTACGCCACTCCTGAATCCCAACTGGCACGGGTCCAGTAGATCAGTATCTTCAGTCCACTCTATCATCCTATTATAGATAACTCGTCCAAGGATTTTTAAGGTATTGTCCAATAGCGAGATTGGACGATAGTTGGCTGGGTCTGACCTATCTCCCTTCTTAAAAATGGGAACTATGGTGCTGGTCGCCCAAGTGTCAGGCATTGGCGCCATAGGTAGACTATTGAAAACATTAAGAAGAATTGGTGCCCATAAATCCGTATTATACTTAATAATGTCTATAGGGAGCCCATCGGGACCAGGGGCCTTGTTACCAAGGCTTTCTTTAATGGCTGTGACTATCTCAGGAAGGTCAATCTTGAGATTGCATGTCACCTTCAAAGAAGGAATAGTTACTTCCTTAGAGGGGGTAGCATATATTTTAGCAAAATGAGCCTCCCAACTACTACTAGTAATATTGCAGCTAATTGGGGACAATTGTTTCCCCATATCTCGCGTCTTCCTAACGGCTGACCAGAAGGGGCCGCTACTCTTCAAATTTGCACTCGCGACCAATGTTTCCCACTGTTCTGTCAGCAGGGCAGCCTTCCTTTCAGTTGTTTTTAGCTTGTAGTTTTTCCTGGCCAGTTGTACCTCTAATATACACCTTGGGTTAGAAGACAATGCTTCACGTAGGTCCCTATTTGCCTTAGAACAAGTCGAGTCAAACCATCTTGGTTCTTTCGCTATTTTTGGCAGTGGGACTAACAACAATTTTTTAATCACTAAACACAGTTTGGCAAAGTCAGAGATTATTCTATTATTATTCCCGTTTAAAAATAGACAAGAATTAATTAAATCGGAATGATCATTCTGCACATTTTCTAAAATAGCTCCGCTATCAATCCCCCTCCATTTCAGCCGCAGACCGTCACCTGATGGTGTAATGTCTCTTGCACCAATAGATTTCGCATATACAGGGCGGGAGCCTAAGTGCAAAGTAACTGTGAGGGGGTTATGATCACCAAAAGATGTTTTTATCACCTTGGATTCCAATACACGGTCCAGTAAATCGGGGGACATAAAAATAAAGTCAATAGTTGAGCAACAATCGCGCCCCCTAAACGTGGGGACATAGTCCATGTCAGGTGTTAAAGATACTTCCATGGCATTTCCAAGGGTGTGTTCACTCAATAATTTTGCTATTTCAAGCCCCCTTTTTTCAGCTTGGTCCGTGATATTGTTTGTGTCCTCGGTCCAAGACTTCTTTGATAATTTAGCATTAAAATCTCCGCCGATTAGAATCCCTATCCCCCCCTCTGATTCCAAGTTTGTTTCCAATTTTCTTAGAGTCTTAGAGAGGGCTATATAGTTTGTGTTGGGTGTGGAATAAAAGTCATTATTATAGAAATTAATTATAAAAATCCTGGATTTTAGTTTCAACTCGAGGACCTGAATGTTCGGATTTCCTTCTGATAGGTCTTTGATGGTACCTCCCACCAATGTACTAACACCTATAAATAATCCTCCCACTGCACGGCCAAAAATGGGCTTCTTTGAGGTTACACTAAAACAGTGGTAGCCCTCAATAAATAAATTGCTGACAGCCCATGTCTCCTGGAACATAACAATATCTTTGTTATCCAATAGCTTGATCCATTGAGGGTCAAGCAATCTTGGTTCCAACCCAGCAACGTTCCAACTAAGGATGGACAATTTAGGGCGTTTTAGGGCACAAGAGGCATTATAGCCACTAGGCTGCTTAGGTTGAATTGATGGAGTAGTTATGTTCTCATGTGTGACTGGGGACATAGTCAAAACAATGCGTGGTGCCATTGTCACAATCTCATTACATTGTACATCCGGGGGATTATCCTTAACAGTAATTAGTACATCCTCACACCCCCTATTTCCTTTCCCCAGTCAATCTTGACATTCCAAATTTGAGAGAGCGTGTTCAAAACGATTGTGCGTTGGTATATTGTATATATACCTTGGCTCGTTCTGGGGCGTGTTAAAGTTGTGTTTAGGCCTTACGTAAGGTCTCTCCCTTGGATTGGGATAGGAGGGAGTGGGGAAAGATAAATATGGCAATTGATATGGTGGGGGTATAATCCGTTGGCCTAATGAACAACCGTTCCTAAAATTAGTATTAAACTCTTGGTAGGGATGTTCATAGCCGTTAGCAATGTTACGATTCATGCCCGGTTGATCTGTTAAAAAGTTAAACCCAGGATTAGAATGAAGGTCAATTAAATGTCTATAAAAATACCCAAGAGGAAGCAGAGTAGTGTTAAATTCCCAGGGTGAGGGCAGTGGGGCTTTTGAGAGTGTAGATTGCACCCATTGTGGAGATCTAAAATTTATAATGATGCAATCTCCTTCAAACTTTTTCCTCAATGGACCCACCCACCCTACTCTCTGTGTATGAATAATTTCCCCTGCTCCTTCCATTGGGAAATTACAATTTGCAGAAAGCCAGTGGAGAGTTCTATTTCTTAAGCTTGTGTAGTTTTCCTCTTTGGTTTCCTCCAATTTTGGGACATTAGCTAAAATCAAAACATATGGGCCGCAATCTGGGGGCAAACTAATGCGGGCCGGAATCTGTCTCTTGCTAGTCACTTCAATTATATCGGGCTTATCTGTTGGGTGGTCTTGGTTAGCATCCTGCACTTGTCTCGTTACTGGCCTGTTGTTTATGTCAGTGGATTTCTCCCTTCCTCCCAAACTAACTGTTGTGGTGGTTTTGGTATCTAATGCCTGTCTGGATAAGGGTTCTGTGTTTGATTGACCTTTACTTCTACTCAGTTTGGATGTGGAGGGAGAGGCATTAGTCTCCACTATACTTTTCTTGTTGGCCATAGTGTGTTGTAGTTTTTGTGTATTAATGTTGGATGCAACATGGTGTGTTGAAATTATAGAATTACACCCTGTGCCTAATTTCAACACATGGTCATCTAATGCCTTCAACCTCTTGTCAATATTAAGGACTTGTTGACTAATAGGTCCTAAAAGAGTAGTTATTAAGGTATCCAGTCTCCCCCAAAAATCTTCATTACCCGGCATTGCATTAGTTAATGAACTTTGTTCATTATTTTTGCCAAAGTGCACCTCGCTTTGAGTATGGTTTTGTACTACAGGAGAAAAAGGCCTACTCAATTGAGGACGTCCACCATTCTCTCTACGTTTATCTGCTAGTGACTCTAAGTGTTTCTGTTTCCGCTTTGCTTTTTGTTTTCTTGCTTTTTGTCCCCTTGTTCGTGCTGGTGTACTATCGCTTTTTTCCTTATCTGTAGTTGATACGTCCGTGTCTAGGCATAGTTCTATCCCTTCCTGCTCATTAATTAGGGATGTATCAGTGATCTTATTAACGCTTGATCGTGACATGGACGGTGTTTGTGATAGTCTATTTTCCATTGTACGATGATTAGGGGATACACTGTCCAGGATTATACAATTCACATTTGAGTCAGTGCCTGGTAGCCCCGCGTAGGATGTTATGTCCGATGTGGCCACCAGGGAATCCAATGTATTGTCCTGCAGCAAAGGTAATTGCGTGCTTGGTGGGAGCGAGAGGCGTCTTTCAGTATTTTGGATGGCAGAAGCCACAGCGCCGATCGTCCTCTGCAGCATTTTATCGATTGCAGTCAAACTAGGCAACGGGGTGGGAACAGTAGCAGTTGAGGGAGATGTTAGTTGCCTACGACCAGGTTTAAGCACAGGTGGAGCTTTTTTCCCCATTTTCCAATAAGTGTTTTGAGTATACTGAGCAACAATAAATAATTAAATCCTAGTCACAACGTATACTTTACTCACAAACTTAACGATGACTTCCGATTGGGCACCAACTTTAAAGAGGCCAAGAGGGGTTGCCCGGCCCGACCTCCAGCGACCCCGGACGGCCACAGACGGCCCGCCCTCTGCCCGGGCTCAGCCCGGCGACGCCCGCGCGCGTCCCGCGTCGCGGAGGGAGCCGTTGATTTTAAAGCGCCTCCGGGCGCGCAATCACCTGGGATGGGGCGTGGCAGTAAAGGCTCACGGGAGCTGTAGTCTCCCCCCACCGCGGCCCTCGATGTCGTCAGGGCAGCGGGGGAGACAAACAGCGTGGGTGCCCCGCCAAAGATCCGCCGTTCTACTTCTCCGGTAGGTGCTTAGCCTGGATAGCGTCAGTGACAGTTCAGGATTCCCCCGCTCCACCGAGGGAGCCGCTGATTTTAAAGCGCCTCCGGGCGCGCAATCACCTGGGATGGGGCGTGGCAGTAAAGGCTCACGGGAGCTGTAGTCTCCCCCCACCGCGGCCCTCGATGTCGTCAGGGCAGCGGGGGAGACAAACAGCGTGGGTGCCCCGCCAAAGATCCGCCGTTCTACTTCTCCGGTAGGTGCTTAGCCTGGATAGCGTCAGTGACAGTTCAGGATTCCCCCGCTCCACCGAGGGAGCCGCTGATTTTAAAGCGCCTCCGGGCGCGCAATCACCTGGGATGGGGCGTGGCAGTAAAGGCTCACGGGAGCTGTAGTCTCCCCCCACCGCGGCCCTCGATGTCGTCAGGGCAGCGGGGGAGACAAACAGCGTGGGTGCCCCGCCAAAGATCCGCCGTTCTACTTCTCCGGTAGGTGCTTAGCCTGGATAGCGTCAGTGACAGTTCAGGATTCCCACCACCCACCACAGTCCACTTTGAATGGGCTTCATTCACCAGCAGAATAGCGCAGTCTGTTTTGAATGGGCTACCCTCGAACAGAGCAGCAGTTCCTTTATAAGAACAGGCTTCATACTAACAGACCAGCTACAGGCCCGAGGTGCACAAAAGCAGCATCGCTCACCACAGTCCACATTCAATGGGCCTCTCTTGCACTAACAGAGCGGCAGCATCCACTGTTGTGTTCTTGTATATCATGAACTTTGCGTACACATATTAGCAGAGCCAACCACAGTCCACTTTACTTCACGTGCACAGAGTGGCACCGTAGTCCTCTTTTAACTGAGTTGCAGTGCCAACCACAGTCCACTTTTTATGGACTTTGCATGCACACAGTAGCAGGACTGACCAAATACAGCCTACCTTTAATGTAGTTCCGTGCACAGAATAGAAACACCCACCTCACTCCACCTTTAATGGACTTTGCATGCACAGAGTAGCAGGACCAACCAACCACAGTCCACCTTTAATGGACGTCGCATGCACAGAGTAGCAGGACCAACCAACCACAGTCCACCTTTAATGGACTTCGCATGCACAGAGTAGCAGGACCAACCAACCACAGTCCACCTTTAATGGACTTCGCATGCACAGAGTAGCAGGACCGACCAACCAACCACAGTCCACCTTTAATGGAATTCGCATGCACAGAGTAGCAGGACCGACCAAACACAGTCCACCTTTAATGGAATTCGCATGCACAGAGTAGCAGAACAGACCAACCACAGTCCCCCTTTAATGGAATTCGCATGCACAGAGTAGCAGAGCCAACCAACCACAGTCCACCTGTAATGGACCGACTGTGTATAGAATAGCATCACCCACCTCAGTCCACCTTTAATGGACTTCACATGCACAGAGTAGCAGAACAGACCAACCACAGTCCACCTTTAATGGAATTTGCATGCACAGAGTAGCAGAGCCGACCAACCACAGTCCACCTGTAATGGACCTACTGTGTATAGAATAGCATCACCCACCTCAGTCCACCTTTAATGGACTTCGCATGTACAGAGTAGCAGAACAGACCAACCACAGTCCACCTGTAATGGACCTACTGTGTATAGAATAGCATCACCCACCACAGTCCACCTTTAATGGACTTCGCATGTACAGAGTAGCAGAACAGACCAACCACAGTCCACCTGTAATGGACCTACTGTGTATAGAATAGCATCACCCACCTCAGTCCACCTTTAATGGACTTCGCATGTACAGAGTAGCAGAACAGACCAACCACAGTCCACCTTTAATGGAATTTGCATGCACAGAGTAGCAGGACCGACCAAACACAGTCCACCTTTAATGAACTTCGCATGCACAGAGTAGCAGAGCCGACCAACCACAGTCCACCTGTAATGGACCTACTGTGTATAGAATAGCATCACCCACCTCAGTCCACCTTTAATGGAATTCGCATGCACAGAGTAGCAGAACAGACCAACCACAGTCCACCTTTAATGGAATTTGCATGCACAGAGTAGCAGAGCCGACCAACCACAGTCCACCTGTAATGGACCTACTGTGTATAGAATAGCATCACCCACCTCAGTCCACCTTTAATGGACTTCGCATGCACAGAGTAGCAGAACAGACCAACCACAGTCCACCTTTAATGGAATTTGCATGCACAGAGTAGCAGAGCCGACTAACCACAGTCCACCTGTAATGGACCTACTGTGTATAGAATAGCATCACCCACCTCAGTCCACCTTTAATGGACTTCGCATGTACAGAGTAGCAGAACAGACCAACCACAGTCCACCTTTAATGGAATTTGCATGCACAGAGTAGCAGGACCGACCAAACACAGTCCACCTTTAATGGACTTCGCATGCACAGAGTAGCAGAGCCGACCAACCACAGTCCACCCGTAATGGACCTACTGTGTATAGAATAGCATCACCCACCTCAGTCCACCTTTAATGGACTTTGCATGCACACAGTAGCAGGACTGACCAAATACAGCCTACCTTTAATGTAGTTCCGTGCACAGAATAGAAACACCCACCTCACTCCACCTTTAATGGACTTTGCATGCACAGAGTAGCAGGACCAACCAACCACAGTCCACCTTTAATGGACGTCGCATGCACAGAGTAGCAGGACCAACCAACCACAGTCCACCTTTAATGGACTTCGCATGCACAGAGTAGCAGGACCAACCAACCACAGTCCACCTTTAATGGACTTCGCATGCACAGAGTAGCAGGACCGACCAACCAACCACAGTCCACCTTTAATGAACTTCGCATGCACAGAGTAGCAGGACCGACCAAACACAGTCCACCTTTAATGGAATTCGCATGCACAGAGTAGCAGGACCGACCAAACACAGTCCACCTTTAATGGAATTCGCATGCACAGAGTAGCAGAACAGACCAACCACAGTCCCCCTTTAATGGAATTCGCATGCACAGAGTAGCAGAGCCAACCAACCACAGTCCACCTGTAATGGACCTACTGTGTATAGAATAGCATCACCCACCTCAGTCCACCTTTAATGGACTTCACATGCACAGAGTAGCAGAACAGACCAACCACAGTCCACCTTTAATGGAATTTGCATGCACAGAGTAGCAGAGCCGACCAACCACAGTCCACCTGTAATGGACCTACTGTGTATAGAATAGCATCACCCACCTCAGTCCACCTTTAATGGACTTCGCATGTACAGAGTAGCAGAACAAACCAACCACAGTCCACCTGTAATGGACCTACTGTGTATAGAATAGCATCACCCACCACAGTCCACCTTTAATGGACTTCACATGCACAGAGTAGCAGAACAGACCAACCACAGTCCACCTTTAATGGAATTTGCATGCACAGAGTAGCAGAGCCAACCAACCACAGTCCACCTGTAATGGACCTACTGTGTATAGAATAGCATCACCCACCTCAGTCCACCTTTAATGGACTTCGCATGTACAGAGTAGCAGAACAGACCAACCACAGTCCACCTTTAATGGAATTTGCATGCACAGAGTAGCAGGACCGACCAAACACAGTCCACCTTTAATGGACTTCGCATGCACAGAGTAGCAGAGCCGACCAACCACAGTCCACCTGTAATGGACCTACTGTGTATAGAATAGCATCACCCACCTCAGTCCACCTTTAATGGAATTCGCATGCACAGAGTAGCAGAACAGACCAACCACAGTCCACCTTTAATGGAATTTGCATGCACAGAGTAGCAGAGCCGACCAACCACAGTCCACCTGTAATGGACCTACTGTGTATAGAATAGCATCACCCACCTCAGTCCACCTTTAATGGACTTCACATGCACAGAGTAGCAGAACAGACCAACCACAGTCCACCTTTAATGGAATTTGCATGCACAGAGTAGCAGAGCCGACTAACCACAGTCCACCTGTAATGGACCTACTGTGTATAGAATAGCATCACCCACCTCAGTCCACCTTTAATGGACTTTGCATGTACAGAGTAGCAGAACAGACCAACCACAGTCCACCTTTAATGGAATTTGCATGCACAGAGTAGCAGGACCGACCAAACACAGTCCACCTTTAATGGACTTCGCATGCACAGAGTAGCAGAGCCGACCAACCACAGTCCACCTGTAATGGACCTACTGTGTATAGAATAGCATCACCCACCTCAGTCCACCTTTAATGGACTTTGCATGCACACAGTAGCAGGACTGACCAAATACAGCCTACCTTTAATGTAGTTCCGTGCACAGAATAGAAACACCCACCTCACTCCACCTTTAATGGACTTTGCATGCACAGAGTAGCAGGACCAACCAACCACAGTCCACCTTTAATGGACGTCGCATGCACAGAGTAGCAGGACCAACCAACCACAGTCCACCTTTAATGGACTTCGCATGCACAGAGTAGCAGGACCAACCAACCACAGTCCACCTTTAATGGACTTCGCATGCACAGAGTAGCAGGACCGACCAACCAACCACAGTCCACCTTTAATGAACTTCGCATGCACAGAGTAGCAGGACCGACCAAACACAGTCCACCTTTAATGTAATTCGCATGCACAGAGTAGCAGGACCGACCAAACACAGTCCACCTTTAATGGAATTCGCATGCACAGAGTAGCAGAACAGACCAACCACAGTCCCCCTTTAATGGAATTCGCATGCACAGAGTAGCAGAGCCAACCAACCACAGTCCACCTGTAATGGACCTACTGTGTATAGAATAGCATCACCCACCTCAGTCCACCTTTAATGGACTTCACATGCACAGAGTAGCAGAACAGACCAACCACAGTCCACCTTTAATGGAATTTGCATGCACAGAGTAGCAGAGCCGACCAACCACAGTCCACCTGTAATGGACCTACTGTGTATAGAATAGCATCACCCACCTCAGTCCACCTTTAATGGACTTCGCATGTACAGAGTAGCAGAACAGACCAACCACAGTCCACCTGTAATGGACCTACTGTGTATAGAATAGCATCACCCACCTCAGTCCACCTTTAATGGACTTCACATGCACAGAGTAGCAGAACAGACCAACCACAGTCCACCTTTAATGGAATTTGCATGCACAGAGTAGCAGAGCCGACCAACCACAGTCCACCTGTAATGGACCTACTGTGTATAGAATAGCATCACCCACCTCAGTCCACCTTTAATGGACTTCGCATGTACAGAGTAGCAGAACAGACCAACCACAGTCCACCTGTAATGGACCTACTGTGTATAGAATAGCATCACCCACCACAGTCCACCTTTAATGGACTTCACATGCACAGAGTAGCAGAACAGACCAACCACAGTCCACCTTTAATGGAATTTGCATGCACAGAGTAGCAGAGCCAACCAACCACAGTCCACCTGTAATGGACCTACTGTGTATAGAATAGCATCACCCACCTCAGTCCACCTTTAATGGACTTCGCATGTACAGAGTAGCAGAACAGACCAACCACAGTCCACCTTTAATGGAATTTGCATGCACAGAGTAGCAGGACCGACCAAACACAGTCCACCTTTAATGGATTTCGCATGCACAGAGTAGCAGAGCCGACCAACCACAGTCCACCTGTAATGGACCTACTGTGTATAGAATAGCATCACCCACCTCAGTCCACCTTTAATGGAATTCGCATGCACAGAGTAGCAGAACAGACCAACCACAGTCCACCTTTAATGGAATTTGCATGCACAGAGTAGCAGAGCCGACCAACCACAGTCCACCTGTAATGGACCTACTGTGTATAGAATAGCATCACCCACCTCAGTCCACCTTTAATGGACTTCACATGCACAGAGTAGCAGAACAGACCAACCACAGTCCACCTTTAATGGAATTTGCATGCACAGAGTAGCAGAGCCGACTAACCACAGTCCACCTGTAATGGACCTACTGTGTATAGAATAGCATCACCCACCTCAGTCCGCCTTTAATGGACTTCGCATGTACAGAGTAGCAGAACAGACCAACCACAGTCCACCTTTAATGGAATTTGCATGCACAGAGTAGCAGGACCGACCAAACACAGTCCACCTTTAATGGACTTCGCATGCACAGAGTAGCAGAGCCGACCAACCACAGTCCACCTGTAATGGACCTACTGTGTATAGAATAGCATCACCCACCTCAGTCCACCTTTAATGGACTTCACATGCACAGAGTAGCAGAACAGACCAACCACAGTCCACCTTTAAGGGAATTTGCATGCACAGAGTGACCGATTCCCTTGGAGGAGAGTGCCGCGAGTCACTCAGCAGGCACAGGTGGTTCAGAGTTCGGGGAGCCGCGACAGCATCAGCAGGGCTCAGATGGTTCAGAGTTCGGGTAGCGTTCTCCGGTTCGGGGAGCGATCGAGCCGGGACCAGGTCAGCAGGCTCTCGTCAGTCCAGGTCTTCTCTGCCTCCCGTCCTTTCAGCACCCCTTGTTATACTCCCCCTCCTCTTTGAAGTCCAGAGTCCTCACCGAGAGGGGTCTTGGTGCCTGGGGGCGGTGTGTCGGGACTTCCTGTCGCTCGGCCCTTTGATCTGTTCAGGTGGGTCTGGGAGGGACTCCAGACACCCAGCAGGCGAGGCGCCGCTCACCGGGGGCCTGATGGCCGATCGAAACCTTCCTTGGGGAAGAGACCAGAGGTGTGACAGGGACGGCGCCTCCCGGTCTGGCTTGGGGGGGTTTCTCTCTCCCTCGGCCGTGCATGCGTGTTGGGGTCTGGCCGGCCATCGGGATGTTGGGCCATGGTGGCCGGAAGTCTGTGACATCGGGGATCGGTGCGGTTTGCAGGGTGGTTTGCTGGTCGGGAGGGCCCACGCCACGAGGCCGGTCTCACACGTGCCCCCCCCCCAGCTGAAAGGCGGGGAGAACTACCCGTCCACTTGGGGGTTCTCCTCGCTGAAGCGGAAGAATCGGGACAGGCCGTCCGCGTTGGCGTGGTCAGTCCCGGGGCGATGCTCCACAGTGAAATCCATCCCCTGGAGGGAGATTGACCATCGTAGCAGCTTGAGGTTTTCTCCTCGCATCTGCATCAACCACCGCAAGGGTCGGTGATCCGTTTGAACTTGGAAGTGTGTTCCGAACAAGTAGGGCCATAGCTTTTTGAGGGCCCAGACTACTGCGAAGGTCTCTCTTTCAATGGTGCTCCACTGCTGTTCTCGAGGTAGCAACCCTCGGCTGATGAAGGCTATGGGCTGATCTATGCCTTTGTCGTTGAACTGTGAGAGGACTGCCCCGATGCCGTGTTCTGAGGCGTCCGTCTGGACCACAAACTCCTGAGAGTAGTCGGGGGCCTTGAGTACCGGAGCAGTACATATAGCGTTTTTCAAGGCGTCGAACGCTTTTTGGCACGGGGGAGTCCATTGTATTTTCTTCTGGTGTTTTTTGGAGGTTAGCTCTGTGAGGGGGCCTGCGATGCTGCCATAGTTCTTAATAAACCTCCGGTAGTAACCGGTGAGGCCCAGGAAGGCCTGGACTTCCGTTTGGGTCGTTGGGGGTTCCCAGGACAGGATGGCGTCGATCTTCGGCTGGAGGGGGGCGACCTGCCCATTTCCCACCTGGTGCGGAGCCTTGTCCAATTTGACATTTGCTGGCTTTGATGGTGAGGCCGGCCTGGCGCAGGCCCAGCAGTACTTGTCGGAGGTGCTGGAGGTGCTCGGTCCATTGGGAGCTGAATACTGCTATATCGGCGAGGTACGCTGCGCTGAACCCCTCTAGTCCGGACAGGACCCTGTTCACCAGTCGCTGGAAGGTGGCCGGGGTATTCTTCATTCCAAACGGCATCACCCTAAAGCGGTAGTGCCCATCCGGGGTGGAGAAGGCGGAGCGCTCCTTGGCTCCCTCAGTGAGTGCAATCTGCCAGTATCCGCAGGTTAGGTCGAAGGTGCTGAGGTAGCGAGCGGCCCGAGGCGGTCGATGAGCTCGTCGGCGCGGGGGATAGGGTGAGCGTCCGCTCGGGTGACCGCATTGAGTCCTCGGTAGTCCACACAGAATCTCAGCTCGGGGGCGACACCAGGGGCAGCCGCTTTCGGGACCAGGACTACCGGGCTGGCCCAGGGGCTGTCGGAGGGTTCAATCACCCCGAGGGCCAACATCTTAGCTACCTCGGTCTGGATGCAGGTTCGGACCCGATCAGGGACCCGGTAGGCTCGGTGTCTCACTGGCGGGCTGTCGTCGGTGTCTACATCGTGGACACACCAGTCGGTGACCCCAGGGGTTAGGGAGAAGAGGTCCGTGAACTGCCTTAGTAGCCGGCGGCAGTCGTCGGACTGTTGGGGGGTGAGGGTGGTTGACAGTCTCACCCCCCCCACGGAGCCATCGGTCTCTTTAGCACCCAGGGGGTCTGGAAGGGTCTCTGTGTTTTCTTCAGTCCCATCGTCGGTGGCCAGGAGCAAACTCAACTCCGTCCTCACAAAGTGGGGTTTGAGGCGGTTCACGTGGAGGACCCGGAGGGGGTTCCGCGGGGACTGCACATCGACTAGATAGGTGTCTTGGCTCTTCCGCTCGACCACCTTGAAGGGACCAGTCCATTTGTCTAGGAGGGCGCAGGGTTTCACCGGGGCCATGACCCAGACTTGTTGGCCCGGCTGAAACTCGACCAGCGTGTCATTCTGGTCATACCAGCGCTTCATCTCTTCCTGGCTAGCCTCGAGGTTTGTCTCTGCGAGTTCTCGGAATTTCCGGGTCTGGTTGCGGAGCGCCAGGATGTATCGGAACACATCAGGAGGGGTCCCCCGGAGAGTCGTTTCCCAACCCTCTTTGACCAGGCTCAGGGGCCCCCGGACGGGGTGTCCGTACAGTAGTTCGAACGGGCTGAACCCCAGAGATTTTTGGGGAACCTCTCGGTAGGCGAACAGGAGGCAAGGGAGGAGGACGTCCTATCTCCGGCTTAGGGGTTCTTCGAGGCCCATGATCATCCCTTTCAGGGTCCTGTTAAATCGCTCGACTAGGCCATTCCCTTGGGGTGGTATGGGGTGGTGAACTTGTATGATACCCCGCACTGCTGCCATAGGGACCTCATGTATTTGGAGATAAAGTTCGTGCCACGATCACTCACGACTTTGCGAGGGAACCCCACACGGGAGAAGATCCCCATCAAGGCCCGGCCTACCACGGGGGCCGTCACGGTGCGGAGGGGAATGGCCTCGGGGTAGCGGGTGGCATGGTCCACCAGGACGAGGATGAACCGGTGGCCCTGGGCGGTCTTGGGATCCAGGGGTCCCACGATGTCGATTCCCACCCGCTCAAAAGGGGTACTAACAACGGGGAAGGGTTGTAGCGGAGCCTTGCGCTTCCCCCCACTCTTTCCGCTGGCCTGGCACGTGAGGCATGACTTGCAGTGGGCCTCCACATTCGCTCGCATCTTGGGCCAATAGAAGTGGGTAACGAGTCGCTGGTAGGTCTTATCTTGGCCTAAGTGTCCTGCCAGGGGTACATCATGGGCCAGGCCCTGGAGGAGACTTCGGAAGTGCAGGGGTACCACCAGTACTCGGGCCGATCCCAACTCGGCCGACTTCTGTTCGCTGTACAGGAGGCCGTTTTCCCAATATACCCAGTGGGTTCCGGACTGGTCGCCTGCTGCTTGGGCTTCGGCCTGTTGTCGGGGTCCAATGAGGGAAGGGCAGGTGGCTTGTTCCTGGCAGAATTCTTCTCGGGAGGGACCTCCCGCGCAGTGCCACTGGGCCATCTCGGGCAGGTCCCCGAGCTCGGTCAGTGGTTCGGGATCTGGATGCACAGACCCGTCATCGGGAATGGTTGCTTCTTCCGGAAGAGGGTCATCGGGCTCGGGTAGTGCGTCCCGGACCTCGGGGACGGCGACTGTGTTCAGCGGGATGGCCTCACCTCCCTCGGAGGAAGGCAATCTGAGAGTCATAGAGCGCGTGGTGGCGCATACCCATTCGGGTAGGCCCATCATCTCACGGGGAACTCTCAAGGTCATTGCCCAGGAGGCAGTCTACGGGCTGGGAGGTTCGGACTGCCACCCTCAATTTACCGGTGACTCCCCCCCCATTTGAAGGGGACCAGGGCCATCCGGCATAGGCTCTCGGAATTGTCCGAAGATATGACTGGACAAAAGGCGTCGGGCAGGATCTGGTCTTCGGAGACCAGGTGGCAGTGGACCGCTGTGACACTCGCCCCGGTGTCGCAGAGGCCCTCGACACGGTGACCGTTGACCGTCACCTGCTGTCGGTACTTCTTCGTGTTGGCGGGCAGGGGTGTTCCGGGGACCATCTCTCGGTCCCCTAGGGAAACCAGGGCCATGGCGGCTGGCTCCCATTCTTCGGAGTCTTCCATCTCTTCTCTTAGGGCTACGGAGGCCATTTGTCGAGCCGGAGGGGTTGTCGTTGCGGGTCGTTGGTACATGGCACACTGGGGGTCACTGGCATAGTGTCCGGTCGGTTGGCAGCGGAAACAGGTGATCCTGACTCGGGGTCCCGACCTCCCCGGTGGCCCGGTGCTGGCTGGAGGTGGGGCTGGAAAGTGCGGAGGTTGTCCTTTGGGGGGAATGTGCTGGGAGCCCCCTGGGAATTCTCTCGGTCGGCCTTGATTCCCTCCGCCCCTCTGGCGGGGGGGTCCCTGACTGTGGCAACCGTAGTCTCCCACGGGACCCCGGGAGGCCCGGGTGTTCACCCATCGGTCAGCCTCGACGGCCAGTTTTCGAGGGTCAGTGAGCTTGCTGTCCAGGAGGTGCTGGCGTAACTCCACAAAGCAATTGGCGGACAAGTGTTCCCACGCGATTAGGTCGAACAGCTCCTCAAAGGTGGAGACCTTACTGCCCTTGATCCACCCGTCCAAGGCCCGGCTGTAAAAGTTCACGTACTCCACCCATGTGGTACCGGGTATTTTTTGCAGTCTCGAAACCGTTGCCGGTATATTTCGGGGGTGAGCCCATATCTGGCTACTAGGGCCTCTTTCATGTGATATTCTTTCACCACATCCTTGGGGATGTGGACCTTTGGTTCCACGACGGAGGAGAGGGGTTGATTTCCCGAGGGTCTGGCCTCCTCACTTTTAGCCTTGAGCTCGATCTCTTTCAGGCTGCGTTCGTGTTCTAGTTGGAGTTTTCTTTCTTCGTGTTCTCTCTGTCGCTTCTTTTCCTCGAGTTCTCCTTGCAGGCGTAATTGTTCTACTGCCAGTTTCTTCTCGGCCAGTTTTAGCTCTCCCTCGATTTTCAGTTTTGCTAGCTCTAGTTCGTGGTTGCGGCCCCTTTCTCGGTCCGCTAGCTCCTCCGGGGATAGGCCCCCCTCTGGGGCACTGCTCCTCCCCGGGATGCTTCGTGGTTCGTTTGGCGGCTCTCCTTCTGTTTGGGCCCGGGAAGCTCCTGTCTCGACCCAGGTCTTCAATGCTCCCTGGAAATCCTCTTTCGTGCTTAATCCGGTGGTAGCGATTCCAAGGTCTTTGCAGAATTGTTTTAATTCTCCGTGCGTATAATATTCCAACTGGTCCTCTCGGAATGTCGTGCTTGTGTTGGTACCTGCGGCACCTAGGGAGGTTTCTCCTTCCATTTCTTTCCGGTAGTGCGTCAGTCGTTTACTGCACGATCTCTCGGTGTTGGCTCGGATCCCGTCGTCTGCCACCAAATGTTGGAAGGCGTTCTCCGGGGGGCTTCGGAATACGTTCCTGACCACCCGTTGACCCACCTCTCCCAGAGTTAGGCCGAGCAAGGGCGGGGAGGCCCTTCCTGGAAGGGTCTCGTACCTAGGATCGCACACACTGCGCTTGCTCTCTCTGACAGAGGGACACCACACAGTAGTTCTTTGTAAGACAGTATACTTTATCGTAGACGTAAGGGATCTTTATGATCCGAAATGCAGGTATGGAATCAGTGCCACAAGCAGCGGCGATCTCGTGATGGGGGTAAGGGGGTAGCGGGACAGTCTTTGAGTTCAGTGTCTCTGCGGAGTATCCTGCGCACAGCTCTCAATCCTCGAGCTGGGGGATGTTGCTTCTCTCGGCAATCTCTGCCAATTCCCTTGGAGGAGAGTGCCGCGAGTCACTCAGCAGGCACAGGTGGTTCGGAGTTCGGGGAGCCGCGACGGCGTCAGCAGGGCTCAGGTGGTTCAGAGTTCGGGGAGCCGCGACAGCGTCAGCAGGGCTCAGATGGTTCAGAGTTCGGGGAGCCGCGACAGCGTCAGCAGGGCTCAGATGGTTCAGAGTTCGGGGAGCCGCAGCAGCGTCAGCAGGGCTCAGATGGTTCAGAGTTCGGGGAGCCGCGACAGCATCAGCAGGGCTCAGATGGTTCAGAGTTCGGGTAGCGTTCTCCGGTTCGGGGAGCGATCGAGCCGCGACCAGGTCAGCAGGCTCTCGTCAGTCCAGGTCTTCTCTGCCTCCCGTCCCTTCAGCACCCCTTGTTATACTCCCCCTCCTCTTTGAAGTCCAGAGTCCTCGCCGAGAGGGGTCTTGGTGCCTGGGGGCGGTGTGTTGGGACTTCCTGTCGCTCAGCCCTTTGATCTGTTCGGGTGGGTCTGGGAGGGACTCCAGACACCCAGCAGGCGAGGCGCCGCTCACCGGGGGCCTGGTGGCCGATCTAAACCTTCCTTGGGGAAGAGACCAGAGGTGTGACAGGGATGGCGCCTCCCGGTCTGGCTTGGGGGGGTTTCTCTCTCCCTCGGCCGGGCATGCGTGTTGGGGTCTGGCCGGCCATTGGGATGTTGGGCCATGGTGGCCGGAAGTCTGTGACATCGGGGATCGGTGCGGTTTGCAGGGTGGCTTGCTGGTCGGGAGGGCCCACGCCACGAGGCCGGTCTCACAGAAATATTGCAAAAAGCTGGATTGAGTGTAGAACTCAGCAAATGTAAATTTGCACAAAAGAATGTATCGTATCACGGACATGTAATAAGTGAAGACGGTGTGAAACAAAAACCGTCCCTGGTAAATGCTATTGTGGATTCACCTGCTCCGAGTAATAAGGATGGAGTCAGATCATTTCTGGGTATGGCAGAGTATTGTGCCAAATACATACCAAACTTTGCCAATAAGATATTCAATATACGTTCACTTCTTTAAAAAAATGCAAAATTTGAATGGTCGGTTGAGTGTGGGAGAGAGTTTGAGGAGATTAAAGCTGATTTGGGAAGTGTTAATGCTTTGGGCAGTTTTGATCCAAATTTAGAATGTTTGTTGACCACCGATGCGAGTGACAAGGGACTGGGTGAAGTCCTTTCACAGAAAATGGACAATGGTACTGAGAAAATCATTCTATTTGCGTCAAGGGCAGTTTCCCCTGCAGAGAGTAAATATCTAATTATTGAAAGGGAAGCTTTAGCCTGTGCTTGGGCTTTAGAACATTTTCGAGCATTTGTTTGGGGAAAGTCAGTTACTATCCACACAGATCATCGACTTTTGGTAAGGATCGTAACTAGTGAAGGTAGTGTTGGAGATTCTGCTAGGTTAGCAAGAATATCCATGAGAATGAAGGAATACATTTATCGGATTGTTTATGTGCCTGGCAAGGATAATGTAGTGGCTGACTGTCTGTCCTGACTGCCATCACCACTGGAAGAATGTCTAGATGATCCCATGGGGCGATTTCAGCATTGCTCTGATTCATGATTCTGGTGCACCGGTTATTACCGAAGATGAGTGGATGAATGAACAATCTAAGGATGTGTTGATACAGGCTGCCTGATCATATTCGCAAGGGATGGCCAAAGAAACACCTTATTGGAGAGTTGAAAGCTTTTTGGGATGTACGGACTGAACTGTCATTGGATAGAGATTTGTTACTGAGGGGTGAGAGTATAATTCCACCTAAGGCTGTACAGAAGAGAGTATTAAAATTGTGTCATGAAGGACATTTTGGCATAGTTAGAAGCAAATTGGTTGTCAAAGGAATTTTTTGGTGGCCAGGGGTGGACAAGAATGTAGAGAAATTTGTAAGAGTGTTCAGTTTGCTCTTCTGCGGATAAATCACTGAAGACCTTGAGGCCTCCGATGTGTGAAGGTCTCATTCCTAATCTTCCTTGGGAGGTGATAGCAATTGACATTTTTGGACCTGTAGGAGAATCAAAAGAATATATCTTAGTTGTAATGGATTTGTTCACTAAATGGCCTATAGATAAGATCGTAGAGAAAGTGGACACACATACTGTTTTTTATGTTTAAATCTTTTTTATTAACATTCATAAAACATTGTCAACGGTATCAGCATCTTCAGCCTACAACCCCTCGGGCCGGCAAGTTACACGCGTGGATATCAACACCACTTAAGCCGCTCCCTGTCTCGTTATCAGGTCATTGTTAAACACAGCATGCCGCCTACAACCCCTTGGGGCCGGCCGCGTCTTAAACTGGAGGGGAGCCAGGGAGTCCCTTCCTTTACGGCGGGATAAAAGCTGGTGATTCTCCCCGTAGGTCCCTCCTCCTTAAAGAATATGCCGTATAAATGCGAACCCATAGATACATGCCTGAAAGTGTCATTCTGTGGCTGTGACGGCCCGGTTGGGGTGGTAGGTCCCATAGCTAAGACGCGTCCCTAGGACACCACTCCGTGTCAATATTCATGAAAAACAAAACCATAACTTCCCCAACACACCCCCCCTCCTCTCCCCCCTCGATCTCCCAAATCCCCTATTCCCTCTCCTCCCTCCTACCCCGTCCAGTGCGGCCTTTAACCCATCTCACGTGTTTCCGCGGCCCCCATTTAGGTACCCCTATCTAGGTGCGATCAAGAGGTCGAGCCTGCTTGCTCAGCAAGCCGCAGGAGTCGAAGGTATCTCGGGCAGGTCAGTTCTCTAAATTCCGTGGCCAGGAGGGACTGGAATGGCTGCCAGATGTCATTGAACTGCTCTGCCTCCCCCGCTGCTATCAACGACATTTTCTCCATTCCAAGTACATGCCATAGTCTGTGCAGCCATCCGGTCACAGTGGGGAGTGTGGGTGAACGCCAATGTGTAAGAATAGTTTGTATGGCCGACCCTAGCGCTATAGCTATCTGCCTGCCTCTACGGGATTTTAAGGGGTACATCAGCCTGTTCGGAAGGCCCAGTATAATATAGGCCGGGAGGCGTGGCAGTTCAATCCCAAAGTGGGAGTCCACGTTGTCTATCACCTCCTTCCAGTAGGCGTCGAGAAGGGGGCATTCCCACAGGATATGAGTCAATGTACCTACCCGCCCACAGCCCCTCCAGCAGGTGGCCTCTGTGCTACTGTCCATTGTGTGTATGCAGTCCGGGGTATAGTACCAGTATGTTGAGATTTTTGTGAGGGTTTCTGTTAGGCCTGTGTGGTATGCTGAGTGTCTAGCTCTGTACGCTACCTGTTCCCATTCTGCGTGGCTCAGGGTTCGGCCCAATTCCTTCTCCCAGCGTCCCCTTCCCGGGTGATAGTAGTGCGAGGAGAGCATTTGGAGGAACTTGTAAAGGTCACTGATGAGCTTAGCGTCAGACGTGCGGGACATGAGCCAGCGTTCGTAAGGGAGGAGTCGTTTATCCGCTGTCTCTCGCACCTGGGGGTTCAGCGCCCAGTGGCGAACCTGCAAGTAGCGCATTCTTTCGGCTTTGGTAAACGCATAGTCTTGTCTGAGGCTTGTGAAGGGGATGATCCCTTCCGTGGTGTACAAATGACACAAAGCCCTGCATCCCGCCGCACGCCAATGAGCAAACGCACCCGCCTCCATCCCTGGGGTGAAGTCTGGGTTATCCACCAGAGGTGTCAACGGGGAGGGGAACGTGGTCAACCCGTATGTGAGATTCGTGGTGTCCCAAACCCGTAAAGGTACTCTGGTGATAAATGAGGCGTATAGATTCACGGGGCGGTGGGTCCTGCGCAAAAACGGCACTTCCTGTAATGGTCTGCCCACTACTGCCTGATCTTGAAAAAGCCAGTGCTTGTCCGATTCCCACTTGCTCCATTCTACAAGGGAGCGCAACTGTACCGCTTGAAAATACTTGCGGAGATCTGGAATGCCGATGCCTCCAGCCTCCGGCGCCAGCATTGAGAGTGCTCTCCTCATTCTGGGCTTCTTACCCTGCCAGATAAAACGCCCCAAATCGGACTGCATCTGTCGGATCCACCCCACTGGGGGCTGTAGTGGAAGTGCCCGAAACAGGTAGACACCTGGGGCAAAATTGTCATTTTAACGGCCGCCACCCTGCCCAGCAACGAGAGAGTAGTGCGGTCCCATCGAGTTAATTCCTCCCGTATCTTTTGACCCAACGCGGTATACTTGACTGCCACCATAGTGGGCAGGATGGGAGCTAGCTGAATTCCCAGATAGAGCACCGGATCCTTTGTCCAGACGATCGGGATTCGATTCTGCAGGAGGGCTCTGGTCGCTGGCGCAAGAGAGAGATCCAATGCAACCGACTTCCCCATATTTATCTTGAATCCTGCTACGTCCATAAAGGAAGTCAATTCCTCAATACAGGCCGGCAGGGCTGTAAGCGGATCCTCCAATGAGAGGATCTCGTCATCAGCATACAAACTAACTGCGTGATAGAAGCCACCCATCTTCACTCCTGGTATCATCGAATTATTCCGTATCCGCTGCGCAAAGGGCTCCATATATAAGGCGAAAAGTAAAGGCGACAGCGGGCATCCCTGCCTCGTGCCTCGTTCAATATGAAAACTCCCGGAGCTGCACCCGTTTACCTGAACCACCGCGGTCGGGGATCTGTAACAGTTAAAGACCATGTTGCGGAATTTGTCCCCCATCCCCACCTTCTCCAATACCCGTTCAAAGTACGACCAGTGAACCCGGTCAAACGCTTTTTCAGCGTCCACCGCTAGTAACATTCTCTCTCCCTGGGTCCGTGACGCTTTCTCTATAAGATGTGTGACCCGTTTGGTGTTGTCCACCGTCTGCCTCCCCGGAACGAAGCCTGCCTGATTTGGATCTATAAGCCCCGGCAAGAGTGGTGCTAAGCGAGCCGCTAAGATCCCGGTGTACAGTTTGAGATCAATATTCAAAAGAGATATCGGCCTGTAGGAGCCGCATTGTGTTCTGTCCTTCCCCGGTTTCGGGATGACCGTTAGGGACGCCCGCAGTATCCGGCGGTATAGCCCCCGGCTCGGCGAAGGTGTTGAAAAGGCGCGTGAGAATCGGCGCCAGCATTGTGCAAAATGTTTTATAGAAGAGGGACGTGTAGCCATCCGGTGCAGGGGATTTACCATGTTTAAGATTGGCAATAGCGGCTATAACCTCCTCAATCCGTATTTCCCTTTCTAGACTCTCCGCCTGCTGAGGTGTCAGGGATGGCAGAGAAACCGAGTCTATATATCTCTGCGTTGCGGGTGCATCCGGGGGGTCCCCGGCGTACAGGTCAGCGTAGTACTTACGGAAAAGTTACGCAATGTGGGCGTCCTCTGTGACCGTTGACCCCGTGGGGTCGGTAATCATCTTCACTAACTGGTTCTGTCGCGCTACTCTGAGTTTATTTGCCAACAGTCGGCCGCATCTGCCTCCCCCAGTGTAATAGGCTTGTCGGAGACGGAGCGCTGCATATTCTGCGCGATCCATATCCAGAGCCATCAGGGTCTTCCTCGCGCTCTGGAGCTGCCGCCAAATCCGGGGGGCTCCCGTCCGGCGATGCATGTGTTCTAATTCACTGACCTTCTGCGTGAGTTCCTCTCTCTTACTCCGTCGTTGTGCGTTATCCGCAGCTGAGATCGCAATAAATTCCCCTCTCAGGACCCCTTTCAGAGCAGCCCACTGAGTCGCCCGGGAAGTCACGGAGTTCTCATTGTGAGATAGATAGTCCCGAATCGCGTTCGTCACCTGGTCTATTACGTCTCTTCTGTGTAGTAAGGTGTCTCGTAGCCGCCACACCCGGGGGACATAGGAGACCGGCGGCAATGCGAAGGTGGCTATCACCGGGGCGTGATCCGACATGGAGATCACCCCCATTTCTCCCGTTGTAGCTAAGGCGCCGGCAGGCCCGGTGACTAGAAAGTGGTCTAGCCGTGCATAGGTTTTATGTGCGTGCGAGTAGTAGGAATAATCCCGTGCTGTAGGGTGCAAGTGACGCCAAAGATCTAGTAAATCCATGTCCGCTAGCTGTGCCTTGCATCCCGCCGAGAACTCCCCGGTCTGCGGCGAACGTTGGGCGGACCTATCAAGTGCCGAGTCAAGACCAGATTGAAGTCACCCCCCAGAATGATGTGCCTGTCCGGGGTGGCCGTGACCTCCCCCAAGACCGAGCGAAGAAAGCCCTCCTGTCGTTCATTCGGGCTGTATAAAGATCCAATCGTGAAGGAAAGACCCGCTACTCTAAAGCGATAGGCTAAGAGTCTACCTTTCTGCTCTGCTTGTTTGTGGAGCACTTCCCCTCGAAAGTGCCGAGCCACCAATATCGCCACCCCTGCCGTTTTGGTTTTGCAAGAGGAAAAGAATTGCGTTGGGAATTTGGGAGAGCGCACCCTGGCACAGTCTCGGGGTAGAAGGTGCGTTTCTTGGAGAAGGTAAATATCCGCCTGTGTGTTTTCCAATAAGGACAGTACCGTTCGCCTTTTAGTCGGGTTGTTGAGGCCCCGGACGTTAAGCGTAACTATTTTAAGGGTGATGTGTGTCATGTGAGGGGACAGGTGCGCCCGCGCTGGTCCTGCAAGGACCCGTGTATTATGTCGTTGGAGTCACTATCTTGGCCATAACTTCGGTCATGCACTGGACGATGCTCCCCCCCTCCCTGGTCCCCCCTCTCCCGCTCCCCACCCCCTCATACCTCCCTCCCTCCCGCTCCCTTCCCAATACCAACAAATACTCCCCTCCCTCGATACCTACCAACCTACCCCTCGGCAACAAGCCATCAACATTGAGTCCCTTCCCTCCAACATATCTCTCCCCCGCCTCAGATCCTGAGTCTCCATTGTCCAAGTCCGGTTCCCGAGGGAACAGGTCATTGGTAAAGCACTCCAGTGGACGTTCAGCCACCATTCTCCCCTCCACCGGCCCCCTCCCCCCCCCAGCCCCCAAACCTGCAAATGGAAGTTGGCTATGGTGATCTCCCCCCGGAGCGCTCCTACGCTGTCAACGCTACAGCGCCGTGGCCTGTGTTCTCGGCCACCTCCAGCACAGCGTCAGCCATGCTGGCCCTGATGGCAGGCGAGTCCGGCCGCGCCGGTCGGTCGGGTGAGCGCCGTCTGGCCACCCGCCGCCATCCATCCCTGCCAGAGCGCCCCCGGCGCTGCGGGGCAGTGTCGTCCTCCGTAGCAGTAAGGCCCAGGACCCCGCACGTCTCCTGCAGGGAGCGTAATTGGTGCAATGTACCATTCCATCGGAATATAAGTCTAAAGGGGTGACCCCAGGCATAGGGTGTTCCGTGTTCCCTCAGGAAGTCGGTGGCTATTTTGAAGGTTTTCCGTTTCTGGAGCGTAATAGCAGACAAATCCTGGTATAAGGCCACCGAATGTCCCCTGAAAGTCAGGGGCTGCCGCTTCCGTGCTTCCTCCATGATCCGTTCTTTAAGTGGGTAGTCCGGAAGGAACGCCAGAATGTCTGGGGGTGGCATCGCTGTCCTACGTTGCGCCCCCACTCTATGCGCTCAGTCTATTCTGATGGGGAACTCCTCCGACTCCCCCAAAATCTCTCTAAACAGGCCTCTCAGGTACCCTGCCACGTCTGTTCCCTCCGTTGCTGATGGGACTCCTCGAACCCGTACGTTGTTTCGCCGAGACCTGTTTTCAAGGTCCTCGGCATGTGCTTGGAGATCAATCTGTTGGTCCCTGAGACGCAATACCTCCTGTTGTAGTCGTTCGATCTCTTCATCTCTCCTCTGTCCGGTCTCTTCCACTGTGGCTACCCGGTCCCCCAGGCCGTCCACTTCCCGGCGGACCTCCCGCACCTCACTAGCTACCTCTTTCTTCAAAGCTTGGAAGTCCTCCCTGAGAGATCCGAAGAGGGACTCCATAAAGGACCTGGTGATCGGGGGTTCCCCATTGTCGGGGTCCGGTACACTTCCGGAGGTGTGGGGCGACTGCTGTCCCCTGTCCGCTCTTTGCGGGTGCCGGTTTAGTAGTTCAGGGAGAGTGCGCTCTCCTTTCCTTCCTCCTTTACTGCCTGCCATGGTTGCTGGGCCGGGACGCTACCTGAGTCGCCTGCGCCCCCGGTCCTCCGTTGAATCCTCCACCTGGGCTCTTCGCTCCTGCGCCCCTCCTGCCGCACCCTCCCTCACGGTGGTCTCCTCTGACTAGCAGTAGCTCGGCACAGTAGGCCTTGGCTTATGTCCGCCGGGGGCTCTAGTCGCAGGGAGCTTGGTATTGTCTTGCGCTTATCCGGCTGCCGCTTCCTGGGCCGGTAGTCAGTAGGTCCCGGTTGTGGCTGGGGCTCTGTTTCCTGCTCCCGCCATGGGCCTCGTGACTGGCCTGGTTCTCTTTCGGGCCTTGACTTTGGGTGCGCCCAGGCCTCCGCAACGCCGCCACCAACTCACGCTCCTTTGTCTGCGAGCTGTGGGCCCCCCGACCGATCTGCTGCCGCCCAGCCGCAACTCCAGCCTGCTCTTTCGGCCCTGGGAGGGGGGGGGGGCCTGCTACTCCCCGGGACCCCTTCAATCCGCTCAAGCTCGCTCCATCTTGCTGGCGTAGCTGAACCCACACCAATCTGCAGTGGGGCCCTCCACCCCTGGTCCTCCGTGTCGCAGCCCTTCGCCGTTGCCGGCAACCCCCGGTCTGGTGTCCCTGCCCCCCAGGTTCGTCGGCTACTCCTCACGTCTTCCGCCTCTGGGGGGGGGAGGGGGCCAGTGGTGGGGGGGGGAATCCGGGCTCCTTTCCGGGCTCCTGGGTGCCGCAACGGCTCAAGGGCCTCCAGTGCCACGTGCTGGTGGTTCTCTGGGTTACTTGTAGCAGGGGCGAGGATGCTCCGGGGCCGGATTACCCCCTCGTTCGCCCCCTGGATGTGGCCCCCCACAAGGTCCGTCGCATACCTCTGTGGCCGAGTGCCAGCCTTCACTGCTGCCGAACAGTAGGCTCCTCCGCTGGGCCGGGACTCTTGCGCTGTCTCGCGTCCGGGCGCGCCCTCGCCAGGTCCGGCCCGACGCTCCGCCTCCTCCCGGTGGTTCCCTCCGTCGGTCCGGGAGGCGCCGCCAGCACGCCCCCAGGGCTTCAAGCGGCAGCGCTGCTACGGTCAGAGCTCCGCCGACTCCGCTGCTATGTCATCTGCGGATCCGGGGGGGAATCTGCGCTGTAATCAGGTCCGGAGGCTCCGAGGATCGGGAGCCGGCCGAGGAGACGTCTGCTCACGGCGCCATCTTGGCCACGCCCCCCACACATACTGTTTTAAAGTTTTTGGGGAAATTATTTGTGTTGGAAGGGTTGCCTGTATGTGTGTTAAGTTATAATGGAGTACAATTCACATCCAAATTTGCGAAAGAATATTTCCAAAAATGTGGGATCAAACACAAGACTACCTCACTTTATAACCCGAGTGGGAATGGTACTGTTGAAAGATTCAACAGAGTATTAAAAGGTGTGATTCAGGCTGCAATGAGTAAAGGGTAGAGTGGAAATTAGAAATACAGAAAGCAATTTGGGCTTATAGGACAACGACACATTCTGCAACTAGTTTGTCTCCTTTTGATATGATGAGAGGTAGGACACGGAGATGCAAGTTTAGCCCAAGTTGGATCATGGAAGGCAAGGTTTAACAATGGTCACCTAGGGAGATAAAGATAAATTTGGTATTTGCACATATGAAAAGTAAAGAGAATTATGACGCACGACATGGCACTAAGGATGTTCCTGTTATGATTGGTGACTGGGTTCGCATCAAAAAACCCATTAAAATTCCGAAAGGTGAGAGCATGTATGAGGAACCACAGCAGGTGGCAGAAATTCTTCGGAATGCAATAAGACTTAAGGATGGTAGAGTGTGGAATCTAAAAAATGTTGCTCTAGATTTTAGACAGCGGCATCTAGATCTAAGACAGCGGCATCTAGATCTAAGACAGCAGCGTCATGTGGATACTACCACCTTTGAACATCCTACAAACTTTGAGTGGGTGGAGGATTACTTTGATCATAGTGCCTTACAATCTGAGTTAGGTGCGGACACCTGTGTGACAAGTAAATGTATGGTGAGTGATGAATCAAAGACAAATCAAGTTTCCACTGACGTCAGAGAAGAAGTCTTTCCTCCTCAGGATTTCTCTTCTTGTTTGAGAGGGGAGAAGGGGTTTGCGAGTACTTCTAATTGTAACAATGAACATATTGAGGAGGGTGACAAGGTTGTCATTGCGAAGAGGAGAAGAGTTCTTCCAGGGTGGCTCAGTGAATGTTAGATAGTAATTTTCACTTTTCTATTCACAACCACTTTAGACTATGTTTCATTTTCCTGTTGTTTATTTTCTTTTCCTTTCACTTTGAAGAGAGGGGGATGTGTGTTATTAGTTCATTGTTATAATTATCTAGATCCGTCCCTTTAATTCTGTTTATGTGGAGCGTGGGATAGAATACTCTTTGTCACCATCACGAGTTCCAATCCAGGGCGTCAGTGACTACTGGTGTCCTGGAGAGGAGGTCGTACCGCCTGGCGCTCACCTGTTTCTTCTATAATAAATTATATATGAACCTACACTTCGTGTCATCATTATTACACACACGCTCCCTCACATTGTGTGCGCTGCGTGGGACTATGCGGGGGTGGATCCTGAGCAGGGATTAATTAGGATAGAGAGGCTTCATTCTGCCCTCACCGTGGCTGGGGATGACATTCCTCGGAAATTATTCATTCCAGCCAGCCTCCCTCCCCTGCGGTACTCTGAAACGCCTCATACTTCTTCCCTGTTGCAAAGCTGCGCACAAAGGACCGGGAAAAGCAGGCTTGAGAATTGAAAAAAATAGCATTTCTAGAAACCGCTTGAGTTGCCAGTACATTGACGAAATGCTGTTCGGTTACACCAATAACGAACTAGCAGAGTTAAAAGACATTTCATATAATTGGAAATAGGCCTTTTATCACTTTTATATTTAGTATACCGGAATGGGAGCTAAATCAAATCGCCACCCCCTCACTCCAACCCAATTCAATATTCTTAACAATAAAATGAACCCCACTGTTATAGTTAAATCCAACACATTTGCACTTCCCACCAGTACCTATTTGATTTTTGTACTTCAGTTTGCGTCATAATATCGTAGCAATTAGGCACACGGGGCCTCCTTTTGGAAAACCAACTGGTCGTGCATTTAGTAACTCCTTTACTAATGTTACAGCAGTGTTTTCTGTCATTTGTTGGGTCAGAGGAAGTTGTACTTAACAAAATATGGTTTTCCTGCTTGACCGTAAAATGAGATTACCCAATTGCTGCTACCGACCCCATTTGGTAGAACCTTCTCCAGTTTGGTGACTTGCCAATTTAAGAGTGAGATGCCATTTTTTTATTTAAAAATGATGATTTTTTTTAATTTAAAAATGATGGTCTATTTCGCTTAAACACTTCAGTTTTGAGTATTCCAAAGTTTTGCAAGATATGTTTTTAGACATAGATTTGTCACTTCTTTTTCATGTGGCTGAAAGGAGCATCGTCACCAGCTGCGACTGGAGGTCATGACTGTGTTTTTAAAACCAACTCATGGGTAAGGTTGTCATGATTAAAATCCTGTTTTTTGCGCAATATGAAAAAAATGTTTTCTGTTAAAAGGAAGTTCTTTTATTGCATGTAAAAACAAGCATTGGCATAGCCAATAGGTCTCGCCTTTGGGACCTTATAATTGTTTAGTTATGCAACAGTTGATGTTGTTGCACCAAGGATATTGTGCTGGATAACTAAACACTTATAAGGTCCCAAAGGCGAGACCTATTGGCTATGCCAATGCTTGTTTTTCCTTTTGAGAACGTCGTAGGTAGTATTGGCTTGCAGAGAGTTTTCCCGAACTTGCTAAAATGTCCGCCGCCGGAGTGTCGTCAGTGACCACACCGTCATCCTCTCCACTCAACACGCATGCACAGACGTCACCCAAAGATTACACTGACACTTTCATTGTGGGTGAAGAACTGCTGCAGGTTTATTTCATACAACATAAGTATGACGATAAGTGGGTTATCTTACGGGCGATCCAGGGCAAGCAGCCCCTTGCTGCTCCGCCCGCCTGGCGAGCCAGCACGCACGGTGGGTCGATACCCGGCAGTGCGGCACATATTTTCAGATCATCCTTTGGATCACGTGATCTGTCTAATACTCCCGCCCCTTTTGACGGGGGCGGAGCGTGTTGTGGCACACCCCCGGTTGGTCAGGCCCCCCAACCGCCCGAAGGACTAACGGGGCGCCGTCGCGGTCTTCCCAGAACCTCCTTCGGCTCCCGGACCTTGGCTCGGGCACCCTTACTGTGCCGGACAGGGGTACCCTTACTGTACCGCCTGTCTCAGAGGTACCCTTACTGTACCCTTCTGCCTCCAGATCGCCCTGTAACTCCGCCTGCAACGCAAGAAAAAACATTAAAACATTCAAATAGCGCGCTGTCTCCGCCGCGCAGGGTAAGCGGAAAGGGTGGGAATACGTGTGGCCAGGAGGAGCGGCGCAGGAAGCAGAGGAAGATCTGAGGGGGTGAGGCGCCTAAAAAGGGGGACTAGCCTCGCCCACCCTAGTGGAACGCCTCCCCAAGACAAACCCCTTGGGGGCCTCCCCTCCCTGAGGCGCGACCTCACTAGAGAGGCGGAGCAGGGGGGGGGGGGGGAGGCTCCGACGGGCGGCCACTAGAAGGCTGCCCTGCTGATGTCCCCCTGCGTGGGACGCGGGCAGCGGCATAGTGACCACACCGCCATCCGCTCCACTCAACACGCATGCACAGACGTCACCCAAAGATTACACTGACACTTTCATTGTGGGTAAAGAACTGCTGCAGGTTTATTTCATACAACATAAGTATGACGATAAGTGGGTTATCTTACGGGCGATCCAGGGCAAGCAGCCCCTCGCTGCTCCGCCCGCCTGGCGAGCCAGCACGCACGGTGGGTCGATGCCCGGCAGTGCGGCACATATTTTCAGATCATCCTTTGGATCACGTGATCTGTTTAATACTCCCGCCCCTTTTGACGGGGGCGGAGCGTGTTGTGGCACACCCCCGGTTGGTCAGGCCCCCCAACCGCCCGAAGGACTAACGGAGCGCTGTCGCGGTCTTCCCAGAACCTCCTTCGGCTCCCGGACCTTGGCTCGGGCACCCTTACTGTGCCGGACAGGGGTACCCTTACTGTACCGCCTGTCGCAGAGGTACCCTTACTGTACCCTTCTGCCTCCAGATCGCCCTGTAACTCCGCCACAGCTCTGGGGAGGCTCCCGTCGCTGCCAGAGCCCCCCCTTCCTCCCTTCGCTGTTATAGGTGCCCTGCCCCTACGAGCTACTTTGGCGTATATGGACATGAAATCCTATTGTGATTTTCAATTGGGCCAAACTAGGGTCATTCTGGCTTAGAAGTGCGTTTCCAACAGCTAAGCACAGTAAAGCAGGATGGAGGTAACATGAGAGTTAACTGCCTTCCCTACGTTTATCCACACAAGCTGACATCACGGGTGTCTAATGATGGGATGGGCACTAAAAAGCTGTGAACATCAGACGGTAAGGGGGGCAACAGCCTCTGTCTTTGTACTCTCACCCAGCACACGGGAAACATACGCTCACTGTCCCTGGCTGCTTCAAGTCACTGTCTCTGAATGGTTAATGCCACAAACTTGGCTAGTGACAGCATTATTGGCAAGTGATTCGTTGAGACAATCTCACCCTCCTACAGCATGCTAATACACAGCAAATAAACTGGAAAAACTGCGAACTCTGCCGTATTACCTTTGCGGCCTGTGAGAAGTTGGCCAGGGCCCACACCACAGCAAAGGCCTCCCTCTCAATAGCTGACCAATTCTTCTCTCTGGGGGTCAACCTTCTGCTAATAAAAGCAATGGGTTGGTCTTGACCATCTACATTAAGTTGTGACAGCACAGCTCCCACACCCAACTCAGAAGCATCTGTTTGGACAATAAACTCTTTGGAGTAGTCAGGACTTTTCAGGATAGGTGCAGAGCACATGGCCTTCTTCAGGTCATCAAATGCCTTTTGACAGCTTACTGTCCACTGAACCTTTTTGGGCATCTTCTTGGATGTCAGATCATTAAGAGGAGTCACAATGGACCCATAGTTCTTAACAAACTTCCTGTAGTACCCAGTCAAGCCCAAGAAAGCTCGAACTTGAGTCTGGGTGGTTGGAGGGGACCAGTCCTTGATGGATTGTATCTTACTCTCCAGTGGTTGAACTTGGCCTCCACCTACAAGGTGGCCCAAATATACAACCTTACTCTGCCCTATCTGGCACTTAGTAGCCTTGATAGTGAGGCCTGCCCTCTGCAGGGCCTCAAGAGCCTTCAGGTGGATCAGGTGATCCTCCCAGGTGGAGCTAAAGACAGCAATGTCATCAAGATATGCTGCACAAAAGTCATCCAACCCAGTAAGGACTTGGTTCACCAGCCTTTGGAAGGTGGCAGGTGCATTCTTCAGACCAAAGGGCATCACCACAAACTGATAATGCCCACCTGGGGTTGAGAATGCTGTTTTGGCCTTAGACTCCTCAGCTAACCTGATTTGCCAATAGCCAGCTGTTAAGTCAAATGTGCTCAAAAACTTTGCAGAAGCTAGTTTGTCTATGAGCTCATCTGCCCTTGGAATAGGGTGTGCATCTGTCCTGGTGACAGCATTGAGTCCTCTGTAATCCACACAGAACCTCATCTCTCTCTTGCCATCTTTGGTGTGAGGTTTGGGGACCAGAACCACTGGGCTAGCCCAGGGGCTCTCTGAGGGTTCAATGACACCTAATTCCAGCATTTTATGTACCTCAGCCTTTATACAGTCCCTGACGTGGTCAGGTTGTCTGTAAAGCTTGTTCTTTACAGGCAGACTGTCACCAGTGTCCACCACATGGGTACACCAGTCAGTTTGACTAGGTATCAAGGAAAACATATGTGAAAATGATTGTAGAACCTGTCTACATTCAGTCTGCTGATGGGCAGTGAGGTTGCCTCCAAGGGTCACTCCTTCCACTGAGCCATCTTCAGGGTTCTGAGACAACAGGTCTGGGAGAGGGTCACTCTCTTCCTCCTGTCCCTCATCTGTAGCCATGAGCAAGCCCATGTCTGCCCTGTCAACATATGCTTTAAGCCTGTTAACATGGAGTACCCGGTGGGGACTCCTGGGAGTTCCTAGGTCCACCAAGTAGGTGACCTCCCCCTTCTTTTCCAGGATTGTATGGGGTCCAGACCATTTGTCTTGGAGTGCTGCTGGGGCCACTGGCTCCAACACCCATACCCTCTGTCCTGGCTGATACTCAACCAAGACAGCCTTTTGGTCATGCCAAGCTTTCTGTAAGGCCTGGCTTGCCTCAAGGTTTTTGGATGCCTTCTCCATATACTCAGCCATCCTGGAGCGGAGACCAAGTACATAGTCCACTATGTCTAGCTTAGGCTTTTTGAGAGGTAACTCCCATCCTTCCTTCACCAAACACAGTGGGCCTCTCACAGGGTGCCCAAACAACAATTCAAAGGGGCTGTAGCCAACTCCTTTTTGTGGGACCTCTCTGTAAGCAAACAGAAGGCAGGGTAGAAGGATGTCCCATCTTCGCCTGAGCTTTTCAGGTAATCCTTTGATCATACCCTTTAGGGTCTTGTTGAATCTCTCAACAAGCCCATTGCATTGTGGGTGATAAGGGGTGGTGAACTTGTAGTTGACACCACATTCCTTCCACATAGCTGTCAAGTATCCTGACATAAAGTTGGTACCTCTGTCAGATACTACCTCCTTAGGAAACCCCACTCTGGAGAATACTCCCAGCAGGGCCCTGGCCACAACAGGTGCTGTAGTGGTCCTAAGGGGAATTGCCTCTGGATACCTGGTGGCATGATCCACTACCACCAGTATAAATCTGTGCCCAGATGCAGTGGGAGGATCCATGGGACCCACTATGTCTATTCCCACTCTTTCAAAGGGGACCCCCACCACAGGTAGTGGTATTAGGGGGGCCTTTGTTGTGCCACCTGATTTGCCACTGGCTTGGCAGGTGACACAGGAGCGACAAAACTCCTTTGTATCTTCATTCATATGAGGCCAGTGAAAGTGAGGGACAAGCCTGTCCCAGGTCTTGTTCTGGCCTAAGTGTCCTGCTAAAGGAATGTCATGGGCCAAGGTAAGAAGGAAGCCCCTAAATTGCAGAGGTATGACCAACCTCCTGGTTGCACCAGGCTTGGGGTCTCTAGCCTCTGAATAAAGGAGCCCTTCATCCCAATACACTTTATGGGTACCTTGAGCATTCCCAGCAGCCTCAGCAGCAGCCAGCTGTCTGAGGGGTTCAAGAGAGGGACAGGATAACTGAGCCTGCCTCAAGTCAGCCCTTGAAGGTCCCCCTGTCCCCAGAAACTCAACCTGATCAGGTTCAAGCTCTTCAGGGACAGTTCCTTCAGGGTCCTCTAGATCAGCTTCCTGGTAAAGGCTGATCATCACTCTGAGGCAGGGGGGAAGGCACAGCCTTGACCCTCCTGTTCTTCTTCTTGGTAGGTGCTTGGTCCATTGTTCCAGGATCCAAGACCTGAGGTTCAGTGAGGCACTTTTTGGCCTGTGACCTGGTCACAGCAAGGACATGTGATGATATACCTAACATCTCTGCATGAGTCCTGTACTCCACTTCGGACCATAGAGAACTCTCTAGGTCATTGCCCAACAAACATTCTACTGGGAGGTCTGCACTAACCACAACCCTTTTGAGGCCAGTTACCCCTCCCCATGAGAAGTTAACAACTGCCACACTATGTGAAGTAGTGGCATTGCTGGCATTGGTCACCAGGTAGTTCTCACCTGGTATGTACTGTCCAGGGTCCACAAAGCCTGGTGTCACCATAGTGACACTGGCACATGTGTCCCTGTAGGCTTGAGCCACTTTGTCATTAATTAAAGGAGTCTGTCTGTACTTGCCCAGGTTACTGGGGCTCACAGTCAGGGACAAATCAATGTCCCCATCACAGATCAAGACTGCCTGTGTAAGGGTTCTGTCTAAGTCAGAATCTCCTTCAGTTCCCATAGTGATTCCCACTACACCCTTTGTCTGGGGACCAACACTGCTAACAGTAGTACTGGGAGCAGGTGCCTTAGGGGCAACAGTGTTGGGGGCTCCACCCTTTTTGCAATCACTAGTCCAGTGAGTTGTATTTTTACAATGATTGCACCAGGGTTTCTTCTGACCTTCTTTCTTCTTCTTGGACTGTTGGGACCCACCCTCCTTAGCAGTAGTTTGGGGCCCTGTTGAAGACTTCTGGTCTTTAGGTTTCTGATCTCCACCCTTTTGGTCTGTTTTCTTCTGATCACCCCCTTGGCCCTGGTTCTGGTTCTTTTGCTTAACCCTGGTTCTGACCCATTTGTCTGCCTTCTTTCCCAATTCTTGGGGAGAGGTCAGATCAGAGTCAACCAAGTGTTGATGCAGTTGCTGGTTTTGACAGTTATTTAAAATCTGTTCTCTCATCATCAAATTATACAATCCTGTAAAATCAGATACCTTACTTCCCAGCAACCAACCCTCCAAAGCCTTAGTGGCACATTCAACATATTCAGACCAGTCATGAGTCTGTGTCTTTTGGGTGTCTCTGAACATTAACCTGTACTGTTCAGTGGTTAAGCCTAACCCATCTACCAGAACACTCTTCAGGACTCTGTAGTTTCTGACATCCTCTTCTCTAACAGTGAGGAGTCTGTCTCTGCCTCTTCCTTCAAAGGAGAGCCAGAGGATTGCTGCCCACTGGTCTTCAGGAACCTGCTGTACTTTGCAGGCTCTCTCAAGAGCAGTTATCCATTTGTGGATGTCATCCCCACTTTTGTAGGGGGGCACAACCTTAGACAGGTTCCTATTGTCAAAGACCCTATCTTTGTCCTTAGGGACAATGCTGCCACCAGTGGGTATAGACCCACTCTCTCTAGGTTGCCTAGCCTTGTTCAGTTTTTCTTCCATCAGGGCTACTTCTAGCTCCTGCTTCCTGATCCTCAGCTGGGCTTCCTGCATTCTGGCCTCATGTTCCCTCCTCTGAGGGGTGGTCATCCTTTTCCTGGAGTGACCTTGAGAGCCTCTAGAGCCATGAGAAGCATTGGAGTCACCTGAGCGATTCCTTTGTCTCCCAAGCCCTGTGTTAAGTCCACTGGGGAGATCCAATGGGGTGAACCCATTGTCAGTCCCCAATAGCCTTAGTTTAGCTGGGCCAAGTATAATACTTGGCACTGGGCTAGTTCTCCCTTCATCATCACTACTTTCTGTATCCTCACCACTTTCCTCCCCTGTAGTATGGTTCTCATCTAAGGGATGGCTATTGGAACTGGGTACCTCTGTAGTATCTTCAGAAGGGGGGCCTCCTGTTCCTGACCCTAAGGGGGCTAACTGGGAAGCTTTCTTGAGTGCTCTCTGATTCTCATCATTCTGTAAGAGCTCTCTGAGCTCAGCAGAGTTTGGGTTCTTGGGCTGTTTAAGGCCTCTAAGAGTTGCCAAATGCCTGAGCTCATTCTGATTAAGGGTAGCAAAGCTGGATGTTGCCCTCTGGGGGTCACTCTCAACAGAGATGGGTACAGTGGACCCCTCTGCCCCGGCCATTGCTCTTAAGTGTGGGTGGATGTGTTGCAATCTACCTACACTTGTGTTTACCTACTAAACCTATCTAGTAGTTGTAGTCAGGGTGTGCTACTCCCTTTGCTCTACAACAACTAAGTTCAGTAGAACTTATGTATATCTAATCTTGTTTTATATGTACCTACAGGTACCTATGTGATCTTTCAATTGGTAACCAAGAGATTACAATGGTAAAACACAGCAAGCTCAAATCCAACCGCTGCTCACCAATGTGAGAAGTTGGCCTGGTATATGATGCTCACTAGTTAAAGTGATCACCTTGTACCATGCCAAGCAACCCTTATGGTGTGGTTGTAAGTCAACCTTTTCGGACTAGCTGCCCTAGTGGTAGCGTAGGCTAAGCAGTCTTTGAGGCTAAACTCGTGAAGCGTGTTAAGCCAGCTGTTTTACCAAATGTAACCCCCTTTTATACCAATGAAAGGACACCACACAGATATATATTCAAAATATATATGTATTTATTTCTCAAAGTAACCCCTAGTCTCTTTATGAGCACAGGAGCACAAATCGTCAAACAAGATTATCACAGAATACACAGAAGTTGCACGTTATATGGATAGGCCCTGGTGGCCACTCAAACCATATACTAAAATAGTGGTATAAGTACCACGAACAGAAAAGGGAAAAGGCCTAGGGCCTCTAGAATCGCTGGGCCTACAAGGAGCTAACGTCAGTTAGTGACCAGGAGGTCCACGGGTGGCGTGTGCAGAGCAAATAGTCACACGCGTGCTCCCATAGGTTTCAATGGGTGCGTAAAAAGTACAAAGTTACTGCAAAGAGGATCTTCCGGATGGACTAGGAACTCAAGATTTGGAACACAGGCACTAGAGATGTAATACTACACTTGGGCACAGGTGTGCCAGCTTTACCTCACCCACAGGAAGCGGGTGCATAGGCCTCGAAGTGCGTCGGGTTTCTTCTATCTGTTCCGTGGAGCTTGAAGACAAAGATGCTGCAGGCGGTCGGTCCGGGAGAGATGCAGTGGATCCAAGAGTGGATCGGAGATGTTGAAGACCTGTAAGCAGAGGGGACAGTGTTCACAGTCACTAGCCAGTGACCAGCGTGGCACCAGGTGGGTACCAGGCGATGTCGGGTGCAAACAGGTGATGAGGGGTAGCTTGTCTCCGCAGCCACGTGGTCCCTGAAGGTCGACGACGTCCAGGAGTCGGCTCACGAGCTGTCCCACGCAGGCTCTCGCTGTCGGCGGTGTCGGCGACTTGATCGAAGCAAACAAGCCTTGGCAAAAGCAATTGTAGGAGGATTCGGAAATCAGCTGTTGGTTCTGACCAGCAAGGTCAGAGGGATTGCTCCTTTGGAGGGGAGCAAGGGCCAGTCTGGAGCAACCAGACCAGCAGTGTATTTCGTAGAGTTCGTCGCCAAGATGGCCACTAGCCAGCGGGCCAGCAACCGGTTAGGCGCGTCGAGTGGCAAAATGCAGAAGGGCCCCACGCAGATCGTGGAGATGCTGGAGGGCTCACCTTTGGTGCAGATGCTGCTCGGGGGTTGGGCTTCTCAGATCCCAAAGCACAACTTGGAGGGAGCCTCGGTTGTTGCACTTGTCAGCTTGTCGTAGTTGTTCCAAGATGGCTGGCTCCACGTGTCTCGGTGCCTCCACGGGTCTCCTCTTTTCAGGGACTGTGGATCGGGCGGTGAGAGGTCTGGAGGTCCAGGTCTTGTCAGTCTCTGGGCTCGGGCTCCGGCGGGAGGCGGCGGCAAAGCAGACGGTGATTCGCTGGATGGTGCTTGCGTTAGCAAGGTGGTCACTCCCTGACCACAGGGGAGATTTTCTTCAGTCTTCTGTGCAGCAGAATGTCGAAGTTCCCGTCTTCTTCTTAGTTTCAAGTTGATTCCAGGATGTCTGAAGTCTTAGGACACAGCTCCTACCTTTAAGCGGATTCTAGGGGCCGGACTACCTGCTAGGTCCCTCCCTAAGGGTGGGACCAGGAAGGGGGGTGGTTACACCCCCAATCCTTTGTCCAGCTCGCCCCAGGCCCGGGACTGGTGTGCCCCAGGACCGGTTTGAACTGGCATATGCACCGAGGCTCCTTGTGAGCCACAGGCATGTCTGGTTTCTTTCAAGCCCTACCTGACCAATACACAAAATCCTGTCTGGGGTGGTGCACGCACCTCCCCTGGCAGGAAACCCTTTGTCCACACCTCCCAAGCTGGAAGGACTCCCAGCAGCAGGAGGGCAGACTTGTGTCTGTGGTGGCAGCATCCATTTTGTGGAGCTGAGGCTATGTCTGATTTTACCCGGGTTTCAGGTACTGTACATGTCGTGTCCCTCTAGAAGGGTGGAATGCTAACCCCGTCGCCAGAATTGGCGAGGGGTTAGTATTCCAATTCGTATGACACCTTACTCGACATGTTTTGATAAAGCCAAACCAAAGATAGCATTTAACCGCGAGGTTCATAATGCACTTAAGAGTATATGGTATGACGATATCTGGAAACAGTAGAAGGAAGTTGTTCCGACCACTGCAGACAGGCTCAGCTCATGCCAGAGCACCATCTCACATGGAACCAAGCACTCTGCCTTCAGGATTGTTAAGGCCTGCCATAGGAGTGACTTATAGGTTTCCAGGTGTCCCATTTAAGGTTAGGTATAGGTATACTACACCTAAGTAAGAGGTGATTACACCAACTTACCCCAGCTGAGTGATCAGCCAGTTGTGTCAGATTGTTAGGCCAAGCCTGGGGTGGCATAATACATGCTGCAGCCCTTGGCAGGCCTTGAGTACACCAATGCCCTGGGTACCTAGTGTACACTGGTACAGGGGCTGACAGGGTGATCCACTTCCAATTAGTTATGCACCTAGGGTGCATAGTTTTAATTTAGTAGAGAGAACAGCAGGCTGGGGGTCTGATTGGCAGGCCCACAGCCTCAATATGTCAAAAACCAGTGAAGCAAAAAGCAAAAATTTGGGGTGACCATAGGATAGCAGACCCTACTCTCCTACACGGCCAATACCCCTACTTTTTCTTCCTTTCACGTTGTATTATTATCCTATTGTTTACTTCCAATGACCAATCTCAGCAACATCTCCTTGGATTGGCCTCCTTACTGCCAATAATGACCCAGCATTCTGGGGATCATCTTAACTACCAAATAATACAGATTTTATTAAATATTCTTGCAAGTTAAGTTACATTAACCTGGATGATGGAGTCTTATTCTAGCCTTGTTCTTCAATAGTTCATATAAAATCAAAGTAAGATAAATATTATTGAAATATTACGGTTCATTCCTGCTTTTAATTCACTTAAAATTAAAGCTTCTTTCTTGAAGACGACATGTAATTTGCACTAATTTTATGTGGAAGTCAAATCAGTTATAATAATTAAATTGGCTCAGCACCTCCTTCCCTAATTCAAAATCTAATGCTAACCACAACAATTGTTATTGACTGATCCAACTTGAACTGCATTTGCTTAGAATTGATTTTGAAAACGATGTAACCTTATCTCACCATTACCCATAACTATTAGCCAAAATATCGTTAAACTTGTTGCCGTCTATGTAATTAATTTCAAAATAGTGTAATTTCCTTTTCATTAATTGTTTATTCCAACAGTATGGCTTGCTGTCACCTTGTGAAACATCCTGTGTGGTTCCACAAGCTCTGTTTTCGCATCTCTCAGTTTGTGCAATAAACACATTATGTTCTGCTCCTACAAGATTATGAAATCCATCCAACATTTATGTTATGTTATACTAAATTTGTAGGGCACACGTACCAGATTGGTTCCCTGGCGCTACTCTGGAACCTGTTAGAGTGGTATGTTACTCATATACCTGTCTAACTAGCCATGTTTTAGGAGTTTGCGGGAAGTCATGAGGTCTGTGCAGGACCTCATCTCCAGAGGTGGGGAGTTCCAATATCTGGGACCTAGTGTAATAAACCTTGTTCCCCCAAGGTGTTTCCATTTAAAGGGGGGGTCCCTGGTGAACACCACAAGTAGTTTTTAATCTTGGGGTCGTGACGTGGCGAAGGTGAACATTTCACGTCAACACATTAATACCGTAGAATGGATAAAAGAGAGCAGTATTGTTTTTGTTTTTTTGTTTTTTTTATAACCACTTTATGTGCCATTGGCTTGCCTATTTGGCAATGTCCTTTTCTAAGGAGTACAGCTCTCAGATATCATTCACCCAACACAGGGCATCAATGGGCGACACCAAATATTACAGCTCCTTGCGCTTAATAAAATGGACCCGGTCCTTAGTTTCCAGAACACAATGCACTTAAATGTCATCTGGCCCTGGCGCCTAACAACAACTGTGATAGCATCTGTCACCGTCATAAATTAAATCAATGAACTTCAAATGGTCGCAGGAGAGGCGCCAGGCTAAGTCTCGGTAGACCAGGTCACTCTGGGCTTTACCTTGCCTCCCTGTGGAACAGGGAGAATAATCTTCAAGATGTTATGTATGACCCACAAACCCAGGCCTTCAGCTTGTCTCAAAACAGCTCAGGCTGCTGAATTCTCTGTATATACCCAAGCGTGGAACGCACAATAATAACATCGATATTCCAAATCCAAACATTTAACCAATATTCGATCACGTGACTATCTTAACCACCATCAGCCTAGGCCTACTTCCTCATTAAAATGTCGCGTGGCCCGCAAAAGAGTACCTTTGAAATATATGCCATGCGTTTTCAACCTGAAGCCAGGAATCGAAGGAAAGCTTGTGGCCAATAGTGTGAATAGTGCTGGTGGCCTCTGGTTCAGGGCTTCCGGCAATGAAACATCTTTCAAGTTAAGAGTGACCACTAACTCAAGTCGAGCTTGGGAAACTGCCCCATAGGTTGCTTGCATGGATTGTAGATCCACCAGCGTGTGGGCTGCAAATAAGAACTATACATTACCGGGACCAATCTGGGCGTGATGTTTGGACAACAATGCCTATATATCTTACATCAGACTCTGACCCATGCTGTGTTGGAAAGCCGTATTGTTCGGCGAAAGTGGTAGTAAAAGTAGGCAGTTTGCTGTACCGGCAAATAACAACATGTATCTATACCAATACTTGTCTCATTCAGAATGTCTCCAATAAAACTCTTCCACAAAGGAAAACATAGTACAGCCTTATAGCCCGCCGTATAAAGTGACTAGTGAGCTGCAGATTACCCTAATATGTCTGCAACACACCCTCATGCTAGACTATTTGGTACCATATATATTTTCCAGTTTATGGTAGTGCTGCACGACCAGAAAGGTATCGAGTGGTTGCGCGCTTTTACCTGGGCACCAAATTACGCTACACACTCCTTTCTTATTAGGCACGGGGAGAGTAAGTGATTTTTCCAGAATCACTGCATATTGATAAGGCGCTGAGACTCCGGGCCTGGTTCTCTCCAGTATATCGTAATGGGCCATGCACTCGCTAGTTGTGCATGGACTGCATAAGTCTCAGTAGCTAAAGTTCAAAATCTGTTATTTCTGCCCAACAAACAAGTCTCATTGGGTATCCCTAGAAAACTATACTTAGTTGCCAGAAATAATTTGGTTTGTATCCTGCGCTATGCTGGTTGTAATTAATGTAATTCAGCACGCCCCTAAAAGCGTTGTAGAACTCACGCCCTCTCGCGGTAAACGGCGATGCCGGCCTTGGCGATGCTGGCGCCCTGTGCCAGAATGTTGTTGGCGCCCCCCCAATGCCGCCTCCCCCACAGATTCTCTCACTAGCCCCCTTTAACAGTTGACCTAGTTTCCATAACCACACTCTCAGATGCATTGAGTTAGTTATATAGCACCACTCCTACCAGTGTAGGGTGTCCGAGAACTTTGCATCTCACACAAAAGACCGCCGAGCCAATAGATCATATGCATGTGAATCAGTGTATAGGAAATGTTACCTGAGCCAAAGGACTCAAAGTGTAGGAGACTCGTGTCTTCCCTACTGGCAGGCAGTATAGTTTAAGCTGCTTGGTGTGGAGAAGCACAAGCTCAGTCGATTTCTAGCCAAATTAACCCTCTTTGCAACATTAATCAATGTTCTAATAATGTATGCATGGCGGTGTGTATGCAGCTTTAGGATGAGCGTTCGTAGCTCACTGTCCACTATTAGGGCATAAGATATACAGTGGACATAACAATCAATGCCTCTTTTGAACGCAGTAACCTGCTGACCTTTTTACATCATACGCACTCTGAAATCTACCTGGCGCACGTTCTTTGCAGCGGGCATATTAACCCTCTGCACTAACTACACCGAAGTCAAAACCTACACTATACAAATGCCTGGTCTCTCTCCTGGAAGATAACGAATAACACAAACTATCTTGACATTTATGTGGGGCCTGGCGCGAGCGAGACTCGGACAGTTAAAACTTGGCTCTACAAGGGTCCAGCTACCAACTCAAAACCCTCAGTTAAGCGCGGGGGGATGATCAATAGGACCAAGCTCCCAGATGTCGAACGCCTCTGAGCTCGAACCTGGACTCTCCGATCTAAGGCGGCAGCTCACTCACTGCAATCAACCCAACCTATGGACACGGCAGTCTGGCGCAATTACCTCATTACCCACGCAGAGTCCCTAACGCATCAGTACCTCTTTTGATGAGACTGACTAAGAATCATGTCCCCCATTCTAAGTCTTAGGGATCGGCGAGGACTGGGCAGCGTCCCTTCCTGAAGCTGAGTCATCCCGGTCCTCAGGGTACAGTATGCTGAACACAGACATAAACATTCGCCTTATCCCTCCGTGCAACCAAAAGTGTACAAAGAACGGAGAAGCCCTAAGAATGTCAGACATTATCCTAAAATAGATAACCTTCTTAAAACCCTTCCGGTGTAGCCAAACGTCCACCGACGATGTGTGTTGTCACATCACGGAGCGCTTTGCTTGGGCGCCGCATTTAAACTCGCAGCACGCTGTTGCATCTGGGACCTTAAATCAAAAATTTTATTTGCCAATAACAAGGATGCCTCTCTCACAAGCAACCACCCACTGACCCACGTGCATGACACGAGCCCAACTATAATCTACTCGGCACTCATCTCAGCAGGCCCGTGCACAATGCGATCCCTGGCTCCACCATCAACCTTCTAAGCAGCCAACCCCTACATGCTGCCTGTCTATATAGCGCGAATTTGACCAGAAGGTATTGGCGCGCTTTACGCGCGCGCCGTATTAAATCTCACATCCCGCCACTAGGAGCTTAGCATCATGCAAGATATATAGCGCGCATTCGGCGGGAAGGCCTTAGAGCGCTTTGCCCGATCGCCGTATTTGAAAACCTACGCCACGGCACTGGGGGGGCTCGCATGCTGCATGTTATATATAGCGCGCCTTCAACCACAAGGTGTTGGAGCGCTTCGCGGGAGCGCCGTATATAAATCCCCCATCGCGGTACTGGGGGATTGGCATGCTGCATGTTTCGAACGCGCGGAATCGACCAGAAAGGCATCGGCGCGTTTTGCGTGAGCGCCGCGTTAAAAACGCACCTTACAGCACTGGGGGCTGGGCACCACCTCCCATGCTCGAATATCCCGATCGTAAAGAAGAGATTTGCCAACTTATGAAATTTTGACCGCGTTTCCGGGACCCGCTCCCCTCCTCATCCCCCCAGCCACGTGCTCCTGAGCACGTCGCCCATAGCTTTCCAGCCCTTGTTTCTAACTGGGACATCGATTTTAAAGGCTAATGCTTCTCAGAACAGTTCGCTGCCCCGCAGCGGTCCCTAAAAATCACTCTTCAACCTGCATAAAGGGCTTTAGATTAGATGTTGTGTCCTTATGAGAAAGGCGAAGTTCAGTCAGACGCGCGCATGCACACAAACACCCTTTCCACCCGGAGCATGTTTAAAACATCATTCTCTTCCAAGCAAGTTGGAGGGTTGCAAGAAGGCGAGTTTTCATTCCGAACTTTGAAATCTTTCCAAACATGCTCCATTATTTTTGTGAAGCAGCTTTTATGCATCACGACTCCGAGCACTAAAATGTGAGGAACGTCGCGCGCTTGCAATACGCGCCACCTCCTCAAGCTTGCACATGTTTATATTAGGAAACTTATAAGTGTCGCCATATTAGATAATGCGCTCTAATTCTTCCTATTGTAGGCGGAAGCCGCAGATGCCGTCTGTGATTGTCTCTCGTTAGATCACCCACCGCCTGCACCTCCCGTGATCCCCGGGCGCCCCGGTTGCTTCACAACTATGTAGCGCTGTGGGGGGGGGGGAATTTGGGGTGTCTTGACGAGAACCGCACACGTGGCAACCCAGCAGGTATTATAACGCTTAAACGGCTGAAAATTATTTGCACAATTATATGGCGCGAACTCGACCCGAAGGCAGCGGAGCGCTTCACACGAGCTCCGTATTTACACTACGCGTTCAGGCACGGAGAGACCAAGCGACCCGCCCCAACAGCACAATAAGCGGACGCGACCCCGAGGCTTGAACACTGGCACTCCGCCCCAACGTCGGGAGGCTAGCCGAGGCGCCACATCCCCTCCCCGATTTATCCACGGGTCTGACCTTTAAATATTAAAGCGCGACCCGCCGCGTACTACAGTCAAAAGATCCGTAACCCCGATCTATGCCCCAAAGGCGGCTACGCCGTCGAAGAGGTATATGCTGAGCCCTGCGCCCCTTCCCCCGGGGAGGTGGTAGGAGCGCTGACGATGCCCGACTCGCGGTCAGCGCTGAAGGCGCAATCATGTGAAACACTAGCTATTGTCACAGACCCTCATTGCAATTGGCAGTGTTGCGCCGCCGAGACCCTTGCTTGTAGACAAGCCTCGAATACCGGTCCCCCAGAAAACTTCGACCGCTATGACTGGCCAGCCACACCATTACTCAGCGCCCGATGCCGAAGTTTCCCGCCTAACACTGAGCCCCCTTCGCGCCCCAAAGACTCCACCTTGCGCCCCCTCCACCCGTGGCAATTCCGAGCCACAGGGCCCTCGTCACCTGGTACTGCCCAGGGACAGGGCCGGGGCGGAGTGGTTGCGGCAAGACTCACCAGCGACTCGCAGACGACAAAAGGCCAGACGACGGCGACCGAGCGATGAGGCGAACGGATCTCGCGTGGCCAGGAGGAGCGCAAATACGCGTGGCCAGGAGGAGCGGCGCAGGAAGCAGAGGGTGAGGCGCCTAAAAAGGGGGACTAGCCTCGCCCACCCTAGTGGCACGCCTCCCCAAGACAAACCCCTTGGGGGCCTCCCCTCCCTGAGGCGCGGCCTCACTAGAGAGGCGGAGCAGGGGGGGGGGAGGCTCCGACGGGTGGCCACTAGAAGGCTGCCCTGCTGATGTCCCCCTGCGTGGGACGCGGGCAGCGGCATACGTGCAGTTTCTACAGGAAATAGATGTTTCTGACGAGGTTCTGGAGTCCAGCCAATGAGATGCAAAGGAAAGCCACGAGGGAAATTGATCATTCAAAAGTAAGCAGAAGTTGAAGTTGTAACGCAATGTTTGTAACACGCCCAAATTGAAATATATACGAACATTATTCACGCGAAACCTGCTCTACAGAATTGTAGGCCCACCCTCATCATCTGTTCCCAGGGGCCTGGAGATCCCCTTCTCTTCAGAGCTCGCTGAGTCGCTATCAAGAACTGTTACACTCTTTCCTGCCACTCATTTGCGCACGCCTGAACCGATGGGAGTGTGTGCCTTACCTAAGTTTGAGGTGTCCTGTGCAATGGGGAGTTGAGTGGTTTGGGGACCCCCTCTAGGGACTTGGGCTGCGCTGGGGGCGTCTGAGCTCGCTGGCTTCTGTTTTTCTCAGGCTTAGACCTGCATGTTTTTTCCCGGTGTAGGGCTTGTCTGCTTCTACTGTTAAGTGGATGTGAATATCCTATTGCAGTGGAAGCCGGCGTGAGCACATTCATCCCTACATATGGTGGGGGAGGTGCCGATGTCTTGCTCTCTTTATGGCATTTTGGGGCCATCTATTTTAGATTATTCAAAGCTGGCCCATAATTCTAACACTTACTCTCGATTGGCCCTCTTTGACCTCAGTAGTTCTAGTTTTTATATCTGTTTTGGTATGTTCAATTCTATTTGTGTCAAATGGGCCCTCCTTAGGCCAGGGAAATGGGTGTGCTTGAGTGTGTAGGTGCACCTCTTGGCAATACTTATTAATTCTTTGGAATTGTTTAGGGAACCTAGTTTACATATGCTGTAATGGGGAATTTATAGTAAACTTTGGAATTTGGGTATAACCAGTTCAAGGGAATGCTCGTGGTTTTGTTTGTCTAATTATAGGGGCAATCATAAGTGGTGCACTCTTACAAATATACCTACTAGGAGCTCATCGCTTTACAATCTTTACACAAAAACAAGTAGACTGAACAGTTTTGGCACATAATACAGTTTGCAATTAATAAACAGCACCACATCATCACATACACAATACAGCTCCATAATACTTGACAGAAAAAAATACTTTTTCAAAAAGGTTTTAGAACGCTCCTGTCACATGTTATCCGAAAACTGATTTCATTTCTATCATTGCTGGTTTCCCTGTCAATATATCGGATAACTGCTGGAGAAGTCTACGGAATACTTAAAGAGAAGGATTTTCCAACCTATTCAACATTACTGCATCGTGTACCAAGCGAGAGAGTACACAAATTGCTAACCGCCCATAAAAAGCCCCAGCCTCCGCTCCACTAAATTGTGAGTACTGCGCAACGCTGTACACATGAATTCTTCGGTATTATTCTCTTAGGCCTAGTGTAACTTATACGAACTGTCGCGCTGTCAAGGAACCCCATATTCTTTTATGCCGGGTATTGTGCGTAGTTTGAACTCTTGAACTCTTTTCATGTGTTTGAACGGGGGTGGCCTGCAGCTTCGCATGGTTTGCATATGGGGCAGAGAAGAAATGCAAGGTGAAATTGCAGGTGAAACCAGGCGGAGGAAAGCAGCGCGTAGCTCAGAGAGAAGAGAGAGGCTAGATGGCAGGAGAAAGAGAGGTGCAAACTATTACTTGGGAGAGAAAGGGCACGCAACCTTGAGTTAGAATGAGGGTACAGGAAAGTGGGGTCAGCTACAGCGGGCAATGCTGGGACAAATCGGTGGTAGATGAAAGGCTACTAGCAGGGCTCAGTGTCACACCATCTAGGTGCCCAAAGAGAGGGGTTGACAAGGAAATATGGGAACAAGGTAACCTGAAACTCACCCACCCGTGAGATAGGAAAGATAAAATGGTACCTGTGCATGCACATGAGAGAAGCAGCGATGAGGATACACGCTGCCTCACACGGCTGCACGACAGAGACAAACTTACCCCAAAGGAGATAATAGCCAAAAGGGAAGGCAAGACTTCTGCCTACCCATTTTGCGATCCTTCAGCAAACTGGACTGAGGAAAGGAACCAATATGACCGGTTTTGTCTGAGTGAAAGAACGTTTTAGCCAGAGGACATGGCATAAGTGGAGGGCATCAGACACGAAGGAGGAAACCCAAACTGGGGCTTCCCCCTACTTGCAGCGATGCCTCGCAAGATGGAAATGCTATGTTGAGTATAAACCCGTAGAGTAATCTAGAATGAAGATGTGCTTGTTACTACAGAAAGGTGCGGTAGGAGTTGTATACGTGCCATAGGCCCAGATGGACAAGAAGGGGTTGAGGACAAAGTTACCGTCATTACTAGATGGGACAGGGAAGTGGATTACGTGCTTTGAGAACAACATCGCAGATATAAACCTAGCGATAGGTGACATTAAAAGCCTGCTAAGCAGCCTAATGTCAGGATCGTACAGGTGCTCACCTGTTGGTTTCTGCAGAAGCGCCCTGGAACTGATGATTAGGTCCACTACTTCCCCAACCCCGTACTGCGCCTATCAGACTCTAAGCAGCAATATGAGGTCTGGGGAAGAAGGGAAACAAAACAAGGAAAGTAAGGGAGGGATCTCTCAGCTTATGGCACCAACCAGGAGTCCTCGCACAAATAGAACTAGAAGGAAAGAAAAAACAATAAATATCTATACTATAGGAGAGGAATAACTCTAAAGAAAACCCCCTTATGGAAAAATACCTTAAAGCAACCCTTCTTCCTCTTATAACAGGACGGGCTCCACCCTACTAGGGGTCTTAACTACAAAGGGACAGAAGAAAAGGTAATTACTATAATGTAAATTCTTTAGGTCTTACAAGTGATATAAACAGATCTTAATGCTTACTGGACTGATTCAATAGTTCGTCCATGTATTAGGAATCCTGATATAAACAAGAACGGATCTCAGGCTGCTCTTCCATCAGAGAAGTCTGTTCTGGCATTAAAATAATAACCCAACAGGATACTGGAATCCACAAAAAGAAATGATAAGGAAAATAAAGCAGCGACTACTCGCTGTTACCGTATCCCCTCTGGCAATTGCAGTGTCCTCTTTTCATGACTCTTTCAATAAGGGATATGCAGTGTGGAAATCGGTGATCAACAGATGGAATCAAGTCTCTTCCACCGAAGGTGGATATCAGGAATGTTCCAGGATCAATTACTAAGGGCTCATAGTATATTCCATAGTCACCCACAAGGACAATTGACAGCCCCGAAATACAAGCGAGTGACACCTGGTAGTCCGACCGGTCGATGGAAATTCAATCCAGTCGACAAGTGAAACCCCCGATGCACTTTACCTGTTTTCGGAACTGCCTTTCACCCCGTGGTCCGAACAACGGAAAGATACAAGAATTGCTGAGATCTTCGCAAACAAGGAACTGAGGGCAATGGATTCCACGGCACTGACTCTCCGCACAGCGCTGTGAAAGCGGAACAAGGGAACAGGGTTCTCCAAAGTCGGGGACCAGACGTCCGTTCGGGAACGCTGGAGGCACCATAGGACTCTGTGGCTTCTGGAAACGGAAATGACGCAAAGCGCATTTTCCGGTGGAAGTCAGGCTTTTGTTGGCTGCCTGACCTCCACGCGCATGCGCGTTAGGATCCCGTCATCTGTAGCGGAACGAAGACGGCAATCCTGACACCTAATCGGGGAGCAGACAAACATGGTGTTCACCCAAGCCCAGATGCCAGCGGTCACGCTACAAATACCCAGCATGACGCAGCCGCCTTAAACACATGCAGGACCCGGATATAGACCGTCCTAAGAGAGATATTCCCTGACCACCCAGATGTAGGAGGCCTAATGGCAGAGACCATGAAGCCAGAGGAAAGCATAAACGACTTCCTAAATAGAATGAGGGAAAGATGGGGACAGGAAACCGGACTGCCGTGGGTCAACACGTGCCCACAAGTCAGATTTTTAAACAATATACTGAAGAAAGGGTTACCCACCGAAATACAGAACAGGCTGGTGTAATACGGGCAGTGCGGACGGCGAGTCGTCCGGGCCCTTCAAGATGGCGGCGTCCGAATTCCAAGGGGAGGAAGGTAGCGGTCTAGTCTTCCAGGACGGCGCGGATCTTACGTGGCGCGCCGGGACAAGTGAGGCGGAGAAGGCGAGGATTGGAGAGGAAGAAGGAGGAGCGGAGAAGAAGTCGGAGAGGACGTTGGAAAGTGAAGGAGTGGCAGATCGAGGAGCAGCACCTGTGGTAGACTCGTGTCCAGGACGGCGTCGGAGGAGCATCAGAGAGGAAGAATCGAAGGGCCGAGGGGCCCCAGCCGACACCGCTCTCGTGTCCAGTCGTCCCTCGGAGAAACAGGATGCCGAGACACCCCACGCTACAGTCCTGGAGGACTGTAGCTTCAGGTCAGTGCCTTTCCTGACTTATTTCAAACGGTGGGCTGGGAGGGGAAAAGCAGGGAGGACACCCGAAGCAGGGCACTAATGAGGACCGTCCTGTCCCTCACGATTCCCCGCCCTCACAAACGGTGGTGGTAGTATAAGCAGGTGGAGGGTCACCCACTCACCATTAAGAAGTATAAGTCCTGTTACTGACGGGAGGTTGTTTTGTGTTTCCTTTGTTTCCCGGGGACGCCACACCAAATCAGAGAACCCCTACCGTAGCTGATGTGAAGCGTTTTAAGGAAGAGGGACCTGAGGAAGCGGCCACCGGACCTGTTACGTCGTTACATATAATTTTGTGGACTGTTGCCCTGCAACCCTGACTGGGTATCTCGGTTACCACTATCCGGACCTTGTCTATAAGTTCAATAAAAACACAGCCACCTAACCCCTATACGCGTCCTCAATTACACCGTTACCTACCATAAAGAAGAGGGTCAGTTGTAGGTCCTGGGAGGGTGACAAACTTACAGCTGGACAGCATAGTTGGTTTAGATACCAAACCATGTCAGGAAATACAAGCTCACATGATCCTCTACCATAAGAAAAAGCAAGAAAAAGATAGAGAGAAACAGGAGCAGACCCAAAGAGACCCAAAGAGACACTGGAAAATGTGTGTAGCATAATCTGATAAGACTGTCCTTGAGGGAGCAGCATTGGCTGCACCCGTGCAGGTGACGCCAGTCTCAATGGGGGCTTTACCGTGAAACTTTAGAGGGGCCCAAACAGGCTATGGTAGTGGAGGTCAGGGGGGTTGGCACCAACCAGACATTCAGGAATGCTACAGTTGCCATAGGCATGGCAACCTGGCAGAGAGATTCTGGCTAAAGGCATACCATAAGCAGTGAAAGCAGCAGAGGTTTGCCAATGAGAGCCAGACACTGCAAAACACCACACAACAGGATATGGGTAATATCCTTCCTCATTACCAAGCGCAAAATAATCAGAACAAAGCATACAATCAACAGTTGCAGGGGGGTCCACCGTTCACCACACAGCCACAACAGAGATCAAGCAATTGGTCAAGCACATGGCAGCAGCAACCACATATAGGGAACACAGCACAACATGGGCCATGGCCACAACCCTGGCAAGGAGGAGTGACGGATTGGGGAGGTAGCACCTTCATGTCACTACAGAGCCAAAATTCACAATCACACAGACCCCCGGTCAGTAAATAGGTATTCCAGCTGTGGGAATCGACAGAAATCACTGTTAGCATAAGCTGAAGCCATTTTGTTTTGGCATCCATTTTAGTTAGCCATGTGTTAGCCGTGTGCTCCTTCTGTCTTCACTGTCGCCTGTTTTACTATTGTGTCTAAAGTCATCAACTATAGTTAACTCCTTCAGTACTGAGCCAGAGCACTGAGCATGCTTAGAAAGGCCTGTAGCTGCTAGAATGCACCTGTTTTAGAGTGTAACTGTCAGGCTAGTCCAACTGATGTAAGCAGCTTCGTCTCCCCTCCCACTCTGTTGACTAAGTATTTTCTGTTTGACCATATATGTGAATAGCTATTCTTGTGTATACTTGTACAGTCTCTCTTTTAGTGTCCATGCTTACACTGCAACAAAAGGTGCATATAAGTACCATGGTTTCTGTATTCCATGTACTGCCTCATACATTGCCTGAGGGTTCTGTATCAATGTAGTCCCACTCATGGGTGATAATAAACTATTTATTTGATATTACAGCTTCCGTGCCAATCTCTAGTTTAGTAGTGTAAGGACTAGAGAACAAAGAAGGGCGAACCCTTGCACCAGTGGGCCCCTGAAAAGGGCTCACTCCCACAAATTGGCGCCCGTCACATGGGGCTCATCGGAGACACGGCCGCCCGAAGGAGTGGTCTCGATGGAGGTTTGGAATCTCGCTGAGGAAGTGCTTTTCCGATTTTCCCGATTTGACCTCCAGGTGGTGACCGGTCCCGACTGAGATCCCTTTGGCGTTCGTCTTACAGTGACCATTAGGTCGATTCAGAGCTTGGCAGTTGGAGGCTGGAGACTTTTTTTGCCCAGTAAGGTCGCTAAAGCGGCACTCTTGACTTTGAATTTGCTTGGCCAAGATTCTGGTTTTGTTTAGGTAAAATGTACGTTGCAACATACATTGACAGGCATTGAGGAGATTATTCTCTAAACTTCTGAATATTTTAATGGTACTGTATTTGTGATTAGTACCATTTTTGTTATAATATTATATTTATAATATTTGCGTCATGCCTGTTTCTAGCACGCTTCGTAGGATGTAATGCTTTTTTGGAGGTACCAAAATGGATTTAGAACTAAGTCAGCCGGCTCCCCCTGAGGGGACACCAAATAGGTACATGTACGTTAAACACAGTATTTCTTCCATAATGTATAGTACACTGTGGAATAAATACACAAAAAAGGATCCTGAGTTACGATGGCCTATAAATGGGTCATTTGATCTTATAAAGATTCAGTATGTGGAACAATGCACGTTCAAGCATAAAAGTAGACAAGATATGTTTGACTGTGTACGAATGTGGGAGAAAGAAGCACATGAGAGAGTGAGAAAAGAGCAAGCTCTGGCAGATAAAGAACAGCGCAAAAATATCTATATGAAAGCGTTGGAAATGAAAAATAAAGAGATGAAGGAAATAAAAGAGAAAGAGGATAGGGAGCATCGTCTAGAGGTAAATGGCCAATACCCTGTCCGGCGCCCCCTTTATCCTGTACTTAATAAACCACAAGATGATTCACTTTTGTTAGATCGATATCCGCCTCCATATACTTTTCTCTCTGGTCCCGAGGACGATTTAGACGACGAGACATATCCCTTAGATCAGAAAGGGACAGATGAAGGAGATAAACGACAGACTCGCTCCTTTTTGACCGCTGACCGTGCGGCCGCTCTTAGATCCGCTGCTCGTAAAGCGGCCCGTGGTACCACCTCTGCTCCAGACCTTATAGCAGTGGTCCAGCCCTGTCCAGAATCAGAGCAGTTATATTTTGCAGAATCGTTTACTGTAGAAGTAATATTTAGTTTTAGGAAACATTCCGATGCTCTAGAGCCTGTTGATATAAAATCTGATCATAAACAATTGAATGATGGTCTTTTTCTCCCTTCCCAGGTGGCTGATTTAATTAGATGAGAGGTTAAACTACGAACTGATGTATTCCGTTTGCGAGAGGAGAAAAAGACAGCTGGTACAGTCCCAGCTGAACAAACAGTTCAGACCCCCGTGCCACATGATGAAGATCCAGGGACAGATAAGGATACCAGTAGTTCTGTAGTTCATGGGAAACCAATGTGTGAAGCTGTGCCTTTATATGTTCCTCCTAGGGGTGCGGGAACAAGTGACAATAAAGATTCAACTGATGCGAAGGGCTACTTTATTTACAATTGGGTTTATACTCCTTGGAGTAGAGCGGATGTCATGGCTCTTAAAGCTGCTTTGCCTGACCTGCGGAAAAATCCAGCTGCTTTATATGAAGAAATTGAAGGGGCTATTAGTTCTTGCACTATAACTTTGCCTGATATTGAAATTTTTTTTGGCTCATCTTACCCCCTGATATGTCGCGATCGATTCGGAAAGTAGACAATCGTACAGCTTTCGGAGATATTTGGGTGGAAATAGAGAGAATAGACGCAGCACGAGAACCTGCACAGAATCCGCAACAAGAGATATTAGACCTCCCAAAGGCTATCATAACTAAGTTGAAAACTCATATACCTCCTAAAAAGATAGATTGGACTATGTTAGCGTCTTGTAAGCAGAAAGTGGACGAATCAGTTTCTGATTTCTTTACACGTTTTGAGGAGACATTCCATGACTTTAGTGGGCAGTCATTTACAGATTACACGGGCAAGCATCTGTTCGTTGACAAATTTGTCGCAAACATATTGCCAGGAATAACCAGTCGCCTAAAGGCCAGCGAGAGTTCATGGACTACGTCTTCCCAGGGCAAGGAGGATAAAAAGGCTAAAGACTTGAAAACGAAGGTTATGTTAGCTCAGGTTTATGGTCCATCTTATAGAGGTGGTGGTAGAGGCGGACGTGCAATGTATCATCCTGGTGCACCCCCTTTCCCTGGAGCAACGTTGTCTTCTGATCAGTGTGCTTATTGTAAGGAGATTGGACATTGGCGTTTTGAGTGCCCCCTTTTGCAAGGACAGGAGTTTCAGCGTGGTAGAGGGCATATGAGAAGCCACCCTGGGCTCTCAGGAAATAGGGGAGGTATGGATAATCGTACTAGGTTTGAGGCATTTGAACAACCTCAAAATTCCTCTAATACTTTTGACAGGCGAAATTAATATCAAATGTCCGATTATTCGACCGATGATTTGAAGGACTCTAATTATGCAAAGGAATGCCTAGGATGGGGTAAGGAACCAGTTGAAGTCCCAGTAGATCAGAAGGGTCCCTATGTCGATGCAAACGTCTTGGATTCTACTGATCGGTTTTTGGTTGATACAGGAGCTACTTGTAGCTCCCCGTCTAAACAATTGGTTCCTAGGGCTCCCCTGTCTTGCTCAACAATAACATCGATAGGATTCGATTGGACACCTTCCTTTAGCCCACTGTCACAGCCACTTGCATTTTATGTTGATAGATTCACTGCAGCATGTCCTTTTCTGCTTTTCCCTAACACACCTGACAATATTGTGGGTCTCGATATGCTCAAACATTTTTGTACTACGATAAGATGTTCCCCAGAAGGTGTGCATTTTATTTTGAATGATAGCTATCCCGTCGTTGAGAGGTCTTGTCTCATTACAGAAGATATTGCTTTGGCATCACTACCTAGTACCTTGTGGGCTACATCAGATACTGATGTTGGACAAATGATTTTCCCACCAGTCCATATTCAAGTGAAGAAAGGCCCTTCATTGCCTCGATTGCCTCAATATAAAATATCCAGAGAAGGTGAAGTGGCACTAATACGTATTGTTGAAGATCTGATAGAGGTGGGGTTGTGGAAGAAGTCCCTTACAATATTTTTAATAGTCCTATCCTTCCCATCTTGAAAAAAAGACACTGATACTGAAATATACAGGTTTATCATTGACTTAATAAGATCGTAGTGCCCCAATACCCGGTAGTCTCTGACATCACAACACTTCTTACTATGGTTCCTCCAACAGCAACTACATTCAGTATGATCGACTTGAATAATGCTTTCTTTCGATACCTATTCATCATGACAGACTTTATTTGTTCGGCTTCACTTTGAATAATCGATCATTCAGATTTTGTAGAGTCCAGAGGGGTATACAGAGAGTCCTAGCATTTATAGCCAGGCTTTGAAAAGACAGCTTGATTCTTTTCCTGTGTCGAAAGGGGTGGCTCTCATACAATATGCTGATGACATCTTGTTGGCTGCTGATACCTCTGAAAAGTGTGAAGAAGGTACACTGTTATTGCTGTCCTTTCTTGCATCTCACCATCACAAGGTTTCTCGGAAGAAATTGCAATATTGCAGACAGCAGGTTACCTATTTAGGTCACCTCCTGTCTAAGGAGGGACGTGCACTCACACCAGATCGCATTCAAGCTATTATAGACACGCCTGTTCCCCGTACTCAGAAGGATGTTTGTGCATTGATTGGTCTTACTTCTTTTTGTAGGCAGTGGATCCCTAGCTTTTCTCATATTGTTAAACCCTTGTTGGCCCTTTTGACTAAAGACACCCCGATGCCCCTCCCATGGGCTATTGAATGCCAGAATGCTTTCCAACAGTTGCGTCAAGCGCTATGTTCTGCACCAGTATTAGGAACTCCAGACTACACTAAGGATTTTACGCTCTATGTACACAAGAGGGACGGTTGTGCTCTCTTAGTTTTAATACAGACACATGGTGATAGGCAGCGTCCTTGTGCATATTTCTCGGCTGTCCTTGATCCAGTCACTTGTGTATTGCCTAGGTGTTTTCGTTCTGTGGCAGCGGCAGCTGTGTCCATACGTCAGAGTGAGGGGATAGTTTTGTCACATAGATTGCTTGTGTTGACGCCCTGTTGAACCAAACAAAAACACAGCATTTAGCTAGTGCTCGCCTGACAGGATATGAATTGACACTTTTGGCTCCTTTTATCACCTTGAAAAGATGTTCGACCGTTAATCCGGCTACTTTATTGCCATTCCAGCTACTCAGTCTCAGTCGCAAGAGTCCCATGACTGTATATCCCTTACTGAGGAACAAACTAAGGGTTGTGTTGACCTACAAGATACACCCCTTTCTAGTGTTGATGGGGAATTGTGGGTTGATGGGTCCTGCTTGAAATTGCCCGATGGTACAACATCAGCTGCGTATGCAATTACAACACTTCAGACAGTAATTGAGACAGCCCGCATACCACAAAAGTCAGCTCAGGCAGCTGAGTTGATAGCGCTAACAAGAGCATGTGAGCTTATTACTGATTTGTCTGTTAACATCTATACTGATAGCGATATGCCTTTGGAGTGGCTCACGATTTTGGACTACTCTGGAAGGAAAGAGGCTTCCTTACATCACATAGGACACAAATAGTGCATGGGGAATTAGTACATAATCTCCTGACTGCCTTGACATATCCTAAGAAAATAGCGATTGTTAAGTGTAGCGCACACAAGAAAGTGACTGATAAAATAGTACAGGGAAATGCCTTCGTGGATCACACAGCCTGTGAGACTGCAATGCAGCAAAGTACCACATCTATGTATGTGGTTAAGTCACAGGCTGAACGTTGGCATGATGCCAGGCAAGAAGTGCTGGACATGCAGCGATCTGCCTCTGCTTGTGAATTATACCAATGGTCTAAGGAGGGTACATTGGATGATAACTGTTGGAGGAATAAGGACATGACTAAGTGGAAATTACCCACAGCCTATTTACACCCCATGATTCACATGGCCCGGCACATGTTGGAGAATCCTCAATAGAAAGCTACTTACGCAAGTTTGGGATCATCCAGAGATTGCCGCACAGCTAAAAACATAGTTCAGTTTTGTCTGATTTGTCTTCAGTATAATCCTGGACAGGGAAAACGAACTCCTACAGCAGGATTTGCGACACCAACTGCACCTTTTGAGGTACTGCAAATGGATTATATCCAGCTTGAATGCTGTAATAATCTGAAGTATTTCCTAGTAGTGGGATGTGCTTTTCGTAAAAGGATAGCGGCATAAGCTATGAAAGATAATACAGCTCTTACTACAGCAAAGGTGCTTCTAAAGGAGTTTTTCCCCAGATTTGGTGTTTGCCGACTTTTGTGGAGTGACAACGGACCCCATTTCATTGGGCAAGTTGTTGAGTGTGTCTTGAAAGGATTGGGAATCAAGCAGAAGTTCCATGCTGCTTTCCACCCACAATCCACAGGGCTAGTGGAACGATGCAATTCTACCCTCAAGCTTAAGATAGCTAAGATACAGGCTTCCACATCTCTGAAATGGCCTGATGTACTGCCCTTGGCATTGCTATCCATTAGAACAGTGCCACATACACGATCTGGCCTCACACCGTATGAGGTATTTTTCAGAAGGCCAATGAATATTTGGGGGATTCCTAAGCCACTCCCTATACATGATGTACCTTGTGTGTTGCTTAGTGACTATCTGTCTCAGTTGACTGACAGCTTGCTTTCTATTCATCAACAAGTTCGAGAAGCTTTTCCAGACAGGTCGAAGGGTGAGGGCCATGGTCTGCGGCCAGGTGACTTTGTCGTGACAAAGTCCTTCCAGAGAGCCAATTCCCTAGCCCCGAGGTGGCGTTGCCCTGAGCAGGTGCTCTTGGCAACCAGAACTGCAGTCTGAGAGACCAATCGGAAGACATGGGTCCACACCACCCACTGCAAGAAGGTACCATCCGCCTTGGTGGAACCTGCTGCCCTGAAGGACCATCGCAATATCCTGGACACAGAGAGAGGCCAGCTGCGTCACCCGAAGAACCTGAGGTAGTCTTCCCGGACCACACGATCTCTGGTGCATCTCGATATCAGTTGCGACCCAGAAAGGGAGGAATTCCATTGCTGAAAAAGACTGGTTGAGCCACCGTCCTAGGTTAGTGAAGCCTGAGCTACAAAGGAGGGGACTCGTCTCAAACTCAGTGAAGAAACCAACGGCTGCCCAGGACTTTAGGGTTCCATCAGCTTTGTTGTTCAACGTTGAGATGAACATGCCTATGGAGAAAACACCGACTGCTGTGAGAATTTGTGATTGAAAGACTATGTTCATCATTGGGTTTACTTCTGTTGTTATCCTTGTGGCAGTGATAACCTTGATTATTGAAGAAGTGGCCCCTGCTCGAAATACTCTGACTGTCACTACTCCTGTCCCCATTGAGCATTAATATTTCCCCCTTCCTTATCATGAGAAGCAGCACCGAATGTCCTACCTCAACAATACGTTCATTCAAATGTTGCATCACACTCATAATGCTACGAACATTACCAACTTTTGGGTGTGTGGAATGATGCCAGCTCTTCAGAAAAAGGGAGGAACTCCTTTCATTCCTCTGCCGTTCTCTCATAATGGTTCGTGCCAAGCTTAGTTTGCTTTGTTGTGGGCATCTGAAGTCGCTAACATTACTAAAGCTGATATAGGTAGACTGAATGCTCAACTGAATAGAGCTTGTTACCCCAATGAGGAAAGAGATCCACAAGCTAAAGGAACTGTATAGGAAATGGAGGAGTATCGCCGAGGAAACTCTTCCATGTGCTATGTTTTCCCAAACACTCGAACTATCAAGGGTAATGGACCACCTGTTATAGCTGTTACTAGAGCACAAGCAGACCTGTGCATGAACAGTATGGGAAACACTCCCGTGGGTAAAAGCGATTGTACTCCAGTATTGAATATTACTGAAGTAAACAACAGCAGTTTTATGTCATCACATAATACATATTTTATATGTGGGAATAAAGGATATTACCATCTACCCATTGGTTGGTCAGGAACTTGCTATATGTCCTTTTTGTTACCACCTGTGTTTTTGGCCCCTGCATCCTACCAAAAAGAGTATAAACTGTACAATGACATTTCTAAGAGCCGATCAAAGAGAACAATAAATCATGATGAGGTGGATCAGACTGACACTGCATTACAGCAATATGTTGACTTTAATTTGGAGTTGTTCTCCTTTGTTGGTGCTGCCTTGAACAGCCAGAAAATCAGACGTTTGACACGTGTTGTAGAGGCTGTAACCAACCAAACAGCTATGGCACTTGGAAACATCACAGAAGAACTGCAAATTGCGAAGATTGTAGCGCTCCAAAACCGGATGGTGTTAGATGTCATATTGGCTGATCGCGGTGGTGCATGTCGCATCATCAGGAGCAGTTGCTGTGTCTTCATCCCTGATCACGCCCCTTCAGTTTTTGATGCACTCTCTACGTTGCATAAAATCGCTGCTGAGATTCACCCCGATATAGGAACATGGACTTCGACTGGCTGATTGTGGACACAATTTGTCACCTGGGGCTGGAAACTGTTGACAATACTATGTATATTCTTTGCGATCCTACTGTCATGCTGTCTATGCATACAATGTGTCCCGATGCTTTGTTCCCTTTGTGTCTCTGCTTGTATACCTACCAAATGCACTGTCAAGAATGTGAACGCCCAATATGTATTAGACCAAGAAGTTAGTGATCTGATGAAAATAGATATGCAAGATGTTTTCCTTGTTCTTTCTAAATCCTAGAGCTTTCTTCAGATAATGCTAAAAGGGTGGTCTGTGGGAATCAACAGAAATAGCTGTTATCATAAGCTGAAGCCATTTTGTTTTGGCATCCATTTTAGTTAGCCATGTGTTAGCCATGTGCTCCTTCCGTCTTCACTTACGCCTGCTTTTCTATTCTGCCGGAGTCATCAACTATAGTTAACTCCTTCAGTACTGAGCCAGAGCACTGCGCATGCTCAGAAAGGCCTGTAGCTGCTATAATGCTCCTGTTTTAGAGTGTAACTGTCAGGCTAGTCCAACTGATGTAAGCAGCTTCGTCACCACTCCCACTCTGTTGACTAAGTATTTTCTGTGTGACCATATATGTGAATAGCTATTCTTGTGTGTACTTGTACCGCCTCTTTTTGAGTCTCCATGCTTACACTGCAACAAAAGGTGCATATAAGCACCATGGTTTCTGTATTCCATGTACTGCCTCATACATTGCCTGAGGGTTCTGTATCGATGTAGTCCCACTCATGAGTGATAATAAACAATTTCTTTGATATTATAACTTCCGTGCCAATCTCTATTTTATTAGTCTGAGGACAAAGAAGGGCGAACCCTTGCACCAGTGGGCCCCTGAGAAGGGTTTACTACCACACAGCGACGCGATCCCCAGTAAATCAGCAAATTCATCTCTGACGAGAATGACAACCAGCTTCCCCTTCACACCTCCCTCTAAAAAGTTGTACTGCACCAGTAAGCACTAAACAGCATTTGGGCGTCCAAAACCTTTTACTTTCTCACCTAATATTTCCCTTTCCTCTTTTGTTGCGTCCAGGAGTTTTGGTGCCCCCAAGGGGGAGGAGGGGAAGGGGCTACGTCGGTTTGGCGTCCACACTTAGCGATATAGTCATCCCATGAGAGCACAGAATAACCAGATTGCCTAAGGCGCCCACTTAAAATGGGCCCCACTCTGCTGCTGAGCCCCAGGACGTGGTTCATGGGCCACACCCCAAGGGCAGGGCAGTCTGACAAGGGGGGGGGCGTGACAGAAAACTGTTAAAAAACATATACTTAGGCCTGCAGCCAGAGTCTAAAGGGATGCATTCAAATCACCAAGTGAAAGGGACCCCATTTTTCGGGCATCATGTTCACGCCCAGTGTTTCCTTCATGAGGTGTAGTCTTAAAAGCACCCCTATTGCTTTAGTAGCCTTCGAATAGATGGAGGCCACCCCTTTAAGACAGAAATCAAAATCATCCTTGGTGTCGGGAACCATGTTCCTCTTGCACCTGGGAAGAATAGCCCCTAATAACTCCACAACACACACGCAAAAGCCAATCGACTGTGAGACCTCAGTGTATTGACAAGGTCAAGACCCCAGTCGAGGGTTCCCTGGGTGACCAGGCGTCCTGGATTTGCTGAGGCAGTCCAAGGTTTTCCCAGATGTCCCTGTGGATTTTTAAAATGTTTGGGTCAGGCCCTGGTTTTAAATGTGGGTCGACAGCAACTAGTGACGGCACAGATTTTTGTTACAGGATAGTATTAAGCTGGCAGTTCTTATCGGACGTGTATGACCTGTATGATGCTAGATACTAGTCTCTGTCCACAAATGCCTCAATTTTTTTTTCTTCCCAGAATCTGGTCAACCTACTGTTCGTCCTTCCGAAGAAGGACATGATGTGCGCCAACTAGCTAGGCAGTCCACAACCGAAGAGGTCACAGCCAATAAGCTAGGAGTAGCGGGCCCACCAAGAAATGCTGATAGATTAGCAGGTGTGCCCGAAGGAGAGGGGGGTGGCTGGTATGGTGGCTTCCTAGCCTTTACTCCTGCCCCAGCTGGAACACAGGGCACCGAGTGCACCCCTTCCCGGCTCACCTCCATACCAAACATAGTCCACCCACTTTGCTCAAACATTGCAGACGCAATCCAGGGAAAAGCAACAGGCTCTGACTTATGATCCCACAGGCATGGTACAAGGCAGCTGAGGCTCGGCCAGCTGGTAGCAGGTCACAGTCGGAGGAGTTAGCGTAGCCCGAGGTACTGGGTAGGATTGGGCTTGTCAAGCCGACAGTGAGCAGCAGCAGAAAAGGGAAACGGGCCTCAGAGCAGTAGCTGACCTTTTCCCCATGGGTCGAGGGAGAAGAATAAAATCTGATAGAGACATCTAGCCGCAGATTCTTTAACTTAGAATATCTGCCCAGGCGTCAGACTGGATCTGGAAAATCGTTTTTCCCCTGCAATACCTCTGTGTGCCGGGACTTGGCGTCGCCCGGATCTGTCCTGACGTCGTCCACGGAAGTGACGTCAATGGAGCCATATAAGCAACTCCCGGCGTGCTGATGTCAGTTTTCTTTTTTCCGCGTCCCAACGTGGATCCGAGAAAGTAATACCTCAGGCCTGTTATTGTTTTATTACAGGCCTTTTCGCCACCCTTTCGTGTCCAGGAACAGTGTGTTCGATGCCCCGTTGTGGGCTTCAAACCGTGCCGATCCTGCTCGCGACAGATGTCAGCGTCGGACCCTCACGAAATCTGTATATGGTGCTTGTGAGAGCACAATGCTTCCGTGGAGTGCGACGTTTGCCACCAGCTGCGGCCGCAATCACTGCGGGAATGCCGCATGATGCTGCTGTCTGCCGGATGTCCCGAACGAACCCCTCGCGACAAAGGTCTCCTTCTCCAGTGGAGTCGTCCATGCGGCGGGTCCCGGCACCGTCGCTGTCATTCGCCGACCTCATGTAAGCATTGCCCTCCCTCCCTTGCGCGCCTCCGGGCCCCACAGGGTGGGTAGGGACTCAGGTTGGGACACCGCCGGCGGGTTTACCCTTGGCTCCAATCAAGTGACCTGACTCTGACACCAGAGTCGCCGCAACGTCGGGACATGGCCCGGTGGGGCATCCCACGACGTCTAGCCCTTCCATAGCGCTGTCGCACTGCCTTCCGAGGCTCCCTGCGGCATCGCTGGAGGTGGCTGCGGCGCGGTGCACGACACAGCTTCGTACTCCCTCCCGCAGGTTTCCACCTCGGGGAATGTTTAGTCTATGCCGGTCTGACTCAGAGCGGTCGAGGCCTTTTCAGAGGTCGCCGACGCCGGCTCGACTAGGACGGTCAGGACCTTTTCGGAGGTCACCGATTCGAAATCGAGGCCTTCGGAGGTCGCCAGCTCGACTCGAGGAGTCGAGGCCTTTTCATAGGTCGCCGACGCAAGCTCGCCTCGAGGAGTTGAGGCCTTTTCGGAGGTCGCCGACGCCGGCTCCACTCAAGGGGACGAAAATGTTTCGGAGGTCGCTGGCTCGACTTGGGCGGTCAAGGCCATTTCGGAGGCCGCTGACGCTTGCTCCACTCCGCCAGTCGGGACCTTTTCAGAGATCTCCGACGCCGGCTCGACGTCACTTCAACGCTGATCGATGCCGGTACTGTCTCCAGCTTTAGTGGTGAAGGATGTGGTCCCGGTGGGTTCACCACCCCCTAGTCATTGCATTGCTCTCCAGAACTGGCGCCAGTGGAGCATTGCCCTACTCATCCTGCTGCTGAGCCTCTATTACGTGGCTATTTTTAGGATGGAGCCGCCCTCGGTCTCTAGTCCTTCGGAGCCTTTACTGATATTCTCCACCAGGACGCAGGGAACATGGAACCATTGCTACCTTTTGCGGAGTCATTGTTTGACATCCTTCTCGGAACAAGGTCACGGCCCTGCTCGAGGGACTCTGTGGATCGTGCTGTGGCACATCGGCCGGCTCCCACTGACCCCGCATGTTTGTCCCTCCATCATGTAGCTGGAAGGCTTGTGCTTCAGGCAGCTCTCTCTGTGACTCCTGTTCCGTTGCATCCTCCCACTCAGGAGACTCGGTGGTTGGAGTCATATGGCCGCGATGTGTTTGCGTCCGCCAGCTCGGGACTCCGGTCCCTCAACACGTTATGTGTATTTGCTCGGGCTACATTTGCCCTTTTGGATGCTGTTGACCGGCTCCTCCCCTTCTTGCCAGGGATCTGTCATGGCGATCTGGCCCGCCTAATCAGCGATTGCCATGATATGGCACACTTTTCAGTTCGGTCTGCCATGGACACCACGGACACTGAAGGTTGGACTATGGCCACGTCGGTTGCCATACGCCACCATGCATGGTTGCGTGATGGCGTTTTCCCAAAAAATGTTCAGGAGCGCCTTAAAGGTATACCATTTAATGGGGTCACTCTTTTTGACACCCGTGCCGATTCGGCGGTCGGGCGCCTCCTGTATATGTATCTCTTTTCTGTTACCCGTTGTGGGCCGCAGATGTTCTGGGTTGTGTGGCTTACTTATTCTGGTACGGCTGGTTAGCTGTGTTTACCTTTATTTTGAGCCTCTGCCTTTGAGCTTGTCTCAAGATGGACCCTTCTTTTGTAGGGTTGTGCCTTACCCTATGTGGGGTATTTGTCGGCACTCATATTGCTACTCTTCCTTGCCCAGGAATTTTTGATGCACGCCGACTCTTCCTACTGTTGTAGGATGTCTCCTCTGGTGAGATCCATGGGATTAGTTTCTCTCCAAGGGCTACAATTTGTTGTCTACGGTTGGTCCGTAATACATCCCCGCCTCCGTAAGGGGTTTTGTTAACCCGGTGTGTTTCTGTAACCTCGCTGTGAACATCTTGCCATCATGTCTCGGTGGACATGCGCCCCGTTGGGGGCAGGACACGGGGTCCGGTTTCTCCCTTCCTGTCCTGTGCATATTCTTAGTTCTCAAGGAGTGGCTCTTGTCTATGCCTTTCTGCCACTGGATCTGTGCTCCGCCCCTGATGTTTTTCTGGGTGTGAGTTCTTACTCCCAGCCTGGCACAGGTGCTTCTTTAGGTAGCATTACTGTGTGTGTATTCTTCTCGACGTTCTCCATTTTGGTAGATGGTGTCGGTCTTTGGCGGTGTAGACTTTTGGCGCCAGGCTTCTGTCTGTGCCTTCTCTCATTCCTTTATGGGTAGTCGTGTGGTCTATGTTTCCGCCTGTCTCAATGGAGACCAGGATTCTTCCCCCTCGGGGACCTGTTGTTTTTTCTGCATTCTTACCTGTTATGCAGCACACCAGTGCTGTGGTACCGCTTACATGAGTCCCCTATTTAGGATTTTGTCACTCCACGTACGTGTGGCAATATTCCTGCCTCTATGTGTGTATATCGTGGATTCTACACGCCACTGGAGTGCTGGCTAACTAAGTCTTTTTGCCTCAGTGACAGATATTCTTGCTTACTCTTCCTTCGGGATAGTGTCCTCTATGTGTTCATAGCTTTGCAGGTTCTCCACTCACTGCCAGGCCTTTTAATTCGTTTGGCTGCATGCCTACCTCCTGAGCTTTTTCTCAATGGTGGCTCCTCTGTCTCTGTTGGCACTAGGCTCTTGGTTCGGCCCTGCCACTGTTGTCACATGTCCTAGGGGGTGCACATTACGGTGTTTTTTCTTACACCAACAGGCCTCCTGCTGCTGCTCCTGTTCTTGGGTGGACAGTCTTCCGACTGGCCCCTGTTTCTTGTGGCTTCCACTGTGATGTGTGTTCAGGTGGTATGCTCTACCGTTGTCATGTTGTTTTGACCCTGGGAACTTCGTTCCTCTTGGATTATAGGGACCGGTGCTGGGATCCTTCTTTGAAGGTCTCACTGCATTGTTTCTTACGTTAGCACTGAACTTTCTAGTTCTGTTTTCCTTTCGTCTGTGTCTGGGCGACAGAGGTCTCACACCGTCCCTTGTCGGATTTGGTGTCTTTACCATCCCTTGTTCATGATCCTTAAGGTGGGTCATGGGTCTGATGTCCGTTGTCCTGGCATTGCGGTTTCCACCTTATTTCGTCAGCAGTTGACGAATATGTTCTCCTGGAACTTGGTGATTGTTTCGCAGACCCTCCTCCTACGGGGTATGGCTTTGGTATCTATTCTAAGTTAAGGAATCTGCGGCCTGATGTCTCTATCAGATGGAAGAGTTACGTACCTTCGGTAAAGATATATCTGGTAGAGACACAGTCTAGCTGCAGATTCCTTAACACCCGCCCCTCCTCCCCGCTCTGCGAAGGCCTTTTCATATGGTGATTTTCCACCTGACCCCCACCTTTCTGGTGGCCTTGGTCTTCCGGAGGTGTACTCTCACACCTCACTCTGGGTTAAGGTGTGTTCTCCTGCGTGGGGCCTTTCGGCCTTCCCTCCGTCCTGGTATTTGGTTGGTGACGTGTTTTCTCACCTTCCTTTGGCGCAGGTGGTGGTGTTCGACTTTTGTGCCCTTTGGCTCTCCACTCCCTCCACGTTGTTAGGTGGTTAAACTCTTACTTTTCACTGCCTTCTCATGTTGTGCCACCTGTGCTCTTCATGTGTGCAGTTTTTCTGTTTTTTATTCCCTCCCACCGCCTGTGTCTCCTTCTTTCTATGGCAGTCGGTTGGGTTGGGTTCTCTTTGGTGCTACAGTCTTTCAATCTCTGGAGGGTGTGTGTAGTGAACCTTCCTAGTCACTTGTCTTGCATCATGTTGCCTTGATATTGTGATCCTTTTCATTTCCCTCCTGTGGTGACTAGCTGTGCCTGGCTTGTCATATCTCGCTGTTGCCCCCTCGAAGTGGGGCATGACGGCAATTTGTTGCGCCCTTGCTTGTAGCAAGTGCTCTGAGAGCTCCCTTCAGTCCCTCCGGGTACTGGTTACTTTTCTACTTCCTGTTGTTTCTCAATCCAAATGATTATTCTCTAATTTTCATGTTACTTATCGTTGTTTTTTCAACAATGTTGCTCCTTTTTAACACACATTGTTCATATGCTGTCGCAGTTTTTTGCATGGCTCCGCGTTGTGGCGCGGAAAAGTCTCCTGTAGAAAACTGACGTCAGCACACTGGGAGTGGCTTATATGGCTCCATTGACATAATTTCTGTGGACGACGTTAGGACGGAGCCGGGCAACGCCACCTCCCGGCGCGCAGAGGTATTCTGGGGGAAAAAAGATTTTCCGGATCCAGTCTGACGCCTGGGGAGATATTCTAAGTTAAGGAATCTGCGGCTAGACTGTGTCTCTACCAGATATATCGTTACCAAAGGTAAGTAACTCTTCCATTAAGCATTTCAGGGGAACGCCCAAAACAAAAACATAATCAGTTAGAGCCAGTTTACTGACGCCACATGGGAAGGCCACGTCACACCACGCGTGCCGGGATCAAGGAGATGCACAAACAAAAACATGTTCCCGCGGCAAGTGGCAAGCACAGCCACAAATGAACTGAACCCTGATTTGATCACCAAGAGCCAAAGTTGTCGGAAAAAGTCCATGAGACACCCCATTAGGATACGAAAGGGGGGGAGGGCTCAACGGCTTATTAAAAATAAGTTCTGCCTCACTAATAAACATTTTTTTAGAAATTACCCTAAATATTTTTCTAGAAATTACCCTTATTCCCCTATACACTAAAGACGTATTCGCAGAGGTCACCTCCGACACCTCATCAGATCACGACTGGTAGGTTGATGGGAGCACACCCATATGGCAAAATACAGGTTCTCCAACCAGTAAGAACGTTTATGTAGTAAAACTGAGTTAACAAGCAACACAGTTCTTTCCAAACAGGTAGCCATAAAGACATCAAAGTGCACCAACACTGACATTTCATCCACTCCCACGACTTAAGGAAAAAGAGCATTGCTGAACTTACATCAATGAAAGGAGGACTAGCCTACGGGCCCTTAACAAGGAGTATGCCAAAAAACCTACAGCCCTCACGGAGGAGGGGAAAAGTGCATGGGTGCTCCATTTCAACGTACGGTCAAGCCCTTCCTTAACAGCGACCCCTCCAGGACCTAAAATGATGTACTATTACAAACTGGTCAGAAGGAACAAAGCCAACAGAGGAGCACAGGCGATTCCCACGGGATCCATACCAAGACCTACATTATCGCTGCAAGAGTTACGTATGATTGTGTGGTTATGTACGATCTGCCTATTATGGTTACTCCCACACTTGAGGTTTATTGAGGAACTGCTGAGTCAAACGAGGGTTACTGAAAGGGAACTACAGAGCCCATGCAGGGACCTCTCACATGTCACTTACAGTTATACTAACCAGAACTCCAACATCTTCCATGCACTACACAGTGCCCTTTTGCACAACACATAGTTCTAACACATGACCACAGTCTGCTCCCAAGCATCAGCCAAATCATGCTCTGTATGTTGGTTAATTCCAAATGCAGGATGAGCAAACAGACTTTACCCATCCCACGAAGTAGCCCCCAAGAAAGCAAAATGCCTTATCCACCTTTACTTATGTAGAATAAGGGCCAAGAGCCAGCCCAACAAGGTAGCACCGTGCAGGGTAGTTGTGAATGGGTCCTGATATGACACCAACCCAACATCTTTATACATCCTAACTGAACCCACTGATACCCAAATGTAAATAGAGACAGTCCGCAGACCATGTGCCTATAATTGTTCTTCCACTGAAATGTTTAATTAATCAAACTGTTCCTGGTTTGCCAAACTCCTCTTGTCTTCTTTTATTTAAAGGATATCAAACGCAAGTACCATTGCTACCTAGCCACAAAACAGCTGGTATAGGACGTGGTGGTGAGCAGCTGAACACGTAAGCTATCCAGCCAAGCTTCCCTGTCCTGGGGCAAGCCTAGGCAGTAGAGGGGGCATGAGTGACATGTACCTAGACCTGCCCGTATGGTCTGCCATTAACCCCAGGTCCCTCCTATGCTCGTCCGATTCACTGCTACTTGTTTGTGAATGGGACGAGGACAACGGAACCGGGAGTAATGACGATTACCGGTAAGTAATAGGGCATTAGCCTGGAACACCCAGGCAGCAGCTGACTGGTCTTCACACACGTCTGTCAGCCTTAGGCTGACCAGGGAATGCAAATGCCCACCCATGGCAAAAAGTGGTAGAATGGCACGAAAAAACATAAGCTGTACCAGTCTGATAGGCACTCAGATTCATGCAACTCTGTGTCTAAGCCAGACTGCAGGTTTTCCTAAAAACATTTTTCTGGCTAAAGTGAATGATGTTTATTCATGTAATTCAAGGACATGATTATCAGAGCAAAGTATAGCAGCTGACCAAGATCACACAATATAGAGTGTAAAGCTGTGACTTAGTCAATGTTTTCTTTACACTTCTGTCCCTCCATCCTTAAGTGCAGCTGTGGTTTAGAGAGGGCTTTAAAGCACATGTCTATTGCTGTCTCTGGAGGCTTTCCATAGATAAATGGAATATGAAAGAGCGCTGGGGTAAAAAATGAAAGTGTAGCAACTGTTTACCATGCTGCAGGGATAGCAAGATCTTGCATAAGAGAAAATTAAAGATAAAAAAAGTCTGCGTTCTCTCTTGCTGTGCTCTGCCTGATGACTGTATCTCTTTCTCCTACAGGATGGATAACTGCTCTCTCACTGGTTCATGCTGTGCGGACCTCGCCTCTTTCCTCAAAACAAACACATGTCTTACAGAGCTCAACCTGAGCTTTAATGAATTGGGGGACTCTGGAGTCAGAGAGCTGTGTGAGGGACTGGCACATCCACTGTGTACATTAAGGACCCTGAGGTAAGGATCAGCCTTCTCCTGGGTTATCACATGGAGAAGTCACAGCTTCATGTCAGATGGAGTCGGAGGCATTGACGTAATGTCTCTTCTCAGTGCATGTGGTGACATGCAGCGATGATGCAGCCCTTGTGCTCTTCATCAGCAGAGGAGGGCCATGTTGAGCTGCTCACCGCAGAGGACATCTGCCGATTTGCAAAAATTAAACATGGTTTTGTGGGTTTGCTTGATGCACCGTTTTGTTAGCTGACAACCCCCAAGGCTGTCTCTGTGCAAGATATTTGGGTTAGTTGAAACAGTTGCATAATCAGTAAGGGGATGAAGTATACACTGGAAAAACAGACAAATGTAAACTCAAGTGTCCCTGCACACGTTGACCAGCTATAAGATGTAGCCATTGTGTGACCTGAGTAAACAACAGTTGTACTAGGCGCCTATGTTCCTCTACCCGTAACTTGCATCCTTCACCCCTGATAGATGTGAAATATTGCAACTAATGGGTGTATGTAGTACAAATGCTGTCTTTTGCAGTCGCCAATGGCTGTCATGCCACAGTGTGGTGGTTGTCCACTTTCCCTGGAGTATGCACATCAATCTTTTGTTTACTCATCTGCGTCTGATCTGGCATGTATTTTCAGTCAGCGCTTTATCAGGCAACAAACCCTAGAGATTTATCCTATGTTCATTTTTTTTCTTAAACTCCTCCCATTTTACTTTAAGGAAAATGAGGTGCAATAAAAAAAAACATTGCGCTATTTAAAAATCTTCATAGACATGGTGGTCTGCGGTCCCCAGCAGACCACCATCCCAGTGATGACGGTGATTCCTAGTCAATTTGCAACCTACCTCATAAATATTCATGAGGTAGGTTGCATTGCAACCCACGACAAATGAGGTTTTGCAACTCTACCTATTAGTACATAGGTCAGTTCCCAAAACAAGAATGGATTCAGTACAATTCTGTGCATATTTTACAACCATTTTTACCAACTCCCAATCTTAGTCCATCTGGCCCCATGTCCCTTAATAACAGTGGTGTATATGCATTTATTAGTCCCTTACAAGTTTGAGAAATGATTTTGGTCTTCACTTTTTCAAACGTGTGGGTGACACCTCAATTCTTTTCTGTGTCAATAGGGGGCCGTGTGCTCTTCTACTGGGTTATTAGTTGTGAGAGGTTGAAGCCTCACTCAAGTAATAAATACAATCCTCATCAGGGTTAACCACAAATGGTCACTAAGTTAACCCATGCTTAGCCCTCTATATGACCACTTCCTGTGGGCATAACCCTAACCCTAGGACTCTAATTCCGTCCAAAACTAGATGGAGGAATCTGAAAAGTGGGGTCCACATCAGCGACTCCACCTTAGGGGTGGGGCTGGCTGGATGCGGACACACCTCCTAAACTTCCTAATTTTCCTGCCTGTCCTCCTGCCAAAAGAGGGGTCCGGACACATGGGTTGGCATCTTCCATTAACTGGAGAGGCCTGGGTTGCATTACAAAGGCAGCATGGCCTTTGAAGCTTCCCACCCTGGAAAGCAATTCCTGCTTGGGGAAAGTGTGAAACACCTCTGCCCAGAGCTGGCTTTGTTCTGGGCCCCTAGAGCGAAGGCTCTCATCTCAGCCAGTGGATGGCTGGTTGAGACAAGTTGGTAACCTCACTAGTAGTCTATAGGTTTTCAGAGGGCACCTCAAGGTCTCCTCTGGGTGCATTTATTAACAAGTCTGACACTGGCATCATTGGTTCCAAACTCTGGGGGTACAGTGAAGCCATCATGGAGCTGGGGAACTCGTAATGATGAGTGTCCAGCTCATGTACTCATTGTGTCTTCCCTGCGCACCTGATATACTTAAGGTTTTGCTTAGGTATCACAGAGACATAGCCACTCATGCAGATATGCCCACACATGGGGTATAGTGCACCCTGCCTTAGGGTGTTCTTACCTATACCACATGCAGTGCTTTGCAGGTATGGCACACAGGGATATGTCCATCAAAGGGTTACTGTGCACACCTTTATATGCCTTATTTTTGTTAAACATAGTTGTATTTTTTAAACATGCTGAGTGTGCAGCCCTCGTGCGTGATCCACCCTAGTTCACGCTTGCGTTGAAAACTTTAGACAATAGGACCGTGTTCGCGTTCCTTAAACGGGCGCACTGCATTAATTTGTAATTGATACTAATTTCCAGATTTCCAAAAGCTTAATTAATCAATGTACTCCAAAAATTTATTATGACTTCATTTATTTTTCAGATGATTAATCGCACGTGAGACAATGAGTCTTAAACTGCTACTTATGACTCAGATATGCTAATCCAAGCCTTTTTTGGGCACACCAAAAGACAAAAAACATCTTCAGAAGTGAATCGTATATTACCCAATGCATTTTGAGCTCTTAAGAGCTCTTCTTCAGGGGTTTCACTACAAATGAAAGAAATGTGTCAATAAATTGCAACTCTTAAATCATCGACGTTGTAATCCATCTCATGAATTACAACTAGCCAAAAATTCTGTAATGCTATGTTTTAAAAAAAAAAAAAAGTGCATGCCATGAGTCAATCACCCCTAATTCCAGCATCTTGCTGTCATCCGCATTCATGCTTTTCCTAACTTCGTCAAACTGCCTGTACATTTTATTTTTGAGAGGTAGGCTTTCCCTAGTGTCCACATCATGTGTGCACCAGGTTGTCTTGCCAGGAGTTCAAGAAAAAAGCTCAGCATACTGCCCAAGAATATGCCTGCAGTCAGTTTGCTTTTGGGCAGTGATGGTGTCTGATAAGATAACTCCCTCAACAGACCCATCTTTAAGCTTGTTGGGGAGGAAGTCAGGGAGAGGTCCACTTTCTTCTTTCTGATCCTTATCAGTGACCATGAGCATAGTCACATCAGCCCTGTCATAAGAGTCTAAGGCAGTTCACATGGATGACCATTGGGGGCTCCTGGAAGTGCCATGGTCCCCTAAGTAAGTGACCTCTCCTTTTCTCTCTATTTGTCCTGGAGGGCCCTAGGTACCACATGCTCCATTGCCCATACTTTCTGCACTGGTTGAAATTCAACCCATGCAACCTTTTGGTCAAACCATTGCTTCTGGAGCTCTTAGCTTGCCTCAGTGTTGTGGTTTGCTTTTTCAGTGTACTCAGCCATCCTGAAACGAAGGCCAAACACTTACAGGCACATGCATCAAAGCTTTTTGCGATGATCGCAAACGGAGCGAATCGCAAAAATCGGCCGTTTGCGATCGCAAAAATAGCTTTTGCGATGCATGAAACAACTTGCCACTCGCAATTTAAGAAATCGCTAATTTTTGTGATTTCTTAAATTGCGATTGCATTTAAGGAATCGCAAATTGCGATTCCTTAACTGCAATGCAAGATGCCTTTAAAAATAGCGATTTCGCTATTTGGGCCCGCTATTTACCGTGGAATCATACCACACGGTAAATAGCGAAAACTTTAAAAAATGCACTAAAGTGCATTTTTCAAAGTCGTAGGTTACACACACACATGTCCTTTGGACATGTGTGTGCGCAACATTTGTGCACAGATCGATTTCAGGGGTGCAACGGGGTGTCGTCTTGACACCCTTGCACCCTTGAAAATGCATTCTCAATTTGCGATTCTCTAATTGAGAATCGCAAATTGAGAATGTCTTCCCATTGATTCCTATAGGCCTCTTGGCCCATAGGAATGAATGGGGAGGTATTCCTTAATTGCGACTCGCAATTTGGGAGTTGCAATTAAGGAATGTTTAGAAATCGCTATTTTTTCCAGCAATTTCTACATGCATAGGCTTTTGCGATTCCTTAATTGCGATCCCTTAAAAATCGCAATTAAGGAATCGCAACAGCCAATATTGATGCATGTGCCTGTTAGTCTACTATGTCTAGTTTGGGTTATTTGAGAAGCTTCTCCCAACCTTCCCCCACCAGACTTAGAGGACCACGAAACAGGATGACCAAACAGAACCTCAAAGGGACTAAAGCCCGCACTTTTTGTGGCACCACTCTGTAGGCGAAATACGTACGTGGCATCAGGACATCCTCTCTCTTTCTGAGTTTTTCAGGGAGTTCCATAATCATACCATTCATGGTATTGTTGAACCTTTCAACAAGGCCATTGGTTTGTGGGTGATATTGGGTGGTGAACTTGTAAGTCACCCCACACTCAGTCCACATTGCTTATAGGTAAGCAGACATGAAATTAATACCTCTGTCTGAAACTACCTTCTAGGGGAAACCCACTTTTGTAAAAATACTTAAGAGGGCTCTGCCAACTGCATGAGCAGTGACAGTCCTAATGGGAATTGCCACAGGATACCTGGTGGCATGACACACTATCAACAGAATAAACCTGTTGCCTAAAGCTTTTTGGGGGCCAAGAGGACCAACAATGTCGATCCCTACCCTTTCAAAGGGAACCCCAACCACTGGAAGTGGAATTAAAGGGGCCTTTGATTTACTTCCTGTCTTGACACATGCCTGACAAGTAACACAGGTGTTACAGAATCTTTTACTTACTGTGATATGTTTAGCCACTAGAAGTAGGAAACTAAACTACTCCATGTTTTAGTCTGGCCAAGATACCCAGCTAGGGGGATGTCATGGTCCAAAGTGAGTAAAAATTCTCTATCCTGCTGAGGCACTCACACTTTCTTTGTGGCACCAGGTTTGCGATGTCTGGTCTTAGTGTATAGGGGTCCTTCCTCCCAGTAGGTCCTGTGGGAACCACTGACATCAAAGTTTCCTGTGCAGCAGCTTGCTGTCTCAGGCATCATCTTCATACAACTTTATTCGATTGGCAGGCAAATCATAAAAGCACAGAAGTAATAGTTTATTCAATAAAAATATAAAGCACAATATAATTACATAGTTTCATTAAAACATCATTAAATAAATAGGAGCAATAAATAAAGCAAAGAGGTAAATAGAAAGCAAAGATGGCGGCCCAGAATAAGTCTGTTCCAACTTTCATTTCTCATAGTTTCTCTCATAAATACTAGTGCATCAATTAACACCCTGCAGAATAGGTAGGGTGCATGTACACATTTTACATTTTCCTCCCTTTCTTTTTGGGTTTTAAAAATAGAAAATAGCTACATATGCTATGGTTTGATGACCTCATTTATCCATATCACTTTCATATTTTAAGCACTCCTCTTATAAAAGTTAAAACGGCGGCACAAATATCAATGGAGTCAAGCCATTAAAGATAGCTACAACTTTCTCTATAGGAATAGGGATGGCGATCCCTCAAGATCGATAACAGAAATTAGGATCACAAAGTTTTATAAAGTTCACAGAACAAAACAAAGTGCAGAGAGGATTGTTAGAATCCGGGTTCTCTGGTTGGCACAGGTAGGTACTTGTGAAAAGCAGGGAACCTTTCCTCTAGTCAGGGTAAGGGGTTACACTCCTAAAATAACCCCTGCTCACCCTCTAGGTAGCTTGGCGCGAGCAGACAAGGCTTATCTCAGAGCGTTATAGGTTAAGCATTTGTGAACACATACAGTAACCAAGTGACAACACTACAAATGGACACCACACAGGTTTTTATATTAAAAATAAGGATTCTTTATATAGAGTTACCACAAGACCATTAAACGACAAAAATACACAATACTGTTACTTAAGATGGTAGAAGTTTGCTTAGTCCTCTTAAGTTCTTAAATGCGACACTTTAAGTCAATGTACCTTAGAAGCGACACGCAGAGCAACGAAAGTGTTGCAACGATGCTGATGCGATGAAGTTTTTGGTGCAAAGAAATAAAGACGTGAAGATCTTCCAGATGCGTTACGCTTCTCCGATGTTGCGAGAAGACTCGACTCGATGCGTCACCTACAGCGGCGTCACCCCTTTACGCGATGCGATGACAGCGGCCTTGGCAGCGGCCCTCTTCTCCGACGTTTGCGAGACGCTTCCGCTCGATGCGATGCTGCAGCGGCGTCACCCCTTTACGCGATGTGACGACAGCAGCTCCGACGGCGGCACGCTTCTCCGTGGATGCGAGGCGCTTTTCTTGATGCGGTGCAATGCGACAACTACGATGGCTGCGATGGCGACACGCTTCTTCCTCGATGCGAGACTCTTCTCTTGATGCGGTGCAATGCGTCAGCTACCATGGCTGCGATGGCGACACGCTTCTTCGGCGTTGCGAGACACTTCCCGAATGATGCAAGACACTTCCGCTCGATACGATGCTGCAGCGGCGACACCCTTTGCGAGATGCGACGACAGCAGTTCCGACAGCGGCACGCTTCTCCTTCTTGAGTCGCGCTTCCAGCTCCTTGCGACACGTAGTCCCTCAGAAGGCCCAACAACAGCGGCAGGCACTTCCAAAAGACTCTGGGGAGCTGGGGGGTGAAGTCCACTGGTCCTGGGACTTCGTTCAGGGGGCAAGCTCAGTACAAGCCCTTGGAGATCTTTTAAGCACAAGTTGAAATAAAGTCTTTGTAGTCTTTCTCCTCTCCTTTCAGCAGCAAGGCAACCACTGCAGGCCAATCCCCCAGGTCAGGGACAGTACTCCTCCTTACAACTTTCCCAGTTCCTTCTCCTCTGGCAGAGGTTCTTCTTGTCAAGCAGGATCTAATTTCTTGGGAGCAGGGTCCCAATACTTTTACCCCTAATTCCTTTGTTCCTCTGGGGTAGAGGGGCCTTTGCCCAGTCCAAACCAGTTCTTGAGCACTTTGTTGACATGACTCTGCCTTTCTATTCAGGGTGCAGGGCAGAGACATCAGCCGCTCCACAGGAGGTGGAGCCAGCATTGTGGTGGCAGAGCACAGCCCTATTCAGAGTCCAGGTGCACTCCTCCCACCCATCTGGATGTCAATCTCTCCATTCACCACCAGGCTACCTAGCCCTGCCCCTCTGGGTTTCCCCAGCCCTGTCACTCACACAAACCAGACAGGCAGATACACATCATAGCAGAGGCGGGCTGAAATGGTTAGGCAAGCAAATACCAACTTTCTAAATGTGGTATTTGCAAACACAGAATATTAAAATAAACTTTACTAAAAGATGTATTTTATTATTCTGAGTTCAGGCATACTAAACTCGATTTTCTACCATGGTCCCTGGGTCTGTTAGGATCATAGGATGTAACAATTCTAACAGCCCATTCTGGCCTATGGAGAACAGGTAGCCTTACAATAGTGAAAAACGAAAATGGCTGTAATTCACTATTAGGACATGCCACACACATCAGGGCGTGTCCTACCTTATGCTTACAATGCACCCTGCCCTTGGGCCTACCATAGGGGTTACTAATATGAAGTTAAGGGAAGGTTTAGGGACTGGGAAGTGGGTGCACTTGCCCAGTCAGCATGACAGTACCAGACTGCACGCAGGTTCTGCAATGGCAGACCTTAGACACATTTTACTAGGCCGCTTCTGTGGGTGGCACAACCAGTGCTGCAAGCCCACCAGCAGCATTTGTATTTACAAGCCCTGGGCACTCCTGGTGCACTTTACTGGGGTCTGACAGTAAACCAAATAAGCCAATCATGGAATCCAACCAACATATACATTTTAAATGGGGAGCACTTGCACTGTGGCACTGGTTGGCAGTGGCACAGTGCTCTGAGCAGCTAACACCAGCAAAACACATGAGGCACAGCGACAAAAAGTGGAAGGGAGACTCACACCAAGGTGCCAGGTCTAACACGGATGTTTTGCCAAGTTGTCCCTAGGACATGGCGAGAGATTATCAGACCATCCACCCTGGTTAGGAAAAGCTACCAAGCAGTTCACCGTACCCAAACCGAACATAGTTTGGTAAAATCTATATTGTGAGTCCAAAAAAGTATAGATGAGATTGCGGCTGGTTTGTGGAGGAACTAGCATTGCCCATACTCTGAGATCTTTGCTGACTCAATAGCTGGTGGTGGTATGTGCTCAATTCTACCCAATTCAATGAAACAAAATTCAAATAACCAAACCAATGGATCCTCTAAGCACTGGACATGGAAAGACCGTCCATATTAATAGATCTTGAAAAGTCTAGCTCCGGTAATAACAGATTTTGGCCCATAGCAACAAAGGGGTGAGACCAAATCTATCCTCAATGCACTCCAAGCCCAGTTCCGAGTGACAAAAAGGCGTTGATGCAATCTTGGGAACCATCAGGAGATTTTTAATAAATGTATTCCCCACTGATTGAAGCCACTGGTCCTGGGACTTCGTTCAGGGGGCAAGCTCAGTACAAGCCCTTGGAGATCTTTTAAGCACAAGTTGAAATAAAGTCTTTGTAGTCTTTCTCCTCTCCTTTCAGCAGCAAGGCAACCACTGCAGGCCAATCCCCCAGGTCAGGGACAGTACTCCTCCTTACAACTTTCCCAGTTCCTTCTCCTCTGGCAGAGGTTCTTCTTGTCAAGCAGGATCTAATTTCTTGGGAGCAGGGTCCCAATACTTTTACCCCTAATTCCTTTGTTCCTCTGGGGTAGAGGGGCCTTTGCCCAGTCCAAACCAGTTCTTGAGCACTTTGTTGACATGACTCTGCCTTTCTATTCAGGGTGCAGGGCAGAGACATCAGCTGCTCCACAGGAGGTGGAGCCAGCATTGTGGTGGCAGAGCACAGCCCTATTCAGAGTCCAGGTGCACTCCTCCCACCCATCTGGATGTCAATCTCTCCATTCACCACCAGGCTACCTAGCCCTGTCACTCACACAAACCAGACAGGCAGATACACATCATAGCATAGGCTGGCTGAAATGGTTAGGCAAGCAAATACCAACTTTCTAAAAGTGGTATTTGCAAACACAGAATATTAAAATAAACTTTACTAAAAGATGTATTTTATTATTCTGAGTTCAGGCATACTAAACTCGATTTTCTACCATGGTCCCTGGGTCTGTTAGGATCATAGGATGTAACAATTCTAACAGCCCATTCTGGCCTATGGAGAACAGGTAGCCTTACAATAGTGAAAAACGAAAATGGCTGTAATTCACTATTAGGACATGCCACGCACATCAGGGCGTGTCCTACCTTATGCTTACAATGCACCCTGCCCTTGGGCCTACCATAGGGGTTACTAATATGAAGTTAAGGGAAGGTTTAGGGACTGGGAAGTGGGTGCACTTGCCCAGTCAGCATGACAGTACCAGACTGCACGCAGGTTCTGCAATGGCAGACCTTAGACACATTTTACTAGGCCGCTTCTGTGGGTGGCACAACCAGTGCTGCAAGCCCACCAGCAGCATTTGTATTTACAAGCCCTGGGCACTCCTGGTGCACTTTACTGGGGTCTGACAGTAAACCAAATAAGCCAATCATGGAATCCAACCAACATATACATTTTAAATGGGGAGCACTTGCACTGTGGCACTGGTTGGCAGTGGCACAGTGCTCTGAGCAGCTAACACCAGCAAAACACATGAGGCACAGCGACAAAAAGTGGAAGGGAGACTCACACCAAGGTGCCAGGTCTAACACGGATGTTTTGCCAAGTTGTCCCTAGGACATGGCGAGAGATTATCAGACCATCCACCCTGGTTAGGAAAAGCTACCAAGCAGTTCACCGTACCCAAACCGAACATAGTTTGGTAAAATCTATATTGTGAGTCCAAAAAAGTATAGATGAGATTGCGGCTGGTTTGTGGAGGAACTAGCATTGCCCATACTCTGAGATCTTTGCTGACTCAATAGCTGGTGGTGGTATGTGCTCAATTCTACCCAATTCAATGAAACAAAATTCAAATAACCAAACCAATGGATCCTCTAAGCACTGGACATGGAAAGACCGTCCATATTAATAGATCTTGAAAAGTCTAGCTCCGGTAATAACAGATTTTGGCCCATAGCAACAAAGGGGTGAGACCAAATCTATCCTCAATGCACTCCAAGCCCAGTTCCGAGTGACAAAAAGGCGTTGATGCAATCTTGGGAACCATCAGGAGATTTTTAATAAATGTATTCCCCACTGATTGAAGCCACTGGTCCTGGGACTTCGTTCAGGGGGCAAGCTCAGTACAAGCCCTTGGAGATCTTTTAAGCACAAGTTGAAATAAAGTCTTTGTAGTCTTTCTCCTCTCCTTTCAGCAGCAAGGCAACCACTGCAGGCCAATCCCCCAGGTCAGGGACAGTACTCCTCCTTACAACTTTCCCAGTTCCTTCTCCTCTGGCAGAGGTTCTTCTTGTCAAGCAGGATCTAATTTCTTGGGAGCAGGGTCCCAATACTTTTACCCCTAATTCCTTTGTTCCTCTGGGGTAGAGGGGCCTTTGCCCAGTCCAAACCAGTTCTTGAGCACTTTGTTGACATGACTCTGCCTTTCTATTCAGGGTGCAGGGCAGAGACATCAGCTGCTCCACAGGAGGTGGAGCCAGCATTGTGGTGGCAGAGCACAGCCCTATTCAGAGTCCAGGTGCACTCCTCCCACCCATCTGGATGTCAATCTCTCCATTCACCACCAGGCTACCTAGCCCTGTCACTCACACAAACCAGACAGGCAGATACACATCATAGCATAGGCTGGCTGAAATGGTTAGGCAAGCAAATACCAACTTTCTAAAAGTGGTATTTGCAAACACAGAATATTAAAATAAACTTTACTAAAAGATGTATTTTATTATTCTGAGTTCAGGCATACTAAACTCGATTTTCTACCATGGTCCCTGGGTCTGTTAGGATCATAGGATGTAACAATTCTAACAGCCCATTCTGGCCTATGGAGAACAGGTAGCCTTACAATAGTGAAAAACGAAAATGGCTGTAATTCACTATTAGGACATGCCACGCACATCAGGGCTTGTCCTACCTTATGCTTACAATGTACCCTGCCCTTGGGCCTACTATAGGGGTGACTAATTAAAGTTAAGGGAAGGTTTAGGGACTGGGAAGTGGGTGCACTTGCCCAGTCAGCATGACAGTACCAGACTGCACGCAGGTTCTGCAATGGCAGACCTTAGACACATTTTACTAGGCCGCTTCTGCGGGTGGCACAACCAGTGCTGCAAGCCCACCAGCAGCATTTGTATTTACAAGCCCTGGGCACTCCTGGTGCACTTTACTGGGGTCTGATAGTAAACCAAATAAGCCAATCATGGAATCCAACCAACATATACATTTTAAATAGGGAGCACTTGCACTGTGGCACTGGTTGGCAGTGGCACTGTGCTCTGAGCAGCTAACACCAGCAAAACACATGAGGCACAGCGACACAAAGTGGAAGGGAGACTCACGCCAAGGTGCCAGGTCTAACGCGTGTCCCCTCCAACTAAAAAGTGGGGAGAACTACCCTACCCCAGGGAGTTCCTCATCACTAAGGCGGAAAAATCTGGACAGACCGTCAGCATTGGCGTGATCTGTACCAGGGCGATGTTCCACCGTGAAATCCATACCCTGTGGGGAAGTGGACCACCTCAACAGCTTTGGATTCTCACCCCTCATATGCATGAACCATGTGAGGGGCCTGTGGTCTGTCTGAACCCGGAAGTGAGACCCAAACAGGTAGGGTCTTAGCTTCTTCAGCGTCCAGACCACAGTAAATGCCTCACGCTCAATAGCACTCCACCTCTGTTCCCGTGGAAGTAACCTCCTGCTAAGAAAGGCTACAGGTTGATCTAGGCCCTTTTCATTAATCTGTGAAAGAACAGCCCCCACACCATGCTCTGAAGCGTCTGTCTGAACGATAAACTCTTTGGAGAAGTTGGGAGCCAAAAGCATGGGCACCGTGCACATAGCAGCTTTCAGGGCCTCAAAAGATTTCTGACAGGTGTCAGTCCAAATCACTTTCCTGGGTTGCTTCCTTGAAGTCAGCGCTGTCAAGGGGGCAACAATGTTGCCATACCCCTTGACAAACCTCCTGTAGTACTTGGTGAGACCTAGGAATGCTCTTACGTCTGTCTGGGTTTTGGGCAACTCCCAATTCAGGATAGTTTCTATCTTGGGTTGAAGGGGTGCCACCTGGCCTCTCCAATCTTGGTGCCCCAAGTACACCACTGAACCCTGCCCGATCTGGCACTTACTCGCCTTGATCGTGAGGCCTGCCCTCCGCAGCGCCATCAACACTTCCCAGAGGTGGCGCAGGTGTTCCTCCCACGTGGAGCTGAACACTGCGATGTCATCCAGGTAGGCGGCACTGAACGAATCCAGCCCAACTAACACCTGGTTGACCAACCTCTGGAAGGTGGCAGGGGCATTCTTCATCCCAAAGGGCATAACCCGGAACTGGTAATGCCCATCAGGGGTGGAAAATGCTGACCTCTCTTTGGCCCCATCGGTCAAGGCGATCTGCCAATACCCAGACGTCAAATCAAACGTGCTGAGGTAGTTGGCAGCCCCTAGCCGATCTATGAGCTCATCAGCTCTGGGGATGGGGTGTGCGTCAGTCCTGGTGACCGAATTGAGTCCCCTGTAGTCCACACAGAACCGGAGTTCGGGTGTGGCTCCCGGCGCTGCAGCCTTTGGGACCAAGACCACTGGGCTGGCCCAAGGACTGCTTGAGGACTCAATTACCCCAAGGGCAAACATCTTGGAGACCTCCTCCTTGATGCAGGCCCTTACCCTGTCAGTCACCCTGTAGGCCTTGTGCCGCACAGGTGTACTATCCCCAGTGTCCACATCATGGACACACCAATCAGTGACACCGGGAATCAGGGAAAACAGGTCAGAGAATTGTCCCAGTAACTGGCGACAATCGTTCTGTTGCTCAGGGGTCAGGGTGGAAGAGAGGATGACACCATCCACTGACCCATCTTGCTCCTTGGCTGACATGAGGTCAGGAAGAGGCTCGGTCTCCTCCTCCATCCCAGCATCTGTCACTAAGAGCATGCCCACTTGGGACCTCTCCAAGTGGGGCTTGAGGCGGTTGACATGAAGGACCCTCAAGGGGTTCCTTGGAGACCGCAAGTTCACCAAATAGGTGACAGGGCTCTTGAGCTCCACAACCTCAAAGGGACCGGTCCACGTATCCTGGAGCACACAGCGCTCCACTGGGGCCAAGACCCATACCTTCTGTCCAGGATGAAGCTCTACCAGAGTGGCATTCTGGTCGTACCACCGCTTCATCTCCTCCTGGCTGGCTTCCAGGTTTGCCTCAGCAAGTTCCCTGAAACGCCTAGTCTGGTTTCTGAAGGCCAGCATGTAGCTATATACATTCTGGGGAGGTTTCCTGGGAGATTGCTCCCAGCCTTCCTTGACCAGACTTAGAGGTCCTCTCACTGGGTGTCCGTACAGAAGCTCAAAGGGGCTGAACCCTAGAGACTTCTGTGGCACCTCTCTGTAAGCAAAGAGAAGGCATGGTAAGAGGACGTCCCACTTACGCCTCATGGGTTCCTCAAGACCCATTATCATGCCCTTTAGGGTTCGGTTGAATCTCTCAACCAACCCGTTTCCTTGGGGGTGGTAAGGTGTGGTGAACTTGTAGGTTACAGCACACTCTTGCCAAAGGGATTTCATATATCTAGATATGAAATTTGTACCCCGGTCAGACACCACCTCTAGAGGGAATCCCACTCGGGAGAAAATTCCCATCAGCGCACGTCCCACCACGGGGGCCGTCACTGTCCTCAGAGGGATGGCCTCCGGGTACCGGGTGGCATGGTCCACCAGGACCAGGATAAACCTATTGCCCATCGCTGTCCTGGGGTCCAGTGGCCCTACAATGTCAATCTCCACTCGCTGGAATGGGGTACCGACCACAGGGAAGGGCTAGAGTGGAGCCTTCTGCTTCCTTCCACTCTTCCCACTTGCCTGGCAAGTCTGGCAGGTCCTGCAGTGAGTGTCTGAACTACTGCGCATTTGGGGCCAAAAGAAGTGGGTGACAAGCCTTTCAAAGGTCTTGTCCTGCCCCAAATGTCCTGCTAATGGCACATCGTGAGCCAGCCCCAGTAGGAAGGCTCTGAAGCGCTGGGGTACCACCAGCACACGGGCTGACCCAGGCTCAGCAACCTTAGGCTCAGAATACAGGTGGTCGTTCTCCCAGTAAATGAAATGTGTTCCAGACTGATCACCGTTGGCCTGGTCTGCAGCCTGCTGCCGCATACCCACGAGAGAAGGGCACTCTTTCTGCTCCCTGCAGAATTCCTCCCTGGAGGGTCCTCCTTCTTGCTGCCAATGGGTCAGCTCAGGCAGGTCCCCCAGTTCAGCTATCTGTTCCCCTGTAGGTTCCAGGGCATCCCCCTCAAGGTCTGCTTTCTCCTGGACCATGGGAACTTCAGGGGCCGGTTTCCCGCGCCCCCTGCCTCTTCTCCCTAAGGCCGGTTTCTGGGCCTCCCTCTCAGGCTCCAGGTCCTCTTGAGCACCTCTACTCGCTGTCATGGACCGTGTGGTGACACACGCCCAATCTGGCATACCCAACATCTCCAGGTGAGCACTCTGCTCCACCTTAGCCCAAGGTGAGCTCTCCAGATCGTTCCCTAACAGACAGTCTACAGGCATGGCGGGCCTCACAGCTACCTGAAGAGTACCAGAGAACCCCCCCCCCCCACTCAAAGGGAACCTGAGCCACTGGGCAGTGACTCTCGGTGTTGTCGGCGGCAACAACCGGATAGAATGCTCCTGGGACAACCTGCTCCTGAGACACCAGGTGGCGCTTGACAGCCGTCACACTGGCTCCTGTGTCTCTGAGAGCTTCCACCCTATGGCCATTTATGGTCACCCACTGCCTGTATTTTTTTGTGTTCTCAGGCAGCTGGGTTTTGGGGACCACTTCACGGTCTCCTAATGAGACCAGGGACATATCTACTGAACCCCACCCACCTTGGACACCCATCTCTCCACCCATGGCTACACTAGCCGTCTGCCGGGGGTTGCACCAGGGGGTGCTGGTTTACCAAACTGGCGACACTTGGGATCATTGGCAAAATGACCCAGCTCACCACATCTGTAACAGGTTGGGGGCCCTCTTTAAACAGGGGTACCTGTCGGGCCCCAGTCGGTTTCTGGGGTGGGGGAGGCTGAGAACATTACCCTTGGGGATTACTGTGGGGCCTCCTCTGGAACTCCCTCTGTTTATCCTTGTCCCCCCCGGTCTTCTGCTGGGGACCCTGCCCACCTTTGGCGGAGTCTCCCACGGGACCCTTGTGGACCCTGGTACTGACCCAGCAGTCCGCCTCCTCAGCAAGCTTCCTAGGGTTAGTCAGCCTACTATCAATCAGGTTCTGGCGTAGCTCAGGAAAACAATTACTGGACAAGTGCTTCCATGCCATTAAATCAAGAAGCCCTTGAAAATGATCAACCTTGCTACCCTTCACCCAACCATCCAGTGCTCTGCAAAAAAAAGTCACATACTCCACATACGTACTATTGGGAATCTTAGTGCAACCCCTGAACCTCTGTCTCTACATTTCCCATAACCCATACCTAGCCATTAAAGCATCCTTCATATGGGGGTAAGAGTTATACACATCTGAGGGCACATCTTGAAGTGTGTCCCACCCTTCACTCAAGAACCGCCCCCACAACCCCGCTCCCCAATCCTTCTCAGGGACCCGGTGGGAGGACATGGCTACTTCGTAGGCTTTGAACCACTGCCCTATGTCATCATTTTAAAAAAATTCCTTCACTACATCTTTGGGTATGTACACTCTGGACTCTACCTGCACTGGGGGTGTGCTGCCACCAGAGGGAGTGCTTCCCAAGCCCTGGGCTTTCAACTCCAGCTCCCTCATTTTCATCTCATGCTCCATTTGGCTTTTTCTCTTCCATTTCCAGCCTTTTTTGTTCCATTGCCAGTTGTCCATTTAGTTTCGCCATCTCTATCTCATGAGCTCTGGTTTCCTTCCTGTCTGCCAACTCCTCTGGAGATAAACTTTTACTAGAAACACTGCTACCTGCAGGGGAAGGGGTTCTCCTTCCTCTTGGCCCCACTGGCCCATCCAGCTGCTCATCTGCATTCTCATCATCAGTGGCATTCCTTGCTTCTACCCAGGCTCTCAGCGCCTTGTAGAACTCTGCCTTGTTTTTACATCCAGTTGTAGAAACATTAAATTTCTTGCAGAAGAATTTCAGCTGCTTGGCAGTGTAGCTATCTAATTTCTCTTCTTCCCATTCAAATTCAGTATTAACAGAGATTATGGATACTGCTTTCTCCACCATGGTTAAGCTTGGCAGTGCTCAAAAATAGAGAGTCCCAAAAGAAATCTACCAACAAGTATTGGTTGCGTTTAAGGTCTGCACTCACTACGTAGTGTTCACCACTTACTGTACATGAGTCACAAATGCAAGTCCAGAATCCTCACCGCTGACCACCAATGTTAGAATCCGAGTTCTCTGGTTGGCACAGGTAGGTACTTGTGAAAAGCAGGGAACCTTTCCTCTAGTCAGGGTAAGGGGTTACACTCCTAGAATAACCCCTGCTCACCCTCTAGGTAGCTTGGCGCGAGCAGACAAGGCTTATCTCAGAGCGTTATAGGTTAAGCATTTGTAAACACATACAGTAACCAAGTGACAACACTACAAATGGACACCACACAGGTTTTTATATTAAAAATAAGGATTCTTTATATAGAGTTACCGCAAGACCATTAAACGTCAAAAATACACAATACTGTTACTTAAGATGGTAGAAGTTTGCTTAGTCCTCTTAAGTTCTTAAATGCGACACTTTAAGTCAATGTACCTTAGATGCGACACGCAGAGCAACGAAAGTGTTGCAACGATGCTGATGCGATGAAGTTTTTGGTGCAAAGAAATAAAGACGTGAAGATCTTCCAGATGCGTTACGCGACTCCGATGTTGCGAGAAGACTCGACTCGATGCGTCAGCTACAGCGGCGTCACCCCTTTACGCGATGCGACGACAGCAGCTCCGACGGCGGCACGCTTCTCCGTGGATGCGAGGCGCTTTTCTTGATGCGGTGCAATGCGACAACTACGATGGCTGCGATGGCGACACACTTCTTCCTCGATGCGAGACTCTTCTCTTGATGCGGTGCAATGCGTCAGCTACGATGGCTGCGATGGCGACACGCTTCTTCGGCGTTGCGAGACACTTCCGCAATGATGCGAGACGCTTCCGCTCGATGCGATGCTGCAGCGGCGACACCCTTTGCGAGATGCGACGACAGCAGTTCCGACGGCGGCACGCTTCTCCTTCTTGAGTCGCGCTTCCAGCTCCTTGCGACACGCAGTCCCTCAGAAGGCCCAACAACAGCAGCAGGCACTTCCAAAAGACTCTTGGGAGCTGGGGGGTGAAGTCCACTGGTCCTGGGACTTCGTTCAGGGGCAAGCTCAGTACAAGCCCTCGGAGATCTTTTAAGCACAAGTTGAAATAAAGTCTTTGTAGTCTTTCTCCTCTCCTTTCAGCAGCAAGGCAACCACTGCAGGCCAATCCCCCAGGTCAGGGACAGTACTCCTCCTTACAGCTTTCCCAGTTCCTTCTCCTCAGGCAGAGGTTCTTCTTGTCAAGCAGGATCTAATTTCTTGGGAGCAGGGTCCCAATACTTATACCCCTAATTCCTTTGTTCCTCTAGGGTAGAGGGGCCTTTGCCCAGTCCAAACCAGTTCTTGAGCACTTTGTTGACATGACTCTGCCTTTCTATTCAGGGTGCAGGGCAGAGACACCAGCCGCTCCACAGGAGGTGGAGCCAGCATTGTGGTGGCAGAGCACAGCCCTATTCAGAGTCCAGGTGCACTCCTCCCACCCATCTGGATGTCAATCTCTCCATTCACCACCAGGCTACCTAGCCCTGCCCCTCTGGGTTTCCCCAGCCCTGTCACTCACACAAACCAGACAGGCAGATACACATCATAGCAGAGGCGGGCTGAAATGGTTAGGCAAGCAAATACCAACTTTCTAAATGTGGTATTTGCAAACACAGAATATTAAAATAAACTTTACTAAAAGATGTATTTTATTATTCTGAGTTCAGGCATACTAAACTCGATTTTCTACCATGGTCCCTGGGTCTGTTAGGATCATAGGATGTAACAATTCTAACAGCCCATTCTGGCCTATGGAGAACAGGTAGCCTTACAATAGTGAAAAACGAAAATGGCTGTAATTCACTATTAGGACATGCCACACACATCAGGGCTTGTCCTACCTTATGCTTACAATGCACCCTGCCCTTGGGCCTACCATAGGGGTTACTAATATGAAGTTAAGGGAAGGTTTAGGGACTGGGAAGTGGGTGCACTTGCCCAGTCAGCATGACAGTACCAGACTGCACGCAGGTTCTGCAATGGCAGACCTTAGACACATTTTACTAGGCCGCTTCTGTGGGTGGCACAACCAGTGCTGCAAACCCACCAGCAGCATTTGTATTTACAAGCCCTGGGCACTCCTGGTGCACTTTACTGGGGTCTGACAGTAAACCAAATAAGCCAATCATGGAATCCAACCAACATATACATTTTAAATGGGGAGCACTTGCACTGTGGCACTGGTTGGCAGTGGCACAGTGCTCTGAGCAGCTAACACCAGCAAAGCACATGAGGCACAGCAACAAAAAGTGGAAGGGAGACTCACACCAAGGTGCCAGGTCTAACACGGATGTTTTGCCAAGTTGTCCCTAGGACATGGCGAGAGATTATCAGACCATCCACCCTGGTTAGGAAAAGCTACCAAGCAGTTCACCGTACCCAAACCGAACATAGTTTGGTAAAATCTATATTGTGAGTCCAAAAAAGTATAGATGAGATTGCGGCTGGTTTGTGGAGGAACTAGCATTGCCCATACTCTGAGATCTTTGCTGACTCAATAGCTGGTGGTGGTATGTGCTCAATTCTACCCAATTCAATGAAACAAAATTCAAATAACCAAACCAATGGATCCTCTAAGCACTGGGCATGGAAAGACCGTCCATATTAATAGATCTTGAAAAGTCTAGCTCCGGTAAAAACAGATTTTGGCCCATAGCAACAAAGGGGTGAGACCAAATCTATCCTCAATGCACTCCAAGCCCAGTTCCGAGTGACAAAAAGGCGTTGATGCAATCTTGGGAACCATCAGGAGATTTTTAATAAATGTATTCTCCACTGATTGAAGCCTTCCCCAGTTACAATAACCCCACACTCCAGCCTCTTAGGTAGCGATTGAAAGGCATTTTGCTTTGTAAAGTGTGGTCATTTGTTTTTTACCAGGCATCTGGCCCAATTTAGCTGCAAAGCGTAAGAGGGCCTCCATTGGCTTATCGTCTGCTGTGCCCTTAAAGTCAATAGAGGCTCCTATAATAAATGTGCTTCTGTCTCAGGCTTTCAAGAGTGGGACAGGTTTTTTGTCCCTGGCAAAGATCTTCCCTAGTGGGCCCCCTAGATCTAGGAGCTCTGCCGTGTAAGGCCCACGTTCCTGAGGTCTTGGGGAGAGGGGACCTGAGCTTCTGTCTTTGTGGAAGTTGGTTGCCCAGCCTTCCTGCCTTTTCTGTTGGAGGGTTCTTTGGCCATTATTACAGGCTGGAAGACCTCTTTTTCACACCAGGCTTTGCTTTGTGCTCTTGTTTTAACACATTTAGTGAATTGTAAATACATATTGGGCTCCAAAGGCGTTAGGCAGTCTACTGCAGCCCGTATGTGCAGTGGCCCCAGCCATTCAGGGGCCTTTATTCACCCAAAGGCCAATTACTGTCTGTATGTTATGGGAGAATTGGGCCATTCATCATGTTTTGCAGGAGGGCCCATTATTTTGTTTTATGCCACTGCTGGGCTCTCATCTCTACTAGCAGTAAACACACAGCATCAGTACCTGAAAGAGAAAGCATTGAGGAAATGGTAAATACACACTGGACTCTCCTCTGTACTGATGATGAGTGCAGTACCTACAACATAGAACAAGGAAAAATGGAGGGACGGGTGAATAGATTGGCCTATGCACTAGTGATAGACACAGCATCTATAACTTGGAGTGAGATCACAGCAAGGGAGTGGTTAATAGATGCTGACCTATGCTGACCTCTGCCTCGGCACTAGCGACAGCCGCAGCATCTATAACACAGAATGAGATCACAAGAAGGTATGTTGAATAGAGTCTGGCCTCTACACTAGTGATAGACACAACATCTATAACACAGAATGAGATCACAAGGAGGGAATGGTGAATAGAATGCCCTCTGCACTAGTGACAGACACAACATCTACAACACAGAATGAGATCACAAGGAGGAAATGGTGAATAGAATAGCCTCTGCACTAGTGATAGAAACAACATCTAGAACCAGAATGAGATCACAAGGAAGAAATTGTGAATAGAATGGCCTCCGCACTAGTGATAGAAACAACATCTAGAACCAAAATGAGATCACAAGGAGGGAATGGTGAATAGAATGGCCCCTGCACTAGATATAGACACAACATCTAGAACACAGAATGAGATCACAAGGAGGAAATGGTGAATAGAATGGCCTCCGCACTAGTGATAGAAACAACATCTAGAACCAGAATGAGATCACAAGGAGGGAATGGTGAATAGAATGGCCTCTGCATTAGTGATAGACACAGCATCTATAACACAGAATGAGATCACAAGGAGGGAATGGTGAATAGAATGGCCTCTGCACTAGTGATAGAAACATCTAGAACCACAATGAGATCACAAGGAGGGAATGGTGAATAGAATGGCCTCTGCACTAGTGATAGAGCCAGCATCTATTACACAGAATGAGATCACAAGGAGGGAATAGAGAATAGAATGGGCTCTGCTCTAGTTATAGAGCCAGCATCTATAACACAGAATGAGATCACAAGGGGGGAATGGTGAATAGAATGGCCTCTGCACTAACGATGGACACAATACCCTTTGGTATCGCTTTGTTCGCCCTAAGTTAGCAGGGTATGCTCAGACGTGGGTCCCTTGCTCACTTTGCCACTGGATTCAAGATAGCCTGGCTGACGAGGATTATGAACCCGAAACCGGTCCCAGGATGCTTGTTTCCGGTCCAGGGAAGACATGGCTTGGCAGTTCGGGCTGTACTGTTCCCATAAGGCACAGGGTCAGACTGATTTGCATATGGCCATGTCTGAACTGGGGTGGTGGAGTGAGCTAAAGAATGATGATGGATTAAACCCAGATCAGTTGACTGGGGGTGAGTGTTTGATTTGCTCTTACGCTCCGTCCATCATCCCCTTTGGTATCGCTTTGTTTGCTCTAAGTTGGCAGGGTATGCCCAGATGTGGGTCCGTTGCTCACTTTGCCACTGGATTCAAGATAGCCTGGCTGACGAGGGTTATGAACCCGAAACCGGTCCCAGGATGCTTGTTTCCGGTCCAGGGAAGACATGGCTTGGCAGTTCGGGCTGGACTGTTCCCATGAGGCACAGGGTCAGACTGATTTGCATATGGCCATGTCTGAACTGGGGTGGTGGAGTGAGCTAAAGAATGATGATGGATTAAACCCAGATCAGTTGACTAGGGGTGAGTGTTTGATTTGCTCTTACGCTCCATCCATCATCCCCTTTGGTATCGCTTTGTTCGCCCTAAATTGGCAGGGTATGCCCAGACGTGGGTCCCTTGCTCACCTTGCCACTGGATTCAAGATAGCCTGGCTGACGAGGGTTATGAACCCGAAACCGGTCCCAGGATGCTTGTTTCCGGTCCAGGGAAGACATGGCTTGGCAGTTCGGGCTGGACTGTTCCCATGAGGCCATGTCTGAACTGGGGTGGTGGAGTGAGCTAAAGAATGATGATGGGTTAAACCCAGATCAGTTGACTGGGGGTGAGTGTTTGATTTCCTCTTACGCTCTGTCCATCATCCCCTTTGGTATCGCTTTGTTCGCCCTAAGTTGGCAGGGTATGCCCAGACGTGGGTCCCTTGCTCACTTTGCCACTGGATTCAAGATGACCTGGCTGACGAGGGTTATGAACCCAAAACTGGTCCCAGGATGCTTGTTGTCGGTCCAGGGAATACATGGCTTGGCAGTTTGGGCTGGACTGTTCCCATGAGGCACAGGGTCAGACTGATTTGCATATGGCCATGTGTGATCTGGGGTGGTGGAGTGAGCTAAAGAATGATGATGGATTAAACCCAGATCAGTTGACTGGGGGTGAGTTTTTGATTTGCTCTTATGCTCCGTTCATCATCCCCTTTGGTATCGCTTTGTTTGCCCTAAGTTGGCAGGGTATGCCCAGACGTGGGTCCCTTGCTCACTTTGACACTTGATTCAAGATAGCCTGGCTGACGAGGGTTATGAACCCAAAACCGGTCCCAGGATGCTTGTTTCTGGTCCAGGGAGGACATGGCTTGGCAGTTTGGGCTGGACTGTTCCCATGAGGCACAGGGTCAGACTGATTTGCATATGGCCATGTCTGAACTGGGGTGGTGGAGTGAGCTAGAGAATGATGATGGATTAAACCCATATCAGTTGACTAGGGGTGAGTGTTTGATTTGCTCTTACGCTCTGTCCATCATCCCCTTTGGTATCGCTTTGTTTGCCCTAAGTTGGCAGGGTATGCCCAGATGTGGGTCCCTTACTCACTTTGCCACTGGATTCAAGATAGCCTGGCTGACGAGGGTTATGAACCCGAAACCGGTCTCAGGATGCTTGTTTCCGGTCCAGGGAAGACATGGCTTGGCACTTCGGGCTGGACTTTTCCCATGAGGCACAGGGTCAGACTGATTTGCATATGGCCATGTCTGAACTGGGGTGGTGGAGTGAGATAAAGAATGATGATGGATTAAACCCAGATCAGTTGACTGGGGGTGAGTGTTTGATTTGGTCTTACGCTCCGTCCATCATCCCCTTTGGTATCGCCTAGTGATAGACCCAGCATCTATAACACAGAATGAGATCACAAGGAGGAAATGGTGAATAGAATGGCCCCTGCACTAGTGATAGAGCCAGCATCTATTAAACAGAATGAGGTCACAAGGAGGGAATAGAGAATAGAATGGGCTCTGCTCTAGTGATAGAGCCAGCATCTATAACAGAATGAGATCACAAGGAGGGAATGGTGAAAAGAAAGGCCTCTGCACTAATGATGGACACAACATCTATAACACAGAATGAGATCACAAGGAGGGAATGGTGAATAGAATGACCTCTGCACTAGTGATAGACACAACATGTATAACACAGAATGAGATCACAAGGAGTGAATGGTGACTAGAATTGTCTCTGCACTAGTGATTGACACAACATCTATAACACAGAATGAGATCACAAGGATGGAATGGTGAAAAGAAAGGCGTCTGCATTAGTGAAAGGCCCACCATCTATAACACAGAATGAGATCACAAGGAGGGAATGGCGAATAGAATAACCTCTGCACTAGTGATAGACACATCTATAACACAGAATGAGATCACAAGGAGAGAATGGTGAATAGACTGGCCTCTGCACTAGTGACAGCTACAGCATCTTTTACACAGAATGAGATCACAAGAAGGTATGTTGAATAGAGACGGGCCTCTTCACTAGTGATAGACACAACATCTATAACACAGAATGAGATCACAAGGAGGGAATGGTGAATAGAATGGCCTCTGCACTAGTGATATACACAACATCTATAACACAGAATGAGATCACAAGGAGGAAATGGTGAATAGAATGGCCTCCGCACTAGTGATAGAAACAACATCTAGAACCAGAATGAGATCACAAGGAAGAAATTGTGAATAGAATGGCCTCCGCACTAGTGATAGAAACAACATCTAGAATCAGAATGAGATCACAAGGAGGGAATGGTGAATAGACTGGCCTCTGCACAAGTGATAGGCATAACATCTATAACACAGAATGAGATCACAAGGAGGGAATGATGAATAGAATGACCTCTGCACTAGTGATAGGTACAACATCTATAACACAGAATGAGAACACGAGGAGGGAATGGTGAATAGAATGACCTTTGCACTAGTGATAGACACAGCATCTATACCACGGAATGAGAACACGAGGAGGGAATGGTGAATAGAATGACTACTGCACTAGTGATAGGCACAACATCTATAACACAGAATGAGATCACAAGGAGGGGATGGTGAATAGAATGACCTCTGCATTAGTGATAGGCATAACATCTATAACACAGAATGAGATCACAAGGAGGAAATGGTGAATAGAATGACTACTGCACTAGTGATAGGCACAACATCTATAACACAGAATGAGATCACAAGGAGGGGATGGTGAATAGAATGACCTCTGCATTAGTGATAGGCATAACATCTATAACACAGAATGAGATCACAAGGAGGAAATGGTGAATAGAATGACCTCTGCACTAGTGATAGACACAGCATCTATACCACGGAATGAGATCACAAGGAGGGAATGGTGAATAGACGCTGGACTGCTCTTGTGTAACGTTAACACACACAGTGTTCATCAAACACCATTAAAAAGCATGCCTGGTTGGGACCCACACTGTGCGCTCTGGTGTAATTGATTCGACTCACTCAGCATTAAATGACATGGAAGGATAGGAATTAAGTAAGGGACCCATCACTGTTAAAAGCTCAGCATTTAGTTGAGATCTCTGGCTGCCGCTGACAGATGCTCCCATCTTTATCCATCTCCAGCCTTCAGTCCGTGGATCTGACGGATGACGTCACCAGGCCCCTGTGCTTGGCGCTGAGAAGAAATCAGTCCCTGCAGAAGCTGGATCTTTTAAGAAACAATTTCACAGGGAGATCAACCGCCTCGTTCCACGCGCTGAAGGAGTGTGTCCCAAATATTAGCATTGAGGTGGGTGTATTGAGTTCTTGTTATAAGAAGGTTTTTATTCACCCGTAACTGAGGCGAATACGCCATCTTTGATAATGTAAATGTCTTGAATTGATGCTTTGTAACAATTTTCGGATCTTATTGTGAAGAACAGACAGGGCTCCCAGGCAGCTTTCACCTGCTTCTGCTTTCCTAAAACCGCTCTCACGTGCACACAAGTCAATAAACTTTATTCGGGCATCAGACCATAAGAGTGCAAGGTGCATATCTACAGCCCAAATATGTTAAATATCATCATTTACACTTAAAAAGACCGAACGTATAACTTTAAAAAGACAAAGGGCCCGATTCACAGAATTAACTTAAGACAAAATCCTAAACTTACTACTTTTGGTATTCACAGAATGCACTTACTACTTTTGGTATTCACAGAATGCACTTACTACTTTTGCTATTCACAGAATGGATTTACGTCCGCACTCGGGCCGGAAATTCCGGCCCGGAGGTGGTGCTTTCGGTCCGGAGGCAGGGCATCCGGCCCGGATGCGGGGCTTCCGGGCCGGAGGCGGAGCTTCCGGCCCAGAGGTGGAGATTTTGGCCATGGCTAAATCTCCACCTCTGGGCCGGAAGCTCCGCCTCTGGGCCGGAAGCCCCACCTCCGGTCCGGAAGCTCCGCCTCCGGGCCGGAATTTCCGGCCCGAGTGCGGACGTAAAGTTAGTAGTTGTAAATCCATTCTTTGAATACCAAAAGTAGTAAGTGCATTCTGTGAATACCAAAAGTAGTAAGTGCATTCTGGTAATACCAAAAGTAGTAAGTTTAGGATTTTGTCTTAAGTTAATTCTGTGAATCGGGCCCAGTGATTCTGTTAAAATTAAAACTTTACAATGGTTGCCTTAAAAAGCTACAAGCTGATCAGTTCATATTGCCTATTACATAAATACACAAACTTGTTTGAAAACGGCAACACTAAAAGTTGTACATTGTTCTATTGCAATGGTACTCCACTGGCTTGAGGGCACATAGCAATCTAGGCCTAAGTAGTTGCTCAGTTCGCTGCAGTCCATAAGAGTTAGAAAGGGTTGCCCCACCAGCTGAACCCATTGGGGATGTGCCGCACTATGTGCCTGTTAGGGGGGATGATGGAATAGGTTTCTGGGCCTTTCTTCTAATTCCCCACATATGGCCCAGGAACTTTGCTGTTGCGCACACAAATAATGATCTCGTATCTGATGTTAGTATGCACAGAGCTGCCCCATAGTCATGAGTTCCAAACTGTTTACAGATAGGAATTAGAAATTTTTTTCTACGGCCAACATATGCAGGGCAGCCAAAGCAGACTTGGCCGACTGTTTCAATTTGGGCAGAACAACAAAGGCAGCGGGTAGAGAGCCGTGCCTGAATTGAATGTAAAGCTTTCTATCGGCCGGCATCTGGATAAAGTCAAGGTATCCTTCCAGGGTACATGCTAATTTAGAATCCATAAATTCCTCAGTTAATCGACCCCGCCTGCTGCCCCTGATTTCGTTCTGCAATGCCCGGTCCCAGTGCAGTGTTTTAATTTGTTTCTTGGTGGGTGATTCTGGACAATTGGTGCTACTCTCCTTTACCACAATATCATTAAGGGGGTTTCTAATGTTTCTGATCCAGCCTATTTTTTTTAATGTATGTAGTGAACAAACTTCTCAAAAGCCAGGGCATACCGGACAATACCGGGGTGGATGCTAGCCTCTGCCAAAATATGAGCGGGCAAGGTTTTACCAAATCTTTAACTGATTTAAAGCCTATTTCCATTCTGAGAGGAGAGAGTGGTGTACTTGGAGGAAGGGACACTAAATTCCTAAGGAACTTATTCTCAATCACTGTTAAGTCGTTCACTTTTTCAAAACTGCACAACTCCTGCCCATAGAGGGCGCTACTTACAGCCTTGCTTTTGTAAATCTCCAGGGCTGGTGGACCCAGTTTTGTGCAGGAGCAGCCGTGTTCCGTCCTTAGGGCCCAAGTTACTTGTGTAAACCTAAGGCAGGCCTTGTTTAGGTGTTGTTTTCAGGCCATACCCTCTGACAATTTGATGCCCAAATATTCAAAACAGCTCAATTCTCTCTCTAAGGAGATGTTATTTAAAGATATGCGCCCTTTGAAAGATTTGTGAGGATTCAGCCTCATAAATGTTGTTTTGGAGGTGTTTATTTCAAGGCCCCTGTCGTCACATAAGGTAATAAATCGATTTAGTAAAGTTTGAAGCCCCATGGGTGTTTTAGAGACAAGCAAAGTGTTGTCTGCAAAGAGAAGAGTTGCACATTTTTCATTCCCTAGGGTTGGCACATCCACTGGTGTTACGGCAAAAAAATTAACTACTTGGTGATGTATAGAGAAAATAGTGTTTGGGCCAAAACACAGCCCTGTCGGACACCCCAGCTGATTTTGACAGGATCAGTGACTTGGCCCTGGCCACCCCATCTCACCCCAGCGTAGTAATCTGCATGGAGGGGTTCGACAAGTGACATAAGTTCTAGGGGCATCCCTATCTCCTTCAGCACCAACCAAAGCTTGTTCCTAGGTACAAGGTCAAACGCTGACTTCAGGTCTATAAACTCTACGTATAGACTCCCCTTACCCAATGCCACCACCTTCCTCTAGAGGAGGAAAAATTAAGACCTGATCAATCGTTCCCGTTTTTTAGCAGAACCCTGCTTGTAATGGGGACAAGATATAGTTGTCGGCCATCCAGTCCTGTATCCTCACTAGGAGGGAGCAGCAGAATACTTTTTGAATGCAATCAATCAGGCTAATTGGCCGATAATTAGACTGATTGCTCCTGTCGCCCTTTTTAAAGATGGCTGATTACTTCAGCTCCCTTCCATGATTTGTGGATTGGGACTCCCCCAGTGATGGCATTAGAAAGTGCCGTTATATATGCTGACCAGTTATCTTTATCAGAACAAAAAAGGTCACCTGGAATCCCGTCAGGTCCAGGAGGTTTGGCAGGTACGATTGCCTCTATGGAGGACAGGATTTCCTCCTTAGAGAAGGAATTCCTTGCTTGAGGATGAGATAAATCAGAGGAATATGGCCCTGTGGCGAGGCAGAAAGTATTGGTATAAAGAGCACCAAAGTGCTCTTGTCAGCCATAAGCTACAATGTTATTGGCTAAAGGGGGATGGTTTTCCAGGTTCCCCCTCCCAACGAGAGCCCAGAATTTCCAAGTTGTCTCCACTTCTTCTCATCCCAATTTCGCTTGGCCCTAGCTAGGGATAATTTATATAACCTCCTTAGATCACGCACCAGGGGCGTGTTCCTAAGTCTGATGGCTATGGCCAAGCTTCTCCTTAGTGACCTACATTCCTGTGTGAACCATGGGTTCGTCTTGTTTGTGTCCCTCTGTTTGGAACTTGGACGATGGGAGTAGTCCACAAAGTTTCGGGCTAGATTTGAAAAATGCTTAGCATGGAGGGCACTAATATTCTCCGTTAAGCTCAGATCTCTTGTAGGGTTTCAAACACGGTCATATAGGACTCAAGATACTGCTTTATGGTGTTGAGTTTAGACTCATCCCCCGTAACCATTGGCCATTTGAGGCGACGTTTGTCATTTGTGGGTATTACCTCCTTTGTGATCATTTTACTCTTTACGACACTCTCTTGTTTACCCCAGGGGCATATCAGCCCCAAACTAAGCAGATTATGGTCGCTATCACAAATATTAGCTATAGTCATATCAATTACAGTTGGCCATAGTCTAAGGTCCGCAAGAATGTAATCAATGCAACTAGCACCAGTGGCCCAATGAAGGTCCATTCCCCTCCTCTATCTGCTAGTGTTCTTCCGTTTGCAGCCTGTGCTCTAAAGTCAATGCATTCATTTGTAATGTTGAGTGTGAACACTTCTTTGTTGGTGGGAGATCAGGAGATGGAACTGACCATAGTCTGTCCTCCTCGTTGACATCATGGATATCCTCCCTGTCTAGGGGTTCAAAAGTTACATTCAAATCGCCACCTATGATTAAAGGATGCGCAGGCCACCTCATATCCAGCAGCTTATCTAGGGTTTGTAAGGTGGAAGATTTGCCTCCTACTGCTTCTTGCATAGACATTATAGATGTCTATAGTCTTGACTAATCGACCCTTTAGCCTGACCGCTAGGATATCTGAGCTATCAGTGGAAAGCTCTTTGATATCACAATCAAGCGCAATGCTTCTCATGGCCGACCATGTTTAAACGCTACTGCCGGTTTGTGAAGTAGCATACAGATTATGGACGGAATGCTGACAATTCTCCCCCAGTCCAAAGATCTGGGTTAAATCCATCATTCTTTTGCCCACTTTGCCACCCCAGTTTGGACCCGGCCATATGCAAATCAGTCTTGATCCTGTGCCCCATGGGAACAGTCCAGACCGAACTGCCAGGCCAGGTCTTCCCTGGACCGGAAACAATCATCCTGGGACCGGTTTCAGGGTATGTCACCCTTCTTCAGCCAGGCTAGCTTGAATCCAGTGGCACAGTGAGCAAGGGACCCACGTCTGGGCATACCCATCCCACTTAGGGCAAAAAGTGTTACAGCAAACAAATGATGGACGGAATGCTGACAATGCAGACATTCTCCCCCAGTCAAGAGATCTGGGTTAAATCCATCGTTCTTTTGCCCACTACACCACCCCAGTTCGGACCTGGCCATATGCAAATCAGTCTTGACCCTGTACCCCATGGGAACAGTCCAGGCATGAACGTAGGTGTTAAGGCTCCAGGTTTCGTGCAATATACAGATGTCATGCGAGTTAATAAGCTCCACTGGGGCAGGCATAGCTTATTTCTTACACCAGCCACGTTCAATGAAACCAATTGAAGCTGGTGGGGACCTACAGGCTGTGGCAATTCAGAATGGGCATGGGCATCCTGGATCTCATCTTCCTGAGACCGCATATGGCTACAGGTGGCAGTATCTATGATATGGATGGCAACTCCCTCTCCTAGGTGAATCTGCAGAGTGTAGTTGGTAAATTGTAACCCATCTGGTGGGGGACCTATAATTGTGTTAGGGCCAGGGGCTCTAGCTATGGTGTGTATGAGTGTGGAGCCTAGATGCAGTCAATCGATTTCAGCAGGGGAGATGCTACAGATGGCCTTGTAGATGACAGATTGAAAATAGGCGTGGGGTGCTGCTCACCTTCTCTAGCTTTTTTTTGTTAAACTTGTTTTTATTGCATTTTTCAAGAGATTATACAGAAGAGAGAAAATAAAATGCATTGTTCTCGTATTGTTGATTGCATGAAGCACTCATTGACAGGTAACAACAAAGCGTTGTCTACACAGAGCATTGATAGTTCGTAATCGTTAATTATAAAACAACATTACAGGTTCATGTAACAGAAGAATTTGAAAATCCCGATCTGCAGGACTGGTTGGCTAGTCCAGTGATCACATCATCATTTGAGACATTTCAATCCGTAAGTTCCGGATGTGCTAACAAGTTGGAGCGGAGTGGCTGCCGGATGTTTTTAGGGCGGGAGGCAAGTGGAAGCAGGGACGAATATACATCCCTAGTCGTATCACAGTACATCAGATCCCTGAGCCAAGCCCCCACTAGCGGCGGCGCGGCGCCTCCCCAACTCAGGTAAACCTGTCTTTTAGCCAGCACTAGCGCAATAGCAATGAAACGTCCTATCCCTCGACTCAACGGGAGCACATGCCACAGCAGGGCGAGCAAAGGTGTGCGCAAAAGCTCGACCTCAATCATTTGTTCAAGATGCCCAAACACCGCCTCCCAATAAGCCAGCACCGCAGGGCAATTCCATGGCAAGTGGGTAAAATCAGCCTGCGCCATCACACATCTCTGACCGATCCAATTTCGTACAGTCCATCTTTGCGAGCAACACAGGGGTGACATAGATTCTGTTTAAGTATTTAAGATGCAAAGGTTTGTGTTTATAATTATTAGACACTAGGGGTGTCTGTTCATAACAGTAGGCCCACATCTTGTCAGTCATGGGATGCACAAGGTCTTTCTCCCAGGCCGCACGCGCTCCACCACCCATCATCGGTCGGAGCACCTGCGCCTGTCGGTATAGCCTGGAAACTAAATGTGCGTCGTCAGTCGCTGTAATAATTGTTGTTAGTGGGGAGTGGTCTACAGGTTCCCTTGTCTCAGGGCGAAGCGCAGTAGCCAGCGCCATTCGTATTCTGTGTACAAGAAAGGGGTCTTGCATGTTCACATCTCAATCCGCAGTCAAGTCTGCCACCGTGCTAATTGGCCGTCCTTGAACATGCCGCCAATGTTGTGTATTTGACAGCGACTAAGTACAAGCTGTGTAAATGTTTCAGTCGTGGGTGCTATCCAGGGATTGGTTAGTGTGGAGTACAAGCGCTCACCCCCAGGTACCTGCACAGGCGCTCCCAGACCCAACTCGTGGTTTGTAGGGTGTGAATTTCGTCTGGCGTCCCCCTAAGCCTGTGTGGAAGGATAGTGGAGAGGGGTGTGCTCAGGCCTCATGAACTGAAGGCATGCGTCCGGGTGGTACCAAAAGTAAGCGTAATGTGCCTGCGCCACTAGATAGTACAAGTAAAAATCAGGTTTGCCAAACCCCCTCTTTCAAAGGGTTGGATGAGTCGTCCAGCCCACCCATGCCCGCCCCCCCGCCCAAATCAGCCGAGTCAGCATCCCTCTAAGGGTTTTGAAAAAAGTGACTGTGATTGGGATAGGAATGTTCAAAAAGAGGTAGAGAAACCTGGGCGATACAACCATCTTAATAATCGCAATGCGCCCCGCTATTGATAAAGACAATGTAATCCAGCAGTCTATCTGTCCGGAAAGTCGATCAATGGCCGGCCCATAGTTGAGCCGCTCTACCTCTGAGGCCGGGCAATGTCTAGTTACCCGTAGGTATTTGGGGGGGGGGGGGTCATCGCACCAACGCAATGGAAACTCCAGCGTGAATGGCATGGTGGCATCTGTCAAAGGGAATATTTCGGATTTCTTCCAATTAATGACCAGCCCGGTGAAAACGCCAAACTGCACCACCTCTCTCATAATAGGAGAAAGATTTAGAGGTGGCTCGCGGACGAATAAAAGGATGTCGTCCGCATATAATGACACAAGTAAGGGACCCTGATGAAACCCTATTCCCCGCTGTAGGTGCCGTTCCTGCAGATGCTGCACCAGCGGGTCCACTGCGATAATAAAAAGCAGGGGCGATAGCGGGCAACAGTGTGAATCTATCAGACAATACCCCATTTATGCGTAATTGCGCAACTGGGATAGTATATAGAAGGTGGGCCAATGTCCGGAAATTTTGAGGGAAGCCAAGTTTGCTTAACGCCGCTTGCAAAAAGTCCCACTCTAGGGAATAAAATGCTTTTTCAGCATCTAACAATATCGCCACGGCAGGTAGCTCGGGGCTGATTTGATTGATGACTGCAAACAGCATACGTAGATTTACCGAGGTAGACCTGTTCGGCATAAATCCCAAGTGGAAGGGGGATATAATCTGCCCAATTACAAAGCAAGATATGCGTGGCCAATACTTTAGCTAATATTTATAATCCTGGTTTAAGAGGGACAGCGGCCTGTAAGAGGCACTATTGTCAGCCGGCTTCCCGGCTTCAGAAGTACAGTTACTATCGCCTCATGCATAGTGGGGGGGAGCTCACCCAAGTCTAACGCTTCTGCATACATTTCTAGCAATTGCGGGACAAGTTGCTTCTTGTAAGCTTTATAGAACGTGCCCGTGAGACCGTCCGTGCCTTGGGCCCCAGAGCCCTCCAGGCTATCTATGGCCTCAATAATTTCATCAGCCCCAATGGGCGAGGCGAGAAACTCCTGCTGTCCCCTCTCAATCCATATCATTCCTATTTCATTTAGATAATCTGTCAGCGCTTCGCCAACAAGTGGCGAGCACGCTGTATAGAGGCGAGTGTAATAGGACAAAAGCTCGATTGAATATCAGCGCTGTCCTTGACGCGAGTGCAGTTTGTAGCCTGGAGCTGTGTAATATATGTAGCTTGGCGTCTGGGAGTGAGTAAGCGTGCCAGCATGCGTCCCGGCCTCTCTCCCTCACCGTACACTCGGGCGCGAGTAAGTAGTCTCCCGCTGCGCCAGCTCCTGGAATTCTCCCAGTAGCTCTGATGCAATGGAGCAGGGCCCGTGCCGGTCAGCATCCGGGCATCCAAATCTCGTAGCTCCCGCTCAGTGGTGTCAAGCTCTCGGCGAATCGCGTGAAGTACCCCGGCCAGCCTAGCAATGCAGATGCCACTGATGTACACCTTAAGGGCTTTCCACAGGGTAGGGTATCAAGGTACTGACCCGGTTTTTATCTGAAAGTATTCTATGATTGCATCCTGTACTTCACTCCTAAAAAAGGTATTCAGGAGTGCCTCAGTGGAAAGCGCCAGGCCGCGGATGGACGCACAACAGCGGGTAACGCCTGCTGTCAGACTCCTGCCAGCCTCCACGCTGCTCCAGCCTTCCTTCGCCTGCTTGGTGCCCCCATCCTGCCATTATTTGAATTTTCTGCCCACTTGGTGACTCTTGCTTCACCTAGTTTTAATTTAATTTTACTTTAATTTTCGTTTTTGGCCGGTTTTCCCGCCGCTGCTGCGCCGCCCCCCTGACAACCCGCCTCCCAGCACCTTGTCCCGCCCCCTCCCCTATTTTATGGGAGCCGCTGCGGGGGAGCACAAGTAAGACCTTGACCTCTGGTCTGAGTCAACTCTCTCCCCAGCAGCTCCGCAGTGCCGTCGCAGTGCCGCAGTACCCTGGTGAGGGCTCGTGCCTGCTGCCAGACTCCTGTCTGCCTTCACGCTGCTCCAGCCTTCCTTAGCCTGCCTGGTGCCCCCATCCTGCCATTATTTAAATTTTCGTCCCGCTTGGTGACTCTTGCTTCACCTACTTTTAATTAAATTTTACTTTAATATTCGTTTTTGGGCCCGTTTTCCCACTGCGGCTGCCCCTGCGGCCCCGCCCCCTGGACAGCCCGCCTCCCAGCACCTCCTCCCGCCCCCCTCCCCTATGTCATGGTGGTCGCTGGCACACCAAAAGCAAGCCCATCTGCGCCTGTCTGCGACCTGACCGCGATCTGCGCCGGGAACCCTGGACCTACGCCCTCCTCGCACTCAAACCCGGAAGAGACAACAACTTCCGGAGATCAACGCCCAACACCACCCACGGCCAGTTCTCTTGCCGACGGTGCAGACAATCCTTCACTACCACCAGCACCCCCACGACCACTGAACCCATGCCGGACTCCCGCACCACTGAAGCCCTGACGTGCATCCTCCTCAAAGTGCGCTCCCTCCATAGACACGCAACGGAGATCTGGGACCTGTTTGACACCCTCTCGCCAGACGTCGCCTACTTCACAGAAACATGGACAAACGCCATCTCCACCCCTGACATCGCTTCCGCCATGCCCGATGGATACAAGATCTAGAGAAAGAACCACCCCCATCGCCCAGGAGGAGGTCTTACCATTGCACACAAGAGCTCCCACCGACTCTCCACCTCCAGGACGAGCGACCCCATCTTCAACGCAGAACACCTCCACTTCCAGATCCATACGAGCCCCAGAACCATGCTGCGCAGGACCCTCGTCGACAGGCCTCCCGGGCCTCGCACCTCTTCCACCACCACCGCCACCATTGCCGACCTTGACGCATCCCACCCCATCGCCTCCACGGACCACATTCTAATCGGAGACCGGAACTTCCACCTTCACAACCGCAGCGACCCCGACTCCACCACCCTCTTCGACAACCTTGGGCTGAAGCAGCTCGTCACCACCACCAGCCTCAGAGCTGGACACACCCTCGACCCCATCTTCGCAGGAGGGACAAACATCCACTTCAGCCACACCACGCAGCCCCTCTGGACTGACCACTACTGTGTACACTTCACATTGAACACCACCACCACACCCGCCTGCGCCTGCTACGAAAGAACTGGAGTAAGATCACAGGGAATAGATCAACACCACCCTCCTCCACGACCCCCCCTCCGCCACGACCTACGCCAACTCCACAGCCCAAGAACTACACCCCTGGATCACCGGCTGCGCTGACAAGCTTGCACCCTTCCGCCACCCCGTCAAACATCGCATCTTAAAGGCCGCCTGGTTCACCACCGACCTCCAAGAAGCCAGGCGCTCCTGCAGACGCCTCGAGAAACTCTGGTGGAACAGGAAAACCACCGAAGACCAGAACAACTACAGGAACGCCATGAATGAATACCACTAGAGCATAAAGGCCACCAAGCGGACCTTCATCAAGAACAAAATCGACACCAACGCAAATAACGCTAAAGAACTCTTCAACGTCATACAGCAGTTCACCAAACATCCCAGCGAAGCCACGGACGTCACAACTTCTCAGGACCTCTGCAACAAGCTCAGCTCCTACTTGCACCTGAAAATCAAGGCCCTCTACGACAACTTCAGCAAACAGACACTGGACACAACCCCCCTCTCCACCACTGACAACGAGCCAAACACTTGGAAACCTGCCACCACTAAAGACACCACCACGACCATGAAGAACACCCACTCAGAAGCCCCCATAGACCCCTGCCCACCGCACATCTACCATGGAGCCGCCGCCGCAGGGGGACCATCAACGCCTCCCTCGAATCCGGCATCTTCCCTGACAACTGGAAGCGGGCAGAGGTCAAGCCCCTCCTCAAAAAACCCTCGGCCGACCCGACGGACCTGAAGAACAGCCGGCCCATCTCTCTCCTCCCCTTTGCAGCCAAAGTCACCGAGAGATTCATCAACTCCCAGCTGACCACCTTCATCGAAGAGAATCGCCCTCCTCGCCACCACCAATGGCATCCGCATGCTACTCTACCAGGGCCACACTGCAGCCCTCATCCTATTAGACCTCTCAGCAGCCTTCGACACCGTCTCTTACCGTACTCTCACAGCCAGATTCCACGGCGCCCTCGACTGGATCCGCTCCTTTCTCTCTGGCAGAACCCTCAGGATTAGACTCTCTCCCTTCCTCTCAGAACCTACAGAGATCAACTGTGGAGTACCCCAACGATCCTCACTCAGCCCCACGCTCTTCAACATCTTCATGGCCACCATCGTCAGACAGCATGGGCTCAGTATAGTATCCTACGCTGACGATACCCAACTCATCCTCTCTCTCTCACAAAGAACCCCGAAGACACCAGACTCAGCTTCCAAGAAGGAATGAAAGACGTCGTAGCCTGGATGAGTGACAGCTGCCTAAAACTGAATTCGGAGAAGACAGAGGTCCTAGTCCATGAACCCTCCCCCACTGGTGGCCATCTGCCCTCGGAAACCCACCTACCCTGACTGATCACGCCCGGAACCTCAGCATCATTCTAGACTACTCCTTCACCTGGACCCGCCAGATCAACGCCATCACCTCCACCTGCTTCAACTCCCTCTGCATCCTCTGCAAGACCTTCAAGTGAATATAGAAGGACTGTCACCCACACACTCATAACCAGCAGACTGGACTATGGGAATGCCCTCTACGCCGGAATCAACAAAATCCTGCTACACAAACTCCAAACGATCCAGAACACCGCATCCAGACTCGTACTTGGAACCCCGCGACACTAGCACATGACCCAGCACCTACGAAGCCTCCATTGGCTCCCTGTCAAGAAGAGAGTTACCTTCAAGCTACTCACCCATGCCTACAAGTCCCTCCACAACATCGGACTCAAATACCTCAACGAAAGAGTATCCTTCCACGTACCCAAAAGGAATCTCCGCTCCGCCGACCTCGCCCTGGCAGAAACCACACGCATCCGCAGAACCAGAGCAGGCGGAAGATCCTTCTCCTATGTCGCAGCAAAGACCTGGAACGAGACGAGCTCCCAGTCAACATCAGATGCTCCCCAACTCTGCACACCTTCAGGAAAAGCCTCAAGACCTGGCTGTTTGACCGACTGATCCAGAGCATGCTTTATAAACCCCTTGATTGATTGATTGATTGATTGAGGCGACCAACTACCATGTGGTGCCGAATAAAATTAATTTCCCCAAACAGCTGGGCACCGGTGCCGCCAGGCATCTGCCAGGTGTGTGTATTAATGCCTGAAGCTCCCTAGTGGAGAAGGGTTAAGTATTGAGTCCAGTGCCCGTGGTGTCTGCCCCAGGCTGTAGCATAACGATGAAGTCTCTGCCAAGTATTATAGAATCGATTGGTATGCCAGTAATGTGAGTTGAGATGCTGGCGTAAAAGTCGCGAGCATCCGCATTAGGAGCGTAGACATTTATGAAAAGCAGGCGCTGTGCACCTATAGATCCTGCCACTAGTAGAGAGCGGCCCTCTGAGTCTTTGATCACAGCTTGAGTAATGAACTGGGGTGATTTATGAATCAATATACAGACCCCCTGAAATAGGTACTATACCCTACGAAAAATCGGTTGTCTCCCCAGGTAGCTGCAAATCTGTTTTCTGGTTTCGGGGCGTAATGAGTCTCCTGCAGCAATGCTACTTGTATGTTATGCCTACTAGATATGCAAGCACCTGCCGTTTCTTACGCAGGTTTGACCATCCTCAGACATTCCATGTCATACAACGCAATTCGAGCCCTCCGGGTCCCCCCTCACCCCCACTTCTGCGGGTGCAATACTATGCAGTTTTGTGTAACATTATGGTTATGCCTGGATAGCCAGTTGTCGTTATTTTTCGTGGCCTGTAAACAAGAAAACAAAACAATAGTATTCAACCAGAACTTCCTTCCTCCCGCCCCGACCCACATCGGATATCCACGCAACCTATATCCGGTAAATCCCAGTACATTTTTAATTATTAGAAAAAGGAAAACAAAGAAGTAACCCCACACCTAGTGCGAGTTGTAGGAGTTCTCCTAGGGGACAGCAACGCCCTGAGCGCCCTGAGCGAACCACGAAGTGTGATGACAATACACCACCATTTGTATGCAGCTGCATTAGTAAAGAAACAATATAAGCATGTCCCTAGTGAAAGAAAAGAAAGGGAAAGTAGCATCACAGCGTCCTGTGTGTTGAATATTCCTGAGTTGGCGCCAAAATCAGTGTTGCTCCGAGGGTATGGAGAATGCGGTACTGTTCATTCCATGTTCTCAGCCCATGCAAGCACCTACTTTCCAGGGGAAGCAGCTCGGCCCGCCCGATTTGTGGCATTTCCAGTGTTCCGCTCCCTTCATGGGAGTGTCAAAAATGATAGTTTTACCGTTAAGTTGGACACGTAAGCATACCGGGTACAGCATGGCGTCACAAACGTTCTCATTCCTCAAAGTTCATTTGATGTCTTGAAACTTGCGCCGGGCCTCCTGGACCATAGGCGTGAAGTCTGGGTAGAGCAAGAGAGTCATTCCCTGATACTGCAGAGTTTCCATCTCCCAGGCCTTTCTCAGTGCAATATCTCTGTCATGATAATTTAACAGTCACGCAATGACAAGAAGGGGGGATGCAGGGACAGGTGAGACCGCTCCACCGCAAATGTGGTTGAAAAACTATCTTTGCCAAAGAGATCTGACAATACCTTTCCACAAATGCCTCCATGGGGCCAGTGTTGGTAGACTCTGCGATCCCCGCAATTTGTAAATTATTGCAGCGCGATCGCGCTTCAAGATCCTCTGCCTTTGCCGCTGTTGTTTTCAGAAGGTGCTCTGCGCGGTCTACGCGCTTAGCCACTGCGGCGTGCGTGTCCTCGGTGTCGGAAATGCGTTTCTTGGCAGCTTCTATGCGGGCCTCATGTTGCTCCAGGCGGCCATGCATTCCCTCCATCCGCGCGCCCAGTTCATCAAACCGTGCGTCTATGGCCTATGGTCTATCAACGACGACGAGACACGCAAGGTCATGAACTCCATCCACTCAGGATCTCCGTCAGACCCGTGCCCACACCACATATTCAACAAAGCAGACGCAGCCATCGCACCCCAACTACGGAAGGTCATCAACATCTCCTTCGAAACAGCAACATTTCCGGAAAGCTGGAAGCACGTCGAAATCAACGCCCTCCTCAAAAAGCCCAAAGCGGACCGCAAGGACCTCAAGAATTTCCGGCACATCTCCCTGCTCCCGTTCCCGGCTAAGGTCATCGAAAAAATCGTCAACATGCAATTGGCCCAACACCTGGAAGACAACAACATCTTAGACTCGTCCCAGTCCGGATTCAGACGCATCCACAGCACCGAGACAGCCCTCATCGCCGCCACAGACGACATCAGGCGTCAACTAGACAAGGGCGAAACAACAGCCCTCATCCTCCTGGACTTGTCAGCCGCCTTCGACACGGTATGCCATCGCACTCTAAAGACACGCCTCCTAGAAGCCGGAATACAAGAGAAGGCCCTTGACTGGACCACGTCCTTCCTCTCAGGCAGGACCCAGAGAGTCCGCCTCCCACCCTTCTGTTCCGAAGCCACCGACATCATCTGCGGCGTCCCCCAGGGCTCATCCCTCAGCCCGACGCTGTTCAACATCTACATGGCCCCCCTCGCACGAGTGGCCTGCCATCACGACCTCAACATCATCTCCTACACCGAGGACACCCAGCTCATCCTGTCCCTCACCAAGGACCCACACACCGCCAAAACCAACCTCCACGAGGGAATGAAGGCCGTCGCCGACTGGATGAGGAGCAGCCGTTTGAAGCTGAACTCGGACAAGACGGAGGTCCTCATCCTCGGACCCATCCCCTCAGTCTAGGATGACTCCTGGTGACCGACCACAATGGGAACAGCACCAACACCCACCGACCATGCACGCAACCTAGGATTCATCCTCGACTCCTCCCTCTCCATGGCTAAACAGGTCAACGCCGTCTCCTCCTCCTGTTACAACACCCTCCACATGCTCCTCAGGATCTACAAGTGGATCCCGACCGAAACAAGGAGAACGGTGACACATGCCCTCATCAGCAGCAGACTGGACTACGGCAACGCACTCTAAGCAGGAATCCCAGCCAAACACCTACGACGACTACAACGCATCCAAAACGCCTCCGCCCAACTGATCGTCAACTACCCCCCACCTGAGAGACCTACACTGTCTCCCCGTTGACAAAATGATCACCTTCAAGCTCCTCACCCACGCACACAAGGCACTCCACAACACCGGACCAGCCTACCTGAACAGCACCCACCCCCACCCCCACCCGCCAGCTCCGCTCCGTCAGCCTCGCCCTCGCCACTGTGCCCCGCATCCAACGTACGACCTCCGGTGGCAGATCCTTCTCCTACCTCGCCGCCCAGACCTGGAACACCCTCCCTACCCACATACGGCAGACCCAAGACCTACTCACCTTCAGAAGACTCCTCAAGACTCAAGACTTGGCTCTTCGAACAGTAGCAGCACCCCTGCCCCCTCCCCTCTGCACCTTGAGACCCTCACGGGTAAGTAGCGCGCTTTACAAGTATTCTGATTGATTGATAGCCTTGAACCCAGCACACAGTTCAGCCATAATGGCGGCGGCTCCCTCCGACACCACACCACCAGCTCCCTGGGGATCGGTGCGCTCAGGGGGTCATCACATGGCGCTTCTTCTCCGCCATCCTTCCTTCGGGTCTTGGAGGCCTCATAGGTGAGCTGCTTTGGTTTAGGGTCACTCCGAACCATCTTGACCAACTATGTGCTGTGGGGAGGTAGGTAACCAATCCTCCTAACCAGTCAATAGTGTGAGACGCAGTGCACGGGGGAGCTATACTTTCGTCCGCTAGTGATAGTTCTATTGTGTCTACTGGGCGGTTAGCCAGAACAAATCTCCTGGCTCTCAGGATATCATCCCTTATCATGGACATGCATCCCCTTACGTGCCTAATCCAATGAATGGATTTGTTTTTAAGAGACTCCTCATTCTTTTTCCAGCATTTGTCCTTGCCCCAAGGTGTACCCTTTCTCACATGCACACACTGACCTTACTTCCCAGGTGCACCCTCTAACGCATGCATACACATACATTCCTCCCCAGGTGCCCCCTTTCACATGCAAACACATACCTTGCCCACATGGGTACCCTCTTTCAAATGCACACACATTCCTTACTCCCAGGTGTACCCTCTCTTACATGCACACACATACCCTGCTCCCCAGGTGCACCCTCTGTCACATGCACACAGATACCCTGATTCCCTGGGCACCCTCTCTCACATACCTTGCGCTCAGGTGCACCGTCTCTCACATGCACACACATACCTTGCCCATGGGCGCACCTTCTCTCACATGCACGCACATGCCCTGCTCCCCAGGTGCAACCTCTCTCACATGCACACTCATCCCCTGCTCCCCAGGTGCACCATCTCTCACATGCACACATATACCTTGCTTCCCAGGTGCACCCTCTCACATGCACACACATACCTTGCTCCGCGGGTGCACCGTCTCTCACATACACACACATACCCCACTTCCCAGGGCACTCTCTCTCACATGCACACACATACCTTGCTCAGTGGGTGCACCGTCTCTCACATACACACACATACCCTACTTCCCAAGGCACTCTCTCTTACATCCACACACATACCTTGCCCCTAGCTGCACCCTCTCTCACATGCACACATACCTTGCCCCCAGGTGCACCCTCTCTCACATGCACACACATACCTTGCTCCCCGGGTGCACCGTCTCTCACATACACACACATACCCTACTTCCCAGGGCACTCTTTCTCACATGTACACACATACCTTGCTCCGCGGGTGCACCGTCTCTCACATACACACACATACCCTACTTCCCAGGGCACTGTCTCTTACATGCACACACATACCTTGCCCCCGGGTGCACCCTCTCTCACATGCACACACATACCTTGCTCCCCGGGTGCACCGTCTCTCACATACACACACATACCCTACTTCCCAGGGCACTCTTTCTCACATGTACACACATACCTTGCTCCGCGGGTGCACCGTCTCTCACATACACACACATACCCTGCTTCCCAGGGCACTGTCTCTTACATGCACACACATACCTTGCCCCCGGGTGCACCCTCACATGCACACACATACCTGGCTCCGCGGGTTCACTGTCTCTCACATACACACACATACCCTACTTCCCAGGGCACTCTCTCACATGCACACACATACCTTGCTCCCCGGGTGCACCGTCTCTCATTTACACACATACCCTACTTCCCAGGGTACTCTCTCTCACATGCACACTGTTAGACCTGGCACCTTGGCGTGAGTTTCCCTTCCACTTTTTGCTGATGTGCCTCATGTGTTTTGTTGGTGTTAGCTGCTCAGGGCACTGTGCCACTGCCAATCAGTGCCACAGTGCAAGTGCTCCCTATGAAAAGTGTATACATTGATTGGTGTCCATGTTTGGCTTATTTGGTTTACTATCAGCCCCTAGTAAAGTGTACCAGGAGTGCCAGGGCTTGTAAATACAAGTGCTGCTGGTGGGCTTGCAGCACTGGTTGTGCCACCCACAGAAGCGGCCTAGTAAAATGTGTCTAAGGTCTGCCATTGCATGACCTGCGTGCAGTCTGGTACTGTCATGCTGACTGCGCAAGTGCACCTACTTGCCAGTCCCTAAACCTTCCCTTAACTACATATTGGTCACCCCTCTGGTAGGCCCAAGGGCAGGGTGCATTGTGGGAATAAGGTAGGACATACCCTGATGTGTGTGGCATGTCCTAATAGTGAATTACAGCCATTTTCGTTTTTCACTATTGAAGGCTACCTGCTCTCCATAGGCCAGAATGGGCTGCTGGAATTATTACACTCTATAATCCCAGCGGACTCAGAGAGCATGGTAGAAAGTCAAGTTTAGTATGCCTGAACTCAGAATAATAAAATACTTCTTTTATTAAAGTTTATTTTAATATCCGGTGTTTGTAAATACTACTTTTAGAAAGTTAGTATTTACTTGCTTAGCCATTTCAGTCCGCCTCTGCTTTGTGTGTGTGTGTGCTGCCTAGTTTCAGTGAGGGGCAGGGCTGGGGAATTCCAAGAGACAGGCTGGATGCCAGGTGGTGGGTAGAGAGATTACACCAGGATGGGTGGGAGGAGTACACCTTGACTCTGAATAGACCTGTGCTCTGCCACCACAATGCTGGCTCCACCCCCTGTGGAGCGGCTGATGTCTCTGCCCTGTGCACTGAAAGGAAGGAGCAGAGTCACCACAACAAAGTGCTCCAAAACCGGACTGAGCCAGGCCCAGGCCCCCTGGCGACAAAGAACAAAAGAAACTGTGGATAAAAGAAGGAGCCCTGCTCCTAAGAAATCAGATCCTGTTTACGCCAAGAAGAAACTCTGCCTGAAGAGGAGGACCTGGGAAAGATGCATGGAGGAGTACTGTCTCTAAGCCTGAGAGACTGGCCTGTGGTGGGTGCCTTGCTGCAAGAAGGAGAGGAAAAGACTGAGAAATACTTTTTGAATCAACTTGTGCTGTGTGAACAATCTCCAAGGGCTTGCTGGTGAACTTGCCCCCTGAACTGCGTCCCAGGAACAGTGGGCGCTACCCCTCCCTGGAAGAAAGGAAGCTGGTGGTGGTGAATTGCGAACGCTGACCCCAGAGAACTTGTGTGCCCCCATCTCGCCGAGCAACGTGACCTCTGCCCGACTGTGCTGCTGTGAGCACCGTGACGGCCTGCCCCGCCTGGCCTGATAAAAGTGAACTGCTGCCCCCTTGAGCCGGAGCTCGCACCGTAAGGAAAGACTGTCTGACTCCAAGCCCCGAGCCTCTGTGGCCCCGAGCCGTAGAGACCACTGTGAGGATCGACGACACGCAAGTTCACCACTTCTGGTTGATGCCGACAGCACTGCGCCGCTGAACTCACCCCCGGGCCGCCCCTCCTTCCACCCAACTCAAGGTGTGCTGTGAAATCCTGAGGCGCCCCACCAAGCATCGCCGTCCTCTGACCAAGCGGGACTGCAACGCAATGCGGGACGCCCCTCTGATGACTGCCGTGGCCACCTCGAACTCTCCGTAAAGAATAAGGTACTGTGCGCCCCGAACGCCCCTGTGCGAAGCGTACCCTCCGCTGTACGGTCCGTACCACACTGTACGACACCATCCCCGTACGCTGCTCACGCGGGTGGCGTGAGGCTTAGAAGGACTCGTACCCAGCCCGTACGGAGCATACTTGCGACTGTACGGCCCGTACGGTTTAAATCTCCGTACGCTTGCTCACGCGGGAAGCGTGAGGCGACGAAGGAATCGTACGTGTGGTGTACGAAGCGTACCGAAGCCGGTACGACGCGTACCAATGCCGGTATGAAGCGTACACACAGCGCTACGGTGCGCACGGACCCCAAAGAAGCAGAAATTGCACCAAACTTTGCTATTTTTAAGAACTGTGGCCTCTGAGAGCATACCAAGTAACTAGAATCATATCTAAAGCATAAAAACACTGTATTTGAAGCCTGCTTGAAGAATATAGCTATAAAGAGCTTTATTTTTGATAAATACAGTCTTGTGTCTCTGTGTGGTGGGTTGGTGGTTATTGTGGGACGCCATAAATGCTTAACCTCATGCCCTCTGGAATCTAGCCTGACTGCTTGCACCACGTTACCTAGAGGGTGAGCAGGGGTTATTTTTCAAGAGTAATCCTTTGCCCTCACTTAGAGGAAAGGGTCCCTGCTTGTCGCAAGTGCATACCTGCGCCAACCAGAGACCCCGGATTCTAACATTGGTGGCAGCGGTGGGATCTACGGATTTGCATTTGTGGTGTCTGCGCAGTGATTACTAGTCATTGCACAATGAGGACAGTCCAGTAGCTTAAGCCACAGACTTTTAATTTTTGCTTGCCAAGAAAGAAGATGCCTTGTGTTTGGAGTCATGCCGGGCCCAAACAGCATAGAGAAAACAACCTCTGAAGCCTCTGAAGTAGTAGAGGGTGAATGGGATGAGTCAAAACTGGACAGCTACACAAAAAACGAACTCGAGTACTTCTGCAAGAAGCTCAAGGTTCCACATGTAGGATGCAGGATCAAAACAGATCTCTACATGGCGCTGAAGGCCTGGATTGAATCAAGGAATGCACCTGAGGAAGTTGTACCAGTGGAACCAGCAGAGAGCGTTCATAGTTTTGGCAGAAGCCTGTCGCCAGAGGAGCTGGCAGACAGACAGGCCACCAGGGATCATGAAATGAAGTTGGCAGAGCTGAAATTAAATGGCCAATTGGAGCTAGAAAGCAAGAAAATGGCTCTGGAAGAAAGAAAAATTCAGATGGAGCACGAAATGAAAATGAGGGAGCTGGAGCTGAAAGCCAAAAGTTTGGAAAACTCTCCCTCTGGTGGCAGCGCAACGCCGGTGTAGGTAGAGTCAAGGGTGTACATGCCAAAAGATGTAGTAAAAGAGTATTTTAAGAATGACGACATAGGGCAATGGTTCAAGGCCTATGAGGTAGCCATGTCTTCCCACCGGGTGCCTGAGAGGGATTGGGGAGTGGGGTTGTGGGGGCGGTTCCTCAGTGAGGGGTGGGACACACTCTTAGATTTGCCCTCTGAAGTCTCTAACTCTTACCCCCACATGAAGGAAGCTTTAATGACCAGATATGGGCTAACTGCTGAATTATATAGACAGAGGTTCAGGGGGTGTACCAAGATTGTTGGGAGTACCTATGTGGAGTATGTGACCTTTTTCTGCAGAGCTCTGGATGGCTGGGTGAAGGGTAGCAAAGTGAATGATTACCAAGGTCTCTTTGATTTAATTGCATGGGAGCACTTGTCCCTTAATTGTTTTCCTGAGCTACGCCAACACCTGATCGATAGCAAGCTGACTAACCCTAGGAAGCTTGCTGAGGAGGCGGACCGCTGGGTCAGCACCTGGGTCCACAAGGGTCAAGTGGGAGACTCCGCCAACGGTGGGCAGGGTCCCCAGCAGAAGAGTGGGGGGGACAGGGGAAAACAGAAAGGGTTCCCAAAAGGCCCCCAAAGTAATACCCAAGGGAACCAGCAGAAAGGTTCTCAGCCTCCCCCACCCCCGAAGCAGACAGGGTCCCCAACAGTTAAACCTGTTCCCAAGGGGCCCCCACAATGTTATAAATGTGGTGAGCAGGGTCACTTTGCCAGTGATCCCAAGTGTCACCAGTATGTAAAACCAACACCCACTGGTGCTTTCCCCAGGCAAGTGGCTACAGTAGCCTTTGGGGAGGAGGTAGAAGTCCAAGGTGGGTGGGACCCCGTCCAGATGACCCTAGTCTCATTAGGAGACAGTGAAATGGTCCCTGAAACCTACTTGCCCTCCAACACTAAGAAATATGGGCAAGTGGTGACCGTCAATGGGAGGAAGGTAGAGGCTCTTAGAGACACAGGCGCCAGTGTGACTGCAGTGCGGCAGCACCTAGTATCTCAAGAGCAGGTTGTACCCCATGCCTATTGTCGGGTTGTCAATGCTGACAACACAGAGAGTCGTTGTCCAATGGCTCAAGTTCCCTTTGAGTGGGGAGGGTCTCTAGTACTCTGCAAGTCGCTGTGAGAACTGCCATGCGTGTAGACTGTCTCCTAGGAAATGATTTGGAGAGCTCCCCTTGGGAAAAGGTGGAGAAGACCGCTCACCTGCGGATGGTGGGTTTACCGATTAGGCGTGCGTGACCACCCGGTCAATGGCAGCCAGTAGGGGTGTTCAAGAGATCCTGGAGCCTGAGGGAGAGGCCCAGGAACCGGCCTTAGGGAGAGGGCGCAGGAGGCGCGGGAAACTGGCCCCTAAAGTTCCCACGGCCCAGGAGGAAGCAGACCTTGAGGGGGATGCCCTGGAGCCTACCGGGGAACAGATAGCCGAACTGGGGGACCTGCCTGAGCTGACCCATTGGCAGCAAGAAGGAGGCCCCTCCAGGGAGGAATTCTGCAGTGAGCAGAGAGAATGCCCCTCTCTTGTGGGTATGCGGCAGCAGGCTGCAGCCCAGACCAATGGTGATCAGTCCGGTACACATTTCATTTACTGGGAGAATGACCTCCTGTATTCTGAGTGTAAGGTTGCTGAACCTGGGTCAGCCCGTGCAATGGTGGTACCCCAGAAGTTCAGAGCCTTCCTACTGGGGCTGGCTCACGATGTGCCATTAGCAGGGCATTTGGGGCAGGACAAGACCTATGAGAGGCTTGTCACCCACTTTTATTGGCCTCAAATGCACAAGAGCTCAGATGCTCATTGTAGGACCTGCCAGACTTGCCAGGCAAGTGGTAAGAGTGGAAGGAAGCAAAAGGCTCCACTCCAACCTTTCCCTGTGGTCAGTACCCTATTCCAGCGAGTGGGGATTGACATTGTGGGGCCACTGGACACCAAGACAGCCATGGGCAACAGGTTCATCCTGGTCTTGGTGGACCATGACACCCGGTACCCTGAAGCCATCCCTCTGAGGACAGTGACGGCCCCCGTGGTGGGACGGTCACTGATGGGAATTTTCTCACAAGTAGAATTCCCTCTAGAGGTGGTGTCTGACAGGGGCACCAATTTCATATCGAAATATATGAAATCCCTTTGGCAAGAGTGTGGTGTAACCTACAACTTCACCACTCCTTACCATCCCCAAGGAAACGGATTAGTTGAGAGACTCAACCGGACCCTAAAGGGCATGATTATGGGTCTTGAGGAACCCATGAGGCGTAAGTGGGACATCCTCTTACCATGCCTTCTCTTTGCATACCGTGAGGTGCCACAGAAGTCTCTAGGGTTCAGTCCCTTTGAGCTTCTGTATGGCCACCCAGTACGAGGACCTCTTAGTCTGGTCAAGGAAGGCTGGGAGCAATCTCTCAGGAAACCTCCCCAGAACGTATATAGTTACATGCTGGCCTTCAGGAACCAGACTAGGCGTTTCAGGCAACTTGCTGAGGCAAATCTGGAAGCCAGCCAGGAGGAAATGAAGCGGTGGTAGGACCAGAATGCCACTCTGGTTGAGCTTCAACCTGGGCAAAAGGTATGGGTCCTGGCCCCTGTGGAGCCTTGTGCACTCCAAGACAAGTGGACCGGGCCCTTTGAGATTGTGGAGCGCAAGAGTTCTGTCACTTATTTGGTGGACCTGCAGTCTCCCAGGAACCCCTTGAGGGTCCTACATGTCAATCGACTAAAGCCCCACTTGGAGAGGTCCAAAGTGGGCATGCTCTTGGCCACAGATGATGGGGCGGAAGAGGAGTCCGAGCCTCTTCCTGACCTCCTAGTAGCCTTAGAGCGAGACGGGTAAGTGGATGGAGTTAACCTCTCACCCACCCTGACCCCTGAGCAACAGGATGACTGCCGCCAGCTGCTGGGGCAGTTTCCTGACCTGTTCTCCCTGGTTCCTGGTGTCACAGATTGGTGCGTCCATGATGTGGACACAGGAGACAGCTTGCCTGTGAAGCACAAGAGCCTGCATCAAAGAGGAGGTCTCAAAGATGCTTGCTCTAGGGGTGGTTGAGTCCTCCAGCAGTCCTTGGGCCAGCCCAGTGGTCTTGGTCCCAAAGGCTGCAGCGCCGGGTGCCACACCCGAACTTCGGTTCTGTGTGGACTACATAGGACTCAATTCAGTCACCAAGACTGACGCGCACCCCATCCCCAGAGATAATGAGCTCATCGATCGGTTAGGGGCTGCACGGTACCTCAGCACGTTTGATTTGACGTCTGGGTACTGGCAGACCGCCGTGACTGATGGGGCCAAAGAGAAGTCAGCATTCTCCACACCAGATGGGCATTTCCAGTTCCGGGTTATGCCATTTGGGATGAAGAATGCGCCTGCCACCGTCCAGAGGTTGGTCAACCAGGTGTTGGCTGGGCTGACCGAGTTCAGCGCAGCCTACCTGGATGACATCGCAGTGTTCAGTGGCACATGGGAAGAACACCTGCACCACCTCTGGGAAGTGTTGATGGCACTGCGCACGGCAGGCCTCACGATCAAGGCAAGCAAGTGTCAGATCGGGCAGGGTTCCGTGGTGTACTTGGGACACCAAGTGGGGAGCGGCCAGGTGGCGCCCCTCCAACCCAAGATTGAAACCACCCTGGCTTGGGAGCTCCCAAAGACCCAGACAGAGGTGAGGGCCTTTTTAGGACTCACAGGGTACTACAGGAGGTTTGTCAAGGGGTATGGCAGCATTGTTGCCCCCTTGACAGTGCTGACTTCGAAGAAGCAGCCCAGGAAAGTGATCTGGACTGACACCTGTCAGAAGGCTTTTGACACCCTGAAGACTGCCATGTGCACGGCGCCCGTGCTCTTGGCTCTTGACTTCTCCAAAGAATTCCTAGTGCAGACAGACACATCAGAGCATGGTGTAGGAGCTGTTATCTCACAGATGACTGAGGAGGGCTGGGACCAACCTGTAGCCTTCATTAGTAGGAGGTTACTTCCACGGGAACAAAGGTGGAGTGCAATCGAGCGAGAAACATTTGCTGTGGTCTGGGTGCTGAAGAAGCTAAGACCCTACTTGTTTGGGTCTCACTTCCGGGTTCAGACCGACCACAGGCCCCTCAGATGGTTGATGCAAATGAGGGGTGAGAACCCAAAACTGTTGAGGTGGTCCATCTCCCTACAGGGTATGGACTTTACGGTGGAACATCGCCCTGGCACAGATCACGCCAATGCTGACGGTCTGTCCAGGTTTTTCCGCCTTAGTGAAGAGAAACTCCCTGGGGTAGGGTAGTTCCCCCCACATTTCAGCTGGAGGGAACACGTGTTAGACCTGGCACCTTGGCGTGAGTTTCCCTTCCACTTTTTGCTGATGTGCCTCATGTGTTTTGTTGGTGTTAGCTGCTCAGGGCACTGTGCCACTGCCAATCAGTGCCACAGTTCAAGTGCTCCCTATGAAAAGTGTATACATTGATTGATGTCCATGTTTGGCTTATTTGGTTTACTATCCGCCCCTAGTAAAGTGCACCAGGAGTGCCAGGGCTTGTAAATACAAATGCTGCTGGTGGGCTTGCAGCACTGGTTGTGCCACCCACAGAAGCGGCCTAGTAAAATGTGTCTAAGGTCTGCCATTGCAGAACCTGCGTGCAGTCTGGTACTGTCATGCTGACTGCGCAAGTGCACCTACTTGCCAGTCCCTAAACCTTCCCTTAACTACATATTGGTCACCCCTCTGGTAGGCCCAAGGGCAGGGTGCATTGTGGGAATAAGGTAGGACATGCCCTGATGTGTGTGGCATGTCCTAATAGTGAATTACAGCAATTTTCGTTTTTCACTATTGAAGGCTACCTGCTCTCTATAGGCCAGAATGGGCTGCTGGAATTATTACCATCTATAATCCCAGCGGACTCAGAGAGCATGGTAGAAAGTCAAGTTTAGTTTGCCTGAACTCAGAATAATAAAATACTTCTTTTAGTAAAGTTTATTTTAATATCCTGTGTTTGTAAATACTACTTTTAGAAAGTTAGTATTTACTTGCTTAGCCATTTCAGTCCGCCTCTGCTGTGTGTGTGTGCTGCCTAGTTTCAGTGAGGGGCAGGGCTGGGGAATTCCAGGAGACAGGCTGGCTGCCAGGTAGTGGGTAGAGAGATTACACCAGGATGGGTGGGAGGAGTACACCTTGACTCTGAATAGGCTTGTGCTCTGCCACCACAATGCTGGCTCCGCCCCCTGTGGAGCGGCTGATGTCTCTGCCCTGTGCACTGAAAGGAATGAGCAGAGTCACCACAACAAAGTGCTCCAAAACCGGACTGAGCCAGGCACAGGCCCCCTGGCGACAAAGAACAAAAGAAACTGTGTTTAAAAGAAGGAACCCTGCTCCTAAGAAATCAGATCCTGTTTACGCCAAGAAGAAACTCTGCCTGAAGAGGAGGACCTGGGAAAGCTGCATGGAGGATTACTGTCTCTAAGCCTGAGAGACTGGCCTGTGGTGGGTGCCTTGCTGCAAGAAGGAGAGGAAAAGACTGAGAAAGACTTTTTGAATCAACTTGTGCTGTGTGAACAATCTCCAAGAGCTTGCTGGTGAACTTGCCCCCTGAACTGCGTCCCAGGAACAGTGGGCGCTACCCCTCCCTGGAAGAAAGGAAGCTGCTGGTGGTGAAATGCGAACGCTGACCCCGGAGAACTTGTGTGCCCCCATCTCGCCGAGCAACGTGACCTCTGCCCGACTGTGCTGTTGAGAGCACCGTGACGGCCTGCCCCGCCTGGTCTGATCAAAGTGAACTGCTGCCCCCTCGAGCCGGAGCGCGCACCGTAAGGAAAGACTGTCTGACTCCAAGCCCCGAGCCTCTGTGACCCCGAGCGGTAGAGACCACTGTGAGGATCGACAACACACAAGTTCACCATTTCTAGTAGATGCTGACAGCGCTGCGCCGCTGAAATCACCCCGAGCCGCCCCTCCTTCCACCCACCTCGAGGTGTGCCGTGAAATCCTGAGGCGCCCCACCAAGCATCGCCGTCGTCTGACCAAGCGGGACTGCAACGCGACGCGGGACGCCCCTCTGATGACTGCCGAGGCCGCCTCGAACTCTCCGTAAAGAATAAGGTACTGTGCGCCCCGAACGCCCCTGTGTGAAGCGTACCCTCCGCTGTACGGTCCGTACCGCGCTGTACGCCACCGTCCCCGTATGCTGCTCATGCGGGAAGCGTGAGGCTTAGAAGGACTCGTACCCAGCCTGTACGGAGCGTACTTGCGACTGTACGGCCCGTACGGTTTAAATCTCCGTACGCTTGCTCACGCGGGAAGCGTGAGGCGACGAAGGAATCGTACGTGTGGTGTACGAAGCATACCGAAGCCGTTACGACGCGTACCAACGCCGGTACGAAGCGTACAGACAGCGCTACGGTTCGCACGGACCCCAAAGAAGCAGAAATTGCACCAAACTTTGCTATTTTTAAGAACTGTGGCCTCTGAACGCATAACAAGTAACTGGAATCATATCTAAAGCATAAAAACACTATATTTGAAGCCTGCTTGAAGAATATATCTATAAAGAGCTTTATTTTTGATAAATACAGTCTTGTGTCTCTGTGTGGTGGGTTGGTGGTTATTGTGGGATGCCATAAATGCTTAACCTCATGCCCTCTGGACTCTAGCCTGACTGCTTGCGCCACGTTACCTAGAGGGTGAGCAGGGGTTATTTTTCACGAGTAATCCTTTGCCCTGACTTAGAGGAAAGGCTCCCTGCTTGTCGCAAGTGCATACCTGCGCCAACCAGAGACCCCGGATTCTAACACACACGCATACCTTGCTCCCCGGGTGCTCCCTCTCTCACATGCACACAGATACCCTACTTCCCAGGCACCCTCTCACATGCACACACATACCCTACTTCATAGGGCACTCTCTGTCACATGCACACACATACCTTGCTCCCCAGGTGCACCCTCTCTCACATGCACACACATACCTTGCTTCCCAGGTGCACCCTCTCTCACACGCACACACATACCTTCTTTCCCAGGTGCACCCTCTCACACGCACACACATACCTTGCTCCCTAGGTGCACCCTCTCTCACATGCACACACATACCTTGCTCCCCAGGTGCACCCTCTCTTACATGCACACGCATACCTTGCTCCCCAGGTGCACCCTCTCTCACATGCACACACACCTTGCTCCCCAGGTGCACCCTCTCACATGCACATACATTCCTTACCCCCAGGTGCCCCATTGAAGCTCCAAAGCATCCTTGGGGTCCTTGGTGCCTCTCATGTCCTTTACATGAGCGTCTTTCTGGAAGAAGCTCCGGAAATGCAAGGTAGAAAGAGCTCTGATCTCTCGAGCCAACAACATCCTTACTCTCCTGCTCACTTGCAGTGCTTAATTTGAGGCGGAGGTTGCAGGCCGTGCCCTGCCACACGTGTTTTTCATCCTTGAACTTTGATCCAGAGCAAGAAACAGAAAAACATGAGAGGGAAAGAAGCAGGAAGAGGAAGACAGAAGAAGAGTTTTAAAGGAAGCAAGTAGGATGAAAAAGTACGTAAACGAGTAAGATAAAGTGGCGGGGAGTGCCTGGCGTTGGAATTAGGACCGCGCAGCCTTGGTGTTGAGCATCCCGACCTTTGATAGCGTCGTTCGGGAGCTTCTGGAAAGAACTTTGGGCCCAGCACTTATATTCTATTCCTAACTAAGCACTGGCCCCTAGAATAGACCTAAGTGCACCTGTGAGCCTGGTGAGGACCCCAGCTCCATCCTCATGCACGGGGGTGGCCCACGGCTGTGTTGGTTGATGGCCATCCAATTGAAGCCCATGTTAGATGTGAAGGACATCTAACCTGAGCTTCAATTGGAATTCCATAGAGCATATTATCAAGCCCATTATCGCCGTTTTAGCGTCAGTTTTCTGGCGCTAAACCAGCGATAATTTTATCGCCTGTCTTGATAATATGCCCCCAAGTGTTTTATGACTTAACGTAAAAACGAAAGGCTAATACTTGATGTCTGGAAGAAGTGCATCCGTGGACACGGTGGGGTTCAGGAGAAGTTTCCGATTCACTTTGACATTCTGAAGGGACGAAACCTCTGACAATGATGTCACGTTGTTGCTGTTTGGTGTACTCTGTTCTATGGCTTTGTTTCTTTTTAGTGAAAAAGTAAAAATAAATCTGATGCTTATAGTGGTTCTGCAACCCCCTTAACCCCTTGCGTGCGGCGCAAATTCCGCCGCAGCGCTGAACATTCCGATTGCGGGCGTGGTCATGACGTCTCCCGGCCGTCGTGCGCACACGCCCACCGTAATGCACGACGGCCGGGAGACGTCGTGCGCACGCAAGGGGTTAAAATCCTGTACCACATTATTATTGTAGTTAAATGATGATTCGTGTCAGCTTATGATTATTGAACATTTCATTACAGGTCTTGTTGTCAGATTATCTATGTGATGATGAAACATTTAATGAGGAGGAGAACGCATACTGTTACAGGTAAGAGGAACAAGACGCATATATGAGGAGAAACACATACTTTTACAGGTAAACAGAAGAAGAAACATATTGAGGAGCAGACCGCATACTATTACAGGTAAGAGGAAGAAGAAACATAGAAACATACAGTGAGGAGAAATAAATATACTGTTAGAGGTAAGAGGACCGAAGAAGAAGAACCATACAGTGAGGAGGAGAACACATACTGTTATAGGAAGAGGAAGAAGAAACATACAATGAGCTGAAATACATGTTCTGTTACAGGTCAAAGGATGAACAAACATGCAGGGCCTGATTCACAAAGGTAAAGTAAGACTTCTCTGGACAGGGGTGTGGTCCCGGACTCATGGAAGCACACTGCTATACGTCCTCTACTACAAAAACCTGCATTGGACCCAGAACAGATAGATAACTGCAGACCTACATAACTGCTCCCCGGCGCTAGTAAAGTTCTGGAGATAGCAATCGATAGAGATCCCCATGAATTCCTGGAAGCCAATAACATTCTGCATCCTACACAATCAAGTTTTCGTCAGGGCTGTAGCACAGAAACTGTTACTAATGACCACAGCGGACCTAAAACAAGTCCTGGATCACGGTGGATTGGCTGCGCTTATTCTTCTTGATTTAAGCACAGCCTTTGACACCGTCTCACACCCCATCCTTGTTCGTAGACTGAAGGAAGTTGGCATCACTGGCAATGCGTTGAAGTGGACATTTTCCTTTTTAACAAATAGAATATTTCAAGTCAGCAAAGGACCATTTCGCTCAAAGATGCATCAGTTAAAGTGGCGTGTCGCTGTGTACGTTCATCCATTATCGGATCTCTTGGTTTTACTCTGGTATCTTATGCTGACGATACCCAGATTATCGTCTCTGTCTCCCTACGATTTTCTGACATCCCAAAAACTAAACAATTGCTTAGTCACTTAATGGATGGCAGCGAGCTGCCTTAAATAAAATGGGGAGAAAACGGAGGTCTTGTTAGTTGGAAACAAACCATCTTTATGGGACCAACTTACCTAGCCTCCATCCTTTGGAAATCGTGTATCCCCTAAACCTGAAGTGAAAAGTCAGGGTGTCACTCTGGTCAGCCATCTTACTATGGCACTGCAAGCAACGAGTTGGTAGTGACGTGCTTTGGCCTTCTCAGAACATTGAGGAAAACAATCAAATAGCTCCCCGTGGAGGTACGAAGAATAGTGGTACAGGGACTCATACTATCGCGCCTGGATTATTGAAATTCTTTGTTTCTAGACAGTCCACTTTCAGTGATTAACAAGCTTCGGGTCATATAGAATGCAGATACACAAATGTGGTTAGTGTCCCCAGGTTCCGGTTAGCTCGCCCAGCGCTTGCCAATCTACATTTGCTGCCAATAAACAAAAGAATTCAATTCAAGGCATTATGCATTGCTCATCGTGCCAAACGTAAAGCAGGCTCAAAGATGCTTCATCAGTTCACCAGCCCTCATAGGGCCAACAGAGAACCCAGGTCAACTAAGTTAGGCCTAACAGTTCCAAGAATTCAGAGGGTCAGAGGTGGTGGGCGTTCTTTTTCATACCTTTTCCAAAACTGTGGAACTCTCTGCCCATTAGTCTGAGACTTAATGACAACCTGTTGAGATTTAGAAAGCAACTGAACACCTATTTCTTTGCTTAATTGGTCAGGTCTCCAGCCGCGTTGGCAAGCGCTGGGAAGCCTGATTCGGGTATCCATACGCTCAATAAATGCTGTAATAATAATAATCCTCTTTCCTATAGTGACATTCACTCCCTCCTCCACTCATATAATTCTCCCTAGCCACGCACATATTTGACTTGGGCCAACAAACCCTAATAGAAAACCAAGCACAGAGCCATAAACAAGTCTAACCTTAAGCAAGTCCCCATCACGCTGCTGACACCAAAACACACCTGAAATGCATGCTGCTCAATGGCAGCTCGGCAGTGAAACATGAGGCGGGCATCGCAGACTTCATTCTTGCACACAAGCTGGACGTGCTAATACTGGATGAAACATGGCTAAATCACGCCTCCATGCCCACACTTTGCTTAATAGTGTCACCTAATCACAACATCATTGGATTATGTAGACCAAGCTGACCTGGCTGAGGTATTGCTTGCACACTCCGAAACAATCTCTCAGTGAAACAGTCACAGAACATTGCCCTATCCTCATGCGTATACTTATGCAGTGACATTTTGAACAATAGTCCATTGTACAAACTGCACACTATCCACCCACCAGGTGATAACATCATATAGATCAAATTATGGAAACCATCGCTACCAATGCAGGACAACACTGCACCCAAATCTTCCTCGGAGATTTCAACCTCCATTGGAATGACCTTAATGACCCAGCAGTCAACCGCTTTAAATCCTTCCTAGCGGACTTCAACCTGACTCAACTCTGTGACAATCCGACCCATAACGTGAGTGTGACCTTGGGCCGTATCATTGCCAAGATTAATCATCCAACTAGAATCTATTGTCTCATGTGACTGGACAGATCACCACCGCATCACTTCCTACATCACAGATTCTGCGAAAACAATAAAAGCTCAAATAAAGAAACCCAAACAATGGAAAAGGAGCATGCGGAGTATTAACATCCCTCAGCCATAACATCTTGACACCTCCCTTGGATATGGCGGATGTCCCTGACCTCACAGACCACTATAACAATTCCATGCTGAGCATTTTAGACTCGTTAAGACCCTTGCAGCTAAAAAGGATGTCCACCAAAGATTCCAAACCTGGGTTCAATGGCAGCCTAAATACAGAAAGACGTAAACTTAGATTAGCTCTCGGGGATCTTGACCGTCTTAGACCTTGAGATGATCTCTCTGGGGGATTCTCGCATACCATATCCCGTCCTGATGTTGCTTTTGTTTTTCTACATGTCCCCTTGTCCATTGTAAAGTGCTTTGATACCCACAAGGATCATGTTTGTGCTATATAAAACTTTATAAATAGTCACTGATGTTAGTGCACTGTCATACCTGCTACATTAAACCCTTTTAGTCTGAGGGGAGAATGTTCCACATTCAGAATTTAGGATTTTCTGCTTATTTAGTTATTTCATGTGTTTTGGAACAAACTCGATGCAGCTTCAAAGCGCTTCAGTTTGATAACTTGAGACGCACACCAGACCCAGCAGCAGGTCTTTTCACTGTAACTCTCTTTGTTTGTCTCAGTGCCGAAAAAGCCATTCAGATCTTTTGGAAATAGAGTAAATACCAGACTGAGAATGTCTGTCCTGCCCCTCTAGCTCCTCAGTGCTTAATTTGTTAAAAACAAATAAGTGCCCTGGCCCAAAAATGTCCTTACCCGGCCACTGCCTTTTTCCAGCACTGGCACCACCCACTGCCTCACTGTCATGGCCTCAACCATTCAGCACTCTTCCTCCCCCATTGGGGCAGGAAGCAGGGGTATGTGTGGAGGGGTGCTTCCATTTCTAGCTTCCAGTCTTGAACCTTGTCTTTCTAGTTCACACAACAGATGAACCCTTTATATGGCTGACAGGACTGCACCAAAGTGTTGCAGGCGTACTCTGGTCAAGAAAGCTCTGCAAAATCTAGAGTTGGGATCAATGATACAGGGAATCCTTGATAGCATGGGGTATAACACCTTACCTGAACAGTAGTGCGCAAATGAAATAGTGATGAGCCAACCTTCCTCCGGGGCAGTTTTGCAATTTTCTCCACTAAAAATTGTGGAGAAGATTGTGTGACATAGTGTATTTATAGAACAATTTTCACTTTGATTTCCCCCAAAAATAATTTTTCATATAGTGAGCTTGTTAAATAATCTAGTATATGGTCCGGTTGGGATGTGGGGAAGCAAGGTCCGGGTATGTCAAGAGGTGAGGAGGGGGTTGGCGTTCTAGGGATGTGCCTCCAGTGGACCATCACTGAAGTATATTACATTATATAACCCCTGAAATGCGCGTTTTGATTCTTAAAATACCATCGACGAAGGTTTTCCTATACTGAGATCTCCCTCTTTATGCGTTCAGGAACAGGGACAGGTGTAATGATATCATTTTTTCACAACAGTGTTTGCAGTTTTCTAAGTGGTAATCAAAATTACTTAAGTGAGCAGTTTCTCCCTACTTACAGTTTGCAGGGGAAAGGGGTGTGAAATCCATGGATTAACCTAGAAACCTGTGCATTTCTGAAATGTAGATAACCTTTGGAATTCAGCAAAGATCTATTGGTATACATTGCTCATGGTTTCGACAAACAAATCATTGTAATCAGAAAGTAATTAAAAAAAATATATATAGGTGACAGTGTTGTCATCTGTATTTAGTTACCTTGACAACGGATCTGTGAAAGTAATATACCATTATGTCCACCCGATTCTTCCACTCTCAGTGGTATATGGTATCACAGTGTTCGAGGCATGTGTGCTGTAGATACACATGCTTTGTATACTCCTGCCATCTAGTATTGGGTCCAGATGTTTGCAAGTTGTTTTTCTTATAAGATGTTTTTCCTAGTCACGAGCTAAAGTGACTCCTCCTTTTGGTGATAGTGCGCATAGTCATGGACTCCATTGTTAGATAGTTTTTTTCCGCCATCAGGTTTGGAAGTATATTGCTGTACTCCGGTTCTAAAGCATTCTTTGGGGTCCCCTCAGCGCGCAATCCTCTCTACCTCGATTGTATTGTTTCTGTACGCGTTCCCACTTCTCCGAGTATCGTTTTGACATAAAGCTTCGTGGACGGTTTTTGAGGCCTAACTGTGCTCGGTTAGCTCTCCGTTGATTGATTGGACTCCGTTTAAATTCTGTCCTTGGTGCCACGCGAAGTATCCGCGCACCGACTCACACAAAGTGTGCAACTTGTGCTTGTCTCCCGAGCACAAAGAAGAAAATTGTGACGCTTGCAGATCGTTTTGATCAAAACAGACTCTTCGCGATCATCGGGCTCGACGTTGAGAGGTGCAGCGTCAAACCATCGAGGACACGCCGGACATCTTCGGTGAAGTCTCCAGCCAAGAAGACATTGAGGCATAAGCGGCAGAGGAGGAGGAAGCCTTCTCCGAACAATACTCAGACTCGGAACTCGAGATAGACCTTGACCTCGACACCAATGAACTGCTGCAGGGACAAGGTGACGTAAGTACCGAAGACCCCTTGCCCCCACAAACTCTTAAAAGATATAAGGCTTCGGCACCACCTGTGCCTTCTGGCCAAGGTCGACATTGAGACGACGTTTCCGACGCCCCGCTTCCTGGTCCGGGATGGAAACAACCAGTCAAGCCTTCTGGTTCGGTACCGAGTCACCAAAAGTTGTCTTTGGAGCTGAAACCTTCCAGGTCCAAGCACAAATCTGGCTCCGAGACGAAATCCTCCGTGCAAAAACCCATTCCGAAAGGCCAGCCTTCCTCGGCACCAAAGTCATCGGCACTGAAAACCTCGGTGCGGAAACAGAAAGATGCCGCTTTGGAACCAAAACTGGACTTTATTCCATTTAAAACGGATCAGAAGCAAAAAAAGACACGTAATAACCCAGAGACTGGTCATATTCATGCAAAACCACCTGGAAAACGCAAGCTTCAGGATGAGAACACTTCTTACAAGATCCCCTTGAAGAGAAAATCTGTAGCTACAAGTCCTTTACATCACCCCCACCACCACCTCCAGCACTTCTTTCTCCACCTGAGAATCCTTTGTACATTAAACATCAGGATTCACCACAGTCTCACCATGATGATGATGACGACAAAGACGATGGGGGGATACATCTCCCAATAGATCCATGGAGAGATTACATAATTGATCCTGCAGGTGAAAGTGATCCAGACCTTAACCCAGCCAAACCTTCTCCTCTAGATGCCCATGCATCACACCAAGAACTCATTGTCGGGGTGCACATTACCATGGAGTAGAGAGGCACAAAGAATCACTTGAAGAAGATTTTTAGTTTGAGACTTTGGTATCCACGCATAGGTCTTCACAGACATTTCCAATGCTCAAAGGCATGATGCGACATGCTGACGAGATCTTTAAAGATCCAGTCAGAGCACTCATCTTGACTCCTAAAGTGGACAACAAGTATAAGGCCTCTCCTACAGACCCTATATTCATCAAGGGACAGTTGCCAGTAGATTCTTTAGTAGTATCTAATGCTTGCAAGCGGGCAAACTCTCAAACATCAGGGGATGCTCCTCCATCAGATAAAGAGTCCAAATTAATTTATGCTTCTGGCAAGCGCATAGCTGCTCAAGCTGCGAATCAATGGCGCATTGCAAAGACGCAAGGCCTTTTAGCCAGGTATGACAGGGCACACTGGGACGAAATGGAGTAGTTGCTCCAATATCTCCCAGATGAGCATAAAGCTAAAGCACAGGATTTAGTAAATGAAGGTAAGCTCACTTCTAATTCCTCTATACGATGTGCTCTAGATACTGCAGACACCGCAGCTAGAGAGGTTAACACAAGCATCCTGCTTAGGAGACACGCTTGGTTAAGGATTTCAGGGTTTAAACCTGAGGTCCAACAATAAATCCTTAACACCCCTTTGATAAGTAACAACTATTTGGTCTTAAGGTAGACCAGGAGTTAGAAAACATTAACAAGCATTTGCAATGCATATAGGTCTTGCATTTGTGAGTTAGAGCTAGTGACGTTGTAAATGGCAATTTCTTTTTTACCTACACGTTTTATTTTTGGAATGAATGTATGTAGTGTGTGTAGGAGAGTAGAATCTGCACTTATGTTTCCCCCACTTTTTTTCTGATGTATACACTGGTTTCTGGCTATAGTCTGGCTGGGTCCCTGCTAATCATGGCCCCAGACTCTCTGTTCTCTCTAAACGACTCGGTGTGCATATTAGATGCACTAGTGATTGGATACTGTGGTACCTTATGAGCCCCTAGTATATGGTACCTTAGGTACCTAGGGCATTGGTACTTCACAGGCCTACCAGGGGTTGAAGCATGTGTTATGCCACCCCTGGGAAGCAGACTCAATCTGACACCACAGGCCTGCTACTGCAGCCTGTGTGAGGTAGTGTTAGCACTCCTCACTGATGTATAGGTTCCTATATCTCACCATACACACACATATAAACCACCCCTATGGTAGGCCCTATCAATCCTGAGGGCAGGGTGCTTGGTTTACTATGTGAGGGGGTGCCTCTGCATGAGCAGGACCCCTCTGCAGCCGGCAGAGTCTATTCTCTGTGGCTGTTTGTGGATGCGGTTAAACCATATACTCTTAAGTGCATTATAACCTTGCGGTAAATGCTAACTTTGGAATGACTGCATCAAAACATGTTGTGTTTGGTGTCAAACAACTTGGAATCATACCCCCACACCAGTAACTGGTGTAGGAGTATGATCCCACCCTTCTAGAGGGGACGACATGTACCCACTGTACTAAAACAACAGAAATCTGAAAGAGCCCTGGCATCACAAAATGGATGCCACCAGCACAGACACTGGGCTGCCCTCCTGCTGCTGACTGAAACTTGCAGTGGAGGAGGTCCAACAAAAGGCATCCTGTCACAGGGAGGTGTCACCACCTTCCAGACAGGATTTAGTGTATTAGAGCTGGGTGGGTGCACTCTTAGAGTGCTTTGAAGTCCTGCACTGGGGGAGCAGTAGGGGTGGGCGGAATTTGCGAAATCCACTTTCGCAAATTATCGCGAAAATGTTTAAAATTATCTCAAACACGCGGAAATATCCCGAAGATGCGGAAGTTTTATTCCCGCATGTTCGCGAGATTTTCTGCATGGTTGTGGCTCGCCAACTTACCCATGTGGTTGCTCGCGGGCGCGGCCATCTTGTTTTCAGTTGTCTCGCGGTGCATGATCGCGAGAAGAAAGACGTGATCGCGGGATGCATGACGTCACTGCGGGCGCAAACTGTCGCGAGACAGCGCAAATGGCTAAAAACAATACAACATCTCATGGAGAACGCGACCGGATCAAGAAAACTTGTCGGCGAACGCAGGGATCAGGTAAGGCGATCGTGCGCGAGAATGTATTATTTTACAGTGCGAGCAAGAGACAAATTACCGCCAAACTGCGGAATGCGGAAATTTTGACATTTTCGCGCTTTCCGTGGAACGCCAAAATGTCAAATTATCGCAATTTCCGCGAACGGAACGAAATTTTCACCCAGGCCTAGGGAGCAGTAGGCTCCTCTGTGCATTTGCCAGCTCAAATCTGTTCAGGGGCTACCTGTCCCTGCTCGGGCATGAAACTGGACAAAGGGAAGTGGGTGTAACCACCCCCTACCCTGACCCTCCTAAAGGAGTGGTCATAGAGATAGTCCCTCCCCTATTATCACTATAAGATAGCAAGCATTGCCATTGCAAAGCAGATAACCCTAGACGACGCTCTACAAAGAAGAATCCTGGCCCTTCGACGTTCCACTACCTTTGGAAGACAGAAGAATCTTCCTTGGAGTCAAGGAGTGACTCCCCTGCTTGGCAGGCACCAACAATCTTAATCAACGGTTGCAAACTTTACCACTCCCGCCGGAGTTCGAAGTCCTTGCTGCCCCGGAAGTGGATTTCCTGACTTCTCGACGGCCATTGTGAGTCCCCAGCAAAGCTGTGGCGAGTGGACCCCACGAGAGACGAGGAACAGCAATACCCGGGGACCGTGCACTATTGTCGAGTGCAATCCCTTCGCAACATTCTATGAACTTGTGCTTTGGACCATTTGTGGCCCAAACCTCCAGCAGGTCTTGCAGCAAAAATCAGTGGCCTACCCCGTCCCGAGTGACCGTGGGCTCCTGTGAAGCATTTCCTGAGGAGGCGTCTTCGTGATCACTTGCCCGTTGGCTAGTGGGTCCCCCGAAGACTTTCTCATCGACTAAAAGGGCTCCCCTGGTTGCTCCAGGCCTGCCCTCACTCACCCTCGCTGGGTGAGTCCCTCAGACCTTGCTGGTCTGCACCATCGAATTTCTTCAGTCTACACAAGACTTGCAGTTGCCAAGGCTTGTTGGCTCCAATCCGATTGCCGACACCGCCATCAGCTGCAGACGTTGTGGGACACTCCGAATCCAGCTGCTGGTCTTCGTCGATCCCTCCTGGACCTCGTGAGCGTAGAGTCAAAACACCATCGACGACCTGGAATCACGCGACTTCTGTGGTCATCCATCTTCCTGGCCACCAGTCACTGGCAAGTGACTTTGAACACTGTCCCTTCAATTTCCAGGTCTTCTGCATCTTGAATCCACCCTTGGATTCCACCGGACACTTCTTCAATCAACGCAAGCAGCAAGTCTTCTTTGGTCTCCATAGAAAACAGCGACGCGACCCGACACCAAAAGACACCTATGCACCCGGTTTCCCTGGGTGAGGTAACTCGTGCACTCCGGTGCCCTAGTGTGTGTTGGCCCTCGAAATACTTACCATGTAAGTGGCTTGCTTGTAGACTTCCTCGAAGTACCCTAAAACTTTAAAAATCAAACCGCGACTGCTCCATTGTAGTCAATAGGGAACCCGCAGCTGTGTTCACACACTGCACGCGTCTCCCGTGGGCTTGTTACTTACCTGCTAACACTGCAGTAGTGAAGCCCCAGCGATTCCCCAGGCCCTAGGCCTTGTCAATCTGCAAGTCGACATTGTTATACTATTTTTTTAGTATATGGTCTGGTACGCCCCTAGGGCTCCAGCCATATTTGTGCTTAATTTATTGTGAAACGTTGACATTTGAATGTGTATCTGGCTTCTAATCTCATAAAGAGATTAGTAGAGTGTGTCTAGTAATAAATACATATATATTTGTTATATATACCTGTGTGGTGTCCTTTCATTTGGTAATTCAAGAGATTATAAGGTAAAACAAGCTGCTTTACCTTCCTCTGAGACTAAGCCTGAAGGCTGCTCTCCACAGCTACCACTAGGATAGCTTTCTTTAAAAGGTTGTCTTAAACCTATCTACCGTAAGAGTCGAATTGGACTGGTGCAAGGTGGCCACTATAACTAGTGACCAGCATATGCCAGGCCAACTTCTCACATTGGCGGGCAGCGTGTGGGATTACAGCTTGCCATTGTTTTACCAGAAAATCTCTATTTGAATTACTAACTGAAAACCACTAAAGGTACTCAATGTACATATAAAGTCAAGCTTAGTATCAATAAGTTCTACTGAACTTAGAGCTGTTTGTGAAGGGATAAGCACACCCTTGCTACAGCACAAGTTAGGTTCAGTAGACCACAAACTAGTGTAGGTAGTACAACACTGCACAACACTAGAATGTCCTTAAAAGGTGGAGCCAATGGGTCCACCCAGCCTCAGTACAAGGACATGGCCTACACTGACTTGAAGGTCATGTGTGTTGAAAGACACCTGAAGCTAGGACGGAGTCCCTCATCCCAGCACCTGATAGATATGTTAGTAGCAGATGATCCTAGACTAGCTATAGGAGCTAGTGGATCTTGATCAGGGGGTGGGTCAACCATAGTCTCTGGGTCTGATGATGAAAATCAAGATGACCTGGAGTCTGTGATTGAAGGGCCAGACCCAGAAAGGTCTGAACAGGACAGAGGAATTCTCCCTAAGAGAGCTGACAGAGTGGACGAAAGGCCTAGGTCCCCCTCAAGGAACTCTGACCATTCATATCACTGGAAGAGAATCTGTCCATCAGAGGAACTCATACTATCCCAGAGAGACCTCCTCTGACAGAAGGTACAAGATGCTCCAGTATGAGGAAGCTAGGCTTGCCCTCAGAACCAAGCAATTGGCCTTAGATAGAGAAGCCTTTGAGCTCCGGAGAGCTTCTCGGAAAGAGGGGTTAGATACCCCTGGTGGCAGCAACAGTTGGTCTAGAGGCAGAGATTACATTCCAGACCATAGGAACCTGCCCAAGGTTGTTCCTCCCTACCAGAGTGGGGATGATATCCACAAGTGGATAACTGCTATGGAGAAGGCCTGTAAAGTTCAGCTGGTCCCCCAGAAACAGTGGGCAGCAATCTTGTGGCTCTCATTTTCTGATAAAGGTAGAGACAACCTCCTCACTGTTAGAGAGGAGGATGCTAATGATTATGAAGCCCTGAAGAGTGCTTTGATAGATGGGTTTGGCTTAACCACTGAACAGTACAGGTTGAAGTTTAGAGATACCCAGAAAGCACAGACTCAGGATTGGACTGACTTTGTTGATTGTGCAACCAAGGCTCTAGAAGGTTGGCTGGTTGGTAGTTGAGTAACTGATTTTAAGGGATTGTATAATCTTATAATGAGAGAACAGATCCTTAATAATTTCCAAAACCAGTTGTTGCATCAGTACCTGGTGGACTCTGATCTGACCTCTCACCAAGAATTGGGAAAGAAGGCAGACAAATGGGTCAGAACCAGGGTGAGGCAGAACACCCAGAACCAAGGGGGTGACACCAAGAAGCAAGATCCTAAAGGCTCAGATAAAGGTGGGGATAAGTCAAAAGACCAGAAGTCTTCACAAGGGCCCCAAAAATCTGCATCTGGTGGGGATTCACAGTCTACAAAGGGAAAAGGCCAAAAGAAGCCCTGGTGCAAATTCTGTAAACAGAAAGGGCACTGGACTTCTGATTGTACCAAGTCCAAAGACCAAACCATCACCACTCCAGCCCCTAAGGCAACTTCCCCCTAGTGCAGTCATTGGTGGAGGTAATAATCAGAATAAGGGTGTAGTAGGGTTGACCCTGGGTTCTGATGTGGACTCTGGCCTAGTCAGAGTAGCAACACAGGCATTACTAGTTTGTGAGGGAGACCTGGATATGTCCTTCCTAGTGAGCCCCAGTAATCTGGGCAAGTACAAACAGCAGCCTATCATAAATGGCAAACAGGCTTTGGCATTCAGGGACACAGGTGCTAGTGTCACCATGGTGGCAGAGGATCTAGTGGACCCTGCACAGATTATCCTGAGTGAAAGGTACCAGGTGACCAATGCAAGCAATGTCAGGACCAGCCATAGCCTGGCAGTTGTGAAATTCTCCTGGGGAGGGGTAACTGGCCTCAAAACGGTAGTAGTAAGTGCAGACCTCCTTGTCGAATGTTTGTTGGGCAATGATCTGGAGACTTCAGCCTGGTCTGAAGTGGAGTTATGGACTCATGCTGAGATGTTGGGCATACCTGCAGAGGCATTTGCTGTGACCAGGTCACAAGCCAAAATGCATAAAGCTGAACCAGCTCTGGATCCTGAAACTATGGACCAGATGCTACCCAAGAGGAGGAGCAGTAGGGTTAAGGCAGTGCCTTCCCCTCTGTCTCAGATCTCAGATTTCCCTCCTGAGGGAGGAGAAGCAGATCCTGAAGAAGGAACTGCCCCAGAGGGACTTGAGCCTGATCAGGTTGAGTTCTTGGGGGCAGGGGGACCTTCCAGGGAAGATCTGAGTAAGGAGCAACAGTGCTGCCCCTCTCTTGAACCCCTCAGACAGCAAGCTGCTGCTAAGGCTGCTGGGAGTGCTAGTGGGTCCCATAAAGTTTATTGGGATGAGGGGCTCCTATATTCTGAGGCTAGAGATCCTACCTCTGGAGCCACCAGGAGGTTGGAAATACCTCAGAAGTTTAGGGGGTTTCTCTTGACCCTAGCACATGACATCCCATTGGCAGGACACTTGGGCCAAAACAAGACCTGGGACAGGCTTGTTCCACATTTTCATTGGCCACACATGTTTGAGGGCACCAAGAAGTTTTGTCACTCCTGTGTCACTTGCCAAGCCAGTGGCAAGTCAGGTGGCACAACAAAGACCCCCCTGATACCACTACCTGTGGTGGGGGTTCCCTTTGAAAGGGTAGGGATTGACATTGTTGGTCCCCTTGACCCTCCAACTGCATCTGGGAACATATTTATTCTGGTGGTAGTGGATCATGCCACCAGGTATCCAGAAGCTATACCCCTAAGGACTACCACAGCTCCTGTGGTAGCAAGAGCCCTCATTGGAGTCTTCTCCAGGGTGGGTTTCCCTAAGAAGGTCATATCTGACAGAGGTACAAATTTTATGTCAGAATATCTAAAAGCAGTGTGGAAGGAGTGTGGTGTCAACTACAAATTCACTACTCCCTATCACCCACAATGCAATGGGTTAGTTGAGAGATTCAACAAAACCCTAAAGGGAATGATTAAAGGCCTCCCAGAGAAGCTTAGGCGAAAATGGGACCTTTTACTTCCCTGCCTTCTGTTTGCATACAGGGAGGTTCCACAGAAGAGGGTTGGCTACAGCCCTTTTAAACTTCTGTTTGGGCACCCTGTTAGAAGACCATTATGTTTGGTGAAAAAGGGATGGGAGTTACCTCTCAAACCTCCCAAACAGGATGTGATGGACTACGTACTTGGTCTCTGCTCCCAGGTGGCAGAGTACATGAAGAAGGCAACTAAAAACCTTGAGGCTAGCCAAGAATTACAAAAAGCTTGGCATGACCAAAAGGCTGTCCTGACTGTTTATCAGCCAGGCCAGAAAGTGTGGGTGTTGGAGCCAGTGGCCCTAGCAGCTCTCTAGGATAGATGGAGTGCCCTCCCATACAATTGTTGAGAAAAAGGGAGAAGTCACCTACTTGGTGGATCTTGGAACTCCCAGGAGCCCCCTTAGGGTGCTCCATGTCAACAGACTTAAGCCATATGTGGACAGGGCTGACATGGGCTTGCTCATGGCAACTGATGAGGACCAGGAGGAGGAGAGTGACCCTCTCCCTGACCTGCTCTCACAGAACCCTGATGATGGGTCAGTTGATGGTGTTGCTTTGGCAAACAGCCTCACTGAGCATCAGCAAACTGAATGCAGACAAGTTCTGCAACAGTTTAGACATATGTTTAGCCTGACCCCAAGTCAGACTTCCTGGTGCACCCATGAGGTGGACTCTGGAGACAGTCTGCCTGTAAAGAGTAAAATCTACAGGCAACCTGACCATGTCAGGGATTGTATCAGGACTGAAGTCCAGAAAATGTTGGAACTAGGTGTTATTGAGCCCTCAGATAGCCCTTGGGCTAGCCCAGTAGTCCTTGTGCCAAAACCTCATACCCAGGGTGGTAAGAAAGAAATTAGGTTTTGTATTGACTACAGAGGCCTCAATGCAGTCACCAGGACTGATGCCTGTCCAATTCCAAGGGCAGATGAACTTATAGACACTTTGGCCTCAGCCAAGTATCTTAGTACATTTGCCCTAACAGCTGGCTATTGTCAAATCAAGTTAGCTGATGATGCCAAAGCCAAAACAGCATTTTCAACCCCTGGTGGGCACTATCACTTTGTGGTAATGCCCTTTGGTTTGAAGAATGCACCTGAAGAACCACGGCCTTATGGGCCTGGCGGCGCAGGGTACGCCTTAATCTCCTGAGTTCACCTGCCTTGTTGAACAGAGACACGGGACACCCTGTTGGCCGTAGAAGATCAGGTTTATTATCTGCAGCTAAGCACAGTTGTCCCAGAAGTACACTCGGTATGTTCTCAGGAGACTGCCACTTTACTCCGTGGCGTACAATCTTTTATAGCACATAGATAGCTCACAGATTTACAAAGAACACTCCCAATGCATACATGGTTAACCAATGAGAAAATTTTGAAAACAAGATATAACCAATGGGAAGAGTTTGAAAACAAGATATCAAGTAACCCAAAAGTCTCTCCTCCAACTGTGTGTGTCACCCTTCCCCACAAGTTAATCAGTGATAGTGTCTACTGTTTGACTTGCAGGTGGCAGGACACATTTGTATGCCTCGGAGGACAGTTGTGAAATGAGAGAATACAAGTAGAGAACAGCAAAGGCCAGAAGATAAGATAAAGTCAGGAAAGAATGGTGCGAACCAACAGATAGTCGAGAAAGGGATTAGTCAAACCAGACGAGGATTAGTGGACTCGGCCAGTCCCTGACATCAGCTTCGTAAACAGAGGCAGGGGGTTATTTGACACGTCGCAGTAAGACCAGCAGAAAAACTTTGTTCGCCGTGCTGCCTGAGTGAGGGCAACACAAAATGGCGGCGGGACACAAAATGGTGGCTGAATACGAGCGAGATCGAAAATTGAATTTCCTCACACCTGCCACTTTTCAGAGGTTGGTGAATAAAGTTCTGACTGGTATGAAAACTTATTGCTCAGCTTATCTTGATGATATTGCTGTCTTTAGTTCCACCTGGCAGGATCACCTGGTCCACCTCAGGAATATTTTGGAGGCCCTGCAAAAAGCAGGCCTCACTATCAAGGCCACTAAGTGCCAGATAGGGCAGAGTCAGGTTGTGTACCTGGGCCACCTTGTAGGAGGAGGCCAGGTTCAACCATTGCAGAGCAAAATCCAAACCATCATGGAATGAGTAGCTCCAGCAACCCAGACACAGGTTAGAGCCTTTTTAGGCCTGACTGGGTACTAGAGGAGGTGTGTTAAGGGATATGGATCCATAGTGACCCCCTTAAATGATCTGACCTCTGAGAAAATGCCAAAAAAGTTTCAGTGGACAGCTAGCTGTCAAAAGGCATTTGATGACCTCAAGCAGGCAATGTGCACTGCCCCCATCTTGCAGAGTCCAGATTACAAAAAGAAGTTCATTGTTCAAACAGATGCTTCAGAGCTGGGTGTGGGAGCTGTACTGTCTCAACTTAATGATGAAGGTCAAGACCAGCCAGTAGCTTTCATAAGCAGAAGGCTGACCCCTAGAGAGAAACGTTGGTCAGCTATAGAGAGGGAGGCCTTTGCTGTGGTGTGGGCCCCGAAGAAGCTGAGGCCATACTTGTTTGGCACTCACTTCATAGTTCAAACTGACCACAAGGCCCTCCTATGGCTCAAACAGATGAAAGGTGAAAATCCTAAATTGCTCAGGTGGTCCATTTCCCTACAGGGGATGGACTATACAGTGGAACATAGACCTGGGACCCAACATGCCAATGCAGATGGACTCTCAAGGTATTTCCACTTAGAACATGAAGACTCAACTGGTCAAGGTTAGTTAAATGTCCCTGCGTTTGGGGGGGGGGACGGTTGTGCAGGAGAGTAGGATCTGCACTTATGTTGCCCCCACTTTTTTCCTGATGTATACACTGGTTTCTGGCTATAGTCTGGCTGGGTCCCTGCTAATCAGGGCCCCAGTCTCTCTGTTCTCTCTAAACGACTTGGTGTGCATATTAGATGCACTAGTGATTGGATACTGTGGTACCTTATGGCCCCTAGTATATGGTACCTTAGGTACCTAGGGCATTGGTACTTCACAGGCCTACCAGGGGCTGAAGCATGTGTTATGCCACCCCTGGGAAGCAGACTCAATCTGAAACCACAGGCCTGCTACTGCAGCCTGTGTGAGGTAGTGTTAGCACTCCTCACTGAGGTATAGGTTTCTATATCTCACCATACACACACATATAAACCTATCAACCACCCCTATGGCAGGCCCTATCAATCCTGAGGGCAGGGTGCTTGGTTTACTATGTGAGGGGGTGCCTATGCATGAGCAGGACCCCTCTGCAGCTGGTAGAGTCTATTCTCTGTGGCTGTTTGTGGATGCGGTTAAACCATATACTCTTAAGTGCATTATAACCTCGCGGTAAATGCTAACTTTGGAATGACTGCATCAAAACATGTCGTGTTTGGAGTCAAACAACTTGGAATCATACCCCCACACCAGTAACTGGTGTGGGAGTATGATCCCACCCTTCTAGAGGGGACGACTATGTACCCACTGTACTAAAACGACAGAAATCTGAAAGAGCCCTGGCATCACAAAATGGATGCCACCAGCACAGACACTGGGCTGCCCTCCTGCTGCTGACTGAAACTCGCAGTGGAGGAGGCCCAGCAAAAGGCATCCTGTCACAGGGAGGTGTCACCACCTTCCAGACAGGATTTAGTGTATTGGAGCTGGGTGGGTGCACTCTTAGAGTGCTTTGAAGTCCTGCACTGGGGGAGCAGTAGGCTCCTCTGTGCATATGCCAGCTCAAACCGGTTCAGGGCTACCTGTCCCTGCTCGGGCGCGAAATTGAACAAAGGGAAGTGGGTGTAACCACCCCCTACCCTGACCCTCCTAGAGGAGTGGTCATAGAGCTAGTCCCTCCCCTATCTTCACTTTAAGATAGCAAGCATTGCCATTGCAAAGTAGATAACCCTGGACGACGCTCTACAAAGAAGAATCCTGGCCCTTCGAAGAATCTCCCTTGGAGTCAAGGAGTGACTCCCCTTCTTGGCAGGCACCAAAAACCTTAATCAAAGGTTGCAAACTTTCCCGCTCCGGCCGGAGTTCGAAGTCCCTGCTGCCCTGGAAGTGGATTTCCTGATTTCTCGACGGCCATTGTGAGTCCCCAGCAAAGCTGTGGCGAGAGGACCCCACGAGTGACGAGGAACAGTAATACCCGGGGACCGTGCACTATTGTCGAGTGCAATCCCTTCACAACGTTCTACGAACTTGTTCTTTGGACCATTTATGGCCCAAGACTCCAGCAGGTCTTCCAGCAAACATCAGCGGCCTACCCCGTCCCGAGTGACCTGTGAAGCATTTCCTGAGGAGGCGTCTTCGTGATCACTTGCCCATTGGCTAGTGGGTCCCCCGAAGACTTTCTCATCGACTAAAAGGGCTCCCCTGGTTGCTCCAGGCCTGCCCTCACTCACCCTCGCTGGGTGAGTCCCTCAGACCTTGCTGGTCTGCACCATCGACTTTCTTCAGTCTACACGAGACTTGCAGTTGCCAAGGCTTGTTGGCTCCAATCCGGTTGCCGAAACTGCCATCAGCTGCAGACGTCGTGGTTCACTCCGAATCCAGCTGTTGGTCTTCATCGATTCTTCCCGGACCTCGTGAGCGAAGAGTCAAAACACCATCGACGACCTGGAATCACGCGACATCTGTGGTCATCCATCTTCCTGGCCACCAGTCACTGGCAAGTGACTTTGAACACTGTCTCTTCAATTTCCAGGTCTTCTGCATCTTGAATTCACCCTTGGATTCCACCGGACACTTCTTCAGGCGACGCAAGCAGCAAGTCTTCTTTGGTCTCCATAGAAAACAGCGACGCGACCTGACACCAAAAGACACCTATGCACCCGGCTTCCCTGGGTGAGGTAACTCGTGCACTCCGGTGCCCTAGTGTGTGTTGGCCCTCGAAATACTTACCATGTAAGTGGCTTGCTTGTAGACTTCCTCGAAGTACCCTAAAACTTGAAAAAATCAAACCGCGACTTGCTCCATTGTAATCAATAGGGAACCCGCGGCTGTGTTCACACACTGCACGCGTCTCCCGTGGGCTTGTTACTTACCTGCTAACACTGCAGTAGTGAAGCCCCAGCGATTCCCCAGGCCCTAGGCCTTGTCATTCTGCAAGTCGACATTGTTATACCATTTTTTTAGTATATGGTCTGGTACCCCCCTAGGGCTCCAGCCATATTTGTGCTTAATTTATTGTGAAACGTTGACATTTGAATGTGTATCTGGCTTCTAATCTCATAAAGAGATTAGTAGAGTGTGTCTAGTAATAAATACATATATCTTTGATATATATACCTGTGTGGTGTCCTTTCATTTGGTAATTCCAGAGATTATAAGGTAAAACAAGCTGCTTTACCTTCCTCTGAGACTTAGCATGAAGGCTGCTCTCCACAGCTACCACTAGGATAGCTTTCTTTAAAGGGTTGTCTTAAACCATGCATCTCCAACGTGTAGCTCTGGAGCTACTGGTAGCTCCCCAACCCCCTTAAAGTAGTTCTCAAAGGTAAGGTGGAGCCAAGCCAATCACAGAGTGTGTGTGCAAATTAACTGCTCATTTTAAGACCCTTACAGGGACAGCTAGCCAAACCGATGGCAAGGACTCTAGATAACACTGACACACACACTGTGTTTGGCTTCTGGGGTCAGCCACATGACAATCTCTAGATTTGCCATGTTATATGCCTTGCTCTATCTATCAGTCGCACCACACGTGTGTGAACAATGCACCATCTAAGACAAGTGGCTGCAGTAACCAGTGCTGACCCCCCAAATGTGAGATTATGGAGACAAAGTGAAAATATGTGAGCTGGGAGCATGATTAACCCAGGAGCTGCGGAGAGGAGGGTAGGGATCAGGATAGAAAAAATGCATTCACTTATGTTTGTCTGTCTGACATTGTGTCCCTCCCTAATGAACAGTGTTATTTTCTGGAAGATATGCCTAGTGTCAAGGACTGTCAAATGTGTATTTTCCATTCATAAGGGTCTTATCTCTGGTGCAATTGTGTCAGTTCATGACATAATAGTGTTGGTGCCATAAGTATGGTCATCCTTGACTATTTTGGGCATTTGTGTTCTAGTTCTGCCGTAGTGGCTGCCAGTATCGACATATTAAGAGCATGATACACTGTGGGCATTCTCGATATTAAGGTGTTCAGCCTTGACACAGTGGTGGCCCTGGTAATAATGGTAGGCAATATTAGCATAACTCACGCATCCATAGTCTTATAAAAAGCATCCTGAGCCTATGATAATAGCTGGGTTTTCAAAGCAGAATCTGTCTATATGAGGTATTTTTACACAGTGGTACTTGATTAAAACAACAAGCTGATGTTTGAAGACTGTTTTTTCTAAAGATTATTTTTGAAGACAAACTACGTTTTTTCACAAGAGTTTTTTCTTCTGCAAAATTGAGGTTGTTTGCCCAAAGTGAAAAGTGCTATATGATAGAAAAATAAGTGCATATTCAAAAACAAATATGCTGATGAAGACAAAATATTGCATTTCTTAAACACATTCAAAGTTGATAGCTAAAGGATATTTCAATTTGAGTTAGGGAGACTTCCTGCTGTGATTATGACCTTTGTTCCCCAGGGCATGTGATGATTTGAATATTACTTCATTACTCAGGTAGATGCATTGAATACTGATTATCGTTCTCCTGGCATTTCTGCTGGTAACCTCGCCTAGAATGCTTGGGTGGTCACTAGCGATAATCCTGCTTCAGGTGGTTCAAGTGTTATGTGAACACATATCGTCATTATTTTACAGTGATAAAATAGGCAAGTAGCTCAGCAGGAATTTACTTGAGCAGATGTAGCTCTCACTACAGAAAAGGTTGGAGACCCCTGCTCTAGCCTCTCCCTATGTAGACAGAATACACAATATTCTAACTACAATTCTACAGTTTCAACCCAACCAAGCATTACCAGCCAGAGTGTTCATGCAACTGCTGGGAATGATATCGTCTTGCATCGCAATTGTACCCCATGCAAGGCTTCACATGTGTCCCCTACAAGAGTGCTTAGCACGTCAGGGGAATCAATCACAGGGTCTATTAACCAATCTAGTGTTGGTAGACGGCCGTACCCATCGCTCTCTGCAGTGGTAGAACCCACAAAACTTATCAGCAGCCCGGCCTTTCATCTACACTATTCCACAGATCGTGCTCACAGCAGACACGTTTCTAACCTGTTGGGGGAGGCTCAACTCAAAGATTACACAATAGAAGGCATGTGGAGCTACAAGCACAAGACCCTGCACATCAACTATCTAGAACTTTTAGCTGTTTTTCTAGCACTCAAAGCTTTTCAAACTTACCTCATAGCCAAAACTGTCCTAGTCCGAACGGACAACATGACAGCAATGTATTATGTGCAGGAGCAAGGGGGGACACATTCTCTCCAACTGTCAACACTCGCTCAAGCCATTTGGAATTGGGCAATCCATCACAAGATTTATCTTCTGGCAGAACATCTCCCAGGAGGAAACAATCAAATCTCTGATGTCCTCAGCAGAAGAAGGCAACAAATTCACAAGTGGGAACTTAACCCCCAAGTTCTCCTTCCGTACTTTCAACAATGCAGCTTATAATTCATTAGTTCATATGATAAACTTTCATTAATGCAAATTGGGTATGAAGGAAAGCCGCACGTTTTCCTAATGTAACCAAGAAACTGATTGTGAAATAAAGCTTGTTCGGATGACTCTGAATGTGGAATTAATCGTAATATCATGTGATTCAGAAGTGTTTTACAAAATAAGTTCTTTTTTGTCACTGATGTACATTTGGAAGCCAAAATGGAGAGAAACTCAATAGATAATAACAAATGTGTTATCTTTCCACGCTTGTCTAGATAAAACTGGTCCCCAAAACATGGATACATTGCAATTTCTTAGAGCCTTTCTGGGAATGTGGGTAACTGTGGTATTTGTGCCCATGATAGGTCGGCACCCATGGAAACCTTCCATCCACACACATTTCTGAAAACTAGACACCTGGTGTTGTGGCTTATGTTGATCATAGTAACCTTTCTTTCCTAGGATGTCATTCAAACGTTAGGGAAATCACATAATTTTCTAATGTTTTTGAGCTAAAGTTCTGGAATCTGCAGGGCAGGCACTCAAGTCCTACCACCCAGCATTCACATACTTGTCCCAATTGAGAGTTCCCCACTTGTGTGGCTGGGCCTATCATGCACAACATAAAGTGTATAAAACACAAAGTGTAAACGTCAAGCATAGAAACCTACCACACACAACATTTCTGAAAATTAGACACCTGATTGGGTCAACTGTGACATCACTTGCATAGATCAGTACCTTTTTTACCCAGAATGTGCTGCAAGCATCAACCTTTGACTAAAGTCACTTATTTCCCTCTCATTTCTGTGAGGGAAAGTTCTGGATTTCTGTGGTGATCCACAAAAGTCCTAGCACGCTATGTTCCCACACATTTCCCGATAAAACCAACTAACTTGGACCATGTGAAGTCAGTGTGGTGTCAATGAGGTCTTCATATGGTTAAGGTATTGGTCCGTTTCTCTGTCATGCGTTAGGCCCACCCACACATGAGGGGTAGCATTTTATTTTTAGGAGAAATGTGGAAATGAAAGTGGTAAGACTTTGGCGATTGGCGGGAAGTGCCCAAGACGTCTGTTAGATAAATATTGGAAAAATGCTGTGTTTTTCCACCCATTTATTATTTTGATGTTCACAGGGCATTCTGGTAAGAAAACGTGCCTCATCCATGATAGCGGATACCCTGGATTCTCTTTGGTCTCCAGGATTCAAAATACCCAGGGTTTGTAGGATTCCATGGGTGTCGCCCAACCACAGGCTGAAATGCTTTGTCCTTTCCTCATGGAAAGAAAGAGGTAATTGTAACAATAAGGTACTCCATAATGGCAATATGATTCTTTTATTTTCTATTTTTTTACAGATGCTTAAATTCTTTTTATTGTATCATACATGGCACATGGTTATCGTTAACCTACATTACTGCTTTGTATACATTTAGTCGTATACATTAGTTATCGCCACTTTAAAATAATGTTACAGTATTGCTCTTTTGTTGCATCATTATAATGTCGTCCCATTATAACTGAGATATCCTACGCATTATACTATGTCTTGTTCCCTGCGGCATTGTTGGTAGAGCACATATATCCCCCGATAGGTATTCCATCCTCCCCACAATCGTATCCACTTTTTAGGGCAACCTCTGCGTTCATACACCATTTTTTCTGCCACCATGGCTATGTCCATGTCCTTGCACCATTCCACAAGTGTGGGAGCGGTAGATGCCCCCCAATGTTTAGCGATGTTCCTCTTGGCCAGCATTATTCCCAATGTTGCCCATGTCTGCATTGCAGAGTTGAGGTCTGTTGCTTCCCAGATGTTTAAAAGGCAGCATTTGGGTTCTGGAGGCACTGTGTTTCCGCTTACTCTTGTGATAGTGGTCATAGCCGATGACCAGTATGTCGTTATTGTGGGCTAGGCCCAGATGGTATGGAAGAAGGTACCGATCGCACCAAACTTCCTCAGGCACAGTTGGGTATCAATTTTCCCAATTTTGTAACAAGTGGTTCTTGTGTAGTAACTTCTATGTAGTATCTTAAGTTGTACTAAGCGCAGTCTGGATGCAATCGCCACTTCTCTGGGTGAGGCTAACGCCTCCTGCCAATCAGTGTCATCTAGATCTCCCACCTCTTGGCTCCATTTGTCTCGGAGTCTTTGCATGGGGTCAGGCATGTTATTGATAATATTCCGGTACATCATGGAGTTTGCTTTTTTGTCCATTTGTTCTGTCAGTAACCTGTCCGCTAGTGGCAAAGCCTGAGGTGGAGTAGTGTCAGGGGGAATTACTGTCTCAAGGGCGTGCTTGATTTGGCGGTAGCAGAATTGCTCCGTCGGTGCCATCTCGTACTGCAATTGGAGTTGTACAAATGTGTGTATTTTGGAGGACGTATAGGAACCTTGGGAGCGCCATCATTTTAAAAAAGTGACGCCTTTCCCAGGAGAGTCAGCAGTAGTGATTGCCAGTGTTTGGTGTCTCTTTGTAGCCGCTGCAAGGGGGCTTGGAGATTCCGCATCCTGAAAACCACTGGATTGGGTGTGACATGGATTCCTAAATATTTGAAGTGTTCCTCCACAATCGTCCCGTCGCACCCTGCAGGCAGTTTTGTCAGAGGGCCCTGCAAGACATACAACACAGATTTGGTCCAATTTATCGTGTAACCCGTGTATTTCAGCGTAGGAGCTACAGATGTCCAACACAAAGGACAAGGAGCGTCTGGAGAGGCCATGTATAGGAGAACATAGTCTGCAGATAGGGATATGCGATCCTCGGAGTCGCCAGTCCAACGAAGCCCGCGAATGACCAGGTCCTGTGTTATCCAGGCTGCCAGGGGTTCTAATATAAGGGCGAAGAGCAGCGGTGATAATGGGCAGCCCTCTTGTGTGCCTCGTTGCAGTGGGAACTCTCCGGACATGTCCATTAGCCACTACATGAGCCAGGGGATTGGTATATAATAGTCTGATCCAGGAACGAAACGCAGGGCCAAACCCCATTTTGGTGAGGACGGCGAGAAGGAAGGGCCATTTGACCGTATCGAAGGCCATGCGCGCGTCCTAGGACAGCACACTGGCTTCTTCTTGTATTGTGTGCTTACGTCCCAGGACGTTATGGAGCCGTCTCAGGTTTAAGGCCGTATTTCTCCCTGGCATAAATCCTGATTGATCTGGGTGGATTAACTTGGATAAGTATGGGGTATGTGTATTGGCCAGGGTCTTGGCCATTATCTTGGCTTTGGCATTAATGAGGGAGATGGGCCTGTATGAGTCACAGTCCCTTGCAGGCTTACCAGGTTTGTGGATGGCTACTATAGTCGCCGTTCTTTGATCTGGCAGTAGCTCTCCCTTGTCTAGACTGGTCGCATACATCGCTACGAGATAGGGCGCGAGCGTCGCTGCATTTCGTTTGTACCATTCTATGGGGATCCCATTAGGGCAGAGGGCTTTTCCTGACTGAAGTTTGCCGATCGCTATCTCTAACTCCTGATTTGAGAGCTCTGCCTCCAGGAGTTGGGATTCTGGCTCCGTGAGCTTTGGGAGTCGGATATCGCAGAGGAATTCCTCTGCCTCCTCCTTCGTTACTGTGCATTCAGTGGTGTAGACCCATTCATAGTGACAAACTAGGAGGTTTGCTATATCTTGAGGGTTTTGTGTAATTTCCCTGTGGGTAGTTGGAGCTCTGCTACCACTCTATCCGCTTTCTCTCGCTTATCAAGCCAGGCCAAAAGCTTGCCAGCTTTATCGCCCACTTCATACATAGTGTGTTGAGTTGTGGAAAGCCGTGTCATTGCTTCCTCCCATAGATTTTCTTTGTATTCCTTTTTTTTAAGGAGCAACAGATGGGCGGCATTGTCGGAGGGGTCTTGTCCTTGTTCCCTTTCCAAGTCGCCCACTGCCTGTTCCAGTGCTTCCACCAGTCGAACTTCTTCCCTCTTATGGTTTGTTATTAGTGAGATTGCCTGCCCACGGAATACTGTTTTGTATGCTTCCAAGAGGGTGAGCGTGGAGGAGACCGAGGGTGCATTCTCACTGAAGTAGTGTTTAGTAGTGTCAGTCAGTCCTTTCCATATCTGAGGGTTCTTAAGATATCCGGGGTATATAGGAAATATCCGACGCTGTGTTGTGGTAAACTTTGTATAGAGGATGCTGACAGGAGAGTGATCTGAAATGCCTCTAGGTAAGTGTGCGTCTTTTCGCCTGCCGGTGTCAGTATATGGTCAATTCTAGATAAACTCTTGTGTGCGCCTGAGTAGTATGTGTATTGTCGTGTTTGCGGGAAGCGGAGTTGCCAGACATCCACTAGACCCATGGTGTCCAGGAAGTCCGCTAGGGTAGATTGTGTCCGTTGTTGTTGCCTTGGGGGTATAGGGTCTAAAGTATCGTCCAGTGTGGCGTTGAGGTCGCCTTCAATAATTAAGTTACCTTGCGGGAGCTGGATCAAAAAGGCGCTGAGCTAACGAGTGAAGCGCAGGGGGAATATAGACTGACACAATATTAATCATCCGGCCTTCCCATTGACATGAGAACACCACAAAATCGGACTTGGTCGTCTGTGTATGTTTGCATTACAACAATTGGGTGTTGTTTTTTTTAATGAGGATCCCCACCCTTCTGGAACCCGTCGTGAATTCCGAATGCACCGCTAATTTGTATCCCCATCTATTGAGTGCTTTGCAAGTTTTTCCTGTTAAATGGGTCTCTTGTATCAGGGCTATTGCGGGCCCTTAACTCTTCAGGTATTGTAGCATTAACCCCCGTTTGAGCTTATCCCGGAGACAATTTACGTTCCAGGATATTATGGGTAGAGTCTGTGCCCGTGCTGCCGCCGGATTGGCAGAGTCAGGTGTAGTTGTCATAACCTGTGGTGGGGATGTGTGCTGCCTGAGCCTGGTAGTAGTGCAACAACTTATGAGCAGTTTGCATAAGACTATAGTGTGCCATCTTACATAGAAAAACAATAACATTGATTAAATCAAAACTTCCCAATATACATGCATTCCCTCCCCCCTCCCCCCTCCCCCCTCCCTGCTTCCCTGCCTCCCTGCAAGACGGTTTCAGAACTTCCAGCCACCCTAACTTTGCAGAGTGACTAGATCCCATTACCCTGTACTTTCTTGGGGGGGGGGGGGGCAGAACTCTTTCCCATGATGCCCCTCTTGGGCCATATTCGGACATAGTTCCCCACTCAGCATTGCGTAGTGACCTACAAAAAAAGTTGTCAAAGCTCCCGGACCACACAAAGCTGTGGAGAGGCCCATCAATGGCCAGTCTCTGCGGGAGTCCATTACTTCCTCTACGACTGTTTACGGAACGCCGTCTCATGAATCCTGTTCTGGTGGTGTATCTTGACTAGGTGCTAGGTCTCAATTGACAGCACCCTGGGGGGAGAAGGTCGCACTTGAGATCTGTTCAGTCTTCTGTGGTCTGAGTATTTGTCGCCGATCTCTGCTCCACCAGGTCCTAGGACTGCGCTCCCGTTGTTACACGGTTGTTGTTCCGTCCGGGATTACCGTGCTGTGGGATCTGTCTCCATCCCTCAAGCCATTCCTGTGCTTCTTCTGGAGTGCTGAAAAAACAGGTTTTCCCCTCTGCCTCCACTCTCAACTTTGTGGGGAACATCATCGTATATTTGAGTTCCCGATTTCTAAGTTCTTGTTTTATACCGGTTAAGCTCCGACGCTACTTAGCCACCACCTCCGTGTAGTCCAGGAAGAAGGATATCGTGCTCTGCTGGTATCGGAGCAGAGGGGCCGCCCTCGCCATCTGGAGGATGAGGTCTCCGTCACGAAAGTTAAAAATGTGTGCCAGTATGGGTCGTGGAGTGGCGCCCGGTCTAGGTCTGCCCCCGGGAACACGATGGGCCTGTTCAACTGAGAAGTAGTTGGAGAGTCCTCTGGGCTGTAGGTGGTTCTTGACCAGGTCTTCCACAAATAGGTCCACTGCAGGCCCCCTGTTCCCTCCGGCACTCCTATTATTCGCACGTTATTTTGACGAGAGCAGCCTTCATAGTCATCCAGTTTCGCCGCCATGGCCTTGTTGTCCGCTTATAGCATTTTCACTTGTTTCTTAAGTATGGTTGTGTCTGTACCCAGCTCGGTTGTCGTTGTCGCTATCTCCGTCACACGAGAGCTGAGGTTCCTGAAATCTGCACATGTTAGTGAGAGCTCAGCGGTGAAAGAGTCTATGCGGGACTCCAGTGACGTGTGAACTTTATTGAGTGTAGCCATTATGTCCTGTAATGTGACCTCTTTGTTTGTGATGAGCCCCTTGGCTGTCGCCGCCCCTGCGTCTGCTCGGTCTTGCTGATTTGGGTCAGGTTTGGAGTAGGCGTATTTTTACACTTTGTTCTGGTTAGTCACTCTTTGGCCTCGGCCCCCCATTCTTTCCTAACCTGTTGCAGTGGTCGCTGATCGTCAGCTGCCCTCCGGTGGTACTCACCGCTGCCTGCCTGTGCTTCTCAAGGTGCACGCGGCCTGTCTGGTTTCCCACCAACTGGGCGTTATCACAGCGTCAGCGTCCAAGAAGCACGAGGGTATGCTGCATAATGCTTTTATGCACTGCAATTTTCTGGGTGCCCTATGGTGCTTGACCACCTGGCCTCCACATCCGTTTGGTTCCTAGGTTCCGGGTGGGACGGGTGTAGCCCACGTGTCTCCGCAGGGCGCTCTTGAGTGGTGCCAGCCCAGCTTCTCTAATGGGCTAACTATCAGGCAGGGGACTTTCCCTTCTCGTTGCCACAGGACTGGCCAGTAGAACTATTCGCTGATTCAGGCAGTCTTATGGGCCCCATATAGTCAGTACTGGCCTGTAGTGTTCATCGCGCGCCTCTCTGCATGCCGCAGCGCCCCTGCCTCACCTCTGCCAAAACACCTCCTCTCCGATGTCTGACTCAGCATTCGAGCGGCCCTCCGGGCCCCGCAGTCTTGTGTGTCTCAGCTCTGGTGTGGGCGTCATCAGGGCCGCCGCCCCGCTCCTGAATAATGAACGCGGCGGGAACCCGCATTTCGATTTCATGCGGCCCCCTCCGCTTAGCTGGTCGCTGAAGGTGCTGTTCTGGAGTCGTAGAGGGGTGCCCCAGAGTCAGGGGGAGGGCAACTCGAGGCACGACATACTCTTTTGCGCTGCTGCTTCTTCGTCGCCGGACGTACCCGCCGGGCCTAGCGCGCACTTGAGGCCCCGGTTTTTCACGCAATTGTAGGCCGTGTCCGTTGGTTGTGGCAAAGCCGACGCTGGCCAGCAATTTCCAGCACCACAGTCGGATCGTTCGGCGCCGCAGAGGTTCCGATGCTGCTGGCAGTGCCTTCCGCTGAGTTGTGGGCATGGATGAATGAGCAGATAATCAATCTGGCTTCCGAGGGTCTGAAGCTCTCTTAGGTAGCGGCCATCTTTATCGGCTGCTGGCCACGCCCTCGATTCTTTTTTAAAAAAAATGATAAATCAATAAACATAGCTGCCTCCCCTCCAGTAGTCATCCTCCTAGCTAGCAAGGCCCCACAAACATTCTATATTCCAACATGAACCTCAATCCAACATTATTAGGCTGTTTTTAGTTATAATTTTAACATTTTTATGGCATTTAGTTATCTGGTTTTGTGGAACAGTATGAACTTCTTCATCCAGCTCAATCAGGCTTCAGATCTTTACACAGCACTGGAATGGCGCTGATTGAAATATCTGAGGCAATACATGGGACCCTAGATTCGGGGCAGGGCAGGCTTGGTCCTTTTGGACCTATCGGCTGCGTTCGATACGGCCTGCCTTCGGGAAATTGGCGTGGAAGGGTCAGCCTGGAACTTGCTTAAATCCTGGAGTCCAGAACCAAACAAATCTGGATACCGCCCTTTTCGGCTGCCCCTCTGAAACTGGGCTCTGGGGTCTCTTGGGGCTCGTTATTGAGGCCCTTATTGTTTAACAACTATGTGTCTCCCCTCATTCAGCTAGCGGATGAACTCGGAGTTAGTCATCTCATATGCAGATGATACCCAGCTCCTTTTCTCCTGGAATAAAGATAGTGAGACTTAGTGTGCCCATTCTCCCACCTGCCTGACTGCAATTTTTCATTGGCTGGTGCTGGCCCAATTGAAATGTAATGAGGACAAGACAGAGATCCTTCTTTTCGGAAATTTCTCCCCGCAGTACTGGCGTTCTTTCTGAACAGATGAATCCCCCCTGCTGTCATCCCACGGTGTAATAACAAAAAACTTGAGGATATGGCTCAATATAAAGCTATGCCTTGGTCCTCAGATCAAAAAACTATCGTAACATGCTTTGGTATCTGAAGGCACTAAAACATTTTTTACCGCTGCTCCCTACTAATGCAAGGAAAACTGTCACCCAAACATTGATCACATCACGCATCGACTATGCCAACGTTCTATATTTCGGCCTACCTGGTTACCTCCTAAATAAACTTCTGGTGATTCAGAATGCAGCAGCCAGGTTATTACTTAACCTCCCTAAAAGGGTGAATGTCAGGCGGCATCTTCGTGACCTCCACTGGTTGCCGGTGAAAGATAGGGTGAAGTTTAAATCCCTGGTAATAGTTCACTCCGCCCTCTGTGGTGACCGTCCAGCCTATTTGAGAGCAAGATTTAGCTTCTACTCACCGGCTAGGCAACTATGGGGTAAATCAACAACAACCGGCGATAATTATCGCTAAGCGCACTTAGCGCTAGGATAATTATCGCCGGCTAGCGTGGGTTTTTATCGCTGAGATAGCGTGCTATTAGCAACGCTTATCTCAATAGCGATAAAAATAGCTAAGTGGCTAACATGAGATTATCGCTGGAAACCCAGCGGTAATCTCAGGTTAGCTTGTTGATAGGGACAGACAAACTTAGCCATGATATCCTCCTCCCATAGGATATCATGGCTAAGTCAGAAAAATACCAGACGTAAAAAAGCAGCGTTAACCGCGGTTAGCGCTGCTTTTTTTGTCTCTAACAGGGTTAGCGATATTCTTGATCATAGGATAAATGTCGCTTAGCGACATTTCTCCTATTATTTTACTCTGGAACGCCTCCTTTGCATCTCATTAGAGATGCAAGGGGAAGCGTAGAGTAAAAGGGTGCTAACATGCCAATTTGCATGTTAGAACCCTGTTGTTGATAGGGCGCTAGTTTTATCTCTGCTTTTTTGGCTTTTAAAGCCAAAAAAGCAGAGATAAAGCTCTTGTTGATATGCTCCTAAGTTCTTCAACCAAGCTAATGGCATGCGTCCCTAGGTTCCTGAAACGGAGGGCCAGTGGCAGATCCCTGTCACGGTTGGGGGCTGTGACCCCCTGGAATCAACCCCCAGTGGATCTTTGGGCTGTGAGTGACCCAAAGACTGAGGACCTTACTTTTTAAATAGTCTTCTGTGATCCGTCTAATCACTCCACAGGGCACATGCCGGGACACTCCTTAGAGCAGCTGTGCGCGCTACAATAGCTATTAACATAACATAACATTCTGGATGAGAATATGTGCCAAGATCCACACAAGTCACGCCACCCTGAACTCCTCTGGGTCTTCTGTTTTCAGGGAAGGTCTAGCGGTTATGGACTTCCCTGCGGTGCTGGGTTGTTCCAGAGTCCAAATACTGCAGCCGTCCCCTAGGGCAACTGAATTGTAATTGGGATTTCTTTGGGCCTAGTTTTGACATATAGACCAGCAGAAAGAGGTAAAACCCAGTCTGCTGCCCCCGGGAGCAGAAATACTTGCTGTGGTATGTCCCGATGCTAAGATGGTCCGGTGCTTAGTGCTTATAAGTGAACCCTATTACTATGCTCACTTATTTTCCCTCATTCTCTGATGCAGATTAGCCATTGAAACCCAAATCTGTTGGTCCCAACGGAATTGGGGATGAAGGGGTGCTATCCGGCACCACAACAAAACTGCTCCCCACCCCATTTCTTTATTTTTGTAATATATTTATTTGTTTGATTTCTCCAGGTGGTCTCATAGGCTTTCTGCACCCCTCAGGATGTGCCGATTGAGGGGTTAGAATGACCACCAGGGAAACATTAGAGCTAGAATGGGGTGCCCTGCGTGCCTGTCATGGCACTGGGCTGCATCCCGGCACCAGTCTGTTTTTCTGGTCCTTAGGGAGACAGATTAGCAGATTAAACTCAAATCTTCCTCTCCGAGGGTCAGAAAGTGTCAATTTGCAGCCTACGCTCTCGTGCCCACCACAAGTGGGCCGAATTATGGGACCTTCAAGCTTTCCAATACGTTTATAGACCTTCTGCCAAAACGATGTACTATTTTCAAGGCTCTTGGACGCTATTTGTAAATTGCCATCCAGTCTCAATGCATGCCGGGTTTTGTGGAAGCCAGTCTGCTCATGCTTGAAACTCCATTACATATAATTCCCTGCTCACTGCTCGTCATCACCCCTGCCGGACTAAGATGGGTGGAGGAATTCAGCAAGCCTGGGGCTGGCAACTGCTAGCCTGCTCACACCTGATGTGATCACTGTGAGCTCTTGTAAACCTCCAGCGTTGGGCATTGTAGCTGTGTTCCTGTTTGGCTGAGCCCTTGTTTCCGGAGCTCTTGCTATCCTTGCTTCAAGAGCTCCTGAGCTATAGTTTTTCCTTGATTCCTGATCTGTAGCTAATCCTTATTCCTGAACTAGTGCTACCTGCAGTTCTCTCTTGAATTCTGAGCCAGCACTAGAGGAGTATTTACCATTTCCCCATGCTTTCTTTCCCCTTTGTCCGGTTTCTAGTTTGCTACCTTCCTATTCTTGCTGTCTAAACCTCTAGCTTCCTTGTGTGGTTGTTACTTGCTTTCTGCCAAGAGTGTCCTTTGTGGCCCTTCTTTCCTGTTAAGCACTCCGCCTTGTCGTTTGTGGCTGTGTATCTCGTTCTACACCCTTGATGTTACTGCCTTGCGTGTTCCTATTTGATCAGCAGGATTGGTGAGCACAGCTGACAACCTAGGTGGTGTTTCTTGTCCACTGCAAGTATTGTCTTTGAGGGTTGATTACCCTGACCCCCTAGGAATGCTGGTGGGGTCCCTAAGTGACGCCGCCAGTCATTAAAAGCATTTATTTTTGTCAATTGTGCCGCAAATGTGTGCTGAATCTGCGAATCTGGGCAAAATTGACAAAAAATGGGCGGTTTCCCACACGTCTTAATGAGGAGGTCCCCGGGTGGGCCAAATCCCGAGGGCATGGTCAAAATATAATTAAAGGGGGGGACCTCTCCTAGGGTATTTGTGTACACCGGGGACCGCCAGCTCCCTGGGTTTTATTTCACTACAGTGGGCCGTGCACATCCCTGTGGCCATTTTAAATAAATTCGGGGGGCCTCACAGAACCCCATGCCCTGGGGAGCACCACGTCCCCGGGGAGCACCACCTCCCTGGGGCTTAAATATTTGTATTAGGGGGGTCTCACGAATCCGCCTGGGGACCACCAACTCCCTAGGCCAAAATACCAAATTAGGAGTAGGGGCCATGCAGCTTCCCCTCCCGGGCCATCATGGACCCGGGGACCACCACCTCCCCGGGGCGGCCCTTTTAAGTAAAAGGAGGGGGCTCGCAGACCCACTCCTGGAACCATAGATGGCCCTGGGGACCGCCACCCCCTAGCGCCGGCTCCTGCACTGTCCCGGGGTGCCCACACCCAGCACATTGCTGTTTGCTATGGCTTGGCAGGAAAGAAATTTAACATGTGGATGTTTCATTTCTGTGAACTGAAGTACTTTCTACTGGCTATATAGTAAGTGCTACCCAGTTGGGTACATGCACAGTGTCCTGCACTAAAGCTGTGTAAAGAGCGAAGAGGAAATGTCTCCAGTGGCCTTGTGTGTCTGTAACTTTGCCAATGTGATTGTTGCTCGAGCGTCTTCAACAGATAACTTTACAATGTGGAACTGCGGAGAAAATACGCTTGGATGATATGTGCTTCTTTGTTTGGTGGAGATGCGATCACATTCCTAGGCATCAAGACCCCGTATCCAAAATCAGTGGGAAAGGTACTTGGGGGGCCTTTTAGTAAGCTGTTCATCATCCTGGGAAAAGGGCGGGAAGACGATGCATACCACTAATGTGTATGGGTGGGACCAAACACTCAGGGCTTTTAGGCAAGTTTACATACTTCTAGTTATTAAACGTTTAGAGCAGGATATCAGGTCTGAGCAGCAGATGACTCAAAAGAACCCTCTCGTCACAGACACTATGTGAGATACCATGCTTGAAAAAAGCAAGGATGCAAACACCTCCATCATGAATTACAGACAACGTTTCAGTGGAAAAGCAGAGAAAACACACTTGCTTTGCCTTGGCCATGCGTACCAAGTTAGGATGATTAGTACTTTACCAAAGTGCAGCTTTGTTTATATTTGTAAGTGCTTCCCGTTGAGGTTTCCTTTCTGCTAAATGAGCATCGTGCCAGAATTAATCCTGCCCTGCGCATTTATCCAAGACGCCACCATTTTGTGCAACATCTACCCAACTGGAGTGCTTTCTGCTGGCTAATTAGTAAGTGCTACCTCATTGGGTAAATGTATAGTGCGTATTCTCTACTACAGCAGCGTAAAGGACTCTGAGGAAATGTCTACAGTGACCTTGTGTGTCTGTAACCTTGCCAATGTGATTGTTGCTCAAGCGTCTTCAACAGATAACTTTACAAGGTGGATCTCCACAGAAAACATACTCAGATGATTTGTACTTTACAGAAGTAGGACCTTCTTTGTTTGGTTAAGATGCGATCATATTCCTAGGCATCAAGAACCCGTCTCCAAAATCGTAGAGAAATGCTCTGGGGGGCCTTTTAGTAAGCTGTCCATCATCCTGAAAAAATTGCGGGAAGACGCTGCATACCACTAATGATATGGGGTGGGGTGGGGCCGGGGTTTGCTGGGAAGTTTACATACTTCTAGTTTTTAAAAGTTTAGAACACAATCTCTGGTCTCTGCAACAGATGACAAGAATTGAACCCCCTCATCAGAGATACTATGTGAGATATTGCGTTCGAGAAAATCCAGGATACAACCACCTCCATCACAAATTATAGATAACTTTTCATTGTGGAAATGCAGAGAAACACACTTGGATGAATTGTACTTTACACAAAAAAGTGCTTCTTTTTTACTAGAGGAAGGGGGGGTCTCTCTGCCCCTGGCTAATTTCGGCCCCGGGGACCCCATCCCCCAGGGCCCGGACAACTCACCTGGGTGCCCTTAGGGCAGCAGATGGGCCTTTGACACCCTCTTCATTCCCTTCTGCCCTTTTGGGGGCCGGCAGTGTCCTTGATCTTTTGCGCACGGAAAACAGCGATCCTAAACATGTATGATCTTTACCACAAATCCTTCACAACAAACATGCCTTTACCAAGCATGTCCATTACCATGAATATGCCTTTACCATGCATGCCTTTACAACAAAATAACGTTCTAAATGCATGAATGCTAAAGGCAATACATCAGATATCATGTAGCATCTAAATCGGCACTTAGCCCAGAATTGTCCGTTAAGCCAACGCTTGGCACAACACAGATGTTATGTCCCTATGTTCTACGTATTACTGGATGAACGTTGAGTCAGATTTTGTGGATTCCTGTACCCCACTCCGTCCCACCACCATGAGTTTTGTGGCTTGCACTTTGTTAAAAACATATAGGGCACTCCGCCACCAGAATAGAGCAGTGTGTGGCACCTTGGTAGGGGGTTATTTCACAGTATGTAGGCAACAGACGGCTCAGCGGGAAGTGAAGTAAGACAAAAACGATGCTGGCTTGGCTCCTTCGATGCATACGAATCCTGACCCCAGTAATGTTTCTGACTCTCTATATAGTGCACAAAAACGAAGTACACTGTGCAGAGATTCCAGTGAGGCGCAGATTGGTATACAGAGACAAGAGTAGATAATACTAACGCTCTATTTGTGGTATTGTGGGTGAGCAGTTAGGCTTATCAGAGGAGAGTGCTAAGCATTTGTAGTACTCACTGAGTGTAAGAAAGTGGCTCTGTATATACTGCACCAAAGTAAGGTACAGTGTGCACAGAGTCCACAGTCCCCAGAGGTATGGCAGAGGTTAAAGTTAGATATAACCTTACTCTCTAAAGTGGTAGCTTGGTCGAGCAGTAAGGCAGTATCAGAGGACAGTGTAAAGTCCTTGAAAGACAAGTGTAAGTAAGGTGTGAGGTCGAGCTCCTCAACCAGGTCCTGCAAGGTATTACCTTCACTAGTAACTGGGGTCTTTTGAGACATTCTAACCAGACAGTTCTAACCCTCTCCCCTTGACTACAGTGACTTTTATTTTTCTAAAATTCTAAGGGGACTTAAGCAAGGCCCTGACAAGACTTTTAGTATTTTGGAGAAAACCAATTTAGTAGAATCAGAATTCTAAAGGCAATTTAAGAGTTCTGTCGTGTGATCAGATGGTAACCAAGTAGCCCACAAATGCAAGTTTGTATCCCAACGCTGATCCACCAATGTAAGAAAGTGGCTCTGTATATACTGCACCAAAGTAAGGTACAGTGTGCACAGAGTCCACAGTCCCCAGAGGTTTGGCAAAGGTTGAAGTTAGATATAACCTTACTCTCTAAAGTGGTAGCTTGGTCGAGCAGTAAGGCAGTATCAGAGGACAGCGTAAAGCATTTGATGTACACACTCAGTCAGCAAATGGTCTCACACACTCAAGAACTGAACTCTAGGCCAATTGTTTTGTATATAAAAATATATTGTTGTTTTATTTTAGAACCACAAGTAGGTATAAAAATACTTTCTCAGAATGAGATGTTGCAATTGAATACTTTCAATGAGCAATAGACTTTAGAATGCAATAGATACAGTTGTTGCAATATGCAACACAAGTTAAACACAATTATAACATTGAGCTCAATGGGAAGTTTTAAGTAAATGCAATAAAAATCACTTTACAGATGTTTTTCTAACTCGGGGCTGGATCCCGGATTCAGCCCTTCTGCATTTCCTGTAAACAGTTGAAAGAAATAGTTTTTGTTACACAGGCGATTTTTAAGGAATATTTGTATGATTTGAAAATCGACACGAATTTCTGGCAAAAACCAGGCAATGTTATCCTGTGGGAGGAAATTGAGTTGTCGGAAAATCACAGTTAGAATTACTTTTGAAGGTCAGTGCTGGGCACAAAGATCCAGCACTAGGATCTCTCCTGATAGCAGGTGAGTAATTTTGTTTTCGTTGATCGGATGATTTCTAAGGAATATTTCAAAGTTGCAATACTCAACACTTAGAAGAATTTCCAAGTGAAAACCAGCCAATGTTACCCCATGGAGAAAATCAAGTTATCGGTCTTTGGGTGAGTACTCGACTGGCAGAGTTAAGGTTCTGAGGGTAGACTCAGGGGTCTCCCAGGGTCAGGTAAGTACAGTTGTTACACCCTCAGCGGCACAGGGGCAGCCGGGTGCAGAGAGAGTAGGCCCAATATTAGCCTATGGCGGGCAGGGGGCCTTTGGTTAGTGGCTGCTAGCAGGCAGGCCACACGGCTGTGGGTGCTGAGCTCCTGGTCACTTACTCAGGGCAAGTGGGGAAGTAGAGTAGGACAGATGCTGCACTTCCAGTGGCACTCGGACAGGTGGGTGCAGGGTGATTTCTTGATCCAATTTTTTACCAATTAATGTAGAGTGAGTGAACTGATCATAAATTTGGTCTACCTTTGTTCTAATGGAGAGAGCTAACGCATCACAAAATTCTTGATTAACATTAGTCGAATCATCTTTTTTGTTTGTAGTTATGTTTTTTACCGTGCAAAATAGTTCTTTACTAGAACCACTAGCATTTTCTATCTTTGCTGTGTAATAGAGAGTTTCCTCTCCGATCAACTTTTTTAAAAAATCTGAGAGCATGGATTTATATCTGTTTTGTTCTAGAAGTTCAGAGTTTTTACGCCAAATCCTTTCTTGCCTTCTGCAAGCCTGTTTGTCTATTCTCAAGGCTTCAGAAAACCAAGGGGCAGAAGGTGATTTCCTATTTTTATTAATCCGCGTACTAGGGACTAGGTTTGCAAACTTGGGCTCAGGCCAGGTGGTATATTTTTTGGTTGAGATTTCTACATCCTTCTCTGCCTCCTGTTCGCTTTTTACAAGCTCGTTGACCAAAGCTGAATGGTCAATTTTGTGCCCTGCTCTGCCAATAGTTTTTAGATTCGCATTGTTTAGGCTGTTAGTTCGTGGCAGCTTATATTTCAAATGAATTGCTTGATGGTCCTACCAAATTAGCGGAAGAGAAGTTAAATTAGAAATGGCCGGATTATTAGTGAACAGGCCATCCAGAGTGTGACCTGCTGTGTGCATGGCACCCCGGACCAACTAACTGAGGCCATACTCTGATGTTAAATCTAGTATTTCCTCCGTGTCTCTGTCATCAGTTGTTTCTAGGTGGAAATTCATATCACCTAGAATTGTAAAGAAGTTAGAGTGAAGTCTGAGTTCTAACAGGGAATGGAAGTTAGCAAGAAAGTCAGATCTAGGGCCTGGAGGGCGATAGATCAGAAGACCTTTAAAAGAATCTTGACCAGAAGAAGTGATTTTAAAAAGCAGAGCTTCACAGCCGGGTGTGTCCATATCTGAACAGAAAGTACTTAATTCGGCCTTATGGATCAAAGCCAATCCCCCACCCCTTTATAGCCGCCTGTCTAATCTAAAAGTACTATAGCCTATAGCCTTGTGGCGTCGCTATATTAAATTCAGAGTCTGATGAATCATCACCCCAAGTTTCTGTAACAAATAGTACATCAATTTTATAATCTATAATGAAGTCAGCAATTTCGTATTTATGTCTCACCAAGGATCTGGCATTGATGAGTGCTAGCTGTAGATCCGTATCTATTTGATCTTGAGTCATAAACCTTTCCAGGGGATTAAGCGGCCAGTTCAGAAACTCTGGTAATTTGCCATCACAGCCTGGACATTGGAGGTGCTCAGGTTTGGTTATGTGTATACAATTCAACTGATAACATTTCTTATGCAATGGCAGACGTAAAAGCAAAAGGCTCTTACCTGAATATGAAATTAAAGATCTATTTATCGCATGAGAGCCAGCATTTCTGGCCCTGGGCCGGTCCAGGCGCAGACGGGCTTGCCTTTGGTGCGCCGGTGGGTTATAGGAAATTTCTAAAGACTAGAGCGCTAACCGCCAAAAGTGGGTACGCTGTAGTAAATACCTTGCAATGAATCTGAGATGAGGTTTCTTCCCTCCGCAGCAATCGGTATAGACCGTGGCGGACCGGGGAAGCCTCCCTAGTGGATTGCAGGTAAATACTAACAACCCAACTTTAATAACACATTGATTAAACAATTTAAAAACCTTGCCATAGACGTGATGGCTAGAATTAATTAAATCTGTATCAGGTAAAATATGTGCAAAAACAAGCAAAATAGCAGTGTTCAAAACAATAGGAAAGGATCAATCAGAGCCCTGTACAAATAGCAGCATGTCGTAGCTTTCGCAGCAGCAGTATGAGACCGCATATGCCAGGCCAACTTCTCACATTGGTGTGCAGCATTTGGGATTCCAGCTTTCCTTTGTTTTACCAGATAATCTCAAGTGATTGATCATTTGAAAACCACTAAAGGTACCAGAGGTACATAAAATACAAGCTTAAATACTATAAGTTCTACTGAACTTAGAGTTGTGTGTTAAGGGCTTAGCACACCCTTTCTACAACTCAAGAGAGTTAAGTAGGTAACAACTAGAGTAGGTAGGTGTATACACCACACCTCACTAGTAATGTCTTCAAGGCCAGGAATCAGTGTATCCCTGCCAGATGTCAGTATGTTACAGGCATCCAAGTATGACACATTCCCTTTCTTAGACTTAAGGGCTCTGTGTACTATGAGGAAATTGAAGACAGGCAAAGGTGCCAACACCCAACGCCTCAAGGAGGTGTTACTGTTAGATGACCTTAGAAAGGCTTCAGAGCCTGAAAGGGTAGGCAGTGGGGTGGGAGCAGCAGATGAGGAAGAGCCCAGGGGTCCAATCCCCCAGTACTCAGACTCTGATGCTGACCAGGAAGGTGACCATGACCTTGACCTGGACAATGGAGCTCCTCTTGGAAATGAGGATGAAGGCCAAGGTGGCCCTATCTTTATTCCCCCAGGAAGAGTTGGAGGTACACCTAGAAGGCCCAGATACCCTTCTGTGGAGTCTAAGCATTCTAGTGTATCTATAGGGACTTATGTCTCTTCTCATAGGAGGGACACCTTCCAGGAGAAGAGATAGAGACAGATGAGACTTGAAGAAGCTCAGCTGAGAATAAGGAGACAGCAGGTAGCCTTAGAAAGGGAGTCCCTAGAGCTTGAAAAAGCCAAGAAAAAGATGGGACTAGAGCCCCATGGTGGCAGCAACTTCCCTAGTGGTATAGAAATGTCTCATGGCCACAGGAATTTAAACAAGATTGTCCCTCCCTACCAGAGTGGGGATGACATCCACAAATGGATAACTGCACTGGAAGGACCTGCAAAGTACAGAAGGTCCCCCAGGAGCAGTGGGCAGCTATCTTGTGGCTCTCCTTTGCAGACAAAGGTAGAGATAAGCTCCTCATTGTAAGAGAAGAGGATGCTGATGATTATACAGTCCTGAAGAGTGCTCTGATTGAAGGGTTTGGCCTAACCACTGAGCAATATAGAATAACGTTCAGAGATACCCAAAAGGCTCAGAATCAGGACTGGGTTGACTTTGTTGATTGTGCTACTAAGGCTCTGGAGGGCTGGTTACTTGCCAGTAAGGTATGTGATTATACAGGATTATACAACTTGATTATGAGGGAGCAGATCATTAATAACTGTCAGAATCAGCTGTTGCATCAGCACCTGGTAGACTCTGATCTGACCTCGCCCCAAGAATTTGGAAAGAAGGCAAACAAATGAGTCAGAACCAGGGTGAAGCAGAAGGTACATAACCAAGATGGTGACCAGAAGAAGCAAGATCCTAATAAGGGTGGGGAGAAGGGTAAAGAGCAGAAGTCTTCACAAGGTCCCCAACAATCTTCTAATGTTGGGGATTCCCAATCTTCCAAGAAGAAAGGCCAAAGGAAACCATGGTATAAAATCTGTAAGCAGAACACCCACTGGACTAGTGATTGCACTAGGTCCAAATAGTCAACTCCAGCCACCATTGCCCCTAAGGCGACTGTTCCCCCTAGTTCAGCTCCAAGTGGTGGTACTCAGCAGAAGGGTGTAGTACGGTTACCCCTGGGTACTGAGATGGGCTCTGGCCTAGTCAGAGTTCCAACTCAGGCTGTCTTGATCTGTGATGGAGGCATGGATATGTCCTCCTGTGTCAGTCCCAGTAACCTGGGCAAATACAGACAATAGCCTTTGATAAATGGAAAAGAGGCTATGGCCTACAGAGTCACAGGGGCAAGTGTCACAATGGTGACCCAAGACCTTGTGGACCCTGGACAGGTCATACTTGGTGAACTTTACCAAGTGACCAATGCTAGAAATTTCAGGACCAACCATACCCTGGCAGTTGTTAATTTCTCCTGGGGAGGGGTAACTGGCCTCAAGAAAGTTGTGGTAAGTGCAGACCTCCCTGTTGAATGCTTGCTTGGCAATGATTTAGAGACTTCAGCCTGGTCTGAAGTGGCGGTAAGGACCCATGCAGAAATGTTATGGATCTCTGCACGTGTTTACTGTGACTAGGTCACAGGCCCAAAATGTCTAAAACTGAACAGGCCCTGGATTCTGGAATAATAGACCAGGTGCCTACTAAGAAAAGGAGCAGTAGGGTTAAGGCAGTGCCTTCCCCCCGACTCAGAGTGATGATCGGTCTCTTGAGGGAGATGATTGTGCTCCTGAAGAAGGAACTGTCCCAGATGAGCTACAGCCTGATCAGGTTGAGTTCTTGGGGACAGGGGGCCCTTCCAGCGCGATCTGAGTCAGGAGCAGCTGAGCTACCCTTCTCTTGAACCCCTTAGACAGTAGGCTGCTGCTGAAGCTGCTGGGAATGCTAGTGGCACCCATAAGATTTATTGGGATGATAGACTCCTGTATTCAGAGAGTAGAGACCCCAAGCCTGATGCAGCCAGGAGGTTGTTTATACCTTCGAAATTCAGGGGCTTCCTATTGACACTAGCCCATGATATTCCCTTAGCAGGACACCTGGGCCAAAACAAGACTTGGAACAGAATTGTCCCACACTTTCATTGGCCCCATATGTCTGAAGACACCAAGGAGTTCTGTCGCTCCTGTGTCACCTGTCAAGCCAGTGGTAAGGCAGGTGGTACAACAAAGGCCCCCCTTGTAGAAAATAGGCCTCAGCTAGGCCTACCAGTGCAAGGGGTTCGCCCTTCTCTGCACAGAGTCCTCAGACTATTGGAAAGAAGTTGGCACAGAAACTGGAATAGAAAATACAGAGTTTAATAAACCTCATGAGGTGGAACTACATTCAGACAGCACCCTTCGGTATTGAATGAAGTAGCACACTGAACAGCAGGGCCATGGTCCTTTTATACCCACACAGGGGCTAAAAGAAGACGGTACAAATATACTTGAGAGGAGTTATGCACAGATATGGTCATACAGAAACTGCACAGTCGACAAGTGGGACGAGTTAACAGTTTGCTAACACTGGTAAACATATCCTGACAGTTACATGATACTAGCAGCTGCAAACTCAACTGGGCATGTGCGGAAGTAGAGGATACTAAATATAGTTTGTTGCTAGGCAGATTACAAGAGCAGTCAACACTAAGGGAGGACAAAGCACATGGTGAGTACATGGCAAACAAAATGGCTGCCAGAAATTCAAATGGATTCTACAACATGGACAAGATAGCCTCTAAATACCAGATGGATTCCGCTAATGCTAATCCAATCGCTGCCAATTTACAACACCCTGATGCCACTACCTGTGGTGGGGGTTCACTTTGAGAGGGTAGGGATTGACCTTGTTGGTCCCATGGATCCTCAAACAGCATCTGGGCACAGGTTTATCCTAGTGGTGTTGGACCATGACACTAGGTACCCAGAAGCAATTTCCCTTAGGACCTTTACAGCACCTGTGGTGGCAAGAGCCCTCTTGGGAGTGTTCTCAAGAGTGGGTTTCCCTAAGGAGGTAGTCTGTGACAGAGGTGTAAACTTTATGTCTAGCTACTTGACTGTAATGTGGAAGGAGTGTGGAGTGAATTACAAATTCACCACACCCTATCACCCACAATGCAATGGTTAGTTGAAAGGTTCAACAAAACCTTTAAGTATGATCAAGGGTCTCCCAGAAAAGCTTAGGCATAGATGGGACATCCCTACTGCCCTGCCTTTTATTTGCATACAGGGAGGTTCCTCAGAAGGGGGTTGGTTACAGCCCGTTTGAACTTCTGTTTGGGCATCCTATAAGAGGTCCCTTGTGTTTAGTGAAGGAGGGATGGGAGTTACCTCTCAAACCCCCTAAACAAGACATAGTGGACTATGTACTTGGTCTCTGCTCCAGGATGGCTGGGTATATGAAAAAGACAATCAAAAACCTTGAGGCCAGCCAGGAATTACAGAAAGCTTGGCTGTGCTGACTGTTTCCCAGCCAGGACAGAAAGTGTGGGTGTTAGAACCTGTGGCCCAAGCAGCTCTCCAAGACAAGTGGAGTGGACCCCACACTATTGTTGAACAAAAGGGAGAGGTTACCCATTTGGTGGACCTTGGAACTCCCAGGAGCCCCCATAGGGTGCTTTATGTCAACAGACTGAGACCTTATGTTGACAGGGCAGACATGGGCTTGATCATGGCTACTGATGAGGGACAGGAGGAAGAGAGTGATCCACTCCCTGGCCTGCTCTCACAGAACCCTGATGATGGGTCAGTTGATGGTGTAGCCTTGGCAGGCAGCCTCACTGCTCAGCAGCAAGCTGATTGTAGATACGATGCTCAATCAGTATAGGAACATGTTTTCTCTGACTCCAAGTCAGGTTACCAGGTGCATCCATGAAGTGGGCACTGGGGACAGTCTGCCTGTTAAAAATAAGATTTACAGGCAACCTGACCATGTAAGGGACTGTATCAGGACAGAAGTCCAGAAAATGTTGGATTTGGGAGTTATTGAACCCTCAGATAGCCCTTGGGCTAGTCCAGTGGTCTTGGTACCAAAACCTCACACCCAGGGTGGTAAGAAAGAGATGAGGTTTTGTGTTGACTACAGGGGTCTCATTGCAGTCACTAGGACTGATGCACATCCAATCCCAAGAGAAGATGAGCTTAGAGATATGTTGGCCTCAGCCAAATTTCGGAACACATTTGATCTTACAGCTGGCTACTGGCAGATCAGATAAGCTGATGATGCAAAAGCCAAAATAGCAGTTTCTACCCCTAGTGGGCACTATCAATTGGTGGTAATGCCCTTTGGTTTGAAGAATGCACCTGCCACTTTTCGAAGGTTGGTGAATAAAGTCCTAACAGGCCTGGAAGACTAAAGTGCAGCATATCTAGATGATATTGCTGTCTTTAGCTCCACTTGGAAGGATCACCTGGTCCACATGAGAAATGTTTTGGAGGCCCTGCAGAAGGCAGGCCTAACTATCAAGGCTACTAAGTGCCAGATAGGGCAGAGTCAGGTTGTGTACCTTGGCCACCTTGTAGGTGGAGGCCAGGTTCAACCATTACAGAGCAAAATCCAGACCATCATGGACTGGGTTGCTCCAACTACCCAGACTCAGGACAGAGCTTTCTTGGGCCTGACTGGGTACTACAGAAGATTTGTCAAGGGGTATGGATCCATTGTGACACCCCTGAATGACTTAGATTCTAAACAAATGCCAAAGAAAGTTCAGTGGACAGTTAGCTGTCAAAAGGCATTTGATGACCTGAAGCAGGCCATGTGTACTGCTCCCATTCTGCAGAGTCCTGACTACTCCAAAGAATTCATTGTCCAAACAGATGCATCTGAGTTGGGGGTTGAGGCTGTGCTGTCACAATTGAATGATGAAGTTAAGGACCAGCCAGTAGCTTTTATTAGCAGAAGGCTGACTCCTAGAGAGAAACGTTGGTCAGCTATTGAAAGGGAGGCCTTTGCTGTGGATTAGGCTCTGAAGAAGCTGAGGCCATATTTGTTTGGCACTCACTTCACTGTTCAGACTGACCATAAGCCCCTCTTATGGCTAAAACAGATGAAGGATGAAAACCCCAAACGTTTGAGGTGGTCCATTTCCCTACAGGGGATGGACTATACAGTGGAACATAGACATGGGAGTAACCATGCCAATGCAGATAGACTCTCCAGATAGTTCCACTTAGAACATGAAGACTCAACTGGTCAAGGTTAGTTTAATGTCCCTGCATTGGGGGAGGGGTTGTGTAGGAGAGTGGGATCTGCTTACTATGGTTACCCCCCCATTTTGCTGGTGTTTCACTGTTTCTCGACTTTAGTCTGGCTGGGGCCCTGCTATCCAGGACCCCAGCCTAGCTGCTTCCTCTCTAAAATGATTGCATGTACTTTAGGTACACTCCAGTTTGCTTACTGGGGTACCCTTGTGAGTCCCTAGTATATGGTACCTTAGGTACTAAGGGCATAGGTACCCCAGAGGTCTACCAGTGGATGCAGCATGTATTATGCCACCCCTGGGAAGCCTTCCAAAATGACACCACAGGACTGCTACTGCAGCCTGGGTGAGGTGGTGCATGCACCCCTTACTAAGATATAAGTTACGTATAGCTACCTTTAATCACTGACACATATAAACCTATCAGTCACTCCTATGCCAAGCCTTATCAATCCTGAAGGCAGATTGCTTGGTTTTGTGTGAGAGGTTGCCCATGCATGAGCAGGACCCCTTTGCAGCTTTCGGAATCAATTCTCTAAGGCAGTTCTGTGATGCAGCCAGACCATATACTCTTAAGTGCATTATGACCTCCCGGTAAATGCTAACTTTGGAATGGCTGCATGGAAACATGTCGTGTTTGGTGTCAAACAATTTGGAATCCTACCCCCCTGCCAGTCCTGGTGGTGGGGGTAGAATTCCACCCTTCTAGAGGGAGAGACATGTACACACTGGTCTGCCCGGTAATAGTTTAAACGAGCCTCAGCATCACAAAATGGATGCTGCAGCCACAGACACGCGTCTGACCTCCTGCTGCTGGACGAAATTCCGGCAGGGGGAGGCCTGGACAATAGGTCTCCTGTCACAGGGAGGTGTAACCACCTCCCAGACAGGCTTTAGTATATTGGGGCTGGGGGCACATTTGGTGTCCCTGTGCATAGTCCAGTTCAAACCGGTAGCAGGGACAGTCAGCCCCTGCTCTGGCGCGAATCTGGACAAAGGAAATGGGTGTAGCCACCCCTCTTTTCAAACCCTCCCATAGGTGGGTCCCCAGAGTATGTCCAACCCCTTTTCTTAGTATAAGTAAGGGACCCCTGGCAACAGGACTTTAGATTACACCTGGATGAAACTCTGAAACAGAATCCTGGAACTTCGACGCTCTACTAACGATTAGAGGACAGAAGAATCTGCCTTGGGGTCAAGGAGTGACTCCCCTGTTCAAACAGGCACCAACGAAGCATTTGCCGGTCTGCATCTCCGAAGCTCCCGCTGGACTCCGAAGTACCTGCATCCCAGGAAGAGGATTTCCAGACTTCTAGAAGGCCGACCCGAGTCCCCAGCAAAGCTGAGACCCGCAGCCCTCTCAAGTGACGTGGAACTGGAACCCTGGACACCGTACACATTTGCTAAGTACATTTAGATTACTTGTAGCCCAAGCCCCGAGCATCATCTGCACCGAAGATTGTGGGCCTACACTCCACGAGTGTGCCGTGAGCCCGCTTCTTGCATTTCTGCTCGAGGCTCCTTCGTGATCCCCGGTCCGTTGACTTGTGGGTCCACACGATGGCCATTCTGATTTTCCTAGGGCTTCCCTGGTTGCTCCAGACGTGCCCTGACTCCCTACCAAGTGGTGAGTCCCCCAGACCTTGCTGGTCTGTACCAAAGCCTATCGCTGCTTTCTGCGTCGGTTGCTGTTGCCAAGGCTTGTTGGGTCCAATCCGGGCACCGGCATCGCAGCACTCGATATCCTTCGTGGGACAGCTTGAATCCAGCTCCTGGTTGTCGTTGACATCTCCGGGACCTCGTGGCTGAAGAGTCAAGCTTCACCTCCTTCACCTGAAATCACCCCGACATCGGTGTGCATTCGACTATCGTGCCCCTGGTCACTGACAAGTGACCCAGACTCTCTCCCCTCTGCTTTCAGGTTCTTCACATCTCCAATCCAGGCTTGGATCCATCCGGACACTTTCCTCTTCGACGGCAGCAGCACTTTGCAGCAGATCGCCATTGAAAACGACGACGAAACCTGACACGAAAAGACACCTATGCACCCGGCTTCCCTGGGTGAGGTAACTCGAGTACTCCGGTGCTCCCGTGGGTGTTGACTCTAGAATCTCCTAGTTCTAAAAGGTTTTGCTCCAAGTCCTCTTCGAAGTGTCCTCTATCATTAAATTTCCAACCGCGACTTTCCCCATATAAGTTAATAATGATTCGCGGCTGTGTTTAGACACTGCACGAGTCCCCCGTGGGTCCCCTGTGTCACTACCTTGGGTGGTTCCTGGTGGCACCAGCGGTTGTGAAGGCTCTAGGCCTTGTATCTATGCAAGTTGTGCTTCTTATACAGCTTTATTGATATATGGTTTGGTACGCCCCTAGGGCTCAAAGTATATTGTGCTAATTTACTGTGTGCTATTAAGTTTACTGAATGTACTTTTGCCTATCACCTCATAAAGAGACTAGAGGGATGTGTTTAGAATACATACATATATTTTATATATGTATACCTTGTGTGGCTCTCCTTTCATTTAGTTATTCAAGAGGTTCTAATCTGGGAAATCAGAGGGGGTGGTTTATCTTAAATGCATACATTTTAAATATATACCTTGTGTGGTTGTCTTTTCATTTGATCATTCAAGAGATTATAGACTGGTAAAACAAGCTGCTTTACATTCCTTCAAGACTTAGCCTGAAGTCTGCTCTCCAGAGCTACCACTAGGATAGCTTTCTATAAAGGTTGTCTTTAACCTACCATCAATAAGGGGTTGTTTGGGCTGGTGCAAGGTGCCCACTAGAATAGTGGACAGCATACGCCAGGCCAACTTCTCACACCCCCCATATATCATACATTTTCCCCTTCTCTTTGAGGACTTAGGCTTTAGTCAAGTCAAGTACACTTATTTGTACAGTTCCACTGTGCCTTGTCCCTCTTACTTCATTTACGATCGCTTCCAGCCTCTCCAGGTTCTGCTGTGTGTTCCTGTGACGTCTCCACAGACTCCGGCACCGTCTCATGATCCGAGGCCCGCAATGTCCCATCTGGGCAGCTCCAAATTGGTCCCGGTCTGCCAGCCCTGCGGTGCTGCTATTGTTTTGTCCTCCGTCGTTCCTGGGTACTCTCCCCTGCCGCTGACCGTTTAGTCGACCCTGTGGATGGGACCAGGCAGGTCCTTGACTCATCCCTAGTGTCCAGCCATTCACTCGCTTCATTGGCTAGGGTGCTCCCTGCAATCTCCACTCGAAGTTTTGCTGGAAACTTAAGACTGTATTTCAAGTTTAAATCCCAAATTCTCCGCTTTGCTGATATAAACGTTTTCCTTCGTGCCTGGACTCTCTGAGTGTAATCGGGGTATATTGAAATGAGATGACCCTCGTACAACAGCTGCCCTCTCGGTCGGGTGGCCTGCATGATTGCGTCCCAGTCTCTATAATTAAAAACCTGGCGATGATGGCCTGAGGAGGCGCACCCAGCAGGGGCGGCAGAACCAACGCCCAGTGTGCTCTTTCAACATTGAAGAACTTATAGAGCTGCTTTGGGGCTATTGCTGCAGATCGGAGCATATAAATTCTCCCTACTTCCACGGACAGAGTAAATCCACAGTCGCACGCACATACACTCATCATACGCTAGGGCCCATCACACTGATATTCATTCTATTACTCTATCCACACTGAATATATGAGAGAAACCTAAACCAATCTGCATCTAGAGCGAGGTCAATGCGACCATAAAGAAATTATCCTGAGTCATGATTTTAAACATAGGAAATACATTTGAAACTCAATAAATGACAAGGAAATAACCACCCGACACTGGAATTCAAACAAATGTCAACTTTTATCTAAATTAGTTCAGAGGAAAGTCAATCAATAGCAAAATCATTATTCTCATAGTTACCTATTCTAGCTAAATGGGTCAGGACAGGTCTCTCAGTAAAGTCTCCCGAGTCGCCGTCCTTTCGATCAGCATCGATCCTCACGAGCATAGGTTCAGGAAGAAGTGGCCTTAGACCCTCTCTAGTCTAACATTATTTATAATAAAACTTGCAAAATAAAAGTAACAAACAAACTCTAAACGTCTGTTGAGCCGCTGAGCAGAGCGAGCAGGAAAGGATGTTGTCTGGCACATTTAGAAAACCTCCGCTCAGAAAAATCACAAAAATAAAAACACGGAAGAAGGAAACTCAAACTAGGCAATCGATACATTCATGAATGCTCTTCCTTGGAACCATAGCGAAGCCACCGCATGCTATCAAAGTTCATTGTGGCTTTATTCATCTCCAAGGGCAATTGGCAGCAAGCCCGGAGCTGCTGTCCTCACGGAAACTTTTAATTCAGACAGAGGCTGTGGTCAGGTGACTTCCAACCATGTTCAGCAAGGCCTCTTGTCAAATTTCAGTCACTCGAGTGCAGGCTGTAAATAGCGGCCATCTTGGTTTAGGCCAAAACGGACCATCTTAATTAAAAGAAACACAAAACAACGTTACCACATCTTAATGATTATACAGTGTTAATCCCCACTAATACCCTTATGTGTATGTAATTATCTAGCCATCTGCAACACAAAGAAGCATTAGAGCACGTTATTTAAAAGCGCAAACACGAAACAAATAGCACTTTTACGACACTCATTTAATTAATTTGCTCACCAATTTAGTTCACGTATTAATAAAGCAACATATATGCATTCCCGCGTGTAATTTCTCTCATTAGTAATGTTGATTAGTCAAGACTTCTAACAAAGTTAATAATTAATGATTATAAATTAGTAATTTTAATCATGACATATAACATAAACTGGAGTTTAAATCTCAATAAATTTTCAATAGAAAACCCTGCTCCAGCAATCCCCCCTTTGGTGATATATATCACCACAAAAACCAACCCAAAAAAAAAAAATGTAGTCCCAATTTTTAGGAGAAATTGAAAATGTCTTTTGTGACACAACATTAAACGCCAGATTCTCTTTCATCATCCCTCTTCGACTCCAAGTAAACACTCTCCCTCAATTCTTCTAATTCTATTTCTTGTGGGTCTCTCTTTGACCTCTTTTGTTTCTTTGCAGTATTTCCTCTAATTATTCTCTTTTTCCCTCCCCTGTTTTTACAACACAAACATCCTAATCTAAGTATCAATAAAGCAACAATTACACATGTCAAAGGAAATAATATTTTACCAATAATGGTACTACCTATCTTAGCAAAAAAACTCTTAACAGCAAGTAGCTTATTAGCCATTTTAGTCCAAATACTTTCAGCTTCCAGTGGTACTAATTCTTCATGCAAATCAGTAATATTTTTGATATAGACCTTTAGATCTCTGCTTTCGTCAGGAATGTAAGTGCAACAATGTTGAACCTTCAGCATTCCACAAACTCCACCCTCCTTGGCCAATAAAATATCAAGGGCAAGTCGATTTTGCATAGACATGGCACGTACGGCAATCATTTCCGTATTTACCAAAAGAAACCCTCCAGCGGTACTTGTCGATAAGCGATCCACCACTGTTGACAGTTTCCGAATTCGATATGCATTTAAAGAAATTCCCACTGCTGGAATTAAAGCTCCAAAAATATCACCTACAATTTCTGACCAAGTTTCTCTCTTAAAACGTGTTAGTAGATTAATGTGTTCTACATCTTCTATCCTATCTATATGAAAAATCTTTGGAAAGACCAGGCCAACATAACACGTGCCATACCAATGGTCAGGCAACCTGTAATAAGCCTTATTCCCACAAATATAATACACCCGGGAAAACTGGATCTTCACCACCTTTAAAACCCCATCCTGTTGCAATAAAGTATGTATCATGACACTCACTAGTCCCAACACAATGATTATCATATTGGGATCTCCTTCTGGTAATGCATAGTTTACCCTTCTGTGGTGCATCTAAAGCCAAAGTTGGACTGGCCCCATCCTTCAACTCTCTTCCCATCTCAATATCCCATATTGTCTCACTCACTTCATATTTCCCTGCCTTTTCATGCATGCTCACTCTCCTTTTCTCTACCAAGTCTAGGAAAGCCTTTTCCTCTTCCTTCAAACTGCAAGTTAAATTGTTTCTAAAAATGTAATCTAATGTTAATTCTTCTGCCTCAATAAAAATCTCACCAAAAATGTTAGCTTCTTTAGCTGGATTCAGCTTCTTATCCATAGGTAATTGCCCAAAAATGTTATCTTTGTTAGACATCTCATAATCTATTTTCCCTAACAAATAAAAAGCACTACTTAGCACACTACATGAAATCCCATACGTAGCTGGTAAACGGACGCAGGTAATTGCATACAAACGTAGCAATCCCTAACTTCCATTGTCTTTACGTATTCGTACAACAACTTTGAAAAAACATTGCTAGAAAAATCATTAATTGACCTATCTTTATGTATGTAAATGTTACTACTTCTAGTTGGAACTACTTTCTGTGAATTCTTCTCTATGTTAGTCATATTCTCAGCATGTATTCCAAAAGTATCTATTGTAATCCTAAAAGTAACTAGTAAAGCTAGTACACCCCATAACAGCATTAATAATCCAGTACAGCAGCAGCACATTCTACACCATCTTTTCAAGAAGGCACATCTACTTTGATTATTTTCTGTGTTAGCCATTTTACTACTTTGGCAGTGTCTTTTGACTTAGCCTCTTCTACTCCACTACTGAAACACTAGATTATTTCAAACAGCTAATTTCAGACTTTTTCTTTTCACTTTTCTCCAAGTGACTCCTTTAGTTCACTCAATTTGGATTTTCATCACTTTTCACTTCTTCTTCAGCAACATCAAATTGTATCAGATCTTCAACAACATCCTGTGCATCCGACTCTTCTCCAATGTCAGTCAGGATAACTTTCAGGATTCCAACAGTTTTCTCCTCAACCACTTCTCGTACGGTCCCCTCTGGATTTCCTTGACTCTCTGCCTCTTCGCCTTCAGACAGTGCCACGTACGTCCATTCCGGTGACCTATACTTCTGGTTAGGTTTTCTGATTCTCTTGATCTCCTCTGGTTCTTTTGAGACCTTTTGTTTTTCACCTTTTGCTTGATTCTGACTCGACACCTCGTTCACCTGTTCAGCTTTCGATGAACTTGAACTTGCACTTGCTCGTGTCAGTCTGTACCTTAGCCTCTTTATTCTGTTAGGCCAAAGATCTCCCCTTACACTCCTCTTCGGTCTCACTTCTTTATTATTTCTTTCTCCGATCCAAGTTCTCTTTCTCAGAACTCGACCCTCTGATTTCTCATTCTCACTCTCATCTGATTCTGTCTCATTTGCCTCTTGTCCATGAACAATTCTCTTTTGGTCCACAGTCTTTTCCACCACCGATTGAGATTTCCCTAATTCTGTCCCTCCTCGGGTCTCCGACACGCAATCTTCTTGCTGTCTACTTGTCCCTTCACCTAGCTTATCAGGAATGTCCCCTACACCTCCTCGGGGGTCTTCCGCAATCTGTCCCTCTCTATCTTCTACTGACCCTGCTTCTTCAGGTGTAATCTCAAGTGGATTTTCAACCTCCTCATCTGACTCAGGTGTAGTCTCTGTGGAATTGCTCTCTTCTCCTCTTTCTTCTCCACTGTTCGTTGGAACTTCAGGCACTCTTACAGAATCTGATCTCTCCTCTGAGACTCTCAATGTTTCTCTTGAAGCCTCTCTTGGAAAGAAAAAAGAATCACCAGACTCTCTTTCTCCTTCCCCCCTTTCAGGATTCTTTTTTCTTCTCACTGGTTCAGTTTCTGCATCATCACTGGAATCTGACTCTTCAAAATACTCCTTACCAGTCCCATCCTTTGGATTTGGAACTCTCAGAGTATGACTTGCATGAACCCAGTTCTTCACACCAGCACACTTTACTGCAGTTGTCGTAGTCAGAATAACTTGTCTTGGCCTTCCCCACCTTGGAACCAAGCAATTTCTTCTTCTGTGCACCTTAATCCTCACCCAATCCCCTGGACTCAGATCATGGTCTTGCTTCTTCTCAAGTGTGGTAGCGTCTTCTCCAACCTGGTGAAACACAGAATGAACTGCATCAGCCAGGCCTTTACAGTAATCCAAAATCATGTCATCAGTTATTGTCATCAACTTGTTGACAGGCACGAATGCATGTCTCATCGCACGTCCCATTAATATTTCATGTGGACTCAACCCTGTTGTTCTATCTGGAGTAGACCTAATAGTCATAAGCACTAGAGGCAAGACATCAGGCCATTTCATTCCAGTGGCTAAACACATCTTACCAATTCGGTTTTTTATTGTGCCATTCATCTGCTCAACAACGCCAGAAGCCTCTGGTCTGTATGCACAATGTAGCTTCTGCTGTATGCTCAATGCTTCACAAATTAAACCCATGAGCTCATTGTAGAAGTGTCCACCTCTGTCTGACTCAATTGTCACTGGGAACCCGTACCTAGGAATCAACTCTCTTAACAGTAACTTTGCAACTGTTATTCCATCATTCCTCCTAGTCGGATAGGCCTCCACCCATCTTGAGAACAAACAGACTACCACTAGAACATACCTCAATCTGTTCACTTGGGGCATTTCAATGAAATCTATTTGCATTCTGGTAAAAGGACCTCCTTCTCTGCCTATTGTTCCTAGACTCACCACTGTCTTTTTCCCAGTATTGAACTGCTGACAAATCAAACATCTTTGACAGATGCTTTCTGCAATTAGCCTGAACTTTGCATTGTACCAGGTTTGTTTGAAGGACCTAATCATTGCGTCCCTCCCCAGATGTCCCTGACCATGATACATTCTTGCCATTGTTGACAACATGCTATTTGGCATGACTGGTCTACCATCTCTATAGATCCAAACATGATCTGTCTCTCTTGGGGCACAACCTGCCTTGATCCAATCTCTCATTTCCTCATCTCCTGCTTCATCCTGCAACTGTTTCACTTCATCCCACGTTTCTAGGACATCAGTAAATATCACAGAACAAAAAGACATCTCCCTTTCTCGTCCCCGATTAATCAAATTATTGTTCTTTGCACAATACTGTGCTATGTCATTGGCAAAACGATTACCAAGAGTAACAAAATCATCTCCTTGTCCATGAGCAGCACATTTCACAACTGCTAATTCTTTAGGCAGCTGTATCGCCTCAAGCAATTTCCCAATCACTTCAGCATTCTTTATTGGAGTCCCACTCGACGTCAAGAAACCTCTCTGAAGCCAAAGTTGGCCAAAATCATGAACGACTCCAAATCCATACTGACTATCAGTCATCACAGTCACCCTCAGATTCTTCCCAATCTTGCAAGCTTTTGTCAATGCCACCAATTCAGCCACTTGAGCAGATCTCACTCCTTTCAAAGACGAAGCTTCCATAACTTCTGAAACCTTGCACACCGCATATGCTGCACTTAGCACACCATCATCAGTTCTCAGACATGATCCATCCACAAACAGCACATGATCACTCTCAGGTAATGGCAAGTCTCTTATGTCTGGTCTCGGTTTTGTGCAGTAGTCAAGCACATCCAAACAATCATGATCAACATCATCTCCCACATTCACATTGTCAGCATCTGGCAACAAAGTTGCTGGATTCACATCCACACATCCCTCAAGAGTCACATTTGATGCTCCCAGAATGATTTTCTCATATTTAGTCAGCCGACTGTGTGACATATATTGAGTCCTGCTTCTTGTCAAAAGAATTGCCACATCATGAGGTACGAATACCCGTACAGGATATCCCATTATTATACCCTCACTCTGTTCCAAGCTTCTGCATGTAGCAGCTACCGCTTTCAGGCAACCTGGCAAACCCACAGCTACGGGATCAAGTGTTGATGAGAAGTACGCAATTGGCCTTCTCAGTTGTCCATGTTTCTGAATTAACACTGGATGTGCACATCCATTTCTCTCACTGCAGTACAACTCAAACTCTTTCTCATAGTCTGGCATTCCCAAAGCAGGAGCTTCACACATTCTGCTCTTTAACTCTTCAAATGCTGCCATTTGTTCTGCATCCAATTCCAATGGGTCTTTTACTTCACTTTTGGTCAGTTTAATCAGTGGCTTTGCTATCAGGGAGAAATTACTTATCCACTGACGACAATAACCCACCATCCCCAGAAACATCCTCACTTCTCTCTGAGTCATCGGGGCTCTCATTCCTCTGATAATTTTGATCCTGTCATCGGTCACCTTTCTCAGACCTTTCTCAATATTGTGTCCAAGATAATGCACCTCTTTCTTGCAAAATTGCAATTTGGCTGGAGATACCTTTAACCCTCCATCTGCCAGATGATTCAGTAAAGCTATGGTATCTACTTCACAAGCTTCACGTGTCTTCGATGCCACAAGTAGGTCATCGATGTACTGCACTAGTACTGAGCTTTCAGGCATGATCAAACTCTCCAATGATTTTTTCAACAACTGATTGAATATCGAAGGACTCTCTGTATACCCCTGTGGGATACGACACCATGCTAAAATACGCTGTCCAAACCGAAATGCAAAAATCGGCTGGCTATCTTGATGTAATGGAATTGAAAAGAAAGCATGACACAAATCAATCACCGTGTACCACTCGGCATCATGAGGAATCTGATTACAAAATCACTGAAGGATTTGGCACAATGGGACAACATGCCACCACAATTTTGTTAATTTTTCTCAAATCTTGTACAATCCTGAACTTTCCATTAGGTTTCTTTAGCCCCATTATCGGTGAATTACACGGGCTACTCAGTAACTCTCTCAAAACACCCTGTTGAATCATTTTATCAATTATAGGGGTTATTCCCTCAATTATCTCTGGTGTCAATCTGTACTGTGGGATATTAGGATAAACAATCCCCACTTTCACTGAAATCTTCACTGGATCTACATTATTCATCAATCCCACATCTTCTCCAGTAAAATCCCAAACCGCTGTTTTTACTGTGTGTCTCAACTCCTGAGGCAAATCATCTGTATTAAACACAGCATACGCACCAACAATCTCACTCTCTCTATTATCTAGAGTCATCCTGTACAAAACATCCTCATCTGGTGTCCCAAAAGCTATTCCATCCGGAGTACAGAAAATTGTGCAGTTCATCTTACACAATAGGTCCCTACCTAACAAGTTCACTGGACTAGTGTCACAGACTACAAACCTGTGCATGTCTGAAAATTTCCCTATTCTTACCCTTACTGGTTCGGTAAGACGAGTCTTAATCTGTGTATTGGCTACACCAACTACTTGGATTGCTTCGTCCGAGAGAGGAAGATTTCTAATATCTGCTGACCTGACAGTTGATCTCGTCGCTCCTGTGTCTACCAAAAAAGTAACACTTTCCCCATTTATTTTCCCATCTACAAATGGTCCTGCCTGGTCTATTTCTAGAGTTGCACCAAGTATGCACTCTTCCTCCTCTCTTCGGCACCGTCAATAGTCCCCTTCAGACTCACTCCCCTCATTTTTTAACCAGTACTGCTGTACCAGGTTAGAACGTCTTGGTTTGTTTACCTGCTCATCATTGTAGAATCCTGAGTCCTGGTTATACTTTTGGGACCCTCTATTCTGCGGCAAGGGCGGTTTTGGCTCTTGGCTCTGCTGTCTGACAACCTTCTGCTGTTGTTGCTGTTGATTACACCCCTCGTTCTGCACCTGTTGATTCAAGGGTTTATTCTCATTACTCACTAATGGTGGATTGGTACACTCGGATCTCCAATGCCCCAATTGTCCACAGTTGTGACAAGGGAACTTTTTCTTTGCCTCTTCTAGATTCCCCTTCCCTTTTCCTACATATCTGGGTCTATTTCCTGGATTATTCGCTTGTTCACCATCTGTGCTTCTTGTCTTTCAGCCACCTTCACTTGTGCCCACATTGCTTTCTCTTTCAGCTTTCTCTGTTTTGCCTCAATCTCATCACTAAAGTACTTTGCATGTCTCAAGATTTCATCAATCTTTTTACTCTGCCAATCGACTGTGTTCACGTATTCTTTCACTGATTTCAGGTCTCAAGCCATATACAAATCTGTATACAAAATGACTCAAATCCTTGTCACCCAGGTGTTCATCTCCACTAAACTGTTTAAAAGCCAGTATCAGCCTTTCGTAAAAAGCATGAACTGATTCTTTTGCTTCCTGATGTGTTCGATCTATCTTAACCCAGTCTGTCTCTTTCGGGGGTACCTTATTTTTCAGGAACACTATAACCTGCTCGTACTTCTTCATAACCTCTGGGTCTGGTGCTCCCGTTTTCGGATCTCTTGGATACTCCTTTGCAGGCCAATCTACAACTATTTTACACTCTGCCCACAAGTCTGCTGGAACAATTATATCAAACAGACTATTCAGGTCAATCCACAGCACTTTTGACAATTTCACAAACCTGTCTACCTGCCTATACCACTCGACGGGCTTTTCTCTCAATCGAGGGAAATCATTCGTAAATGACAAAATATCCTGTCTAGTCCATGGGATATGTACATATCCTCCTCCAGGAATCTCTCTCATAGGATAAGCATCCACTGTTTTCTCTTTTTCTCTCATGGGGAAAGCTGAGTAAGTCCTGTCCACTGAATCTTCCCTTTTCTTGTACCACCTATCCTTCCATTTTTCCACATCACCCCATTTTCGCAATAAGGCAATCATTTCCTTAATCTGCCCTGTTCTGCCAACACCATTTAGATTCTCAATGTCCTTGTCGGTGAAATCCACCCTGTAAGGCTTCTGCAAAGCTTTTATCTTATCCATGTCAACTCCTTGTTCACTCGCTATTGCTTTTAACCTGTCATGTGTACTTTTAGCCCTCCAGGTGATACTCTTGCACATAAATAACAACTCTCCATCATGATGGTTTTTTAATATCTCTGTAGGAATTGTTCCTGCAATAAGCTCCTCCAATTCTATGCGCAACCTGGCTACATCATTTGCCTGTGAATCTTTATCCTTCTTTTGAAGAACTTTCAACCAATCATTCAAATCTTCAGCTGTTATTTCAGTAGACTTTTTCACTGCACCCACTTGTTCTGCCATCCTCTGTGGTTCCAAAATCGTTCCTCCCAAACAACCAGTATTCAATCCTGAATTAGGCTGTACATCTGATCCTCCACTACATGTGTCATGTCTCGACTGCCTCAAATTATTTTCACCCGTCCTCATTCTTGATTCCTCCAAAGTGCAAGAACCAACCAAACCATTTCCTACATAGGGAACTGTCAAACTATTTTCACCCATTCTTTGTTTATCAAAAATCGGCACAACCGGACCAATTGTTACAGGCACTGTAACAGCTTCTAGATTTTTCGTCAACTCTCTAATTTTCTCAGTCAGCTCAGATGTTGTTCTGGCTAATTCTCTTGTTTTCTCATCACGATTCGATTCTCTCTCTCTCGCTCTCTCTCTCCCTTTCCGTGAAAGAGCTACTACTTTTCAGATCAGGTGTCACAACCTCAGTTTTAACAATTCGTAAAGTATCTCTTATCGGAGTAGCAACTGGCGTGCTCTCTTCTGGTTCTGGTCTATATGGAGGTGGTCTCTTGTAAATCATGTCATCCAAGACCTCATCCTCATAATCATTAGCCCCATACCTTCTCACTTCTGTATCAGGCACCTTTTCTGCACCTTTCCTCCCTTCCGCTTCTTCAACAGTTCTCATAGGATATAATCCCTCTGACATACTAGCATCTCGCCATCTCCTCATTCCATCATGATGAGTCTCACGATCATATTTCCTCCCGAACATATACCTATAATTGCCTCCACTCCTCTGCTTTTCTCGCTCATGCACCTCATCTTCCCATTCCACCAACGCCTCGAACTGTGTCGGCCTTGGTCTAGGCTCTAGACACATCATTTTTTCCCGTAAATTTCTCAACACGGCCAGATTAAATGAACCATGTTCCGGGAACGCTAAGACACCATCTTCTTTAGTATACTTAGCCCAGTTGTCTAACCATATACAGGTATGATACCCATATTTCGCAACCATGAAGGATGCAGGAGTTCTTGTCGGAGGTAGCAATTCACCTTCTCTAGCTATTATGTTTTTATCCTTGTCGAACCATCTTTTAATTTTACCGAACAAGGATTTCTTTTTCTTTTCCTCCGGTTGATAATACATTTTCGCGTTCACTAGAACCCTCTAGTCCTTTCCGCAACTGTACGATCTTTTGTCCAATAACAGCGCGACTCACACCAACACACCAATTCTGGAGCGTCTACGTCACCCTGTACTCCTTCCAATCCCTGCGCAGCTCACACCAACGCACCAATCCTAGTGCGAGCACTGTTCCAATCCACTGCCCAATCACAGCGCGGTCTGTATGACGTCAGTAGTCGCTGCAGTCACTTCTGCTCTGTCTCCTGTCACTCGTCTACCCCTCCTTTACAAAGCCTTCTCAGTAGACTTCGTTTCAGATTCTACAAAATCTATTAGTTACAACATATAAACATCTCCATTGTCTGCTTCGCTAACCACAGAATAGTAAAGAAATTCTTTCTTACAAGAATCCCGCTTCTTTCTAGAACAGCACTTGCCTCTGCTCTACCACGGAATAATTTCTGCATCCATTAACTGTTTCCTCTAGGACTGCTCCAAAGAGTCTCACAATCAACTAAATGCTCATACATTCACGCACTTTCACACCAGAAAATGTAGTACATCCACACAGAATCCTGCTTTTCCCGAGAACAGCGAACAGTCTGTCCCACTACAGAATTATAACACGCGTTAACCAAGCAGCGCTTATGTTATGCCTAGCAATCCTTGTTAGGTATGGTGAATGTTCTATATGAAGTCACTATGTTCTGATGTCACGGGGTTCTGTGATGGACAGTTGGGGGATCTTGATGGAACTGGATGTGAGAAGCGGTGGCTCGTTGAACCTACAATAAAGCTTGTTTTTTACAACAAGTCTTTGGACAATCCTATTATTTTAATAGGCTACAACATATTTTTGGCGACGAGCGGGCGAGCCATCGCAAGGAACAACATATGGTGGATTGAATTTGTCTGGATTTGATCTGGTGTTCCTACATACGACAGGTCACGACGCGCCGCGTGGTAGCAAGGTTGTGGTACCTTTGGACTTACGTACCAGTGTTGTCTTTCTCTACCACAGCCGCGTAAAGCCAGCGCTGTTGTAAAGACATTTCAGTGAAACTGTTCCGAGAGTTGGGATTTTTTAACTCTTAGCGGGACAGCTGAGCGCAAAAAAAAAAGGACAACAAACAACGTGGCAACTCCTGTGCCTGTTTCGAGTGGAAGGAATACCTGGTTGTGAAGACGTCGCTGTTCGGACAGTCTGAGAGCCGTTGTGAAGAGGCGACGCTGTTCGGTCAGTCAAAGAGCCGTTGGTGTGCCAGAGGTTGTTTCCCCGAGGAGCTCTGAAGAGGAGTGATGACGTACTACAATGGTACGCAACGTGTTGGTGGAAGCTTCGTTGACAGCAGCCTATCAGGTGAAATGTTGACGTACTAGAATTGTACGCAACGGATTGGTGGAAGCATTGTGGGCAGCAGCCTATCACGAGTGAAGACGCTTCCGCTGTGACGTTTCAGACGCGTCAGTTTCTTGTCAAGAAATCAAAGCTTCCGTGAGGTGCCGAGTTCGTTTCTTTTCTTTTCGTCCACGTAAAGACCGGATCAGCGGTCTAGGGACATCGGCTGGTGACTGTGTCTTCTTCTACAAGACGTGAAAAGCGAATCACTCGTTTGAGAGGCTGTGGTCATCTTCGAGGATTTTGAAGGTCAAGTGACTTTACTCCCGTTTTGGTCATTCTTCGTGAGCGTTTTATCCATCCAGCTTATTTTTTCTTAGTGGTAATCTCTGGACTCCATTTGCATTACCTACAGGCCATTATCTGTTGGCCTGAATCTGGAACAGTGTACTTTGTGACATTTTGTTGGTATTTCTCTTAGAGTACGATGCAATCTGTAAATCCACCTCCCCCGTTCCTGGAAAGTCCGGGTGCGCCACCAATACAGTGGAGGCAATGGTTTGATGCGTTTGAAACTTATGTGGGGGCCATTGGTGCTTCGCGCTACAGAGCGGAAAGGAAAAAGTTTCTACTATTAAATTCATTAGGTTTTGAGGGAAGAGAAGTTTACAAACATCTTCCTGTGTTGGTCTTAGCTGAAGGTGAAGTTCTTGATGAATACCAAGAAGCTGTTAAGAAGCTAATAATTAAGTTTGACGTTCAGCCAAGTTTGGTTGTTTTAAGACACAAGTTCTTTAAGAGAGCACAAGTACAAGGAGAAAATGTAGATACCTATCTAAGTGCGTTGAGAAAGTTGTGTGCTGAGTGTGATTTTGGTGATTACAGAGATCAGTTGGTAAGAGATCAATTTATTGCGCACTGCGCAGATAAGCAGATACAACAAAAACTACTCACAATGGGGAATCCTAGTTTGGAGGAAATTATAAAAGTGGCAAAAAGTTTGGAGTTGGCACAAAACTCTATAAAGGAGTTGGGTAGTGGGTTGGTCACAAAAGATACTGTTAGTGCGGTTGCAACCACTAGTGCTGTGGGGAACACTATTAGAAAAGATAAAAATCAATTCAAGGGCCCCTTCAAGAAAACTAATATGTGTTACCGTTGTGGGTATGCTCCGCATGGGAAGGATAGGTTTTGTCCCGGGAGAAATGCTAAATGTCATAAATGTGGCAGACTGGGACATCTCGCCAAGGTGTGTCAGTCGAACTTGTTGAAAAATGAGAAAGTGAATAGTGTTGGCAAAGACGAGAGTTTGGATGAGAATGAGTTGGTACAAGAGTTTCAGGATATGATTGTGACTGTAGTTGATGAGAGTGTAGTTTCTGGAAATCCTGCAGATTGTGTGGATCCATATGAAGAAATAAAGGTGGGTGATGTGACTTTGAACTTGTTGGTGGATTCGGGAGCACGTATCACTATGATTACCCATGATTTGTTTAAGAAGTCCTGGGGTAACAGACCCTTGTTTCCACCAGATAGAGCACCTGTCTCCTACGAAGGACGGAAGATAGATTTGGAGGGCTTTATTGAAGATGTGCTGGAGTTTAAGGGGCGCAAGATTCATGGTAAAATCTATGTGGCTGTGCGTGGTCTCAACATTCTAGGGTGGTTTCACCAAGGTTTGTTCGGCATGATATTGAGACCAGGTACGAGTGAACAGGTGTTGGTTGTGCAAGACTGTTTGGGTTCTGACAAGTTGGAAAGTGATTTTCCTGGTGTTTTTTCTGATTCGTTGGGAAAAATTAAAGGTTTCAGACACAAAATTAAGATCAAAGATAATGCAATCCCGGTTAAGCACAAGGTGAGGTCTGTGCCTTTTAGTCTTAGAGCTGACCTTAAAGCAGAGTTGGACAGGCTAGAAAAATCTGGTATAATAGAGCCAATTGAATCTAGTTTATGGCTTAGTCCATTGGTGGTCGCACGTAAACGCAATGGCGAGATCCGTTTATGTGTTGATTTGAGGAGTCTCAACAAGGAAATTTGGGTGGATGCACATCCTTTACCAAAAATTGGGGATTTATTGGAGGAACTGAGAGGTGCTGAATGGTTTTCTAAAATTGATTTAGCTTCGGCTTACCATCAGGTGTTGTTGGATGTGGACTCTCGACATTACACAGCTTTCAATTCACCTTTTGGGTCATTCCAATTTTGTAGAATGCCTTTCGGGTTGGCGTCGGCAGCGTCTGTCTTCCAGAGAGTTATGCAATCTGTGTTACAGGAAGTGAAAGGGGTGGTGATCTTTCAGGATGATGTATTAATTTTCAGTAAACATTTAGATGAACATGACAAAGTCCTTAGAGCTGTTTTAACCACTTTTGAAGAAAAAGGGATTGTAGTTAAGAAAAGCAAATGTGAATTCTGGAAGAAGGAGATAGAGTTTTTAGGACATTTGGTCTCCGGTGTGGGTGTGAGTCCGAGGCCTGGATTGGTTAAGGCTGTTGTGGAGTGTCCTTGTCCCAAGAATAAGGACGAGCTGCGTTCTTTCTTGGGGTTATGTGAATTCTATTCGCGTTTCATCCCAGGGTATGCCGGAAAAATGAAGGCGCTTTCCAATATGTTGAGATCTAATGTCACGTTTGTGTGGGATGAGTTGTGTCAAGAAACCTTTGAGTTGGTCAAGGCTGAAATGACAAATGCGAAGTCTTTAAGGGCATACGATCCAATGATACCTTGTATCATTACGGTGGATGCCAGCAACTATGGTTTGGGGGCAGTTCTTACCCAAGTTGTGGGTAATGAGGAGGTTACTATTAGTTATGCGTCCAGGCTTTTGAGAGATGCTGAAGTCAATTATTCCGTTATAGAGAAGGAACTGTTAGCATGCTTTTGGGCGTGTGAGAAATTTAGAACGTATGTTTGGGGCAGGAAATTTCAGATTCACACTGATCATAAACCGTTGGTTTATATTTTAGGAGGTGAGCGTGTAAAGTATGCAACTCCCAGAATTGCGCGTTTGACCACTAAGTTGTTACAGTATAATTTTGTTACAAAGCATATTCCTGGAAAACAGAATGTCAGGGCAGATATGTTGTCTAGGCTGCCTTTGAGTGATGTTGACCCGTTGGATTTGGAAGAGGATAAGGAGGATTGTTTTATTGCAGTGGTAGATGCAGTCGACAACAAGGCTTGTAGTGAGTTGGAATGGAATGAGGCAGTGAAAGCTGATCTGTGTTTGGATAGTGTGAAAGAGTTTATTGTGAAGGGATGGCCACGAGAAAAATCTGTTAGTCAGGAAGTTCAACCCTTTTGGAAGGTCTCTGAAGAGCTGTCTATTGAAGATGGTGTGATTATGAGGGATGGCAGGTGTGTTCCACCTTCAGGCATTCGGTCCAAGCTTATAGATTGTGCGCATGATGGCCATCTGGGGGCAAACAAGATCGAAAAGGCGTCTTAGATTGCATTACTGGTGGCCTTCTATGGATAAGGATATTGAAGAGAGCGTGAAGTTGTGTGGAGTGTGTTGTGGTGCGGAAAAGAAGCTGAGGGTTGTTACTCCTCCACTTCAACCCATTGATTTTCCCATGAGACCGTGGTCGAAAGTGGGGATAGATCTAGTTGGTCCTTTCAACTTTCTTCCGCACAATCTTCGTTTTGCTTTCGTATTAATGGATTTCCATAGCAAGTGGCCGGAGGTGAAGTTTTGTGCTACTCCCACTGCAAATAATGCCATTTTGTTTCTCAAGGAAATTTTCATGAGAGAGGGTTTCCCGGAGGTCATTGTGTCTGACAATGGTGTGCAATTTGTAAGTCAGGACATGGAGGAATTTCTGAAGGAGTCAGGAGTAAGACACTTAAAGAGCTCAGTTGGGCATCCACAGACCAATGGATTGGTGGAGAGAATGAATAGGGTCGTAGGAGATTGTATCAAATGGGCAAAGCAGAACTGTCTTGATATTGAAGGTGCGGTGAGGTCCATGTTGTGGTTCTATCGCACGACACCTCATTCTCTTACCAAAATTGCTCCTTTTGTGTCCTTGAAGGGAAGAATCCCCACTTCTACTTTGTATCCTGCTTGGTTATTGAGGACTGTGGCCAGCAAGGTGTCCTCTAAATTTGATCAGAATGCTTTGGAGGTACGTGTGAAGGTTGCTCAGAAGAAAATGGCAGACAGATACAATATTAAAAATTCTGTCAAGCTGATTGGGATTAATCCTGGGGATCTGGTTCGAATTAAAAGTCCGAGGTACGTTTGTAAGGGTGCAAATAATTTTGGTGAACCGGTTCGTGTAGAGAGAGTGTGTGGTGGTGCAGTTATGGTTGAAGGCGGTCACTGGTGGAACTTGGGCAAAGTAGTCAAAGTTCAATCCGCTGTTGGCGTTTCTCCTTCATTGGATTCTAGTTCTACTGGGGGTAGCAGTGTGTTAGGTATGGGGCCCAGAAGGTCCACACGTGTAAAGCAACTTCCGTGGAAGTTGCGGTAATGGGTACCATGATGTGGGGAAGTGTTATTTTGTTTTGTTTTTTGGGTTTGTTTGTTTTATTGAGTTCTGTGTGCTTTTGTTTTTGTTTATTTCAAAGAGAGGTAATATGTTATGCCTAGCAATCCTTGTTAGGTATGGTGAATGTTCTATATGAAGTCACTATGTTCTGATGTCACGGGGTTCTGTGATGGACAGTTGGGGGATCTTGATGGAACTGGATGTGAGAATCGGTGGCTCGTTGAACCTACAATAAAGCTTGTTTTTTACAACAAGTCTTTGGACAATCCTATTATTTTAATAGGCTACAACAGCTTACCTCTGCCCAGTCCTTCAGACAAGCTCAGAGAATACCTATTACTTCTCCAGCGATAAGCTTCAACGGCAAACCTTACGGATCCCTGGGACTTAAGACCAGAGTTTCACAGATAACCTTCGCTACCATACACACTCCTTTTATACTGAAAATATGTCTCTAATAGTAACACACGACGATGTCACTGATTCCGAACCCAGACAATGTGACGCGCAACTTCAATTGTCACACGTTTTTCCCCGCATACGTACAGGGCCAACAATCCCGTCTTTCCCGAGAGCAGCACTCACTTCCCTCTGCCCTACTACGGAACCGTCACCATCTCCCCTCGTTCCAGAAGCCGTACACACTACATAGAACTCAATTCGACGATCTCAACATATAGTATTAGTACATATACCAACATCAATCAATAAATCAATAAATCCAAAAGCCTATGTACAAGCAATCTATCAGATCAAGACAATAATCTCAACCATCATACTGCTACCAGGAAACTGCTTCAGATCGGAGCATATAAATTCTCCCTACTTCCACGGACAGAGTAAATCCACAGTCGCACGCACATACACTCATCATACGCTAGGGCCCATCACACTGATATTCATTCTATTACTCTATCCACACTGAATATATGAGAGAAACCTAAACCAATCTGCATCTAGAGCGAGGTCAATGCGACCATAAAGAAATTATCCTGAGTCATGATTTTAAACATAGGAAATACATTTGAAACTCAATAAATGACAAGGAAATAACCACCCGACACTGGAATTCAAACAAATGTCAACTTTTATCTAAATTAGTTCAGAGGAAAGTCAATCAATAGCAAAATCATTATTCTCATAGTTACCTATTCTAGCTAAATGGGTCAGGACAGGTCTCTCAGTAAAGTCTCCCGAGTCGCCGTCCTTTCGATCAGCATCGATCCTCACGAGCATAGGTTCAGGAAGAAGTGGCCTTAGACCCTCTCTAGTCTAACATTATTTATAATAAAACTTGCAAAATAAAAGTAACAAACAAACTCTAAACGTCCGTTTAGCCGCTGAGCAGAGCGAGCAGGAAAGGATGTTGTCTGGCAACATTTAGAAAACCTCCGCTCAGAAAAATCACAAAAATAAAAACACGGAAGAAGGAAACTCAAACTAGGCAATCAATACATTCATGAATGCTCTTCCTTGGAACCATAGCGAAGCCACCGCATGCTATCAAAGTTCATTGTGGCTTTATTCTTCTCCAAGGGCAATTGGCAGCAAGCCCGGAGCTGCTGTCCTCACGGAAACTTTTAATTCAGACAGAGGCTGTGGTCAGGTGACTTCCAACCATGTTCAGCAAGGCCTCTTGTCAAATTTCAGTCACTCGAGTGCAGGCTGTAAATAGCGGCCATCTTGGTTTAGGCCAAAACGGACCATCTTAATTAAAAGAAACACAAAACAACGTTACCACATCGTAATGATTATACAGTGTTAATCCCCACTAATACCCTTATGTGTATGTAATTATCTAGCCGTCTGCAACACAAAGAAGCATTAGAGCACGTTATTTAACAGCGCAAACACGAAACAAATAGCACTTTTACGACACTCATTTAATTAATTTGCTCACCAATTTAGTTCACGTATTAATAAAGCAACATATATGCATTCCCACGTGTAATTTCTCTCATTAGTAATGTTGATTAGTCAAGACTTCTAACAAAGTTAATAATTAATGATTATAAATTAGTAATTTTAATCATGACATATAACATAAACTGGAGTTTAAATCTCAATAAATTTTCAATAGAAAACCCTGCTCCAGCACTATCACTTGTGCCATCCAGTCCTCCAGAAAGAGTTCTGTCGAGGGGTCCTCCGCTCTATATGGAAAACCTATAAATCGCAAATTATTCCGTTGGTACCTCCCTTCGGAATCTTTCGCCTACTCATCCACCTGAATGTCTTTCTTTATGAGGTCGACTACTGTGGCACTGAGGTTGCATAGTTCCGTTTGTAATGCATCCACATTGTGTTCTGTGGTGGTCACTCTGTCCGCCACTTTCCTTAGATCACACCTCAGTAGGTTCAAATCAATGGCAACTGCATCGATTCTATGTACCATATCGTTCCTTGTCGATTGAATTGCTTGCAGTACATCAGTCAACGAGGGGGGGTCTGTGTTTCCCCGTAGTGAACACCCACAGTTGTGAAAAAACACCAACCATTAGATAAACTCTGTAACAAATTGAGGTTAGATGATATACTGCAAAGACTGCCACTCAAAAGTGAATATTGATTGACCTGGGAGACTGACTTTCATGAACGTCCTGCTCCATCCACGTTCCTCAGTCCTCTCTGCCTCCCAATAGAGTCCAATGAGGATGACCTATCCGCATTCCATAAAAGAGAAAGAAAAGAGACCACAGCAGGATGCCATCTTATGTTAGGTTTAGATAGATTCACCTGTACTTTGCCTCTAAGTTGGAGGAGTTAATGCAGCTGCTTGGAAGATGGGCTGTAGTCGCCAAATGTGACTGACTGGACTGAAAACTCTGCTCCATAATCACCACTTTCAAATGTTTCTTCAGTGAAGCCGATTACATACTACGCAAGACATCCCGCCTGGTGCAGTTTAGCATCGATAGAGCTGTGGCAAAAATGTGTGTGAGGTCCCCTTCTAGTGTGAAGAACATAAAATGAAATAAAGAGCCAACCAGGGCAAAGGACAACTGGTAGAGGCACCTAAGGATTTGAGCCAAGCCATTATATGGAAAGCCAAGCATGCCTAATTCAAGGCAACTGTCTTTATTGGACGGCCTGCTTCCTCTCCCTGCCATTCACTGTTAGAAAGCTCTTCCCAATTATACCTTCTAGTTTATTTAGCAATAAAATCTAATGGTTGGATACAAATTTACCTCCATGTAGCGCCATCAGGGGAATTTTTGCTTCACAAACCTTTCTTAGGACCTGCAAGCTCTTACTTCCCTCAGACCAGTGCGAGGTCAGCTTTAAAGGTAACAGTCAACTAAATCCAAAATATTTGAATTTGATGACAACCTCCAACACAAATTTGTTTTTGTTACCATCGGAAATTAGCCATCACCTGACTTTTCGCAAAGATCAAAGCCTTACTTTTGGTGATTTTAACCTCTGATGGTATCAAATCACAGTAATTGCTTCCAGCATCTCAGACCTTGGGGTGTCTTGGAATCTCTTGCATTCAATGTCTCTAAAAGATGCTTCTTCTTCGACAGAAGGCAGACCAAAAGGGGGGACTACCATCATTAATCAGCTACTCCTTAGCTCTGTATTCGGTGCTAAGTTATTCTTGCTGTAAACCGTCTTATTACTTTCATGGTTACTAAGGGCTTTTTGCTGGTAAATTTTTCTGTTGCTCACAGAATCTTAAAGCATGCAACTAATTTCAGTTTATTTCTGTTTGACTGAATCATCACCTCCTGTAATGCTCATTCTCTATGAAGATTTTCCTTTGAATATCACCAGTGCTCATGCGACTATCTGTATCACTTCTACTCTTTATAAAGCCCTTACCATTGAGACTAATCGATCGGATCTAATTAAGACTTCCACAAACCCCAAATTTATATTCTGTTCATGGCCACCTTGCTCAAATGTGAATTTGAAAAAATTAAAGACGAGACTTTTGGCAAAGCAGGAACAGTTGGTTTAATTAAACGATTTGGCCAGAATACAACTCCAGAACGCATCTGAGGCCTTTCTCGAAATAGATTGGTTTTGAGCGCCATTATATGCATTTCATCAGTGTCATAAAACAATTTGTACATTCTTTTTAGGGAAAAGAATGTGGGCCAAATCACAGAGTCCTAAATCTGACTACCTTACAAATGAGCACAGGTGGGCTTCAACCTTGCGTGGACACAATGCAGACCAGTGTTTAACGTGTCCAGATGTCCGGCATGGGGAGCACCTGATCACTGCTTGTAGTGTGCATGCTGTGTTCTGATTGGCTAAGTGTTCCTAACTTCATGTGGTATTTAACTTTATGGTGTATTGGGAACGCGGCCCCTCCGGCCAAATGTGTTTTATTGGGGCCAATATTCCGGGACCATTGTGGTCTCGTTGCCTATCTGTGCGATCGATCTGGGTTTTCCTGCTCGCACTGTTAGCTAGCTACATGTCACCCCACCTGCGCTCAGTCAGTGCCAGTTGCTTGGCTGTTACTCCCATGCACTTTGCAACTGTTGCTCAGGTTTTGTCTGCTGTATGCAAGTACTTAAGCTCTACCCTCCCTCAGGTCATTTAAATGGCTGTAATGTGGCAAAGTTCACCACTAGATGCTGGTTTGATACTACAGACTGCCTCAGTCGGGTGATCTACTGAAGTAAATAGCAAATAAGGGGATGTCCTTTTTGGCCGTTTACCTTGGTATATACTTACTCCCAAGCTCACATGGATTTATTGTGTTGACCGGCACCAGTGTGGCGCTCTGATTTCATGCCTGGATGAGGTCTATGGGATTTTCTGGAGACATCCAATCTTTACATCTAGACATGGCCTTCGATAGCTCTCACCTTTTTGATAAAGAAGCAGACTAGGCCCTTGACCGATTTAATGAGAGTGGGGCCATGGCTCGGTCCTTGGGCCTGACTCCCGCAGTGTAACAAATCCAGCAGCAGTGTTGCTTTCTCCGTGGCTATGGCAGGTATTTACATTACCTCGAGCACCAACCTATGCAGCCAGTCCAGCAGACCCCACTGCCATTTTGTGGCTGAGTCCGTGGTTCCCACAGACAATAGGGGCGACTGGGGCAGCTTGAAGCCCCTACGACCTTCCATTCCTCTTAAGCCTGCCAGACCTTCGACCACCCTTAGAGTGGTTGACGTTGAACCACCTGTCCCTTTTGAAGCAGCAAGTGCAGGCCCTTCTGGCCAAAGGGGCCATAAAGAGGGCGTCAGCATCAGAAGTAGGAACTGGTCTTGTGCAGTAGAAGGATGGAGGCATTCATCCTATTTTAGACTGTCACCCTCCTAAAGCCTTTCCGTGAAAAAACAAATACAAAATGCTCACCCTGGCTCAGGTCCTATCTGCCCTCCACCCTGGAAACTCATTGATGGCATTAGACCTGCAAGACCCTTATTTCCACATCTCCATTCCGCAGGTCCATGGGTGCTATCAGCGGTTCACATTGGGCAGGAGCATTTTCAGTTCTCACTGATCCCCTCCAGCCTCACCAATGCCCTCTTGGTGGTCACGGATGTGTTGGTGATGGTAGGAGTGCACCTTGAGAGGTTAGGGATCCCAGTTTTCCCCTACCTCAATGACTGGCTGCTGAAGGCTGGATCGCCCCAGGCAGTTGTCACGACCCTCCAGACAACAGCAAACCTCCTAACATTGTTGGTTTTCTCTATCAATGTGTTGCTATAGTCACACCTGACTCTTCGGAGACACTCCCTTTCATCTGAGCTATTCTGAGCACTGTACAGTATTGTGCCTTCCCTGTCCAGCCCCCCACCCCAGGAGAGGAGAGTTCTAGATATTCCGACTACGACCCCGATATTTCAGCCTCTATTTTTACCGAAGTGCAGATGGCCCTGAGGCTGCGGGGTCTTTTGGACTTCTGCAACCTGCTAGTGAAGCATGCCAGATGGCATATTCGGACTCTGCAGTGCGTTCAGAAGTTTCAGTCAGAACAGCATTAGAAGGATATGTCCAGATTTTGGAGGAGGCTGCAAAATCCCTGGAGTGGTGGCTGGTGAATTTAAATTGTGTCAGTGGCAGATCCCTGCCCTTACCCCACCCAGTGATAACAGTGGTGCCTTATGCATCGTTTCTGGGTTGGGGTAAGGCCATATGGGAGAGGTGAAGTTAAGAGGGATCTGGTCTCCGGCGGAGATCCGGCTCCACATCAGCCCATTGGAGCTCTGGACTATCCGCTTGGCATTGAAAGTCTCCCTGCTATCCATCAAAGGGAGAATGGTGAAGGTTTACAGACAACACCACCGCCATGTGGTGCTTTAACAGGCAGGGCCAGGGTGGAGTCTTGGACCTATACTACACTTCTGGAGTGGTTGGATCACCAGGGGATTTTCCTTGTGGCACCCGACCTGGTAGGATCTCTAAACGTCAGTGCAACCAACCTAAGTAATTGACGCCTAGCAGATCACAAACGGCAGCTACTTCTAGAGGTGGTGCAGGTTATCTTCTGAAAATGGGAGAGCCTTGACCTGATCTTTTTGCTACTACCAAGAATGTGCAATGTCAGTACTTTTGCGATTTGGAGTTTCCAGGACAGCTCTCTCTGAGCCACCTTCTGTCTAGAATGGAGCTTGGGACTCCTGTACGCTTCCGTAGCTACCTCTTCTGCACATCGCCCTGAAGAAGACCATAAATTACCAGGTCTACGTCATCCTAGTGGGAAGGGATTGGACAAGGGGAGTGTAGTATCTGGAACTTCTTACCATGAGCATCTGTCCTCCGATCAGGCTGCCGCCTCAGGAGCACCTTTTGTGAAAGTAGATGGACAGTGTCCTGCAGCAGAGCCTGCACAACCTTCATCTCCATGCTTGGAGATTGAGTGGTGAAGGTTGACTGCTTTCGGCCTCCCTCATGAAGTCGTTGATGTCATCTTGGCAGCCCAGAATCCTTCTATAATACCACTGAACGCCTGCCGTTGGGACAAGTTTGTGGGTTGTGAGATATTCAGCAGAGTGACCAACGTCAAGCCAAGCTATCCTAAGTATTCCTTTTCATGTTGTCCTTAGCCCAGCAAGGACTTGCTTTGGGCATAGTCAAAAGTTATTTGTCTACTCTTTCAGGTGTTTTGCTATTGCTGTATCAGCCCTCTTTATTTAAATAACCTGTTGTCTTGAATTTTTTTAAAGGTTTGTGTGAGGATTGTGGTTTATAATATGGTGTGGTTGTGCGACTTCACCGTGTAATACACTGACAAAAAATACTTGCGCCCACTCAGGCTTATTTGCAACACCAAAGCTCAACCCTGTGCAGTTGTGGCTTTGAGCAGTCTAGCAACTACAAAGGAACAAGTGTTTAAACATTTAGCTGCATCAAAACAATTTAATAAGAAATTAACACAACACTAAAGAAATCTAACAACATTTTAGAAAAAGAGTCTGTGTTTTTAGGAACGTTTAGACTCCAAAATGAAAAAGTTCTACCAGACAGTTCCGGAGTTATAAATACTTCAAGAAAGAATGAATCACTGCTTTTCACTCAACCAGGAACAAGCCATGGCAAATTCAACATTTTTGGCTCTTAGAAACTTTTTTTCAGAAACTTTGCATCAAAATTGAGTGCAGTCTTTTAGAGTTACTTTGGGCAGCCAGCTCAGCAGGGAGCAGGTCAGGGGGACCAGTTAGGTCCAGCAGGACGGTTACCTTAAGAGGAAGGCTGTCTCTAGTCCAGTTCCAGGTTCAATGGCAACTTGCTATTAAAGTCAATGGAGTGGTCCTGATTAAAGGTTGCAGGATTAAAAAGATGCTCAAAGATGCTGTAGTTGATACTCCGGTTGATGTGGCCGTCTGGAGCCATCCTTCGGTCTACGAACACTGTGTGGCAACTTGGGCCACAGAGGTCAATGTCCCTCGAAGTCCAAGTGAAGTCCAGCACTGAACCAGTTGCCACTGGTCTCCGGCTACAACATATCCAGCTCTTCCCTCATTTTTGTGATAGTGTGTCCTATGGGTGACCAAACTGCGCACTGGTGACTCTCCCAGGTGCAGCAACATTGAGGCATCTGAACTCTGTCTCCCGTGCTGCACTGCGTAGTGATGATCTGGTGATCTGCGCTACTAACTCGCCCAAGCAGCCTTCCTCAGTTTTTGTGGCCCTGTGCTGTGAACAGGAAGTCAGCTAACTGACTCTTGGAGTTCCTTCTGTCTGGTGCTCAGTGGCTGATTTTCCACAATCATGCCCCACAGACACAGTCCTCCTTTCACTAGCCTAAGGAGCAGCAGGTGGAGTCAAATCCTCAGTGCAGCCTTGCTTTGCTGGTTCCGAGGTCAGCAGGTCAGGCCTTCTTCAGTCCTCTCTCCGTCCAGACAAGATCTGACTTCTAGGGGTCAGGGGTGCTGTACTTATGTCCAGAAAAGCCCTCTAGGGATATGGTGGTCACTAGCCAATAGGCTATAAGGATCCCTCCCACCTGGTGACGACTTCCTGTGAAGAGTGTCATCTGCCTATCCCGGGATGCCATGTTCTGCCCACTCTCAAGATAGCAGGACCCCTCAATTGATTTATAGAGCTTGGTAGCCTACCGTAGTGGGCTACATGCACTCAGGAAAACTTGTTTGCCAACTTTTTCCCCTCTCTGTCCGGATGCCCTACTATCTGCCTTAGCAGAAGAACAGCCCCCCATTTGTGTGTGTGGTTTCTTTTCAATAGGCTTCTTCTTTGTAGCTTTCCTTTTAGGCTAAAACCCTAAGTGACCTTTCCTGCTAGGAAGAGATAACATCTCTACCCCTGCCCTCTCCCCCACCCCTCCGCAGATCCATTGCAGGCTTTCTTGGGAGTTGTTCAGACCCCACCCTCTTGGTGGACTATAAATGGGCACTGGCACCCTTGGGCTACAAAGTAATAAATTTCTAAAGTTGTACTTTGCACACTAGCAACAATACATTTGATTTACCAATAAACCAAGTTTAATATACTGATTTGTTTGATTCCTCTAAGTATCAACCTTAGTATTCCTGTACATAAGTTATCAGGGCTGAAATGTCAGCCTGTAACTCTGTGCTTGCCAATCGGGCTACTCGCCTTTCAACATCCTGTCAGGACCTTTAAAACATGAAACTACAGGTCCAGCCTTTTGACATAATGCCCCTGCCTTAGGACGCAGCAGCCAGCTGTGGGGGTGACTTACCTAGCTGGAGCTTTGCCATTGGGTTTAAAGGCAGAGTCAAGTTTGAAGTTTAAAACTGCAGTGCCTGCGAGCAGTAGTGCCTGGGAGCCATGCTTTTACTTTGGCACATTCATGGTGGCGCAGCTAGTGCTGAAGTCCATGTGGGACACTGTCAATTACGGGGTCTAGGTACCACCTGGTACCATATACTAGGGATTTACAAGTAAGCTGCAGTATGTCAATTGGGGATAAGCCAATCAAACACATACAAAGGGTCAGAGCACATTCACTGAGGCCCGGTCAGCAGGTATCAGGGCATTTCAGATCCATTACACCAGTACCTAGGGTCAAATGTGGGGCAGAAAGTGGGGGTCAACCTGCAAAAAGTATGTTTCCAGCACCTGGATAACCTCATGGGTGATAAGTTGCGATCTACAAATCAACTTAACATAACTTAACATGTTCCTGGCTACACCTTTCATCATGCCCCAGTGGGACCTTAACTTAGTCCTTACATTCCTAATGTGTACTCAGAACCGCCGCACAGCTGTCCATTGTGCCTTATCACTCTAAAACAGTTTTCTCTATCATCATAACAGCACGGCATGTGAGCGATCTACAAGTTCTCTCTGTTAACACACAACATGCAACATTCTTTCCTGTCAAGCTGCTTTCCTCTCTAAAGAGGGACCTCCTTTTCATATCATCCACAAAATGGGCCTCCTGGCATTCTTCCATGCACCTCACCCCGGTAAGGAGGAGCAGAGACTCAATAAGCTGGATCCTAAAAATCCCTGAGTTTTTGCACTGATCATACCAGGGAACATCATGTAGTCAATCAGGTTTGTTGGATTTACTTTAGCAAAGAAGCGTCAGGCAGTGCAGAGAAGGGCAATCTCACTGGATCATTCTCTTCATCACAATCTATGCACTGGTTAAGAAGCAGCCTCCAGAAGGCTAGTTGGCTCTTTCGACCAGAGCCAAAGCTGCTAACTGTGCATTGGTATGCAGAGTGTCTGTTCTAGACATTTGTCAGGCTGCGAACGGGCTTCACTTCATACGTTCACGAAACATTACTATCTGGGCAGTCAGGCCATAGGGAAGGGCACTTTCCCCGCTCGTTCTTGCAAGATATTTTGGTCTGAGCCATTTCACAGACCCACTACCTGTGAGATACTGCTTTAATGTTTATTCAAAAGGTAAGGAATCTGTGGTTAGACGTTTCCTACAGAAGAACAAGTTACTTATCTTTGGTATCTTCCTTTCCGGTGGGTACTCTATCCAATCATAGATTTCTTCCCAACCTTCCTCATTCTGTTAACAGGACTCTTTTTCCTTCTAAACAGGTGCCCTTTTCCTTCTAAATTGGTTAAATCTGCTGTTGGACTCTGCATCAGGGGCTCAGACCGTCTAGAAAGCAACTACTGTCAGAGCGTATGGGTGGTGCTTATGTATGGCTCAGCACGTTACGTCAGGAGCAGAAAGACATCTGTGCGGAGCTGCACAATAGCACCTACCAGTGTGCAGGGGCACTCCTTGAAAATGTACAGAGCTGGTCTGACACCTGGGAGTACTCAAAAGGTGAGGAAACTGCAGTTAGATAAGGTATCCACCAGAAAGGGTGCTACTGAAGTGGAGTAACAGGTTCATTAGGTATGCAGTGTTTACACTCTTGGCAGTGAAGGTGCTGGACATCTCTAACATTCTTACTAACCCCACCTCCAAAAGGACAAGACATTTTTCAAGAAATGACAAGAAATGAGGAGTTAAGAATTAGTTTATCAATCAATCAATCCGGGAATTTTAAGCACGCTACTCACCTGTGAGGGTCCCAAGGCGCTGGGAGGGGTGGGGGGGGTCAGCAGTGTTGTTCAGCAAAAGAGCCAGGTCTTGAGAGCCTTCCTGAAGGTGTTCAGGGAGGGGGCACATCTGATTTCTTTCTGGAGCTCGTTCCAGGTGTTGGCTGCGATGTAGGAGAAGGATCTTCCTCCTGCTTTGGCTCTGTGGATGCAAGGGCTTTTGGCGAGGGCGAGGTTGACTGATCGGAGGTTTCTTTTGGGCACGTGGGGGGAGACTCTGTTGTTGAGGTATTTGGGCCCAGTGTTGTGTAAGCATTTGTAGGCGTGGGTGTGGATCTTGAAAGTGAATGTCTTGATGTGCTTGTGTCACGGGATGCTGCGGACAAGTCTGGCGGCTGTGTTCTGTATCGTCTGGAGTTTGCGGAGTAGGGACTTGTTTATGCCGGCGTAGAGTGCATTTCCATAGTCCAGCCTGCTGGTGATGAGTGCATGGGTGACTGTCTTTCTAGATTCGGGGGATTCCATTTGAACATCTTCCGGAGGATTCGGAGGGTGTTGAAGCAGCTGGAGGCGAAGGCGTTGACCTGGTTTATCATGGAGAGGGATGAGTCGAGTACAATGCCCAGGTTTCTGGCATGGTCCGTGGGGGTCGGTGGGTTGCCAAGGGCAGTGGGCCACCAGGTGTTGTCCCATGCTGAAGGGGTGGTTCATCTCTGATTTTAGCTTTAGGCAGCTGTTGGTCATCCAGGCTGCAACGTCCTGCATTCCTTTCTGGAAGATGAGTCTGGCGGTGGTGGGGTCCTTGGTGAGGCAGAGGATGAGCTGGGTGTCGTCAGCGTAGGATACAATGCTGAGGCCGTGTTGTCCGATGATGGTGGCGAGGGGGGCCATGTAGATGTTGAAGAGGGTCGGTCTGAGAGATGATCCTTGTGGGACTCCGCAGGTGATTTCGGAGCGGAGAGGAAGGGCGTCAATCTGATCCTTTGGCTTCTGCCGGTGAGGAATGATCGAATCAAGTCAGGGACGGTTCCTTATATGCCGGCGTCGTGTAGTCTGGCTGCGAGTGTGCGATGGGAGACGGTGTCGAAAGCTGCTGATAGGTTGAGTAGAATCAGGGCTGCGGTGTTTCCCTGGTCAAGGAGGGTGCGGATCGGCTGTGGCGGCTAGTAGGGTGGTCTCAGTGCTGCGGTTGCTTCGGAGTCCGGATTGGGACGGGTCGAGGATATTGTTGTGTTCGATGTATGTCATCTCCACGTTGACTATTTTCTCCGCAACTTTAGCAGCAAAGGGGAGAAGCGAGATGGGCCGGTAGTTCTTGAGGTCCTTGGGATCGGCTGAGGGCTTCTTGAGCAAGGGCTTGAGTTCTGCTCATTTCCAGTCGTCTGGGAAGGTGCCGGTTTCAAAGGTGGCGTTGATGGTCCGTTGTAGTTCTGGTGCGATGGCGGCTCTGTGGTAGATGTGAGGTGAGTAGGGGTCGGTGGCAGCCCCTAAGTGGATGCTGTTCATGGTCGAGGCGGTCTCTTCGGCAGTGATAAGTGTCCAGGAGGAGATGGTGGGCAGGGTGGTGTGGCTGGAGGGCGGGCCGGCTGCGGAATCAGGCGTACGCTTGACGAAGTTGTCGTAGAGGTTTTTGACCTTCAGGTGGAAGTAGGATCCGAGCTTATCGCAGAGGTCTTGGGACGGAGTGATGTCAGTGGCTTCGCTGTGGGGATTGGTGAATTCCTGGATGACACTGAAAGGTTCTTTGGAGTTGGCGAGGATCTTGTTGTGGATGAAGGTCCTTTTGGTGGTTCTGATTTGTTGGTGGTAGTCAGTCATGGCGTCTTTGTAAGTGGTGTAGTTTCCCAGTGTCTTACTGTTTCCCCAGTTTATTTCCAGACATCTGGAGGCGCGTCTGGCTTCTTGGAGATCGGTGGTGAACCATGCAGCTTTCCTGCAGTGCTGTTTGTCGGGGTTGCGTAACGGGGCAGATTTGTCAGCCCACATGGAGATTCAGGTGTAGAGTTCCCTGGCTGCGACGTTGGCGTCATATGCCATGGTGTGGTTGTCTCGGTAGAGGGTGGAGTTGAGTTGCTCGTCTGTGGCTTTGCTCCAGTTCCTTCGCGGTGGGCGTGGGACCAGTTTGGGTGCCGTTGGTTTGTCGACGGTGAAGTGTAAACAGTGGTGGTCGGTCCATGGGGGCTGTGTTGTGTGACTGAAGTGGACGCTGTTTCCTCCTGCGAAGATGGGGTCGAGGATGTGTCCTGACCTGTGGGTTGATGTGGTGACGAGCTGTTTAACCCCTTGTGTGCCACGCCCTTTCCCCGCCCTGTGCCGGCCGTTGCATTAGCGGGCGGGGTTCATGATGAGCTGGACTCGTCATGGGCACAGCGCAACCGCGGCCCATGACGAGTCCAGCTCGTCATGGGCACAGAAGGGGTTAAGTCTGATATTGGCGAGGTTGTCGCAGAGGGTGGCAATGTTGGGATGGCTGGGGTTGTCGAGGTGGAAGTTCAGGTCTCCAATTAGTATGTAGTTCAGTGAGGCGATGGCGTGGGGTGGGATGAGGTCGGTGATGGTGGAAGCGAAGGGGAACCGGGGGGTCTGTAGGCGAGGGTGCAGCGGAGTGTGGAGTTGGGGCTGGTCTGGATCTGGAAGTGCAGGTGTTCGGCGGAGGGGAAGGTTTCACTGGAGGTGGTGAAGCAGAGGGTGTACTTGTGAATGATGGTGAGACCCCCTCCTGGGTGGTTAGGGCGGTCCTTCCTCTGGATCTTGTATCCATTCAGGATGGCGGCGGAGGAGGTGTTGGTCCAGGTTTCTGTGAAAAAAGTGATATCGGGCGAGAGAGAGTCGAGTAATTTCCAGATCTCCATGGCGTGTTTTTTGCACGGGCGCACGTTGAGGAGGATGCATCTCAGGGCGTCAGCGGTGTTGGCGGGTGGAGTAGTGATGAAGGTCCGACGGCAGTGGTGGGAGGAGAACTGGCCATGGGTCATGTTCGGCATGGCCTGTTGGCAGTCGTTGTTTCTTCCGGGGTTGAGTGCGAGGAGGGCCCCCCTCGTGGCCACCATTAAATAGGGGAGGGGGGAGGGACGAGAGGCTGGGTGGCGGGGGCTGTCCGGGGGGGAGGGGCCACAGGGCAGCAGCGGCGGGAAACATGCAAGAAACCAAATCACTGAACAGGACAGTAAATAAAATAAATAGTTAAGGGCTGAAGGCAGAACAGTGGCGGAGACAGTAAGGCAGTAAATAAAAAACAAATAGTTATGGGCTGAAGCAGGCAGGTTACAGGGTGGAGCGGGCAGCAGGTGCGGGTACCCGAGGGTGTGTAGCAGCCTCGAACCTCCCAGGAGGAGGTCGGAGGTCTGAAGGGTGTGAAGAGCCGGTGAAGGCACCGTGGAGCTGCTATGGTGAGAGACCTAGACCAGGGGTCAGAGGTCTTACTTGTGCGACCCCGCAGCGGCCGCCATTAAATAGGGAGGGGGGGGACAAGAGGCTGGGAGGCGGGAGAGCGGGTGGCCGGGGGTAGGGGCCGCGGGAGCAGCAGCGGCGGGAAACAGGCAAGAACCCAAATTACTGAACAGGACAGTAAATAAAATAAATAATTAAGGGCTGAAGGCAGAACAGTGGCGGAGACAACAAAGGCAGTAAATAAAAAACAAATAATTACGAGCTGAAGCAGTTTAATCAACAACAAAAACTCAGGAGACTTCAGAATACCTTTCGGACTTTGATTCAGCATATAAAACACATTTATTTAATTAAGATTATTAGCAAGCAGAGAGATTGGAAAAGAGGAAATACGCAGAAATGTGCTGCGCAGTGCTGCATACTGCCATACCCAAAACAGATGTCACAACATTGTGACAACAATCAAAGAACCTAGACAAAATGTACATTAAATTGAAATCTTCACCTATACTTGTATCAACTGGGTAAACTTTATATTCTGGAAAACATTAACATTACCAACTCTATCCCCCGTAAACTACACATGCTGTACCTGAAGTTTACAACTACTAGGATAAGAGCTAATATGCAACCTATAAAGCTATTAAAGCACCAAACTTCAATCGCATCTGAATGGATGTCTCGACGTCTAAAGATGCTTTTTAGAATAAACCATTTTTGTTCCACTTTTCAGAACAGTTTTGAATCCTATCTCATGGAAGGAAGGGTCCATAATTCAACCAAGAAAAAAACATGATTACAAAAAAAGTTGGAAAATTGCATTTTAAGACAAAAATGCAGAAAATGTATACTGGTCTTGGTAAAGGAATAGAGAACTACTTCCATGTACTGACAGGTTTGAGAAGAGCTTGTCAGTACATAGAGACGCTCAGCAATTGACAATATAATTGTGACAATGCATTTCTACAAGGACGCACCCCTATCAGATAACAGCATATTTAAGAAAAGCTCCTCAAACAGAACTTATCAATGGGTTACTTATAAAAAACCAAAAGCGTTCGCCTTTGGGCACCCACTCAAAACGCACACATGGCATATAAATAATCAAGAATAATCAACAAGTATGATTCTACTGGTAAACAGGGATTGCCATGCATTGGAGGGCCCCTACGGGACCCCCGATAGCAGCCTGGAGGGGTGCAGTGTGCAAATGGGCAGCAGCAGAGGAAGAGACAATACGGGAGGGGGAGATCAAAGGAATACGTAAGGGCCACATCTCCATGGAATGGACCCTATTACTCCATCAATTCAAGCAGCAGACTGCCCCAGATACACCGCAAATATTGTCACAGGCCCCAACAGACTCGCCTACACGGACCTAGTATCTAAATGCACGCACTAGTCTCTTAACAGCGGTAGACATGGAAAAGCAGTTTATCACCAAATCATGCGCTAACAAAACCAGCTCGATAGATAGTGACCACCTAACAGGTTCCGCGCCAATACACTTCATAGTGCCCGCCAATAGGGCATTTAGCAGTCCCGGTACTCCGCCCGTTAGACACATCTTAGAACACGTACACGTCACCCCAGTTTAGCCCCCTAGTTGATAGTTCTACACCACAACCGGTAGGAGATGGGATGGAGATTCATTTCCGTGGGTGAGGGCATACACAACAAAATGAGAATGTATGCAGCAGTGGCCAGGCTCTGTAAGAGGCACACGGTGTACTGGACGGGCAATTGCATGTACAAATGTAGAAATGTATGTCATGATACCAATCGGAATATATTGCTGTATGAGATGATTACTATACGGAAATGCAAATAAAAATATTTAACAAATTAAAAAAGTATGATTCTACTGGTGTTTGGGTGTATGTGTTGCATCAGACTTGAATTGGAATCCACATTTACACACTTTCTGTGCCTTGTCTGTATCTGTTTCATCCACACTGCTTAAACTGTGTAAAATGCCCGGACCACCTTTAGTCCCTTTTGTCAAACTATCAATCAATCAATCAATCAGGATTTATAAAGAGCAGCAAATCACCCGTGAGGGTCTCAGGGTGTAAATTGATACTTGTATAGCACACTACTCACCCGCAAGGGTCTCAAGGCGCTTGTACGAATACCGCTGTGGAACCCATCCTGGCTTTCCCTGTGAGGCGCCCACTCCTGGGCACCCCCAAGGTGGAGGCCAGGCATCCTTAGCGTTGTGGGGGCCGTTGTGGAGATTAAGCAAGCTATTGCCCAGAGTTGCAGAGTGGGACTCCATGATAGGAATGGCACCGAGGCGAGAATTATCAGGTCCATGGAATTTTTTAGCCCAAGACCTGCCGAGGCGGGGAATTGAACCCTGGTCCCGGGCTAGACCTCTGCATCAGGGTCTGCCGCTCTAATCATTGAGCCACACTTCTCCACTGGGTGCTGGATCTGCTAGCTGCTTCACAGTGCTCTGTTCATTCGAACTGCCGGGTCTTGAGTCCTTTTCTGAATTCTCGGAGTGATGCAGTGTTCCTAAGGTACAGGGGAAGGTTGTTCCAGGCTTTGGCCACCAGGTGAGAGAAGGAGTGTCCTCCGCTGTTGGCTCAGTGGATCCGGTGAGTGGGTGGAAGGTCATTTGTTTGTTGATGTATGCTGGTCCTTCATTGTGCTGGGCTGTGTATGCATGGGTCAACATCTTGAACTGGCATCTCTTCTGGATCAGGAGCCAGTGTAGCTACTTGAGGTGCAGGGTGGTGTGAGTCCATCTGGGGAGATCGAGGAGAAGTCTTGCTGTTGAGTCTTGTATTGTCGGTAGTCTCTTCAGGATGCGTGTTGTGATTCATATGTAAAGAGTGTTATCTTAGTCCAGCCTGCTGGTGACGAGGGCGTAAGTGACGGTCCTTCTGGTGTTGATTGGGAGCCACGTGAAAATCTTACGGAACATGCGTAGGGTGTGAAGCAGACGGACAAGACTGTGTTTACCTGTTTCTGCATAGATAACTTGCTGCCCAAGATGATGCCGAGATTGCGGGTGTGGTCTGCTGGGGCAGGGGAAGTGCCGAGTTCAGGAGACCAGCAAGTGTCATTCCATGAAGAGGTGTTGTTCAGATTGATGACTTCCGTCTTGTCCGTGTCGAGCTTCAGACAGTTGTCCTGCATCCAGTTGGGAAGGTTCATCATACATCTGTGAACGTTGGCTCTGGTAGTGGAGAGGTCTTTTCACAGTGAGAGGATGAACTAGGTGTCCTATGTTGGTCAATATAATATGGCAATGCAATCGCGTTTGCTAAAATTGAACCAATAGGATGATATATATATATTTTTTTTTAAACTTTATTTTTGTGCAGGCATGAAAAAAAATTACAGATGTGACACGTCCCAATCCCCATGACAAACTTACATCTTGTTATGAGATCATAGCCGTTATGCGCCCAACCCTATGGCCGGGCCGCAACACCGAGGTATGTCCAATAGAGTGCACATGTATCTCATGTTACGCGTTTCACATGGAACCCCACGATCCTGCTTTTGTATTATTTTTCTCCCACAACACCCCCCCCTGTCCCCCACCCCTCCCCACAGAACCAATAGCACGTCTCCCTCCAGGGTGGACCGACCGCTCCCACGTCCATCCAACTATGTGTCACCAGTCCACCGGTGTCATACTTGTATAATGCGTTAATGCTTGACCCCCCCCCTCAACCTAGTATAGCACCTCGCATGTACGGCATCTCCAAAGGAATCACTGTCACTGTCTTGTCCTGGCCCTCCTCGTTAGCAAGTGGTCCCTCCCGCCCGTCCCCGCCATCTACCCCTCTATGTGTGTCCTCCTATGTGTCCCACCTCTAAGCCATGGTACTGCCTCCATTTGCTCCATATCTTTCGAAATTTTTTGGGACAGCCTCTCGCTTTGTATGTCACTCTTTCTGCTGCCATATAGAGGTCCAGACCTCTCCTCCATTCCTCTATCTCCGGCCTCTCAGCCACTCCCCAATATTTCGCAATGTCTCTTTTCGCTACCACCAGCGCCAGCACCAGGAAAATAATATGTGGGCGCGGCAGATCTACTTCAGTCACCATTCCCAGTAATGCCAGTTTCGGGTCTAGTGTTAGCTCCACTCCCAGCACCTCCCCCAATTCTGTGAAGATGTGAGACCAATACGTCTGGATTTTCTCACAGGACCATAGAGTGTGGTAGAAATCTCCCTGTTCCGTAGTGCATCGAAGACACGTGGCGTCTGTTATTCTACCCATCTTGTGGAGACGCCTCCGGTCGAAGTATGTCCTGTGTAGTATATTTAATTGGATCAGCCTCAGCCTTGATTTAATGGCGACTTCTCGGGGGTGCATCAATATCAGCTCCCAGTCTAGGTCCTCCAGCTGCCCTACGTCCGCCTCCCATGTATCTCTGAGTTTCGCCAGATTTCCCAGCATGTTGTTTGTGAGGGTTTTATATGTAAGCGAGACTGCCTGGTGTACCATCTGCTCCTGTAGGAGTCTCCCTTCCAAAGGTGAGTATTCCGGTATGCCCTGTAGTGATATCTGCTGTGTCTTCCAAGCGTGAACTAGCTGCAGGTGCTTGTATCGTTGTGTGTGGTGTAATCCGAACTCTGCCTGCAGCACCGTGAACGTCTTCAGCTCACCTCTACCAATCACGTCCCCAATGGTGGAGATCCCTATGTCATCCCACCTTTGGAAGCCTCTCAGTTTATGTAGTTCCTTCAACCATTTACAATGCCACAGTGGCGTCTGACGCGTTGGCTTCCCTTCCCATCCCGTGGCTCTAGTCGCTCGGGCCCATGCTCTGAGCGTAATCAAAGTCGCTGGCAAGAGCGTTCTCTCCGCCTTTCCCCCATACAAATAGTGAAGTATATTGTGTGCGGATAATTTATACCTCTCTAAAGCATAGGTTGGGTGATCTGCCGGTGCGTGCAGCCAGTCATTAATGGGGGTCAGGTGTTCCGCCCAATAGTATGCCTCCAGGTTCGGTAGTGAAATCCCTCCACTGTATTGATGTCGCTGGAGAGTCTGGAGCGCAATACGTGGTTGTTTGCCCAGCCATATGAATGACCGCAGGTCAGCGTGTATTCTAGGGATAGTATTAGTAGGGAGCGGATAGTACTCATTTTGAAGTGCGTAGAGAAATTTGGGTAGGGTAATACATCGCCGCCCTCCCCAGTAGGGTGAGTGGCAACTGTCTCCATCTCGTCATATCCTCCACTGCCTCCTTCAGTATTCGTTCCACATTTCTCTGGAACGAGAGCCTTTTGTCCAAGGTGACATATACCCCCAGGTACTGGAACCCCTCAGCGGTGGTGAGGAGACGTTCCGGTAGCGTTACCCCCTGTACTGCTCCCCGTGGCGTATACAAGACTGATTTGTGCCAGTTGATGGTGTGGCCTGCCATTCCCCCAAAATCTTCCAACTCTCTGAATAACTGCCCTACGGATATCTCGGGGTTCGTGATATACAACAGTACATCGTCTGCATATAACGAAATCTTTTCCTGATTATCCCCCGACTCGGTGCACCTAAAGCCATGGATCTCCGGGTTCTGCCGAATTTTGGCCGCCAGTATTTCTATGGTGAGAGTGAAAAGGAGAGGTGACAGCGGGCAACCTTGTCTGGTGCCCCGCACCACCCGGAATTCGCGTGATAGGCACCCATTCACTCGTACCCTCGCCTTCGGCGCCGCGTATAGCAGCTCTATCCATTTTAGAAAATGGGGGCCAAAGCCAAACCGACGCAACACCGCCATGAGAAAGGGCCAATGTACCGCATCGAACGCTTTTTCCGCGTCCAAGGACAGGAACCAGTGCGGCTCCGTTTTACCGTGTATTTCTTGGAGCCAGTTGTGGGTCCGTCGGAGGTTGAGTTTTGTCGCCCTATCCGGCAAGAATCCGGATTGGTCTGCGTGTATAAGGCCCGGCATCACCGTTCGTAGACGCGCCGCTAGAATTGTTGCCAGTATTTTTACTTCCATATTCAGGAGGGAAATGGGGCGGTACGAGGCACATTCCTCCCTCGGCTTTCCCTGTTTGTATATCGGCACTATGGTTGCCAATGCTAGGTCCCGTGGGAGTCTCCCTAGTCCGTATGCCTCTACATAGAGCGCCAACAGGTGGGGCGTCAATAGGTCCGCCGTCCTTTTAAAGAATTCCGCCGGGAACCCGTTTGGCCCCGGTGTCTTCCCCGTTTTTAGTTTATTGATGGCTACGGAGATCTCCTCCCGTGTGATTCTCGCCTCCAAAGGGGCGCTGAGTCCCTCATCCAAAACTGGGAGATCTAGATTTTCCATATAGAGTAAGGCCTCTTCCACCGACCCGAGGTCCCGGCCCCTATAGAAGTTCTCATAGTGCCGCGCGAAGGCTGCTGCTATGCCCCCGTCGGTGGTTTCCAGGCCTCCCCCTTCTTCCCTGATTCGCTCCACCCACCTCGCGGCTTGTTCTTTCCTGCTAAGCCAGGCCAGGAGCTTGCCTGACTTGTCGCCCACATCATATAGGCGGTGTAACGTGGCTAGGGCTTGCGTCTTTGCCTCATTGGAGACCAGCTCCCTATACTCCTTCTGTTTGTCCTGCAGTTGCCGCAGTATTCCCTCCCCTCGGTTTACAAGGTAGTGCCTTTCTAGGGTCAGGTTTTCGCTTTCTAACGCTGCTGCCTCCCTGTGCTGTTTGTTACGCTCATACCGTAGTCTCCCCCTGAGTCTATCTCGCACCACAGGTTTCATGGCCTCCCAGAAGACAATGTTGGATTCCACTGAGCCCTTGTTCTCCGCTACATACACTTTTATGTCCGCCCTCAGACCCGCACTATTTCAGGGGATTGAAGATCCCAGGCCGCCAACCGCCATTCCGTCTCACGCCTTTCGGTGGTCTTTCCTAAGAGCGCATAGAGGGGGGAGTGGTCTGAAATTCCCCTTGCCTTGTACGCGATCTCATCCCCTTCCGACAGATACTGTCTTGCCACAAAGATATAGTCCAGCCTGGAGAAGGTTTTGTGGGCCCCTGAGTAAAAGGAGAATGCCTCTTGCGTCGGGTGTCGCCACCGCCATGCATCGGTGAGTCCCATGTCCACCACGTATTTCGCAAGAGTTGTTTGTGTCCCCCCTCGGTGTTGTGCCCCCGAGCGGTCTAATTCTTCCGACATGACATCATTGAAGTCCCCCCCCACTATTTGCATCGTATCCGCCGTTTCCAGTAGGATGGGCGCTACTTCCCTGAGTGTGCGTGTTTGGAGTTTCGGAGGGGCATATACTGAGATGATTGTCACGCGTTGTCTGTTCCACTCCCCCTGTACTCCCACATATGTACCCTGTGTATCGCTCCACGTACGCGCCACGGCGAAGGGGTGTGTTTTGTTAATAAGTATTGCGGCTCCCCTGGCGCCTGACGTGTAACCCGCATGATTCAAGACTTTGTATCTCCCCCTAGCTATAAATGTACATTTTCCCGCCCTAAGGTGGGTTTCTTGCAGGAGGATGAGATCCGGGGCGGTCTTCTTTATGTAGGAATTCACTAATCCCCTTTTTATTTTGGAGCCCAGACCATTGACATTCCAGGTCATAATGGATATCCCCTTGCGTAGACCGTCCGTGTTTGTTAGTGTACCTGCCATATTGTGTAGGTCTTCCGGAGGTCACTAGGTGACCCTAGCGGCTGCGTGTGACAGTGTGGACACCCATTCCTCAGATCGTGCCTCTTTGTGCTATCCATTGTCCAACTCCCTCCCCTGCTACCCTAACTTGTTGAAACTCCCCTGTGCCCCCTCCCGCCCCCCACCCCACATCTCTCCCCTTCCAGACTCGTCCCCATCACGGTCCAAGCTGTTAGTAGAAGTCGGTCTGTCACCCCCCCCCACTCCCTCCCTCTACACAACTGTTATTGCTAACAAATAAACCGTACCTGAGAACACAAAGAAAAAGTTAATGGAAGGGAACAAAAAAGGGAAAAAGAAAGAAACAACAACTGAAAGGGTGCTGGCCACTTGCGTGTCATGACCGTGTCCCGGCCGACAATCTAACCCTCCACTTCTTCCAGGGTCACGAATGTGAGTCTTGCGTTGTCGGTACTGTGCTGCAATGTTTGTCTGATACGTCCTGTTCCAACTGCCGGATCTCTGCTTCCAGTGGGTGCAAGGAGCGCTGTTCAGTGTCTGACACCTCGCCCTCCCCCTCCGAGTCCCTGAGGTGTGCTCCTTCTCCTTCCGAGCCTGTCGGGTCCCGAGACCCTTCCTGAGGTCTGTGTGCCGTCCTCGACGTCCCGGGTGATTCCGATCTCCCCCTCCTGGCTCCTGCCAATGCGCGCGAATGATATGGGGTGCCTGTGTGTCTCGAGTAGAGTCTCCTGGATCTCCTCCTCTGCTGTTTTGGCGTGTCCCACCGCGCCTTATCCTGTGCCGCCCTCACCAGCTCCTCCCTCCTTGCCGTTTCCCAACTATTTAGGATCGGTCTCTCCTCCAGCCAGTGCCATGCATCCTCTGGCTGGCTGAAGAAGTGTGCCTTATCCCTGTAGATGACTTTGAGTTTCGCCGGGAAGAGCAGCATATACGTAATGTTCAGTGATCGCAGTTTGACCTTCACCGAGTCAAAGGAGCGCCGCTGCTTCTGGACCTCCTGACTATAGTCCGGAAAAATCATTACGTTGGTGTTCTCCACTCGGATTTCGCCCATTTTCCTCGCTTCCCGCAATATTAAGTCTCTGTCCGCGAAGTTGAGGAATCGTGCGATCACTGGCCGGGGTCTCGCGCCCTCCGGAGGTTTCGCCAGGAGCGCCCTGTGCGCTCTTTCGACCACGAAGCAGGAAGAGAAACGGGCTCCAGGGAAGGTGTCCGTGAGCCACTTGTGCAGGAAGGCTGCCATATTTTTCCCCTCGATTCCCTCTCTAAATCCCACGAATCGGAGATTGTTCCGTCTCGCCCTATTTTCGGCGTCATCCACCTTCCATAGCAGCTGTCTGTGCGACGCCTGGAGCTCCGCCATTTCTCTTCGAAGGGTGATTATGGAGTCCTCAGCCTCTCCAATGCGTGTTTCAGTCTCGGACACCCTGGCGGAGAGGTTCTTGAAGTCTTGTCGCAGTAGTGTGACCTCAGCGCCCACTTCCCCAATTTTCCCCTCCAACACGGATCGGGATTCCTGTATGTCCGATCTCGAAGCCTGGATTGCCGCCAGTAACCTGTCCGTGTCAGAGGCCCCCTCTGCCGCCATGCCTGTGTAGTCTTTGGAGGACCTTGGCGCTGCGAAGAGGTCCAGAGTGCCTTGTTTGGGGGGCTTGGGTGGGGGATCCCTCTTCCCCATCTTGCCTGATTCCGTGGTGGACCCAGCTGCAAGCGCCCTGGGCCGAGTGGTTGTAGCGGTCTCCCTGTTGTGTGCCCCACCGGGATCCAAAGTGTCTCGGCGCTGCCCGTCGCGCGTCCAGCCTCCAGTCCTGTCGCGTATCTCCAGGTGCCCCTCCGCGCTGCCTGTCCCAGCACTCCTCAATGCTGCACAGTGCGATGCGCGGCGGGGCCCCTCCAAGTCAGCTGTAGTGGGCCCATCGTATGCAGCGGCACGTCCAGCAAGCTTCCATCAGACCCCCGTCTCCCCCGCCGCTGGTTGGAGTCTCCTCTCTCCCCACCTCCGTGGGGCGGCGGTGAGGGCGTGAGGAGTGTGGGGGGGGGGGGGGGGGGGAAGGGTCCCCCACCACAGGAACCCCTCGTTTCCAGTCAAATGCCCCAGCTATCGGCCGCTGTGCGGTTGGGTGGGCCGGGCCGCCAGCTCCCGCTCCGCTCACTCACCGAGTGCATCTGTAGTCGCGGCCGCCATCTTGGTGAAGGTGGACTCACGGCGTCCGCTGCTCCCCCGCTCTAGCCGTATCCTGCGAACCACCTCCGTGCCTTGGCTGTAACCGGTATGGGCAGGGAGGTCCCGTCTCCCGCCGTAGAGACTGCAGGACTTGTCGCTGGCCGTCAGACCGGTGGAGTGGCCGCCATGTTGGGTAGGTGCGCCTTCCTTCTCAGCGACACCCGCCGCTCCCGGTCCACTCAGGGCGGGGCCCGGCTTCCCTCTCTGGCCCCGTCGAGGCCGCCTAACAGCACATCACCCTGGGCTCCGGTCCCTCCGCCGTCCGCTCTCGTGCCGTCGTCCGTCACCGGAGTGCCTTCGCTGCGTACTGGCTATTCGCCCTGCGGGCGGACCTGTAGGCCCCCGGGCTTGTACAACACTCCGGTCGCTGCTGGCGCCAGTGTCCGAAGGTGTCTCGTCGCTGGCAGGTAGGCTCCTGTTCCTGTCGGGCTGCGGGACTCCTCCTCGGGCCGTTCACCGCGCCGCCATCTTGGCCGGCCGTTAGCCCTTCACCACGGGCGCCGTGTCTGGGTCAGCCAAAACTTCCTCTGTATGCTTCGGTTTCGGGTTTTGTCACGCTCGTCCCTCTCCATGCATCCACCGACAGCCAGTGTGTGATTTTAGGCCGGTGGAGATATGTAGTTTGTCGGATCTATAGACGTCGGCCGGGAGCTCCCGGGAGACACGTCTAGCCCTGCATGCTGCTGGCCACGCCCTCCAATAGGATGATATTTTTATCTCCGAAGCTAAGCAGTTACTCACTTTGCCCCAAAACAATTTGAGGCAGATAAGGTTTTTGATGGAACGGTTAAGATATTCCAAAAGGCTTAATTTAACCTCTATAATCTAGTCAGAAATTACTCCATTTTAAAAGAAAATCTTTCATTGCACCATTTATACTATTGTTTAAAACATTTTTATTTTTTTTTAAATTTTTTATTCGAAACCGTTAGCACACAATAAAATACAAACAAGGGCCTACAACCACCAGGGCCGGCCGCTATAGAGCCCGGGGGCCCGCAATGTAACGCCACACAATCCGTCGAACCATAGGCAAGGCGCCCGGCAGTTCGTAAGCACATATAACAGGCCGTGGCCGTAGGCCAGGAGCAATTGAAAACAACAGTTTCATTTTGTATTAAATATAAAACACACTCAAGGCAATGCGAGTCCGAAGTAGCAGCGTGCTCTTCCCGGGACGGGGAATAACATATAGTGTCCAAAGCAGTTCCTGTCCGGAAGCTGTAGAGGGGGGCAATGGGAAAACAAAGCATGGAGCACACCTCAAGCCCTCTCGCGGAACGCGCGGCTAGGAGGTCAGAGCAATATCGACCTCTAATGGCAGAGGCGGGGTGCAGCTACGTCCCCGATATAGATTCCACGGACCCCATACCCTAGTCCATTTCCCTGGCTTGCCTCTCGCCACATACGCCGTCTTTTCCCTAAACATACACCAGTCCATATTCTCCTTCCATACGTCAATCGTGGGCGGCCTCGGGGAGCCCCATAGCTGTGCAATGTTACGCTTAGCCACCATGTACCCCAAGGTCACCCACTGCGTCTGTGCCGCATTACAATCATTCGGTTCCCAGACATTCAACAAACACCTCCTAGCCTCTGGCAACAGGGCCACATGCGTGACCCCCTCCATTACGGTGTGGATACCATTCAAGAATCGCACAACCTCCGAACATTCCCACAAAATATGAAGAAACGTGCCCGGCAGGCCACATCCACGCTTACACAATCCATCCATCGAATAACCCATACGCAGCAAACCGGGCCCTGTGACATACACTCTATGGAGGATCTTCAGCTGTACAAACCGTAGGCGGGCCGGGATCGCCACCTCTTTCGGGGAGGCCACCGCCGATACCCAGTCCTCATCATCCAATTCCAAGCCATCGCCCGTCCACGCCTCCCTCAAACGGAGCAGCGAGTCCGCACGATCATTAATGAGTTTCTTATAAATCAGGGAAATAGTGCTGTCGGGCACATGGCCATCCAACACATTATCCTCCAGTGGGGAATACTCGGGGATAGCAGTAGCATCCGGAAAGACCGAACAAAGTGCATGGTAGACTTGAGCATACCGGAAGTACTCTCTATCGTTTAATTTATATTCAATTTTAAGCATTTCGAACGTTTTGAAAGCTCCCTTCGCCCACAGATCACCCACCTTACATATACCAATCATATCCCATTTCTCAAAGCCTTTCGATCTCCACAAACAGCCCAACCGCCCAGAAGCATACAACGGCGTCGCCCGAGTCAAGCGATCCCTCCACCCCATCGCAGCATTCGCCGCGTGCCACACGTGCACCGCCACCCGCGTGGGTCCCGTCAACCGCACGTCCTGGGTCACCGAGTACAGCGCCCTATTATAGTCTCCACCCGGAAGCAGGAGTTTATCCATCTCAAAGGCCGGGTTTAAGGCAGGACCATATATCCCGTGGTTCACCGCCGCCAACTGAGACGCCCAATAGTATCGTTTAATATCGGGGAGGGCGACCCCCCCCATCATACCAAGGGAGCGTCAACTTGGCGAGGGCAATCCGCGGCCGCCCGTCCCAAAACAGTTGGCGCTGAAGACCCTCCACCTCCCGGAAATAACGGGCCGGCACGACATCAAGAGTATTTTGCAAGGCATACAAGAAACGAGGCAGCGACATCATTTTAAACAATGCCGCCCGTCCGAGCGGCGAGAGCGGAAGTCGTCGCCATCTCGCTACGTCGGCCTTCAATCGCTGGAGGGGAGGTAGAAGGTTTCGCTCATAGCGAACCGCGGGGTCCAGTGAGATAAAGATTCCCAAATATTTGAACCCCAGGGTAACAATCTGAGCTGGGCAACCCCGCGGCAGCAGGGGGGCATCCCCCGAGAGGACGTAGACGCACGACTTGGCCCAGTTGATGACCTGGCCAGAGTTGCGGCCAAAAGAATTCAGCACGTCCACCAATACAATTAGCGACTGCCGGGGAGACGTGAGATACAGAAGGATATCATCCGCGTAAAGGGAGACACGGTCTTCGAATTCCGGCGTCCATCTAATGCCTCGCAACGACGGCTCCCAACGCAACCAGGCGGCGAGAGGCTCCAAAGAAAGTGCAAAGAGAAGGGGTGATAGCGGACACCCCTGCCGCGTACCTCTCCCCAGTGCGAAGGGAGCCGACACCCTACCATTCACTACCACCTGAGCCAGTGGGTCAGCGTATAGTAATTTTACCCAACCAATAAACTCCGGGCCGAACCCAAATTTCGCCAGCACGGCCCAAATATATGGCCACTCCAAAGTGTCGAATGCCATAGTAGCATCCAAAGATGCCAAGATGGCCGGCTCACGTATGAATTCCGCTCTAGCAAGCACGCCGTGTAACCGCCTCAGATTTAGAGCGGTATTCCGATGGGGTATAAAACCAGACTGATCCTGATGAATCAAGTCGCCCATGACCCGAACCAGTCGGTTAGCCAACACTTTAGCCAGAATTTTGGGTTCTGCGTTCAACAGAGAAATGGGCCTATAGGAGGCACAGCGATCTCGCGGCTTCCCCTCTTTGTGGATCAGAACTATGCTGGCGAGGCGTTGGTCAGGGGGGAGGAAGCCCGCCGCACGGGCCGCCAAAAACATGTCTCGAAGATATGGTGCTATCTTATCGGGACGCAACTTGTAGAGTTCGATGGGAAGACCATTGGGACCCACCGCTTTACCCGAATCAATCGAACGAGTGGCCAAAGCGATCTCATCTGACGACAACGTCGCCTCCATCAACACCGCGTCTGCCTCCGATAGGGCTGGCAATGTGATGTCTCTAAGCAGGCTATGGGAATCCTCCTCCGATCGCGACGAGACCGGAGAGTATACTCCGCGGAAATGAGCTGCGAAGCAGTCAACGATCTCAACCGGGTCAGTCACACGCACTCCATCACTCCTCTCCACAACGGGTACCACCCTGCTAGCTCTCTCCCTCCTATCCAACCAAGCGATCAGTTTTCCGGCCTTATCCCCCACATCATACAACCGCCCTTGCTGCTCTCTACTCATCTCTTTAGCCGCTTCCGTGACTAACGCTTTGTAATCTGACTGTTTGAGGCTGAGAACATGCAATTTCTCCTCAGTAACCCCACTCCCCAAGTCCTCCTCCAGTACAGCTATTTCCGCTTCCAGGCGGACCACCTCCGCTCTCTCGCACTTCTTAGTATGGGAGATAAGGGACAAGGCCTGCCCCCTGACCACCACCTTATAAGCCTCCCATAGGGAGACGGCCGACGACACCGACCCCACGTTATCAGTAAAGTAGTGATCAGTGGACTTGACCAACTCCGCGCGGATCTTAGGGTTACGAAGATACCAGGTGTTAATGGGTGCCACTCTCCCCTCTGCCCCAGAGACTACCCTCAGCTGCAACCATAGAGGGGAATGGTCAGAGATACCTCGGGCTAAATGACGCACCTCCCCAATCATTCCAGCTTGGGTCGCCGGCATAAGCATATAGTCAAGTCTCGAGAGACTCCCATGGGCCCCCGAGTGAAAGGTGTATTGCGCCTGTCCCGGATGCATCAATCTCCAGCAATCTACAAGTCCCAAAGTGTCCAAAAAACCACCCAACCAGGCCTGAGCCCTAGGGAGATCCCTGGGAGGGTGGTGGTCCTCCAATCCGGAGACAACGGCATTAAAATCACCACCCAACACCAAAACCCCCCCAGGGAGTCCCAGGACCAAACGCCCCAAATCAGCAAACGTAGCCGTTTGTAACCCCGGAGGTACATATACAGCCACGAGCGACACAGTCCTGCCCTCCCATCTCCCCACCAGCGCCACATATCGCCCCCTATCATCATAAAGCACCTCGTCCACTTCCAATGGGAGAGAGGCCCTAACCAGAATGCCCACTCCCCTAGAGCCAGAAGTAAAACCAGAGTGAGCGGCAAGGCGATAGCCCCTCCTATTTAGGGCCTGGAAGGAGTTCCCAATCAAATGTGTCTCCTGCAGGAAAACAATGTCGGGCGAGGCTCGTTTCAAAAACTGCAACACCACCCCGCGCTTGATCCTGCCCCCCAGACCGTTCACATTCCACGAAAGGATTCTCAATCCCCTACCCCCCATCCCACTCCCGCACATGATACCCACATCCCGGAGAGCACAACCCAGAGAGTTCAGCAGAAAACTTCACATTGCCTTGCAAAACAAGAAAACAACCATCCCCAACAACCCCCCTCCCCCACAATCCCCGAACAACAACTCCCCCCTCCCTGCACCCCTGCTTGAGCCCAGACAGCCCCCCCAACTTGCAGTGTGCCTGTCGCCCTAACCTATACCACAAAAAGAACCCCAGAAGGAGGAAAGGACCCCAATAAGCTCCCCACAACCCCCAGGCACTTGAAGGGCATGATGTACCAGATTAAAGTACAATTGAGCCAAGGTACAAAACCTCGCCAGTCTAGTCAATCGCTAGGAACCAAGTTCTAGTCCCGCTCCACCACATCCCGTTCGTTTTCCGCCGTCCGACTGTCTCGGTCCTGTCCCCGCGGCAGAGCATCCAACCAGTCTCCAACTGCCTCCGGCCGGTCAAAAAAGTGGGAACGACCCTGGAACTCAACCCGCAACCTCGCCGGGAACAACATCGCGTATTTCAACTCCATGTCTCTCAAGCGCCGTTTCACACCCCAAAATCCCAGCCGCTGTTTCTGGACAGCTTGCGTGAAGTCCGGATAGAAGCTGACATTGGAGTTCTCAAACTTCAGCGGCCCTGCCACCCTCGACGCCTGAAGGATAGCATCTCTATCTCGAAAGTTGAAAAGTCGGGCAATTATAGGCCTCGGGGGAGCACCCACTTTGGGCGCACCACCCGGAATCCTATGGGCCCGCTCCACCGCAAAGAACTTGCTCAATCCCTTGGGCGCGAGATGATTGATCACCAGATCCTCCACAAATAGATCCGCGGCAGATTCCTCCGATCTTTCCGGCACTCCGATGATACGAACGTTATTCCGTCTAGCCCTGCTTTCAGAGTCCTCAAGTCGACGATCCGTCTGGTCACTGGCCAGCCGCAGCCGGCGGACCTCCGTCTGCAGGGCTGCCACATCCACAGTTAGGGGCTCGACGCCGCTTGAGACAAAGAGTCGACCCGATCGTTGGTTTTGGACAGGTCTGCCCTGACCAAATTCACATCAATAAGGACCGCGTCCAATTTATGCGCCAGGGTATCAAACCGCTGACCCACCGCAGCCTTCATCTCCTCAATGGCGCCCATAACGTCTTGCAGGGTCAATTCTGACGATGGGCCCGAAACCTCTTTAGCCCTCTCAGGCGATTTATGCAAGCCACTGGGGGACCCCTTCAGCTGCGCATACCGATCCATATTGTTGGCCTGTGCATAGGATCCCCTCCGGGTTGACTTGGGTTTCGACTTGTCATCGTCTGGTCTAGTCGCCATCGTCCGGAGGCCACCAAAGTTGGCACTCGTCGAAGCCGGGGATAGGAACCAGTTGGCCAAGTCAGTCGAACACTGCAGTCGCGGGCAGGAAGTCCATGTGTAGCCCGAAAGTCAGGCCAGACACTCCGCCGTCCGCTCTCCTCTGAAACACCGAGGTCTCTCAGCCGATCTCAAAAGGACAGACTCGAAAACGAAAGTGAAAGTGCGGGGTACGCGGCAAGTCAGGCTCAGCATGCCGCTGTTGTTCACTTCATACCCGGGCACCCCACCAACTCGAGATCGGGACCTAGGCAACAGCAGGCCGCAATCTTCGGAGGGCGACCATTCGGGCTCCCGGCGTCCGATCTGAATTTGGAAAACGGGTGGCACCTCAGCGCGGATGCATCAGCAAAAGCCCATCAAGTTTACCAGGATTTAGTCAGGATAGACGTGGGAGGTTGTGGAGGCCCTCGAGAGCCGTAAGCCTACGCGGCCATCTTGGTTGCGCGCTAGGCTCCTCCCCCGTTTAAAACATTTTTGACTAAAAGACCTTAGGTACTACAGAGGTTTAACTCTAATACATTTAAGAACAATGTGACTGAGGCTGCTTTTTAACCTAAGGAGGTAGTAGAATATTTACTTATTAAGTACAAAAAATAAATTCCAAGTACATTTTGCAAAGTTGTTCTGAACCAGAGCTGCAAAAGCATTTGTTGTGTTCAGTCCCTTTGAGTGTGTGCGATACCATTTTATGCAGGTATATTTTATATTATTGCAGGCTGGTGAACTCGAAGGTTAGTGGTTACAAGTAGGGGTGGGCGGAATTTGCGAAATCAACTTTCGCAAATTATCGTGAAAATGTTAAAAATTATCGCAAACACGCGGAAATATCGCGAAGATGCGGAAGTTTTTTTCCCGCATGTTCGCGAGATTTTCTGCATGGTTGCGGCTCGCCAACTTACCCATGTGGTTGCTCCCGGGCGCGGCCATCTTTTTTTCAGTTGTCTCGCGGTGCATGATCGCGAGAAGAAAGACGTGATCGCGCGACGCATGACGTCACTGCGGGCGCGAACTGTCGCGAGACAGCGCGAATGGCTAAAAACAATACAACATCTCATGGAGAACGCGACCGGATCAAGAAACCTTGTCGGCGAACGCAGGGATTCAGGTAAGGTGATCGCGCGCCCGCGAGAATGTATTATTTTACAGCGCGAGCAAGAACCAAATTATCGCCAAGCTGCGGAATGCGGAAATTTTGACATTTTCGCGCTTTCCGCGGAACGCGAAAATGTCAAATTATCGCAATTTCCGCGAACGGAACGAAATTTTATCCCAGGCCTAGTTACAAGTCTGAACATCTCACTTATTGTATATGTCTTTATCCTGCTTTAATGGTAGAAGATACATTTTATATGAAACGCCGTTTAAAGCCTAATCACTTACTCTTTGGGCCTGTGGCTTTGACTTTCTGCCCAGTAGGTTTTTCTAAAATAGTTTATTCAAAGTTAGTAAAGATTTTTAAAATTATGTCTGAAAAACATACCCCTGGTCTCTGATTTATAGAATAATACATTATTTCAAAGATTTTAGATTTCACTTCACTTGTGATGATGTACATACATGATCAAAATGTTTTAATATGCTCCTTAAAAGGCCGGCAAAGGCATCTTGTAAATCTAACCCTGTTTTATGTATTTAATTTCATTTGTGTTTTATACATATGTGATTTCTAATGATTTTAACTAAACACAATACAAATATTTGCGTACCACCTATCTTTAATGAAGAAGATATAACTCTGACTGGATACCCAATCTATTGAGCATAATTACTTGTGTTACGTATTGTCTACGTTCCAAACCAGCTTTCCACCTCCTGGAGCAACCAATGACTGCTCGCCCTTATTAACCTTTGACAACTAAGTGTATAAGTGGAGCAATTTGTTGGTTCAGTTGGGGTGTAATAACACCTGAGACCTTCTGACACCAGTGGCAAACAACAGTACCACATGGATGTTGTCCAGTAACATTTACACTGCGAAGGGTCAGAGCTTTGCGGATCCAGCACTAAACGTTCATATTAGTGTGAGCCTACCTTATTTCAGTCCCTATGCGTTGGGTCTGGGATGTGACCCATATACATCCCACAAGGTGATTATCTCTCTATTGTATTTCTTGATATCCTAGTGCATCATATACCAACAAAGAACATGGTATTTCAATAAATAGCTTCCCAGAAAAACAAGTTAGACAGTCGCAAAACTTGATTGTAGACAATTTATTCTTTTTTCATTCAGAGACACTTTATTCTTTTAAAACATCACAAAATTACTTGCCGCCAACGCGTTTCATCCCTCATGGGACTTCTTCAGGGCTAAAATCAATTAATAAAAAATACAATATTTACAAAACATAGTCCTCACAAGCCTTACTATTGCTTTGTTTACCACTACACACCTCTATATTGTTCCCTGTGCTTCAGCTTCTTGTGGTGTTCCTTGTTTTGATATTTTGTCTACCTCCTTAAACACCTAACAAAGCCATTAATAAATATAACATCTGATAGAGATTTCTAGCTGCAGATTCCGTAACTTAGAATATTACCCAAGCATCAGACTGGATCCTGAATTTTTTCTGGCCATAGCCCTTGCGTGTGCAAGTAGGTGGAATTGTTCAGCTTCACATGGTGTTGCCATGCCAGAAGTGACTTACTTGCGCAGTGCCCTCTTATCGAGGCCACCTCAGTTTGATGACCTCAATTCCTTCTTTTCTATGCAGTCAGCTCAGATCCGGATCAACCTCTCCTCAGTTGTTTTTTTACTGAATTTTTTTGACGTTTTGTTGACTTCGATCAGTGTGCCTGTTTTTTTCTAATGTGTCACAGAAGAAACCAACTGGTTTCAAGCGTTGTAAAGGCTGTCATAGGCAAATGTCTGGGACAGGCTCCCACTTGATTTGTCTTTAGTACCTGGAGCCCAACCACTACTCCAAGGCCTTCTCGGAGTGCAAGACGATGCACCCGAAGGCCATCAGAGAACGGACAATTAAGCTTTTGGCTGCTCGACACGAAACTCCACACCGCTTCAGGTCCTGTTTGGGAGAGAAGTCCCGGGGCTGGTCTGGGAGCAGCTTGCGCCATTCTTCGCCGTGATACAGGACTTCGTCAAGAAAGTTGCACAAGAAATCCAGGAAATCTAAGGGATCTTAGACTTCTCCACGCCGCCGGTCCATGTCATCGGATGAGGAGTAGTAATTATACCACAAATCCAGGCCCCACTCTAACATTGTCCCTGTGGAGCCTAAGTCCTCTCCTTGCTTCCCTTAGTTTTTTTAACTCCAGTAGTTCCATTAAAATCTGTCACTGGATCGGAACAACACCGGCCATGATGCTGCAACCTTCTTCAGACTCCGTTCCAGGGGTGCCATTCCCACCGACCACCATTTGGCGGCACCTAACCCATTGTGAATCCTGATCCCAATGCAGGACCGGGCCGGCTTCACTCAATGTCTAATCAAGCACTGACTGGGCCCAGATGGCCTGAATTGGAACTTGAGCCCTATTTATTTGATGGGACGGGTGAGGAACATGAATGGATGGGATCTGAGGATTCCTGTAGTGTTCCCTACCTCCTACATGAGTCCATGGCTGATGAAAGCTAGAACGAGAACTTAGCTGAACTGCACCAGGCACTGGTCTCCTATCTTCCCCATAATGGCTGCGGAGGAAGGGGCATCATTTGTGATGGTGATCTGGAGGGTAGCTGGGGTCTTGGGCCTTACATTGCCCACGTTGGAGTTCAAGACCGATGTCTTGAAAAAGGTGCTTCTGCCTGGAGTATCCCATACTGACCCCCTTCTACCCTTTAATGAAGCACTCACTGATGTACTGCTCGTGCCTGGGCCAAGTACTGCACAGGCGCCCCTGTGCACAGGACTATCACTCTCTGTCATCACCCCGCACCTGGGGACCCAGCCATCTTCATAAAGCACCCCATCTCGAAGAACTTCGTGGTCCAAGCCTCAACTTCAAAGATCACCGATGGTGTGTTCCCTACCACACACTGTTTGTCGATAAGTCAGATTTGGCCCTTGAGAGGTGTAAGGACAGTAGGGCGAGTACTAGGTCATTGGGGCTCTCTGTAGCCGCACAACAGTCTCAATCTGCCATTCATCCTCTCAGTGGCTACGGTAGGAGCTACCAATTGCATTGCTTATCTCAACCCAGTCTACTCCTCTCCGGCAATCACAACCCAAAGACCCCCCCTTAACATGCCCTTGGACCATCATGGGCACATCATAAGTAGGTTGTGGTTGGTATTCCCTTTACTTTCGAGTGCCAAAGAAGGATGGAAGCCTCCATCTTATCTTAGACCTACATCCTCTCAACTACTTCTCGAAAAAGGGAAATTTGTAAAGATCACTCCTGCCAGGTTTTATCTGCTCTAGATCCTGAAGACTGGATGGTAGCGTTGGACCTGAAGGATACCTATTTCTACATTCCCATCCTACCGCCCCACAAACGTTACATACGATTCATGGTAAGACAGAAGTATTTTCAGTTTGCTGTGCTTACCTATGGTCTTACCAGTGCCCGGTGGATGTTTATGAAAATGATGGCCGTGGTTGCAGCCCATCTGCAGAGGTTGGGGATTACAGTCTTCTCTTACCTTGACAACTGGCTGTTGAAAGCGGGCTTGCCCCAAATAGTTGCAACCCACCGCCAGGCTACGGTGAACCTTTTGAACTCTCTGGGGTTCATTATCAATGTGCCGAAGTCGCACCTGACTCCTTCTGAGATGATTACCTTCATCTGAGCCATTCTGGACTCAGTGTAATTCCATGCTCAACCTTCAGAAAAGGGAGTCTTGGATATTCAGGCTATGATTCCAATATTTTAGCCTCTGTCCTGGATTTCTGTGTGATTTCTGGGTCTCATGGCCGCCTGCATCCTGCTTGTAAAACATGCTCAGAGGCATATGTGGGCTCTGCAGTGGGACTTGAAATTCCTGTGGACTTAGCATCATGGAAATCTCTCTGACCTGATCCAGATATTGGAGAGAACTGCAAAAGATTTGCAGTGGTGGATGATGAGCTGTGAGTGAGTCACTAGCAGACCCCTCAATCTTCCTCACCCAGATTTCACAGTAGTGACAGATTTGTAGCTCCTGGTTTGGGGCAGCCATCTGGGAGAGGTGATGATCAGAGGCCTCTGGTCTCCACTGGAAACCCACCTCAAAATCAGTTTGTTTGAGCTGAGTGCGATTTTCTTTGCATTGAAAGCCTTCCATCCATCCATCAATGGGAGGCTAGTTCAGGTGTTTTCGGGCAACACAATCTCCATCTGGTACTGCAACAAGCAGGGCGTTGTGGGTTCTTGGACCCGATATCAAGAGTCTCTGCATCTGTGAACATGGCTGGAATGTCTAAATCTTCCTGGTCGTACAACATCTGGTGGGCTCACTAAATGACAGGGAGGGCAAACTCAACCGGCGATGCCTTGAAGATCATAAATGACGTCGTCATCTTGAGGTGGTGCAAATTCTCTTCCAAGATTGGATCGAACATTGGTTAGTTCTACTCACCACCACCGAGAACACACAATGTCAGCACTACTACATGTTGGAGTATCCAAAGCTGCTCTCTCTCAGGGAAATCTTTAGTTTTGAGTAGAGATCAGGGCTCCTGTATGCCTTTCCACTGAAACCACGTCTGCCACAAGTTCTCAAGAAGATCAGGAAGGACAAGGCCCAAGCCTTCGAAGTTTCCCTGGACAGGGCACAGAGAGTATGGTATCCCCAACTTCTGAGCATGAGTCTCAATCCTCTAGTCAGGCTGTCCCTTTGGGAGGACCTCCTGTCACAGCAACAGGACAAGGTTATGCACCCGAACTTACGCACTCTCTGCCTTCTCATGTGCAGATTGAATGGCGAAACTTGTGAGTATTCAACTCACTCCTGACGTCTATGATGTCATCTTGGCAGCCAGGCGGCCCTGCCAATAGGACAAATTTGTAACCTAGTGTGTAGCAAAACAAGTTGATCCCTTGTCTGCACCTCTGTTGTTTGTTCTGTCGCTGGCCTGGGAAGTCCTTGCCCTGGGCACAGTTATGGCCATGTCTGCTTACTTGCGGTTGCCTGATCAGCCCTCCCTCTTCTCTTCACCTGTTGTGACTAGGTTCCTGAAAAGTCGCCAACACTTTTTTCCCTGCTACTCCTTTCATTATTGACCAGTGTGATTTAAATCTTGTTCTCACCTTTTTGATGTGCTTACCTTTGGAGCCCATGCAGAGCTGTCTTCTCCTCCTGCTTACCATCAAGATGTTTTTTTCTGGTGGCCATAACATCTGCCAGGAGGGTCAGTGAGCTGCAGGCGCTCTCCGTTAATCCTCTGTACACCAGCTTCCTCCCAGCAAACTTGTTTTTTGAACCTGTGCTTCATTTCTGCCAATAGTGCTAACACCTTTTCATGTAAATGTAAAATGTAAATTTGATACTTGTATAGCGCACTACTCACCCGCAAGGGTCTCAAGGCGCTTGTACGAATACCGCTGTGGAACCCATCCTGGCTTTCCCTGTGAGGCGTCCACTCCTGGGCACCCCCAAGGTGGAGACCAGGCATCCTTAGCGTTGTGGGGGCCGTTGTGGAAATTAAGCAAGCTATTGCCCAGAGTTGCAGAGTGGGACTCCATGATTGGAATGGCACCGAAGCGAGAATTATCAGGTCCGTGGAATTTTTGAGCCCAAGACCCACCGAGGCGGGGAATTGAACCCTGGTCCCGGGCTAGACCTCTGCATCAGGGTCTGCCGCTCTAATCATTGAGCCACACTTCTCCACAGTCACACATGTCTGTCAAACCATCACTCCGCTGACTTTCTTTGCTCTACCTCATCTTACCAAGGAAGAGGAGAGATTCCACTGCCTGAATCTAAGAAGAGGAATCTGCATCTAGAATAGAACAATGCTAACCAACCCTCCAATACTCCCGATTCTGGAAACTACGCTATCTCTCACACTGAGATCCTAAAGATCTTATATTTGGCACACTGGTCTCTATACCTTGGCATGGCACCGTGCTTCTAGCGTGGGAAATTAGTCACAAAACAGAAGTAAGGGTGCTGGAGTAGTGCCACGCGTCACTTTTGTCATGGACGGCAATCTCATGCCGAGCCAAGCAACGCCACCTCCTGATGTGCACAGAGGGAATGCTTAGAGAAAATTCCTGATCCAAACAGAAGCCTGGGGAATATTCTAAGGTAAGTAATCTAGATTTGGGGCTTATTATGACTTTGGTGGTCCTTGCCTGGGACCGCCTCGGTCCCAGGAAGACTGACAAGACCCTAGTGGGCCCACCCGCCAGATTACCAATATAATCCTGGGCGGGCGGTGCTGTGGTGGTCTCATGATGTTGGTATATAAGGCTCATAGGAGAGCCTACACAGCATCCTGCCGCGTGACAGTGCCGACTGCATGTCCATGCACGGTGTGTCATTCAACATGTCGTGCATGCCACACAGTGCATGCATGGCCATGCACTTGTGGGGGGGCATGTCATGTGTCCCCTGCACCAACCCCCATTGGCAGTTTTGCCCCGGGGCCCTGTGGGGGGGGGCTCCTTGCCCTTCTGCCAGCTTTTTCATGGCAGGATCACCTCAATGAAAAGGCTTGTGGAAGGGGAAATCATATAATGTGGACGGCGGTGCCTGTAACAGCTCTGCCTCCATTCCTCCCCACTTCACACACTGCCAGCACTTCGGGATCCGAGATCCTGGCAGTGCCAGCGGTGTCATAGCAGGCTACTTCCCGTTTGACCACTGGATTTTAATAGGGCAGGCGTACCGTGGTGGTTGGACCGCCACCGCGAGAATGGCGGTCCCAGAACCGCCATACTCGTAATGAGGCCCATAGTCCCTAACAGAGAAGGCGTTACCAAAGATAAGGAACTTGTTCTTTAAAACCTAACTAATGATTAACAATAAAATAATTTAAAATAATGTGCGCATTGAAAGATTGACTGGGCAATATGAATTCTTTGAAATTTGTTTGTATTTCTATCTTTAAAGGGCCACCTTGGACGAACCAGGGACGTTCCCATGTGAGAAGACAGGTCTGTGCTTTGAAGTGGATCAAGCAGGAACCATTACATATAAGTTACTCCCTTGGAATAACAACTTGTCACAATGTGGCGTTCAGGACTTGAAGTTTGCCGGGTCCTTGTTTGACGTCACGGCTGATCCAGGCTTTGTGCGCGCAGTCTACCTTCCTCACTTTGTCGATCTCAGAGGTATAGTGGAAAGCACAAATGTGTGTCTCTACCCCTTGTTGTCTGTGAAGATTTTGGTTATACGTAGAAGACCCCTCTTGATCTCATGCAGTGAAGGTAAACCTACAAGCACTGCAGAGCAGACAAAACTGGAATCTTTGACCTCTCTCTCATATTCAGCCTGGGGAAGGGCCCATGGAGGGGCAGTCAGCCATTCCTGGCAGAGACTGGACAGGATGGTTGTGAGTTCCCCCTTCAGTCTTTCTAGGTAGCTCATACATAAGACATCGCGACTAGTATATAATATAGACTCCAACCAGGTGCAGAGAATAAGAAACAAAATGCTTGCAAGAATAATGAACAAATTGGCAACAATAAGCAAAGGAAAGTAGAATGTAGAAACAAGGCATTGCTTTGGTTCTCTCTGCTGCCTTCGTGCCCCAGCTGTGATTAGCAGCAGCCACAGAATCTGTGATTGGAAACGAGGATCTACACAAACACATACCTGAAAACCAAAGCTGAATTCAGACCTCAGATAGTAATGTTTGTTCAGTCCTCTTTTTTCAGAAGACTGAGCATGGCACATGTGTACCAAACCCCAGAGGGACGGCTGAGAAGATGTAGATGAAGATGTAGGGCTGGGGTGGAGGGCATGGCCCAGATAGCTCTAACCACTGTTCTTTCCAATCGTGACATGTGTGAACAATTGTGGTGAAAGTACTGTCGTGTGTAGGGCTCATTGCTTTCCTATATTGGTCTAAAATAACATGTAAGTATTATGCAATAGCTACAACTAATACAACTATTTGTTAGACATACATAGAACATGGTCACACTATCATAAACGTATTCTTAATATTTAAACATAAGCATAACTGTAACATAAGTCATTGTAAAACACAGAATACATCTGAAGCTGGAGGTCAAAAGCCGCAGGTCAGAGGTCACACAGGCCTAGCACAATAGAAAATAACTCTGCACATGACAGCCTGTTGACATATTTCTCATAGAAAAACTGTCTGTTAGTACTCCAGCCTGTAGAAGCCTGCTGCACCACCAGGGCTGGAGTTTGCTGTCCTAGAGAGTCAGATGCAGAACTGCCTGAGCTGGAAGTAGCCCTTCAGGTGCAGGAAAGGGGACTATGGAGGTAGGCCTGTATTTAATTGTATTTCTATGTCACAGACGTAGCTGAACAACACCTGAACAATCCAGAAGGTGCCAAGCCCAGTCATACATTGTTTCCGGAGGGTTACACATAGACCCCTATTGAGTACAGAGTTCGTGTATGGGCAGACGTTTGCGTGCCTCTATGTATGTAGGTAGGACTGTCTGAGAAGACAGGCTTGCAGTTCATTTCTGAACTGCAGGAGAGTGAAGAGGTTCTGAGGGTGATGGCGGTCCACATCCTGGGTATGTGAGTGTGAGTAAATGGAGTGTATCATATGGTCTGGTTGTGCGGTTTCACCATGTAATACACTCACCAGTCCTGTCTTGAGTCCAGTCAAGCTCGTTTCTCAACCCTTTGATCATCGGTGGGTAGCTGTGGCTTCGAGCAGTCCGGCTTAAACAAAGGAACAAGTGTAGAGCAGTTAGCTGCACCAAAATAATTCAATAAGAAATCAACACAACACTAAAGAAATCTAACACCAGTTTATAAAGATAGACTGGATTTTTATGACTTTTTTAGTGCAAAAATGAAAAAGATATACTGGAGGGTTTTGGTACGCCCGCTACCAATGCACCTCCACGGTGGGGTTATTGGGCATTACTGGGATTGCAAACACTGGAGGAAGGCCCTGAACTTGTCTAGACCCTCACACCTGCAGAGCCTCAAGGCACTCGCCTTAAAGCTCCCCGGAGTTGTACGCAAACTTCTCCCTGTTAGTGGAAGACCCCCAGATCTCGCCCAGCTCTTTCCCAGAGCCCCCTTAGTTCACCCCAGATCTCTCCCTGCTCACCCACCCTGATCTCTTCCATCCCCCCATTTTCTCCTTGACCCCTTCCCCATATCTCCTACTCCCCCTGAAGTGAACTGCAGGCCACAGTAATTCATATCCAATGGGCTCGGCCAACCGAAAATCGCTGCTGTGAGTTCTAGACTACAATTGATTACTAATAATCTGATTTTTACAATAATCAACTAAGTTATAGCAATCGTTCTTACCTATTTATGAAAGCACTTTGTCACCAACTGATTTGATGTTTTCAAAACACACATTGAGCTTCTGAAACACTTTTATTTTAAATAGGAAAGTTTAGACCACATAAGAAAGAGTGTGAATGAGTAAATATTGCTATCAGATAAGCCCACAGCAAGCCCGTCCTCATGGTCACATGGTAGCCAGTGAGGCATTCCTGCTCTTGCTGCTCGCTAAGGTGGGCGGGGGTTGCCAGTCTGTGCATGTGAGGCTCGGCGCTGCCCTGCGGTCGCCAGCTTCTAGAAACGGTGCCTGGCGTGTCGTTGCCAGGAAACAGCAACCAGAGGCTGTGCCGTGCAAAGATTCCAAGCCTACTGACTAGGCAGGATCAGTTCTAGGATTTTTGGGGCCCTTGGCGAGATGGAATGTGCGAGGCCCCTCTAATTTACATAAGTGACACCTTTTGGGCTCCGGAAGCTTCTTTGTGGAGACTCTTCCTGGGCTGCAGCTCCTCCTCTCAGCCACCCTAGCCCTGATAGGCTAATTCCTGCCATCTCAAGATGGTGGAATTGGAAAAGTTGTGTCTACATCACATGGCCCACCTTAGGGGTGGTGCTGGCTGCATGTAGGCACTCCTCCTAATTTAAGTAATTTTCCCACCTGTCCTCCAACCAAATGTGGAGCAGGAAAGGGAGGTTGACATCATCCACTAGCTGGAGATCCCTGGATCGCATTTCAGAGGCGGCATCGCCTTTGAAGCTTCACGTTCAGGAAGGCCATCCTGTCCTATAGGAGGTGTGCAGCACCTCCGCCCAGAGCAGACTTTGTTCCTGGCCTCTGAGAGCGCTGGCCCTCACCCCATGTGGTTAGAAACATGTCTGTTGGTGGCAGATTGTCTAAAACTAGTCAGAGACCACACCAGTGCTTGTAGGTTTTCAGGGGACCCTCTGAAGGGTCTCCTGTGTGCATTTATTAATAAATCCATCACTGGCATCAGAGAGGATTTAATAAAACATTATGTTTGGTACCAAACATCTTCTGGTACAGTGACACCGCCATGCAGCAAGGAAACTCGTAATGACTATTTTCCAGCCCATGCACCCTCTGTTGCTTCCCTGTGCACTTTCAATATCCAAGAATGGACTTCATATTTATTTTTATTTTATTTATTTTTTCCTCATTCGCCTCCAACCCCAGACAACTAGGAAATCAGGAGATCGCCACTGTTACTCAGTTATGAGACGTAGGCCTCTGAGGTGAAAAAAACCTCCTCTCTCTGTCCCCCGCCTACCAGTAGCAGACCAGCTTCCTTCCTGTTGCTGACCTCTCGTTGTCAGGGAGAGGGTGGTTGAGCTCTCTTCTGATCACCTAAAAACTGGCGACTATTGCTACGGGCTCACCTGAGATCGAATACGGCAAGACCCAGCACAGTCTGAGAGCTTTCCATGAGGCTTAATCATAGGATGAAGGGTTGCACACATTATCAGAAAAAAGTGGTAGCTAGTTAGGCTGAAATCCAATTTGTCAAACAATCCCAGGTGGCTCTCTTCTTATTGTTTTTTAGTCTGGCCAGATAAGTTTTTGATGTTTTAAGCAAGGAGGATAGCCAGTCTGAGTGTGTGGGAGGTGAAGCCTCAACCCATCTCTCGCATATTTCCCGTCTGGCCAACAGTATAGCATAGAATAAAAAACCTCTCTTCGTGTCTAAGATTTCACTTGATATTCCAAAGATGATGAGACCAAGGGGAATTTGTATTGGGTATCCTAAGATAGTCGTTAAGGTGTTTCTGACTTTTTCCCAAAATTCTGCAATGGCTGGGCACGTCCAAAACTTGTGAGTGTCAGGGGCACTTTCCATATCACATTTTTTGCACCTAGCAGCAGGGCCTTTGGATATTTTAGAAAGTCTCGCCGGGGATAGGTAGGCCCTATGTGTGGTGAAGCAATGATTTCTTCTAAACCAGGCAGGCTTTACAACTGAAAATAAGATATTTAAAGAAGTTTGCCATAAATCTACCCAATCTGTCTCCGGGATAGATTCTTCCCACAACTCTTTAGCTAATCTAAAATCCCCATCAATGGCCTTTTCAATTGCCCAATAGAAGAAGGAAACGTATTTCTTTCCTACTGGCTTCAATACCAAGTGTTCTTCCAGGATATTCCCCAGGCCTATTGGTTTTTTGAGATTCTGGGACCAGCTCTTTAATTGTAGGTATTTAAATCTGGACATGCCCTCCTCCAGTTTTTCATTAAATAGGGCCCAAGGCAAAAGTGAGCCTGCTGCAGCTAAAGCTCCCCACACTAAAAAAACAGCAGTTTTTAAAGGGGCTGCCAGCTTGTCCTTCAGGCAACTTGGTGCCCCTGGGCTATCCCACAATGGAGCTAACCTTGAATAGTTTTCTAGACCCATTAATTTTCTTATTCTGGCCCAAATATGGGCAGCACTCCAGAGAACTTTCAGCCATACGTTCTTGAAAAATCTCTTGTCTCCATATTTAAAAAGAAAGCCTTCATGTGATAACCCCTCTTGTTCCAATATAGCTAAAAACATTTTCCCTCTTCCTAATGAGACTGGGGATTTTAACAACATCCTTGAATGTGTTAGCTGGAAATCCCATGCGTAGTATTGTTTATCTGGGAGAGCGAGATCACCTTTTTTCCTCCTGCGCCTTAACTTTTTCCAAGAGATTCTGATGGCTTTATAAGCCCACACAAATGAGTTTATAGATTGTTGAAATGTATCTATTATTTGTTTCTCAAAGTGTAGAGTAATGGTGTTAAATAGGAAGGTTACTTATGGTAAGATTGTCATTTTTACCAAATTGACTCTACCTAAGATGGTATGGGGCAGGTGAGCCCAGGATTTAATTCGTTTTTGGCACTCCCTTAAAATGTTTCAAAAATTGACTTCAGTTATCTTGTCATATCTTGAACAATCTTCACTCCCAAATACTGCATCTCATCTTTAGTTTGGTGTTGACAAATCGGCAGGTTCCAGGTCATAATTTCGTTTTTTTCTGCATTGACCTCATAGCCTGATACCCGACCAAATTCCCTCGCTAAGCTGATGACATGAGGGAAAGACAACTCTAGATCTGAGTTGAGGATTAAAATGTCATCGGCATATAAGACTACCTCCCTCTCCTATCTATAAGGTTTATGGCTTGGCGGAATTTTGGCCCAAAATTAAACTTCTCAAGTCCCGCCCCAAGATAATTCCAGTTAACCCTGTCAAATGCTTTAGTTGCATCCAAAGTCATTGCTGCCAGGGGGAGCGAAAATGTAGAGGCAAAATCGATCGCACCTATAAAATCATGTGTAAGGTCAAAAAGATTTCTATCTCTCAAAAAAGCCTTTTGGTCGGCATGTAGCAAATCTCCGGCTACCACACATAACCTGTCCGCCAGTATCCTGGTGAATACCTTGTAGTCAGAGTTTAGGAGTGAAATAGGTCTATACCCTACTACTGTTATAAATGAACTTTTAACAGATAGCTTAGCTATGATCCACCTACCGCTTGCGTCTGTCATAACATTTAGGAGACCGGCATTTGCTTGTTTTTTAACTAAGATAGCAACACCTCTAACATTGGCATTTTGATAGGAACTGGCACAATGTTCCAGCCACCTGAGTTTCCTACAGATTTGACTAATTTCCTCTCTCAGGAGGTGTGTCTTCTGCAGAATGATTATCTGTGCAGGAGTATCTTTAAGATGTTGGAGTATTTTTTCCCTCCTACTTTTCAACTCAGAGGCCATTAACTTTCCAAGATAAACATTGTAACGTTCTCATAGGGGATTGAAAAACCGAACAAGAATGGACTTCATATTGTGCTGGGAGTTTTTTACCAGTTCCCTTTGAGGTCCGAGACGTGAGCGTGAATGTGAGCCGTGACCGCAGTGAGCAGGAGAGACGCGAGCGCAGCAGGAGTGCTGCAGCTGCAAGCCGCGAGCGGCGTGCCCAGCCTTCAAACTGATTACCGCCACAAGCCATCGCCGCTGCAGCGAATTACAGCAAAGCGAAGAGCGAGCAAGCGGGCAAGCGAGAGCGACAGGAGCCGTGAGTGGCGTGAGTGGCGTGCCGGGTTGGGCTGGGTCAGCGAAGGACTCTGAGCAGCTGGCGCTTTGGCCTTCGACCTTCGCCTCAGGTCTCGCTGGAGAAACTGAGAATCTATTGAGGCTATTGAGGCCAACGTAGCTAGAGGTGACTGAGTAGTCATCATTAAGCGCCATTAAGCGCCAAGTGCGGAGCGAGGTAAGGCTGGGAGGAGGAGCAGGTTGCTTGGCTTCTATAGCATCTCCACCTGTCTCCCCTCATTCCCCCTCGTTCTGTTTGGTGTGCTTGCTGCCGTGCACTACAAGTTTGCGGCCTGAGTGGGGAGAGGTGAGACGTGAGCCCGGCCACTGACGATAACATCGCCACCCCCTTTTGAACAGACAGGAGATGTAGAACAGAGGGAGTGCAGAGACAGTGTTTAAGTGGCAGTGCGTCAGTAGAGTAGAGCACTGTGCTTATCCTCGCTGTTTCCTCACCTTCCTGCAGCTGCTCCTGTTGCAGCAGCAAGGGTGGCTGAAAGCAGCATGCAAACAGCAAGCAAGCAGTGAGTCGCCGTCCAGTGGGGGTCAGGTTGACAACTGAATCACTGAATCATTGAACAAACAATTGAGTGGAGGTGAGTTTCTCTCCTTGACAGTCAAGTAAGCTGTTGCGTGATGTCTTCCAAAAAATTACGTTCTGGGCGTGTACTTTCCTCGTCACCAAGCCATACAAGTAAATTAAGGAAATCATATAGTTGGACTAGACATCTACAGCATCTTTGCTATAAATCCAACCCATCAAGAAAAAGGTGAACACCGGGCACAGTGTAAGATGCACAATAGTTGCAAATCAACTCCCAATTACACAAAAATACCTAAAGTTTCATAAACATTTGACATACATGCCTGACAGCCATATATCTGCATATAGTAAGACAAACAATTTCATATGTTTATGATATATCTCTTTAATTAATATAGAATATAAAATATTTTTTTAAATTTCACTTTCAATCTTTTTCTCTTCTATTAAATTAGTGAATTGTTTCCTCTCTATAAACATGTACAATCATAGATAATAATATATCAATATATCATCATGTTACTCATGTGCATATAAATCGATTCCAATATGCTATATATGGATTCTAATTAGAACATGATTAGTTATACCTAATAAATTTACAGTGCATGTTTGTATTACTCTAATACTTTCTCATTTCTTTTGCTAAGGTTATTCTTCACTAATCATATAAAAATCAACAACAAGTTACAAAAAGCAGTGCAAAGATATTCTGTCCAGTGAGTGATAGATGGACGCATAGGCGGTCGAATAACACAACGCGTTTCGGCTAGGCCTTCGTCAGGAACCCGCTCTGATTTTACACTACATATAAAAAATAATAACAAAAGAAACATATACTAATTAAAACCAATATTAAAAATTGGGAGTCAATATAGCAATCATTATTCTTTTGTAAAACTGAAAAGGTAATAATTTTATACAAATTAACAAATCTAGTCCATAGTCTCATAACTCAACAGTGATCCACACTCCCATGTTATAATTAAAAATGTATCCCTGTGTTTATCGTGAATATATTTGAAAACATAGATGTCTACAATTTATTTAATTCTTTCGACACGAGACCCATGGGTTAATATCAATAGCCAATAATTTCCTGAGTAGTAACATGCCCTGATATGTATCATCTATCATTTAGGCAGATGTCTGTTTCTCTCAGTTGATCTTTCAAGAAACGATATTATACTAACCCTCTATTGTTTGACTGTTCATGTTGTTAACTCCAACTGATAAGTCGAGCTCAATTTGTTTTCTTCTGCTTGACGATGATGTATGCTATAACTAATTTGAAAACGAGAAAGGTACATGTATGTATCTCAAATAAAGGTTCAGATTAATTTGAAGTTCTCATGGCATGGCAATCATTCTTCCATAGGTCACTCACTTTTTATAAGATGGCAATCTGGACAACAATGTGGATTCCAGTTGGAAAAGTATGTAATCAAGGATTGCAGCGTCTATATTGTCTTCTACGGAGGTTTTAGATCTAGGGATATAAATATATAGATGTATGTTTTGTATTATCCCGACTTACATTAAATCTATTTAGAAACAAATCTTCACTTAAGAGACGTTTAATGTACCTAAATTATTAAATCCTTTCCTAGTTGGCTCTATCAGGCCTAACGGATTATACTATTTCAACTGGTACAAGGTATTTCATTTATACATTTATATACTGCTTGTTGGTTAAGCATATTTTAACTTAATGCTGATACTCCGCTGTAACCTTCTTAATTTACATATACGTTTTAAATACACATACCTTAATCCATATAATCTTGATTAATTATGTCCATGATAACTCTTTTACATTTTGTCGTTTATTTCGACGATATCCTTTCTTCGTCTAATGATCTATTCAGTCCTCCTAGTTAATAACATGAATACATATAGTTCAGTTCATGCCAAATCTCTCACCTCTAAATTAAACTTGCACCTATCAATATTGCCCTTGGTCCGTTTATACGGACACTAGATCAAAAAACCCCGTCTTGTTTTTAATGAATCAAAGTTATAGCCGTGTACAAGACTTGATATCATTTAGAGCTATAGTCTTATAACGACTGACGACGCAATTAAAGTCCCGATTAGAATTTAGCTTTCAAACCGACCCAGATCTAAAGTTAGCTTGGTTTCTAAGTTGTATCTTAGACTCAACATACCTCTTCTCTCATGTGCTCTGCGTCTTCGTTTGATTCAATGGCTACCCGACTTGCGTCATTGTTGCTCTATTTATGTACGTAATTTAAACGTATGATTACTTTATGTAACTAATCATTGATATAGAAATGGGACTACTAACGTGCCGGATAATGTCAATAGACCGTGCATGTACTAGGCTAACCTAATCACTAGCATGGAAATAGGACTTGTGAAGCTCAAGATGATGTTTGCTAAAGTCACGCCATGATGAAATGATAAATCTGTCTCGCTGGCATTCTGGACTATTTATGAGCATTGAAAAGCTAATGGGTTTGTTATAATAAAGTCCTAGTAACGGATGTTACTTTTTAAATTCGTACTAATCGTGAATATTACCAGTTTGTCTTTATATTCAGCACTTATTATATAAAGGTCTTTCGACAAACATACCCCATGTTTTTCAATTAATCCAGCACAGCATATGGTACGATTTAAATCTATCTGACCTCATATCAGAGAGAAGGAAGATTTAGCCATTATTTTTGATAGCTTGGTCCCAGGGTATTTCATGGTTCAACCCGGAAGTTACTGTATTAAGAATAAATATCCAGTAAACTTCTCTCATTTTTCTGGTCTTGTCTATCTCTATACCTGCTCGTGGCCTAATCTTTTCCAAAATATACCACTGGATATCCTCTGGTGTATGTCCCAAATCTACAAAATGTTGCACCATAGGTGCCGATGTTTTCTGAGTTCTAATTGCAGATCTATGTTCTGTTAGTCTAACATTAAATGATCTCCCTGTTTCTCCCACATATCCCATGTGGCAAGGACATATAATCAAGTAGACAACATTTGTAGATTTACAATTATTCAGTGTGTTAGGGGAAATGTTGACACCATTAAATGTAAATGTCGATGCTTCAATAGCCATTGAGCAAGATTTACATGAGTACACTTAAAATTTCCCACCACTTTTTTCGAGCCTTCCACATTAGTTTGGCTAAAAATCGTCTCATTTTTCATCCTCGAGTGGACTATGTGATCTTTCAAGCTTTTATTACGCCTATATGCAAATAGCGGTTTAGGTATTATGTCCCTTTCTTTGGATTTGTCCACATTTAATATATGCCAGCTACAACATACCGCTTGGCGAACTCTGGCATTCAACATGGAGTGGCGTGTAACAAAAACCAAAGGTGGATTTATTTTGTTTTTTATATTTGTTAATAAGTGCGGCCTGTCATAGTAACGTGCCCGCTTATAGGCATCCCGTACAATTTTATTTGGATAACCCCTGGCCTGAAACTTTTTCTTCATGGCTTCTGATTTCTCATCAAAATCATTAATGCTTGTACAGTTACGTCTCAGGCGCAAGAATTCGCCAAACGGTATGTTGTCCTTTTGGGTTTTGGGGTGAAAACTGTCATAATGCAGTAGTGTGTTCCTGGCCGTGGATTTAGTGAACAACACTACTGTTAAAATTCCCATTTGATGTTTAATGAGGATGTCCAAATATTCTACTTGATGGGAACTGATGTTATGAGTAAAACTGATGTTATCCTCACACAAGTTAATCCACTCAATGAATTCAAGCAATTTCTCATATGTGTCAGACCAAACGAAAAAGACATCATCAATGAACCGCGACCATTTGGTTACAGATTCATAAAATGGTGCTATTTCGTTATAGATGTATTTATTTTCAAAGAAGGTCATATAAATGTTGGCCACAGTTGGGGCACAAGATGCCCCCATACTGACGCCTTGATTTTGTTTATAAAGTTGTTGGTTGAATTCAAACACATTATCCTCTAACACGATCTTTAAGCATTCCAGCACAAACAAAGATGGGCATTCAATGTTGTAAGCTTTAATAAACCAATGCACAGCTGTGAGTGCTCCTCCGATGAGTATGTTACTGTATAAAGCCTCTATATCCATAGTGACCATATACTGGGTATCCATACAAAAAGGTGTATTTTCCAATAAATTGATAATATGTCTGGTATCTTTTACAAAGGCTGGAGTTTTGGATATATGCTTGCATAATATAGCATCTACGTATTTAGCTAATGGTTCCGTTACTGATCCGATAGTGGTTACTATCGATCTCAGCGGTGGATCCCTGGCGTTCTTATGTACTTTTGGTATACCGTAAATGCTAGCCATTCTAGGTTTTTCTTTATTGAGGAAAGTCCATTCCTTCATGCATATATCTCCATTTTTCAATGCCTTGTTTGTTATTTTAAGTATTTGTTTAACAGTTTGAGCTGTATGATCTCTGGTGATTGTGCAGTAGTACCTTGTGTCTCCCAACATTTGGTTCATCTTTTTTAATATATATGCGGGAGTATCATACACGACAATACCACCTCCTTTATCGCATGCTTTGATCGTAAAGCTTGGTGTCTGTTTGAGGGTTTGCATTGCTGCATATTCCTCTTTGTTTAAATTGAATGGTGTTGTGGGTACATGCTTTGTAATATTCAAAACTTTATTATACACCACTTTTTCAAATACTGCCACTTCTGGTGGAAGTTGATCTAATGTAGGTGTAAATAACGATTGTGGTGCAAGGCCAGATAAATTTGAAATCTCATCTTGTGTCTGTGTCTGCAAAAAATACCTTCAATCTTATGCTCCTGAGGAGGCAATATCGGGTCAAGAATTTTTGTTTTCCAAGTCCCTCTTAGTAATGGCTCCACCCCTGTCTATGGGGGAAGCACGGGAAAACTCTTGTGGTCTTGCGGGGAGCCAGATAAAGTGCTGCGAAAGGGCCAGGGCCCAGACAAAATTAGGTACGGAGGATGGCCTAAGCGGACAGTCATCTGACACCTTCCTAGACGCAAAACTGTGTCCTGGTTCTCGTGCTAACCATGCGATCCAACAGAGCCAGCAGAGCCAACAACACATTCCCTTGAACCAATTAAAACTAGAGGGCCCACCTGTTGGTACACCCGCCGCATCGGTCGCTGCCTTGTGTGTAAAGTTGAGTCCGGAACACCTCTTTAACCAGAAGTCAGCAAATCACTTCTTTGAATAGGGAAAAATCAAATTGTACGACTGTGGCTGCATCTGTTGTCTCTCCGAAGGAGGGGGGCGCTGACAAGGGAACAAGTGATGATGGTGCGCTAGAGCGTGCCAGAGGTTTCCGGGAGGACGACGGGAGGGATGTTTTTGCGATGGCTGAGAAGGCAGTGAAATGATCTCTGTAATGTTGTTTGAAGTGCAAAAGGTAACAAAATTTGACACCACCAAACCCTCGCTTAAGATACCTACACAAACGGAAGAACAGACTGATGTTAGGCCTGTCTCACCCGCTTCCCGGGGAGAGCAGAGAGATGTGTCTGTGCAAGCTGGAATACCTTTTTTCTTATTGCCCCCCCATTGAACCCTTGTGTAATCTTGAAAAGGAAGGGCTTTGTCTAAGCTCACTCTTTGGGGAAGCTGAAGTGGGTCCCCCTTCGGGAAATGTCATACTAAAATCTTACCCGTTCATTAAGGGCAAAAAAGGGGGGCAGTAGAGTCATTGAGAAAGATGAGAAAATATGGGGTCATTTCGGGCGAAAAGGCAGGGGAGAGACGGAGGGACAGGCCCCATCCCCATCTGCCTTACAGGTAGGGTGACCAGGCGTCCCGGTTTTGCCAGGACGGTCCCGGTTTTTAACCAGCTGTCCCAGCAAACTACAAGAAATTTAGCTCACGTCCCGGTTTTTAGAGAGGACCGACTGAGAATGTTGGGAGGTGTTTTTTATGTTTTACAAAGCAGGGATAGTTAGCAGTTGTTTCAAGAAAGCAATTTAATCAACAGGCAAGCTGCTGGGTTTAAAAATTGCATGCGGTTTTCGCAATTGGGGGCCTGTTGCGGGCCCCCAGGAGGTTAGGGGGATGGGGGGGTACCTGCATTTGAAGTAAAATTGTAGTCCTTCTTCTATTTTTGTGACATGTCTCGGTTTTTGGCTTTAAAATTCTGGTCACCCTACTTACAGGCCCAACCCCCTAACTCATCAGTGAAAGGAGGATCAAAAGCAGGGTAAGAGGGGAGCTTCCACAACTAACCTCAAAGGGGAAAATATGAAAAAGAAACATAAAAAGACAAGACGATTCCCTAAACGAAAAGTGTAAAAATTCTATTTTCCACAGATCCCAGATAGCCAGAGTGTTGTTCAGACTATAATGAAGGAGGGTGGTCCCAAACCGCCAGCTGAGGAGGGTGCTCCCAGGAACCCCATTACAGCACATTTGACACCTGATGGGAGAGTGGAGGCTACTGGAACAGCAGCAACTCCATTAAGTCTATTGTTGCAGTCTCCACAAGTACCTCATTCTCTCCAGACTAGCGAGCTGGGCGATCCATAGGGAAGGGGAACGCTAATGGGAGGTGGGGCTCCGATACACCAGACATGGTCCAGAGCATTGTGAGCCAGAGCAGATGGCAACCTAGAGGTGGGGCCCCAAACACTGGGCAGTTCACAGATGGGGTCGAATAGAACTCTTACAGGGACAATAGCATCGGATAATAGAAAGTCAGAGGTCCCAACCACCACCATTGTGTCGCACTTGAAGATTAAGCCTAATGAGGGGGTACAAGCCGTTAGTCGTGGTGATAGGGTGCCTCTATGGATTCCTCCAAGAGATGCTGTAAAGAAAGACAATGTGGCGCAGAATGTTTCATCACCCATTGTGGATTTCATTTGGCTGTTTGATAGTAAATCCTCTCCGATAAGCTGTTTGATAGTAAATCCTCTCCGATAAACAGAGGATTCATTCTCAAACTTTTCTCCGAAATAGAGGCACTAAAGTTGATAGAAAGTAGGGCTATTTCAAATGTGAAGATTAACCTGCATGAGAATTTTTCCCACTCTAGAGTCACCTTTTGCTCCCTGATCGTGGCCAATTTGGTTATGCAGAATTGTGAGCACTTCCTAAAACGAGGGCTAGATATAATGCCTGTATCAGATTGTGGGGAATATTCCACCATGTAGCCTACAACTCAGTGTCAAAAAGCTCTGAGGGCCGATAATTCTGTGGTGTTAGACGCTATGGGCCCGACTTTGAGTACCTCTTGGATGATGCTAAAAATATTATGGTCTCATTAAACAAAAGGGGTCGCTTAATAAATCTGGTGTCATATGCTGTAGTTTCCCGTCAGGCCTCAGATATAGAAGACGATTCGGCCCAGTGGAGATGGGTATCAAAAGCTCTGAATACTAACTGTCCGGTAGTAGAAAGAAGCATTCCTTTGAGGTAGCCAGGGGGGTTCTCCTGTTTTGGAATATGGCTGGTTTGGGTCATAAAGAGGAAAAATTGAATTTCTTAAAATCCTTGAATCCTTTGATTATATGTCTACAAGAAACCGGGTCGTGCAAAGATTTTGATTGTGATGGCTTCTTTGTTTTCTCCTGTCACGCTAAGCACTCCGTAAGGGGACATGCTAGCGGGGGTGTCTCCATTTTGCTCACGAATTCGATTAATTGGAATCAGAAAGTCTTTCGCCATCCATCAAACCTCTGTATTTTCCTGAAGCTGGCATGTCTGGGAGAGTCTGTTAGGCCTACCTTCTTCCTGGTGGCAAATATATATATCCCCCTGGGATAAATTTCAACCATTTGTTGAGCACACTCTTTGTATATATTCATGAGATAGCTACCATGGAAGAATGCCACTTAGTGGTATCAGTGGGAGATCTAAATGTGAAAATCTCCAATTCTGCACTGGAGATCTATGCCAATCCAGATAAAGAGGATATTTGGCATATTCCTGATTCCTTACTACCGGGTAAATAAAAACGGATAAACAGGAGTTTCTCCTGCTTGATAGCATCAGAAGTACGGATTTGGTTATCTTAAATGGGAAGGTGCCTGTTGATAAAATAGCACAATTTACTTTTCACTCCCATCATACACAAAGCCTATTGGACTATGTGGTTGTCTCCTATCAAATGTTTGGGGCCTTTCAAAACCTAGCGGTCTCTCCGTCAGTATGGAGTGATCACAGCGTAATAGGTCTGACAATGGCCTTTAATCTACCCACTCTGAATCAAGGGAACTTGGGCCAAGGCTCGGGGATTTTTAATAAAGCGAATGGACGTTCTTTTTGGACGCAAAAAAATACCACCAAGGTAGGTGTGATAGTGAAGAAAATTTATGTAGAACAGCAGGGCCATGCTTATGCTAATATTATACAGTACTTTGAGGCCCAAATGAAGGAGATTAAAAAATTTAATTCTGAATCCACCGGTCCCCGCCTGGCAAACCAGGGTACGCCTTTGCTGAAAGTATTAAATCAAGAAATTAACCGTGTAGGCCGAAAACAACATTTACAATTTTCCACGGGCAAACAGCAGGAAATTAATCGCCTTAAGCGAGTAAGAAGTCAATATAAACTCAGAGAAGGGAGTTTGATGATAAATGGATTGGGTTGAGGGAAGCTGCAAGAGTTAAAGATTCAAAAAAGTATTGGCACCTGATTGCAGAATATTGTGACTCAAGACAGAGTGCTCTCCTATTCCGATCCCGGAAAGGGAGTGGGTGGATTATATCTCACTATTATATAAAAACAACAGTTCAGTACCTTTTTTGATGCCCGCCACAGAGGAGTCTTCTTTTCTGGAATTTTGACCCCCGACAAGGGTTTAAGTAGTAGGACACGTAAAGAATGCCAGAACCTTCGGCGCTCAAGGACCTGATGGTATCCCGATCATATTAATCTAAAAGGAGTCAGCTGCATGGGAAGCCTTTTTGGTGCCATTGTTTAATTTTTGCTTTCAAACCAATAATATTCCCTCCTCTTGGAAGGGGAGCATTATAGTTCCTTTGTTCAAAAAGGGCCCGAAAAGTTCACCCACTAGTTTCAGACAGATTGCGCTGTTGGACGCATCGGGTACATTATTTGTCACCTGCAGCAATGGGCCCATGACCAGAACATCTTACCACCAGAACGGGCTGGTTTCAGAAAGAACCATGGAACCCTGAACAATATCGCGGGTGTCCAGACCATTGTAGAGAAATATGTTCTCTCACGAAGCATGTCAGTTTATACGGCAGTCATTGATTTCTCCACGGCGTTTGATAAAGTGGATCGTCAGACGCCGGTGAGAAAGCTCTCCCATCGTGCTATGCCACACCACCTCTTGGGCCTAATAATAGAATTACATACAGACACCTGGTGTCAAGTGATGATGGGAGGCTTGTATGGGCTATCTTGTAGGATTAAGACTTAGAACGGACTTAAGCAGGGTTGCCGGTTGGCCCCTCTTTTGTTTTCTTTTTATATATATGATCTCCCCGGCACGTTAAAGTCAGTGAGGGGGGATGCCCCTAGAATTAGTACAATGTCCATTGGGTCCTTATTATATGCAGATGACGTTGCAATTTTAGATTTAACCTCTATTGGCATGCAACGTCGACTGGACGCCCTAACCAAATATGCGAAGGACCACTTTTTGAAAATCAATATTGCTAAAAGCAACATTTTAGTCTTCAGCAAGAAAGGTCTTAGAATAAAGAAAGGGTATAAGTGGTCGTTGGGGCATAAAGAACTAGAATTGGTTGATGCGTATTTGTATCTGGGGAAAGTTTTCTCAAAAAATGGGCGAGATTCAGAGCATATTAAACTGTGTGTTGGTAAGGCTGCCACCCAGGCTGGAGCTTTAAACAGATTTTATAAAAACCTGTGGGAGACGCCAGTTTAGTCATGGTCTGTCAGTATTTAAGGTTAAAATTCCTCCGTCATTACCATATGCTGCAGAAGTACTTGATAGGAACTATTGGCTCGCTTTTGATAAGGCTGAAGGCCAGTTTTTCCGCCAAAGGTTTAATTTAAACTCTTTGGCTGCCCCACATGTTCTACGCTTGGAATCCTGTCTAGTCTCTTCATATATTTCATCCTTGTAGGCGGTCCTGAGGTGGGGGAATTCCCTCTTCTGGGGGGACGAGGGCACCCTTAGGGCCGCTTTGAGAATGGAAATTTTTGACAAATTAAAGGATCAATCAGCTTTCTTTAGATCATTTGCTTACGCAAATGATTTATTTGGGTTCAGTTTAAATAGTGATTCACCTATGCCAAAATCTGCACTGAAGTTATTTTTAAAGAAGTCTGCAAGCTCGATTAGCATGGCAAGAGACTCAGTTTTAAGTCAACCTAACTCCCGCAATGAGGTGGTCTGTGGGAGTGCTGTGGGGAATAGGCCTTAGCCCTCTCTAATATGGAATCTTCCACATGGGATTAGAAGGTTGATACTACTCTTGAGAACCAGCCTGTTGCCTTTGAGAGAAGTTATTGGTATAAGGAGAAAAAATACCAAGAGAGGAGAGAATTTGGGTATTGTGTTTTTTACAAATTCAGGATCTTAATCACGTGCTATTTGTGTGCCCGGAACTACAAAGGGCCAGGCGTATGTTTTTAAGATCATCGTTTATTAAATTTAACATTCACTCTGCTCGGGAGGACCGATCTTTTGTCTTGTCCCCACCAAATGAAATGGCTTCCCATAGGATATCTCAATTTTTAAAAACATTTCTGGCTATTTTTAGGACATTTTCAAACGTTTTGTTTGTATGTTGTAAAGTCTGACGGCTGGACGTTGTAGAATTTTGCACTATATACAAAGTATGTCTTCCTCTCTTTTCTCCTTTTAATCTACTGGTGTATTTTTTTTATTGTACTGGTGTATTTTTGTGGACCTCCGTTGGAGTTCCAGCACAAATAGAAATGGAAATTGGAAATTGGACTTCATATTGTAGAGGTCATATCCGCTCATGCAGATATTTCCACACATGTGCTATAGTGCACCCTACCTTAGGGCTGTAAGGCCTGCAGTAGGGGTGACTTACCTATACCTCATGGGTGGCTTACCTATACCTCATGCAGTGTAGGTGGGCATGGCACACAGGAATGTGTGCTATGTCGACTCTTACGTTTTCTCTGCAACAAGACATCCAACCTGCAATGGCAGCGTGCATGGTCTTGGTGAGGGGTCCCTAGGGTAGCACAACTGGTGCTGCAGCCCTAGGAGACCCTCTTCAGTCCCAATGCCTTAGGTACCCGGGGTACTCTTTTCTAGGGTCTTACAGGGGTTGCTGAACTTGTGCCAATTGAGATGCTGTTTTGGGGAAAGTACACTGGTACTGGGAACCTGATTGGCAGGGACCCAGCACACTGCAGTCAAAGTTCCATCAGAAGGCAGGCAAAAATTGTTGTTGGGGAAAGGTGTACTGCAGCAAGAACCCAGGTTACCACAGTGGTTGTGTGACCTTGCCTTGTAATACCCTTACAAACCTCTTTAGGATCTGTTAGGCTTTGTTTGTTCTAACCTTAGCTTGACCCTGGGTAGCTGTGCATGTACTTTTTTGTTGTTGCAGTGTTATATAGCACAGACTTGTCCCGAATGAATAGAAGTGCTTTACTTGAGCACCAGTTACATTACACAAGGACACATTCATTTAGTTCTTGGCGGTGCAGAGAGAGAGGTGATTGGCCGTGAATCACAGGATTTTGACCCGGCATTAAGACTCGAGCCTGGTTCCCCATTTCCAAAGTCAGCAGCTCGTCCCGTAGTGCCACACCTTCTCCCTTTAAAAAGATGTTCATTTTAATAATAGTTTCTGAGTTGTAACTGTGCGGCTCTCCTTAAGACGTGCACCTAGATCAGCTGCATAACAGTTCCGGGACCTTCCATGTGAGCGAGACCTGGAGTGTCATAGAGACATTAGAAGTCAGACGACTTGGAGCTTCGGGGTTCTCATCCAGGGGATACTCATCAATAGTCATAATCTATTAATAATCCCCGCCCACATGCGGGATCCCGGAGCATATAGAAAATACATATATATACATATATATGCATACGTGAAAACATATACATGCAGCCTAAAATGTTTCAAACATGGCAAAAATGCTGAAATTACATCGGTTTGCATTGTAGTACCCCTAACCCATAAGGAAAAAAGGAAGCACTAAACCAATTGTCTCACAACAATGCTTTATTGCCATTAAGCAAACTTGTAATTGCAGGCATTTGCCTGTAGGCTGCAGCAGAGTATCAAGAAAACAAAGAAAACTGACACCTTGCCTTTAAGGCATTAGAGTAGGGGGACCGTGCTTTAAGACCTGTAGGAGACCCCCTGCTCCCATGATGCACCACAGGTGACAGTTAGGTCAGCTCTTTTTTCCGGCTCCTTCTATGAGGATCCTGGAGCTTGAGCTCTTCAGTTATTTGACTGAAAGTGACTTTTCCTCAGATTTTCTCAGAAAATTCGACATTTTCTGACACCTTAAGGCCTATTCTGCTGGTTTTTTGATTTAATTCTAATTTTTTCCAGTCAGAATGCCTGCCTTATTCAGGAAATGTCCTTCCTGTGGCAATAAGATGGCACTGGCAGATCCACACTCAGTGTGTATTGTGTGTCTTCCATTTTCACACAATCCTGACCAGTGCCCCCACTGCCAGAAATTTTCCAGGCGCACTCTACGTGATAGAGAGCGCATAAAGCTCCATGCCCAGCTGCAGAAGGAAAGAAGCCGTCATGGGGGTGACCATGGACCCTTCAAACCTCCCTCTTCAGCCAAAACACACCGAAAACTGCGATATACCACCTCTCCTGAGCCCAGGAAGAAGAAAATTCCAGGAGATTGGCCGTCGCCGTCGAAGTCGCCGTCGAAAAGACCCAGGCATTCTTCGGCGTCAAGAGACTCATCTCGACGTCAAGATTCTCCGCCGCATACAAGTAAGTCGGCGTCGAGGCACAGCACTTCGGGCTCGAAGGCTGTTCGTCTTATGAGACCCGGAAAGTCTCCGTTGACGTCAAGGCTTCCGTCGACGTCGAGACACTCTCCGCCACCCGCGAGCGGGTCAGCGTCGAAAGTTACGACGGCGAACATTTCGCTGCAAGGGGGCTTGTCGACGTTGAGAGCTTCGTCGTCCCATCACTCGACGTCAAGAAGATCGACACCAACCCGACATCATGGGAGGTCGACGTCAAGATCACCAGCTCGACGTCGAAAACACCAGCCCGACGGCGAAGGTTGACATCAAGCTCTCCAGGTCGGCGGCGAAAGTCGACGTCGAGGTCTCCAGGTGGCCGTAGACGATCGACGTCGAGGCCACCGTCGAGAGCGGAACAGCATTCCAAGAGCAGATCCCCTCGATCGACGCCGATGGTGACACAAACTTCATCGACGTCGAGGCATTCGACGTCAAGGGATAAAACGACAGCAGCCACAGAGAAGACCCCGCGTAAAGTGATGTCCAGGTCCAGATCGTCATCTGGGGTCCAGTCATCATCCCCTGGACTGCATATCGTGCAAATTTCTCCGGATAAATCTCCTAAAGCTACTGAAAGATATGGTCTCTCACCTCGCTGGTTGGAGAATGTGGGCACAGGTGACTGCAGAAGTCCGGGCTCGGACTACTCTTGCACTTATTCACCCTCTAGAATCTCACCGCGGAGAAGCAAGTCTCCTCCCAGGAGACCAAGATCGCCTTCTACACGCCGATCACGGTCCAGAGATCGTCCGTCTTCTTCCAGAAGACAGAAATCACCTTCTAGACGCCGATCAAGGTCCAGGGTTCATCACAGCGACCGTCCCCACAAAAGACGACGCACCAGATCACCCACATGGTCTTCCTCCACCAGGTCCTCGGTTTGGGACTATTCTCCGACCTTTTCCTCGACTCCTCCATCTCGGGTGTCTCCCATTGATGACATCGCTACCTTCTCCGATGTCCTGGGTAGGGGTGCGCAGAAATTGAACATCACGTTGCACACCCCTGTGGTTCCCACATTGATCATATTTGACGTTGCACCATCGCATAGCTCCCAGATCTCTGCTTCCTTTGGTTCCAGGCCTGTTGGAACCAGCTATGGTCACATTTCTCACCCCTGCTGCAGTAGGTTCTGTGCCTTCCAGGATCGCCAAAAAATATAAGGCCTAGCCGAGGATCCCTTATTCCTCAGAGCTGATCCACCAGCAGACTCAGTCATTCTGGCAGCTGCCATGAGGTCGTATTCAGCATCAGTGTCATCTTCTGTCCCCCCAAAGAAGGACAGTAAACAGATGGACTCCTATGGCAGGAGAATGTACAGTACTTCAGCTTCGCACATGAAAGTTGCAAGTGCCTCAGCCCTTCTCAGGCGATATGACCGATCTCTTTGGGACTCTCTCTCCAGGTTTTCTGAAAAGCTCCCTAAAGAGGACCGGCAGGACTTCAATGAGATTCTTCTTGAAGGTGGGCTTGTAGCCAATTAAATCATAAGTGCGGCAGCGGATGCCTCAGATCTTGCCGCTCATGGTTATTCCTATGAAGTCTTTTCTCGGCGCTCAGCATATCTGCAACTGACAGGCCTTAAGCCTGATGCGCAGAAGAAGATTTTAAACCTGCCTTTTAATGGCTCTTCCTTGTGTGGGGCTCACGCCGATGACAAAATGAATAAAATGAAAACAGAAATGGATACCGTCAAGGCTGTAGCACAAGGAATATCGGAAGCGCTTTCGTCAGGGCGACAAACGTTCCTTTCAACAGAGGGTTCAAACCCCTGAATGGTCCTCCCAGAATCAACAGAGGCCCCAATTCCAACAGAGGGGCCGAGGCAGAGGAAGAGGGAACGCCAAGCAGCAGCAGTCCACCTCGAAGCAGCCTCCCAAACAGTGAGGCTTTACTTCCTCCGTGCCCGTTCGCCACTCCGAAGGAGGGAGTATCGGTTTTCACCTGGAAGAGTGGGAAACCGTAACAAGAGACAAATGGGTGCTGAATATTGTGCGGCATGGTTACTTGCTAAGGTTCAAGTCTCCCCCTCCGCAAGTGCCCCCGCAATTGAAGCACCTTCCTCGACTTCAAAATTGGCTTTTACAGAACGAAGTAGCTATTCTCCTCTCCAAAAGAGCCATAGAGGAAGTTCCACCTCTCCAAAGAAACCAGGGGGTATACTCCCGCTACTTTATAGTTCAAAAGCGAGGAGCAACCAAAGAGTATAGGCCTATCCTCGATCTGCGCCTGCTGAACAGGTTTATCAGAAGGGAAAAATTCAGAATGCTAGCCTTGCATCAGATCTTTCCGCACCTTCACCAGGGAGACTAGATGTGTGCAATCGACCTACAGGACGCCTACTTCCACATTTCTGTCTCAGTGAAACATCGCAAATTCCTCAGGATTCAGGTCTCTCGTCACCACTACCAGTACTGAGTGCTTCCGTTCGGCCTCAAATCCGACCCACGCACATTCTCCAAGTGCATGGCAGTGGTGGCTGCCTTCCTCTGCAGGCGGAAGATCTTCGTCTATTCCTATCTGGACGACTGGCTCCTGAAAAGTGCTACACCTGCACTGCTCCAGCGCCATCTCTCGTACTGCCGCAACCTACTGCAGTCCTTGGGGTTGCAAGTCAACTACAAGAAGTCGGTCCTCAGCCCCACTCAACGGATACACTATCTGGGCGCTTTACTGGACTCCGCAGAGGCAAGCGTGTGTCCTTCGGAGGAGAGATTGTCATCAATGCTTCTCAAGTGCAACACTCTTCTCGACACTGCCCTTCCCACAGCCAGGCAAGTGTCTTCACTACTGGGGTCGATGGCCTCGCGCATTTACATTGTTCCCAATGCACGCCTTCACATGCGGCCTCTACAACAAGCACTCGAAGATCAATGGTCGCAGAGGTCAGGTCGCTGGGAAGATCGTGTCTCTCTCCACCAAGCTGCCAGGGACTCCATCAGATGGTGGATGAAACGCTCTCATCTGCTGCAAGGAGTTCCTTTTCATCAGACGCCTCCAACACGGACAGTGGTCACAGATGCCTCAATGCAGGGCTGGGGTGCTCATATGGGCTAGCTTCAGGTACAAGGTCTCTGGTCCAATACAGAAAGAAGTTATCACATCAACGTCTTGGAGCTACGAGTAGTCCATCTGGCTCTCAAATCCCTGTATCCGTCTCTTCAAGCCAGCCACATTCAGATTCAGACAGACAACACAACAACTATGTTCTATCTGAACAAGCAAGGAGGCACCAAGTCACGAGTCCTGTCTCTGGAAGCCCAATCCATTTGGCAGTGGCTGCTGGTGAGAGGTCTTTCAATCATCGCAGTCCACCTGCCAGGAACCCTGAACGTGCAGGCAGACGGCCTCAGCAGAGACTTCGTAGAAGCGCACGGCTGGGTGCTCAACGAAGACGTCGCCCAGGAGATCTTCCAGCTATGGGGAGTACTGGACATCGATCTGTTCGCAGACGCAGCAAAAAAAAAATGCCCCGTCTTCGCCTCCAGGTTTCCCCAGCAGGCATCACGGGGAACGCACTTTTGATCAGCTGGTCGCAGACATTGCTATACGCTTTTCCTCCTCTCCCTCTCATCCCAGCAGTCATACAGACGTTCTACAGGACCAACACAAGGATGATCCTGATAGCACCGGAGTGGCCACGCCAGTGGTGGTACCCGGATCTCCTCCAAGTGTCAGAGGTGCCACACCGGAGGTTGCTCTGCCTCCCGAACTTATTGACCAAGGACCAGGGGAGAGTGTTCCATCCCAACCTCCCCTCCCTCCGCTTGACTGCATGGCTCCTGAAGTCATCCAGTATGGACATCAAGATCGTCCGGCTGACTGTATGAACATTCTTCGGGAAGCAAAGAGGCCCTCCACTAGAAAGTCCTATGCCTTCAAGTGGAAGAGGTTTTACATTTGGTGTAGGGATAACGCTCTTGATCCGACTCAAGGTCAAGAACAAGTGATTCTCCCCTACTTACTGCACTTAGCAAAGTCTGGTTTAAAGTACACCTCTATCAGAGTCCACTTAGCTGCTATCACAGCTTATTGAAAGTCTCCTACCCAGGCCTCATTCTTCCAACTGCCTGTAGTCAAAGATTTCCTAAAAGGGCTTAAGAAAGTTTTTCCACCAGTGAGGTCCCCTTCTCCTCCCTGGGAGCTTAACATCGTTCTCTCCAAATTGATGGGTGCTCCTTTTGAGCCTATCCATAAGGCATCTTTGCAGCATTTGACCTGGAAGGCTACTTTCTTAGTAGGCATCACTTCAGCCCGCAGGAGCCTTACTCGGTCTTCAACGCCAATAGAGTAGTACTACGTACTCATCCTAGTTTCCTGCCCAAGGTGGTCTCGGATTTTCACAGAAATCAGGTTATCACGTTGCCCACTATCTTGCCTCAGCCAACCACTCCCCCGGAGAGAGCCTTATATTCTCTAGAACTCCGGAGGGTATTGAAGTTTTACCTTGCTAAAACCTTTTCACTTAGAAAGTCTGACAGGCTTTTGTCAATTACGGTGGAACAAATATCGGGCTGGCTGCTTCCAAAAGGTCTATTCCTAGATGGATTGTTTCCTGCATAGGCTTGGCTTTATCTACTAGCCCACAAGGTTCTGCAGGTCAGACCAAGAGCACACTCTACCAGAGTTCGCAACGTTCCTATATCTGAAATTTGCAAAGCAGCTACATGGCGCTCTATACATACCTTTACACGCCATTACTGCCTAGATTCAGACGCACAGGCCGATGCCCAGGTGGGGCAGGCCTCTTTGAGGAATTTATTTGCAAAACTGCTGTTCGAATGTGATTTTACCTTATGTTCTAGATGCTTTATTGCTCGTCCGCGAGACTTTGGGTATGGGCTTGCTACTCTATCCATAGATTATGACTATTGATGAGTATCCCCTGGATGAGAAGGATTAGTTATTTACCTGTAATCCTAGTTCTCATCCAGGGGTATACTCATCAAAGTCATAAGCGACCCACCCACCTCCCCGGACGAGCATTCTCTTCAAGTTATTGTTTATTGATTGCAGATCTACTCAGGGGCATGTGCACCGTCAAAAAAGAGCTGACCTAACTGTCACCTGTGGTGCATCATGTGAGCAGGGGGTCTCCTACAGGTGTTAAAGGCACGGTCCCCCTACTCTAATGCCTTAAAGGCAAGGTGTCAGTTTTCTTGATACTCTGCTGCAGCCTACAGGCAAATGCCTGCAATTACAAGTTTGCTGTATGGCAATAAAGCATTGTTGTGAGACAATTGGTTTAGTGCTTCCTTTTTTCCTTATGGGTTAGGGGTACTACAATGCAAACCGATGTAATTTCAGCATTTTTGCCATGTTTGAAACATTTTAGGCTGCATGTATATGTTTTCACATATGCATATATATGTATATATATGTATTTTCTATATGCTCCGGGATCCCGCATGTGGGCGGGGATTATTCATAGATTATGACTTTGATGAGTATACCCCTGGATGAGAATTAGGATTACAGGTAAGTAACTAATCCATCACTCCCAGACAATGCCTCAGGGTGCATGACATGGCAATCCTCAGAAGGTGTGACCCAGCTCCTAGCACCACAGACAAACCAGGTGGGTGTCTGTTGCAGACATCTGCCTATGGCCTAAGGGTTTAGCTTCTCAGGTTTTTGGGGGGGACATAATTCCTAACACACTGGGAGTGGCAGGGAGACAATGCTTTAATCTCCACATCCGAGCGAAATGGAAGAGAAGCGAGCAACAGCAACATTTCACAGAGATGGCAGCTATGCGCGGAATTGTTAGGCATACTGGAATAAAGAGAAATTCAGCAGGTATGCACCCCCGGTCTCCGGGAGCCACAAGTATCCATTCAAATGATATGGGCGATACCAACACGACTCGTTTAACAAGAATTGTGCATTTAGTGGCAGGATATTGGCTGGCCCGTCCTCTGTGCTGTGTAACCAAGCTTGATGTTTGTGTTTTCCAGCGCTGCAAATTGATTGACTGCTAGTTTTTGCTGATGCTCATGATTGGTAGGCATTGGTTGTAGTTGCAGGCTTCGCACCAGCCAAAAAATACATGCAGTTGGCAAGCGATTGGCTAGCCTGACTTCTGTGCTCTGTAACTGAGCTTGAAAGGTATACGCCTGTTTTCCAAAGCTGCTGATTGATTGGCTTGCCATTCTTGCAGATGCTTGTGATTGGCTGGTGTTGTGGACATTGCATAGTGTTATGGTATCATACAAGGCAAACAAGCACTCTTTTAGGTTAAGCTCACAACTTCAAACCAATCAAATTCAGTACTCCTTGCTCCCAAAATGTGGGCGGTGACAAAGCCCCTTTCTCCTGGTGATTCTCACATAACTGTATGTGGACAATTGCTCTGGCAAGGCAGGCCATAACAAGGAAGGCTAGGGCTTTGCCATTGGGTTTAATGGGAAAGTTGAGTTAGTATTCTGGTTTGCCAGTCAGCAATGGCAGGTTGGGAGTCCTGATATAGTTTGACAATTAGGGCTGCAGACCACAAAAAGAGACTTAACTTACATATCCTAAGTGCCCCTGTACCATGTACTAGAGACTTACCAGTAAGTTAAGGTATGCCACCGGGGGAAAAGCCAATTTAACATATACTTTTAAAAGATTCAGAGCCCGTGCACTGAGTTCTGATCAGCAGGAATCGGTGCATTTCAGAGCCATTGCACCAGTACCTAGGACCACAATGGGGGCTAAAAGTGGGGTGGAACCTGCAAACAGCCTATAGCCTCTCACATGGACAGCCAGGTCCAGTCCAACAAGATGGGCGGTTTGCCCATTTGGTCCTTCAGTGCCATACGGTGGCATAATACATGCTTCAGCCTATGGGGGACCTCTGGGGTACCTATGTTACCATATAGTAGGGACTGATCAGGGTACCCCAGTATCCAACCTGGGATGTACCTAGGTTCTTACCATTAACATTTAGGGACGAAAGCAGAGAGACTGGGGTCATGATTAGCAGGATCCCAGTCAGGCTAGTCATAAACAGCATTACGTCAAGCAAAAAGTGGGGGTAACCATAGAAGCAGATCCTACTTTACTACAGAAAGCCTGGAAGACATCTTCAATTCACAACTCAATGACTGTCTCTGTGCCATAAACATATGGATGATGAACAACCATCTAAAGCTCAATACCAATGAAAGAGAGATTATGACCTGCATACAATGGCCAAACTACCGGCCGACCGTCAGGTGACCTAAGGAAATCCAACAACAAGAGACGTTGGAAACCTATGAGTTACCATGGACTCGGATCTATTGTGGACACTGCATGGTAGCAAAGACACAAAGAGTGTCTCCAACACAATGAAAACACTGTGTTGCATCTTTCACACAACATAAACTGCAAGCCATCCTCAGAGTTGTAATCTCCAAGCTGGACTATGCCAACAGCCTATACCATGGCGCACCCACATTTCATTTTACGCAAAATACAACTCATCCATCAATTGCCACAAGCCGCCTTCTCCCTAAAGAACTCATGACTCCAATACTGCAATCGCTCCACAGGCTTCCTATACCTAGAAGGGCAATGTTAAAGGCGCTCTGCCTTGTTCACAGAACCTCCAAGGTAAAGGACTGCTGTACCTACAAGGTAAATTCAAGTAAAACAAACAAAACAGAAAACTGTGCTCCGAGCCTACACCACTTTTCACGCCACCTGTTGGACCTGGACCTTTTTGCAGGTTCACCCCAAGCTTTTTGCCATCTTCCACCACTGTTGGTAACCAGTGCTACAGTGCTTGTGCTCTCCCCTCTAAACATGGTAGGATTGGTTCATCCTCAGTTGGCATATGTCATTTATTTCTAAGTCCCTAGTAAAGAAGTACTACATGTCCCCAGTGCCTGTTAATTACATGCTGCTAGTGGGCAACAGCATGCATTGTGCCACCCACCAAAGTGGACCTTTTAAACATGGCATTGCAGCCCACATATCATTTGAAAATGCAATTTCCACTTGGCAATATAAATCTCTTGCCAAGCCTAAAACTGCTTTTTTTAATACATGTAATGTATATGGTAGGCCTTATGCAGCCCATAGGGCAAGGTGCCATATATTAACAAAGTTGAACATGCATTTTACAGCTTACATGTCCTGCTAGTTAAAAACTCCTACATTTGTGTTTCACTACTTCCAGGCTTACCTCTCTGATAGCATAACATTGGGTTGCTTTTACATGTAACTTATGCTAATTCATGCATGGGAGCAGGTTGGAAAAAAAAGTTTAGTCTCAAAAGAATTGTAATTTAAAAACGTATTTAATGGTAAAGTTAGATTTTAATTCATAATTATGAAAATGCCACTTTTAGAAAGTTGGCATTTTCTTTTCCTATCCATTTGTTGTCTGCAGCCTGCGTCCTGGGTCACATGACTATGTGTAGCTGTCAGTTGGCCTTTTGTTGATTGCTCTCAAACAGTGCAACTATAGGGACATGGGTGTGAGTAGCATGGGTCATCCTGACAGGATGAAGGGGGGGCAGAGCAGTTCACAGCCCCATTTACATGCCAATAGGCCTGCCTCAGCACACCCAAAAAAAAACTAATAGCCTTTTGTGACCTCAGACTTTCAGGAGTCTGGGAAGTTAAAGGGAAACTTCAAAGATCACAGGGCAGGAAAGGCCTGAGGAGTTTCCCCACTTCAAATCTAGCACCTGGTATAAATATAGGATAGGACCTTTTCACCAACATTTCGGTTCACTTCTGGACATGCGGTGGCCTCAGAAGGACTGTACCACCACCTGCAAGACTGCTGTGCTACTCAGCAGAAGATGCTCAGAAGGCTTCTTTGATGCTCACAGAGACTGCCTGCACTGTCCAGCCTGTCCTGCTGTTTCCAAAGGTTCTGTCCTGCTGCTTGAATAGGGCTCTCCGGCTGAAATCCAGGACTTCTGAAGGGGCTCAAAGGGCTAATTTGTTGGCCTCTTGTTCAAAGCCACAGGGACACAATAGGCCTGAGGTAGGCGGGAACCCACAAGAGGTGCCTACCAAGTCCTGGATCCTTGAAGTGGTGTTAAAGATGACCAAATAGCCAAAGAACCAAAGTTGTGGCATAGAAAGTTTTCCATCCAAAAGTTGCCGGAGAATCGATGCGGTGCCGGTAAAATCTGCTTGTTTATGCGACCAAAGGTGCATCGCCTCCTGGAGCCCTCTCCACTGTAGAATCCATAAATCATAATTCAAAAAGCCAATAATAAATACATACATGTAAGCTCATTCCATACCACACACATCACATCAGAGAGTTAAATGATCGCATATAGAACCCCATATTTGCCTACCCAGCGCACCCTTCCGTGAGCCTTTAAGCAAGTACAAACTGAATTCTAAGTTAAAGATGTTATATAACCTAGCGCCACATTTCAAAAGAAGGTGCCTCTGGGTGAAGCCATGTAGATGCTATACATAACCTTGCTACTCCCATAGCAACAAAGATAAGATATCTATATTTAAACATCAATGTCCCTTGACGCAGATCCTCCCCAGTACCTAATAGCATGATTGAAGCAGAAATATTTATAACCACACCCGTAACCTGTGACAGAAACCTCTCAATATGCTGTATATATAGGATTAGTTTAGTGCAAGAACAAAAAACATGCAAGGTATCAGCATCGTCAACACCACATCGAAAGCGTTTACCATTGTACTGGCTCCCCCATTTCTTCATTTTTGCGGGGGTGTAATATAGATTAAATATTGTTTTATAATGTTGTGTTTTTAGGTTCGCCGCCATAAAATTGTTACCTGTTAAGTCAATCGAGTCCTCTAAAAACACATCCTGGAAACCAAGAACACTCCCCTACTTAAGATTATGTTTCTCAAGATCATCTGTTTTGGCAGCTTGTAATATATTATAAAGAAGTGCTTCCCTGTGTTCAAACATGGCCATAAGTTGGCAGGGTATGCTCAGACGTGAGTCCCTTGCTCACTTTGCCTCTGGATTCAAGCAAGCCTGGCTGAAGATGGCTGAAAGGCCAGAAACCGGTCCTAGGAAGCTTGTTTCCGGTCCAGGGAAGACATGGCTTGGCAGTTTGGGCTGGACTGTTCCCATGAGGCACAGGGTCAGACTGATTTGCATATGGCCGTGTCTGAACTGGTGTGGCAGAGTGGGCTAAAGAACGGTGATGGATTAAACCCAGATCAGTTGACTGGGGGTGAGTGTTTGCAATGTTCAACACTCTGTCCATCATTTCCTTTGGTTTTGCTTTGTTTGCCATAAGTTGGCAGGGTATGCTCAGACGTGAGTCCCTTGCTCACTTTGCCTCTGGATTCAAGCAAGCCTGGCTGAAGACGGCTGATAGCCAGAAACCGGTCCTAGGATGCTTGATTCCGGTCCAGGGAAGACATGGCTTGGCAGTTCGGCTGGACTGTTCCCATGAGGCACAGGGTCAAGACTGATTTGCATATGGCCATGTCTGAACTGGGGTGGTGTGATGAGCAAAATAACGATGGATTAAACCCAGATCTGTGACTGGGGGTGAATGTTTTGCCATTGTGCAACATTCCGTCCATCATCTTGTTTGTTTTGCTGTTCACCCTATGTGGGAAGGGTATGCCCAGACGTGGGTCCCGTGCTCACTACGACACTGGAGTCAAGCTATCCTGGCTGATGACGGCTGATAGCCAGAAACCGGTCCTAGGATGCTTGATTCCGGTCCAGGGAAGACATGGCTTGGCAGTTCGGGCTGGACTGTTCCCATGAGGCACAGGGTCAAGACTGATTTGCATATGGCCATGTCTGAACTGGGGTGGTGTGATGAGCAAAATAACGATGGATTAAACCCAGATCTGTGACTGGGGGTGAATGTTTTGCCATTGTGCAACATTCCGTCCATCATCTTGTGTGTTTTGCTGTTCACCCTATGTGGGAAGGGTATGCCCAGACGTGGGTCCCGTGCTCACTACGCCACTGGAGTCAAGCTATCCTGGCTGATGACGGCTGATAGCCAGAAACCGGTCCTAGGATGCTTGATTCCGGTCCAGGGAAGACATGGCTTGGCAGTTCGGGCTGGACTGTTCCCATGAGGCACAGGGTCAAGACTGATTTGCATATGGCCATGTCTAAACTGGGGTGGTGCGATGAGCAAAATAACGATGGATTAAACCCAGATCTGTGACTGCGGGTGAATGTTTTGCCATTGTGCAACATTCCGTCCATCATCTTGTGTGTTTTGCTGTTCACCCTATGTGGGAAGGGTATGCCCAGACGTGGGTCCCGTGCTCACTACGCCACTGGAGTCAAGCTATCCTGGCTGATGACTGGTGATAGCCAGAAACCGGTCCTAGGATGCTTGATTCCGGTCCAGGGAAGACATGGCTTGGCAGTTCGGGCTGGACTGTTCCCATGAGGCACAGGGTCAAGACTGATTTGCATATGGCCATGTCTGAACTGGGGTGGTGTGATGAGCAAAATAACGATGGATTAAACCCAGATCTGTGACTGGGGGTGAATGTTTTGCCATTGTGCAACATTCCGTCCATCATCTTGTGTGTTTTTCTAATGGCTTCAACAATCTTATATGGTTTTAAAATAGTGACATGTTTGTTTAGAAAATCACGTATCTGAAGGTATTTTAAAAAATGGCATTTAGAGAGCTTATATTTAAGCGATAGGTCAGAAAAAGAAATAAGCTGCCCTCCTGCATCCATGAAAAGTCCCAGTTGTGTGATTCCAGAGAGTCTCAATTTCCCTGCCACGCTATCTTGAAATATTGATGGGAGAATCCCGACAGCAGACAGGCGTGTATAGAATGAGAGTCTGTTAATCTGCAAATTTTTTCGGACTATTTTCCAAACTTTATACACAGCCCCCACGATCTTCAAATGAGTTCTCTAGTAGTAGATACCATCAATTTTTAAAAAGAGACCGTTTTTTGCCTGAGACCGTAGCACCATCTGATAAATTGATGGAGCTTCGGAAGGATTATCCACTACCTCCCCCTTTCAGGAACCGACCACCCCCTTCTATCTCGGGGTAACGCCATAAATCGTGCTGCCATACGTGGTTTCCCTGGGGCCCACAAGAATCTAGAGCAAAGAGATTGCAGTTGTTGTAGTTGCGAGTGGGAGAATTCCAAAGGTACTGATCTAAACAAGTATAACACTTTCGGCAAAACATTCATTTTAAGCACATTGGCCCTCCCCACCAATGATAGATTATATTATATTATTATTTAGGAACTTATAGAGCGCGAACTGTCGCCAGTTACAGGCATCCTGGCGCTGACAGAGTCTGAGCAGGAGAGAGGAACAGAGAGGACGAAAGGCTAGCCAGGGAACAGCCACGTTTTTACCTTTTTTCTAAAAGGTAAAAGTTCATCAGTGTGTCTGATCTCATTGGGAAGGGTGTTCCAGAGTCTAGCGGCGGTGACCTCAAAAGATCTACCTCCGGATCTGACCTTCTTGAAACTGGGAATGACCACCAGTTTGGCATCCGAAGATCGGAGTAATCTAGTAGGGACGTACCACGTAAACTTAGATTGAAGAGGGACTGGGTCAGAGCCATGGAGGGCCCTAAAAACAATACAGAGGGCCTTAAATTGCACTCTCTGTCTAAGAGGGAGCCAGTGCAATTGTGCCAAGGCGGATGGTCCATGGGATCTCCTCGGAAGCCCCAGGGCTAGTTTTGCAGCCGCAGATTGGACTCTTTGGAGCCTGTCTAATAGGTACTCCGGGGCCCCTAACAGGAGGGCATTGCAATAGTCCAACCTGCTCAAGATGGTGCATCTAACTATTTGGGCGCGCGCCTGGGTGGGCAAGAGGGGCAGAACTTTCCTTAGGGAGCGCAGGATGGCAAAGCAGCAGGCAGAGGTTTTCTGGACATGGGTCTCCATGCTAAGCTTGTGATCAAGCATGACCCCCAAGTTACGGACCGAGTCTACAGGCTGTACATTAGAGGCTGTTTCCAGGGGCCAGAAGTTGCTAGGAAACGAACAGGGAATCCTCGAGCCACTATTAAAAAGCACTTCAGTTTTCCCTGCATTAAACTGAAGAGAATTGTTCTTCAGCCATCTTGATGTCTCCCGCAGGCAGTTGTGGAAGGTCTCTATGGAGATAGAGTCTTCTCCTTCCAGGGAGAGGATCATCTGCGTGTCATCTGCGTAGTTGATGGTTTTAATGCCGAAGCTTTTGATCAAAAGAATTAGTGGCCTAAGGTAGACATTAAAAAGTATTGGGCTGATAGCAGAGCCCTGTGGGACACCGTGCGCTACCGGAGAGAAAGCAGATTGAAAAGGAGGTAGAGATACTGCTTGTTGCCTGTCCTGCAAAAAAGAGTGGAACCAATGCAGTGCCGTATCCCTCACTCCTGCCTCCCATAAGCGTCTCAGTAAGATCTCATGATTCACCGTGTCAAAGGCGGCAGACATATCGAGCAGTATCAGAAAAGATGCCTGGCTTCTGTCTTCTCGCCTTTGTAGTTCGTTCATGGCGATAACAAGGGCTGTTTCGGTTCCGTGCGCAGGCCGGAATCCAAATTGGTCTCTGTCCAGTAATAGATGATGCTCCAGGTGGTAGGAAAGGGTGTTACTGACCACCCGTTCCACTATCATAGCAGGGAACGGCAATAGTGAAATGGGCCTGTAGTTTTTCGAACAGTCAGGGTCAAGGGAGGGCTTTTTCAGCAACGGGGAGACTAAAGCTTGTTTCCAGAGGGCAGGGACACTGCCAGTCAGCAGAGATTGCTGACAGATTAAATGGAGCGGGGGGAAAAGTTCTGCTTCGCATTCTTTCCAGATTTTAGGGGGTACTGGGTCCAATGGGGACCCAGACACAATCCCTCTAGCTATCTTAGTGAAGAGTTCAAAAGTTAGCGGAGGAAACCTGCATAGGAGTTCTTCTGGAGACCGATGCTTGATTAGTGCTTGATTCTCCAGAGTACCGGTGTTCATGGAGAGGGGATTACCAGCAATAGGAGAAATATCCAGCTCATTAAGGATAAGTTCAATTTTCTCCTTGAAAAAGAAGGCCAAATTGTCACAGAGGTCCTGGGAAGGGACGATCAGGTTTTTACAAGACTCCGGGTTAGTGACGCTATTTAAGATGCTGAAAATACTCCTGGAATGTTTAGTAGTATTACAGATCAAGGAGGAGTAGTAGTCGGCTTTCGATTTTTTAATGAGAGTTTTGTACGCGTGGACCTTGGTTTTCCACGTGTCTTTACAAGTTATATTATAGTCACGTCTCCACCTTCTCTCAGCTTGTTTACATTCAAGTTTTAGTTGTTTTAGGTCAGAATTAAACCAGGGAGCTGAGTCTTTGCCCCTGCAAGTCCGGATTTTGAGGGGGGCGTAGGTGTCGACCACTCTAGAAATATTAGAGGCAAGGGAGTTGTAGTTGTCGACTGTGCTTTTGTTTGCGTCAAAGATTTGTTGCAAATGGAACATTTCGCCCAAAGAATATGCACGTGAGAGAGCCCTCCAATCTCTGCATTTAATTACCTTAATCGGTGCCGGTGCTTTGTAAGGGCCAGTCGTCTTATGAAGACAGAATTTAACCAATGAGTGGTCAGTCCAATCCATTGGAAGAATTTCTCCCATTACCACTAAGTCAGGTGCCGCAAAGATCATATCAAGCAGATGACCGGCTTTATGGGTAGCCTTGAAGGTCAGCTGAGAGAGGCCAAAGCTGTCGCAGGTAGAAAGTAGATTCTTAAGAGCTGCGTCAAGGATACCGTTCTGCCATAGATTGAAATCGCCGAGTATAAACAGTTTCTGATGAGATGCAGGCATTGCCACCTCTCAAGAGCTTGTTTAATGCTTCCAATCAGGTTGCCCCAATTGGTATCAACCAACTCTCTTAAACACACCCGAATCTTAATACCCAGATAAATAACCTCCTTAACAACTCTAGGATCGTAGCTGATATTTTGGTTAGTACAAAGAACCTGGGTTTTAGATGTGTTGAGCTTATAGCCGGTCATACGGCCAAATTTGTACGCAAGATATTCAATTTCAGGTAGCGCCCACACTGGGTCAGATGTTATGATGGCAATATCGTCCGCATATGCACAGACTCGAAACTGATCTTGCCCCACCATAAAGGGTCTTTTCCGAGCGCTCCGCTCAAGCATGTCTAAGAAAGGATTGATGTAAAGCGCAAACAAGAGTGGAGAGCAGGGACAGCCCTGACGTATACCTCTCGTGATCTGAACTACCTTAGATATTATGCCCATAGAACAAATCCGAGCCACGGGGGAATGATATAGGATCTGTACAGCCTGGATATAGCCCTGAGGAAAACCCATTGCAGATAAAACTTTACACAAAAAGTTCCACGAGACCTGGTCGAACGCCTTCTCGGCGTCGAGCAGCACTATTCCAACGTCTCTGGCTTCCACTTGGGCAATGTCCAGTATGGTGATAACTCTTGCTATGTGATTCACCGTCCCTCTGCCAGGAATAAACCCATGCTGTCTAAGGGAAACTAAAGGGGATATAACCTAGGCCAGTCTATTTGCCAACATTTTCACGTAAATCTTCCTGTCACAGTTTGTAAGCAAAATTGGGCGATACAACCCCGGGATATCAGAAGGCTTATCCTTCTTTTTAAATACAATAATGGTAGCGTCATTCCATGATTTAGGTGCCACACCAACTTGAGCAGCCTGACAAACTGCCCAAAAATAGATTTTAAGGTCTTGAAAAAAGATCTGATAAAGTTCTGATGGAAGCTTATCTGGCCCTGCAGCTTTACCACGAGTCATAGAATTGATAGCCTGCTCTAGTTCATCCATTGTAATAGGACTGTCTAATGCTCCAACCTCCTCCTGAGCTAACCGCTGATATTGGACATCCAAAAGTCCAAAGCCCGCGTCATCAATTTCTTCATCTTGTTCCGTGTAGAGTTTTTGATAGAAGCTATGAAAAATGTCTAAGATCTCCTGGGGATCATGTGTAAGTCTACCCAAAGCATCCTTCATACCTTCTACTCTTTGTGCTGCTTCTTTGGAGCGTAGCCTTTGAGCTAAACAGCGCCCTGTGGCCTCCCCATACTCATAGCGCTCTTTCTTAAAAAGCGGGTATTTTACAGCAATCTCCTCGCTCCAAATCAAATTAATGTTGGCTTTACATCTGGCCACTTCAGTTTGCACCTCAGTGAGGTTATTTCCGGACTGAATCCCGCGTACTAACTTTCCCTCTGCTAATTTCAATCTATCATATAGCTCCTGAATCCTACATTTGGCCTGCTTCTGTATATACAACCCAAAACTCAACACCTCCCCTCTAAGACAGGCTTTAAAAGCATCCCAAACATTCCCACCATTTGTAGAGTCGCGGTTATTTAGAAAGACATCTCTAATCCAAAAGAAGTTTCCTATCAAACGCGAATACCCTCGGTACCACGTTGGCCTCCCAAGGTTGGGATATCCGCAACAATTGGAGAATGGTCAGAAGTGATTCGGGGAAAAACTTGGATTTGAGCTTTTGTTAATAATAAAGGAGAAATAAAGAAAAATCAAGAAGAACTAATTTATCATGCGGTTGAGAATAAAACGTATAACCAGGATCAAGTGTTTTAAGCCTACTCCACACATCGACTAACCCATGATCCAAAATTAGATGAGACAACGCCTTAAACACCTTGGGCTTCCGGACCTTATACTGCTGAATGCCTGCTACTAGTTCGCCGTGTGCCAAATTAATATTAAAGTCCCCACATAATAGAAGAGGGGTGGGCCATGATGCAAGTTCAGTATTTAGGTGTTCAAGGACGGGGGCTTTGTCCAGATTAGACCCATATATTGTACACAACATAAATTTAGAGCCCCCCCATTATGCATTCAGCAACTGCCCATCGCCCATGACTATCTACAGCTATACGTCCTGAGGTTTGCACTGCAGGTTTAGCCAATATGGCCACCCCCGATTCATAGATGTCTGTTGTGAGGTAGCTAGAAGTGTATACCCCAAGTCTAATAACACTTTGCGTTTCCCCCAGGGTATATGCGATTCCTGTATGCATACAAGATCTGGTTGTATCACCCTGAGCTCTGCGGCAACTCTTTGCCTTTTATTAAAGTTATTGAGCCCACAAACATTAAACGAACATATTCGAAACCCTACTTTAACCATATGATAGGTATGGATACCATCCCTTAATTAATTCTTTTACATCAATTTTAATGTACCTCATTTTCACCAAGTCAAAGATACTGTGGATTAATTTTCTTTTTTCCCCCATCCCCCCAAGTACTAGCCCACCCCCCCAGGCCTCTAGCCCTCCCAATCCCCCTGCCTCCCCCTCCGCGACCCTCCCCACAAGAAGGCAGTAGGACTCATAGTCCCGGTGATGACAAGCTCCCGCTACCCGGGTGCCCCCGTCCTACACTCAAAGATACACCCTATGTGTTAATAAATCCAACCAAGTATCAACCTATCGACAAAAAACAAACCCAGTTAACTAACGCCACATACCTTGCTGGAGCAATCGGGTCGAACAAAAAATTCCACACCCTTCCCTGACCTCTTTCTATCAGGGTGAGCAAGTTCATACACTGCCTCACGAGCGAGAAAATTATTAAGAGAGATTAGAATTGCTCGAGGCTTAGCAGTTCGATTTGCACAAATAGAAAAAGGAAATTGGTGTGCCCTCTGCACCTCTCTCTGCCAATCCCAGTGTTTGAGTTCCGGAAAAGCCTCAGAAAATAATTCAATGACAAACTTGCGAGGATCTTGGCCCTCTTCCCCCTCTGGAATCTGCAAAATTATAAGATTGCGACGAGCGCGGTTTTCTAAATCAACCAGTTTCCACTGAATATCGTCTTTTGTAGAGCACAAGGTCTCTGTTATTGTCTTCTGTGCAACCAGTTCATCCTCTAGGGTGGAAATCCTTGTCTCAGCTTCATTGAGCCTCGTTGTAAATTCTGTACACGTCATGGCTGTTCAGTTCCGGCTGAACTGTTCCCATGAAGCACAGGGTCAGACTGATTTGCATATGACCATGTCTGAACTGGGGTGGCGGAGTGAGCTAAAGAATGATGATGGATTAAACCCAGATCAGTTGACTGGGGGTGAGTGTTTGCAATGTTCAACACTCTGTCCATCATCCCCTTTCGTTTTGCTTTGTTCGCCCTAAGTTGGCAGGGTATGCCCAGACGTGGGTCCCTTGCTCACTTTGCCACTGGATTCAAGCTAGCCTGGCTGATGATGGCTGATTAGCCAGAAACCAGTCCCATGATGCTTTTTTCTGGTCCAGGGAAGACATGGCTGTTCAGTTTGAGCTGGACTGTTCCCATGAAGCACAGGGTCAGACTGATTTGCATATGACCATGTCTGAACTGGGGTGGTGGAGTGAGCTAAAGAATGATGATGTATTAAACCCAGATCAGTTGAGTGGGGGGTGAGTGCTTGCTGTGTTCAACACTCTGTCCATCATCCCCTTTGGTTTTACAGTAGCAAGACTAGCCATCACCAAATGAACAGGCATGGAATAACTGAAAAGATCTGCAACACATTGCTGGACAATTCATTGGACTTTAGTATAGTCCATTCTCTGCTCATCCCAAATATCACTACAACCTGAACGCTTCTTTACATCTCACAAAGGCACTCAGATATGAAATGATAATAAAAATGTCCATCCCAATAGATCTCTCCACATTTCTCTCCCTCCAAACATTCCAGCTCAGGACCAAAAAGCTAAACAAAATCTCCAATTGAACAACATAGTGCAGAAACCGGCTAAGCAGTGTATGACTGTGAAGTCCCACACTGGCGACACACTGGCTTCTGAGGAAGATGTGTACGTTTTTTAACCCCTTCAGTGCCACGCCTTTTCCCCCTCCTGTGCCGGACGTTTCCTTAGTGGGCGGGTTTCATGACGAGATAGTCTCGTCATGGGCACAGCGCGACCGTGCTCCATGACGAGACTATCTCGTCATGGGCACAGAAGAGGTTAAATGGCTACCCATTGAAGCCAGGAAGCCACTGATCCAAGGCCTAATTGTGAGCTGCATGGATTATGGGAACGGCTTTTTGGCCTCCCTAAATGAAGACCTCTTCTCCAAATTGCAAGTTTTGCAAAACACGGCAGCTAGATTAATCTTAAACATTCCACCTAGATCTCCCTCTGCCCCAAGTCTGCGGTCCCTCCATTGGCTTCCAGTTAGGAAAAGAGGTCACTTTAAAATCTTGTGCCTCACTCATAAAAGGATATATGGTACTGGTCCCGGCTATTTAGTGAAAAAACTTAAAAAGTATCAGCCTAACAGAACATTAAGATCTAGTTCAAAATCTCTGCTCACGCCTCTTCGCGTCCGTACGTCACGTAGTGGAGGTCGATCGTTTTCCTTTCTTGCCCCCCGTCTTTGGAACAAGTTACCATCCCATCTTCTTTCTATGGCGGACCACCAGCGTTTCCGTAAAGAACTGAAAACATGGCTGTTTGACCAATAATAATGTAAATCTGGATCTGCCCCCAGGCTGCTGGAGCCTCTGCAAGCGCCATGAGACCTAGCGGCGATTTGTGCGCTATATAAGACTCTCTGACTTGACTTGACTTGAAGTCCCCGCAGAGTGAATTATGGAAATAAATAAAAGTATTCAATGATGCAGGGGTGGGGCCGGGCTCTTAGTTTATGTTGGTTACTTTTCTTCCTCCTGCTATTCTGCATCATCTAGAGTTTGTATCCCAGCATGCTTTGCATGAACATTGATCCCTTCCTGCGCACCTAACTACTTTGTAGATGGTATACTGTGACATTACATTGTAATGTTTCTTGAATACTGACTAAAGATGGTTTAGAAAAAGCAATGAAGCATGAGGAAAGGTAGGGATAAGGGAAGAACAGATGAGCAGAGGGCAGGGCGGAGGGGTGGTGCTGAGTTTCGGGGAGAGAGTGTGAGAGATCCTTTAAAGCACTCAAAGGCAAATGAAAACATAATTTCCTGATGCCAGCTGTGGAAGGGTAGGGTCTATTCACTCAAAACAAGATTAACGTAGACATTCTTCAGTAGTGGGACAAACACAAGCATAGGAGGAAAGACAATGAATGAGGAGCATCTAACTGAGAGATGAGAACTCTACCAAATCGGGAACAGGTGGCTGACCCAAGGCCAGTGACTGCATGTGCCATATTGTAGACTCTGCAAAGAATCAGATCCCTTTTGTGGGCAGAAGAGGCAATGGAGTGAGTTTGTTTGGAATCGTGGATACAGATCAGTCCACTCAAACCATGGATATCAGCTAAGGTGTGATGATCAGGTGGTTGTCTCGATGAACCATAGATACAATCTATACATGGAGAGGCTTAATGGTTGCCAAAGGAATCATAATAAAGAACTGTAAACCGTAGACTGCCTAATGCAGGAGCCTTCAAAAACTAGTATAGGAAAATGGCTATTTTTGCAGGTTTCTGGTATATTTTTGGGAAATGTATTTGTAAACTTTATGTGTATATGTAAAGCGCACGATCACTGGCGAGAATAACTTTGTCCAATTGAACTTTGTATAAAGAGTTTGATATCCTTCATTGTATCCACTTTCACTCCATTCTGCTCTTGCTACTTTTTTTCCTTCCTTCATATGCGTAGTTTTTCAAAACTTTATTGTAAAAAAAAAAAAACTGTCCACAAGTTTTATTGTGGCTGATATACAGGAGTCTTTGTATGGTTAAAATTGAAGTTTCTTATGTGCACGTTTTGCTGATTTCAAATATTCTGGTTCTGTGTTAAAAATGAGTAGTTAAAATATGTAAAAAATAAAATAAAAAAAAGAACATTGAATAATGTTCACTTTTAATCCTGCTGCATCATACATTATGGTGTTTAGATAGTGCTCACCTTTTACCTAATGGTCTTGCATGATGCTTTGTATCTGAGATAGATTCACTAAATAATTCTGTCTGCATTATCAAATGTGACCCCTGGTGAATGTGTCCTTTCAGATGGGAAGGCGGATGAGTCTAAATTACAAATCGCCCACTTTGGAGCTAATGGAGAGATGACTCTAGAAGACCCAAGTGAAGTGCAGGCATTCCATGTTGTCCTGAGAAACCCTACATTTTCTCCAATCGCTGTGGTTTTGAGATTGATCCCATCCTTGCGGAGACAGTTTCCGTTCTATGGACAAACGATACTGTACCGGGTGATCCGTGCAGCCGATATAACTCTTAATCTGTATTTGATCCCCGATGAAGCACACATAAAAAAGGTAGGGTTAAGCACAGATCTTTGATTTGTTTATAAATGATTCAACTACAACTAATGCCTTACTCTTATATTTGTTTGTTTGTAGAAGACACACCACATAATGTAATTGGTTCTTAAGGCTAAAGGAGAAAGCATTGTGGTCACAGAGCTGCGCGCCATAGAATGTTGTTTATAGTGAGAAAGCCTTTTATTCGACTATTGTTGAATTTCTATAGTGCCTTATGACCCTGAGAAGACCAAGACTCTCACTTTGGTGGATGGTTAGCAGGCTATTTTGTAAGATGTTCTGGGTTGGAAGTGTGGGTTTATAGTGTTTTTTTAGTGGATAGTGTTAAAGTGTCCTGCTTCATTGCGGGGGGCTCTAATGTCAGACGTAGATGAGCTTAAGTGTGGAGTGAGAGACACTGTCACTTAAACCTGCACTTACTATCATTGTGTATGGTTGCAAGACGGTAGGCTTGTAGTGTGACCCATGTGGGGAGGAGTTTTGGTGTCTTGTGTAATCAGCTGATTGTGACAATCAAGTAGCTTCACTTAAACACAGAGTGGAGTGGAGAAGACTGAGCGATGCAGTCACATATTGTAGTGGACTGGCAGCTGACACCCAATCCAAACAATCAGATATGTCAATAAGGACACTCAATGAGGAGCAATACACCAATAGTGTGCACAAAATAGCTTTAATAAGATATTAAAGTAAATAAATGTGTTAGCACAAAAACAAGGGGCCCGATTCACAGAATTAACTTAAGACAAAATCCTAAACGTACTACTTTTGGTATTCACAGAATGCACTTACTACTTTTGGTATTCACAGAATGGATTTACGACTACTAACTTTACGTCCGCACTCGGGCCGGAAATTCTGGCCCGGAGGCTGAGCTTCCGGCCCGGGGGCGGAGTTTCCGGCCTGAGGGCGGAGCTTCCGGCCCGGAGGTGGGGATTCTGGCCAGTGGCGGAGTTTTAGCCATGGCCGAAATCTCCACCTCCGGGCCGGAAGCTCCGCCTCTGGGCCAGGAGCTCCACCCCCAGGCCGGAAGCTCCGCCTCCGGGGCTGAAGCTCCGCCTCCGGGCCGGAATTTCCGGCCCGAGTGCGGATGTAAAGTTAGTAGTCGTAAATCCATTCTGTGAATACCAAAAGTAGTAAGTGCATTCTGTGAATACCAAAAGTAGTAAGTGCATTCTGTGAATACCAAAAGTAGTAAGTTTAGGATTTTGTCTTAAGTTAATTCTGTGAATCGGGCCCAAGGGTATTATGCACATCAGGATATAATGAATAAAAGTAACAATCAAAAGTTCCAATTCACTAAATATACTATGATTGTACATGCAAGTATGAAGTACACCGAAATAGCATTTAAAGAGCTTGGCTGCTTAGGATCTAATATCAAACTTTATAGCAATTGAATTAGCATTCCATTGTTCTTGGTTTGCAAAACAATATTAATTGGCTGGCTATGAAATGCACAATAGCTACCACATTACATTGGAATATTCAAAACAATACCGTAAGTATATGAGTCAGAAAAGAGCATAATACATTTGATCACAGACACAACACTGATGCCTTAATCAATAGAATAAAACAGTGAAATAAAGGCCCATCATCCCTAGGTAGAACTTAACTTGTCCACAGTGCTGGGAAGCCCTCTCCTTTCTCCCGAGTCCCTCTCTCGAGAGAGAGTCACCGCCAAGGAACTGCAAGGCCAGGGAGGCAGCTACGGGCGATGGCAGTTTGCACAACCCCATCTGCGAGCTTCAATCTCCCACACGTGCCTATGTGTTTAAATATCCTGAAGCTTGGCTTGTTTCCGATTCTGTTCTTTTCTCGCAATTTCTAGCTGTGTTATCAGTGCGTATTCTCTGGCTTTCCTGATGCTCACTAAATATCTCTTTGGGCATCTTGTGGCCTTTTCTTGAACTCTCTTTCTCAGGGTTAGAACAACCTTCGCTTGTACCTCTCCCACACTTCCTGCTTCTCACAGCTTAAAGCAGTGTATTGTAAATAACATGCCAGCCGTAGATAACTTTGTCTATGGAATGCTGAAAACAAGCTTAGAAGCGACAGCGTGAACCTTATTCTCTGTTCAGGTTTTCTGCATGTATTACCACTCATCTACACTGTTCAAACTAATTAACCCTTCGCGTCACAATGTCTTCCGCAAACTATCCCTATGCTACACACATATGATGATAGCTTCCATATATGTAAACTAAAATGCGTGTCCTATGCACACGCTGGTATCAAGAAGATAAGTGTCTTTACTTATATCATATGTCCTTATCAAATTCATGTAATACACACAATACAATATGATCAGCTTTTGTTGAGTGCTCTTCCAACACGTGTTTCGTCGTGGGGAGTAACCCATACGACTGCTTCAGGGCTACAAGAAAGAAAGATGTGTAAAGGATCAGCCGATCCCATATCACTATAGTGGTATGGGATCGGCTGATCCTTTACACAACGCTCTTTCTTGTAGCCCTGAAGCAGTCTTATGGGTTACTCCCCACGACGAAACACGTGTTGGCTGGGCATTTTTTGTGTGAAATTAAGAAACAACAGAACACCCAACGACTTGTTATTGAGAAAAGCACTGAACAAGAGCTGATCATATTGTATTGTGTGTATTATATGAATTTGATAAGGACATATGAAATAAGTAAAAACACTTATCTTCTTGATACCAGCATGTGCAAAGGACAAGCATTTTAGTTTAAAGTTGGATCTGGCAAATGGTCCAGTAGGAGGGTTCAGGGTGTGTATTACCCTCACCTTTTGCCCAGCACAGTTTGTGAACAACGAATTACGCATACTTGGGAGGTGCCATTTCCACACTTAAACAGAAAACCACCCCACCTGTGACCTTCCATATATGTGTTGGCAATCGACAGCTTGTGGGGTGCTTACAGTCTGGCACTGTTTGCAATATGGAATCACCTGCTGGGGAGAAGCTAGTTCTGCATTGTCTTCCTAAAGTTCAGGTAATATTCTGTAATCTTAGATGATTCTTACCTTTGAAATGAAAGAGTCCATGAGATCTGGTGTCTAAACTAAGGAGGAGGAGGAAGAGGAGCATAGGGTTCTCCTCTACCAGGATAGCTTAAGTTTCACTTGGTTGCAGAAAGATGGGTAGTGAAGAGTTAAAAAAGGCTGGAGTAATGTGGTCAAATAGGCAGAAGTTTAGTAGTTGCCTACCTGCTCGGTTTTGTATTTTTTTAGTGTTTGCAGTCTGTAAATTGGGTCTCTTCCACAGAATCATCATCAATAGTCATAAGCACTGAATAGAAACACCCATGTGCGGGGATTCCGGAGCACTTTTAAAAAGTAAACATATATTTATAATAGACTTACATGTACGTAGTACGTTACATGCACGTTTACAGCCTGAAAAAGGCTTAAAATTACCAATTTCATTGAATTTTCATTTTAAAAACTGTCAATTGCATAGAAATGTGTCACTATAAAAAGGTGATCATCACAAATCTTTTTTAAAAGGAAAAATAATAGAAATTCGAGATATTGTTAGCTAATGCTCTGCAATGCTCGGCATGGTAGAGAAAACTGTCACTGTGCCTCTAAGAACTCACAGTACCCCCTGTGCCCCTCATGCCTCACAGGTGACATTTAAGTCCTGGGCACTAAGCTCTGCTGTTTTGGAAATCGCTCCAAACCTTGTTTTCACTCGAAGTCTCTTTTCATTCAGGGTACTTTGATACTCTTTTCTGAACAAAAACAAATTTTTTTCTGTTAAAAATAGCTTAACTTTTTGAGAAGTGTCCTTCCTGTCTAAAAGGAAGGTACAGTCATACCCCCACATGTTCTGCAGTATTTGTCTTCCTGAAGATCACATCCCTTATTCCTGTACCCATTGTCAATCCGTCTCCAGAAGAACTTTGAAGAATAGACAAAAAAGCAGGCTACATGGGTTGCACCAAAGGATGGAATAACATGCTGTCAGATCTTCTAGAAGCCATGGAGAAGGTCAGTCTTCTACTAGAGCTTCTCCTTCTCGCTCCAAGTACTCCCCTAGAGGTAGATCTAAGGACAAGTCATCACTCCCGTTCGACGTTGAGAAGCATGACGTCGAGGAGTATAGCATCAAAGACTGAACACATACCTCTTTGCTTGCCGTCATCTGATACCGCGTTGAGACACTCAAGCGGTGAAAGTCGCTATCGAGAACACTGTCGATGTCGAACACCCCTCCTTCGACGCCAAGACAACAGTCATTTACATCAAAGCCATCTTTGTCTATCGCAAAGCTACCTTAGTCGACGTCGAGACTGCTCTGTTGGTGACAATACCACCTCAGTCGACTTCGAGGCGACCCCCGTCAATATCACGATCACCTAAATCGAAATCATCTCTGTCGACGCTGAAGTCACTTTTTTCGATGACAAGGCTACCAACTTCAACAGCACCACATCCTTCAAAATTGACATTTAAGACAAAATGTTTGTCACCATCTATAAAATTATCTTCTGGACGGTCACAGGAGCTTCGTCCAGAGAGACCTGCCACTCCAGGCTCTGATTACTCCCAAACATACTCACCATCACGTCATACACAGGAAATACAGCTTTCTGGTACATCTTCACCAAGGGGAGCCATTCCAACTAACTTCTCTCCAGGTTCAGTATCATTGCCTAGGCTATCACCTAGAATCTCCCTGACATCTCCTCCTTTCCTAACAAGAGCACAGTACATTCCACAGTTGACTCATGGTCATTGTTCTAATCTAGAGCCAGACATAGATCTCAAAAAATCTGTGGAGAAAGACGCCAGTCATCTCAGTCTGGATCAAGAAGATCTAGTACAAGCCATCATACGAGGGAAAAATCTCGGCACAGAATCCATTCTCCCTTATGGACAATGACCTCAAGATCTTCAATCACAGATTATTCTCCAACTCTAACACACCTCCACCAAGGGTATCTCCAACTGATGACTTGCCAACTTTTAATGAGGTGCTAGTAAGAAGTGCAGCTAAGTTGAACATGACTATGCCAATCCTAATACATCTACATCAGTCATCTTTGAGACTTTACAACAAAGAACGTCATCAAGACCTCTCCTCCCTCTGGTCCCTGCCTCCTAGAGCCCGCAATGGAGTTATTCTTGACACCTGTGTGAGAAGTTGGCCTGATATATGATGTCACTAATTCTAGTGTACACCTTGTATCAGTCCAAACAACCCTTATGGAGATTGGTTGTAAAGTCAACCTTATAGACCAGCTATCCTAGTGGTAGCATGGACAAGAGCAGTCTTAGGCTAAACTCTGAATGGCATGTGAAGCCAGCTGTTATACCATATATAATCCCTTGAATACCAAATGAAAGGACACCACAACAGATATATATAAAATAAAGTGTATTTATTCTAGTCAAAATTCCCTCAGCACTCTTTATGAGATTAGAGGTAAGTACAACACCATCTTAATCAAGCATACATAAGTTACACAGGTAAGTAATACAGTTAGGCCCTAGGGGCCACGCAAACCATATACTAAGTAAGTTGTATAAGGACCACTGTCACGAACACAGGATAGGCCTAGGCCTAGGGAATTGCTGGGGCTACACTACACTACCAAGGGTTAGGAAGTAGGAGGCCCACAGGATTCAGGTGCAGAGTGGAAACACTCACGCGTAATGCGTAAAAGTCGATAGAAATGTAGTTTTTAGAAGTAAAGAGTTTTAGGACACTTCGGAAGCAACTAGGAGTTAGAGACTTGAGAACTAGACCCTAGGATAGTCAATACCCATGTGAGCACCGAAGTACTCAGTTTACCTAGCCCACGGGCTGCGCGTGCATAGGTGTGAACTTGTGTCGGGTTTCGTCGTCGACTCCTATGGATGCCTGAAGAAAGATGCTGACAGGCAGTCAGTGAAGAGTGTCCGGTGGATCCCAAGATTGGAATCAGGAAGAAGGAGACCTGCAAGCAGAAGGGACAGAGTCTAGGTCAGCAGCCAGGAGCCAGGAAGGAACCAGGAAGGAACCAGGCGATGTCGTGAAGATGCAGGTGAAGAGGTGATGCTTGTCACAGCAGCCACGGGTACCAGGAGGCGTCGATGTCGACCAGGACCAGGAGGCGAGCTGTCCCACGAAGGCTCTTGCAATCGGCGGCGTCGATGTCGGGTCAGGACTCAACAAGCCTTGGCAAGCGTAACCCACGCCGGATGCGGGACTTGCTTTTGATGCAGACCAGGAAGGTCTGGGGTGCTTCTCCTTGTCAGGGAAGCAGGGGCCAGTCTGGAGGAGCCAAACCAGCGATGCAAAGTTTCAGGATCGTCATCACAGAGGTCACTAGCCAACGGGCCAGCAACAGGACAGACGCGTTGAGCAGGGAAATGCAGAAGGGCCCCACGCAGAACTCGTGGAGGGCTGGTCTTCGGTGCAGATGGTGCTCGGGAGTGGGGCTTCTCAATCCCCAGAGCACAACTTCGAGGGTGCCTCAGAAGCTGCGCTGGAAGCTACTCGCCAATTTTCCCAGGTAGCCGGTCCCACATCTCTCGTCGCCTCCACGGATCTCAGCTGGGCTGTGGATGTGGATCAGGGTCGGAGATGTCTGGAAGTCTCGGTGCTGGTCAGGCTCTGCGGTCGGTTCCTCGTAGAACGTAGGCAAAGCAAACAGCAGGTCGCTTGATGGTGCCTGTTTGCACAGGGTGGCCACTCCTTGGCCACAAAGGAGATTCTTCAGTCTTCTTGTCGTCGAATGTCGAAGGTCCAGAGTTTCTGTTCAAGATGCAGGCTTCAGGATAATCTAAAGTCCTAAGGACCCAGCTCCCACTCTTATACTAATCTGGGGGGCTGGTTTACCTGCTAGGTCCCTCCTATGGGTGGGACCAGGGAGGGGGGTGGTTACACCCCCTTCCCTTTGTCCAGTTTCACGCCAGGACTGGGGCTGGAGTGCCCCAGCACCGGTTTGAACCGGACTATGCATGGGACACCTTGTGTGCCCCAGGCAGTGTCTCATTCCTTTCAGCCCTCCCTGCCCCAATACACTAAAGTCTGTCTGGGGAGGTGCTAGCACCTCCCCAAGCAGGAAACCTATTGTCCAGGCTTCCCTGGCTGGGAGGGCTCCCAGCTGCAGGAGGTCAGACTCGTGTCTGTGGCAGCAGCATCCATTTTGTGATGCTGAGGCTTTGATTAGAGTTAAACAGCAAAGTAGGATTTTAACATGTCTCTATCAATCAATCAATCAGTGACACTTGTAAAGCGCGCTACATACCCGTAGGGTCTCAAGGCGCTGGGGGGGGGGGGGAGCCGCTACTGCTCGAACAGCCAGGTCTTCAGCTTCTTCCTGAAGGAGAGGTGGTCTTGGGTCAGGCGCAGGTCGGTCGGGAGGGAGTTCCAGGTCTTGGCGGCCAGGTAGGAGAAGGACCTTCCTCCTGTAGTCGCTTTTCGGATGCGGGGGACGGCGGCGAGGGCGTGGTTGGCTGATCGGAGGTGGCGTTTGGTTTGGGAGCGTAGAAGTTGACTCGGCTGTTGAGGTAGCTCGAGCCTTGGTCGTGTAGGGCTTTGTGTGCGTGGGTGAGGAGGCGGAAGGAGATTCTTTTGTTGACGGGGAGCCAGTGAAGGTCTCTCAGATGTCCGGAGATGTGGCTGGTTCGTGGGATGTCGAGGATGAGTCTGGCTGAGGCGTTCTGGATCCGCTGGAGTCTCTTCTGGAGCTTGGCGGTGGTACCGGCATAGAGGGCGTTGCCGTAGTCCAGTCGGCTGGTGACGAGGGCCTGGGTGACGGTCTTCCTGGTCTCGGTGGGGATCCACCAGAAGATCTTCCGTAGCATGCGTAGGATGTTGAAGCATGCCGAGGAGACGTTGTTGACTTGCCTGGTCATGGAGAGGGAGGAGTCCAGGATGAAGCCCAGGTTGCGTGCATGGTCTGTCGGTTTGGGTGCGGTGCCCAGGGCGGGAGGCCACCAGGAGTCGTCCCAGGCGGAGGGAGAGGAGCCCAGGATGAGGACCTCCGTCTTGTCCGAGTTCAGTTTCAGGCGGCTGGTCGTCATCCACTCGGCTACCTCTTTCATCCCTTCGTGCAGGTTGGCTCTGGCGGCGGCGGGGTCGTTGGTCAGGGAGAGGATCAGCTGGGTGTCGTCGGCGTAGGAGATAATGCTGAGGTTGTGTTTGCGTACGATGGCCGCGAGGGGGCTCATGTAGACGTTGAAGAGGGTAGGGCTCAGAGATGATCCTTGGGGGACGCCGCAGATGACTCCGGAGGCCTCTGACTTGTACGGTGGTAGGCGGACTCTCTGTGTTCTTCCGTCGAGGAAGGAGATGATCCATTCCAGCGCCTTGTCCTGGATTCCGATGTTGCTGAGGCGCCGTACTAGGGTGCGGTGGCAGACCGTGTCGAATGCCGCGGAGAGGTCTAGGAGGATGAGGGCCGCTGTTTCTCCATTGTCCATCAGGGCTCGGATGTCATCGGTGGCGGCGATGAGGGCGGTCTCGGTGCTGTGGTTGGCTCGGAAGCCGGACTGTGAGGGGTCGAGGGATCCGTTCGTCTCGAGGAAAGCGGCCATCTGCTTGTTGACGGTCTTCTCGATGACTTTGGCTGGAAACGGGAGGAGCGAGATGGGGCGGTAATTCTTGAGGTCGGTGGGGTCCGCTGTTGGTTTCTTGAGTAGAGCGCTGAGTTCGGCGTGTTTCCAGCTCTCAGGGAAGATGGTGGTGTCGAAGGATGTGTTGATGATGTCTCGCAGGTGGGGTGCGATGACAGCGTCGGCCTTGTTGAAGACGTGGTGAGGGCAGGGGTCGGTCGGTGATCCGGAGTGGATGGAGTTCATCGTGCGGATGGTGTCTTCGGTGCTGATCGGGGTCCAGGCGTGGAGGGTGGTGGTGGGGGGTGGTTGCTCGGTCATGGTGTGCGTTGGTTGGTTGTTGAAGCTGTTGTGTATGTCCGCGATCTTGTTGTGGAAGTATGAAGCGAGGGAGTTGCAGAGGTCTTGCGATGGGGTGATGTCGTTGTTTCCTGCGCTGGGGTTGGAAAGCTCTTTCACGATGTTGAAGAGTTCCTTGCAGTTGTGTGCGTTGTTGTCTCTCCCTCTAGAAGGGAGGAATAATATCCTCATCACCAGAAATGGTATGGGGGTATTATTCCAAAGTGTTAGACACCTTGCACGACATGTTTTGATAACGCCAAACCATAGTTACCATAACCGTTTAAGATTATAAGGCACTTAAGAGTATATGGTAGGCGATATCATAGAACAGCTATAAGGACATGGTTCCGAAAGCTGCAGACAGGCTCAGCTCATGCTAGAGCACCATCTCACATGTTACCAAGCACTCTGCCTCCAGGATTGTTAAGGCCTGCCTTAGGAGTGGCTCACAGGTACACATTTGTCTATTTTAAGTGTAGATACAGGTATACTATATCTAAGCAAGGGGTGATTACACGACCTTGCCCCAGCTGAGTGATCAGCCAGTTGTGTCTGATTGGAAGGCCAGGCCAGGGGTGGCATAATACATGCTGCAGCCCCTGGGAGGCCTAGGGTACACCTATGCCCTGGGTACCTAGGGTACACTGTACAGGGGCTGATAAGGTGATCCCTCCCAATTGTGTATGTACCTAGGGTACATGGAGTCCATTTTAAAGAGAGAGCAGACAGCCTGAGACCCTGAATGGCAGGATCTCAGGCCAACTAAGTTGAAAAACCAGCTAGACACTAGGCAAAAAGTTGGGGGTAACCATAGTCAGATATCCACCTTCCTACACAACCCCCCCCAAACGAAAGGAGATAAGGCTGTCCTAGACCAGGTAAGCCTATATTGCCTAAGTGGCCATATAAGGAAGAACCAGCACTGGCATGGTTACCCCCTGTCTCATGGGCCACTAAGCAATCTCTCACCCTAAAGGTATCATAGGGTCTCCACCATAGGGAATCTCTACCTTTGGTGTGTCTTTGCAAAGTAAAAGGCTGGTGTTGAGATGGAGTACTGAAGTGAGTGTCCTCAAAGTGAGGCCTCAGCTTCCTCCAATCATCCTCCACCATGGTTGCCTTTCTTTCTTTAACTGAGTTGCACTGTGCTCTCAGGGTCAGCCTCTGGCTACCTAAAGCTGGAGACTGGGTCCCTTTTGTGGGCTTACTGGAGGGACAGGTCAGGTTTGGGGCCCTAAGGTCCCAGGTTTGCCTGTGCCCAACAGAATCCCTCTGGGGGATGTCCCTAACTACCTGTAAAGGAGATCCCTCAGGAATGTTTTTAACCATCACCTGGCTAGGGCTACTAGCCAGGCAATCCTCATTCTTTTGATGGGGGGATTCTTGTGGACAGGGGCCCTCTTGGGGTCCACTGGCCTCCCTGACCTCTGCAGCCCTGGGCTGACTGAGGCAGGGTAGAGAGAGGCAGGCTACCTGCACCAGACTGGGTCCCACCTTGGAGGAGTCCACTGACATCAGAGGCTCTGCCAGGCCAGGCCTGGCTACTTCTGGGGCAGTTCCTTCACAAGGGGTGAGGTCAGATCCCTGAGGAGGCTGACCTTTTCCTAATGTCTGGGGAGAGGGAGACTTTTCTTCCTCCCCACTACTCTCTGTTTGTGTGGAGTGATCCATAGTTTCAGGCTTCACTACACCTATGTCAGTCTGAGTATGGGCTGAGACCATTACATCCCTACCAACCTTTTCAGGGAGGCACTCAGTTTGGGTTTGAGCTGTGACTGTCACAGCTCTGCCAATCTCTACAGGGAAGTCTGTCTTTGCCTGGGCTGTGGCTACCACTGCCCTTCCAACCTTTTCAGGGAGGAAATCTATTTGGACAGGGGTTGTGGCTGGCAGAACCCTACTACCCTTTTGTGAAAGGCCTACCATTTTAGAATGGGTGTCTTGTTCAACTCCAGCCCAAGCTGAGAGTTCTAAGTCATTCCCCAGTAAGCAGTCTACAGGCAAAGTTGAGGACACTGCCACCCTCTTAGGGCCAGTGACACCTCCCCAGCTGAGACATACCTCTGCCATGGGATGACTGTTCTGTTTGCCATCAATGTTAGTTACCTGGTATGAGAAACCAGGCAAAAGCTGCTCAGAGGGAACTAGTCTGTGAGTCACCTTAGTGATGCTAGCTCCAGTGTCTCTGTAGGCCTCAGCTTTTCTACCATTGATGTAGGGCTCCTGTCTGTACCTACCCAAAGTGTTGGAACAGGCAGTGAAGTTGGCAAACCCCATGCCACCATCACAGACAAGAGTAGGTGCTGTAGGGGACTTGGCTAAGCCAGGGTCCACCTGTGTTCCCCAAGAAAACCCAACCAAATTTTTGAGGGCACTCCCACCACCTGGGGGATTACTGCTGACAGTAATAGGTGGTGTTACAGGAGTAATTGGAGGCACAATTTTGTTTTTAGCCTTTGGGCAACTGCTGTCAATCAATCAATCAAAGACATTTATAGAGCGCACTACCTACCCATAGGGTCTCAAGGCGCTAGGGGGGGGGGGGGGGCCGTTACTGCTCGAACAGCCAGGTCTTGAGCTTCTTCCTGAAGGAGAGGTGGTCTTGGGTAAGGCGCAGGTCGGCCGGGAGGGAGTTCCAGGTCTTGGCGGCCAGGTAGGAGAAGGACCTTCCTCCTGTTGTCGCTCTCCGGATGCGTGGGACGGCGGCGAGGGCGTGGCTGGCTGATCGGAGGTGGCGTTTGGGAGCGTAGAAGTTGATGCGGTTGTTGAGGTAGCTCGGGCCTTGATCGTGTAGGGCTTTGTGTGCGTGGGTGAGGAGCCGGAAGGTGATTCTTTTGTTGACGGGGAGCCAGTGCAGGTCTCTCAGGTGTCCGGAGATGTGGCTGTTTCGTGGGACGTCGAGGATGAGTCTGGCTGAGGTGTTCTGGATCCGCTGGAGTCTCTTCTGGAGCTTGGCGGTGGTTCCGGCGTAGAGGGCGTTGCCGTAGTCCAGTCGGCTGGTGACGAGGGCCTGGGTGACGGTCTTCCTGGTCTCCGTGGGGATCCACCAGAAGATCTTCCGAAGCATGCGCAGGATGTTGAAGCATGACGAGGAGACGGCGTTGACTTGCCTGGTCATGGAGAGGGAGGAGTCCAGGATGAAGCCCAGGTTGCGTGCGTGGTTCGTCGGTTTGGGTGCGGTGCCCAGGGCGGGGGGCCACCAGGAGCCGTCCCAGGCGGAGGGCGAGGAGCCCAGGATGAGGACCTCCGTCTTGTCTGAGTTCAGTTTCAGGCGGCTGGTTGTCATCCACTCGGCTACCTCTTTCATCCCTTCGTGCAGGTTGGCTCTGGCGGCGGCGGGGTCGTTGGTCAGGGAGAGGATCAGCTGGGTGTCGTCGGCGTAGGAGATTATGTTGAGGTTGTGTTGACGTGCGATGGCCGCGAGGGGGCACATGTAGACGTTGAAGAGGGTAGGGCTCAGCGAGGCTCCTTGGGGGACGCCGCAGATGACTTCGGTTGCCTCTGACTTGTACGGTGGTAGGCGGACTCTCTGCGTTCTTCCGTCGAGGAAGGAGACGATCCATTCCAGTGCCTTCTCCTGGATTCCGACGTTGCCGAGGCGCTGCACTAGGGTGCGGTAGCAGACCGTGTCGAAAGCTGCGGAGAGGTCTAGGAGGATGAGGGCCGCTGTCTCTCCGTTGTCCATCAGGGCTCGGATGTCGTCGGTGGCGGCGATGAGGGCGGTCTCGGTGCTGTGGTTGGCTCGGAAGCCGGACTGTGAGGGGTCGAGGGATCCGTTCGTCTCGAGGAAGGCGGCCAGCTGTTTGTTGACGGTCTTCTCGATGACTTTGGCTGGAAACGGGAGTAGCGAGATGGGGCGGTAATTCTTGAGTTCGGTGGGGTCTGCTGTGGGTTTCTTGAGTAGAGCGCTGAGTTCGGCGTGCTTCCAGCTCTCGGGGAAGGTGGCGGTGTCGAAGGAGGTGTTGATGATGTCCCGCAGGTGGGGTGCGCTGACAGCGTCGGCTTTGTTGAAGACGTGGTGAGGGCAGGGGTCGGTTGGAGATCCGGAGTGGACGGATTTCATCATGCGGATGGTGTCTTCGGTGCTGATCGGAGTCCAGGCTCGGAGGGTGGTGGTGGGCGGCGTTGCTGTGGTCGTGGCGTGGGTCGGTTGAGTGCTGAAGCTGTTGTGTATGTCCGTGATCTTGTTGTGGAAGTAGGAGGCGAGGGAGTTGCAGAGGTCTTGCGATGGGGTGATGTCGTTGTTTCCGGCGTTGGGGTTGGAGAGCTCTTTCACGATGTTGAAGAGTTCTTTGCAGTTGTATGCGTTGTTGTCCAGTCGGTTCTTGAAGGCCGTTTTCTTGGTGGCGCGGATCAGTTGGTGGTGCTTCCGGGTGGCGAGCTTGAGGGTGGTCCTGTTGTCCGGTGTGGGTTCCTTTCTCCAGACTTTCTCGAGGGCTCGGCAGTTCTTCTTGGAGCTCTTGAGTTCGTCGGTAAACCATGGGGCTTTCTTGCTGCCGGGTCTGCTGGGCGGGGTCCTCATAGGGGCGAGTACGTCTGCGCAGTTGCTGATCCACTTCGTGAGGTTGTCGGCGGCCTGGCTGGGGTTCACTGAGCTGGCCGGAGGGTGCTGGCTCAGGGAGGCGGCGAGCTGGTCGGCGGTGATCTTGTTCCAGCTTCTACGGGCAACCTGTTGCTGGTGGTGGTGGATCGTCGTCCTTTCGAAGGTGAAGTGGACACAGCTGTGGTCCGTCCAGTGGAGTTCTGTGGCGTGGTTGAAAGCGATGTCTTTGCTGGATGAGAAGATGGCGTCGAGTGTGTGTCCGGCGAGGTGGGTGGGGGTGCTCACCAGTTGCTTGAGTCCAAGGTTGGCGAGGTTGTCGAGCAGGGTGCTGGTGTTGCGGTCGTTGTTGTTCTCCAGGTGGAAGTTGAGGTCCCCCAGGAGGATGTAGTCAGCGGAGGGGAGGGCGTGCGGGCTGATGAATTCGGCGATGTCCTCGCTGAATTGAGTGCGTGGCCCCGGGGGTCGGTAGATCAGGGTGCCTCTGAGGGTGGTAATCGGGTCGGTGTGGATCTGGAAATGCAGGTGTTCGGCGGTGGTTAGGGTGTTGTCGGTGCTGGTCGTGACACGGATGGTGTTCCTGTGGATGATGGCGATGCCTCCTCCCACCTGGTTGGCGGTGCGGTCCCTCCGGGTGATCTTGTAGCCCTCTGTCAGTTTTCCAATGCCCAGGAACTTTACATTCATGGCAGTAAGGCTTTTTAACTGTGGTAGAGGAGGGAGCTTGGGACCCACCACCCTGTGTGGAGTTTTGGGGCCCTGAGGAAGATTTCTCTTTGTTTTATCCCCACCCTTCTCTTGAGGCTTGTTGGTATCTTTCTTTTGGTCACCACCCTGATTTTTAGGCCTAATCCTGGTCCTGACCCATTTATCTGCCCTCTTTCCCAATTCTTGGGGAGAGGTCAAATCTGAGTCTACCAGGTGTTGATGGAGAGGCTGGTTTTGACAATTACTAAGGATCTGCTCCCTCATAATCAAGTTGTACAATCCTGTATAGTCCTGCACCTTGCTGCCAGTTAACCAACCCTCCAAAGCCTTAGTGGCACAATCCACAAACTCAGACCAGTCCTGTGTCTGTGTCTTCTGGGTGTCTCTGGACAACAACCTATATTGCTCAGTGGTTAAGCCAATCCCGTCTATCAGAGCACTCTTCAGGACTTTGTAATTGTTAGCATCCTCATCACTAACTGTGAGGAGCTTGTCTCTACCTTTGTCAGAAAAGGAGAGCCACAAGATAGCTGCCCACTGACTCTGGGGTACCTGCTGTACTTTGCAGGCCCTCTCCAAAGCAGTTATCCACTTTGTTAGACGGACCGGGAGGGTCGGCCGAGGACAAGGGGAGAGGTCTCCGGGGAGAGCCGTCTCCAGCGATCGTACAGATGCGTAACTTCCCCCCCACAGATATACACCACACAAGGATAGGATTTAACGTTCTTTATAAGCGATTTCTTAAGGTACGATGGAATGGTACAAGGAGGTCTGGACTCAGGGGTCCCCTCGATTCTAGTCTCTTGGTTTGGGAAAGGGGGTAGCGGGACAGTCTGGTTACCAAACTGGTAGCTGAGATGGTCTGATGGATAGCTCACAATCCTCGAGCTCGATGTTCTAGCTTTGGACGGGCCGCGGCAGCGCCAGCAGGTCCCGGTGAAGGTGGTCGTTACACGGTCCGCGGCAGCGCCAGCAGGTCCCGATGAAGGTGGTCGTTACACGGTCCGCGGCAGCGCCAGCGCCAGCAGGTCCCGATGAAGGTGGTCGTTACACGGTCCGCGGCAGCGCCAGCAGGTCCCGACGAGGATGGAGGATGCAGAAGGCCGCGGCAGCGCCAGCAGGCAGGACGATAGTTCACAAGGCAGGGCTACGGCAGCGCCGGTAGTCCGTCAAGGCTGAGTTCTTCTCGGTGTCTCTCGACTCCAGGATACAACTGCCTTCCTGCTCTGGAGCTGCCCTAGTTATAGGGCTGGCGCCCTTTGATGTCCGGACCCTCGCACTTGGAGGTCGGAAGGTCCGGGATGAGGGAGTCCAGACACCCAGCAGGGGGGTGGAGCCAGCGCCCGGGGGAGCTGGAGGGCGATCGCCAACTGGCGTGGGAGAGCCATCGACATTTCTTTCTCCCATTGACCTGCCAAGTGGTCCGTTCACCTCCTGGGTGGATGGTGGTGCCGGGATGTCGGGGCCTGGCCAGGCCCAGGGTTAGGGTCGAGCTGAGGCCACGCGGCCTCGTGGTGCAGTGTCCAAGATGGCGGCTGATCCGGCCGGGGGAGCCGGTAGGGGTTCGGCCTCATGATACATGGATGTCCGGGGGCAGGAGTTCCGTCGGGAGACGGGGTGCGGGTTGCTCTTGTGGGTAACACCTGGGGGTCCGGGGCTTGGGCCCTGTCATGCGGGGAGGGAGCAAGCCCTTCATGTGGCCTGTCCAACATGCGTCCCCCCCAGCTGAAGGCGGGGAGAGTCACCCATCCTCTTGGGGACTCTCCTCGTCGAGGCGGAAAAAGCGTGACAGGCCATCTGCGTTGGCGTGGTCTTGGCCCGGTCGATGTTCCACAGTGAAGTCCATCCCCTGCAGGGAGATGGACCAGCGCAATAGTTTTGGGTTTTCCCCCCGCATCTGCATTAGCCACTGCAGGGGTCGATGATCGGTTTGCACCCGGAAGTGGGTACCGAAGAGATAGGGCCAGAGCTTTTTGAGGGCCCACACCACTGCGAAGGCCTCCCTCTCGATTGTGCTCCAGCGCTGTTCTCGGGCCAGGAGGCGTCTGCTGATGAAGGCCACCGGCTGGTCAAGACCCTCGGTGTTCAGCTGGGAGAGAACCGCCCCGATGCCGTGGTCGGAGGCGTCCGTTTGCACAATGAATTCCTGACTGTAATCGGGGGCCTGGAGCACAGGGGCAGTGCACAGGGCGGCTTTCAGCTTCTCGAAGGCCGCTTGACAGTCGGGGGTCCAGTTAATCTTCTCCGGGTGGTTTTTGGACGTGAGACCCGTGAGGGGCCCCACAATGCTGCCATAGTCCCTCACGAACCGCCGGTAGTAGCCGGTGAGTCCCAAGAAGGCTCGGACCTCGGTCTGCGTGACTGGGGGTTGCCAGGACTGGATGGCAGCAATTTTGAGTTGCAGAGGGGCCACCAGACCGCTTCCCACCTGGTGTCCGAGGTAGGTCACGGACCCCTGACCAATTTGGCACTTGCCGGCCTTGATTGTGAGGCCGGCCCGCTGGAGGGCCTGCAGGACCTCTCGGAGGTGGTGGAGGTGGTCGGACCAGTGGCGGCTGTACACAGCGATATTGTCCAGGTATTCGGCGCTGAACTCTTCGAGCCCCGCCAAGACCTGGTTCACTAGTCGCTGAAAAGTAGCTGGGGCATTCTTCATGCCGAAGGGCATGACCTTGAAGTGGTAGTGGCCATCGGGGGTAGAAAAGGCGGACCGTTCTTGGGCTCGGGGTGTGAGACCGATCTGCCAGTAGCCCGCTGTCAGGTCGAAGATGCTGAGGTAGCGGGCAGCCCCCATGCGGTCGATCAATTCATCCGCTCGGGGGATGGGATGAGCGTCGGTCCTGGTGACAGCATTCAAGCCCCGATAGTCGACGCAGAATCGGAGTTCAGGAGTGGTGCCGGGGGCAGCAGCTTTGGGGACCAGCACGACCGGGCTGGCCCAGGGGCTGTCCGAGGGCTCGATGACCCCGAGCGTGAGCATCTTGGACACTTCCTCTTGGATGCAGGCCCGCACCCGATCTGGTACGTGGTATGCCCGGTGTCTGATAGGGGGACTGTCCCCAGTGTCCACGTCGTGCAAGCACCAGGGGGTGACCCCTGGGTTGAGGGAAAACAAAGTAGCAAACTGCAGCAGGAGGTCCCGGCAGCCTTGGCGCTGCTCTGGGGTGAGGGCCTCGGAGAGCCGGACCCCGTCCACGGAACCATCTTTCTCCTGAGTCTTCAGGAGATCAGGGAGAGGCTCGGAGTCTTCTTCCGCCCCACTGTCTGTAGCCATCAGGAGGCTGAGTTCCGAGCGCACAAAGTGGGGTTTGAGTCTGTTGGTGTGGAGGACCCGGAGGGGGTTCCGGGGAGACTCCATATCGATGAGATAGGTGACGGGGCTCTTGCGTTCGACCACTTTGAAGGGCCCCGTCCACTTGTCCTGCAAGGCACATGGTTCGGTGGGGGACATCACCCACACTTGTTGACCAGGTTCGAATTCGACGGAGGAGGCATTTTGATCGTACCATTTTTTCATGTCCTCCTGACTGGCCTCAAGATTCGCTTTTGCCATTTCCCTGAATCGCCGGGTCTGATTGCGTAGTGCCAGGAGGTACTTGAAGACGTCTGGAGGGGTCTTTAGGGGGGCCATCTCCCAACCTTCTTTGACTAGGCTGAGGGGCCCTCGCACAGGGTGCCCGTACAAGAGTTCGAAAGGGCTAAAACCGAGGGACTTCTGGGGAACTTCTCGATAGGCGAAGAAGAGGCACGGAAGTAGTACATCCCACTGGCGACGGAGGGGCTCTTCCAATCCCCCAATCATTCCCTTGAGCGTGCGGTTGAATCGCTCAACTAGTCCGTTTCCTTGAGGATGATAGGGGGTCGTGAATCGGTAGGTGACCCCGCACTGTTGCCAGAGGGACTTCATATATTTCGAAATAAAGTTTGTGCCTCGGTCGCTGACAACTTCTCGGGGGAAGCCCACCCGGGAGAAGATCCCCATTAAGGCCCGGCCGACCACCGGAGCTGTTACAGTTTGCAGGGGCACAGCCTCGGGGTAGCGGGTGGCGTGGTCCACCAGTACCAGGATGAACCGATGTCCTTGTGCTGTGCGGGGGTCCAGGGGCCCCACAATGTCTATTCCCACCCTCTCGAACGGGGTGGTGACAACTGGGAAGGGTTGCAGAGGTGCTTTGAGCTTGCGGCCGCTCTTCCCGCTGGCCTGGCACGTGGGGCAGGACCGGCAGTGGTTGAGGACGTCGTTTCGCATCCTTGGCCAGAAAAAGTGGGTCACCAGGCGACTGTAGGTTTTGTCCTGGCCCAGGTGTCCAGCCAGAGGGACATCGTGGGCCAAATTTAGCAGGAAGTCTCTGAAACGGAGGGGCACCACCAGCACTCGACTGGCCCCCAACTCCGCGATTCTCTGTTCACTGTATAACAGGTCGTTATCCCAATAGACCCAATGGGCTCCGGTGGAGTCCCCTGCGCTCTGGGCGATGGCTTGCTGGCGGAGTCCCTCGAGGGAGGGACAGGTCTTCTGCTCTTGGCGGAACTGTTCCTGGGTGGGCCCCCCTTCTTGACGCCACTGAGCCAGGCCGGGAAGGTCCTGGGGCTGGGCGACCCCTTCGGGGGTTTGCTCTGGGGGGTCGGTATAGTCGGTGTCCTCTACTGGAGCGATCGGGGGAGGAGGTGCAGGCCATTCTGGTTCTTCTGGTCGGGGGATGGCACGGGCGGCCATGGACCGGGTGGTTACGCACGCCCAGTCCGGGAGGCCCAGCATCCCCAGGTGCTCTCTTCTTTCGACGGCGGCCCACGGGGAACTCTCAAGATCATTCCCCAGGAGACAGTCCACGGGGGCATCATCCCGGACCGTCACCTTCAACATGCCGGAGACCCCTCCCCATTCGAAGGGGACGCAGGCCATCCGACATAGACTCTCGGAATTGTCGGCTGAGCGGACGGGGCAGAGAATGTTCGGCAGGATCTGCTCTGGTTTTACCAGGTGACAGCGGACGGCCGTCACACTGGCCCCTGTGTCACGTAGGGCTTCGGCCCGGCGCCCATTAATGTTCACCCACTGGCTATATTTTCTAGTGTTGGCGGGTAGGGGGGCCCGCGGGACCATGTCTTTTCCCCCTAGGCACGCTAGAACCATGGCGGCCGGTTCCCACTCTTGTTGTGCCTGCTCGTATTCTTCTTGTTCTTCGGAGATTTGTTCTCCCCCCAGGGCGGCGGCAGCTACCTGGCGGGGTTTTGGAGTTTGGTTCTGTGGACAGTTCGGGTCATTGGCGTAGTGGCCGACTCGCTGGCATCGGTGACACGTGACGTTGGCTCGGAACCCCGGGCGCATCGGGGGGTTCCCCCGGCTGGCCGGGGGCGGGGTGCTGGCAGTGGGAGCGGCCGGGACGGTGTCTCTCCCTCGCCCCTGGCCTCCTCCTCCTCCTCGGGGACGGTGCTGACCTTGGTTGTTCCGGTTCTGCTCGTGTGGCCCTCTCCGGCCCACTCGGGTGCTTTCCCACCGGTCAGCTTCGGCGGCGAGTTGCCGAGGGTCAGTCAATTTACTGTCGAGGAGGTGCTGCCTGAGCTCGACGAAGCAGTTGTTAGATAGGTGCTCCCACACCATGAGATTAAAAAGTTGCTCGTAGGTCGTTACGTGGCTTCCCTTGATCCAACCCTCGAAGGCTCGGCTGAAATAGTTGACATATTCCACCCAAGTTGTACCCGGGATCCGGGTGCAGTCCCGAAACCTCTGGCGGTACATTTCGGGTGTGAGCCCATATCGGGTGAGGAGGGCAGCCTTCATGTGGTCATAGGATGACATCTGGTGGTCTGGGAGCTGTAGCAGGGCATCGCGGCCTTCGTTGACGAACCTCCCCCATAGGCCGGCTCCCCAGTCACTTCGATCGATCCGGTGGGAGGTCATGGCGATCTCGTAGGCCTTGAACCACTGTTGTATGTCGTCCTCTCGGACATACTCTCGGACGACATCCTTGAGGATGTGGACTTTCTTTTCTGTCGCTCCCGGGGTGCGCGGTCGCTCGGGCACCTCCGGTTCTTTGTTCTGCTTCCGTAGTTCTATTTCTGCCAGTTTGCGCTCGTGTTCGTATGCTAATCTTTTTTCTTCGAGCTCTCTCTGCCTCTGTTTTTCTTCCCGTTCTTCTCGGAGCCGCAGATGTTCTAGGTTCAGTTTTTGCTCGGCTAATTTTAGTTCACCATCCATTTTGAGTCGTGCCATTTCTAACTCATGTAGTCTGTTTTTTTCTCTTTCTTGGATCTCTTCCTGCGAGAGGCCCGTTCCTCGCTCCTCGGGAGCCGTGGCGTTCCTCTCCGATGCTGCACCGTTTCGGTCTGGGGATCTGGCGACCCCGGTTTCTGCCCATGACTCAATGGCGTGCTTAAAATCGTCTTTGGTACTCAGGCCGGTGGTAGCAATGCCTAGTTCCATGCAGAATTGTTTCAATTCACGATGGCTGTACTCTTCCAATTTATCCATCCGGAATTTCTCGGTGGATCCGCTCTCTTTGGTTGACATCGTGGTTTTGTCGTGGGGTGAGCTACTCTCTGTACGATTACGCGTTGATTCGGATCCCGCCGCTGCCACCAATGTTAGACGGACCGGGAGGGTCGGCCGAGGACAAGGGGAGAGGTCTCCGGGGAGAGCCGTCTCCAGCGATCGTACAGATGCGTAACTTCCCCCCCACAGATATACACCACACAAGGATAGGATTTAACGTTCTTTATAAGCGATTTCTTAAGGTACGATGGAATGGTACAAGGAGGTCTGGACTCAGGGGTCCCCTCGATTCTAGTCTCTTGGTTTGGGAAAGGGGGTAGCGGGACAGTCTGGTTACCAAACTGGTAGCTGAGATGGTCGGATGGATAGCTCACAATCCTCGAGCTCGATGTTCTAGCTTTGGACGGGCCGCGGCAGCGCCAGCAGGTCCCGGTGAAGGTGGTCGTTACACGGTCCGCGGCAGCGCCAGCAGGTCCCGATGAAGGTGGTCGTTACACGGTCCGCGGCAGCGCCAGCAGGTCCCAACGAGGATGGAGGATGCAGAAGGCCGCGGCAGCGCCAGCAGGCAGGACGATAGTTCACAAGGCAGGGCTACGGCAGCGCCGGTAGTCCGTCAAGGCTGAGTTCTTCTCGGTGTCTCTCGACTCCAGGATACAACTGCCTTCCTGCTCTGGAGCTGCCCTAGTTATAGGGCTGGCGCCCTTTGATGTCCGGACCCTCGCGCTTGGAGGTCGGAAGGTCCGGGATGAGGGAGTCCAGACACCCAGCAGGGGGGTGGAGCCAGCGCCCGGGGGAGCTGGAGGGCGATCGGCACCTGGCGGGGGAGAGCCATCGACATTTCTTTCTCCCATTGACCTGCCAAGTGGTCCGTTCACCTCCTGGGTGGATGGTGGTGCCGGGATGTCGGGGCCTGGCCAGGCCCAGGGTTAGGGTCGAGCTGAGGCCACGCGGCCTCGTGGTGCAGTGTCCAAGATGGCGGCTGATCCGGCCGGGGGAGCCGGTAGGGGTTCGGCCTCATGATACATGGATGTCCGGGGGCAGGAGTTCCGTCGGGAGACGGGGTGCGGGTTGCTCTTGTGGGTAACACCTGGGGGTCCGGGGCTTGGGCCCTGTCATGTGGGGAGGGAGCAAGCCCTTCCTGTGGCCTGTCCAACACACTTGTAGATGTCATCCCCATTCTGATATGGGGGGACTATCTTGCTTAGGTTTCTATGGTCATAAGACCTATCCCTATCTCTAGGAATCTTGCTGCCACCAGTGGGTTCTAACCCACACAATTGTTTCTCTCTGGCCAGGGCAAGTTTCTCTTTGGCAAGGGCAATTTCTTCCCTCTCAATCCTAAGATTAACTTCTATCATCCTGGCCTTATGCTCTCTCCTTTTGGGGGGAGAAGTCATCCCCCTGTGGGATGAAGCATTGGAGCTTCTTGAGTGATAGGAGTGGAGAGAGTCCCCTGAGGGAGATCTACCCCCTCTATCTCTCTTTTTAAGATTACCTGGGGGCCTGTAAGGGAAGCTCCCATGCAAGCTCCCATGTAAGCTTAAGTTAGCCTGACTAAGTCTTCTGACTGGGGTCTTGCTACCTCCCTCTTCCTCTGAAGTCTCTCCATCTGATCCTTCTGTCTCATCTGGATCAGTTAAGTCAGGGGTCTCTTTTGTGGAGGGGAGGCCCTTATCTACAGCTATGGCACCATACTTGGCAGCTCTTTCAGCATCATAGGCCTCCAGAAGCTCCACTAGCTGTCTACGGGTAGGGTTGGAACCCTGTTTTAATCTCCTGGAGGTACACAGTTGTCTCATTTCCTGGAAATTGAATGCATCATATCTAGAGGGAATCTCTCTAGGATTCTCCTCTCTTGAGGGAGTATCAGTGTGATCTCCATTCAGGGACATGATTCTAGTGAGGGTGTGGTGTGTGCACCTACCTACACTAGTTGTACCTACTAAACCTCTCTAGTAGTTGTAGTCAGGGTGTGCTAGGCCCTTCAACCTACAACTGCTAAGTTCAGTAGAACTTAAGTATTTATAAGCTATGTTATATGTACCTGACAATATCTTTGTGATCTTTCAATTTGATATCTTAAGAAAGATTACAATGGCATTACAACAGCAAGCTCAGATCCCAACCGCTGCTCACCAATGTGAGAAGTTGGCCTGATATATGATGTCACTAATTCTAGTGTACACCTTGTATCAGTCCAAACAACCCTTATGGTGATTGGTTGTAAAGTCAACCTTATAGACCAGCTATCCTAGTGGTAGCATGGACAAGAGCAGTCTTAGGCTAAACTCTGAATGGCATGTGAAGCTAGCTGTTATACCATTTGCAACCCCTTGAATATCAAATGAAAGGACACCACAACAGATATATATAAAATAAAGTGTATTTATTCTAGTCAAAATTCCCTCAGCACTCTTTATGAGATTAGAGGTAAGTAAAACACCATCTTAATCAAGCATACATAAGGTACACAGGTAAGTAATACAGTTAGGCCCTAGGGGCCACGCAAACCATATACTAAGTAAGTGGTATAAGGACCGCTGTCACGAACACAGGATAGGCCTAGGCCTAGGGAATGGCTGGGGCTACACTACACTACCAAGAGTTAGGAAGTAGGAGGCCCACGGGATTTAGGTGCAGAGTGGAAACACTCACGCGTAATGCGTAAAAGTCGATAGAAATGTAGTTTTTAGAAGTAAAGAGTTTTAGGACACTTTGGAAGCAACTAGGAGTTAGAGACTTGAGAACTAGACCCTAGGATAGTCAATACCCACGTGAGCACCGAAGTACTCAGTTTTTTTTTTTTTTTTTTTTTTTTTAAAAACCTTTATTGACGTTTCAATCATTTACACGTATGGGCCTACAACCCCCCGGGGCCGGCCGCTAAGCAATCAGAACAATAAAAGCACGTGTAAACACAGGCGGCACCTCGGAGAGCAAAGTCTACAATACAGTATAGTCCGGCCAATGAGCCGCTCAGGTAGGACACCAGGAGAGAAAAGGTTTTTCATTTTATAATAAAACAAAACAGTAGGATCAGGTGCCAAACAGTTTCCCAACAGCGATAAGGGCTAGGATAAGAGACGCAAGCAGCAAGCAGCAATACATTGAATCAATGGCGCAGACACGGGAAAGTACGGATAGGGAGAAATATCAAAGATAGTTGCGCCTACAGGTCCCCGTACCTAAAGCCCAGCGAACCCCCCGGAAACTGTGGCACACATTAAGAGCAAGCGATTCACGATAAGAGAGGTGTACCGCGCTGATCCCAGAAAAACAAGCAAAAAGAAACAGAGAAGAAAAAGGAGGCCATGGAAAAAGAGATGAAGACTAAAGAGTCCCCTCCCCCATCCCCCCACCCTGCACCTCTGCGAATGAGTATGGCCCCACCCCCCAGCAGTGTGCCTGTCGCCCTGGAACTAGACCCGAAATATAGAAGAGACAGGGAAAAAAGGAGTAAGAAAGAGCCCCCCCAGACGGGGGGGCGGAAGAAATGTAATAAAACTGGAGGAGGGCCTTCAAAACATACCCCCGGCTTCTCCCTCCCGCACGGTAAAGTCTCCCCACGGCAAACAATTAGCAGCACCAAGTTGATCATATCAAAAAAGGAGGGGGGGAGTGGGGAGCATTATGCACCAACTACGCGAATAACCATGAGAGCACGCAACCATGAGTCCGCCTGTCTACTAGGTGACCACTCCCGAAGGATCAGCCTCAGCCTTGACCGCTCTTTGCAATTCTGCCCATGCCTGCCCCTCGACCCAGCACCATGTCCGATGTCCCAAGGTACAGGAGTGTCCAAAAACAGTCGGGAAGCGACGCACACAGGTGGGGTGGAAGTCTCTGAGCATCAGCACGGACCGCTTCATGGGGGGGCGTCTTTTCCAGTGCTGCCCCAGGATTTACACTGCACACAAGGTCCAGACAGGCTGAAGCAGTCGAATGAGACACACGCTGCCGGAATCGTCCCTCGGCCGCCAGAGACCGCGCACGGGACAAGGCCTCCATCTTCCGCTCAGGTCCAATACCTCCGGAGCAGATCAAGCCCACAGTTAGCCGACCACTCGGTAGCATACTGTCCGGAGTGTCCGGCTGTACACTAATCGCGGGGGGGGCCGCAACATCTTCCTCCTGTGTGCAGTGTGGAAAGCCACTGTGTACTGGTGGACCAGCATGCCGCCACTGTCCCAACGCTGATACCACACCATCTAGCTTCCTCCCCAGGACCCCGGCGCCATGAGCCAAGGAGTAATGAAGGGCACCAAGGGCCTCCAGGAGGTCGCCGTACCCCAGGGCAGCTCTCTCCGATCGCTCTGCCACACTCCCGACCGTCACACACCCCCAGTCCCGCTGCGTCCCAGCGGACAGGATGGTAGGCTGCATAGTGACAAAATGGCCGCTGGGAAGGCCCGACTCGTATTGGGGCCAGGACCCCGGGACCAACGCCTCAAGGTCCACGTCGCTGAAGACAAGGATCCTGGGGGAGGAACAGATGCAACCGTTGCGCGGTCACGGGCAATAGTCGTCTCCGCCACGGACCAGCTCCCGCAAAAAGCCGGGAGCAGCCCGCAAGGATCAGGGCGAACCAGGGACGGCGTCCGGGCAGCTCACAGTCAAAGGCAGGGGCAAACACCACAGAATCCGAGAATCGCACACCCGGGCATGTCCTCGGTCCGCAGCGCTCAGCAGGGGGGGAGCGACCACAGCAAAATGCAGGCCGAGGGGAGCAACACTCCGGCGGACCGACTCCACCCAGTCACCACAGGCCGCTGTTGTTAAACTGCCGCCCGGCCAAGGCGTCCACTCGAGGTCCCGGCTTCGGGACCGCACGGGCCGCAAAGTTCAATCGCTGATTTCTCCGGCGGTACTGCAGTCAAAAACCTCAGGATCACACGATCGGTTGCCACTTTCGTTTACAAACACGATCGCGTAGCGCAGAATTAGGATCTCATGCAGGATATCCGTGCGGGATGCGGAGGTTCACGGAGCCGGGAATCTACGCTGCCTTCCCGGTCGCCATCTTGGCTCCTCCTCCCCGAAGTACTCAGTTTACCTAGCCCACGGGCTGCGCGTGCATAGGTGTGAACTTGTGTCGGGTTTCGTCGTCGACTCCTATGGATGCCTGAAGAAAGATGCTGACAGTCAGTGAAGAGTGTCCGGTGGATCCCAAGATTGGAATCAGGAAGAAGGAGACCTGCAAGCAGAAGGGACAGAGTCTAGGTCACCAGCAAGGAAGGAACCAGGAAGGAACCAGGCGATGTCGTGAAGATGCAGGTGAAGAGGTGAAGCTTGTCACAGCAGCCACGGGTACCAGGCGGCGTCGATGTCGACCAGGACCAGGAGGCGAGCTGTCCCACGAAGGCTCTTGCTATCGGCGGCGTCGATGTCGGGTCAGGACTCAGCAAGCTTTGGCAAGCGTAACCCACGCGGGATGCGGGACTTGCTTCTGATGCAGACCAGGAAGGTCTGGGGTACTTCTCCTTGGCAGGGAAGCAGGGGCCAGTCTGGAGGAGCCAAACCAGCGATGCAAAGTTTCAGGATCGTCGTCACAGAGGTCACTAGCCAACGGGCCAGCAACCGGAGAGACGCGTCGAGCAGGGAAATGCAGAAGGGCCCCACGCAGAACTCGTGGAGTGTGGAGGGCTGGTCTTCGGTGCAGATGGTGCTCGGGAGTGGGGCTTCTCAATCCCAGAGCACAACTTCGAGGGTGCCTCAGAAGCTGCGCTGGAAGCTACTCGCCAATTTTCCCAGGTAGCCAGTCCCACGTCTCTCGTCGCCTCCACGGATCTCAGCTGGGCTGTGGATGTGGATCGGGGTCGGAGAAGTCTGGAAGTCTCGGCTCTGGTCAGGCTCTGCGGTCGGTTCCTCGTAGAACGTAGGCAAAGCAAACAGCAGGTCGCTTGATGGTGCCTGTTTGCACAGGGTGGCCACTCCTTGGCCACAAGGAAGATTCTTCAGTCTTCTTGTCGTCGAATGTCGAAGGTCCAGAGTTTCTGTTCAAGATGCAGGCTTCAGGATAATCTAAAGTCCTAAGGACCCAGCTCCCACTCTTATACTAATCTGGGGGGCTGGTTTACCTGCTAGGTCCCTCCTATGGGTGAGACCAGGGTGGGGGGTGGTTACACCCCCTTCCCTTTGTCCAGTTTCGCGCCAGGACTGGGGCTGGAGTGCCCTAGCACCGGTTTGAACCGGACTATGCATGGGACACCTTGTGTGCCCCAGGCAGTGTCTCATTCCTTTCAGCCCTCCCTGCCCCAATACACTAAAGTCTGTCTGGGGAGGTGCTAGCACCTCCCCAAGCAGGAAACCTATTGTCCAGGCCTCCCTGGCTGGGAGGGCTCCCAGCTGCAGGAGGTCAGACTTGTGTCTGTGGCAGCAGCATCCATTTTGTGGTGCTGAGGCTTTGGTTAGAGTTAAACAGCAAAGTAGGATTTTAACATGTCTCTCCCTCTAGAAGGGAGGAATAATATCCTCATCACCAGAAATGGTATGGGGGTATTATTCCAAAGTGTTAGACACCTTACACGACATGTTTTGATAAAGTCAAACCATAGTTACCATAACCGTTTAAGATTATAAGGCACTTAAGAGTATATGGTAGGCAATATCATAGAACAGCTATAAGGACATGGTTCCGAAAGCTGCAGACAGGCTCAGCTCATGCTAGAGCACCATCTCACATGTTACCAAGCACTCTGCCTCCAGGATTGTTAAGGCCTGCCATAGGAGTGGCTTACAGATACACATGTGTCTATTTTAAGTGTAGATATAGGTATACTATATCTAAGCAAGGGGTGATTACACGACCTTGCCCCAGCTGAGTGATCAGCTAGTTGTGTCTGATTGGAAGGCCAGGCCAGGCCAGGGGTGGCATAATACATGCTGCAGCCCCTTTGTAGGCCTAGGGTACACCTATGCCCTGGGTACCTATGGTACACTGTACAGGGGCTGATAAGGTGATCCCTCCCAATTGTGTATGTACCTAGGGTACATGGAGTCCATTTTAAAGACTGCAGCTATTATCCTCAGGGGGTTCAAACCCCTTATTGGTCGAAACACCAGCAAAAGCAGTCATACCATCAATGCAGATGGTCCAGATAAAGAGGAGGTCAACATCAGCAATCTGCAGTGGGAAAGACTCCTTCTAAATGACGAGTCACTTCTTCCCCCACATCCGTCAGTCACTCCGGTGGTAGGAAGTATCGTAACACACTTTTTAGAGTGGCTGCTGAGAACTGCAGACAGATGGGTCTTGAATATTGTACTGAATGGCTATTCTCCTAATTTCAAGTCCCCTCCTTCATCTGTTCCTCCAACAAAAACCCTGTCTTATCAACAAGATCTATTTCAGAAAGAGGTGAACATTTTACTGCAGAAAAATGCAGTGGTGGAGGTTCTTTTACTACAAAAAGGATTGGGAGTATATTCCTGATACGTTAGGAAAAAATGACTAAAACATGAATTCTGGGCTATTCTCGGGTACTGAGCAAGTACATGAGAATAGAAGAATTCAGATTGCTTGCATTACACCTCAACTCTCAACTGCATCAAGGGGACTGGATGTGTTCAGTAGATCTTCAAGATGCCTACTTCCACATTCCGATCATAAAAAAGCATAGACAGTTTTTTATGTCCACAGTAGGCTCAAGACATTTTCAATACTAAGTCCTCCCCCTTCGGACTGAAGTCCTCTCCCCAAACATTTGCAAAATATATTGCCGTCGTCACAGCACATCTGAGAAAGCAAAAAATATTCATCTACCCTAACCTTGATGACTGGCAAATAAAAGGAACATTCTTGTAGGAAACACTGAGCCATTTTCAAGTGTGTCTCCACACTTTAACCAATTTAGGTCCTCAGGGCAAGCCCCAGAAAATCTACAACCTCCCTAATACAAAACATACACTAAGTGGGAACTATACACAGTAAAAAAACACCGTCCAAAAAAGAGTTTCCTTCGGAGGGGAGACTATTATCAATCCAACTGAAGTGTTAAATTCTATTGCAAACACCTCATCCAACAGCTCGACAGATGTAATCCCTGTTGCGATCCATGGCGTCTTGCATTGTTCTTGTTTCTCGTGCCAGTCTTCACTTGAGACCTTTAAAGCAATGTCTAGAGGACCAGTGGAGCTAGTTCTCGAACAATGAGGTAAGAAATTTACTCTATCACAATCACCCATCCAATCACTTCCATGAAGGACCAAATAAAAACATTTGATGGAAGGGACCTAATTCCATCAAGATCTCCCTGTTCAGACTCTAGGCCAAGATACATCCCTACAAAGATGGGGAGCACACTTGGCCATTTAAAGACTATGGTGACGGAAAGAGAAGACCTGTCACATCAAACTACTAGAGTTGAAAGCAGTTCATCTAGCTTTAAAATCTTTCCTTCTGGCAATCAACGCATTTGAGACGTCTGTCCCCAAAATCACAAGCTGTATGGAAATGGCTAATTGCAAGGAACTCGACACTTACTGCTATTTATCTTCCAGGTGCACAAACCATGGAAGCGGACACCCTCAGTCAAACTTCCAAGAAAACCGCAACTAGATTCTAAATGACAAAGTTCTACAAAAAGAAATTTCCCAAGAATGGGGATATCCTCAAATAGACTTATTTATCGACATAAAAAACTAAAAAAAATACCAAGACTACATATCCAGATATTGCTCGCCAGAGATAAATGGGAATGGGTTTTTAATAGACAGGTCAAAGAAATTTCTCTACGCATTTCCACTAGTTCCCCTCATTCTGACAGTTTTGGTCTGATTTTACCGGTCCAAACCCAGAATGAGATTTTGCACTGAGTGGCCTCGTCGGCTGTGGTTCACATGCCTTCATCTATCAAAGCGACCACACAAGAGATTGCTGTGTAGTTAGGATCTCATGTACAAGTTTGGTGCCAGATCCTGAACCCCAACCTTCCATCACTGAACTTGGCGGTATGGCTCCTGAATTCCTGCATTATGGCCATTCAGGTCTTCCATAGAGTGCCTAAACATTCTGCGAGAAGCTAAACGACCTAGCAGAGAAAATCCTAGGCCTTTAAGTGGAAGATATTTTGCATTTGGTGCATTCAGGACCGCTACTATCCTTCCTACTGTCAAGACGATGTACTGATACCATACCGTCTTCACCCTATAAGATCTGGTTTACAGTTTTCTTTTCTGCTGTTAAAATTCACCTTGCGGTTATATATGCCAATAGGAAGTTCTTCATCACAAACCTCTTTTTAGGTCTCGCCTTGCTATCGCGTAAGCGATCGCAAAGCGAGACTATAGGGGCTTTTAAAAGTGCTCCCAAAAAGCGGATTGCTTGGCTAGCACGCGCACAATCACGCGCATCGTGCCGCCATGCAATCTGCTTTTTGGGAGCACTTCAAAGGGTCCGCTCCCCCGCCTGGAATGCGCTCCCCCGCCCCCAAGCGCGCGCGCGCCACGCTCTGCCGGGCTTGTTTTAGTCGTAGTCATGCAGCTTTTGGTTTACAGAACGGAGGTGGTGATCGAGGTAGGATATTCCCCTACCTAGAATGGCGAGGTACTTATTAAATAACACATTTAAACCACCGAACTTTGCAGTTTTTCAATTTCAAAATCGGTTCTGAACGTTAAACATTTTAAGAGTGTATTAAACTAAATGTATACACCTAGTCTGCAAGTGATTAAATGCTCGGCAATAACAAAGTCCTCCTGCAGAGCAACATCTGCAGATGTGAGAAGAACCAGAGAGTTTTTCAGATGTTTAGTTGTTACACAGAGAAGCCGTGTTAAAATGTCTCTGCCGTGACGGAAGTGATGACGCAAGAGCACAAAAGACCAAATGTGTCTCGTGCAGCTGCTTTGGGGTAGATTTTTTTGGAAGAAGATTTCAGCAGAGGGACATCAGAGCATGAATTCACGAGTCCTCCCGTGGGTGACTTCAGTTCATTTTTATTCGTAGGAAGGCGGGGCTGCAATTAAAGTCCACAATGTTTCGGTTCATATTTCCCTGCTGTCTCTGTCTTAAAAGAGCTCTGACTTTTCACACCGATGTTTGTCAGATGTTCTTTACTGTAGTTTAAATCCCTTTCTGCTTCATCTGGGAAGGCGCCTTTTTGCACCTCATCTATAGACCGCTTTTAGTTGTCTGTTGTTAAAGTCCTAAGATGCCTCCTGCCTGTTGTAAAAAAAAAACAAGCATTGGCATAGCCAATAGGTCTCGCTTTTGGGACCTTATAAGTATTTAGTTATGCAGCACAATATCTTTGGTGCAACAACAGCAACTGTTGCATGGCTAAACACTTATAAGGTCCCAAAAGCGAGACCTATTGGCTATGCCAATGCTTGTTTAAAATACCTGTGGGTAAAGATTTTCTAGAAGATACTAAAAAGGCTTTTCTACCAGTTAAGTCCCCTTCTCGGGAGCTTAACATTGCTCACTCTAAATTAATGGGACCCAACCCTTCTCTTTGAACCTATTTGCAAAGTCTCTTTACAACATCCTACATGGAAAGCAGCATTCTTAGACGCTATTACCTCTAGAAAGAGTTAGTGAGATTCGGGCTCTTTGCACTACTGAACCCAACACACTATGCCATAGTAGTAGAGTGTTATTATAACACACCCCAGTTTCCTCCCTAAGGTGGATTTGGATTTCCACATTAAGCAAATCATTTTCTTACCCACTTTTTTCTCCAATTCATTAACACAGCAGAAAATGTCCTGAAATTTTATCTAGACAAAACCAAGGATATAAGACAGTCAGACCGTCTTTTCATAAATTATGGTCCAGCACTTACAGGGTTGCCTTCCTATAAACAATCTATTTCCAAATAGATTGTATCATGCATTATTTCAGATAACCAAGAAACCCCTATCTGGTAGGCCTAAACCACATTCAACACGATAATAGACTGCTTCCAGAGCCTTCTTTGAAATGTTCTCATTCCAGAGATATGTAAGGCAGCTACTTTGAGAGCTGTTGATACATTACCAGGCACTGCTGCCTAGATTCAGACTCCAGAGCTGATACTCAAGTAGGGCAGGCCTCTTTAAAGAATCTTTTCGGATGATTGTTAGAGCTGCTTTTATTTCACGCCCGCCTGTTTGTGGGATTGGCTTGCTATTCTTATTCAGTGCTTATGACTATTGACGAGGATTCCCTGGAAGAGAAGGAAAGGTTACTCAACTCTAATTCTAGTTCTCTTCCAGGGAAATCCTCATCAAACTCATTAACAACCCTCCCACCTCCTCAGACAGGAGATATTTCAGCTCTCAGCAATTGCTTCACCCTGAATTCCAAATTTCCATACAAATTACCTGAACTGTCACCTGTGAGGTAGCATGGAATACAGGGGGTACCGGGAGGTTCTTAAAGGCACATAGACAGTTTTCTCTGCTGTGTTCTGCATTGCAGCCTATTAGCTAACAAAGTCTCATATTCCCTTTATTTTTCTTTAAAAAATGTTTGTAAAAGATTTTCTATTTTCACTTTTTTATAGTGACAAATTTCTATGCAATTCTTTTTTTTAATTAAATGAACATTCAATGAAATCTGGCCATGTTAGCCTATTTTTGAGGCTGCAAACATACATGTAAGGTACTATGGTACGAATGTTATTAGAAATATATGTATACTTTTGAAAAGTGCTCCTGGATCCCTGCACGTGGGTGAGATTATTCAGTGCTTATGGCTTTGATGAGTATTCCCCTGGGACAGAACTAGGATCACAGGTGAGTAACATTTCCTTCTCCTTTGCACAGTCTTTTTGCACAGTTCAGATTCAACCAAACTGAGATGATAGTGGTTTGGAACATCAATTGAAATTTTGAGTGTGGAAAAAATGAGTCAGAAGAAGGTGCTTCTGGAAACTTCGTTTGTATGATAGATGAGGGATTTGTCGGACTCCATGATCACTCTCAAATTTCCTAATTCAATTGATGGTGTCAGGACATGGCCAAAATCTTGGGTGCAGATGGTCTAAGTCTGGAAGTTATCCCATTCTCTGCAGATAAGGATCTTTATTTTGGATAAGCTGAATTCAGATGTTTAGTCCGCATCCATTGGTCCACAGCTTGAAGGCAATGATCGAGGCTGAAAGCGTCTTGGGCTGTTTAGTTTTACTATTTGAGTATGTACTAGGTGTCATTGACATGGTTATAGCAGGCTAACTGAAGGACTTGCAGTGATTGGGTAGCCTGCTGAAGGATGTATTGAAGAGGAGTGGAGAAATTATGGAACCTTAAATCATCACAGTCCATGTGGAAAGAAGATGATGAGTACAGATAGAGAGCGATGATTGATTTGTTAAAGAAGTAAGAGGAGATCTAGTTTAGTATGGTTCCCTAAATGCCAATGTCTACTTCTCCGGCACCAGTAACAGAAGAATCGGCCTTCTATGGCACGATTGTGCATAGGGTGGTAGAAGTAGTGGTCCTACTATGGAGATGAAAACAAATGTACTTCCAGAAGACCTTAAGCCTTGCCAGACTGCTTCTGAGCTTCTTCTCCCATTCAATGAGGCCATGACTGATAACCTCCAAGGGGCTTGATCTAAGCCTTGTACCAGTCCTCCTGTAAACAATCACATTGCCAGGCACCACCGCTCTGCTCCAGGTGGCCTGGCCTTTTTGTCCCAGCAATCTCGCCAGAGAATCTTGTGGTGCAAGTTTCCACTAGCCGAACTAACCCTAACAATTTCCTGACCACTCTAACAACAGGGAATCCAAGAGAGTGAAAATGTTCAGGAAAAGGTTATCGTCTTTAGCTAGCTTGACCCTCTGCTCAGTTAATACCCCTTGTCTGCTAGGCCGCGAGACCCACACCCTTTGGAACTCAGTGACACAAGTCCCCCCAGGTGTTCCGGAAGACCATCACCCTTTCCTCTCATAGGTGATTCAGGACAGTCATGATAGGCCAAAATCGTAATTCTTTGTGGCTTGAGCACCACTGACTCTGTTGGGCGGGCCATTGGCCGCCTTGTGGGGCTTAGATCTACTTGGTTCTCGGGTGATGCCCAGTCCTCACTGATGGACATGCCATTCAATGGTACTCACTTGTTTGGTGACAAAGCTGACTCGTTTGCTCTTTTGGCCGCTGTACTCAGCCTTGCCAATAGCAGCAGCAATTGCGCTGGTCCTTTTGTGGCTTCAGAAGAGGCGTTCCCTAGCATCAGCCTATTCCACCCCAGCAGGGAACCCAAGCCAACCTAGAGGGAATAGGGCTTACAGACCAGTTTTCACGTGGGCATGTAGGCCAGAGTTAGCCACACCCCTGGGGTTGATCTATCTAGCTCAAGAGACCAAAAGAGGGTTTCTGCCATCTTGAGAGTGGGCAGAACACAGCTTTCTGGGATAGTTAGATGCCACACTTCACAGGAAGTCATCATCAGGTGAGAGAGAACCAAGTAGCCCATTGGCTAGTGACCGCCTCATCCCTGAGGGCACTTTATCAGGGCTCAAAAAAAATCACAAAATTCTCACTAGACCTGCAGGTCTAGTAACTTCAAAAATCTACTCGACCTAACTGAAATGCACTTGACCTCTGTGAGCAAATGTGACAAGTTAACAAGATTTAAAGGCATTTTTATTGCTCATTCACTTTGTGAGCAATAAAGATGCCTTTAAATCTTGCTATCTTGTCACATTTGCTCTGCTTTTTGAGACAGAGGTCAAATGTCAGTCTTCCTTCCTACTCACCAGAAAGGGCGAGTAGGACCTAAAAATAGCTCACCCTAATTAAGTCTGGCTCACAAATGCAAGCAGGCAAGTGGATTTTTCGAGCCCTGCTTATAGGCAGAAGAGTGTCTCTCTTGAACCCAGCCCTCAGATCCCATCTGGACTGGAGAGAGGAGCAAAGAAGAACTGCCCTGCTGACCCCGGAACCAGCAAAGAGATGCTGCACTGTTGGACTTGGCCCTTTTTGCAGGGTCATCCCTAAACTTTTTGCCTTTCTCCTAGCCTTTTTTCTGACATGGTGTTTGTGGTTTTAGGACTCTGGGCACTTTAGCACTGCTGTCCAGTGTAAAGTGTGTGTGCTCTCTATGTTACATATGGTAAGATTGGTCTACACCTTTTTGGCCTATTCAATTTACCTGTCAGTCCCTTGTGAAGTGGCATCTCATATAACCAGGGGTGGTAAATTAATTGCTACTGGTGGGCTTGCAGCGCTGATTGCGCCACCCGCCAAAGTAGCCTTGCAAACCTCTCTCAGGCCTCTTCTATTGCAGGGCCTGCGCACGCAGTGTTACTGCTGCTGTGACATGGCACCTAAAGTGTGTGCCATGTCTGTGACCCCCCTTTAACTACATGTCAGTCACCTCTAAGGTAGGCCCTAGCTAGCCCTATGGCCAGAGTGCATTGTAGGTAAAAAATAGCACATGTACCTTAAGTGTGAGACATGTCCTGGTTGTGACAAACAGCCATTTTGGTTTCTCACTACTGTGGGGCTGCCCTCCTATAGGAATACATTGGGGATTCCCTGTTAAGTGTTTCAGTGGTAATTCCTGATATGAGAGGAGCAGCGTGGTCAAGTTTAGTATATTAGGAATGGTAATAAAAAATGCTGCTCAATGGTGTGCGCAGATTTAATATAACTATTTTAGAAATGCCACTTTTAAAAGTTGGCATTTCTGTGTGCTATGTGTCTGCCTGCCTGATGTGAATTGCATGTCTGGCTTTTGAGTGACAGGGGATGGGAGGTGTGTGTGGCTCCAGGAGGGGCAGGGTGAGTCAGCACTAGGCTGAATAGGATATCTGCATTTGGAGTAATGGGAGGAGTAGTCCCCTGACTCTGAATAGGATTGTGCCTGCCCTGTACAATGCTGGCTCTGCCCCTTGTGGTTTCTAATGACCGAGCCCCCACCTGACAAAGGGGAAGAGGAGCTTAGGTAAACAGAGTGCTCCCATTCCCCCCTGAACCAGTTTTTGCTGGTTCCCCCAAGCCCTGTACTACAGATAAAGGAATGTGACATATAAATATAGGGGCTGTGACCCCATGATGGAGTGCTGTTCCTGGACTTGCTGGGGCTTGCTGCTGCTGGGGGACCAGGAGGAACCGCCACGAGGGCTTGCCTCCCTGCTGGAGGGCCTTGTCTGCTGGCCTCCCTGGGCCCAGCTGTGCCCCATCGATCCTTGGACTTTTGCTTCTAGCGCCTCGTGAGCGCTATACTTTAATTGCCCTGGGAGAGGAGAGCGTGGGCTTGCAGCGCGCAGCTGCTGCCCTTTTAGAGGGAATGCCGACATGGGGATTTCCCCGCATTTTGCCCAGCCGAGCGGGAGCCTACCCCGCTTTATGCTTTTAAATGACAGCGGGTGCCCACCCCGCATTTTGAGTTATTTGCATAAGCGGGGTGGGCACCTGCCCACCCCGCTTATGTGCTTTATTTGAGGTGGTGCCCACCCAGCTTATGCAGTATTTCGAGCGGGTGCCCACCCCGCATTGCCCCGCCGAGAAGAAGAGCCGAAGGCCCGACCAGGAAGCCAGGCAGCCTTGCCTGACTGTGGTCGGGGCTTCAAGAGCCATCTGGTGAGCAGGGAGAAGAAGTCCCGCCCGCTGCCGGAACCGTCCGGAGCCTCACGAGCTCCCCTCCAAAGTCCTGTGTCCCAGGAGAGTGACCGGGTGAAGGCAGAGTAAAGGGGGAGACTCGCGGGCTCCTCAGGAGTGCCGGACCAGCTGAAGAGAAGCACAGAGTCCCACAGAGAGCCCGGTGAGTGGTGCTTCATGTGGCACAGTGTAAAGTGCTTATTTCCTGAGCGGACCTGCAGGAGAGCGGGCCGCTCCAACGATGGGGGCAATTTGTTTTACAGAGCCCCAGAGTGGGGCGCCAGCATGCCAGGGCCAGGGCCTCTTTGTTTATTCCCAGCTGCACCGTACCAGCACGGGCAGCTGCCACATGGCCATAATTGTTTGGAGGGCCCCAGTGGGGGTCCAGAGGGCACCGAAGTGCCAGTGCCCCTCTTTCTTTTCTCGGTTGCGGCGCTGTAGCGGGCAACTGCAATGTATGGCTATATTTGCTGGTGAAGCCCCAGTGGGGGCACAGTGAGTGCCAGTGCCCACATTTTGCTGCACAGCTGCACCGCAATTAGCAGCAGCTGCAACGTTTAGGACAGTTCATTGCTAGGAGATGCAGTGGACGGAGGGGGGCGAGCGGTGCTTGTCCTCCTGGACCTGTCCGCTGCATTCGATACCATTAATCATGAGGTATTGCTCCAGCGACTGAAGGGAGTTGGGATTGTGGATCGTGTGTGGGCACTATTGGCGTCCTTCCTAGATAATCGCACACAAAGCCTACAATGGTCCGGGTTATGTTCGACTAACTTTTCCCTCCCGTGCGGAGTTCCTCAAGGGTCAGCGCTGTCCCCGACCCTTTTTAATATTTATGTTAGACCTCTGGCTAGCTTAGTACAACGGCATGGTTTCACGCTGGTTTCCTATGCGGATGATTCGCAGCTAGTAATATCAACTGTGGATCATCCGACCAAACAGCGGCTAAGTTTCATGCCTGCTTGATTGATGTGATGGACTGGATGCGCCTGAGCTTTTTAAAAATTAACACCGAGAAGACGGAAGTGATGGAGTTTGGAAAGGGTCCTTCTATTTGAAACTCCCTTTGGTGGCCAGCGGCGGCTGGCCAATGCCCCCTCCTTGTCACGAAGGTAAGGAATCTGGGTGTGATTTTGGACGACAAACTGGATATGTCTGCCCAGATCAATAGCTTAACGTCATCGAGTTTCTATCTGCTAAAAACTCTCCGGAAAATTCTCCCTTACATCCCTCAGGCGCTCCAAAAGACTGTGATGGCCGCTCTGTTTATGTCTAGACTGGATTACTGAAATGCCATGTTTTTGGGGATGGACAAGTTTCAGGTGGGAAAAATTCAGTCCCTACAGAATGCTGCAGTTCGTGTTATCCTGAACCTACCTAGGGGCTACCCTACCTCTGAAGGAAGGAAATCCCTGCATTGGCTTCCGGTCCAGCAGAGGATTGAGTTTAAGGCTCTCTGTTTGGTTCACCGGGCTCGTTTTGGGGGTGGCGCCAATGATGGAAGAGAGAGATTTAAACCCTATCTCCCGTCCCGTGCCTTGCGTTCTGCTAACCAAGGCCTTATCTGTACTTCGAGATTCAAATTGGCGAGATGGGGTGGTCGCTCTTTTGGCAGGCGTGCAGCAAGATTGTGGAACCTCCAGCCCTTGGAGCTACGACTTCAACCTGATCATGCCCTCTTTAGGAAAATGCTAAAATATCACCTATTTAAGACCCAACCATAATCTGATTTGCTTTCCTGTCTCACTACACACACCACAGCGCTAAGACACCTCCGGTATTAGAGCGCTTTAGAAATTTCTTTATACTTATACTAGGAGTCCCAGTGGGACCCAGGAGGCACAGTGGTGCCAGTGTAATTGCGCACTTTGGATTCTGCTGCAGTGGCAGCCAGCCCTGACATTTGGGACATAGGTCATTTGAGCCCACTGAGAAGGCCAGTTGGCCAGGGGGACAGTGTTAGGTTGATAGGGCGCCAGGCCCTAATGTGATTTATGTGGTGCCTATGAGAAATTTGATTTATGCACCTTGATTTATGCCTCTAACGTGATTTAGGCTTATGAGGTTATTGTATAATGTGTTTATGCTGGTGAGGTTTATTGCATAATGTGTTTATGCTAGTGAGGATGGCGCATGTGTTTTACGTCTGAAGTGATGCTGATTGCATAGTATGATTTATGTTGCACGATATAATGCTGAGCACAGTGTTTTGCCAGTAATTACTGGTTGTGTTCTACATTTACTATTTGTGCTTGTGATGGTTCTGACAGGGGCCCAATTGGCTCTGTCATGTGTATATAATCCCCTGTAAATATTGCCTAGTGCCAGTTGGCACAGTGTATATTGTGTGATTACTATTCTAATGTGTTGTGGATAATACAAAGGCTATTTTTATATATATCCTTGAGTGGAGTTCCTTTTGTGGTGTGCCTAGTATGTTGCTGCTGTGTGTGTGTTGCACAAACGCTTTACACTGCCTCTGGGCTAAGCCTAACTGCTCGTGCCAAGCTACCAAGGGGGTGATCATGGGTTATCTTCAGCGTGTAACTCCCTTGCCCTGACTAGAGTGGTGGTTTCTGCCTGGCTTTGGTGCAAGCCCTAGCCAAGCAGAAATCCCATTTCTAACATGCACCTTAAACTGAACTGCACCTCCTGCTCCTTGGGCTAGTGAAGAGAGGACCGTGTATTTGGTGTCTGGCTCCCTGAAACCCAGCTGGAACAGATTAACTCCAAGAGTCAGTAAGCTGACTTCCTGTTCACAGCACAGTGACACAAAAGCTGGGAGGCCTTCTTGGGCGAGTAGTTTTCCCCAATCACCAGATCTTCGCTCCTTGCTGCACTGCAGCCTGGGAGACCAAGTCCTGATGCTCAAAGGTTAAACCCAAGTCTATTGGACCCGAAGAGTCATCGGAGTGCTGGCAAGCTATCATGGAAAGAAGGTAATCACTGTATTCGTCATAGCTAGAGACCAGTGCCAACTGGTTCAGTGCTGGGCTTCTTCTGTACTTAAAGGGCATCGACCTTTGTATGCAAAGTCGCACTACTGTGTTTGTGGACCAAGGGGTTGCACCAGGAAGACCCTGTGAACTGGAGCAATGACTACAGCATCCATGAGAATCTCCATCCTCCAAGATGCCATTAACCATAGAAATGGACCAGAGACTGCTCGTCTTTTAAGGTAACTGTCCTGTTGGACATAGTTGATCCCCTTGACCCTCTCCCTGCCACAGTTGGTCACCCAAAGTATCTCCAAGTGACTGCATTCCACTGTGTTGTAAAGCTCCTTTTTTTTTTTTAAAGTCCTCATTTGCCATTAGCTAATACAGAGCTATTAAAATCACTCCTGTGGCCTCCCTCTTAAACAGCACCAACTGGAGAGTTCGGTAACTAATTGGAGTTGCTTTACACAAAACCTCTCTGTACGGTTGTTCTAAAACCTGGGCGCCGTGTAGAACCAGAGAGATGAAGTATGTCAAGTGTAAGGCTTAATCATTGGACCAGTGTCTTTATTGATCAAGAGTGCCCAACCAAACCTCACATGGACCCCAAAATTCTATTCTATTATCCCTATTGTTATTAAAAGTTTTCTTGTCTAATTTCATCGTATATTTAATAGAAATAAACCAGTCTAGAAAAGTAGGGGGTATATCCTTTATCCATTTTTTGCAAATTTCTCTTCTTGCAAGCAAGATCAGATATAAACATAGCTTATTTTCCAATCTGGAAACAAACTTATACTCTGGTAACAGGCCAAAAAATACTAAAAGTGGGCTTACCTGAATGTTTAGACTCATCATATCTTCAATACCTTTATTTATCTCCGCCCAATAACGATGTAATTTAGGGCAGTTAAAAAACATATGAGTATCATCGGTATCACGGAGAAGGCACTTTGGGCACTTAGGCGCTGGACCCTTCGTGAACTTTGCGAGTTTATGGGGAGACTAGTACACCCTGTGAATACAAAAATATGGTTCCTTCTCAAATATGCAGACTGTACCGTGGTATATAGAATGTCATGAGATACTTGCCATATATCTTCAAGTTGAAAGCCGGGCAAGCTCTCTTCCCACAGCTCCTTCGGTAAATTAAATTCTCCTTCTTCCAGGTCCAGCATTTGCCAATAAAAGGTTGATATCTCCTTCTTTTTCCCCAGTTTTTTTCCAAAGTACATTTTCTAATTCATTGGGCAAGCCCACCTCTGTCCCAATATTCTGATGCCAACTTCTTAGTTGCCAGTACGTACATTTTGAGAGTCTATTATCAGTGAGTAAGGTCAGCTCTTCCCATGATAGCAACAGTTTTTCTACTACTAATTTTCCCCAACATCGGATACCAGCATCTATCAAAGGAGTTGACATGGAATCTCTAGTCCATCCTGGTGAACCTGGAGCATTCCAAATGGGGGCAAGAGCACTAAAATAACTAATCTTCAGAACTGACCTTTGCCCATAAACCAACAAGTTCACGTATTATTTTTAATCTGACTCTTTTTTAAAATCTCGGATCTCCATATTTATATAGAAAGCCTTGACTTCCATCTTCAACATCCGTGAGCATCGCTTTGAACATTAATCTCACATCTGAACCATCTGGGATGACCAAAAATTGTTTTCCTACCCTCAAGGAAAATGCCCTGGCATATAAAACTAAGTCGGGTAAGCATAACCCCCCTTGTTTTTTTTTCTGCGAAGCTTCTTCCACGATATTCTGATTGCTTTTGAAGCCCAAATGAAAGTGTTAAATTTAGACTGAAGAGATCTTAAACTGTTTTTCATTAAATGCCAAAGGGATTTTCTGTAGTTTAAAAATTACCTTAGGTAGAAGCATCATTTTTATTAAGTTTACTCTATCAGAGTTAAAGGCAGGTAGGCCCAACCCTTTAAGGAATTTTGTATTATCTTTGCGGTCTCTCGGAGGTTTAATCCTGGAATCTCTGCGATATTTTGGGTGATCAGTATATCTAGATACCTAATCACATTCTTTGTTTGATGGACACAGGTTCTCAGATTCCATGTCATACATTCTGTTTTTGTGGCGTTAATTTCAAATTCTGAAACGTCTCCAAACGTTTTTGCTTCATCATATATTAATGGAATTGAGACATTTGGATCTGATGTGAAAACCATTAAATCATCAGCGTATAACACCACCTTTTTTTCCCAATCATTGAATCTAAAAGATTGTATATCTGAGTGTCTTCTTATTTTTTCCGCTAAAGGTTCGATATACAAGTTAAAAAGCATCGGGGATAGGGGACATCCCTCCCTGGTGCCTCTCTGGATTTTGACAGGAGCAGATAGGTTTCCGTTAACTACAATTCTTGGTATGAGTGCTTGATATATCAGAGAGATTGATCTACGGAAATTATTTCCTAAGTTGTACGCCTTTAGTATATATTTTAAATAAACCCAATTGACTCTATCAAAAGCCTTTGTTGCGTCTATCATTATTATGGCTAATGGAAGTTTGTATACTGTAGCTATATCAATTGCCCCTATCAAGATGTAAGTAAGCTCTGTTATTCCTCTTCCTTTAACAAACCCCTTTTGGTCTCGGTGCAAAAGACCTAGGCCTAGGTAGTGACCTCCTCCATGACCACTACCTAGGCCCGTGGGGCACCTCTTCTTAGGTCAGGAGCTTAATATTTGACTTTTGCTTTCATCCATATCCCGGGTGTTGCTATTTTTCTGACTCTCGCCCCCCCTGAAATAGACATTAAAAACGACTCCGCCTCTTCCACTCTTCTAAATATCCTCATGCTGCATTACTTTTAATGAGGCTAGGCATTTTAATTGTGCGTTAGTACCCAATTGTTTGAACGGTTCCAGCAGTTTTCCCAGTTCATATTGCTTTGAAGCTGTGATAGCTGAGACATCTGATCCTATCTGGAAAGTTATGTCATCTACAGTCAGAGAGTTTAATTTTAGTGCTTTGCTAAGTATTTCCTCTTTCAAGGTATATGTCAAGAAATGTACTAGGATTTTCCTCGGCCTTGTTTTGTTCGGATTGAGCCTAAAAGGATCCCTATGTACTCTCTGCATATCTGCTATTAGAGCCTCCTCCGAGCATTCAATACGTGTTGCTTGTTTTATTAATTTTGCTACATACTCTTTTATTTTGCAACCTTCTACTCCTTCTGGAACTTTGAGCAAACGAATGTTGTTTTAATTGTCACTCTGAGTTAGGAGTTGTATACATTTCCGATCTAATTAAAGCCCAGCCGGTATTGCTATGGCACAGAATTTGGACCACAGATAGCACGGGCCTTAACAGGGAAATAATAAAGGACGCAATGAGATTAGACAATGTCCGTAAAATGTTATGGTTGAAATACGTTGAAAATTTTATGCAGGACATTGGTCACCCAGAATATTTTACCTTGCCCGACAGTATGAACCCTCATCAATCGGAAGGAGTTTAAAAAAGTTTGCATGACCCACTTAGAAGGAAATAGGTTAACTCTTGAGATGAATAAACCTATGGTGGTCAAACATCAACTAATTAACACTACGTGCAACATTCAACCATATCTGTTATACGTTTTATTGGGATATGACAGATACCTTTTGACAAGATTTAGGTTTGGGACTTTCCACCATTTGACTACTTACCCAGCCATTAATGACTGGTCAAGGGAACTCTGTCTATGCCCCTGTGACAATGTTTCATCACAAAGTACGATGCACGTGGTTCTATTCTGTAAGTTCTAAACTAGTGAAAGGCATAGATGGCTAATACCACTATTAAAACAGGTAGGATGGAGGCAATGTCGTCCTGCCTTCATGTACTTACAGATGTTGGATAATTGTCATTGTATCGGTTCTATGGTGGGCTTCTTAAAGAGTGTATTGAGGACCAGGAAAGGTCTCAACAACTGAATTGTGAGAAACGCGTTGGGCCGGAATAAATTAGCATGAGATAGATTACTTAGGGAATTACAGAATGTTTACGTGTATATTATCAATTTATAGGATTTTACCCGTATTGATGAATCTTAAAATGTAATAGATGACAATGTATTCCCTTTTTATATGTCTGCTTTTATGATTTTAATGCTCAAAATCAAATAAAGCTCGTTTTGATTGATTGATTGAACGATTCTAATTTATCTTGTGTTTCCAGATCTTTTCCTTTTAATACAGCTATATTATTTTTGTTCTCTTCTATCTGACTTGTTAGCTCAGATACAGTAAGTTCTAATGCCATTGTTCTGGTAGTGAGTGAGTCAATCTTAGTTTTTAACTTTTCACATGAATTTTTGATGTCTGCTTGATTACTCTCCAAAGTTGAGAATCTATCTTTCATTTCTTTGACAAGAGCTTGTAGCATATCTCACATTGAACTTGTCTGAAATTCGTCCCTAGTATCATCATCATGTAATATTCCAATTGCCTGTGTGGGACCTCTCTCATTCGCTTCCATTTTATCTCGGAGCTGTTTTTTTGATGTCACTGTGGAATTGTCTATATCACTCTGATCCCGCTTGTTGGAAGGCGAACCCCGAGGAGTCGGCGAGACCACTCAGGGGGGGCCCCCACATTGTACGAAGTAGCCGAGCGCTGCAGAGAAGCCTCCTGGGAGATCCTTCTCCTATTATGTACTAGCACAGTAACACCACCGCACCGGACTCAAGGAGGTTGTCTCAAGATGAGCAATTCTTTATCAGCACTTTTAAAAGGTTACGGGTTCAATATTTACACAAAAAGGGGATCCAGGGATCCGCAAAAGTCACAGTGTCTCTTTTAGGAGGGAAGGGGTAGCGGGACAGTCTTCGGCAGGAGCTTGGTACGAGGGTACCGGGGGCCCAGTTCTTATCCTCAAGCTGGAGGACCTCCGGGTCTCGGAGGGGTCGAGCCGCGACGGTGTCAGCAGGGCTCTGGCGTTCAGTTCGTGGGGAGCCGCGACCAGGTCAGCGGGGCTCTCAAGATGGTTTCTGCTCAGCTCGAGCCGCGACGTCGTCAGCAGGGCTCCGAGGGAGGTTTCAGCGAGGTTGGGCCGCGACAGCGTCAGCAGGGCCCCGATGTTCCGGGGGGCTTCAAGGTGTCAGCAAGAAGGAGCCGCGACGCAGTCTGCAGGGCTCGTGGTGGTTTCAAGCAAGAGTTCTTCTCCGTAGGGTCGGCCGCGATTCAATCAGCAGGGCTCTCGACTCCGGGATACAACTGCCGGTCTGAGGCGGGGTCGCCCCAGATATAGGTCTGGAGCCCCTTTGATGTCCGGACCCTTGCGCCCGGGGGGCGGAGAGGCCGGGTTGGGAGCGGCCAGACGCCCAGCAGGAGAGGCGCCCGGCCCAGGAGAGATCGAGGCCGATCGCACCTCGGTGTGTGGGGACGGTTGGGGGTCCCATCGATACCGCCCTCCGCCAGGGCGATGAGGTGTTCACGTGATACCCCCTGGCCAGTTCTTGGTGCCTCAATGTCTGGGCCTTGCTGGGGCCGAGGCCGGGTTGAGCGGAGTCATGAGGACTGGTGTGCAGGGTCACGTGGCAGGCGACAAAATGGCGGAGCCCCGAGGTGTAGGTGACCTCGTGCGGCCCGAACGGGTAGCTCGTGGAGGCTAGGGCGGGGAACGGGCCCAACCCCCGGGAAGTCAGGACCACGCCACGAGGCCGGGTCCAACAGGCGTCCCCCCCCAGCCGAAGGCAGGGAGAGTCACCCATCTTCTTGGGGATTCTCCTCGTCAAGGCGGAAGAAGCGGGACAGGCCGTCCGCGTTGGCGTGGTCATTGCCGGGTCGGTGTTCAACCGAAAAGTCCATCCCTTGCAGGGCAATGGACCACCGCAACAGCTTGGGATTCTCGCCTCTCATTTGCATTAACCACCGCAAGGGCCGGTGGTCGGTCTGGACCCGAAAGTGGGTACAGAAGAGATAGGGCCGGAGCTTCTTAAGAGCCCACACTACGGCGAAGGCCTCGCGCTCGATGGTGCTCCATCGTTGCTCCCGGGGCAGCAGCCGTCGGCTGATGAAGGCCACCGGGCGGTCGAGTCCCTTCTCATCAACCTGAGACAGGACGGCCCCGATCCCATATTCGGAGGCGTCTGTCTGCACGATGAACTCCTTACTGTAGTCAGGGGCCTGGAGCACAGGGGCAGTGCACATCGCTGCCTTGAGGGTCTCGAAAGCGGATTGGCAGCGGGGAGTCCAGTGCACCTTCTTGGGCTGTTTCTTCGAGGTGAGCCCTGTGAGAGGCCCAACAATGCTCCCATAGTCCCGGATGAACCGCCGGTAGTATCCAGTGAGGCCCAGGAAGCCCCGCACAGCGGTCTGGGTAGTGGGGGGTTCCCATGCCTGGATGGCATCGACTTTTGGCTGGAGAGGGGCCACCTGACCGCTTCCCACCTGATGGCCCAGGTAGGTCACCGATCCTTGGCCGATCTGGCATTTGCTGGCCTTGATCGTGAGCCCGGCCCTTTGGAGGGCGGCCAGGACGGCTTTGAGGTGAATTAGGTGCTCAGCCCAGTGGTTGCTGTACACGGCAATGTCATCCAAATAGGCCGCGCTGAAGGCCTCGAGCCCGGCCAGAACCTTGTTTACCAGTCTCTGGAAAGTGGCCGGGGCGTTCTTCATGCCGAAGGGCATCACCCGAAAGTGGTAATGCCCATCAGGGGTAGAAAAGGCGGATCTTTCTCGGGCGCCGGGGGTGAGCTGGATCTGCCAGTACCCGGCGGTGAGGTCCAGCGTGCTCAGGTAGCGGGCGGACCCCAAGCGGTCGATGAGTTCGTCGGCCCGGGGTATAGGATGGGCGTCCGTCTTGGTCACAGCATTCAGGGCTCGGTAGTCTACACAAAATCGTAACTCCGGGGGATGGCCGGGGGCTGCGGCCTTTGGTACCAGGACGACAGGGCTGGCCCACGGGCTGTCGGAGGGCTCGATGACCCCCAGGGCCAACATCTTCGCTACTTCGGCCTGGATGCATGCCCGTACTCGGTCGGGTACCCTGTAGGCTCGGTGTCGCACGGGGGGGCTGTCCCCGGTGTCGACGTCGTGGACGCACCAGTGGGTCACCCCTGGGGTGAGGGAGAAGAGGGCTGCGTAGTCCTGCAGCAGTTGTTGACAGTCGATACGCTGTTCCGGGGTCAGGGAAGAGGCGAGTTGGACACCTTTGATGGATCCGTCGTGGACGTCGTTCTGCAAGAGGTCGGGTAGGGGCTCCGAGTCGTCCTCGCCCCCCTCGTCGGTCGCCAGCAGCAGGCTCAGTTTGGTCCGGGCAAAGTGGGGTTTGAGCCTGTTAGCATGTAGAACCCGGAGGGGGTTCCGGGGGGACTCTAGGTCGACTAGGTAGGTGACGGGGCTTTTCTTCTCCACCACCTTGAAGGGCCCGGTCCACTTGTCCTGGAGGGCGCAGGGCTCAACCGGGGCCATGACCCAGACTCTCTGGCCTGGCTCGAACTCGATTGTAGAGGTGTTCCGATCGTACCACCGCTTCATGTCCTCCTGGCTGGCCTCGAGGTTGGCTTCGGCCATGGCTCGGAACTTGCGGGTCTGGTTTCGTAGGGTCAGGAGGTATCGGTAGACGTCAGGGGGGGCGCCTGGGAGCTTCGTCTCCCAGCCCTCCTTGACCAGGCTGAGCGGTCCGCGGACCGGATGTCCGTACAATAGTTCAAACGGGCTGAACCCCAGGGACTTCTGCGGGTCCTCCCGATAGGCGAACAGGAGGCATGGTAGTAGGACATCCCATCTCCGCCGGAGGGGCTCTTCCAAGCCCTGAATCATCCCCTTCAGGGTTCTGTTAAAGCGCTCGACCAGCCCGTTCCCCTGAGGGTGATAGGGGGTTGTGAATTTGTACGTGACCCCGCACTGCTGCCACAGGGACCGCATGTACTTGGAGATAAAGTTTGTGCCCCTGTCGCTCACCACTTCGCGGGGAAATCCCACTCGGGAGAAGATCCCCATCAAGGCCCGGCCCACCACGGGGGCCGTTACAGTTCTTAGCGGGACCGCCTCCGGGTACCTGGTGGCGTGGTCCACGAGGACCAGGATGAAGCGGTGGCCCAGGGCGGTCCGGGGGTCCAGGGGCCCCACGATGTCGATCCCGACCCGTTCGAACGGGGTGCTGACGGCTGGAAAGGGCTGGAGGGGGGCCTTGACCCGGCCCCCCGTCTTCCCGCTGGCTTGGCAGGTCTGGCAGGACCGGCAGTGGTTGTCCACGTCTCTCCGCATCCGGGGCCAGTAGAAGTGGGTCACCAGACGGCTGTAAGTTTTGTCTTGCCCTAGGTGTCCGGCGAGGGGCACGTCATGGGCCAGGTTGAGAAGGAACTCCCGGAAGCGGAGGGGGACCACCAACACGCGGCTGCCCCCGAGTTCTGCCACTTTCTGTTCACTGTACAACAGGCCCTCGGCCCAGTAGACCCAGTGGGTGCCGGTCTGGTCCCCGTTGGCTTGTGCGGACGCTTGTTGTCGGACCCCTTCGAGAGAGGGATAGGACTGCTGTTCTTGCTGGAACTGCTCTCGGGTGGGGCCCCCTTCGTGGCGCCATTGTGCAAGTTCTGGTAGGGCACCGAGGGAAGCAATCTCTTCGGGGGAGGGTTCCGTAGGTCCAGTGTCGGTGTCCGCCTCCCCCTCGCTGCAGGCGGGGGGTGGTGCGAGCCCCTCGGGCTGGGCGGCACCGGGGGCCAGGGACGAGCGGGGGGCCTGGGCGGTCATGGACCGGGTGATGGCGCAGGCCCATTCGGATAGTCCCAGCATTCGGAGGTGCTCACGTCGCTCCACTTGAGCCCAGGGGGAACTCTCCAGGTCGTTCCCCAGGAGGCAGTCTACTGGTGCGTCGTCGCGGACACTCACTTTTAGTAGGCCTGTCACCCCTCCCCACTCGAAGGGAACCAGGGCCATCTGGCACAGGCTTTCGCTGTTGTCGGCCGTCCGGACGGGGCACAGCACATCGGGTAGGATCGGTTCGGGGGTCACCAGGTGGCAGCGGACAGCGGTGATACTGGCGCCGGTGTCACGAAGGGCTTCGGCCCATTGTCCAGTGACGGTGACCTGCTGCCGGTACTTCTGGGTGTTGGTTGGGATGGGGGTGCGGGGCACCATTTCTCGGCTGCCCAGGCAAACCAGGGACATGGCCGCCGGCTCCCATTCGGTGGTTCCTCTGTCGAGGGTTTCTTCTTCTTCTTCTCCTTCCCCCAGGGCGGCGGCCGCCAGCTGACGGGGCGGGGGCCCGCCGGCCCCGCTTCTTCGGTTCAGGGGGCAGACCGGATCGCTGGCATAGTGCCCGGTTTGTTGGCAGCCGTAGCATGTTACTGGGGGCCGTGGTCCGGTTCTGGCTGGGGTCGCCCCTCTTCGGGCTAGGCTCGGGGAGAGGTGTTGCTGCGGCGGCCCTCGAGGTGGGCTCCTGGGGGCCCCGGCGGGGGGGTCCCGGTTCCTGTTCGGCCCTCCCCCTCCACCGCGTTGGCGGGGAGGTCCGGTGGGGTTCCTCTGGTACTCCCCCATCGAGTTCCGGGGGACTCGGGTGTTGACCCATCGATCGGCCTCGACGGCGAGTTTTCGTGGTTCGGTCATCTTGCTGTCGAGGAGGTGTTGCCTTAGCTCCACGAAGCAATTGTTGGAGAGGTGTTCCCAAACAATGAGGTCGACCAGCTGCCCGTAGGTGGTGACTTTGCTACCCTTGATCCATCCTTCTAGGGCCCGGCTGAAAAAGTCCACATATTCCACCCAGGTAGTACCCGGGATCTTCTTGCAGTCTCTGAACCGCTGGCGGTACATTTCCGCGGTTAGCCCGTAGCGGGTGAGCAGGGCCTCCTTCATGTGGTCGTAGGAGGTCATCACCTCCTCTGGCAGCTGGAGCAGTGTGTCTCGACCTTCACTCAGGAACCGACCCCACAGGCCGGCGCCCCAGTCCTTTCGGGGCACCCGATGGGAGGTCATGGCCACCTCGTATGCCTTGAACCATTGTTGGATGTCGTCATTCTTATAGTACTCCTTGACGACATCTTTCGGGATATGTACCTTGGCCTCGGCAGGCGGTAGGGTGTCTCTATTACTGGGGGTGTCGGTCCCCCCGTTCTTTGCCTTGATCTCGAGCTCTTTGAGACTTCGCTCGTGCTCAAGGGTCAGTCTTTTTTCCTCCAACTCTCGGTGCCGTCTCTTCTCTTCTATCTCCTCTTGTAGCCGTAACTGCTCTAGGGCCAGTTTCTTTTCCGCCAGCTGGAGTTCGCCGTCCAGCCGCAGTCGTGCGAGCTCTAGTTCGTGGTTCCGGACCTTCTCCCGCTCTCCTATCTCCTCTTCGGAGAGGCCGGTTTCTAGGCTCTTTCTTCCTCCGGTTGCCAGAGTCGGTGCGGTGGATGTGGCCACAGTCAGGGGCAGGGGACCTTCTTCCTGGGAGTGGCCTGCCTCGGCCTCCAGCCAGGTCCTCAGGGCTTTCTGCATCTCCTCTTTGGTACCTAGGCCGGTGGTTGCAATGCCCTTGTCCTTGCAGAACTGTTTCAATTCTTTGTGCGTGTATTCCTCCAACCGTTCGGGCTCGAACTCCGTGGTCGCGTTGTTCTCTTGGTTGCTCATGACTTCTGTTTGTCTGGATGGGTAGCTACTGGGTTACTGGCTGGTACGTACTGCGTTCGGCTCGGATCCCGTCGCTGGCCACCAAATGTTGGAAGGCGGACCCCGAGGAGTCGGCGAGACCACTCAGGGGGGGCCCCCACACTGTACGAAGTAGCCGAGCGCTGCAGAGAAGCCTCCTGGGAGATCCTTCTCCTATTATGTACTAGCACAGTAACACCACCGCACCGGACTCAAGGAGGTTGTCTCAAGATGAGCAATTCTTTATCAGCACTTTTAAAAGGTTACGGGTTCAATATTTACACAAAAAGGGGATCCAGGGATCCGCAAAAGTCACAGTGTCTCTTTTAGGAGGGAAGGGGTAGCGGGACAGTCTTCGGCAGGAGCTTGGTACGAGGGTACCGGGGGCCCAGTTCTTATCCTCAAGCTGGAGGACCTCCGGGTCTCGGAGGGGTCGAGCCGCGACGGTGTCAGCAGGGCTCTGGCGTTCAGTTCGTGGGGAGCCGCGACCAGGTCAGCGGGGCTCTCAAGATGGTTTCTGCTCAGCTCGAGCCGCGACGTCGTCAGCAGGGCTCCGAGGGAGGTTTCAGCGAGGTTGGGCCGCGACAGCGTCAGCAGGGCCCCGATGTTCCGGGGGGCTTCAAGGTGTCAGCAAGAAGGAGCCGCGACGTAGTCTGCAGGGCTCGTGGTGGTTTCAAGCAAGAGTTCTTCTCCGTAGGGTCGGCCGCGATTCAATCAGCAGGGCTCTCGACTCCGGGATACAACTGCCGGTCTGAGGCGGGGTCGCCCCAGATATAGGTCTGGAGCCCCTTTGATGTCCGGACCCTTGCGCCCGGGGGGCGGAGAGGCCGGGTTGGGAGCGGCCAGACGCCCAGCAGGAGAGGCGCCCGGCCCAGGAGAGATGGAGGCCGGTCGCACCTCGGTGTGTGGGGACGGTTGGGGGTCCCATCGATACCGCCCTCCGCCAGGGCGATGAGGTGTTCACGTGATACCCCCTGGCCAGTTCTTGGTGCCTCAATGTCTGGGCCTTGCTGGGGCCGAGGCCGGGTTGAGCGGAGTCATGAGGACTGGTGTGCAGGGTCACGTGGCAGGCGACAAAATGGCGGAGCCCCGAGGTGTAGGTGACCTCGTGCGGCCCGAACGGGTAGCTCGTGGAGGCTAGGGCGGGGAACGGGCCCAACCCCCGGGAAGTCAGGACCACGCCACGAGGCCGGGTCCAACACCGCTCCATTGCTACCAAAGTGTTTTCGGTTTCATTAACCATCTCTGAAACTGTTAGTTCGACCTCATCCATTAGGGGGAGAAATCTATTAGAGGTAGGGAGACTGGACACTGGGTCAGTTTGGTCCAGTATAGGGGGCTGTTGTGTAGGTTTTAATACTAGCATACTGAGGGTTACTTCGAAGTAGCTTCTCAGGGAGGGAGTTAGCTTATAGGGCTCTTTAGGCAAAGAAGCGCTCTTTTTTTTGTTAGTGGCTCTAGCTTTTACTGCGCTTAAATCTTTTATCGATTTATTTTATATTAGCGTTTTTTTATTTAATTTTGTTTGCTGTTTTACAGGTTTCTCTGTGTCGACACCTCCTTGACAGTCAATCATGAATGAGTTGTTTTTAGTGCTCCTGAGGGAGTACCTGGTTCGTCCACAGCCTGGATTCATCGACATACAGCCTCCTTCTGCCCCCCTCTGCCACTCAGTCTTACCTTCTTTGCCAAGCCGGGGCGCTCCCGAGACTCTGCGCCGATTCTCAGCCTCGTACACCTCCTCCGTGTCTCCCCTCACTTGCTTCCACTCCGCTTTGTTTGGGAGCTGAAGCTGACTCTGTTTCTCCACAACTGTGCTGCCCCTGCCTTTTCCACCCTGGAAAGGGAGCACAGCAACGGCCCTCCTCCCCCGATCTAGTTCCTGGGCAGCACGTGCCCAGAGCGGCTTCCAACCCGCACACAGACCCGGCAACTTCCTTGGTGCCTCACTCGAAAAAGCCCCTCCCGCCAGAACTCCCGGGACAACCGGGGCACCCCCCGAATCCAGTCCAGGCAAAGCCGCACCGTGAGCCCCGATAGCTCCCGCCCTCAGAGACACCGGGGACGCCGGGGGCAGAGCCACAGACTCGCAGAGCCGCACAACAGCCCAACGAGCAGAATTGGCACATTCACTCAACTCGGCAGAAGGTACGATTGATCTTGATCTACTAACAAATCAGAAGCCAGTTTTTATGAAGGACAAAGACACAAGCCAATGAAAAATATGGGCGGGGGAGTGGGCGGAGCTTCTCTCCTGTACTGAACTACAACAGATCTTCCCCAGAGCAGCGCTTGCACTCTGGCTCAGGCTCGACCTACAAAGGCACTTAACTGCAATGGCGTCTCCAGGTTGACCTCCTCGCCGTGGTCTCTCTCCTCCTGGTCGTCCTCTTCCACGCAAGCCCCTAAGTTGTACATCTTGTGCGTGTGCGGAGGAGGAGGAGAGAGAGACCATGGTAAGGAGGAGGCCAGCCGGCAGACGCCACAGCAGGTAAGTGCCTTTTAAAAAAAACTATAAATAATTAAATTAGGGAGGGTGGAGGGGCCGGCTAACTCCGCTCCGCTGTGGAGTCGGAGTTTTGCCTGAACTCTGCATTCTCAACGGAGCGTAGTCTAGGCAAAACTCTGTAAACTCCGCTGGCGGAGCAGAGTTCTCTGCCCGGGGTTACTTTATACCCACCAGAGGACAGTTTTTGGTCAAACACCCCAATTGGAACAAGCCTCCTATCTGCTCGAAGGGGGCAGAAATACACTATTAGCCCCACTGGTCAGGGGTGTGACTGGATGCCAGAGTCGGCCGCTACCTCCTTTTGTTTATTTTGGCGCCAGTTTGAAATCTCTGGAGTCTAGTGGTCTTTCTGCCTCCTGGGATGGGGGGGCAACAGAGCAGATTGGGGTGAACACACCTATTCACCCACAAAGGGGCAGAAAGTCTGTTGGGCCCCAGGGTGGGGGAGGAGCACAATCCCATTTCCAGGGGGACTGCCCCCCTCAAAACAAATAATGCAGTCACTGGTGTCTAGTGAGCTTTCTACCCACCCCCCGCCGCCCGCTCTCCCGGGTAGGTACGTTAGGGGCCAGTTCCCTATCCACTGCCCAGAGGGGTTAGGGGGCAGAAGGTTTGTTGGGCCCTGGGTTGGGGGAGAGCACAGGCCTATGCCAGAGGAGGGGTGCTCTCCCTCAAAATATGTACTGCATAAATGCCGTCTCTGGTGTCTAGTGGGCTTACTGCCCCCCATGGGCACATCTGTCACCCCCTCCACTGGGTGCAGAAAGACTGTTCGCATGATTATTTGGGGTGGGGGCATAGCCATACCTGTGGTGGGAAGCCCCTTCGCCTATTTTTAAAAAAATCTTTCCCTGGTGTCTAGTGGGCTTTCTTCCCCCTCCTCAGGTTGCCGAATTGGGGCTAATCACCCAATGTGTCCTGATGGAGGGGGCAGAAAGGCTGATGCCACATTTATTTTGGGTGTGGACATGGTCATGCCATGCCCATGATGGGAAGCCCCCACCCCAATATTTTTTTGTAAAAGAGTATTCCCTTGCGACTAATAGGCTTTCTGCTCCTTGGTGAAGGGGGGGGAGTTCAGGTATAATTACCCCCACCTGCCCCCATAGGGGCATGAAGACTAACATTTTTAATTGGGTAGGGGAGCACAAGCCCTTGCCAAAGGGGCCGCTCCCCCATCCCTGGTGCCTAGTTGGTGGATCCGTCATGGGGATCTCTCGCCTTTGGTGATCCCCGTGCAGGGATGCACTAGGCAGATAAACCATTGGAAATGGGAGATTGTGCCCTTTCTAACAATACCACTCCCAAGAGAATCTGTGCTCTGGGGGCTAAGATATGCTCCCTGGAAACTAATGCAGTGAAAGTTAAATGAGCCCATCGGCTCGTTTTACTTTCACTTTATAGCCCTGTGTGCTGATCATCTTTACAGTAAGCACAAGCATTTGCAGTGCAATAGGTCTCACATTTGCTAGAGTTTAAGCTATTGGCATTCTAAATGACAATGACTTTTTTAATATGTTTTGCTAATTAACATATAAATAAAAGGCATTGTCACTTACAATGCCAATAGCTGAAACTCTTGTAAATGCGAGACCTAGAGGGGGCGTGGCCCAGATGGATCGACCCTTGAAATACCATGAGCATCTTTACAGACTACAGCCCCGACCCCAAAGGCTGCTTCGTAGTTCTCAACACTCATCTGCTTGATCATCAGAACTGTGGAAAAAACTGCTTCAGTCCACATAAAACTGTGGCACAGCAATGGAGAACAAAGTGGACACAATCAATAGGGTTTCTGTTATTACCTCAAAGATGTGCGTTGCTCACAAATAGGTGCCTTTTGAATAAAACTCATTGTGCAAGGTTTTACTGGCAAAAGGAGCATGGTTTACAAAAAAAGGTTATGGCAGTATGTACAATTAGATTGTGAAAGTCAAGTGGTAATAATACGGTAAGTGTATTCAAAATGTATTTACAGAGCAAGAGTGAAGGCAGAGCTGGAAACCAAGAAGCTTATGGTGTTCACAAGTAGGCTGGGGGTGAGCAGGTCTCTCATCTGCAATGAATATTTGTATAATATGTAGGAAATTCCGCAAAAGCTGAAAGCTTGAGAGTAAAAACCGGTAAGGTTTTAAACTTATGCCATGCAGCTTGCATGCAGTTCTTTAGTGCCAGTTCACAACCAATTAAGCTCACTAAGATATACAACAAATGCATTTAAATTGTGATCTAGATGCACGGATCTATGCAACAAAACCAATAACCCACAGAGCTACCTACATAAAATATATAGGTGTGTGTGACCTGCATGCTATAAGATGTTCTTTGCAGCAGGCATATTAACCATTTGTGATATTTTATGATGAGTCCAACACGTAAATAGAATTCACACATCTCTAGCAACCCGGGCCCACATAGATTACATCAGCAGATGCCTTTCACGTCTGTGAGAAGTTGGCCTGGCATATGCTGGTCACTAGTTATAGTGGCACCTTGCACCAGTACAATTCGACTCTTATCGTAGATAGGTTTAAGACAACCTTTTACAGAAAGCTATCCTAGTGGTAGCTGTGGAGAGCAGCCTTCAGGCGAAGTCTCTGAGGAATGTAAAGCAGCTTGCTTTACCTTATAATCTCTTGAATTACCAAATGAAAGGACACCACACAGGTATATATATCAAATATATATGTATTTATTACTAACAACTCTCTGCTAATCTCTTTATGAGATTAGAAGTCACGAACATGCACAAATCAACATTTCACAACAAGTTAAGCACAAATATGGCTGGGGCCTTAGGGGCGTACCAGACAATATACTAAAAAAGAGGTTTAGGAATAACGACTTGCGAGGAGACAAGGCCTAGGGCCTTCAGAAGCGCCGGGGCCTCACAAAACCACCCAAGGCTGGTAAGTAAAGGACCCACGGGAGACGCATGAAGTATGAGAACACAGCCGCTGATCCCAATTGACTTCAATGGAGCAAGTCGCGATTGGAAATTTAGAGTTTAAGGATACTTCGGGAGAGTCTACAAGCAAGTCACTTACAGGGTAAGTAGTTCTAGAGCCAACACCCACAGGAGCACCGTAGTGCTAAAGTTACCTCACCCAGGGAAGCTGGTTGCATAGGTGTCTTTTGGTGTCGGGTCGCGGCTTCCTTTTCAATGGGAGCCAAATAAGACATGCTGCTTGTGAAGACAGGAGAAGTGTCCGGTGGAATCCAAGGCTGGATTCAGAAGAAGGAAGACCTGAAAGCAGAGGGGGACACTGTTCACAGTCACTTGGCAGTGACCCGGGGCAAGGAAGATGGATGCCCACAGTCGTCGGGTGATTTCAGGTGATAACAGGTGTCTTGACTCTTCAGCCGCAAGGTCCAGGAGGCGTCGACGACAACCAGGAGCTGGATTCAGCGTGTCCCACGAAGTCTGCAGCTTACTGCGGTGTCGGTGTCCAGATTGGAGCCAACAACCCTTGGTAACAGCAAGTCTCATGGAAAGGATAAAAAGTCAGCGGTGCAGACCAGCAATGTCTGAGGGACTCAACCAGCGAGCGTAAGTCAGGGCAGGCCTGGAGCAACCAGGGGAGCCCTTTGAAACTGCAGAAAAGTCTTCTGGGGACCCACAAGCTAACCGGCAAGGGATCGCGAAGACGCCTCGGGAGGATTCACTCACCAGGAGCCCACGGTCACTCGGGACGAGGTAGGCCTCTGATCTTCAGAGGAAATCCTGCTGGAGGCTTGGACCACACGTGGTCCAATGCACAAGTTCGCAGAACGTCGTGAAGGGGTTGCACTCGAAAATAGTGCCCGGTACCCAGGTATTGCGGTTCCTCGTCACTCGTAGGGTCCACTTGCCTCAGCTTCGCTGGGGACTCACGATGGCCTTGGAGAAGTAAGGAAATCCACTTCCGGGGCTGCAGGGACTTCGGACTCCGGCAGGAGCGGGAAAGTTTGCGACCGTTGATTGTAAGATTGGGTGCCTGACAAGCCGGGGAGTCACTCCTTGACTCCAAGGGAGATTCTTTCGTCTTCCAGAGGTAGTGGAACGTCGAAGGTCCAGGATTCTTCTTCAGAGCGTCGTCCAGGGATATCTAATTTGCAATGCAAGGGTTCCCTAACTTATACTACAAGGAAGGGAGGGACTAGCTCTATGACCCCACCTATGGGAGGGTCAGGGGAGTGGGTGGCTACACCCACTTCCCTTTGTCCAGTTTCACGCCAGAGCAGGTGCTGGTAGCCCCTGAGCCGGTTTGAACTGGTGTATGCAAAGTGGAGCCTACTGCTCCCCCAGTGCAGGAATTCAAAGCACTCTAGGAGTGCACCCACCCAGCCCCAATACACCAAACCCTGTCTGGGAGGTGGTTACACCTCCCTGTGACAGGATGCCTATTGTTGGGCCTCCCCCACTGCGAGTTTCGGTCATCAGCAGGAGGGCAGCCCAGTGTGTGTGACCGGTGGCATCCATTTTGTGATGCCAGGGCTCTTCAGGATTCTACCGCGTTTCCACAGTGGGTACATGTCTATCCCTCTAGAAGGATGGGATCATACTCCCACACCAGTTACTGGTGTGGGGGTATGATTCCAAAGCGTTTGACACCAAACGCGACATGTTTTGATGCAGCCATCTCAGAGTTAGCATTTACCGCAAGGTTATAATGCACTTAAGAGTATATGGTTTGACCACATTCACAAACAGCCCCAGAGAATGGACTCTGAGAGCTGCAGAGGGGCCCTGTTCAGGCAGAGGCACCCCCTCTCATGGAAACCAAGCACCCTGCCCTCAGGATTGATAGGGCCTGCCTTAGGGGTGACTGATAGGTTTATATGTGTGTGCAGGTAGAGATATAGTGTACCTATATCTCAGTGAGGAGTGCTAACACTACCTCACCCAGGCTGCAGTAGCAGGCCTGTGGTGTCAGATTTAGTCTGCTTCCCAGTGGTGTAATAATACATGCTTCAGCCCCTGGTAGGCCTGTGATGTACCTATGCCCTTGGTAGTGGTACCTAAGGTACCATATACTAGGGGCTCATAAGGTACCACAGTATCCAATCACTAGTGCATCTAATATGCACTCCAAGTTGTTTAGAGAGAACAGAGAGACTGGGGCCCTGATTAGCAGGGTCCCAGCCAGACTATAGCCAGAAACCAGTGTTAACATCAGAAAAAAAGTGGGGGCAACACAAAAGGCAGATCCTACTCTCCTACAACGTCTAAGATATTTTAAAACTTAGCCTGTCTGTAATTCATTAGGTAAACCAAAACAGATTTATAATCACATTTGTCCTGGTTACCAAATACTTTGAGGCAGACTTTTTAGTAAGTGTATACTTTGACTGTCCGCTCCTAGTGAACGTCACACCATGAGACTCCGCCCCCTTTCTGCTGCCACCCATTATATCCCCAAAGTATTGGATCCCAGGCTTTTTTTCTCATTTGTAGAACTGTTTGGGGCGCACGTACCCGATTGCTGGAAAATGCAGATATCGCAGACCTGTGTAAAAATAAAAGGTCACTAGTACCAAAGAAGTACAGGTCCTTTCAGCGAGCCCAAAACAACGCAAAAAAATAAGCGGCAATGACGTCCTTTGAAGCATTTCATGATACGTCTCGGGGGGAGGACACATTTTAATGTGCCTGAACCTTGGTGACAATATTAAAAATACATCAGAAATTCATACTGAAACCTGTATTAATCAACAGTTCTTAGACTAAGGGCTGTGGTTAAGATTTCATCTGTCAAACGACAATACCATGGGCTAAGCGCACAGTGGAAATGTAATGCGGCTCGTCTGATATCAAAGTTGGCACTGGTAGATAAAAGAGAACGCAAATGCACCAATTCTGCCCGCCCCACATCGGCACATGAATCGTTAATCCTCCACTCCCGAATGATTAAATGCAGTGCCACTGAGGTCGGCAAGGCTCCCGCAGGATCAGAGGCAGCCACGCCGCAGCGCAGCGCAGAGCAAGGACTCGGAACAAGGTATCAGTTTAGTCAAACACATTCTACACTTGAGAATAATACATACCGCACACCCCTCGAAAGCGTCGAAAGCTTAAAGTGAGCCGTCGGTAGGGCACGGCGCAGTGTGACAGCAGGAATGTCAACGGAGTGCCATGGCACGCTGCCGCGTGTTTGAAGGAGCAGCCGACGCGTCGGGGGGATTCGCAGGGATTCCTTAGAAAGCCTGCGCTCTGAATCTTTGCAGATTAACAGAGCTCGCCCCCTTCCGCGTTCCCGTAAAGGTTTGGCATCTTGCGGCCTGAGTTTAATTCCTTCACACGGCCGTTTGCGAGAGCGGATTAGAGACGGGTGCTTCCTTCGATTTGGTTTAGCACCAGTGACATTACAGGCCGCGCTTATAGACGGCACGTGACGCTGAGGGGCAAGTCTTTCCCTGCTGGCTATAGAACCTCAAGAGGCCTCTAGTGCATGGGATCTTCATTCGTATGTAGTCCAAGTCCTTGTGAGCTGAAAGAGGTGACACAGGAAAACAAGCGACACAATTAATGGTGCTTAGAGGGAAGCACTTCTGGGATGGTCATAATAATTAATAACAGCAGAAGTGTGCAGCCGTGTCGTCCATGGGAAACAGCCTTTACCACGAAGCATTTTCTACGCATTATGTTTACAGCGATACACTTACCTCGTAAACGTCTTCACAACGCGTAATGCTTCAACGACCATCTTCACCACGCAAGCAACGTCATCACGGAACAACGTCATCCTAATCCGAAAAAAAGCATCAGTCCGTTTTCAGTGTCGGCGGAGACCTGCGGAAAAAGGAAAAAAAAGAAGAAAGGGGGCTTGGGGGGGTCTCCCCCCCAAAAAAAGATAAAGCGGAGTAAAGGTAAAATCGAGGTAACGACAAAGCGTGGAAAACACATTCCGTTGTAACGCATGCGTGGTAAAGGCATGCGTTGCAACGGAATGCGTAGTAACGACATATATTCGTCGTCCATCTGTCAAGCAGGGCATCTGACACTGAGCCACCAAGAGTGGTGCACGAAAATGTTGGAGATCAACGTTCACGATATGTCGTTAGCACGTGTAAAGGACAACCACTAAAGATAATTCAGCTCTGGAAGGGGATTGCCATTTTGTCATAATTTAAATGAAGACGCGCAATCAGTGGATTACTGAGCGCACGGAAATTACCAGCAATAGGGTTGAAGCCCAAACTCCAGTGTCTAATGGCCAAATGCGTTACGTGAATTAATTTGCTTTGCATTGCTCTATTTAACCATCATATAAGTGCTAAAAACACAACATGCCCTTTACGCGTCCTCAGTCATGTCCGATGTGTACTTATGAGGCCAACTGCGAGTCCATTCATGCCCTCCTTCCCTTTAAAATGATTAACGATGGATGCACAGGCAAAGAGTATAAAGTACAATAAGAATGACCAGTAGACAACTGATCGCTCTCTTCTGGAATGTGTTTAAAATGCACACATCGACAGTAACCTTCTACGGTGGTGCCCTGGATGGTAATCAGATGCACAAACCCAAGGCTGTTCCACGCTCGGCATGATGTGCCAAGATTACTCCACTTGCAAACCAAGAATGCCTTCCACTTAATTCTCTGTCAATTGCTGCATTATCTCAAATGATTTGTTTTATCCTCTGGACTCGTTATTACCACATGTTCCCTGAAATGTTACACAAATAACGCACAGTCTTGGATATTCTGCATATGAAATGAAATGAAATGAAAAGTGGATTTATAAAGCGCAAATTGCTGCCCTGAGGCGTCCAAGCGCTACTTGAAGAGTGAGGTGGGGACGACCGAAGCGATTCAAGGAAATTAATTTTGGGGGGTGAAGAGGAAGGTCTTTAGATGTTTTCGAAAAGAGGAAAGGTTGGGATTGGATCTGAGTTGAGGGGGTAAGAGGTTCCACAGCTTGGCGACATTATATGAAAAGATCCTGCCGCCAGCCCGTGTTCTCCTAATTCTGGGTACTGTTGCTAGAAATGCCTGGCCGGAGCGGAGTTGTTTCCTAGGATGGTAATGAGTGATAAAGTTTCGGCAGATTGCCGGTCCTTTGTCCCAGAAGGCCTGATGGGCAATACACAGTGCTTTAAAGGAGATTCTTTGCCGGATCGGTAGCCAATGCAGGCTCCTCAGTCCGGGTTTAGCTGATAATCTCCGTGGCAACTGTAATAATGTGCGAGCGGCACAGCTTTGAACGGTCTGCAGCTTACGAAGTGTATAGTCAGGGGCACCAAGGTATAAAGAGTTGCCAAAGTCCAGTCGAGACTGAATCAGACATTGAACAGCGACTTGCTTGGCCTCTATGGGTAAAAGTGGGAACACTTTTCTAAGCATCCTAAGTAGGCCAAAACAGGTCGCAGACAGCATCGTAGCCTGCGTGTTGAAAGTTAGGGCTTTGTCCAGCCATATTCCCAGACTTTTTATATTATCCTTGGATGCCGGTGGAGTGCCTAAGCAAGGGGTCCAAAGAGAGTTGAAAGATGTTGGGGCGGCGGGCCCCAGAAGCATCAGCTCCGTTTTGTCCCCATTAAGTTTAAGGAAAGATCTCGTCATCCATCCTTTCGCATCCTCCAGACATTCCCTTAGTTAAGTTTAAGGAAAGATCTCGTCATCCATCCTTTCACATCCTCCAGACATTCCCTTAGTCCCCTTTGCGCGGAGCCGCTATCCTCCTGTGCCAGGGATACCACTAGCTGAGTATCGTCCGCGTAGGAAACGATCTTAATACCCGATGGGCGACGACCTCAGCCAGTGGTCGCATATAGATGTTAAATAACGCAGGGCTTAGCGATGAGCCCTGCGGGACCCCACAGCTCAGGGGTTTACTAGAGGAAACAATATCTCCCTCGAAGACCTGAAAGGATCTATTGCTTAGGAAGGATTTAAGCCAGCATAAAGCCTTGCCTGAAATTCCCACTTCAGAGAGGCGGCAGAGAAGCACATCATGGCTAACAGTGTCAAAAGCTGCGCTTAGATCAAGGAGAATCACTGCCACTGACCCTCCTTGATCCAAGATCCTTCTGGTTTCCTCGGTTACCGCCAATAAGGCGGTCTCCGTCCCATGTTTTGGTCCGAAACCTGTTTGGTTTGACTCCAGAAAAGCCGTCAGGTGTATATAAATCAGCACTCTTCTATTACATACACCGAGCGCTAGGACACTCCTGGGTTAGTAGTTGAGCGTTATAATCTTTGGTGAGCTACATTGGTCAATTCATCCTCAACACCGTGCAAGTACCATTCAACAAATGCTTACCGTTATTCAATGTGCATCACGTACAGATTTACATTTGAAAACGTGCACTGAAAAGCACAAAGCAATCAGATGTTTATTATAGGACGCAGTTTCTTTTCTAATGAAAGAATGCCCACACAATCACATTTGAGCCCATAAAACTAAGGTTTCTGACGGGTATTAAGACTGAATGGTTGCTTTAAATAAAAAAAAAAGAACTATTCCAATCGTTATGCATGGTTTAACTTCTTGCAATATTTGGCTCAGACTACCCTGTGTACATCAGTCGCATGGTGGCAGAAGGCCAGCAGCGTGACTCTACATTTCGCCGAATCTATAGCCCCCCTGTACAATGACAACACAGCCACAATATTTAAGCCAGAAAAGTAAAGAAAATATTTAAGTACAAAGTTCCGTCGGTGAAAGGCGGGAGCTTGCTTTCCGTCTGCTGCGCACTCACTACTACACTTTCCTCCGTTGTAAACAAAGTTCGCAAGAGCACGATTATTTAAAAGCCTTTCGAAAAAAGAAAAAAAACAGATGGTACTGAACAGGAATCATGCAAGAGCAGCCTTTGGGCAGACAATGAAAGTCAAAAGACAATTGCTCATCAAAGACAGGGCTCCAGGTTCGCACTGTTGTGCTTGGCTGGTTAAAGGGCATAGCTTCAATACACAGGGCCTGGGGCCAACATCTGGCTCCTGGGAATAATCCCCTGCTCGGGCAGGGAAGGATGTGCTACGCTAGACTTCTAAAAAGAAACGATGCTGGTATTGTGCAACTAAGAAAGGAAACTCACACAAATCCACCCAGATCATGCAGAAGGCATACAAACACAACAGACTGAGCAACATCATCAGATAAGTGATTACTCCAGTCTAATGAAAGCACCTTTTACACACTCGTCCCCTCGGCCGCTCGTTCTGAGACGCTCATCTCCTGGGCAGACAGGGAGGCGGCGGCATTAGAAATCCAATTGCAAACATGTGGATTAACGCATTAGCACGGGAAAGAAAAACAAGCACAAGCGCGCGCGGCAGCAGGGGGAGGAGGGAGAGGAGGGGGCCTTCTTCAGCTGTCGTGTCCCTGTGCTGCGAACAAGAGGCTAGTCAGCAGGCTGTTGGAGTACTCTTGGCTTGACTGGGAGACAGCTTCTCCTTAAGCAGGACACGGCAGGCACAGTCTTTATCTTCGCTAGCCAGCAGGTCGCATCCTTGTTGGTGCAACCTCTCTTTTCTGGTGCCACGTGCAGCAGGGAAGTCCTTCTTCAGTCTTTTTTCCAAGTTGGTCGAGATCTGAGATCTGGGTGCCAGGGATGCCCTCTTTATGCTCGGAAAGTACCCTCGGGGAACAATACTGTTGATAGTCAATGGGCTACCATGTTCCGTCCCACCTGATGACCATTTCCTGTGATGTGTGGCATCTGGCTATTCCAGGAGGCACCATTCTGCCCACTCCCAAGATGGCGAGACCCCTCTCTCAGTTTTCGGACCTCACTAGCCCACACCTGGAGTGTGGGTACCTCAGAGCTGCACACCCCTGGTGAAATCGGTTTGGCAACTGGTTCTACTCTCTGCCCCCATGCCAGCCTGTCTACCTCAGCAACGGGCAGCCCTACCCTGGTGTTACACATATGTCCTTCAAAATTGGCTTCATCTTTAAAGTCTGCCTTTTGGGGCTAACACTCAAGTGGCTTTCTGAGAGAGGAAAGTGACCCCTCCCTGGCCTGGAACCCTTCAGTGCTTCCTTCCTGAGAGTTGTTAGCTTCCTGGCATCTTGGAGAGATGTGCTGTCCCGTGTAGCAGGCTCCATATGTGTCCGGGAAGGCACATGAGTTTTAAAGCAACAAAGTGTCAGCTTTGCTAAAGCTGTACACAACAACATGTTAATTTTGACTTGAGATACTATCAGGCTTAATGAAACAAGTTGTTTGATACCTTAGAGGGCCCACTTTGGTTGCACTGTTGAGGGGTCAGCACAGATGAGGGATCAGCGTGGAACACTGTACTCGTTAATTGGGTTACCAAGTCTTTTTCCCCACAGTAAAAAATGCTGTTTTGCGTGTTTTACTGTCAGGACATGTAAAGTACATGTCCTGCGTGTGTCCTATATTACACCTTGCGTTTAGTGCTTTGTAGGCCTGCCACAGGGGTGACTTATACACATGTCAAGGAGAAGCGGTGGCTTTGCCATTGCTTTCAATGGCAAAGACGGGCTAGCAGTGCACACCTGCTCTACCAGTCTGCAGTGGTGGACTGGGGGGATTGTTTTAAATGGGGGACCTTCAGGGTGGCACAGTCAGTGCTGCAAGCCCTGGGGTACTCCTTTAAGTTATATGCCCTGGGTACCAGTGAACCACTTACTAGGAACTTATAGGTAAGTTAGCCCTTTCCAATTGGGTGTAGCCAATTTGACACATACTATAAGGTCAGAGCACTGGCACTGAGGCCTCGGTGCACTCTGAGTCAAGTAAACATCAGCATCAGTCAAAAAACTTGGGGGTGACCATACAAAAAGAGGCATTTCCTTACCCAGACGAAAGGTGATGAGCAGCCTTTTTCCTGCTGATTCTCATCATCTAAGTGGAAGAATCTGGAAAGAGCGCCTGCGTTGGCATGGTCAGTCCCAGGTCTGTTAAGTCCAACCCTTCATCCCCTGTAGGGAAATGGACCACTTTAACAACGTGGGTTTCTCTACTCTCATCTGCATCATCCATTTGATGGGCCTGCGGTTGGGTTGAACTTTGAAGTGAGTCCCAAACAGGTATGCTCTTAGCTTCTTCAGGGTCCAAACCACAGCAAAGGCTTCCCTCTTAATGGCATTTTAACGCTGCTCCCAAGGAAAGAGTCGCCTGCTGATGAATGCAACTGACTGATCCTGGCCCAAATCATTCACTTGTGACAAACGTGCACCTATGCCATGTTCAGAGTGGACAATAACCTCTTTGCTAAAGTCAGGGCCCTTTAAGACAGGTGCTGAGCACAGTGCTTCCTTGAGATTGTCAAAAGCCTTTTGACGCTGCTCAGTCCAGATAACCTTTCTGGGCTGCTTTTCGGAGGTCAGGTTGGTTAGTTGTGCACTATGGTGCCATAACCCTTCACACATCTCCTATAGAACCCAGCCAGGCCTAAGAAGGCTCTGACCTGGTCTGGGTCTTAGGAGACTAGGAGACTTCCAAGCCAGAATGGTCTGGATCTTGGGCTGGAAAGCCTGTCCATGGCCTTTACCAACGTGGTGGCCCAGTTTTACAAAGGAGCCCTGCCCTATCTGGCACTTACTTGCCTTGATAGTCAGGCCGGCCTGCTGCAAGGCCTGTAACACTTCCTTGAGGTGGACCAGGTAATCCTCCCAGGTGGAGCTGAATACATCTATATCATCAAGATAAGCTGCACTGAAATGTCCCAAACCTGATCACACATGATTCACCAACCTTAGGCAGGTGGCAGGGGCATCCTTCATCCCAAAGGGCATTTCTTTGAATTGAAAGTGGCCTTCAGGTTTGGAGAAAGCAGACCTCTCCTTGGCTCTTGAAATGAGGACAATATGCCAATAACCTGATATCAGGTCAAAGGTGCTCAGATACTTAGCTGCTCCCAACTTATCAATGAGCTCATCAGCTCCTGGAATGTGGTGGGCATCAGTTTTAGTGACTGCATGGAGGTCCCTGTAGTCCACACATAACCTCATCTCAGGTTTCCCACCTTTGGGGTTGGGTTTGGACACCAGTACCACTGGGCTGGCCCATGGTCTACTGGAAGGCTCAAACACCCCCACCTCAAGGATCTTGGCAACCTCACCTTGAAGCAGACCTTGACCTGGTCAGACAACCTGTTAATTTTACTCTTGAGAGGCAAACTGTTACTGCTGTCTTCATCATGGGTACTAATTACAAACAAGGATACTGGGATTATTAGAACAAAGCATTCTGGTTTGCTAAGCCCAAACCTGCCTTCTTAACACATCTACGCACACCTAGGGTAGCCCCTCCACAGCCAGATGGCATGGTGCAATTTATTTCTAAGGTTAGATATGTACTTTTAAGTTTTAAATGTCCTGGTAGTGTAAAACTCCTAGGGAGAAATTAAGGAGGTCAGGTTAACACTCTGATGAATTGGAATTTTAAATCCTCTTTTATGATGAAGTCGGATTCTAAGACACAATTCTGAAAATGCCACTTTTTGAAGGTTGGCATTTTCTTGTCTAAACCATTTTGTTCCTGCTTACTGAGTCATTCTTGAGTAAATCCCTGGACCTGTGGACTCTACAGAAGAAGGACTGTACAATTGCTGACAGATTGCCCAGCTGTTGAAGACCTTATCACCCTGATGCTTGCCTTGTGGTTCTGACCCAGCCCCTACAGAAAGACTCCAAGGGCCAGTCGCATGGCCTCCTGTGTGAACTACAGGGACAGAATAAGTATTCAGAACTGATGCAGTGCAACACAGCTCGACCAAGCGTGACACAGCTCGACCCAGTGCGGCAAAGCACAATGCAGCCCATTGCAGCTTCCGATTGGCTGCTATACCAGCACTAACAGATCTTGACACAGGACAGGCCATTCCATCTCCTGCCCTGAGGCTCTTTGGAACCAACTTTACTCTGAATGAGGCAGCGAAGCATTTCGACCAGAGGGTTCCGCATCATAGCGCTACCTCAGATCGGGAGTTCCAGCAGTGCGACGCATCTTGACCCAAGGGCCTTATATCGCAACCTTGTATTTTGGGCTTCCAGCATCGATGCAGTACTGTACGTTGACCCGAGGAAATTGTATTGCAGCTCCTGATCGGCGACTCCTGCAGCATGACACAACTCAATGCAAGCTTCGGATTGCACCCCAGATTGGGAGTACCAGCACTAAGGCAGCTCGACACAGCCCTAGGCAGTATCACGCATCGCCGCTCCTGCTCGACTGCTCGTCCCTGAAGCAGATTCTTCATCTTGACCACAAGGTACTATTGTCGTGGACCTAACTTGGACCTTTTTCCTGCCTGCGCTCCACCGAGGTTGTTTGAACTAGTGACTTTGTCCCGGTCCCGTGCAACGAGCTGATTGCATTTGGCACTCTTTGCTTCGAAGAGCTATTATCACTTAAAACTTTGAACTTGAATATCTCCAGTTCTGCAAATTGGATTTTTTATCGTTTTGGTCAGTTTATCCATAAATATACTCTTTTTCTAAATCAGTTTGGGATCCTTATTGTGTCTTGTTTCCACTTTATTACTGGTTGTGTGTTGCACAAATGCATTACACATTGCCTCTAAGTTAAGCCTGACTGCTTTTGCCAAGCTACTAGAAAGTTAAGCACAGGTTAATTTAGTGGCTTTTGTGATTCACATGGGAGGGTTTGTGGTTATTGTTTGAGAAAGGCTCACACCGTTCTCAACCAATATCACAATCTCCTATAGTCAGAATGCCTCCCGGCACATCACTAAATCTGGCCTGGGCTCTGTCGCCAGGGCTATGAGCACCTCTGTGTCAGTGTGTTTTCACGCTTGCTGGGGACATCCAAATGAGTCAGCCAGGCACCTTACTCCTTGAAAGCCTGCAAAATCATCTGTGGTGTGCCTCAAGGTTTATCCCCCAGGCCCACCCTCTTCAATGCATCCATGATCCCTTTGGCCACCATTATCCAACAAGCAACTCATACTCTCCCTCTCAGATAATACCCCCACGACACAAAGCAAGTCCATCACCTGCATGACTGAAGTTGCTGACTGGATGAAAGCCAAATGTCTCAACACCGACAAGACAGAGGTAATTACCTTCGGTAAGAACACCTCACCATGGAACTCCAACTGATGGCCGGCCGAAGTTGGACCCACACCCATTACTCAAGCCAGGAACCTCGGAATAATCATTGACAGCAAACTGGACATGACTGCACAGGTGAGCACCATCACTGCATCCATACCGTGAAGACGCTGAGGAAGATCTTCAAGCGCCTCCCAAGCAACACTGGAAAAACTGTCACTCACACCTTCGTCACCAGCAAGTTGGACTACGAAAACACTCTCTATGCAGGAATCACCAAGGTACTAACTAGAAGACTCTGAACCATCCTGAACTTGGTAGCCAGACTCAACCTTCCACACAGAACTCATATCACACCACACATCAGGGAGCTCCCCTGGACCCTGATATACACACGCACTCATTTCAAACTCCTGTCACACACATTCAAGGCACTACACAACTGAGGCCCCTCCAACCTAAACAGTTGCACCTCCTTCCCCCAACCACCCAGGCACCTCCACTCTACAGGACTCCTGCTCACACACATCCAACCCATACCCAGAAACAGATCAGGAGAAGGGGCAATCTCTTACATCTCCCCTAGAGCATGGAACGGCATCCCACTTCACATCAGAGACTCTTCCTCTCTTCTTGAATCCTGCAAGAAACTGAAGATCTGGCGTTTCAATTAACCAACCTACCTCAAGCCGGGCCAGGCACACACACTTGCTCACAGGTGATAGTGTGCTTTATAAATACACATGATATAACATAACTTCTCCTCTGACGTCCACGCTACTCTGATGAACCACCCTACCAGGAAAGAATCAAGGAAACCGGCGGGACTACACGTCCCAGTTTACCTCCATGGTCCAGGAGGCGGCCCTTACAACTACAAGCACCCATGCTTACTGCTTCACGTTAAATAGCGCATCCAAGGGTCCCCTGGCACGGTAACAACTTAAGGTAACCGGCGGGACTACACGTCCCAGTTCACCTTGGGGGTTCAGGAGGCGGCCCTTACAAATGCCAGCACCTGTGCTCACTGCTTTGAACTATATAGCGCTTCCATGGGTCCTGTTGTGTGGGATGGACCCAGGCCAAGTGTTGGCCAGTCCGGCACCCATCAGTGGCAGGAAGAGGCAGGGCAGGGCCACCTTGTGTTGGCCTTGTTTTTGGTGACTCTCTTGCCTGGTAAGCCTTCTTTCTGTGTTCTTGACTTTCCACACTGGACCGGTTTTGACTAGATTCCCTGATTGTATGATTACTCGTTTGTCAGCTGCGTTTGTCCCTTACCAGTGTTTATTAACTTAGCCCCCTTGAAATTACATGGGCAAACACAAAGCGCCCGATAACTCCCTGGGGGCTGGGAAAGAGCCTAAGTCAGCAAGGTACCACGCGGCATTGACAAGTTAATTGTGGAAGTTGAGGACATGTTCAGTTGTGGGAGAATTGTTTCTGCTACACCTATCCCTAGGAAAGCGAAATCTAAGACCATTCAGTCTACAAGGGGAAAGACACCTCCTCGGCTAATCCTTGTTGTGCCAAAGATTCTGCTGGTTATGTGTGTAATTTGATGTTAGAGTTAGGACTGATAGGTGTTGTTATGGCCCCCGTTGTCCCCTCGCCTGTCGCTACCCAGAATCCCCCTTTGTCTGCAGCTTGTCTGCAGCTTCACTTGCTTATGATCCTATGGCTGTGCCATCATCCTTATCTCACGGCCGCGTTCCCATTGACCTAACCTTCACAATTAGAACCAAAACACAGCAGGATGCTAGCTTAGTTTCCGCCATTGATGATTCAGCTTAGCCAGAGGGTCTCAAGAGCTTGGTTGCACTACTTACATCTGAACTGAAGTCTGTCCAAGACGTTGTCCTTTCTTTAAGTTCAAGGGTGTTGGACCTCATTAGTTTTAATGACCGCTTATTGGCAAAGCTTGGGGGAGAGTGAGCTTTGCACAAATCTTACTGGTGTAAACACATCCCTTCCGGAAACAAACGCCCCCTCTGACACTGGCGTTGTTATGCTGGTTCTCATCGCTAATGGGGATTGCCTGCCTCCTTTCATCCCCCTTAATAGTGTAGCTCCCATAGCCTCTATGGGTCTTGCCCGGACCCCCTCCAACACCTCACCCCCACCTCAGTAAGACAAAGGAATTCCCAACTAAGTACGAATCCCAACCCCGATAATGCACACTCAGGCATTCCTATTGAACCAGTGCACCTCACTCTGTGACATCAGGACCTCAATCAGAGGAGGATTTGTAAAGCGCGCTACTTACCCGTGAGGGTCTCAAGGCGCTGGGGGGGGGGGGCATTACTGCTCGAAAAGCCAGGTCTGGAGGCATTTTCTGAAGGTGAGTAGGTCTTCGGTCTGACATAGGTGGGTAGGTAGGGTGTTCCAGGTTTTGGCGGCGAGGAAGGAGAAGGATCTGCCGCCGGAGGTAGTACGTTGGATGCGGGGGACGGTGGCGAGGGCAAGGCTGACGGAGCGGAGCTGGCGGGAGGGTGTGTGGAAGTTGAGTCTGCTGTTCAGGTCGGCTGGTCCGGCGTTGTGGAGTGCTTTGTGTGCGTGGGTGAGGAGTTTGAAAGTGATCCTCTTTTCGACGGGGAGCCAGTGGAGGTCTTGCAGGTGGGGGGTGATGTGGCAGCGGTGGGGTACGTTGACAATCAGTCGGGCGGAGGCGTTTTGGATGCGCTGGAGTCGACGCAGGTGTTTGGATGGGATTCCGGCGTAGAGTGCGTTGCCGTAGTCCAGCCTGCTGCTTACGAGGGCCTGTGTTACCGTTCTTCTTGTCTCGGTCAGGATCCATTTGTAGATTCTGCGAAGTGTGCGGAGGGTGTTGTAGCAGTAGGAGGATACGGCGTTGACCTGTTTGGACATGGAGAGGGTGGAGTCGAGGATGAATCCTAGGTTGCGTGCGTGGTCGTCGGTGTTGGTGCTGTCCCCAGGGTGGTCGGCCACCAGGAGGCATCCCAGGCTGAGGGGGTGGGTCCGAGGATGAGGATCTCCATCTTGTCCGAGTTCAGTTTCAGACGGCTGCTCCTCATCCAGTCGGCGATGGCCTTCATTCCGTCGTGGATGTTGGATTTGGCGGAGTGCGGGTCCTTGGTGAGGGAGAGGATGAGCTGAGTGTCGTCGCCGTAGGACATGATGGTGAGGTTGTGGTGTCGGGCCACTTGTGCGAGGGGAGCCATGTAGATGTTGAAAAGCGTCGGGCTGAGGGAGGAGCCCTGGGGGACGCCGCAGATGATGTCGGTGGCTTCGGATCGGAAGGGCGGGAGGCGGACGCTCTGGGATCTGCCGGAAAGGAAGGATGTGGTCCAGTTGAGGGCCTTCTTTTGGATTCCGGCTTCCTGGAGGCGAGTCTTTAGTGTGCGATGGCAGACCTTGTCGAAGGCAGCCAAAAGGTCCAGGTGGATGAGGGCTGATGTTTCCCCATTGTCTAGTTGGCGCCTGATGTCGTCTGTGGCGGCGATGAGGGCTGTCTCTGTGCTGTGGTTTCGTCTGAATCCGGATTGGGACGGGTCCAGGATGTTGTTTTCTTCCAGGTGACGGGTCAGTTGCAGGTTGACGATTTTCTCGATGACCTTCGCCGGGAACGGGAGCAGGGAGATGGACCGGAAGTTGTTGAGGTCCTTGGGGTCCGCCTTGGGTTTCTTGAGGAGGGTGTTGATTTTGGCATGCTTCCAGCTTTCCGGGAATGTCGCAGTTTCGATGGAGATGTTGATGACCCTCCGTAGTTGGGGTGCGATGGTTGCGCCTGCCTTGTTGAACATGTGGTGTGGGCATGGGTCTGTCGGCGATCCTGAGTGGATGGAGTTCATGACCTTGCACATCTCGTCGTCGGAGAAGTTGGACCAGGAAGTCAGATGGTTGATGCTGATGGTGTGCGCGGGAGGGGTGTGGTCTGGTGTGGTCGGGTGGGTCGCGGAGTTGAAGCTGTCATGGATGTCAGCAATCTTGTGATGGAAGAAGTTGGCGAGGGAGTCGCACAGTTCCTGTGAGGGAGGGATGTCGTTGGCGTTGGCGCTGGGGTTGGAGAGTTCTTTCACGATACGGAAGAGCTCTTTGCTGTCGTGTGCGTTGTTGTCTAGGCGGTTTTTAAAGGAGGATCTCTTGGCTTGTCTGATGAGGTGGTGGTGTCTGCGGGTGGCGTCCGTGTGGGCTGCATCGGTGTCCGGTGTGCGGGCGTGGAGCCAGATCTTCTCCAGTTTCCGGCATGCGCATTTGGAGGTCAGAAGCTCGTCGGTGAACCAGGAGGTTCTCTTGCTGGCGTTGTTGTTGGGGGGTTTCTTCAGACGGGCGAGGGTGTTGGCACAGTCGTCGATCCACTGTCTGAGGTTGCGGGCTGCGATGTCAGGGTTGTTGAGCTCGTTGGGAGGGTTCATGGCGAGGGTGGAGGTCAGCTGGTCTTCGGTGATTTTGCTCCAGCATCGGCGAGGTAGCTGTTGGGTGCGGTGGTGCGTGGTGGGTTTTCTGAAGGTGAAGTGGATGCAGCGGTGGTCTGTCCAGTGGGGTTCCGTCGTGTGGTTGAAGGCGACGTGGGTGCTAGTCGAGAAGATGGCGTCCAGCGTGTGGCCGGCTGCGTGGGTGGGTGTGGTGACGAGTTGTCTGAGGCCGAGGTTGGCGAGGTTGTCGATCAGCGTGGTGGAGTTGACGTCGTTGTTGTTCTCGAGGTGGAAGTTCAGATCCCCGAGGAGGATGTAGTCCATGGAGGCGAGGGCGTGGGTGCTGGCGAGGTCGGCGATGGAGTCGCTGAACTGGGCACGGGGTCCAGGGGGTCTGTATACGAGCATTCCTCTGAGGGTGGTTTTGGGGTCGGTGTGGATCTGGAAGTGCATTTGTTCGGCGGTGTGGAGGGTGTCGTCTGCGTGGGTGGTGACCTCGATGGTGGACCTGCAGACGATGGCTAGTCCTCCTCCGGTGCCTTTGGCGCGGTCCCTGCGGGTGATCTTGTAGCCGTCTGAGATGGCGGCGGCGATGTCTGGAGCTGAGGAGTCGTTCCACCACGTCTCCGTCAGGAAGGCTACGTCCGGGGTGGTGATGTCGAGTAGGTCCCACAGTTCGATGGCGTGTTTCCGTGCGGAGCGAGTGTTGAGGAGTATGCAGCGGAGGTGGTTGGCTCTAGTCCTCGATGGTTTGGTCGTTCTGTTGCATGTGAAGCTGCAGTTCCGGCAGGAGAAGGGTCCGTGGGTGCGTTTTCGGGGCTGCCTGGACGCAGCGTTGGTCTCGGTCGGTGTTGAGAGCGTGGAGGGAATCGGCGTTGTAGCTGAGTTTAGGGCTGGCGCAGTGGGGGGCGTGGGGTCCAGGGGTACGGGCGCTGGGCGCGGTCCATGCGCGTAGTCGCCTCTGGCGCGCCTCCGACGCGCCAGCGGCCTGCATTAAGAAGGGTGGAGTCTCATACTAGTGAACAGCGGGAGTTCCTTTCCTGGAATATAGCCGGGCTAGTTTTTTGTTTTCTTCATTAAAAGTTTTATTGAGTTTTGAAAACAAACAGACATGAGACTCATTTTGACAAACTGACAATGGCAATGGCACACGTTGCCCATGAATATCACAGCAGAGTATCATTATGACTGTAAGCTCATCTACTACAGCGATAACAACTCCACTATCCGTATTACCACACCCGTACCCTGAGCTTTCCTCCAACCACAGTTTCGGTGTATTATCAGCGTCTAGCGGAAAGTCAAAATGTGCCTCTCCTAGTGAGTCGACCAGGGGCTGTCGCTAGATGTCAATATGCATGTAGGGGATCAGGTCGCTTCGTACGCAGTGTCGGCAGCTGCCACGCCGCCATTCGTCTTAGTTGAGAGGTACGTTTTGTACAGTTACCAAAGGTTTTTAGGCCTGCTCCGTGGTGGTAGGAGTTCACTAAAAAGTTCCATCTGTGTGCTACAGTATATCATGTCTTGTGACCACTGTGCTAACGTGGGGACAGGTCCACATGACCAACAGATTGCTACCCTGCGTCTGGCCACCAACAGACCCATGTCCACCAGGCGACTGACCCCCCTAGGTATCTGTTTAGAGTAGCCTAGTAGGGCGAGTGCAGGTTCCGGTGTGAGTGTCAATTCAGTAACCCGTCCCAGGTCCCTAAAAACCAATTACCAAAAGGTGGAGGTCCCAGGGCAAGACCATGCCAAATGTAGAAAGTCGGCTGGCAGTGTAGTGCAACGTTCGCAGGCTGGATCCTCACGTAGGCCATATCTATGTAATCTCTCTGGGGTGTAGTATATCCTATTGAGGTATTTAAAGTGGATCAATCTATGCCTACCATTTAGTGAGATGCGTTGGGTGCTAGCACAGCAGTAAGTCCACATTGTGTCATCTATGTCACATCTATATTTAACAGTGCGTGTCGTGTCCTGTGGAATTGGAATTGTGTGAGCATAGTGGGTGACGTGTGTCACCGGCGTTCAAATCACCCCAAGTGTTGGCGATGCCATCTTCAAATACCTCACCAACAGTCTGTACTCCCAGTAAATTGAGTGCACATGTAACCCATTTATCCCTGCATGGGGGTAGCCAGAGACACCAATTGAGCAATGCAGATGGTGAGTAGAGGATCGTGCGCGCCTGTAGTTGTAACAGATAGTGCCACGCGTGTGTTGTCGCGTTAGTTGAGTCCAAAATGCACGTCCTACGGTCAGCAGCTTGGAACATTAACGCTGGTAGTGGTAGCGGAGCCGCCGCCACTGTTTCTATGCGGAGGTGGGGAATATCCGTAGAACCATGCATCCAATAGTATGCGAGTGCGCTCTGCGCAGCTCTGTAATATAAATCAAAGTCCGGCGCGCCCAGAACTCCCATGTGATATGATAAGAATCTGCCATTTAACGCGCGCCTGCTTACTCGCCCAGGCTAACTTCACCATCAGGGTCGTGAGTCGGTGAAAGCATGAGCACGGGAGGACCATGGGGATATTAGAGAATAGAAATAAAAAACGTGGCAATACTACCATTTTCATGATGGAAATTCTGCCAAGCAAGGAAAGGGGTAGTCTAATCCAACCGTCCACATCATATTTGCTGATAGCTACTCCATAATTTTCCCTGAACACTACTTCGGAGTCAGTGTGCACTCTTATACCTAGGTACCTCACAGCATCTGTAGACCACTGCAAAGGGTAGTCTGGCTCTATTCTGGGCATGGCTTGTGTGAGTGGGAATATAATGGACTTCGCCCAATTAACTCGCAGGCCAGACATGCACCGAAGTAGTACCCACTTCGCGTAGGACCGGGGAAGGTTGGATTCCGGGTTTCTAACATTTAGGAGAGTGTCGTATGCATAGGTGGAGACTATGAGTTCATAGCCCAGGAACCTAATACCCTTGTGCCTATGGTATTCTCTAAGTGCACAGGCAAGAGGTCCTGCCACCACCGCGTACAAAATGGGAGACAGGGGGCAGCCCTGACGCGTGCCTCTTGAAATATGTATAGTGTCCGTCACTAGGTTACCTATTGTTATTCTGGCAGTGGGAGCGTTATAGAGGACACCTAATAATTGGAGGAAAACCTGTCCTAGGCCCATCCTGGTTTAAACTTGCCTCATGAAGGGCCATTCGACGGAGTCAAAAGCTTTCTCCATGTCGAGGAAGACTGCCACTGCCGGTGTCTCCGGTCGGGTGTTTTGTAGGGCGCCAAATACTGTGCGCTAGTTGTAAGTCAAGTTCCTGCCAGACACAAAGCCCGCCTGTTCCGGTGCGACCAGGGTCGAGACTAGAGGGACCAAACGGTTCACTATGATTTGTGCGAATATTTTCGTATCTACGTTGTGTAGTGAGAGCTAGCGATAAGAGGCACATTAGTCCGAAGGCTTGCCCGGTTTTAGGACGGCTACAATGACAGCTTCTCTCATTGAGGGTGGCATAGTTCGAGAAATGCACATATCGTCAAAAAGCACAGTCACCTTTGGAAGTAGAACGTTTAGGAAGGCCTTATAGAAGGCAACTGTAAGGCTGTCCGAGCCAGGAACGCCCCCCGCGTTCATGTTGGAAAGGGCTAAGAGAATTTCCTCTCTTTCAGAAGGTCTCATAAGAAACTCCCAATGAGTGTCTGTGAGCCATGGCAGTTTTATATGTGTTAGGTAATCTATGATTTCCTCCTCTGTGTCGCTGCTACGGGAAGTGTAGAGCTCAGTATAATATCGGCGAAATATATCCGCCACATCAGTCTCTCCAGTCAGGATCTCGCCTTCTGCTGATCTAATTTCAGCCACCAACGTTTTTTTCCCGGCGCGATTCTTGAGCAATTGAGCTAGGACTGTCCCTGGATGTTCACTCTTGCCATATGTCCGCGCTGTGGCGTACTTACCGAGGTGTTTTATTTCCTCATCTGCCGTCGTATGATATACTTCTAACAAGTCTGTGAGCTCCTGCATGGTTGTGTCATTTGGTTCAGACTGTTGGCGTTGTTCCAAGATTTTTTGTTACTTTTCTAAGTCCGTCTGGCATTTCCGAATGGCTCTGAGAACGCCAGAATGTTTGGACACTGTGACCCCGCGGATGTAAACTTTGAACATCTCCCAGACTACTTGGTAGCTATCAACCGAGCCCACGTTTGTATAAAAAAATGTTTCGATCGGGCCAGCCAATTCTTCTTTAAATACCGCGTCGAGTGAGGAGTATGGTGGAAACCTCCACGTGAAGGGAGGTATGGTCTGTCTGGGGGTGTCAATTACCAGCAGAATCGGGGAATGGTCCGGGGAAGTACGCTGCAAGAAAGCGCTCTCTCTTTGAGTGTCCTAGCTGCCAGCCAATAAACTATTCGGGTGTGTAGATTATGGTATGCTGAGTAGTGTGTAAAGCCTCCATTGTTCGGGTATCTCTGGCGCCGCACATCGCATAAATCAAACCTAACCATAGCGCCCTTCACTGCTCTGGCTGCCGCCGTGATGTGTCTCTCCGGCCCGCCCAATCTATCGAGTCTTGGGTCCCTGACCAAATTGAAATCACCTCCCCCCCCATAGTTGCAGTCCCTCGCCACCATGGTCTACTCTATCTGACAGTGCCGAAAAGAGCTCGGGGTTATCAAAATTAGGGCCATAGATATTAACTATGAGCAGGTCCATGCCCTTCCCATTATATCTAGTAATGGCATATCTGCCGTCTCTGTCCGTGTTAACTGGTTAAAGAGTGAGGGCCGACTTATGGTTGACCCAAGTGATTACCCCCCTCGCATGAGTGGTGAATCCAGCGTCATGGATGTTTCCATGTAGGCCTCTGCTATGCAGCATAGGGCAGTTGGGTGGGAGATGAGTTTATTGTTGCAGGGCCACATCTATTTTGTGTCTCGCCAGGTAAATCAGGACTTTGCTAAGCTTTCTGTAATCGTCAAGTCCTCTAATGTTCCAAGTGAGTGCTCGGAGAGTGTTTACTTTCACGTCCCTACTGGACTTAGTGGTATTCGTCATGAGGTGAGTCTTGTTCGTCACCCCTGGTCGGTCTGTGGTACAAGTATGAAGTGCAGTGCACGTGTGTAATCAGATGTTTAACACAAGAAAGGTTGAGCTGTCTGAGTCTCATGTTATCCCCACCCCCCAACCACGTCGGGCCATCCCCAACTGCGTCCCAACTAAGTTCACCCAGAAACACCCCCTGAGCATAGCGGATGGACTGAAGTTCTAAACAACATAACAATAGTTCTGAATCTCCCTCCTCCCCACCCCCAAAACAATCCCCAAACAGTGCTAAACACACGTGGGCGGACGTTGCTCGCCTAGTTGGGCAAGGTGCACAAATAAGTCTCTATTTTACTTTCCACTGTAGTGCATCTAACCTTTAGGGCAGATCAATCACTCAAATCTTATAACTTGCTCTAAGCCAGCTAGAATACAAACCCCCCCTCCTCCCTCCTCAGCACAGATTGAACACCTTGCTCATATTTCAGAACAACTACACAGAAAGTAGTGAGGTTTATCCTGTAAGACTAAGTACGGAAAATCCCAGTCTCTTGGGGGCTTCGTGGGGCAGTAATATGTCTGCCGTTGGTTGCTAGAGCCTCAACAGACCTGTGCTGGAAATCAGGCAGTCAGGGAATCAGTCTTGCTCGTCTAAGTGCCCACCAACTGCACCTTCCAAGGTGCTGTGCTCCAGACTAGCACGCCGCTCTTTGGTCCCCTCCTTCAAGGCCTTCTGCAATGCTTTTGGGTCTGTAAAGATTCGGGAGTGTCCGTGGTGGTTCACCCATAGGCGGGCTGGCTAGAGCATGGCATAGTCTTTGTGTTGGTTTTCAACTGTCGCTTCAACGGTGCAAACTATCTGCGTGCCTCCTGAACCCGAGGCGTGAAATCTGGGTATATAGAGATGTTGGAACCTTCGTATTGAAGTGATTGTTTTTCTCTGGCTGCTGACAGCACCATGTCTCTGTCACGATAGTTTAGTAATCTCGCAATTATCGGCCGAGGAGGGCACCAGGATTAGGGCAAGGGCCCAGGGATCGGTGCGCTCTTTCAACCACAAACATGGGGGGAAAAGTCTCACTGCCAAGGAGGGCAATCAGAAGTTTCTCTACGAATTTCTCCATGTTGCCAGTCTGTGTCTACTCCGGCAGGCCCTTGATTCTCAGGTTATTGCGTCGGGAACGTGCTTCCAAGTCCTCCGCTTTATCTTGTAGCATCTGTAGGACTTTCCCCATCTGCTTGTGGTCAGTGTCCACTGAGGTCTGCGCTTCCTCCATTTCAGTCACCCTGCTCTCCGTCATGTCTAGTCTTTCCGCGTGTTTATCAAGTCTCTCTGACATTCTGTCCATCCTGTACGACAATGAGTCCATTTTAGTGCCCAAGTCTGAGAGGCTGCTCTGCAAGCCTTTTTCCATAGCTCCCAACATGGTGCGGATGTCGCCATCCGACTCCTCCAGCGCCTGCTCTTGCAAGTTATCCCCTTCTTCGGTAGCATTGTCTTGCGTTTTCACTCTCCTTTGGTCAAACGTAAGTTTGGGCTGGGAATTGTCCACTCTACCCATCATGAACAGTTCAGAACAGCAGTCTGCCAGTGGAGCTTACGAGCGCTGACAGAGTTAGTGATCCACAAAAACCTCTGTGGGAGGATCCCCTTAAACTTCGAGCTGCCACCAGTTTTCAGTGCGTCGCCCCACACAAGTCCTCAGCGTCTTCCCCTCGTGGTTTCGTGCTCACTCGAATCCTATAGCGTGGTCTAACGCTAGTGCCACCAACTAATGCTCCCGGTCTTCTCCACTAATCAGACTGAGTCGTGTGACTGGTCGCTTTTAGCCTTAGCACGAGGTCATGCGAGTGGTCCCAGTCAGAGTGTGAGGCAGGCTCTGGTGCACCGTGTTAATGTAAGGGGCCAGAGTTGCTTCCCACACTTCGGGCGATAAGTCTCTTGTCGTGTATTATTCACTGGGGAGCAAGCCCACCCCGCCCCAGGGCACCTCTATACAGGGTTCCGCCTGGGCCAGCAGTTCCAGACCGGGCACTGTGTGGACCCCGTATCCCACACCACACACAAAATGGTGGCACACGCTGGAGGAATACAGCCAGTTATCACAGAAGTATGCCAGGGACAAGGTACTTGCAGGTTTTGCCACACTTCCAGGCTCCCAGAGGCTTCTAGGATGCGTCACATGACAGCTCTTTCTGAGGGCTTAGCATGTCGCAGGCAGACCACCACTTTCCCCGAGGGGAACGAATCAGCCGGGTCGCCAGCTGCGTTCACTACAGCCCCCGCGTTGCAGGATACTCACTGCGTCGCGGCCGACTGCTACGATAGGCCTTCTTATTTGGGCGCTGCGGGGGGGGGGGGGGGCACCAGTCGCAGTGCGTCTCTCGCTGGCCTCCGGGGTTGCGTTTTGATCGGCCGGGCCGGACGTCAGGGCCGCAGCTGGGCTTTCCAGCAGCGTACCACCGGCACAGGCGCACCGTCGCTTCCAATGTCCTCGAGGCTCTCCGTTTCGGACTCGTCTTGCAGAATCAGTCCGCCCCCCTCTGCCCTCCACCGGTTGCAGTGCTGTGATGGTGGCTCCTCCAGTACGGCCAGGAGTCCAGCTGCCACAGAGGCGCGGTCCACCCCCTCACATCTACGGCAGGCCACGGCTCAACCCGTCCCACAGGGCCGCAGCAGTCCGCGTACGATTGCTCCGCCTTGCGTGGGGGCCCGGGCAGTTTGAGCAGCTCGTCCGACTCTCCAGCCCCTCTGACATCCACTGGGGGCTACGGCAGGTACGGTGCTATGGTTAGTTGCAGGATATATTGAGGATTGTGTGTTGGCGGATCGGAGCGGGTCGCTCAGGCGGCCATCTTCTCGGCTCGCAAGCTCCGTCCCCTAGCCGGGCTAGTTGCTATGACTAGGGACACAGATTGGCTAGTTTCATCAAAACTTTTCATGTTCTAGCCTTCCAAGAAATATGGTACCTTACAACCACTTGTTTTCTAGATAATTGTGCTAATTTCTTCCGGCCAGCAATACCTTCTCCCTCTGGGCGAGTTTAGGCTGGGTTGTGGATTTTAATTTCTCTAGCACTAAATTGTGTGGTATCTGAGGTGGAGACAGACTGCCTATATGTTTGGGGCTGTTTTACTTACTTTTCCTGACCAGTCACTGTTGTTAATCGTGAACATTTACAACTTTAATGGGAAATAAGCTGTAATTGACTGTTCTTGTGGGTTGGTATGCGCTTTGGCGGTATCTGCTAACCTCAGATTTTAAAATTTATTGGCTCAAGTTTTAAAAACAATTTACTTATCGTATCCCTTTTAAATAATTTTGTGCACTGTGTATTCTGAATACTCTAACAGAGCACACTGCTACTAGCTTCTTACCTTGCCGCTTTTCCTCCCTGGTCCTCCGCAGCCTGTGCTGTTTGCGTGGAGGGAGTGGTGTTGCGCTAGAGATCTCTTGCCTCCCTCACTTCCGGTGGCATAGTTGGGGCAACCATCTTGGAAAAATCATGTTCTAGTCTTGTCAAGCAAGTTGGCTATAAATATGCTTACTGCGCCGAAGCGCCGCGGACGCGTGCAGCAGGCGCGCCAAAGGCAAGCCCGTCTGCGTCCGTCCATGCACCGCCTGCGCACACCACCAGCCACTATGCCGGTTTTGGAGGAAATGTAGACAACCTTAGACAACCGAGAGTATCTCCCCAGGTAATGGGTAAGCAGGAGGAGGCTGAGGGGGGTGCCCAATTAGCGACCTTGACAGGGATAGGGACAGTAGCTAATTCGACCAGTAAGGACTCCCTGGGATGTGGCCTGCTTAATGTAAGGTCCCTTTGCAAACACTATCTGGAAACACAGATGCTGCTAGAGTCTCATGATCTGGATGTGCTAGCGGTGACGGAGACTTGGACTCACCCGGACTCTGACTTAGAATTGGGGTTAGCCTGCCCTCAGGGCTACAAAGCCTTCAATCAATCGATCAATCAATCAAGCAATTTATAAAGCGCGCCGCTCACCCGCGAGGGTCTCAAGGCGCTGGGGGGGGGGGGGTCTGTTGATGCTCGAAAAGCCAGGTCTTGAGTTGCTTCCTGAAGGAGAGATGGTCCTGGGTCATCTGGAGGTGGATGGGGAGGGAGTTCCATGTCTTGGCTGCCAGGTAGGAGAAGGATCTTCCTCCGGTGGTGGCTCTGCGGATGCGTGGAACGGTGGCGAGGGTGAGGCTGGTCGAATGCAGCTGGCGAGTGGGAGTGTAGAAAGTGAGGCGGTCGTTGAGGTACTTGGGGCCCAGGTCGTGGAGAGCCTTGTGTGCGAGCCTTTCATTAGCCACGCCTCTGTGGTAGCGGTGGAGGGGTTGGATTTTCTTTGAGGAGGTCTGGAACCTTTCACCCGTGGATATCGATGTGGTCGATGGGGTTGAGCTACTGGGCTTTGCCCTAAATGACCTTGGGCACCAGGTGCTTACAGGTATTATTTGTTATAGGCCGCCGGGAGTGGCCAGCCTGCTTCAACAGAAAAATCTGATTGATGTGTTTAGTAACATGGCTCTCTCCCATGCCAGACTTCTTATACTAGGGGATTTTAATCTATGGGCTAATGGGAGCATGGGCCCAGGGTATAATAACCTTTTACAATCATGCTTAGATTTGTCCCTTAGTCAGTGGGTGGTAGAGCCTACTAACACGGGGGGACATACTTTGGGTTTCATATTTGCCAAGGAAAATTCACTGGAAGCTGTGGAGGTTTCTCCGGTTGGCTGGTCTGACCACTATCTGATAAAATTCGATGTGGTTGATATCAAACGTAATGACTCTGTTGGGAAGGAGACAAGACGCTTCCTTAGCAGGGACTGGAATGGTCTGCTGAGGAAAGCTAGCTCTTCCCCAGTATTCCATCTTGAAGGCTTGTTTGAGCTGGGGGAACAGGTGGAGGACAATTATGCCGCCTTTTGTTCACACATTAATGATCACCTTGATCAGATCGCCCCTCTTAAAATGATAAAAAGAGATGGTAAACCTTCAGCGCCTTGGTTTAACACTACTTTGAAACAGTTTAAATTTGGCTGTAGACAGGCAGAGCGGAAATGGAGGAAGGGGTACTCTGCTATAGATAAATCTATCTGGAAAGAGAAAATTTCTAGTTATAAGAAAAGTATTGTCTCTACTAAAGCCGAGTACTTTGCAGGTGTCATTCTGAATGCCACCAATAGCTCCAAAAGTGTTTTTAAGGTATTGAACGATATTGCCAACCCGGCCTGTACTAAAAATAAGATCCCCCCTATGCAGGAACTTTGCGACAGTCTGGCTGCCTTCTTTGACAATAAGATTAATAAAATCATTGAAGGGTTAGAGGAGAACAGTATGGTTGATAAGACCATTGCCCTCTCACTTGTTGGGCAGAAGGACTCGGGAGTGATGAGGGAGACCTCGGCTCAGAAGTCTCTTTTGGATCATTTTGACATTCTTTCCACTGATGTGTTTGAGCAAATTGCACTTGGAGTCTCCTCTGGCTCACCTTTAGACCCTTTTCCACACAGGGTCTGGAAAGTGTTTGGTGCCGAACTGTTTCCTCCTCTCAGACAGCTGTGTAATCAATCTCTGCACAGTGGGATGGTTCCCTCCTGCTGGAAGCAAGCAGTTGTCTCCCCTTTATTGAACAAGCCCTCACTGGACCCAGCCTGTCTTTAAAATTACAGGCCCATTTCACTTCTTCCATAACCTGTGAAGATCACTGAGCGCCTTGTGATCAGGGCACTCTCCCAGTTCCTGGAGACTAATGATCTACTGCATGATGTTCAGTTTGGATGTCGCCCAGAACATGGGACAGAGACTGCACTGCTGACAGTGCTGGAGGATCTTCGTTTGCGTGCAGACAAGGGTCAACATGCCATCACGGTCAATCATAAGGTCCTCTTGGAACGGCTGGAAGGAGTTGGGGTGGTTGGTCAGGCATTGAAATGGCTCCACTCTTATCTTTAAGTTTTAAAGGAGAGTTTATTGAAAATCAATTACAACAGAATAACAATAGAACATAATGTTTAAACACATCGAAAGTGCAAAAAGAAATGTCATAAGCAAGGGGAAGAAATAAAGAAATAAGGGAAGGAAATAGAAGGGAGAGGGAAAGAAAATATCAATTAATAAAGTAAAACATATGCATTAAGAATGAAATCATTGGTATACAAAAGTATAGATAGATACACAAAATGTACAGAAACTCCTCTAATAAAGATGCATAAAATAAACCTAAGACAATCTATATGAATATATACATGAAACCATCAGGAATATTTTCATGGAGGTTTGGGAACTTCTTCTGTACAAGGATTATGTAAAGGTAGGGGTCGAGCAGATACATTTAAGAAATTTGTGATGGGTCGCCATAGTAAGTCGCGCTTAATAGCAAGCGTAATGGGATAAACATAGGCCCTGTCTAGTCTGTGATGATAACAAACTCCATACCACCAAGCTGGAAAAGAAATAGTTGAGGTATCCTTCCAAGACTTAGTGATTTGTTGAAACTCTACGGCTATAAGTAAATCAATAATGGATGTGTTAGTAGTGGAAGAGGACCATATGTCTGAGAGACTGCCTAGGAGAATATGTGAAAAAGTAAGGGGGAGATGGGTGGAAAAAATTGTATTAATCTGTTTCCACACATTGGTCCAAAACTTATAAATCATCGGGCATGTAAATAACATATGTTTAAGATCTGCCAGTGAAGCTGAGCAAGACCAGCAAGAGGAGGGAATGGAGGGGTCAATTATATGCAGTTTGGCAGGAGTGATCAAAAGTCTATTATATATAAAAAATAACGTTTGAGTTGTGTTTGCTGCTCTAGAAGATCTCCTTATCTTGGTCGAAATTTTTTGCCACATTAAAACAGAAAATTCTTCCTCTAAATCTGATTCCCAGCCTTTTTCTATTTTAGATTTATCTCGAATGTTAGAAGCATCCCTTCATTTTTTATAGATTTGTGAAGCGGAGGAAGAAGCAAGTAAATAAGGGAGAGGAAGAGGAGAAGAGTTGGTGTGAATAATGGAATCAGAAAGGGCATCATAACTATTTTGCGCAACTGTGCTCAATAGTCTTATGTTTGGATTCAAAGGTCATTGGTAAAGAAAAGCGGGATTGAAGGATAGAGAAGGAGATACAAGTACCTTCATGAAATAGTTGGTGAGTCCAATTAAGACCGAGATCTTTCCAGTCCTTCCAAAAAAGCATCTTGTTTCTAATTTTAATAAGAGGGTTATACCACATGGGGGATTGCAAGAAACGTGAGCGATCATCTAAACACTCCAGGAAAAGAGGGGAAAATATTTTCCAAGAGTTCTTAAGAATCGGGAGAGAGAATTTTTTGGGAATATGGGACAGTGACACAAATTCTTCAAAAGTGAAAGGGTGAAAGAAGGAAGATTCAACCTCTACCCACAAAGGCTGAGAAGTGATATCAGACACATGTTCAGATAATAAGGAAACAGAATGCTTAAGAAAAAATGAAGTATGATAAGAGGCAAAGTCCGGAAAATTAACTCCACCCAACTGCTTAGGACACTTAAGTTTTGCAAAAGACATCCTAGCTTTCTTATGTTGCCATAAGAATTTTGACAGTGTAGAATATATGTTTTTATAACAAGATTTAGGGACATTAACTGGAAGATTAGAGAGATAAAACAAAATTATTGGGACTAACATCATTTTAAAAGAGTCCAATCTGCCCCACCAGGATAAAAACAAGGGATGCCAACGAGTTGTAGAGTCTTTTAGCGTTGTTTGTAGGTTTTTAATATTTAGAGTTACAGTGTCTTTAATAGAGGACTTGAACCACAAACCTAAATATTTGATCTTAATCGGACTCCAATGAAAAGAAGAGGCCAAAAAGTCTGCATGAAAACAAAATTTATTCAGAGGGAGAATTTCACATTTATCAACGTTAAGTTTATAACCTGATACCTTCGCAAAATCAGAGACTTCCGATAAAAAGGATGGAATAGAGGATTGGGGGTTGGAGATGAATAAAAGAATATCGTCCGCATAGGCAGAAAGTTTCAAATACTTATCCCCATAAGGGAAGCCGGTAATATCTTTATTCATTCGGATTCTTGTCAAGAAAGGTTCTACTGCCAAAATAAAAAGAAGAGGAGAAAGAGGACATCCTTGTCGGACACCTCTGAAGAGGGGGAACGAAGAAGAAACAAGGCCGTTGGCTAAGATAAAAGATCTAGGAAAAGAATACAGTAAAGAAATATAAGCAAGAAATTTCTGGCCAAAACCAAACCAAACAAGAACTGCGAACATAAATTGCCAATTAACCCTGTCAAATGCTTTTTCGGCGTCTAATGCAACAGCAGCTAAAGAATGCAGGTAGGAATGGGACTTACTAAGTACATTGAAAAAGAGTCGGGTGTTGTCAGAAAGGTGACGACCCTTAATGAAACCGCATTGTTCTTTACCAATTAATTTAGGTAAAATTTTGTCGAGACGAAGAGCAAGAATTTTTTCAAATATCTTGTAGTCCAGGTTGATTAAAGAAATAGGTCTATAATTTTTACATAAAGTATGGTCCTTATTATCTTTAGGAAGGAGGCAGATTAAGGCTTCTTGAAAAGAACCTTCAGATTTTTTGGACGATATAAAAAATGAAAATAGTTGGTGAAGTTTAGGAACAAGCAAAGAGGGAAAATGTAAATAGAATTCTATCGTGAAGCCATCTGGTCCAGGAGCCTTGCCTTTTTTAAGCACCTGAATGGATGCCAAGATATCTTTAGGGCCTATATCTGCTTCTAACGGTGTAAAATCGGTTTCTGGAAATGAAGGAGAGGGGATAGAGGATAAATAATGATCAATGTCCGTTAACAGGGGAGGAGATTCCGAAGTATAAAGATTTTGATAAAAGTTAGTGAATTCCATCAGAATGTCTTCGTCTTTATGAAGAGTAATATTGGATGAGGAGACAATAGATTCGATTTTTGAGCGCTCTTTTTTAACTTTAAGATATTTGGCAAGAAGATTGCCTGCCTTATTTTGCGCCCTGTAATACTTGGCACTAGATTTAAGTAAGAATACATTTGAAGATTCCGTGGAGAGTTTATTAAAAGAGAATTTGGCCTTAAGAAGTTTATCTAAGTCAGATTGAGATTTAGTTAAGTAATAAGAATGTTCCAATAGTTTAATTTGCCTGTTGATTGACTGTAAGGAATGAGATGCAGCGCGCCTTTTATGAGAGACAAATGAAATAATGAAATCTCTAGAAGCAGCTTTAAAAGTGTCCCATAACACCTGAGGAGATATCAGAGGAGACTCATTTTCTGTAAAAAATAGGGATGAAAAGTCAAGGAAGGCAGGAGTAAATTTGGGATCTAATAGGAGAGAATTATTAAACCTCCATCTCCTAGTACCTTTTATGGGGGGGAGTAAATCTAAGCGCAAGGAAACTGGAGCACGATCAGAGATTAAAATAGAGCCTATTTCAGAATGGGTAATATGTTGGGTCAGAGCTTTAGAAATAAAAATGTAGTCAATCCGGGACTGGGAAGAATGAGCAGGTGAGTAATATGATTATTCCCGAAGTGTAGGATGGCAGAGTCTCCAGGAGTCAACAAGAGAACGTTGGGATATAGTGGATGTGAATTGAGTGTGCATGGGAGAGGGCGAGAAACGGGAATTGGACCTTCGATCTAAAATAGGATCCATAACCGTGTTGCAATCACCCCCTAAAATGAGATATTCATCAGAAGAGTGCATCAATGAAGCGAGCATCTGGGGCCAAAATAATCTATCTTGTATACAAATTAAAATTAGTTAAAGGGATTTGTTAGACCTGGCACCATTGGCGTGGGTCACCCTTCCATTTTTTTGTCTGTGCCTCAATGTGTTTTGTGTTGGTGTTAGCTGCTCAGGGCACTGTGCCACTGCCATCCAGTGCCACAGTGCAAGTGCTCCCTATGGTAAAATGTATTATGTGAATTGACTTCCACGTTTGGTTTATTTGGTTTACTATCAGCCCCTAGTAGAGTGCACCAGGGGTGCCAAGGGCTTGTATATCCAAATGCTGCTAGTGGGCTTGCAGCACTGGTTGTGCCACCCACCGAAGCAGCGGGGTAAAATGTGTCTCGGGTCTGCCACTGCAGACCCTGCGCGCGGTCTGGTACCGTCGCGCTGACTGAGCAAGTGTCCCCACTTACCAGTCCCTAAACCTTCCCGTAACTACATGTTAGTCACCCCTCTGGTAGGCCTGAGCGCAGGGTGCATTGTAGGTATAAGGTAGGACATGCCCTGATGGTGTGGCATGTCTTAATAGTGAATTACCGCCCTTTTCGTTTTTCACTATTGAAGGCTACCTGCTCTCCATAGGCCAGAATGGGCTGCTGGGATCGCTACACGCTGTGACCCCAGTGGACTCAGAGAGCATGGTAGAAAGTCATGTTTAGTATGCCTGAACTCAGGATAATAAAATACGTCTTTTAGGAAAGATTATTTTAATATCCTGGGTTTGCAAATGCTACTTTTAGAAAGTTAGCCTTTGCGTGCCTAACCATCTCAGTCCGCCTCTGCTGTGTGTGTGTGTTCTGCCTAGCAACAGTACAGGAGCAGGGCTGGGGGATTCCAGGAGACAGGTTGGCTGCCAGGTGGTGGGTAGAGAGATTACACCAGGATGGGTGGGAGGAGTGCACCCTGACTCTTGAATAGACCTGTGCTCTGCCACCACAAAGCCGGCGCCGCCCCCTGTGGAGCGGCTGATGTCTCTGCCCTGCTGCTGAAAGGAACAAGCCGAGTCACCACAACAGAGTGCTCCAAAACTGGACTGAGCCAGGCCCAGGCCCCCTGGCGCTAAAGAACAAAAGAATCCCTGTATAAAAGTAGGAGCCTGGCTCCTAAGAAATCAGATCCAGATTGAACCACGAAGGAACTCTGCCTGACTAGAAGGACCTGGAAGAAGCTGAAGGAGGAGTAACTTTCCCTGACCTGAGGGACTGGCCTGCAGTAGGTGCCTTGCTAAGAAAGGAGAGGAAAAAGACTGAAAGAGACTTTTGCACTTTGTTCTTCAACTATCTCCAAGGGCTTGGAAGAAGAGCTTGCCCCCTGAACTGAACCCCAGGACCAGTGGGTTCACCGTGTCTCCGCTCGTCTGAGAATTCGAGCCGTGTGCTTTCTCCCGCCGGAGTGCCCTGCGCACCTTCGCATCCCTCCTAGGGCCGTGACACCCAGAAGCCTGGCCGCCTCCACTCGCCGAGAGCCCCGCTCTACCTGAGTCGCTCTGGACCCACGAGTCTGGCCGTCCCGCTTCCCTGTCACCTGCCTGCTACTGGAGCGCGCTTGGTGCCCTTTCGCCCTCCCGCCGGATTTCTAGTGGGGAAGTGAAATCCAGCCTCGGACGGCCGCCCGTACGTCGTAACGTATCCAGCCGCCCCGCTTCACCTCCCAGCCTGAGTCTGACCGTGCCGCCCTCCGCAGTGACCTCCCGCACAGTCCGTGTCGGAGGCCCTGGGCCGCACCTGTCTACCGAAAGCCGCCCGCTGAATTCTTGATCCGGAAGACCCACGAGGTGCAGAACCTGCATCTCTCCTGAAGACTCGTCCCAGCACACCGCACGTTCCCAGGTACAGTGAACTCTCCATCGGACTCGGGGTCCGCAACGTTCTGATTTCCCCGTATCACTGTACCCTGGGTGCACTGCGCATCATCGTGACTGGACCGACTCAACCGAGCCCTGTGAAGCGCTCGTGATCGAATAAGTTATCAAAGACAAGAACAGTGCCTAATTATCATCTTGTGGCTTCCATTTCGCAACCGTTATTGATGGTCTTGTACATGCCTGCGTAACAAAGAATCTTTTATATAAAGCATCCGTATTTTTGATACAACTTACGCCTGGTGTCCGTTTGTGGGGGGATCATTGTGGTTTACTGTGTGTGATCATAAATGCTTAACTGACTAGCGCCCTGAAGTTTAGCCCTGACTGCTCGCGCCACACTACCTATAGGGTGAGCAGGGGTTGTTCTGAAGGGGTAATTCCCTCGCCCTGAATAGAAGAAGGGACCGCTGCTTGTCACAAGTACCTACCTGTGCCAACCAGAGGTTCCCCATTCTAACATTGGTGGCAGCGGTGGGATCTCGAATTTGCATTTATGATTTACATACAGTGAATTATTGATCACCACGTAGAGCAGACCTATAACGCAGCCACAGATTGATTGACAGTTGTGCTAAAGAAGAATCTCCACCTTAAGGAACCATGCCTAGCTCAGTCAACGGAGGCGGAGCGCCCTCTGTATTCTCTGGAGTAGATGACATCGATTGGGAGCCCGAGGCACTGAGGAAGTGCACAAATGATGTCCTGAAGGGATATCTCTCCAAGTACAGAATCAAGCAAAGTGGACTAAGCAACAAGGATCAGTACGTGACAGCACTGAGAGCCTGGCACGAATCAAAGTTCCCAGAGAATGCCCGGGAGGTGATACCCCCCGAAGGTGTGTTTGAGCCTAGCAGAAGCCTGTCGCCAGAGGAGTTGGCCGACAGGAGTGCCGCACGAGCACACGAGGTGGAGATGGCAAAACTGCAAATGGAGAGAGAAAGGCAGAAACTGGCCATGGAGCATGAGGTAAAAATGAGGGAGTTGGATCTCAAGGCCAGGAGTTTAGACAACTCACCCTCTGGTGGCAGCAATTCGACAGAGTCAAGGGTGCACATTCCTAAAGATGTAGTCAAAGAATATTATAAGCAGGATGATATTGGGCAGTGGTTTAGGGCCTATGAAGTAGCCATGTCCTCCCACCGGGTCCCTGAGAAGGATTGGGGAGCGGGGTTGTGGGGAAGGTTCCTAAGTGAGGGGCGGGACACACTGCTAGACCTCCCCTCTGATGTCCACACATCCTATCCACACATGAAGGAGGCTCTTATGACAAGGTATGGGTTAACTCCTGAACTGTACAGACAGAGATTTAGGGATTGCACCAAGAAACCTGGTACCACTTATGTAGAATATGTGACCTTTTTTTGCAGAGCGCTGGATGGTTGGGTGAAGGGTAGCAAAGTGAATGATTACCAAGGGCTGTTTGATTTAATTGCATGGGAGCACTTGTCGGATAATTGTTTTCCTGAGCTACGCCAACACCTGATCGATAGCAAGCTGTCCAACCCGAGGAAGCTTGCTGAGGAGGCGGACCGCTGGATCAGCACCAGGGTCCACAAGGGTCCCGTAGGAGGCCCCGCCAAGGGTGTTCAGGGTCCCCAGCAGAAGAGTGGGGGGGACAAGGGTAAACAGAGGGAGTTCTACAGAGGGCCCCAAAGTAATTCCCAAGGGAACCAAGGGAAAGGTTCTCAGCCACCCCCACCCCCGAAGCAGACCGGGGCCCCGACAGGTAACCCTGTTCAAAGAGGGCCCCTCCGATGTTACAAGTGTAACAACCTGGGGCACATTTCCGTGGATCCCAAGTGCCCCCTGTATGGTAAACCAGCACCCTCTGGTGCTCCACCCCCCAAGCAGGTGAATAGTGTAGCCTTGGGGAGGGAGATAGATGTCCAAGGGGCGGGGGATCCCGTACAGATGACCCTAGTCTCATTAGGAGACAGTGAGATGGTCGCTGAGGCCCAGCTGCCCCCCAATACTCAAAAGTATGGGCAGTGGGTGACCATAAATGGCAAGAGGGTGGGAGCTCTTAGAGATACAGGAGCCAGTGTGACTGCTGTCAAGCAACACCTGGTGTCTCAAGAGCAGGTTGTCCCGCACGCATTCTGCCGTGTTGTCAACGCTGACAACACAGAGAGTCAGTGTCCAATGGCTCAGGTTCCCTTTGAGTGGGGGGGGGTCTCTGGTACTCTGCAAGTGGCTGTGAGAGAGGCCATGCCTGTTGATTGTCTCCTAGGTAACGATTTGGAGAGCTCCCCTTGGGAAAAGGTGGAGAAGACAACTCACCTGCGGATGGTGGGCTTGCCTGATTGGGCGTGCGTGACCACCCGGTCGATGGCAGCCAGTAGGGGTGTTGAAGGAACCCTGGAGCCTGAGGGAGAGGCCCAGGAACCGGCCTTAGAGAGAGGGCAAGGGAGGCACGGGAATCCGGCTCCTGACGTTCCCACGGCCCAGGAGGAAGCAGACCTTGAGGGGGATGCCCTGGAGCCTACCGGGGAACAGATAGCCGAACTGGGGGACCTGCCTGAGCTGACCCATTGGCAGCAAGAAGGAGGCCCCACCAGGGAGGAATTCTGCAGGGAGCAGAAAGAGTGCCCCTCTCTAGAGGGTATGCGGCAGCAGGCTGCAGCCCAGGCCAATGGTGACCAGTCCGGAACTCACTTGATCTACTGGGAGAACGACCTCCTATACTCCGAGCCTAAGGTTGCTGAACCTGGGTCAGCCCGTGCGCTGGTGGTACCCCAGAGGTTCAGAGCCTTCCTACTGGGGCTGGCTCACGACGTACCGTTAGCAGGACATTTGGGGCAGGACAAGACCTTTGAAAGGCTTGTCACCCACTTTTATTGGCCCCAAATGCGCAGGAGTTCTGACACTCACTGCAGGACATGCCAGACTTGCCAGGCAAGTGGCAAGAGTGGAAGGAAGCTGAGAGCTCCACTCCAACCTTTCCCTGTGGTCAGTACCCCATTCCAGCGGGTGGGGATTGACATTGTGGGGCCACTGGACCCCAAGACAGCCATGGGCAACAGGTTTATCCTGGTCTTGGTGGACCATGCCACCCGGTACCCTGAAGCCATCCCTCTGAGGACAGTGACGGCCCCCGTGGTGGGACGGGCACTGATGGGAATTTTCTCACGAGTAGGATTCCCTCTAGAGGTGGTGTCTGACAGGGGGACCAACTTCATATCGAAATATATGAAGTCCCTTTGGCAAGAGTGTGGTGTAACCTACAAGTTCACCACACCTTACCATCCCCAAGGAAACGGGTTGGTTGAGCGCTTCAACCGAACCCTGAAGGGCATGATTATGGGTCTCGAGGAACCCATGAGGCGTAAGTGGGACGTCCTCTTACCATGCCTTCTCTTTGCGTACCGCGAGGTGCCACAGAAGTCTCTAGGGTTCAGTCCCTTTGAGCTTTTGTACGGCCACCCAGTACGAGGACCTCTTAGTCTGGTCAAGGAAGGCTGGGAGCAATCTCCCAGGAAACCTCCCCAGAATGTATACAGTTACATGCTGGCCTTCCGGAACCAGACTAGGCGTTTCAGGCAACTTGCTGAGGCAAACCTGGAAGCCAGCCAGGAGGAAATGAAGCGGTGGTACGACCAGAATGCCACTCTGGTTGAGCTTCAACCTGGCCAAAAAGTGTGGGTCCTGGCCCCTGTGGAGCCTTGTGCACTCCAGGACAAGTGGACAGGACCCTTTGAGATTGTGGAGCGCAAGAGTTCTGTCACCTACTTGGTGGACTTGCGGTCTCCGAGGAACCCCTTAAGGGTCCTACATGTCAATCGACTGAAGCCCCACTTGGAGAGGTCCGAAGTGGGCATGCTCTTGGCCACCGATGATGGGACGGAAGAGGAGTCCGAGCCTCTTCCTGACCTCTTGGTAGCCTCAGAGCGAGACGGGTCAGTGGATGGGGTAAACCTCTCACCCACCCTGACCCCTGAGCAACAGGGTGACTGCCGCCAGCTGCTGGGGCAGTTTCCTGACCTGTTCTCCCTGGTTCCCGGTCTCACAAATTGGTGCGTCCATGATGTGGATACGGGAGACAGCTTACCTGTGAAGCACAAGGCCTACCGGGTAACTGACAGGGTCAGGGCCTGCATCAAAGAGGAGGTCTCGAAGATGCTTGCCCTAGGGGTGGTTGAGTCCTCCAGCAGTCCTTGGGCCAGCCCAGTGGTCTTGGTCCCAAAGGCTGCAGCGCCGGGTGCCACGCCCGAACTCCGGTTCTGTGTGGACTACCGAGGACTCAACTCAGTCACGAGGACTGACGCGCACCCCATCCCCAGAGCTGATGAGCTCATCGATCGGTTAGGGGCTGCACGGTACCTCAGCACGTTTGACTTAACGTCTGGGTACTGGCAGATCGCCTTGACTGATGGGGCCAAAGAGAGGTCCGCATTCTCTACGCCAGATGGGCATTACCAGTTCCGGGTGATGCCCTTTGGGATGAAGAATGCCCCTGCCACCTTCCAGAGGTTGGTCAACCAGGTGTTGGCTGGGCTGACCGAGTTCAGCGCCGCCTACCTGGACGACATCGCAGTGTTCAGCGGCACATGGGAAGAACACCTGCAACATCTCTGGGAAGTGTTGATGGCGCTGCGCAAAGCAGGCCTCACGATCAAGGCAAGCAAGTGTCAGATCGGGCAGGGGTCAGTGGTGTACTTGGGACACCAAGTGGGGAGCGGCCAGGTGGCGCCCCTCCAACCCAAAGTTGAAACCATCCTGGCTTGGGAGCCCCCAAAGACCCAGACGGAGGTGAAGGCCTTTTTAGGACTCACCGGGTACTACAGGAGGTTTGTCAAGGGGTATGGCAGCATCGTTGCCCCCTTGACAGAGCTGACTTCGAAGAAGCAGCCCAGAAAAGTGATATGGACTGACACCTGTCAGAAAGCCTTCGACACCCTGAAAACTGCCATGTGCACGGCGCCCGTGCTCTTGGCTCCTGACTTCTCCAAAGAGTTCCTGGTGCAGACGGATGCATCAGAGCATGGTGTAGGGGCTGTTCTCTCACAGATCACTGAGGAGGGCTTTGACCAACCCGTAGCCTTTATTAGCAGGAGGCTACTTCCCCGGGAACAAAGGTGGAGTGCGATAGAACGAGAAGCATTTGCTGTGGTCTGGGCGCTGAAGAAGCTAAGACCCTACTTGTTTGGGTCTCACTTCCGGGTTCAGACCGACCACAGGCCCCTCAGATGGTTGATGCAAATGAGGGGTGAGAACCCAAAACTGTTGAGGTGGTCCATCTCCCTACAGGGTATGGACTTTACGGTGGAGCATCGCCCTGGCACAGATCACGCCAATGCTGACGGTCTGTCCAGGTTTTTCCGCCTTAGTGATGCAGAACTCCCTGGGGTAGGGTAGTTCTCCCCACTTTTCAGCTGGAGGGGACACGTGTTAGACCTGGCACCATTGGCGTGGGTCACCCTTCCATTTTTTTGTCTGTGCCTCAATGTGTTTTGTGTTGGTGTTAGCTGCTCAGGGCACTGTGCCACTGCCATCCAGTGCCACAGTGCAAGTGCTCCCTATGGTAAAATGTATTATGTGAATTGACTTCCACGTTTGGTTTATTTGGTTTACTATCAGCCCCTAGTAGAGTGCACCAGGGGTGCCAAGGGCTTGTATATCCAAATGCTGCTAGTGGGCTTGCAGCACTGGTTGTGCCACCCACCGAAGCAGCGGGGTAAAATGTGTCTCGGGTCTGCCACTGCAGACCCTGCGCGCGGTCTGGTACCGTCGCGCTGACTGAGCAAGTGTCCCCACTTACCAGTCCCTAAACCTTCCCTTAACTACATGTTAGTCACCCCTCTGGTAGGCCTGAGCGCAGGGTGCATTGTAGGTATAAGGTAGGACATGCCCTGATGGTGTGGCATGTCTTAATAGTGAATTACCGCCCTTTTCGTTTTTCACTATTGAAGGCTACCTGCTCTCCATAGGCCAGAATGGGCTGCTGGGATCGCTACACGCTGTGACCCCAGTGGACTCAGAGAGCATGGTAGAAAGTCATGTTTAGTATGCCTGAACTCAGGATAATAAAATACGTCTTTTAGGAAAGATTATTTTAATATCCTGGGTTTGCAAATGCTACTTTTAGAAAGTTAGCCTTTGCGTGCCTAACCATCTCAGTCCGCCTCTGCTGTGTGTGTGTGTTCTGCCTAGCAACAGTACAGGAGCAGGGCTGGGGGATTCCAGGAGACAGGTTGGCTGCCAGGTGGTGGGTAGAGAGATTACACCAGGATGGGTGGGAGGAGTGCACCCTGACTCTTGAATAGACCTGTGCTCTGCCACCACAAAGCCGGCGCCGCCCCCTGTGGAGCGGCTGATGTCTCTGCCCTGCTGCTGAAAGGAACAAGCCGAGTCACCACAACAGAGTGCTCCAAAACTGGACTGAGCCAGGCCCAGGCCCCCTGGCGCTAAAGAACAAAAGAATCCCTGTATAAAAGTAGGAGCCTGGCTCCTAAGAAATCAGATCCAGATTGAACCACGAAGGAACTCTGCCTGACTAGAAGGACCTGGAAGAAGCTGAAGGAGGAGTAACTTTCCCTGACCTGAGGGACTGGCCTGCAGTAGGTGCCTTGCTAAGAAAGGAGAGGAAAAAGACTGAAAGAGACTTTTGCACTTTGTTCTTCAACTATCTCCAAGGGCTTGGAAGAAGAGCTTGCCCCCTGAACTGAACCCCAGGACCAGTGGGTTCACCGTGTCTCCGCTCGTCTGAGAATTCGAGCCGTGTGCTTTCTCCCGCCGGAGTGCCCTGCGCACCTTCGCATCCCTCCTAGGGCCGTGACACCCAGAAGCCTGGCCGCCTCCACTCGCCGAGAGCCCCGCTCTACCTGAGTCGCTCTGGACCCACGAGTCTGGCCGTCCCGCTTCCCTGTCACCTGCCTGCTACTGGAGCGCGCTTGGTGCCCTTTCGCCCTCCCGCCGGATTTCTAGTGGGGAAGTGAAATCCAGCCTCGGACGGCCGCCCGTACGTCGTAACGTATCCAGCCGCCCCGCTTCACCTCCCAGCCTGAGTCTGACCGTGCCGCCCTCCGCAGTGACCTCCCGCACAGTCCGTGTCGGAGGCCCTGGGCCGCACCTGTCTACCGAAAGCCGCCCGCTGAATTCTTGATCCGGAAGACCCACGAGGTGCAGAACCTGCATCTCTCCTGAAGACTCGTCCCAGCACACCGCACGTTCCCAGGTACAGTGAACTCTCCATCGGACTCGGGGTCCGCAACGTTCTGATTTCCCCGTATCACTGTACCCTGGGTGCACTGCGCATCATCGTGACTGGACCGACTCAACCGAGCCCTGTGAAGCGCTCGTGATCGAATAAGTTATCAAAGACAAGAACAGTGCCTAATTATCATCTTGTGGCTTCCATTTCGCAACCGTTATTGATGGTCTTGTACATGCCTGCGTAACAAAGAATCTTTTATATAAAGCATCCGTATTTTTGATACAACTTACGCCTGGTGTCCGTTTGTGGGGGGATCATTGTGGTTTACTGTGTGTGATCATAAATGCTTAACTGACTAGCGCCCTGAAGTTTAGCCCTGACTGCTCGCGCCACACTACCTATAGGGTGAGCAGGGGTTGTTCTGAAGGGGTAATTCCCTCGCCCTGAATAGAAGAAGGGACCGCTGCTTGTCACAAGTACCTACCTGTGCCAACCAGAGGTTCCCCATTCTAACAGGATTTTATCAATCAACAAAGATACAGTAACCCATCTACCATCAGAGTCATTGGTTCGACTTATAACTTTGATATTTAACCGCTTATGACAGAGAATAGCAACACCATTACGTTTCCCTGAACCAGGAGACGCAAAAACATGACCTACCCAATTACGGCGTAATTTGGTAACTTCAACCTCTTTTATATGAATTTCTTGTAATAACACAATATCCCCTTTTAAGTTTGCTAAGTGAGATAAAACACGTTGCCGCTTAATGGGAGAACCCAAACCTTTAACATTCCAGGTAAGTATATTCAATGACATCTAAAAATATAACTTATATCAAAAAAAGTTGTGTGAGAGACAATTATATACATGGGTAACCAAAAATAAAACATCATATAAAAATTTGAGAGAATGACAATGCAATTAGAGAAGTAATGATAGAATAAGGTAAAGAAGTATGAAATAAGAAAGAGTCTTGAAAAAGAGAGAATGTAAGCAGGAAGGTATGAAGTGAAAAAAGTGGGAATTAGAAATAAGTAAGGAGAGAAATGCCAGAGGTAGACCAGAAATTGGGGAATTAAGAAAAATAGCAAATCAAGAGGATAAAAAAAAGTGAAAGAAAGGACGAGGGCAAGAAGCAGAGGAACAACAACAACAATACGCATAATATAACTGTGATGAAAGAAGAAAGAATAAGGGGAGACAGAAAAAAATGAAAAAAAGTCAATTATAGAATAAAAAATACAGAATATCACTAATACTTGAAAAGATGATAAAACAAGAAGACAGAGGAGATCAAGAGAAAACAAGAGGTCCAGAAGCAGAATAGCCAGAACAATGTATAAAATATAATTGTAAAAAAGAAGGGAGGGTGAGGAGGGACAGGAAAGGAGAAGGATGAAAAAGAGCCAAATATAAAATAAAAAATACCCTGCATCATCAACAATTGATAAGAAGAACAATAGGCAAAGAGACAAAGTACAAAAACACAATAAAAGAGTAACATGAAAACATACCACAAGTAGACGTTGAAGACGGGGGGTGAAGCCACATGAGAAAGGGCAGCACACCAGACGGACAGCCCCAGAACGGACGAGAGTGCGAGGAACAACAACCTCCAGGAACAACGAAGGAATAAGGGGTAAAGGATCACACAGTGCGTCTATAAAGGAAACAGAAAACGAAAAAGTGTCAACCAATAAAAATCACATACTGGACAAAAACTACCAAAAATGAAATTAGAAACATATATTATCAAATAAATGACAACTCAAACCAGAAATTTATGTTCGAGACATGTCCATGGACTCATCCCTGCAAGTATTCAGAAAGTGCTGGAGAAGAGCAGGATCTTCATAGTTAGTTGTTTTGTTATTATAAGTCACTTTGAACAAACAGGGATGAAATAAACCATATCGAGCATTCAAACTACGTAGTGCAGGTCTCATATCCAAAAACTTCTTCCGCCGATCCGCTGTGGCCTTAGAATAGTCTTGGGCAAAGAATAGATTGGAGCCATTCCAAAGAATTTTACCTTTTTGTTTGGCAGCCTGAAGAACCTTGAGCAAATTGGTGTATTCCAAAAAATATAAAATAACACCCCTAGGTTTCACAGAGGAGAACGCAGCATCAGAAGGGCCTGGACTATGCCCTAAGCGATGAAAGTTCGAAAAAATGACAAGGTGTCAGAACCTTCAAGGCCTTCCAAAAGACCATAAATGCGTAGATTATTACGCCTATTTCGGTTTTCCAAATTCTCAACTTGTTGTGTAAGATGTGAGATCTCCCTTCGCATACCAGGAACATTTTCCGTGATGGCTTGAATAGATTCTACTTGAATCTCAAGAGCATCGACTTTCTTCTCTGTGTTGGACCAATTATCCTCAAGGTTCTGAAGGCGAAAGTTAGTTTCTGTCATATATGGCTTGAGAGAACGTATTTCCTCTAGTAGAAGCTCCATTGAGATTGTAGATGAAGTATTAGGAGGAGATGGGGGGTTAACTTTTGTTCGCTTACCCGAAGAAGAAGGGGAAGCAGAAGGAATTTTAGAGACTGGCTTAGAGCTAGAGCTCGGCGTGGTAGATGACAAGGGTTTAGAATGGACGAAGTCAGTACCAGTCTCCTCCATAGTATCCTGTAATATACTGAAAGGATTGGAGTCTTCCAATGACGTATTTTTGGTATGCTGGACGTTACCACGATTGGTACGAGGCATTGCCATTCAAACCAGAGAAGTGTTCAAAAAGATACCAAAAATAGAGCTAAAAGTCACAGAGAAATGAAGAGTGCAACAGTAATATACTGATTAAAGGACATAAGCTGCTGAAAAGATGCTCACATTCAAAACACTAGAGGATTAATCCATAAGCACAAGTACTTCAAAAAATAGTGAAACCCAAAAGAAACGGTGCATGGCAAGAAGTGATATGTAAAAAACAGGAACAAATGAGGCCATAAGCGTTCACCTTAGGTCATATGAGCATCCAGGTATGAGGAGACACTTCAGTGGAGAAAATGCACTTCAAAAAAATATTCTGAGCGAGTCCCAAGAGAAACGGCGCTTGGCAGGAATCGAAATGCAGAAAATAGGAGCAAATAAGGCCATATACGCTCACCATTGGTCATATGAGCGTCCAGGTATGAGGAGACACTTCAGCCGAAAAAATGCGGGAAACCGGAACATTCAAAATGGCGGCTGCGACCTTCATGTAGCCGCGCGTTGACCAAAAACTCAAAAACCAACGAAGTTCGTCATCCTTGTAATCGGCAAACAGCACGGGTGAGGCAGGCGGGATTCTCGAACATGCTCCCACCGCTGAAAGGTCCAAAACACAGAAAGAATGACCTGGAGGGGTTCCAATGCGCTACTCCGTCACGGAGCACCGACGGGTAGCGGCCATTTCCCTCGGCGTTCTAGCCACGCCCCGGCTCCACTCTTATCTATCTGATAGATGTCAGGCTGTGGCCCTCCCCCCTTTTCAATCGAGGTTTACCAAGATCCACTATGGTGTGCTGCAGGGCTCTGCAATGAGCCCCATTCTTTTTAACATTTATATGCGTCCACTGGTGGATATTATTAAATCCTTTGGTATAGGCGTAGTAAACTATGCTGATGACACCCAGCTGATTCTATCACTGGAGGGAGAACAGTCATCCTCATTGTAGAATTTTCATATCTGCATGCAGAATGTGGTCCAGTGGTTAAGAAACAACTCTCTGCAATTTAAGGCAGATAAAACTGAAATTCTATGCACTTGAGTGGGAGAGTGCCTTATCTCCTCCCGACCGACTTCTGGCCTATCCCTGCGGACCTCCCATTGTTACCATCTAAGTCAGTGCGCAATCTGGGAGTTTCATTTAATGAGGAGCTGTCCTTGGAGACACATGTTAATAAAACCGTGGGGAATTGTTTTTCCCTGATTAGGGTTCTGAGGAAAATTATTTCCCAGCTCCCTGCTCAAACGCGCTCCTTGGTAGTTAGCAGGTTAGACTACTGCAATTCTCAACTGTTGGAGTCTCCCAAGTTTCTAACAGGTAGACTGCAGAGAATTCAGAATATGGCAGCCAAGCTGGCCCTGTCACGTCCCCGTCATTCTTCTTCTTCTCAGGTCCTTGCGGAGCTGCATTGGCTCCCTATAATGCAGAGGATTTATTTTAAATCCCTCTGCGTTGTTTTTAAGGCACTGCATGGACTGGGTCCCATACCTTTGCAGAGTAAAGTCTGCTGGAAAGCCCCTCCCGCTGCCTTCGGTCCTCTTCAGCTAATTGGGTGAAAGTACCCCTGACTAGAAGAGCTAATTTGGGGGGTCAAGCTTTCAGTGTTGCTTCTGCAAGACTCTGGAACAAGTTACCCCTGGAGCTGCGACAGATAAATGATCTTTTGTTAATTCGTAAACAAATAAATACCTGCCCCTTTCCTAGAACTTAACATCTAGCTGATTCAGATCACAGTTGTCTTTTACTGCCTTTCCCTCTTCAGCGCCAGGATGCCCGATGGGTTGCAGTGCGCTTTATACATTTCTTTTACATCACATTACTCCCCTTATTCTGGTGCCATTCTTATGTATGGCTCTGTCATTGAAAAATGTAAGAACTCATTGTCCCCTATGGAGCCGGCCGAGCAGGAAGATGTTTGATAATGGTTGTGGGCAACTTCAATAGTCATCCTTGTCCAGGGCCCTGTTTTGTCTTTCAGGATCCTGTGACTGATGATGAGTCCCCATCCCCCACTTTGAACATTCCCCTCAAGGGGAACAGTTACAATGTTTGGTCAACTCTCATAACTTGATCATCCCAAATGTCCAGGCTGCTCCCATGTAAGTAGGTTAGGGCTGACCCATTTGTTGACCACATCTTGATTTCAATGCCCCTCTAGCGCTCTGGGAGTCACCATCTTAAATGGATGGGGTGGAGTGATCATAACCCTTTGGTGTCGGCTCTAAAATATCAGAATCAGTGTCTTACCTCATCTACTCCTTGTATGCAACACTTGACCCCAACAGATCAAAGTAGACGTTTGCAGTAGTCCAAAATTTATACAGAGGATCTTTTTAGCCAGTTCAGCCCAGAGGTCGAATGTTGTCTTAATCCAGATCTTTGCCCCAACATCGTTCTTACTGCATTCTCTGCACTTTGCACGGGGTTAATCCACCCTTGCTGTTTCCAGACAAGGCCCTTTAGCCTCCACTAGACCTCGTGGTTTAACAGGGCATGTTCGAAAGCCCATGGTGCATTAAAAACTGGTCTTAAATGGCGCCCGAGAGATAGGAAGGAGATACAGAGCTCAAGATGAACTTATAAGAAGGTGTTGACGGAGACGAAAGACGCTCTCAAGGTCGATATTTGGGATCAGTTAGTTTGCGCAAGCGATTCAAATAACCATGCAGCTTTCTGGAGAGCCCTAAATCACCCTTTCTTGACTGAAGACACCATGACTAGTTTGGCCTCCACTATATCGGAAGCTAAATGGTTTGATAATTGTTCCCAAATCTATTCTTTTAGCGATTAAACGGAATTAATGACCTTCAATTTCAGCATGAAGGTGGTTCTTTCTCCCTGCCTCTCCTTCTCTATCACAGAACTTATTTGTGCCATTAGACGTTTGTCTCGTAATAAGGCACCTGGACCAGATGGTGTACCAACTGACCTCTTCGAGTGACGCAACCATCTGGGCACCTTATTTATTTATTTATTTAACGGCCTTATAGCGCGCATAGCTGCCCCAGCAATGGGGCGTCCCAGCGCGATCAGAGACACAGGGGAGTGGCATATCAAGAAGTGTGTTATACAACAGAGGGGTAGAGCCAGGTCTTAATCGCTCTACGGAAGGTTAGATGAATCTGGATCTCTCTGATTGAAAGAGGAAGCCGGTTCCAAAGTAGCGCCGCAAGACAACGAAATGAGCGCCCCCCGGCTTTTGCTCTCACAACCCAGGGGACAGTAGCCAGCATCTGATTGGCCGATCTAAGGGGACGCCGAGGCAAATATGGTTGAAACAGCTTAGTCAGTCCCAAAGGGGCCTGTTGAGTAAGAATTTTATGTGAAACACAAAGAGTTTTAAATTGAATTCGTTTCTCAACAGGCAACCAATGTAATTTGGGTAGAATATGGGCGACCGACGCAGATCTCGGGAGTGCCACCAGCATACGTGCTGCGGCATTCTGTGTCCTCTGCAAACACAGGATACAAGATTTGTTTGCCCCAAGATATAGTGCATTTCCATAATCCAGTCTGGACAGTATTGTCGCCTGGATGATGGTCTGACGAGCACTAGGGGGAAAGAAGCCCAATATTGGCTTCAAGCCGCGCAGTAGGCCAAAACAGGTCCCAGCCACAGCTTTGGCTTGCGTATCGAACGTCAGCCTGCTATCAATCCAAAAACCAAGGTTTTTAACTGCCTCTTTGGGCACAGGGGCTGCCTTAAGGCTGTCTGGCCAGCATTGTTCAGACCATAGGTCTCGGTCATTCCCAAATAATAACACCTCAGATTTACTGGCGTTTAATTGCAGGTAGTTGTTAGCCATCCAGTCTGCCACCTCTACCAGATCTTCCCTGGACCTGCCTAAATTGGTGTTGTTCTTCTTAGAGTAGGCGATTAACAATTGGGTGTCATCAGCGTATGACACCATTGACAATCCTCTCTTCCGAGCCACCTGGGCCAGAGGTTGCATGTAGATATTGAACAAAAGGGGGCTCAGGATGGAACCTTGAGGCACTCCCTGTTGTAAGGCACACCTCTGGGATTGAAATGGTGGCGTCCAGATCTGGAAGGATCTTCCCGTCAGAAAAGCTTGGCACCAGTCTAGAGCCAGATCCCTCACTCTGATGTCATATAAACGATTCAGCAGAATTTCATGGGAGACCGTATCAAAGGCGGCACTTAGATCAAGAAGAACTAAGGCCGCCGAGTCCCCAACATCCAGAATCCCCCGAATTTCCTCCGTCACTGCCAGCAAGGCAGACTCTGTGCCATGTCGGGCTCTAAAACCTTTCTGTGACGGGTCAAGGATTGCATTCTGTTCGATGAACTCAGTCAAAGTAGTATGTACATGTAATTCCACAATTTTTGATAGAAGAGGAAGTTGCGAAATGGGGCGGTAGTTACCTGGCTCGGCTGGGTCCAGAGACGGTTTTTTCAACAAGGGGGTGACTTTCGCATGTTTCCATGCTACTGGTACTGTAGCTACAGCCAGGGAAAGATTCACCAATTCCAGATATACTGGCAAGATTGATGGCATAACTTGACAGAAGAGCTTTGGGGCCAATAGGTCAATTGGTGATCCAGATTTAATTTTCCTACACAAGATCTCCAAACCTGCTAGGGATAACACTGGGAAAGATAGCAAGCTATTTGGACCTAGGGAGGCCGGGGCAGCAGGCCCGATCTTCCTGTCAGGATTGACCGTCAGAGGGAGATTTTGATATATTTTTTCCACTTTGTTGATGAAATAGTTAGCCAGCTCATTACATTGGCTATTAGAGGAAATAGAAGAAATCCTGGACTCACCACCGTTCTTCATATTCTTGAGCAGGGAGAATATTGTTTTAGCTGGGTTAGAACTAGCTAAGATTTTATTGCCCACATACTCAGCCCTGGCTCTCCGGATTAACTTATGATAGTGATTAATGGCCGCTCGATAATTAGATTTCCCCACTGCATCGTACGCGCGTCTCCACGTACGTTCCAGCTGTTTGCAGTGCTTTTTTGCTTTAGATAGTGACTCATTAAACCAAGGTTTGGATTGGTCCCGGTTTGTCCTAGTCAACTTAGCTGGAATACAACTATCTAGGACTGCTACTACCAAGTCATGGACTAGCATATCCGCTGCCTCCATGTCCTGTGTTAGTTGAGGCCTATGGCTAGACCAGTATGTAGACAGCCTACTGCTGTCTAACTTGTGCCAAAGTCGTTTTAGTGCAGAGGTCGAGCAATGCTCTCTCGGCTGGCCCTGCCATCGTAGTGTGAAAGTCACCAAAAAATGATCTGTCCAACACTGTGTGGCTGGCGGATCCAACATCAACCAGGTAAGATTAGAAAATAAAGGATCCAGTAAGTGCCCAGCAGCATGTGTATGCTCCTGTACCCACTGGACCAGTTGGAGTGCTTCTAAATCGGCCAGAAAGCTCGCGATTTCGGCCTTCTCGACATCATCGCAATGGAGGTTCAAGTCTCCTATGATGCTGAAGTTCGCCGCTTGACTGGCGTGCGGCGCGGTCTTGTTCACCAGGTCTTCTCGAAAAGCACCAGAAGGCCCGGGGGGGGTGATAAATGAGAAAGCCAGAAATAGTGAGGTTGGGATTCAGCCTAATTTTGAATAAGGCACTTTCGCAGCCCGTCACATTCTCCCTATTGAGAATACAGGAATAGATGTTCTTTGTGATAATAGCAATACCTCCCCCTCGCTTCCCCAGTCTATTTAAATTCTTCATAGCAAATCCTGGAGGAAGAGCCAGCCAAGATTCAGTAGTAGAATCTTGGGTAAGCCAAGTTTCTGTTAGGAAAAGGACATCTGGGGATTCATCCTCCAAGAGATCGAAAACTTCAGCGTGGTGTTTCGACAAGGACCGGCAATTCAGGTTCATGAACTTGAAGTCCGTGTGGCCAGGGGGGCAGGGCTCTGGCATCACCCCGAAGAGTTGGAACGCACATCCATTATATTTAACGGGGCAAGCTAAAGGGTGCCATGAAAAAGGAAGGCATTTAGGTTGCAGCCCCAACAACTAGGCACGTGAATAGCAATGGAGTGTAGAGGGAGACAGGACAGGGGGACCGGCACCTGGCGACGGACTGGCGCGGACGGGCGCAGACGGGCTTGCCTTTGGCGTGCCTGCTGCGCGCTGCCGGCGCGCCCGCTGCGCGCGTCCGCTGCGCGGTCGCGTTAGTGCCCCCTGAAGTAGCATTCCCTCCAAACCACTAGAGCGCTAGATGAAGTTTCCCCCAAGATGGCGGTCACATCTCCACCTCCCGCTTCCTTAAAGCACCTTCTCTTTGCTGTCAGCACCCCTACGTAAGCGGAGGCAGCCCTTCAGCCCTTCAGAGCATGCCGCAGAGGATGTTACAGGTCAGACGCTAATTAAGTAATTTTAAAATCGTGAACACGGCGCAGTTTTAAAATTGGCAAATCAGTACACAGATATAGCAGTATTTCAAACACAAGGTAAAACGCACTACTTGACTCCCGGCTCACGCCTCAAGAGTCTCTGAATCTGCGCGGTCGCGTTAGTGCCCCCTGAAGTAGCATTCCCTCCAAACCACTAGAGCGCTAGATGAAGTTTCCCCCAAGATGGCGGTCGCACCTCTACCTGCGCTTCCTTAAAGCAACTTCTCTTTGCTGCCAGCACCCCTACGTGACAAACATCTTAAATGCTGCTGCATTAATTGGCCCTTTAAGCTCTTGGTACGAATCAATTATAGTGCCAGTATTTAAAAAGGGGGACCAGGAGGACCCAAAATGTTGCCGCCCAATATTGCTCATTCATACCACAGTCAATATTTTGGGTCATGTTGTTTTAACCCCTTCAGTGCCCATGACGAGATGGTCTCGTCATGGAGCGCGGTTGCGCTGTGCCCATGACGAGTCTATCTCGTCATGAACCCCGCCCGCTAATGCAACGCCCGGCACAGGGCGGGGAAAGGGCGGGGCACTGAAGAGGTTAAAAAGGCAGTCAAGAGCGTAATAATATTGTTGATTCTCAGTACGGGTTCAGGCCTGGCCTGGGTACCCCCGAATTTTGCTTAAACTTACACCTTCTGATCCAAAAGTACACAAGAGCCTAAAAGGGCTCCCTCCTATTAGAATTTTATGGATCTTTCGTCAGCCTTTGATCGGGTGAACCTATCAAAGCTGTAGTCTTTGTTGTTGTCTCTAAGGGTGGAGCAGGCCCTTGACTCCTTCCTGGCAGACATCTATATGGACATGTCAGCATTAGTTAGATTCAGGGGGGATGGCACTTGCACAAAAAGATTCCCCATTACTAGAGGTGTGAGAGGGGTGTATTTTGGCTCCCTTTCTATTCACCATATGTATTAATGGCTTAGAAGTTGTCCTGTTGGAAGAACACGGAGATCCCCCTCGGGTGTGTTACTGAGCCTTACCAGTCCTCTTATATGCTGGCGATGCCATCTTTATATCGAGGACAGCCATGGGCCTTCAGAGACTTCTAGATTCATATGTTAAGTTCATGGAGGACCTTAACCCTTCAGTGAGCATCTAGAAATCTTTTGTATTGATTGCACGTGCTAAACGCACTGAAATCATGAATCATTATTGCCTTAAGGCCAAGGTCACTCAAGTTCACTCTTTTACTTATTTGGGCATCTTGTTCAACAATAGGTCCTCTGGGGGGGCCTTTCTATTCAGTTGAAAATGATCACCCTAGCCAGACTGTGTGGAGCGGTTCTGGATTTCAGCCTAAGGTTTGGCAGAAAACCCGTGAAAGCACTGCTTCATATATAGGGCTAACTGTGCCTCTGCTACCCGTTATGGAAGTCATATTAGGGGCTATAACAATTTCAGTCCCCTCAGTTAGAGTAGAACAAGTTTTTAAGGTGAATGTTGGCGGTGCCCGAAAGCACACCAACGTTTGCAGTACATGTGGAACTTGGCCTTAGATATAGCTCGGATGTCATTAAACTTGGGCCCATATTGCTTTGGCTCTTGACGTGGTACAAGAGGGAGCGAACTCTGAACAGGCCGAGTATCCAGGACTGTCCCTGGTTATGTTACATCCAGTCTGCATTGACATCTTTGGGCCGCCCCAACCTTTTCACGTAGCCTGAGGAAAGTGTCAAGGATGACTACCAGTGAGTGAGACAGAACTTTCTATCTCAGCTTTCTGTTCTTAGGGAGGATCAGGAATTGAATAAGCCAGCTGTCGGAGTGTACTGTTTGATAAAAACTATCCGTTCCCTCGAACCATACAAGACCTGGGTAAACAATGTCTAACATTGTCAGCTTTTATACAGGTTTAGGTTGAATTCCTTCCTCCCATTGGTCAGTTTTCCCAAAGGTTGGGCTGTGGATGGCTCTTTAGGCCCTTGTGAGTGTGATAGAAGTTCAGCTCAATCCATGATACACGTTGTAATGTTCTGCAGCTTATACACTGTGCCAAGGAAAACGTTTTTGATTCCCATTCTGTGAAAGGCCCAGTTTCAACAAGCAAGGCCAGCAATCGTATTTGTCTTCATGTTGGGGGAGATGCGTACCTGTATAAACATGGGTCACTCTTTGAGTAGCACTATCAAGATTTGAGGGGCTTGGCCTCAACTTGTTTGCACTCATTTGATTGCACTTTAATGTGGCTGATACATGTAGTAATTGTGCCTGATTGATCACTTATGTTTTATGGACTGTTTAAAATGTATTTTATTTATTTGTGAATGGTCTTGTGTCTCATGAGTTTTTATCTGTTCTTATCTTTTATGGTTATTTATTTAACCGAATAAAGAGATTTTACTACTAATCTGATCGACCTCCCTATCGATGGTGTGCACTTGTTCAGAGACAAGACGAGCACTAGAGATTTAAGACCTCTAATGCCACAGAAAGATCCTTGGATCTTTAGCTTCCAGCCCCACTCAAAGACTTATTGTCTTTTCGCTGCATTTGCAACTTTCTATGTAGCTCATCCTTTTGCTCCTGCCTATACACACCGGCGTCACAGCAGCCTCAGATTCCATCCGTCCGTCAGTCCAGAGGCCGAGCTAAAGGTAACGGACGAGCATCTGCCCTGCAACCTTAATCCTAATCCTCTTTCACACCTAAAGGAAAGCAGGCCTAGCAGGGGTGTGGGATTGTTTAACTAAATGTACTTTTCCAGTGGACAAAATTGTGCATAAAACAACTTGTCCCGCAAATAAATCTACTTGTTTTACTTACTCCCTAAATCAGGTAAACTGGCCGCCAAAAGAGCAAGTTTGGTCTTAGAAACTGCATTTTAGACATCCTAGTGCTTGAAGCATTGAAGCTGCCTCTTGGGAGAACAAAGAGGGAGCATACAGGAATCAGAAATTGCACTTCACCCGCTGTACGCTATACTGGTAAATCAATATTACATATCTACATGACGCACGTTTTTGTACAAGACATTTACAATGAATATAAAAGACTGTCACAAATCAGCTAGAACCAAACCGGTATCTACAAAATATCCGGGACACAGGCAGGAGTCAGAGGTGGATATGAATATGATCTGTGACAATGCCAATATGTGAGTGCCCTGTACAGTGGACCATGACCTTTCTAGCTCTCCTGGGAAGGGCAGGAGACAACTTCCTTTTTAGGGGATGGTTCTGTAGATTTCATCTCACATAGATCAAAGGATCATCTGTCAATATGTGTGAGCTTTTAACTTGTTCAAATTGGATACTGTGACATTATGTTACATAATGGCAAGATTGAAAATTCCTGCAGCCCATTTGGGGTGAGGTACCTTTAGGCCTGTGCTGTTGAAATGATCTCAACATTCCCGAAGGGAAGACAGACAGTTCTAGAAGTATTATTGAGGTGTGCATGAGAGTCAATTGCAATACTGGTTGGCTGGTCAGTAATATCTTCAACAAGCTCAAGACCCAATTTATGTTAAAGGCGATTATTAAAAGAGTATCCGGCACTCTTGAAAGAGATCGCAGACTAACAATCCAAGAGGTGTTAAGTAGAGGCCGGGGGTTAACTGCCCTGCATCTGCTAGTTATATGGAACTGGCATAAGGACAATTCATGTTCTGAATTGCTTTGAGACTTAGTGAATCATCTTCATTGGCAGGAACCTTTTTGGACTTCAAACATATCCCGAGCTTAGAACCATACTGGGACATTATAACAAAACCACTTGATAGGAAATTGTATTTCCAGTTGCGGGTAGGTTCTCTGCCCTTAAGATCCTTTACATCTAGGTGGTCCAATTCAAGTGATAATAAGTGTCCTACTTGCTTGTCCCATAAAGAATCGGTTGCACACATGCTATTTGTCTGCCCAGCCTATGTTGCCCCTCGTCAGGTTTGGCTGAGGCCTATATGCAAATAGAAGGAGTGCGGAAGCTGAACGAATTATACACACTAGTACTTCATCTTTCATCCTTGCAGCATTTGCAAAATATCTTGGGTGGATGTAGGCAATAAGGTCGAAATTAATATCTTTATGAAATGTGTATGCCAACTGTAATCAGTTAGATTATCGATCTAGTGACACAAATATTTTTATTCATCAAAATGTATTTAGTTTTATGTTTAGTCCTAGGTTTAACCATCTAAGATGAAGTTTCTCTCACTGTGTTCCTCTGATCGTGAACTCTGTATACGTTTTTTGTAAATATGGAGTTTTTCTAAAACAATGTTCCTTTTTATTGAAAGTTGATATATACATTTACTTATATCTTCTCAAACAGGCTTATTTTATAAAGTAAGTGCGACATTTATATAAATATTGAATACTTTTGTCATGTGCTTTTATGACTACATGTCGAATAAAGCTTCTTTGGATTTGGATTTAGAATTCCTTATCGAAAATAACTTATGTCAGTGGATGGTACTGAGACCAAGGAAGTACCATTGCTTCTCTGCTGGTTATTGTTAGTTTCAACTCCATAAAGTACAAGTTGCAGACATTAGTGCCTGGGAAAGTAAGTTGGTACGTGTACACTGTGACAGTGATTGAAACCTTGATGTTCCCTTTGGATGGTGGCATGCTTCTGCAACAGACTTGGGACAGACATGTAACCATGAGAAAAGCTGTGGTGTTAGGCGTTATGAACAGCACAGAGCTGCTTTCAGTAGGCCAGGAACAGAGGTGGTTAGTACTTGCTGAAAAAGTAATTTTCCAGTCAGGACAGTCTGTCCTCAAATAATGTTTGTATGCCAGAGCATTGTTGACAAAAATGTTGAATTCTCAAGATATTTAACAAATATTTTGCTACATTGGTCCACAATATACAACTCACTCTCTGTGGGGGCAGAGAGTGGAAGGTTGCTTACTTTTTGCTTCCATGAGGTAAAGTCTTGGAATTCCAAATTCAGAGAAATCCCAGTTACATTTGTCCATCAATAAAGTGTATTCTGGCTTGATCTACTAGTTAAGATCATATATGCATTGTTGTTCATCTGGAATGGTCAGCTTTCAAGATATGGGACCCCAAAGACTTGCATTTTTTAATAAAGTACACTGAGGTATAAACAGACATCCAGGAAGAAACATGAATACGGTGACTGGCAGGACAAATCTAGCAAAAAAGAGCTCAAGGGCCTGATGACAAAAGCCAGAACAATTAACTTGCTTGTTTTCAAAACTTTCCCTATCTTTTCAAATGGAGGCTTGAAAGTTCTATAGCAAATTGTGGGGGCATTTTGAAAGGGCATAGGCGCAGACACAGAGGAGTTAGACCAGAAACAACAACTTCTGAATAGTTTTTTTACTTTGTGCTATCCAGATGTGCTTAACCATAATTGTTTTCTAAGAAAGCCATCTCCCAAGTCTGCAGATAGACAGAAAGGAAGGATAGAATATGGAATAGGGTCACAAATCAATGGCAACTTAAAGAAAGGGTGACACAGTTTGGTGTTAGAAAGACAACATAAAAAGTCAGAGAGAGAGATGGGAAGAGTGGAGATTTAAGGACATTCACAGAAGAAGAAAAAGGAATGGGAAAATAGGATGAAAAGAATGAACTCACAGTAAATGTGACAGTCACCTTGGTCATGAGGATAATATGGCAGTGGCTGCACCAGTATTCAGCCTCCAAAAACTGATAACGTCCCCAGTATGTGATTAATGCGTCACAAATCCATATGTGTCTCCCTCAGGACAGCAGCCAGAGAACAAGTCAGTAGAGACCCCTAAGGCAAGTGTTGCACCTGTGAACATGGGAAACCCTCCGACACGTGTATTCACATCAGCATTACTTGGGCCCTAGAGATGGAAAAGGTGTTACAATGGGAGTCAGCGATGACCAAGAGGTTACATGGAGAGCCAGTGATGTATCGGGAGTGCAGGGTGAGTTACAGAGGGATGCAGTGATGTGCTGAGGGAGGAGTTACAGAGGGTGGCAGTGGTGTATCGGGTGTGCAGGGTGAGTTTCAGATTGATGCAGTGATGTGCTGAGGGAGGAGTTACACAGGTTGGCAGTGATGTATCGGGGGGTGCAGGATGAGTTACAGAGGGGTGCAGTGATGTCCTGAGGGAGGAGTTACACAGGGTGGCAGTGATGTATCGGGGGGTGCAGGATGAGTTACAGAGGGGTGCAGTGATGTCCTGAGGGAGGAGTTACACACGGTGGCAGTGATGTATCGGGGTTGCAGGGTGAGTTACAGTGGGGTGCAGTGATGTCCTGAGGGAGGAGGTACACAGGGTGGCAGTGTTGCATCGGGGGTGCAGGGTAAGTTACGGAGGGGTGCAGTGATGTCCTGAGGGAGGAGTTACACAGGGTGGCAGTGATGTATCGGGGTGCAGGGTGAGTTACAGTAGGGTGCAGTGATGTCCTGAGGGAGGAGTTACACAGGGTGGCAGTGATGTATCGGGGGTGCAGGGTGAGTTACAGTAGGGTGCAGTGATGTCCTGAGGGAGGAGTTACACAGAGTGGCAGTGATGTATCGGGGGGTGCAGGATGAGTTACAGAGGGGTGCAGTGATGTCCTGAGGGAGGAGTTACACAGGGTGGCAGTGATGTATCGGGGGGTGCAGGATGAGTTACAGAGGGGTGCAGTGATGTCCTGAGGGAGGAGTTACACACGGTGGCAGTGATGTATCGGGGTTGCAGGGTGAGTTACAGTGGGGTGCAGTGATGTCCTGAGGGAGGAGGTACACAGGGTGGCAGTGTTGCATCGGGGGTGCAGGGTGAGTTACGGAGGGGTGCAGTGATGTCCTGAGGGAGGAGTTACACAGGGTGGCAGTGATGTATCGGGGTGCAGGGTGAGTTACAGTAGGGTGCAGTGATGTCCTGAGGGAGGAGTTACACAGGGTGGCAGTGATGTATCGGGGGTGCAGGGTGAGTTACAGTAGGGTGCAGTGATGTCCTGAGGGAGGAGTTACACAGAGTGGCAGTGATGTGCAGTGAAATGCACACCAATCAAAAACTAAAAAAGCAGTCTTTTTATTTTTTCTTAAACAACAGAGGGTCCTGGGTGCCCCGAAGAGCCAAGGATAGCAAGTTCCGGGCCAGACCAGCTTTACGCACAAAGGAATTCCCCCAAAGTCTTTGGCGATTAAACCTAGGGGTCTGTACCAGCAGCCGAGCAGACGAGCGCAGCTGTCTCCCTAGTATGTAAAAGGCAAACCTCTGTTGCAAATAATAGGGCCAAGGCCGTAGAGGGGCGATGGATAACATTTTGAATTTCAGACGAGATACGACTGGGAGCCAATCCAAGGAACGCAGGTGAGTGCGAACACTAAGCCTTGATTGCAGACCCAAACGAAGCCTAGCCGCCGAGTTTTGGATGACTTGGAGTTTCTTGACAAGAAAACCCGGGCTGCCAACCAGGAGGGCGTTGGCATAGTCCAAACGGGATAAAATGAGGGCACGGACCACAGTTTCTTTGGCACTACCTGGCAGAAGAGGAAGAAATTTCCTCAGGGTTTTCAGAGTGCCAAACTTCTTCACCTGTGTCGAAAAATCCAGGTTTTCGCCGAACCAGACGCCAAGATTTTTTGTGGCGCCTTTACTTGTAGTTGGTCGAGGAAAACCGGGTGGCCAAAGCCTATCTCTGAAATCCGACAAGAAGGAGCCATTCAAAAGTAACGGGGGTGCAGGGTGAGTTACAGAGGGATGCAGTGATGTCCTGAGGGAGGAGTTACACAGGGTGGCAGTGATGCATCGGGGGTGCAGGGTGAGTTACAGAGGGATGCAGTGATGTGCTGAGGGAGGAGTTACACAGGGTGGTAGTGATATATCGGGGGTGCAGGATGAGTTACAGTGGGGTGCAGTGATGTCCTGAGGGAGGAGTTACACAGGTTGGCAGTGATGTATCGGGGGGTGCAGGGTGGGTTACAGTGGGGTGCATGATGTCCTGAGGGAGGAGTTACACAGGGTGGCAGTGATGTAACAGGGTGGACAGGAAGAAGGAGGAGTTGCAGAGGAAGGCAGTGATGCCCTTAGGCGAGGGCTAAAGTGGGAACCACGATGGGCCATTACTTCACAGCTAAAGATGGAAGAGGTCTTAACCTAATGACGGAATGGTTCCGTCATGAGTATCGGTGCTCCTGTGCTCATGATGGATCCATTCCGTCATGAGGACAGGGGCACGAAATCCCTCTGCTGCAGCCAACAGAGGGATTTCTTTTTCTCCCCCAAAGCCTCGGAAGGTTTCCCAGCTCCCGAAGCCCCCCCCCCCCCCCAGCTGTTTCTGTGAACTGACGATCAGCGCGCACGTCGCGCTGATGTCATTTCACAGAAACCGAAATGAGCTTTTAGGCTCATTTCAGTTTCACTTTCTACATGCTCAGGGGGCTAATCTAGTGTGATTCTTTGGATCATTTTTTAGATTTGCAAGGGATTCTGGGCAACAGAATCTGGTGAGAGCCAGTCAAGTCACCCCATCCTTGATTCCCCTTGGTGTCTAGTTATCAAAAATGTATAGGTTTGCTAGGTTTCCCTAGGTGCCGGCAGAGCTAGGGTTCAAAAACTACACCTAGGCACTTCGCAAAAACATTTTTCATTGTGAAAATGTAGTGTGTTCCCGTTGCGTTTTGAGCCGTTTCCTGTCGCGGGCACTATGCCTACCCACACAAGTGAGGTACCATTTTTATCGGGAGACTTAGGGTAATTCAGATTGGTAAAGCAACTGTTATTACCTATTGACTTTCGATGCATTTCTGCCTTCCAAATGAAAGACAATGTGTAAAAAATAAGTCATTTTGAAAAATGACCGATAATTCTCATGCTAGTATGAGTATTCCCAATTTGGGAACTGTGCAACTATCTACTGTTTCTAAACTCTATATGTTGTTCCAATTTCAGAAATACATAGGTGTCTTTCATAACGATTTTTCCATGTATACATTTTTCCAGAATAATTGCTATATACCCGGTACATAATAAAAAACCATTGCAAGTCGCTGCTCAGTTTTTGGATTTGGGTTCGTTGGGTTCTTGGTGAACCTGCAAGTCCTATATATCCCCACAACCAGTAATGTCCAGCGGATGTAACGGTATATTGCTTTCAAAGAGCTGTCATAATTAGAAGAAGTTACAGATTTCAAATTTCAACTATTTTTCAATTTTTCCTATATTTAACTGTTAGTTTCTTTAAAGAGACCTTGAAGGATCTACACAAATGATCCCTTGCTGAATTCAGAATTTTGTCTACTTTTGAAAAATGTATAGCTTTCCGGGATCCATTATTGCTTTCGTACCCATGTCTACCATTAACCGGAAGGAGGTCGAAAGCACAAAAAATAGCAAAATAGGCCATGTCCCAAAGAAATGGCAAACTGTGTAAAAAATGTTGGTTTTCTGACAAAAGTCTGTCATTCTCTAAAATCTGGGAAAATGGTGATTTCAGCCCCACAAACCCTTTTTTGAGACCATTTGCAGGGAAAAACCCAGATGCTTTCATTTGCAGCACTTTTTTCCAATTTCTCCCCCAAAAAACAAAATTTAGCTGTATTTTGGCTAATTTCTGGGTCCCCTCCAGGGGAATCCACAAACCCTGGGTACCTTTAGAATCCCCAGGATGTTGGAAGAAAAGGACGCAAATTTGGCGTGGATACCTAATGTGGTCAAAACATTACAGGGGCCTAAGCGCAAACTACCCCAAATAGCCAAAAAAGGCTTAGCACAGCTTAGCACAGGGGGAGGGAAAGGCCTAGCAGCAAAGAGGTTAAAGAAGGAACCACTTATGGCTTCAGGGGAGGGAATACAACAAGCTAGGGTAATGCGGATTTTTAGAGAAGAGAGATGGTTTGGGGTTTACCAGAAAAGGGAGATGAAAAGCACAGGGAACTAGATGGAAGACAGAGGGCAGAAAGAGAAGGTAGGGCAGCAGGGCAGGGAAATGGAGGAATAGTGGTTTTACTCTAGTAGTTTGAGAGCAAAGGAAGGGAGCAGAAGTTGGCTAGAGATGTATAAGGATGTAGATAAAAAGCAAGAAAAGATAGGGGACTTTGATGGAGTAAGAAACACAGCATGGGGGTAAGATTGCGTAAGATTGGATCACAAATGGAAACTGGACCTATGGCAGAGACTTTAGACACAGCGAGAGAAAGGAGATGAGTTGAGCAGGGAATTAGAAAAATGACAGATTTCTGAGTCTGCAAACAGGAGAAGGAAAGGGTGGTAGACATAGCTTGATGTGGTTGGGGTGTTACGTAGCAAGTAGAGGAGGTTCTATAGTTGGTACTTTTGTAATTTATGCCGGCTGGCACACAGCATAAGTACACATTCAATTGCTTTTACTGCCTCTCCTGAGATGGTTGCAACGGTGGAGAGGTGTGGTGCAGCGGCCAGGGCAGATGACTTCGGAGCACAGCGCTCACGGTTCGATCCCCCGCTCTAGTGGCAGCTCAGCACCATGTGACTCTGGGCAATAGCTCACTTAATTTCCACAACGGCCCCCAGCTCCTTGAGACCGGTAAGGGTGAGTAGGTTGCGCTTTACAAAAATACGGATTTACAAGGTAGCTGTGTCTGCTTTAAGCAGCGTCTACCTGGAACTTTTCCATATAGTGTATTTACTTGTTTTACACGTGATTACTTTCCAGCAGAAAAAGCGTCCTTCCTGACTGCTTGGGAGTAAAACCCTTGGGGCTGTGGTGGCATTTCATGTTCAGCCTCATTGCAAGATGTAGCTGTGAAACAGAATCCGGGGCACCAGAGGGAGATTTCTTTGGACACAGTTACAATACTTTCTCAACCCAGTTTACTTTCCTGTCTATTTTTAAGAAGCTCGTTTGTGTGCATTGCATAAACGCACTGTCCTGCCGTTTATGCTGCTATTTACCCCTCCCATTACATTTGAAGTACGTATCTTCCTTATGTAGGCACCCAATGCACCAGGCTCTTATGGAAATGTGGCTTAATGGCTGCCATACGAGGGCGCTGAGCCTCTAACCTCTAATCACAGCCACTGAACCACATTGTGTGATCCTGGGCAAGTGCTAAATTTTCTTGGTCTTCCTGTCCTAATATTCCAGGATTGGTTGTGCTTAGGTATAGGTTAACCCCTTGTACTAAGCACTACCTAAAACAACCATATCTTTCTAAACTACATAAGAGCAAGCGGTTTGACCAGAACTTTGATAGTGTTTGCAGGGGCTGCGATGTCTAAAAGAGCTTTCAGAGACTTGCTTGCTATAAATGAGACTAGAGCTTTAGTCCCTGTGAGGGTCTGAGGGCACCGATCCCGCAGCAGATATTGTAAATGTCTTTTGTCCTGGCTATAAAAGGGATCACCCTCAGTCTAGCGCCCCAGTGCATCCCTAAGCTCATGCTTACTGCTGCACAGAAAAGCATGGAAAGTCCCTCACAATTTTAAAGTACAAGGTTTTGCTAACGTTATTTAATTGAAATTAAGGTTCAAAGGCACTGGCAAGAGGCAGGACCAGATAAACCACAAGGAGAGAGTCACTTTCAAACTTCTCACCCACGCCTACAAAGCCCTCAAAAACATCAGACCCAAATACCTCAACGAGAGAGTCTGCTTCCACACACCCAAGAGAATCCTCCCCTCCGCTGGCCTCGCCCTGGCAGAGGTCCCCTGCATCTGCAGAAACAAAACCGGAGGAAGAGCCTTCTCCTACATCACAGCCAAGACCTGGAACGAGCTCCCGGTGAACATCAGACGCTCCCCAACACGTTCAGGAAGAACCTCAAGACCTGGCTCTTTGACTGATCCGGAGCCGTATCCTCCCCCCCAGCGCCCTGAGACCCTCACGGGTGAGTAGCACGCTGTATAAGCCCCTGATTGATTGATTGAGAGAACAGCATAGTGCAGGCACCGGGTGAGACGTGAGAGGCTCGTGGAAAGGAAAGTACCGGTCGGTGGCCAGAAGGCTGCATGAGAGCCGTAGGGAAGGGAAGGATCTTCAAAGTAGACCCTGGTTGAAACATGCGATGCCCAGAGTGGGAGCAGGGGCTTCAGGTGAGGCCAGTGTGAAGAACAAGCACCAGATAAGTGCAGATGGAAAGCAATGTGCAAAGGGAGTGGCCCGTGAATGACTTCCCTGCAGGACTCAATTGTGAGCTGAGGGCTGTATATGATAGGTCAAAAGACAGCGCATCAGAGAAGTTAACAGAGATCCCAGGTGAGAGCAGGGTCTGCCAGCCCCTTACCCGCCCATGCTGTGGCTGTTCTCGGACTGCAGAAGCTGTGTCATGTCTAGCTCTTGCTCTAAGGAATAAAAGAGCCAGAAGAGGAGCCCAGAAGCCACATGAAAGCTTTGTGGAGAAAGGCAAAAACCTCTTAGCTGACAGCGCTGTGCAATATCTATATGGAACCTGCCAATCTGAACTTAATCATGCTCATATTCACTGGAGATGATGTGGCCTAACAGCAATAACTTATGAATCCCTGTGTGATGTAACTGGCTCTCATATAAAGCACTTTCTTTCCGTCAGGTGTCTCGATTTACTATAGTGCATGGTCTACTTGTCCTTTGGACAAAACAGACATTACAACTTCTTGCCCTTGCTAGAAATCTAGATGTCTAAGGCGTCGGGCATAAGTATTTCCCTCCCCTACCTAGTTTGCTTCCCCAACTCCACACAAAGCCTGTGTGTGTATGTGAGTGTGTGTGTTGGGCGAGGTGTTTAGACTGATTCCACGCACCCCGCAGTATATGTTGGCCTAGAGACCCGCTAGCTCACAGTGCCACCACAAGCCCACCTAACCGAAACAGGGAATGAATGGTTTCTGGAACCACTGAACATGAAAACCCTGACCCCTTAGGGATCATGGGAACAGATCTAGAACACTTTCACTCAGTCACTCGTGCTTTCGTGTTCTTAGAGAAATATACAGAAAAAACACACTGGGACGTTTTCAATATATTTATTGAACCAGCGTTATTCTTGTATAGAATACATGTGCTGCGATAATCAGTAGAAAGAAGCAGATGAAAGAGATTACAAGCACCAAAATGGTGAACACCAAGTAAACAGGGTATATATGCGGGCATTTTAAACAGGGTGGTAATCAGACGTACTCCTACTATGCAATCCCTACTCTATGTATGTCTTCAGTGTATGTAGGTGTGTAGCCAAGAGTCCCCCCACGGGATGATCCAACCTTATTACCTGGTGGGACAGAATGTAGAACCCTGTCCTGGTCAGGAACTGGACACCCCTCACAGAGATGTCAGGCCGTTGTTTGAAGAAGCCTCAGCATGCAGAGACCCTCGGTATCAGCTTAAGTGCCTCCTCTGCTAATCCCCAAAAATGCTGATTATTTATAATAAAAAGCATTCTTGCAATTTACACACAGGTTAGCATTGCAGATAGCCCTGTCGCCCTGCGGATGAAGATAGAAAATCATTTGTACAGCATTCATAAAGGGCTTGAACTCTGTGTTCGGGGCATCATGACAATGTTGTGTTAAGTCAGATGCGTAAGCCTGGTAGTTTCAGAGAAACTAATCCAAATTGGGTATGCACGCAAATGTGTGCTAAAGGTTACAGGAAAATGAATTCGAGACATTCAGGAGATTGTTTCATCTTTCCAACAAAGCACCAGAGTCCCAGTCCTGAGAGTCCTAAGATTCCTAGGTCTGCTGACTTCCTGCATTCTCGTAGTCCTGCACACACATTGGCACATGAGGGCCCTACAGTGATGCTTCTGCAGGCAGTGGCTTGCTCCAATGTGAGGGAGACCTTTTGAATTCCATTGTGATTCCCCTCAGTGCTGCAGTGGAAGTGGCTTGGGTGGAGGAAAAAAACGAACCTATCTCATGGGATGTCCTTATCTCCCCCTCCGGCCGTGACTACGGTAGTGAAGCATGCCTCCACCGTAGTGTGGAGCTCATCTGGTGGATCTGCACATCAGGACCCTCAGGGAATGTAAGTTTCCTGGTCCTGTGTGTCTTCAAAGAGTTACCAGAGACTTTTTGTTACTGAAAGACAAATGATGGTGAAGCAGGAGGATTGTTGTCAATTTACAGAAGGAACAAGTAAAATTTTGATTTCCCAAGATTAAGAATCACTATATCATTGCCAAATTATGGGAATGATGTGCTAGTTATTGGTTGCAAAATACTGATTCTCCAGTATTTGGGGTGTCTTTCATAGATTCACATGCCTGAATCATTCCCCGTTGTCGGAGTGGGAGTCCCACGGTACATAGAAAAGCAACAATCCTGCATATAATTACCAAAAACCTTGGTAACCTGAAACCAGGAAGTAAATTAACCTAAACTACAAGGAAAATACTTCCACACCTATGACTATCACAGTCATTATGTCCAGTCCAAACTGCAGCCAATCAGGCGACAGCACCCACCAGAATGTTCTCCTCGGAGGCTCAGGCTCTCAGATTTTCTACCGCACGTCGTGTGAAGAGAGTCTCCCTGAGCTCTGCTCAGTACTTCACAGTTTTTTGCTAGTTTTTGATTACTTCAAGATGTCAACTTCTAAGAGGTCTCTCTTTAGACCTTGTGAGCCCTGTGGAAAGCTTCGGCTCTTCTCTGAAGATCCTCACAAGAAGTGTATCTACTGCCTCTATCCGGACCATGAGGTGAGGGATTGTAAGATCTGCAGGACCTTCCCTCAGAAAACCCTCAGGGATAAAGAAGGGCGCCTACTTCTGTGGCTACAGAAGATTAAGGACAAGGACAACCCTTTATCTGAGGTAGAAAGTGCAGCATCTGGGTCCTCTGTATCCTCCAGAAAGAGGATGGCTGAAGAAGAATTATCTTCTTCTGGGGTGAAGGTGTTGAGGAAAGTTCAGTCTGCTAAGGGCTCTGGCCAGTCTTCTTCTACTTCTTCAAAGAAGGCTTCTCCACCTTCAAAATCCAAGCCTGCAATGCCCCCGAGAAAATCAGGAAAGTCTCTGGCAACTAAAAGATTTCCTGACAAAGATTTACCTCAGGTAAAAATGCCGTCGTCGACGGCGTCATCGACTGCTCCTTCGTCGACGATCATCATCGTCGATGCTACATCAACGTCGACGGTTACATTCTCGTCTCCGAGACCAAAAATGATTATGACGTCGGCTTCGTCTCCATCGACGCTGGTCTCCGTGAGTGTCAGACCCATCTTGTCAACGAAGGAAGTGTCACCTCTCGTCTCCACTCCGTCGACGGTAAGGACTAAGAAGATTTCATCAACTGCTGCGTCGGCGCCCACCTCGTCGACGAAGACTTCCTCGTCGGCAGCCACCTCATTGACGAAGACTATCGTGCCGTCGACGGCTGGCCCGTCGACGAAGACTGACTCGTCGACGATAAAGATTTCCTCGTCGGCGAAGATTGCCTCGTCGTCGACCTCCTTGGCGACGAAAATTGCCTCGTCGACGGCTAACATCTGGTCGACGGAAATGGCCTCGTCGTCGAAGACTGCTTCCGTATCAGCCCACGTATCATTGCCACCACCGCCATCATCGACGGTCCCGTCGACGGCACACTCGTCTAGGCCTCTCTTATCTACCTGCACAGATATGCAGGTTTGGACTGCAACTTCGGCGTCTGCCTTATCTCTCCAGCCGTTGACGGCGGCTTCTCTTCTTCAATGCCGTGGATCCTCTTTGGAAGCTTTGTCACCATTAAAGCTGCCGGAACAGCTTTTAGATTCTGAGGAGGAGGATGAGGAGGATGAATCTGGGGAGGATGACAGATTTCGCACTACAAGGAGTCCATCAGAGCTATTTATCAAGTACCAGGATGACGACCAGGAGGAAGATCCAGGTACTGAACCACAACCTCCACCACCTGTCTCAGTTCCTTCTGCACACATGCCTTTAGACCTGCTGAACAACTTACAATATATGTTACAGGACTATTATCGGCGCTTTCCTCCTTCGGAATCGGCGGAGTCTCTTCCGTCTACGCCTATGCCAAGGGTTCCCATACCCTCTTTCCAATCTCCAAGACCACCTTCTCCATCTCGTCATTCACATGACGCGAATAGTACTGATGAGGACAGGGAAGAGGGAGAGGTGGATGATCATTCAGTGCTGTCGGAGTGGGACGAATATCAAATCCAAACACCATCACCAGCCACTCCGGCCCCCGTGGACTCTCCTCCGGTGGATATCGGAAATTTTCATCTCCTTATGGAGAGAGCAAGTAAGAGATTTCTTATCCCAGTGGAAGCAAAAAAGGATGACTGCTTCCTTTACGATTTTAAGGACCAACCAAGAAAACAAATTAGGACAATTCCAATTATAGATTTTATTTGGAAAGAGGGCTTAAAGATCATGGCTACACCAAATTCTCTCCTAGCAGTCTTACCACGGTTAGACAAAAAATATAAAGCACCAAGCGACTCACCGGCATGTCTCATCGGACAGCCTAAAGCTGACTCCGTCATAGCCCAGGCGGCGCAGAGACAGGCCAGGAAACCCTCGTCTCCTATATCATCTCCACCTGACAGAGATGGTAGATGATTGGATGCATTTGGGAACAAGGTTTCCACGATGGCGGCGACCACGGTTAGGGCTGCAAACTCCCTAGCCATATTAGGGAGATACGATCGTCAAATGTGGTCGACATCTCCCCCTACATTAATATGCTGCCAGAGCCTTCAAAGTCCGAGGCCTTAAAGATCTTGCAAGAAGAGGAATATACCTTGGCGGAAATCATCGATGCAGCCATGGATGTGGCATCTACTGGGTTTTGGCAATTGGCGGGTTCAGCAGTATTGAGGAGGCAAGGTTGGCTGAAGTCAACATCTTTCCGTCAAGAGGTCCAGGCGAAAATCATCGATATGCCGTTCGATGGAGACTCTCTGTTCGGACAGCATGTTGATGAAGCCCTTCAGGCTATTAAAAAAGATACAGCAACGGCGAGGTCTCTTGGCAGCCTACAGTTACGAAAATATTCCTTCCGTGGTGCCAAAGGACGTGGATCCTTCTCCAACAGGGGAGGTTATAATCAGCAGCGTTCTTATCAATCCTCCCAGACTGGTCAAAGATTCCAAAACTACAGGCAGCAATCCTATGGACAGCAAAGTCATTCTTATTTGCAGTCAAGAAAGAAGCAATCCTTTCGTGGACGAGAGTCCAATAAAAAACAATGAGGTCAGCCACCTGCCACCATTTCTGCTATTGCCCCAGAAAAAAATTGGAGGAAGAATATCCCACTTCTATTCGAACTGGTCCAAAATTACTACAGACAAGTGGGTTTTGGATAGAGTAGCCAGAGGCCATGCTCTGGAATTCACAAAGATTCCACCAAATTCTCCTCCCAAGGGTCCACCCCCTGCTCATCTCAAGGAGCTTTTTTCTCAAATAAATCTGATGATCCGGAAGGGGGCAATCAAAAAAGTCCCTCTGTTACAAAGAGGGACAGGTTTCTATTAAAGATTTTTCTTCATCCGGAAAAAGTCGGTAGAATGGCGCCCTATTCTCGACCTTCGCGCCCTCAACAAATTCTTAAAGAAGCTGTCCTTCCGAATGTTAACACTTCAAGAAATTCTACAGTTACTTTAGGCGGGGGATCACATGGCCACCCTCGACCTCCAGGACGCTTATTTTCATGTGCCGATCCTTCCCAGACACAGAAAATTTCTACGGTTCAGAGTGGCTGGCAGAGACTTTCAATTCAGAGTCCTTCCATTTGGACTCCGTTCAGCACCCCGGGTAGTTACAAAGGGCATAGCGCCTGTCACGGCACACCTTCGCCTGCAGGGCATTCAAATTTTCCCGTACTTAGACGACTGCTTTATCAAGGCGAATTCTTTCAAAACAACATCCGAACATGTTCAGAAGTGCCTCCTACTTTTCCAGTCTCTGGGTCTTTCCATAGATTTAGAAAAGTCTCATCTGGCTCCATGACAGAGAAGGACTTTTCTAGGAGCAACACTGGACACAAAACTGACCCACGCTTTTGTCTCAAAAGAAGGACAAATCAAGATATGCAACATCGCGCGCTCACTGCTGTCAAAAGAGTGCGTTTCAGTCTGTTTGTACAAATCCTTCCTAGGAATGATTTCGTCCTGCATTCATCTGATTCCCAACTGCCGTTACAGAATGAGGCCACTACAGGAAGAGCTCAACCTTCAATGGCTCCAGATTTCGGGATCGTTCGAAGACATCATAAGCATCACCCCACGGATGCAGGAAGCCTTTCATTGGTGGAGCCAGATGAAGAACTTGAAAGAAGGTTGTGCATTTCTAGTCGAAATGCCGGATTTCACCATAACCACAGATGCTTCCCTCGAGGGATGGGGGGCGCACCTTCAAGGGATGACTGTCAACTGCAAGTGGACTTTGGAACAAAAAAGATGGCATATCTACCTTCTAGAACTGCGAGCCATATTCTTGGCTCTAAAGTCCTTTCGAACCATCATCAGAGGAGCAGGCATACTCATACGAACGGACAAATGACAAGTATGCATTACTTGAACAAGCAAGGCGGGACAAGGTCGGCCCTATTATCTCGGCAAGCGCAAGAGATTTGGGATTGGGCGATTCATCACAAAATCAGCCTCAAAGTCATTCATGTCCCAGGAGTCACCAATGTTGTGGCGGATTCCCTCAGCAGATCCATAACATCAAACCACGAATTGGAACTGCACAAACCATCCCTAGACAGGGTGTTTCAAGAATGGGGGCATCCCGATCTAGACCTCTTTGCAACCAGCCAGAACCGGAAATGCCCATTCTTTGCAAGCTGGGTTCCCCACAAAGGCTCAGCCGGAAATGCATTTTTGATGAATTGGTCACAAATATATGCCTACGCTTTTTCACCGATTTCGTTGGTTCCACGAGTTCTGCACAAAATCAAGAAACAACATTGCCGCATGATATTAATTGCTCCCCTGTGGCCCCGCCAGTATTGGTTTACGGAACTTCTCCTTCTCTCGGAGTGCGAGCCCATCCAGTTCCGGCCAATTCCGAATCTTCTGACCCTCCAGAAAGGACAAATTTGTCACCCGGACCCAGCATCACTGAGATTAGCGGCATGGCTCCTCAACACCAAGATATCCCTCCAGACTGTCAGGAGGTTTTGGCTAATGCTCGAGCACCTGCAACGATTAAAACTTACAAACTAAAGTGGAAGAGATTTTGCATGTGGTGTCAGTCTGCCAATCTCCACCCTATTCAGGCAAGACCAGAACAAATTCTGCCATTCTTTCTACAGTTGGCAAGGTCCGGCCTCTCCCATTCTACTCTGAAAGTGTTCTTGGCTGCGATTTCAAGGTTTCGGCAGGATGGTGTTAACTCTCTTTATTCGAATAGAGTCATTCAACAATTTTTTAAGGGGTTGTTCCGGATGTTCCCTCCTATCCGACGTCCACCTCCTTCTTGGCACCTTAATATAGTGCTTACACAACTAATGTGGCACCCTTTCGAACCTATTCACAAGGTGGATTTAAAGGTATTTTCTTGGAAGGTTTCCTTGTTACTAGCTTTAACATCAACCAGAAGAGTTAGTGACCTCCAAGCTTTCACTATTCATCCACCTTTTCTGCAATTTACATCCAAATCTGTAGTGCTGCGCACTAACCCAAAATTCATGCCAAAAGTCCCGACGGATTTCCATCTTAATGAACCTATAATTTTAAAGACTTTTTTCCCAAATCCGCTCACAGCTGCAGAAAGGGCTTTGCATTCTCTTGACATCAAAAGATGTCTCAAGTTCTACTTACAACGGACAGCAGCAATACGCAAATCAGACCAACTCTTTGTAGCATATAGCAAACCATGCCAAGGACATTCGGTCTCAAAACCAACCATTGCTCGTTGGATCTCTGCTGCAATTTGCTAATGCCATGATCAAGCGGGAAGATCATTGCAAGCGACCCCAAGAGCGCACTCTACAAGTGCAATTTCTTCATCCACAGCTCTTTTTGCCGGTGTGCCTCTTCACCAGATCTGTAAAGCGGCAACATGGTCCAACAGACACACTTACCAGACACTACTGTTTGGAAGCCGCAAGCGATGCAGATACATCAGTAGGACAAGCTGTTCTGCGCAATCTTTTCAAATAAGGTGAGCCTCTGTTCTCCCTCCTCCACTATGCTTTTCTATAAGATGCTTTTCCATACTGTTTCTATATTTTGAAATTGTTCTGTATATGTTGAAGCACACATGTATTTCTCTATGGGGATACCGTTTGATAATGTATGTTGTCTATAATACAAGAACAGCGTCTTATGAGCATAATGTTACATACTGCTATCTACTCTGATTCAGGCATGTGAATCTATGAAAGACACCCCAAATACTGGAGAAGAACAATAGTTACTTACCTGTAATCTGTGGTTCTCCAGTATTGGTGTCTTTCATTGATTCACATGCAACCCGCCCACCTCCCCACAGAGGCTTTTAGGCTATTATGTATAGCTTCACTGCTGTGCGAGAAAATCTGAGAGCCTGAGCCTCTGAGGAGAACATTCTGGTGGGTGCTGTCGCCTGATTGGCTGCAGTTTGGACTGGACATAATGACTGTGATAGTCATAGGTGATTGGAGTTTTTTCCTTGTAGCTTAGGCTACTTTACTTCCTGGTTTCAGGTTACCAAGGTTTTTGGTTATTATATGCATGATTATTGCTTTTCTATGTACCGTGGGACTCCCACTCCGACGACGGGGAATGATTCAGGCATGTGAATCTATGAAAGACACCAATACTGGAGAACCACAGATTACAGGTAAGTAACTATAGTTCTTACAATTTGGGACCAGTGAATATTTTTAAAAACTGGCCTAGGTTGATTCCTAAGGAAACCGAATCGGATTAACTTAAATCCAGTCCACTTAATTAATATTCATTAGGTAGGTCACAAATTGCGCGTCAATTCGATTGGCCAAAATGACAGACATGGTGGCCTGTAAGGGTCAGCAAGCCATCATGTCTGTGATTGATTTTCAAGTAAGTAAACTTTTTTTTAAACGCAGCTGATTTCCTTAAAAGAAATGATGCTGCATTAGAAAAACACCATTCTTTTTTAAAGTTTGAGTTGGCAGTAGTTCTAAGGATCACTGCCTACTTTTTAATTTTTTAAATTTTTCTTTTACATTCATGAACAAGAAGGAATCCTGAGGCAGCCCCTTAGGTTTTACCATTGGGTTAAAACCACCTTTGAGGTGTCGTAGATATATAGCCGGCTTTTGATCACACAACATTAATACATCTGATACTGATTCAATATTTGAAATGGATGCCTACAACATGCCTCTTCCAGATACCGAATCAGTATCCACTAGGAATCCCATCCTAGGAGACAGAAAACCCCTAAAATTAAAATGCTTCGTATATCTGGCCCTATATGATAGATATGACAGAAATGCAGCATGAGTGAAAGGAACTAGAGTGAACACAGAAGCCAGATACGAGGAGAGGAAAAGGTGCTCCACTGATGATGTTCAAGTGAACCAAGCAGCGGACAGGGGGTAGGAGTATCAAAGGAGATCATGAGAGGTGATGATTCTGGAGTTCATTCTGCCTTTGCCCATGATGATTTTCCTTGGTTAACTGGCACCACTTTAATGTAAAGTTTCCTTAGCTTTGCTTATGGTTTTTTTGATGGATACATAATCTTCCTGCAGATTCCTTGCTGCCCTCCATACTTCCCTGTGAGTTGGTGGTGTGGTTAATAGGATCAACAGGTACGTAAATATATCCTCTGCTGTATTTGTTATTGCCCTCTTGATTCCTCTCCACACGCCTCCTTGGGGAGTAGAAATATCTTCAGAAACTGAAGCCAGTACGTCAGTTGTCACCTAATAAGCTCCTGTGTTGGCACATCTGGTGGTGGATTTGCTGCTAACCAAGCGTAGTGTTACCTGGCAGTGCTGGAGAGAGACCGCTGGGAAAAAGATTTCTAAAACAGTCTGAAGTCTGGTCCAGAAAAATTTGGAAGAGTATGTAATCACAAAAAATATCATTATCCAAAGTAAGTAACTTTTTCCTCCACCGTTAGTGTGCTCTACTCCCTCCTCCCTCTACGGTTTGTTTGTGGCATCCATTCAAACTCACCCTGCCATCCCTCCTCACTTTGGTGTCTACCTCATGGCTGCATTCTTACATATGACACAAGACCAGCTGGGTCACAGTGTACCCCCGTTTTATTGACATTCTCTATCCCTATGTGTACATATTGGGGTAGCAGTCACCTTTACCTGGAGAAGACCGCACCCATTGGATGCCTGCCCACTTCCTGTAGTCACATCCACAGTGTATTTCCCCTGTTGCCTCCCTACAATAACATACTTTTTCCTTTGGAAAGTCCTCAGTCAGCACTTCTGCCCTCTTGACTCGATATGAATCATATCTGAACACCATCAAAATATTCCTTAAACACCTCTGGTATCTAACATTGACTGCGCATGTGCATACACCGATGATTAGCGAAAGTGTGGGACTTCAAGGGAGGCTGCCGATCTAACTGCGATAATCATGATCTAATATCTCTCCTACTCACTCCCAGCACTTCTCTGTGTTATCATCTATCCTGTGGTCCCGAAATACTATCTGATGCAAATGTCCAGCATTTCTTTATGAAATGTTCAGTAATTTAATACAAATGCAGTTTATTTAATCATTTCAGACTTTGGAAAGATGTACAATCAGGAAACAGAAGATTGAGAAGCCACCCCAGACCCAGCCTGTGTACTTCAGCTCTTGGTACTCTGTAGAGAGTCAACCGGATTCAGAGATTAAGCCCAAGGTGAGTCAAGTGTGCAATGGTAGTTGGCCTAACCAGAGCGAGATGATTCTGACAAAACTCCTCTCAATCTTGTTTACAAGGCGCGGGCCTAGTTCAGCCGGACTAGGACGCCTGACGGCGAGTAAAGCCACTCCAAAGACTGATTGCATTAGTAAGTCAATGTGTGTCTCCTATTAACAATTATTCCAAGTCATGTATAGCTCGCACATGTTTTTTCTTTGTCAAAAAAATGTAGACACAAGTCTTCAATCCCATAATTAATTATGAAGTTTCTTCTCACTGTGCTTCTAGTAAGAGGGGATGACCACTAAACAAAGTCCTTTCTGGAAGCTCACTCAGAGAGTAATGGTTATAAGAAAGAAACAAGGTCAACTAGTTTGTCTTATCCATCTCTCCTGAAGTGTACACAAAAGTGATGGATGGAATCCTTGAATTAATCTCAGCCACTAGTAATTACTCGGGGTCGCAACCCAGTGCATCGATATTTTGCACACCATGCCACCTTAGTTCGGGCCCACCTATATGCAAAAAATTAAAGCATTCCATCCATGCACTTGTTGTTACGGTTGCCGTCCTAAGTGCTACAGATTTGCCCAGATGTGGGTCCCAGGCTCACCTTTGAAGGGCAAATGATAAACACTGCATGAGGGTCTGCTCTATTATTTACGCAGACAGACGGACAGGCACTAATGCTCGAGATTTAGTTTCCTGTCTTTTCTTTTAGATTTGAGTACTTTGACACTTATTTAAATGATCATTAGATGAAGCAACTTTTGTGCTGAGTTTTTGAAGTTTACAAACAGTGTGGATAGTGCTATCTTGGCCCCTGTGAAGGCCATATGTTTATACATCTGGTAATTTCCTGCACTATACTATACTGTACTTTATTTACTTATGCACTTTATACCCTGCCCTTGTGCCATATGTTTAACGTTAGCAATACAATTATTTTTTTCCCCTAGATTTTACCATTGTGTATAAAATGTACATATATGTTCACTGAAAAAAACAAGGGTTACAGGGACGTTATAGTTAGACTCAGATTTCACTCATATAAAACCAGTGAAATTTAGCAGTTAGAGTTACCTGAGCTAACTTTAACTTAGGCCCCTGCAATGCACTGCTTATGACCTCACATAATACATCACTCATGACTTCATCAGTGACATCACTGATGACAATATCCAGTGAGTGTAAGTGTTTGCTATGATTTTATACATGTTAAACATTTATACTAACCTGCTAAAAAGTTTAATTAGTATACTAGGTGCACTACTACTGAGTGATACTTCTTATAACATATATAATGTGAGTGGCTGTATGACTGTATCCTTGTGTTTATGGGTGTGTGAGTGGCTCTATGTGTACATAAGTGAATGTGTGAGTAGCTGTGTGGGTGTATGAGTTGCTGTGTGAGTGGTTGTATTGGTGAGTGGGTGTGTCAGTGACTGTATGGGTGAGTGAGTGGTGGTGTGAGTGGCTCTATGGGTGGTAATAGGATGTGTAAGTAACTGTATGGGTGAGTGAGTTTGTGTCTGCATGGCTGTATGATTAAGTTACAGTGAGTGAGTGGCTGTTTTAGTGGGTGTTTGGTTAAGTGAGTTGGTGTGTGAGGGGCTGTATTGGAGAGTGAGTGTCTGTGTTAAGGGCTTTATGGGTGAGTGAGTGGATTCGTGAGTGCTTGTATGGATGTGTGAATGTGTATGTAAATGGCCCAGGAGATCATCTGCATTGGCTGCCGTGGAATCATCACACTGGCTACCAATCTATAAAAGAATCCTGTTCAAGATCCTGATAATCACTTTCAGAATCTTTCACTCCTCAGGTCCTCACTACCTCCGGTCCAGGTTTGCACGCTATGTACCTCATCGTACCCTTAGATCAACTAACGCCAATCTGCTAAAACCCCCAGAGTTTAGATATGTCTCAAAATTGTAATTGATTTTTGTAGAGCGCTAATCACAGGCGGGTCTCTAAGCGCTTTTAGGAGGAAAAGCCAGAGGTCGTGGGCAGATGTATGGCCCCACAGAGTTGTGAGTTTAGATAGTATCCAGTGCCTCCCTAAACAGGAGCATTTTAAGTTGTTTCCTGAATGGGAGGAGAGCTGTTTTTTTACGCTGGTGGTCGGGCAACTGGTTCCAGAGTTATGGGAGCAGTACGGAAAAAGCTCTACCCCCTTTAGAAGCAGTATTGCATTTTGGGGTGGCCATGTGGCAGGCCTCAGAGGACCGCAGTGTGCGTCCCGGGACATAGTTCTCTAAGCGATCCTTAATATAGGCCGGGGCTTTGCCATAGATCGCTTTATGGGCAATGCAGAGGCCTTTAAATTTTACTCTCTGCTTGACGGGGAGCCAGTGTAGTTTGCACAGCAGAGGGGAGGCGTGGGCCCGTCTTGGTAACCTAAAGATCAGCCTAGCTGCATCGTTAAGTCCCACTTGTAGTTTATTAATAAGCTTTTCAGGGAGGCCTATATACAAAGCATTTCCGTAGTCCAGGCTGGAGACAATTGTGGCCGACACAATCATCTGTAGAGAGGCAATTGAAAGGAGGGGGACAAGTTTCCGTAGCTGTCTCAGAAGCCCTATGCAGGTGCCGACCACTGTAGTGACTTGGTTAGCCATGGAGAGCTCTGAGTCAAGTTTAATGCCAAGGCTTTTCACAGCAATTGCTGGGGTGGGGGTGGCACCCAGCTCCTGGGGCCAAAAATGATCGCTCCACGGGTTGCCTTTTGTAGGGATGACAAGGACTTCCATTTTCTCAGGATTGATTTTTAATGAGTTTGCGGTCATCCAGTTTACTGTGAATCTAAGGATATTTTGTGCCTCTTCCTGGGCATGGGTGGAGTTATCAATCCGGAAGTTGAGCTGGGTGTCATCTGCATAATTGAAGACACGGCAGTCCATATGGGCTAGGTCTGTCACCAGGGGCTGTGGATAGATGTTAAAGAGGAACGGGGACAGTGCAGAGCCTTGGGGGACGCCACAGGTGAGGGCGCCACTGTCTGATACCTGTTCCCCTAGCTGAATCCTCTGGGACGCCCTGTCAGGAAGGATTCTATCCACCAATGTGCCGGCCCATGGATACCTAGGGCCGTTAATCGATCTAGTAGCCGGGTATGGTTGACCGTATCGAACGCCGCTGATAGGTCTAATAGGATCAGGGCGCTCGGTTGTTTATTATCAGCCATGGTTCTACGGTCGTCCAGGACAGAAAGCATCACCAGTTCTGTGCTGTTGTGTGCCCTAAAACCCGCTTGTTGCATTTGGAGTGGTTGGTGTTCTTCCAGGAAAAGTGAGAGAGTTTTGAGAACATGTTGTTCTACCACTTTCGCCAAGAAGGGAATCTGGGAAATAGGCCTATAGTTCTTGAGGATAGCCACAAAAGGGGGGATATCTCTCGCAGTGATCGGCTCCAAAGCATGGAACCAACTCCCCAACCACCTTTGTCTTATCCAATCAGAAACGCTCTTCAGGAAGACCGTGAAAACTTAGATCTTTTTAGCCTCTGACGCACTATGCAGAGCACTTATTTAATTAATTCCTTTTACCCACAGGTACCCAGTTAATCTGAGCCTAACTATCACGTCCCTGTAACCTTTATTTTTTCAGTGAATTTCTAATGTTTTTTAAATTCTATTTCCTAACTATAAAGTCCCTGTAACCTTTTGTTTTTTTCAGTGAATTTCTAAGGTTTTTCAGATTTTATTTCCTAACTATAAAGTCTCTGTAACCTTTGTGTTTTTAAATGCATTTCTAAGGTTTTTTTAAGTTCTATTTTCTAACTGTAATGACACTGTAACCTTTGTTTTTTCCGTGAATTTCCAAGGTTTTTCAGATTCTATTTCCTAACTATAACATCCCTGTAACCTTTTGTGATTTAAGTGAATTTCTGTGGTTTTTAACTAGTAGTTACGATTGCAAAATGGTGGAGAAAAAGGGGCGTGCCTCTGAGCAGCTTTCTGCAACCCTGCTGTGTCAGACTTACTGGAGGTAACAGGAGGGCTTGTTGGTCCCAAGCACACTCTTGAGCCTTTGGAACTTCATTCCCCAACCAGTGGTGTGCTAGGAGGCGAGTTTGCGGAGTGGTGGAGAAAGTGGGCATGGCTTCCGGAGTCCTCAACAATTGCGCTCTGTGGGACTTACTGGAGGTAACAGGAGGACTTGTTGTGCCCAAAGGACCCTCTGCAGCCAAGGGGACTTCATCCCCCAACCAGTTGTGCACCAGGAGGCACGTTTGCAGAGTGCTGGCTAAAGGGGGATAGGGGTCTGGCAGCTTGCCATTTGAGCGGTCTGGCAGCTTGCCATTTTTTTTCTTTAAATTTATTCAGGGAGGGGGGATGCGTGGCCCCTCCTCCCTGGGCCAATTTAGTTCCCGGGGACCACCATCTCACAGGGCAAGGCTTATTTTGAATGGGCGAGTCGGGCCATGCGGCCTCCCTTTCTGGGCTAATTTCAGCCCTGGGGACTCCATCCCTCGGGGCCCGGACTTTTTTTTTTTTTTTGATAACTTAAAGCGGCCCCCCTCCTGGGCTGATTTAGGCATGGGGACCCTAACCCCCTGGTCCCAGCCTCAATTGTGGGTGCCCTGGTCCCACCCAAGGTACCCACTCTGTTGGAGACCTTGGGGGGACCTCAAGGCCTCCCGGTGTCTGCCAGCTCCCTGGCTCCTGCGGGAGCCGGCATTGCTTTTACAGAGATGGAGCTGCTATCATGTATCTCCCTCTCTGTAAAAGCAATTGTGCTCCGCTTTGAGCAAGCAAGCATAACTACTCTTGCTTGCTCAAAGTGGAGCACAGTTTGCTGTGGTTTGTCGGGAGCGGTATAGCTCCCGCCAAGCCATAGCAAACTGCTATATCACGGAGGTGGGTACTCCGGGACATAGCAGGAGCTGGCCCTGGGGGGAGGTGGCCCCCAGGGTCATTTATGGCTCCAGGAGAGGGCCGCACTTCCCCCCCCTCCATGCCACAACACAGCCCCGTTGTGGCTCCCCTACTTTAAATTTCGTGATTTGCTCCAGGGAGGTGGCGGTCCTTGGGACAGCAAGGGTGACCCACAAGCCCCCCACATTTTTTCACTTTAGCCCCGGGAAGGTAGCAGTCCCCGGGGCTGCGGGGTGGAGTCCGCATGGGCCCCGGCATTAATTTAACATTTGGCCTGGAGAGGTGGCAGTCCCCAGGGCACGGGGGTTGCCCTGCAGGCAACCCCGTATAAAATATGCGCGATGCCCCGTATAAAATATGCACAATGCCCCTGGAGCTTTATGAGCCATGGGAGGGTGGCCCTGTGCGCCCCCCCCTACTCCATGTATTTTACGTGCCCCTGGGACCTGGCTGACTCAGAGGCTCATGATTTGACAAGTGCTGAAAACCGTGCTTCTGTTTTAAAAAAAAATTCAGTGGGATTCGCGGATCCAGCACGACTCGTGTTGAAATTTTTGTAACAAAGAATGCTTTTTTAGGCACACGTGGTCCCTGTGACTCGGTTCAGCCGTGTTACAACATGGCTGCCAACACTTTCTGGTTTGAAGTGTTGGCAGCCAAACTGGAATGGCATGGTGAGCAAAAAAACGATGGATTTAGGCCCAGATCTCGGTACTGGGGTGAATGTAGGACATTGTTCTGCATTCTGTCCATCAGTTGTTCTTTTTGCATTTTCACCCGAGTGGGACGGGTATGTCCAGACATGGGTCCCGTGCTCTCCATGCCACTGGAGTCAAGCTATCCAGGCTGATGAGGGCTGAAAGCCCGAAACAAGTCCTCGGATGCTTGTTACCAGTCCAGGGAGTACCTGGCCTGGCAGTTCGGGCTGGACTGTTCCCATTGGGCGCAGGGTCAAGACTGATTTGCGTATGGCTGGGTCCAAACTGGAATGGCATGGTGAGCAAAAAAACGATGGATTTAGTCCCACATCTCTTAACTGGGGTGAATGTATGAAATTGTTCTGCATTCTGTCCATCAATTGTTCTTTTTGCAATTGTCACCCCAAGTGGGACGGGCATGCACAGACGTGGGTCCCGTGCTCTCCATGCCACTGGTGTCAAGCTATCCTGGCAGATGATGGCTGAAAGCCAGAAACCGGTCCTAGGATGCTAGTTTCCAGTCCAGGGAGGACCTTGCCTGGCAGTTCGGGCTGCACTGTTCCCTTTGGGCGCAGGGTCAAGACTGATTTGCATATGGCTGGGACCAAACTGGAATGGCATGGTGAGCAAAAAAACAATGGATTTAGGCCCAGATCTCTGTACTGGGGTGAATGTATGACAGTGTTCTGCATTCTGTCCATCAATTGTTCTTTTTGCGCCAATCAGATCTTAGCACGAGATCGGGAGTGGTCACGGATCCTCTGTGTCCCTATATATACAACTCAAAATTTCTTTCAATAACTCCGAAACTACTGAACAGATTTACATCATTTAACAAAACGGTTGCTTTCCGGACCAACAGCTACCTTTCTGCCAAATTTGGTGTAATTCTGTTCAGCACTTTGGGCTGTAGCTGTGTCTAAAGTTCCTATGTAAATGAACATGGAGAAAACGCGTTTTGGAACCCTCCCTTTTTCATGGCCCCCCACTTGACTGAACACCCCGGAATGTTCAAGACAGCAGTTGAAGTGAGTGGCAAACTAGTTTTGAAAATTTCGTAAGGATTTGTCAAATGACGCCAACGTTATTGGCAAATGAAAAAACGCTTTTACTATAGAAACTACATCCTAACTATAAACCTGCTGGGGACCACCAGTATGTAATATATACACGTATTATTTGTGATCTGGCTTTTCAATCCATGTTTTTCATGTATCTTGATGTATGCATATTGCTATTGCTTTAATGTACTTTGATGGCTTTGGAAACCGAATAAAGTATTAATTAATTGATAGAGAGGGGAAGCCATGCACCGCAGGTTTTTGGGACTGGGGTGGGGGATACGTACGTATTTGGTAGCTGTTTTATCTGGCTGGATTGGTTTGTATGGTTATTAATAAACAAAACTTAATAAACAATTACTATCTACCTTGCACTGCTTACACTCTCATATTACATCATTTATACCATCTGAAATCACAGCATTTAGTACACTTATAACATCTCAAATCCCATAATTTCTGAGAACACAATGTATAGTAGAGTGGCGAGTTATAGTTGTGTAGTTATCGTGCTTAAAACAGTGTGTACGGAGGAGCACTAGTTATAAGAATGTGAAGGTTGTGCATAAATTAAACATTTAAGGTAGTTCTGTAACTTTTACATTTTTTGTTTTTGTGTACTCTAAGTTTGGTTTGTGTAGAAAGAAGAAATACACTTATTGTAATTTTATTTATTTTTTCTATAAGAAGGCTATATTGACCAATTGCTTTAATTTACATTTAAAAAAGGGTTAAATATAAATTTAAAAAAATTAATTGTGTAGTTTTTAATTATAAAACTTTTCCCAAACATTTTTAATCGGAGAAGAAGGTATAGGGCAATGTAGACATAGAGGCTGCAGTTCTGTAGATATGAAAACTGATGCTGCCCCTTTATGAGTTCAAAGCCCTCCAGTATCCCTTCATGCCCAGCAGGTGGCAGTTACCTCACTTCTTTTTTCTGGCTCCTAGTAACAGGATCTTGGAGCACCGAGCTCGACCTTTTTTGGCTTTTCTTCACAGAAATCTTCAGATTATTTGACAATAGCTTTACTTGAGGTCTTTGGTCTCCTGGAGTATTTCTCTGTTATTTTCTGGCAGAAAAATTCAGGTAAATAAAATGGCATCTTTATTTACAAAAAGCCCTGTCTGTGTCAGAAAAAAGGCAAAATCAGATCCTCAAAGTTTCTGTATACTCTGCGTTCCTGACAGCTACATTCCTACAAAATGTCAACACTGCAGGGCGTTTTCCAGGCGTACTCTGAAGGACAGGGAGAAGATTCGCCTTCATGGAGCTCAAGAGCGAGAAAGACAGCAAGTGGCGCTATCTGAAGGTGGAACTTCACATTGGAGAGGAGAAGCTTAGTCCTCTACGAGGGCTCTACCACCACCCTTTGAGGACTCAATAAGAGGGAGATCCAACAAAGAGAAGTCCAAGAAAACAACAGCATTTTGGTTTGACATTGAGGGCTACATGCTCACGGTTGAGAGCTGGATGGACGTCTTGGAGGAGATGATATTCAGCATTGAGGCACAGAAGGTCGATGTTGGGGGATTCAATGACGACGAGGTATAAGAATTCGACTTCGAGACATACCAGACCTGGTGAGTGGGTCAGAAAAGCAACAGCAGGGCGGGTACCATCAACCTTTGATTTAGAATACTCCAGGGCATACTCCATCATCACCAGTAGTCATTCCAGTGCTTACATCAAGTGCTTCACCTCCGCCTCTTCCTCAGACTTGGGCTACACCAGTGAGGCCACCAGTTTCACTACAAAGATCTAAGACTTCTCAGCCAAGATCTAGATCTTGTCATAGATCGCGGTCAAGAACAACTTCAAGACGTCCCCATCACCGTTCTAGGCACTCTTGATCGAGGCGCTCGTCTAGATGCAGACACACATACTGACCCAGATCCAGGTCCAGATCCAGGAGGTGTTTGTTATTCAACAACGTCTTCAGACACAGGAAAGTTTTCACCCACTTTGACTGACTCTCCTCAGGCAAGAGTCTTACCAATAGAGGACATAAATACATTCTAAGAAGTACTCATATGAGGAGTAATGAAATTAAACATTCTGTTGCCAGCCCCATCACCAACGTAGTCGGTGATTTTTGAAACCCTTCAACAGCCTTCCTCCTCAATACCACTCCTGCCTCAGGTTCTAAGCTCATCAGAGCCAGCTATGGAGTTTTCATTCACACTAGCTTTAGTCAAAGCGGCTCCATCTAGGCTCGAGAAAAATGCAAACCGCCAGACAGGGACCCATTATTTCTGCATTCAGATCCTCCTCCTGATTCAGTGATGGTCTTCGCTGCAAAGAAAGTCCACTCAACTAACCCTTCATCCACGGTTCCGCCAGGCAAAGAAAGTAGAAATCTAGATTTGGTGAGATGCGGAGCATATGGACAAGCAGCTACACACTTGAAATCTGCAAGCGTAGCTGCCCTTCTCGGAAGATATGACAGGACTTTAATGGGACTCCCTACAACAATTTGTGGATAATATTTCAAGAGACCGTGGGAGGACTTTTTAGAGAACCTGAATGAAGGCATGATGGTCTCTAACCAGGTAATCAGCTCTGCTGCAGATTTAGGCCCAGATCTCCGTACTGGGGTGAATGTATGACATTGTTTTGCATTCTGTCCATCAATTGTTGGTTTTGCATTTGTCACCCCGAGTGGGACGGATATGCCCAGACGAGGGTCTCGTGCTCTCCATGCCACTGGAGTCAAGCTATCCTGGTTGAAGAGGGGTGAAACCCCAAAACCGTCACTGGGATGATTTTTTCCAGGTCCAGGTGGAGGACCTGGCCTAGCATTTCGGGCTGGACTGTTCCCATTGGGCACAGGGTCAAGACTGATTTGCATATGGATGGGTTCAAACTGGAATGGCGTGGTGAGCAAAAACTATTAATTTAGGCCTCGATCTCTGTACTGGTGTGAATGTATGACATTGTTCTGCATTCTGTCCACCAATTTTTCTTTTTGCAGATTCTTTGCTAGCAGCTCATGGTTATTGCCGCTGTTCTCAGGAGACATTCTTGGCTATATTTAACCTCTCCGAAGCAGGAATCTTAACAGAGAATGCTCAACTTTTCTTTCTCTGCTACCACTTTATTTGGGAGCCATACAGGTGACAAGATGGCTTGTATTAAAACTAACATTGAAACCCTGGAAGCAGTTGGTCTGAAAAAACTTAAAGAACAGAGGAAAGATCCTTACAGACCCTATGAGAGGCGTTATTGTCCTCAGAGGGTTCAACCCTCTCCGTGGCTTCAAGTACACCACCAATAACAAGAGCAAATGCCTTTCCAGTATCAACAAATACGTCAACCAAAAGGAAGGGGAGGTCACGAAACTGCTCAAGCAGGAAAATCTCCTGCAAGTTCCAAACAATGAGCTTCTGCTTCCCATTCTTCCTTTACACACTCCGGTAGGGGAAGTATTACTGAATATCTTAAAGAGCGGCGTTCCATCATAAAAGGCGCTTGGGTACTGATTATTAAACGCTACTGTCTCAGATTCACCAGTCCTTTTCAAAACATTTCACCCAAATTATCCAATAAACATCTGGAGATGCTGCAATCAGAAGTGATCATTGCTCTGCAAAAGCATTGAGTGGAGTGTGTGCCTCTTCCCCAAAGAGGAACCGGAATTTATTCCTATTATGTTTTGGTGAAAAAGAAAGGTCCAAAAATGAATTCAGACCCATACTATCTAAACGTCACAAACAAATGGATACGGAGACTGTAGGCAAGTGCCCCTTTTGACATGGTTAGCCCCACTTGTTGCATGGTGTCAGTTGCAATTTTGACCTGCACCCGTGTTCCTTCCATAAAACTGTACCATTGTTCCACAATTCGCACCAGTTTAAGCTTCATGTAAGTCCCTAGTAAGTGGCACCCCTGATACCTAGGGCATTGGAACTAAGGAGGGTTCCTAAGGGAATAAGCAGATGTCAAGCCTACTCCCAGCCACTGAACACAGCCACTGAACACGCTGATGCCTAGCCTACTTTGCATATGGCTGGGTTCAAACTGGAATGGAATGGTGAGCAAAAAAACGATGGATTTAGGCCCAAATCTCTGTACTGGGGTGAATGTATGACATTGTTCTGCATTCTGTCCATCAACTGTTGTTTTTACATTTGTCACCCCGAGTGGGAAGGGTATGCCCAGACGTGGGTCCCTTGCTCTCCATGCCACTGGAATCAAGCTATCCTGGCTGAAGAGGGGTGAAACCCCGAAACCGGTCCTAGGATGCTTGTTTCCAGTCCAGGGAGGACCTGGCTTGGCAGTTCGGGCTGGACTGTACCTATGAGGCACAGGGTCAAGACTGATATGCATATAGCTGGGCTCAAACTGGAACGGCATGGTGAGCAAGAAAACAATGGATTTAGGCCCAGATCTCTGTACTGGGGTGAATGTATGACATTGTTATGCATTCTGTCCATCAACTGTTGTTTTTACGTCGATACCTAGGGCATTGGCACTAAGGAGGGTTCCTAAGGGAATACGCAGATGCCAAGCCTACTCCCAGCCACTGAACACGCTGATGCCTAGCTTACTCCCGGCCACTGAACACATTGATGCATAGCCTACTCCCAGCCACTGAACACGCTGATGCCTAGCTTACTCCCAGCCACTGAACACGCTGATGCCTAGCTTACTCCCGGCCACTGAACACATTGATGCATAGCCTACTCACAGCCACTGAACACGCTGATGTCTATCCTACTCACAGCCACTCAACACGCTGATGCCTAGCCTACTCACAGCTACTGAACACACTGATGTCTATCCTACTCACAGCCATGAAAGATGCTGATGCTTAGCCAACTCACAGCCACTCAACACGCTGATGCCTAGCCTACTAACAGCCACTGAACACACTGATGTCTATCCTACTTACAGCCACTGAAGACCCTGATGCCTAGCCTACTCACAGCCACGAAACACGCTGATGCCTAGCCTACTCACAGCCATGAAAGATGCTGATGGCTATCCTTCTCACAGCCACTGAACACATTGATGCCTAGCCTACTCACAGCCATGAGAGATGCTGATGCTTAGCCCACTCTCTGCCTCTGAACACGCTGATTTTTTCTTGAAATAAATAATCAAGTTACATGTTCAGCCCCAAGTAGTCATCACTAATAGAAGTTCTCAACTTCTCTCGAGCTTTTGGTCTGCAGTGTTGTCTCAACTGGGCACTGAGAAAAAAAACACAAGTCATAACAGTCTGATGGGCAATGGGAGTGGGTAAATCAAACAGGAGTAGAAATATATTTATGCTGTTTCCTCATAAAACACCCTGAAGATTGGGTGCGTTACTTGGCCATTGCATTTGTATATGCCATCACCCTGCATAGATCCCTCTCTTGCTCTCCATATTTCTGTTTTGATGGCTTCCACCCTTGTATGCTTCCAATCTTTTTTGCACCCACCACAGTACGTTTTGTTCTGGCCCTTGTGCATCTTCTTTACCTGATATATAGAAAGGCTGTGTCACACCTCATGGCAGCACAGGCGGCATGCACATTTTTTGCTGATGCTTACTGCATCCTGTCTTAGAAGGTAAAATTATCAATTGATAGACGGAATGCTGAACAATGTCAAACATTTGCATATGTCTGGGTCCAAACCGGGGTGGCGTGGAGTGCAAAAAAACTATGGATTTCAACCCAGTTCACTGTACTGGGTGTGGAGTGAATGATTGACATTGTTCAGCATTCTGTCCATCAGTTGTTCTTTCTGCATTTGTTACCCCAAGTTGGACAGGGATGCCCAGATGTGGGTACTGTGCACACCATGTGACTGGATTCAGGATATTCTGGCTGATGAAGGGTGATACCCCTAAACCGGTCCTAGGATGCTTGTTTCAGGTCCATGGAGGACCTAGCCTGACAGTTCAGGCTCGACGTTTCAATGAGGAGCAGGGTCAAGACCAATTTGCATATGGCTGGGTCCAAACTGGGGTGGCGTGGTGAGCAAAAAATCGATTGATCTAGGCCCAGATCTCTGTACTGTGGGTGAGTGATTGACATTGTTTAGCATTCCGTCCATCAGGTTTTCTGTCTGCATTTGTCCCTGTAAGTAGAACGGGGATGCCCAGTCTTGGGTCCTGTGCTTACCATGCCACTGATTTCAGGCTTTCATGGCCGATATGGGGTGATGCCATGTTCTGCCCACTCTCAAGATAATAGAACCCTCTCTTAGTCTCTAGAGCTTGGTGGCATACCCCAGGGTGGGGCTACCTTGTGGACTACACACCCACTGGAAAACTGGTCTACCCAGTGTTTTCCCATATGTCCTGGTGCCCTCCTGTCTGCCTTAATAAAGGGACAGTCCCTCCTTATGTGTGTGCTATTTCCCTTCAAAGGTGGCTTCCCCTCATGGCTTTTCCAGCCTAGAGGAAATAACATCTCCTCTTGCAGCAGGCCCTTTGCAGCTTCTCCTGGGAGTTGTTCACACATCTCCCAAGGAGGCCGGAATGCTGTGTTGAGGAGAGTCCTTTGTGTGAAACCTTTAACATGCACTGAAAAAAGTGGGTAGTCAAGTAACAACTTTCTAAAGTTGTACTTTGCTTACTAGCAACATTACATTCGATTCAGCCATTACATCAGATTTTAATGTGATGTTTCTTTTGATACTTGGAAGTACCAACCTTAGTAGTCCTATTCAGAAGTTAGCAGGGTTGAGATGTCAGATTGTAACTCTGCAATAGCCAATGGGGATGCTAGCTTTTCAACAGTAAAAACAACATTGGCATTTTTTACTGTTAGGTCCTTAAAAAAAAGTACAGGTCCAGCCTTTTACCATAATCCACCCTGCCCTTAGATTTAAGCTGATGTCCTATAGGGGTGACTTACACATATCAAAAAGGAAGACTTGGACTTTTCTTTTTGGTTAATGGCAAAGTCAAGTTAGCAGTTTAAAACTGCTCTGCCAGCCATCAGTGGCAGCCTGGGAGCCGTGCTTTTACTTTGTCATACTCATGTTGGCACAACCAGTGCTGCAGTCCAAGGAAGACACTTACTAACAGGCATTAGGTACCCCTGGTACCATAAACTAGGGACGTACAGTAAGTTAAGGTTTCCCAGATGGGGATTAGTCAATTAACCATATACTTTTAAGAGTCAGAGCGCATGCAATGAGGTCTGAACCGCAGATATCAGTGATTTTCAGAGCTATTTCACCAGTACCCAGGGTCAAAACAGGGGTAAAAAATGGTGGTGAACCTGCAAAAAGCCTTTTTACTCACAATGTGTGCTGCACAGTGCAGCACACATTCAAAGAGGAAAAATGAGGAGGAATAAAGATATTTCTCTGTATTATGCCAGCCACAGGTAGGCACAGGATTTTGGCACAAATCCATGTTTAAAAGCCTTTTCAGAGTTATGCGTTAAAATCCATGTGTGGATGTACTGGGATTTCACTAAGAAAGTGGTTGGTTAGGGTGAATACTTATAACGCTGTTAGCGGTATTCGCGGTAAAAATGAAGTGACCCGTAATTATGTGTACCTAGTTATTATCCTGTTCTCCCTTCGTCGGGGTGCCGTCGAGCGATGAAAGATTCTATTTCTGTGAGGACGAAATTATTAGTTATATCTAGTCTTGCCGGGAAGTTTAACTCCTCGTTTTCGTCCTCACAGAAATAGAATCTTTCATCGCTCGACGGCACCCCGACGAAGGGAGAACAAGATAATAACTAGGTAAACATAATTACGTGTCACTTCATTTTTACCGCGAATACCCTAACAGCGTTATAAGTATTCACCCTAACCAACCACTTTCTTAGTGAAATCTACATCGTGAAAATAACCGCATATGTTGTCTCACTGACCCTCACCACTTGAGTAGTAAGCAGAGCGCGTTTATAACCTTAACGCTCACCACATAACTTTACACAATTTTGATAGACTGAACAACATGTATCTATACCTTTTATTTCCTCACAATAGCTCCACCATTTGCCCTGCCACACTCACGTGTACTAACTAAGCTCGCCTAAAAAAATGTCAATAGGATTCACAATATGAATCTCTCACTTAATACGGTCAAGCCCAATGAAGGCCTTTGAGAAAGTAACTGTAACAGCGCTTATTCTGCACGCAATAGGACAGATTAGTTTTAATAACATAGGGAAGACTGCAAAGAATTACCATTAGAGAATTTCTTTTTTCTCCTTTAGTTTCAGATACTGAAGATCTGACAATGAATAACCAAAGTGGCCAACTAATCACTTTATTTAGGAGCCGTAATGAGCCCCTAAAAACACTCGGTCCTAACGAAAGCCTTGAGACTACACAAAAAAGGTTGAAACATGTTGACTTACTAGTGCGGTAGACTAGTAACTGGGTCTACAGACGCACCAAATAACTGTTTTAATTTCTCACATTGCTATTTTTTCAAATTAAAACTTCTCCTCTTTCTGGTGATGTAGAGAATTTTAACCTTCATTACACCTGAGCACCTACACGCCCTATTTTAATTTCTGGACACTACTGGCAAATCAGTTGGTCTACCTCCAGGTGGAGGACAGCATGTACTATCTAAAAACCCTATGATGATGCTGTAACAGTACACCAAGGCGGAGAATCAAGATATACCGCCAACTGCCTGTGTACATATATGAGGGTTTTTTATACGGTTCCAACACGACTTAGACCTTGATTTCACAGGACAAGTGATCCATTCTCCCCCTCCCTGATTGATTATACTAGCCATTGGAAGACGAATGGATCACAGCTTCTCATTCCCTCTACTCTGATTGTTATATGTTTACTTATAAGTCTGTAGTAAAGTGCACTACATGTGCCCAGGGCCTGGAAATCAAATGCTACTAGTGTACCTGCAGCACTGATTGTGCCTCACACTTAAGTAGTACTTTAACCATGTCTCAGGCTTGCCACTGCAGATCCTGTGTGTACAGTTCTAAAATGCCATGTCAATCTGGCAAGTTAACCTGCTTGGGATACCCAAAACTTCCCTTTTAATATAAATAGGTCACCCCTAAAGTAGGCCCTGGATGGCCCAAGGGCAGGGTGCAATGTATTTAAAAAGTAAGACACATACTTTCAAGTTTTATGTGTCCAGGGAGTGAAATACTCTTACATTCACTTTTCACTACTGCACAGCCTACCACTCCCATAGGATAACATTGAGACTGCCTTATTACATTTTGTAAGTATAGTTTCCAATTGGGAAGAGATGGGCCCCTCACATTTAGTATCTCTGGAATCACAATTTAAAAACACAATTCATGATGAAGTTGGTTTTTAAATTGCAATTCTGAAACTGCCACTTTTAGGAAGTATATATGTAGAGTGTGTGTAATGTGGGCGGGTAATTGTAATGTGACGTTTTTGGAGTCATGTATATTTCAATGTGCATTTAACAAATGTTTTTCTAAAAAATTGTTTCTGTAAAATAAAAAGAAGAGATTTAAGGTGATCACTGGTATTAAATATAGTGAACACAAAATAATAACAAGTCTCAGAGTCAATATTGTCATGTTGTTTGGTGTTCAGTAGTTTCAGTGGCCCAGCTGTGCTGACAGATTAGGGGCTCAATCCCTCTTGTTTAGATTGATTTTGTGCAGGTTTTGACTTGTGAGGATTGTTGTTCAGTGAAGATAGTACCATAGTGTTTATGGGAAGATTTGGATTAGGTTGTGGTGAGTCGTGGGTGTACTCACCGATCTGAAGGTTGCGCAAGACGATGTTGGAACAAGACACATTGTCTTATACGAAAGATCATATACAGAGACTTATCTCTGCCCAGTCATTGTTTACCTTAGTCACCTTAAGCTCTTCAGCTAAGCAAGTCAATGAGAGCGACAAATTGATTAGATTAAAAAAGAAACAGATCTGCATGGATTGATGTTGAGTTTTCCTTTTAGAACATCTAAAAACAGGGACTATCCGATGGGGACTACAGGCGAGAAGCATACCTATAATTTTTGCTGAAGATCTGGAATATAAGAAAGGTTATAGTTGTATTTGAACCAAGTACAGCAGAGACCTAATTGTGTTGACAATTGAGACCGCCCAACGATTGTCAAAAAATCAACTTGAAGAGATTAAAGAACTAGAACAACAAATCAAAGACAATCAGGCAATTTCAGATGCAAAGGCGCTTCTTGTCGGAATTGTCGAACCACTCACCTGAAATCCAGGTAGTTGACAGGGGCGACGGTCATGAACTTTCCCAAACCCGTCTGGACTATTTCTCAACCTCACTGATTATAACAATGACGCTGGCAAATACTCCAAAAGGGAAGGGGATTGGGACAACGAACAACACACAAAGAAAAGAGACACTGCAACTCTTCTCCTGGACCAGCCGGGTTCTTATTTATTGAAGGTTGCTTGCGTGCGTTCATTATTGGGCTGAAGGAAAATACAATAAAACAAACCTTAAGAATTTCAATCAAATGAACGAGCTAAAGTCAAATCACTCTATTATTCAACTACCAGGATCACCTGTTTACGTGCAATACGTCTCCCCCTCAATGATGCACCTCTTTTTCTAGGCGTGTATACAAGTGGCTAATCACTGTAGTAAAAGAAGCAAGATTGTTGTTAAAGCCTTGCACACTCGGACTCGGACGTTATTAAATGGAACTCTCTATATCTTTTGCTCACCTCTCAGTCTTTCAACTGAACTATCCCACCATACTTCTTTAACGACTCTTTGTGGTGTTCTTAATTCCTTTTCTGTGAAGGTAACACTCAGTGGGAAAAAACCTTACCTACACCCTAAAACATAGACCTGTGAAACATGTCTAATTGAACACTTCTAATAATAGGTCTTCAATAGTTTTACTTTTCTCTGATAAATAAACGTTAAACATGCAGCAGATACAAGCCTTGGCCTTTTCTTAACACACACTTTCAAAATGTAGACAGGTATTACATTGCATGAGCGCCAAGCGCTTTACAGAAAACAAAAGCTTCTTCTGATTCAAATGTCACTTGCACGTGTTTGCTGAAAAGCCAGAAGTCACATATCCAGAAAGGACCAGCGCGTTAACTGGTCTGTAATACTGTCTACATCTGAACTCTCAATGTCACTTTAAACGCGTTAAATCAATGGCCCTCTGCACGCGTTAAAACGCGTTAGAAGTCTAATGCCTAAAAAATATACAATGGCACTCTGCACGCGTTAAGAGAAGTCTTAAGCTCAAAGAGTACAAGCGCGTTCTGCGCGTCCAAAAGTAAATAATAAAAACCCGAAGAAACTCGGGTCTTAGCTTGGAGCGAATCGCGAAGCTCGGTTGTTGCCTTGAAGTGATTCTGTGCCTGGAAGACGTCTCCGCCCATGTAGAATCCTGACACCTTCGTACTCGACTTGCAGGGGGTGAAGCGACGAAGTCAAGCAAAGGGATACTGCGTGCGGTTTATTTATAGCCGCAACAGGGCGTTCCCTTCATACGCACGAGTAGCTAAGCAACCAGGGAAACATCTCCCACGTGTGCCTAACAGACACGTTTCCAAGCAACAAAAGAAGCGTTTCTTACACGTGCTTAGCAAACATGTGTCATTACATACCAACAACGAATTATGTTAGTTTCTTTAAACGTATAGGTAAACAAACAAGCATTGCTTAGTACAAATCAAAGAATATGCCAAAACCGATTACTCAGTCTTTTTCTGGCAAGCAAGGAAGACATACATGATTACAATGATTACGTATAGAAGCACAAATCACACAGTTTGGAAAACCCCAAAGACCACAGGCCTGTTGTTTCCTGACAGTCCTCCCCCTCAAAACCCCTGATACAGGGCGTGGCTTGGTGGGATGTTGCAGATGGAACAGTTTAATCAAGCAAGGAGCATGTATAGAAGATGCTGGCTCCCATGAATTTTCTTCTGAGTCATAACCTTTCCAACTTAACAGATAATACAAAATACCATTTTTCCTTTTTGCATCCAATACTTTATCAATTTCATATTCCCCTTGACCATTAATTTTAACAGGAGGAGGAGGTGGACCAGATCTGGTTTGTGCTACATAAGGTTGTAAAAGAGAAACATGAAATACAGGATGAATTTGGTAGTCAGTGGGCAAACACAATTCCATAGTGACTGGGTTAATAATTGTTTTAATTGGAAAAGGTCCTAAGAAGCGAGGTTGAAGCTTTCGAGAACCACTTAACCTAAGATTCTTGGATGACAACCACACTAAGTCTCCTTCAGAATATTGTGGAGCTTTTCTTCTATGTTTATCTGCCTGTGTTTTTACCTGCTGTTGGTATTGAGACATATGATCAATGACTTTTTTCTGTATAGTGTGTAAATTTGAATGATGGGCAGAAACAGCAGGAACTGGAATGTCAAGATCGAATTGTGGAATAGGTAACATACGTGGATGATAACCTAATAAACAATAGAAAGGGGAAACCCCTGTTGCTGTGTGAACAGAATTGTTATAAACAAATTCAACCAAAGGTAAGGCTTTATCCCATTCTGTGGACCACATAGAGGAAAAACAACGCAGTAACTGTTCCATAGTTTGATTCAGTCGTTCAGTTTGTCCGTCTGTCTGTGGATGGTAAGCAGAAGACAGACGAACATCCATTTTCATGGAAGTACAGAAGTTTCGCCAGAACCTAGAGATAAATTGGGGGCCCCGGTCGGAAACAATGGCAGATGGCAAACCATGTAGTTTGAAGATGTGTCGGATGAATAGATCAAGAGGAACAAAATGAGCCATCTTAGTCAAATAATCCACCACCACCCAAATAACATGATAACCATTTGAGACAGGAAGGTCTGTGACAAAATCCATACTGAGCGTGTGCCATGGAGCTGGGGGAATTGGTAAAGGACGTAGATACCCTGCTGGGGCAACATGAGGACTCTTAGTTTGTACACAGACACGATATGTTTGAACACATTTTTTAACATCCTCAATAAGAGTAGGCCACCAGAACTGCCGTTCCACAAGATCAATATTTTTCCGACAACCCGGATGGCCAGCAAAGACAGAATCATGTGTCCAAGATAGGATTGTTTGTTGTAGTTCCGTTGTTGGAACATACAGACGGTTGTCATGAAACCACAAATCTTTTTTCTTTATTAGATCAGGCAAGATCACGCTTTCTTTTTGAGCTTTTTGTATTTGAAACCGAAATTCCTGTGGAACACAGAGAGAAACAATTTTATGGTCTGAAATAACTGGCTTCCACTCTTCTTGATCTATCTCAGTACCTTGAAAACTGAGACGTGACAAGGTATCAGCCTTTTGTTGTTTTTTCCCTGGCTTATAGGTGATGACAAAATCAAATTCGTTAAAAAAAAGAAGCCAGTGCAGTTGTCTTGGTGTTTAAGCTTTGACGCTTTGATAAAATTGTAAATTACGGTGGTCAGAGTAAATAGTGACAGTATGACGTGCCCCTAACAAATAATGACGCCACTCTTGGAAGGCTAACTTTATAGCAAGTAATTCACGTTCTGCTACCGTGTAATTCTGTTCAGCAGGTAACAGTTTTTTAGAAAAATAGGCAACAGGGTGAAGATCACCAGAAGTAGCATCTCTCTGTGATAAGATGGCCCCTACCGCTACCTGAGAAGCATCTGCTTCAACATAAAAAGGTTGATTAGGATCAGGGTGATGTAAAACGGGTGCTTCGGTAAAGGCATTTTTTAGACTTTGGAAGGCTCTCTCAGCCTCTTCTGACCAACAAAAACGAGCCCCCTTTTTCAGTGCGTGATAGGAGTAACAACAGTAGAAAAGCCAGGAATAAAGCGTCGATAAAAGTTGGCAAATCCCAAAAACCGTTGGATATCTTTAACAGATTTTGGAGAATCCCAACGCAAATTGGCCTGAACTTTAGAATGATCCATGGCAATTCCCTGAGGAGAGAGCACATAGCCAAGGAACTCTACAGTGGACATGTGAAACATGAATTTCTCTAACTTAATGAACAGCTGGTGTTCTCGTAGGCGTTGTAACACTGCTCTGACGTGATGAACGTGCTCATCAGTGGACGTAGAATAAATCAGAATGTCATCTATATAACAAATGACACAGACATCCAAAAAATCCTGCAACACCTCATTAATACAAAACTGAAATGCAGCAGGAGCATTACAAAGCCCAAAGGGCATTACTGTATACTCAAATAATCCGAACTTAGGTCGGAAAGCCGTCTTCCACTCATCGCCTTCTTTTACACGGATGAGATGGTAAGCACCTCTAAGATCAAGCTTCGTAAAGATGGTGGAATTCCTAACCTGATCCAAGAGGACAGGAATGAGTGGAAGAGGATATCAGTTTTTAATTGTGACCTTGTTAAGAGCGCGAAGCTCTTTATTTTTCTTCGGTACGAAGAATAAAGGAGAGCTTACTGAGGAGGTTGAATGACGTATAAAACCTTTCAAGAGTAGATCATCCAGATACTCCCGTAAGTATCGAGTTTCAGGATCTGACAGAGCATAGATTCTGCTACAAGGCAAGGTAGCGCCTGGAATGAGGTCAATTCGACAATCAAATGACCGGTGTGGTGGAAGTTGGGTTGCCTGTACTTCAGAAAATACATCAGAAAAATCCTTGTGATGGTGAGGTACTGAAGATTTTTGTTCTTCCGAAGCCACACCAACAGAGGCACAATGCAACGGTGTTATAGGCATTTTGTTATCTTGATAACAAGAGTGAGCACAAAAAGAGGAATCCAAAGTTATTGTTCTTTTAACCCAATCAATTTTAGGGTTGTGTGTCTGGAGCCATGGTATTCCTAAGATAGTGCCGAAAACGGGAGTGTCAATCAAATCAAATTGAATCTCCTCGGAATGTCCATCGGCACAAACCATAGTTAATGGTTGAGTCTGAAATTGAATCAAACCTGAGGTTAGTTCGGAACCATCAACAGCTCGAACTGGTTCCGGAACCGTCTTTTTGGATGTTTTAATATCCAAGGTCTTAGCCAAACCGATATCTAAAAAGTTTCCAGTAGCTCCTGAATCAAGAAGAATTGGAATAACTTTTCTGACATGAGTTGACAAAAACAAGGTGACAATGAGTGTTAAATGCCGAGGGACTGCCGTCATGGTATTAGCCAAAAACTGCGGGGAGACCCGGGAATCAGAAACGCTTGATAGGGGGGTCTCGTCCCTCATCGGGCTAGGGCGTTTCCCGAAGTGTCATCTGTAACCGAAGATGAATCACTACAACCCATAATTTTTCTAGGTGTGGTTGGTTTTGAGGAGCATTCCCAAGCAAAATGCCCAGACTTCCCACAATAGAGACAAAGTTTTAATCTACGTCTACGGTCTTTTTCTTCTTTTGACAATGGCCCCCTGATCCCACCAATATGCATGGGTTCCACACCTTCGGAGTTAGAATGATTAGATTCTTTTCTCTCTTGCTTGAAAACTAACACTCTAGGGGCATCAGGTCTTGTTTTTTCCCCTTTACGTTCTCCTAACCGATGATCTAATCGCACCACTAGGTCCATAAAATCTGAACAATCAGTAGGGAGATCGACAATTTGAGCTAATACATCTTTAAGCTCATCCCTAAGCCCACGATAGAACAAGGATGTTCATTTTTCTTCAGGCCATTCAGTTTCAGCGATGAGGCGATTGAAGGAAGTCATATAAGTCAATAAATCCTTCGAACCTTGTCGTAAATTCAAAAGTTCATTATCACTGGCCTGAATGAACTGATGTCTAGCAAACAACTTGCGCAATTCAGTCCTAAAGCGTGAAAAACTATGTAAAATAGGATCATCCCTATCCACAAAAGGGATTGACCAATTTGCAGCGACGCCACCCAAATATGATAATACAAAGGCTACCTTAGCTTCATCATTTGGAAAAGCCGCCGGGCGACACAAAAAATGTAACTGACATTGGTTAAGAAAAACATTGAATTTAGAATGATCCCCAAGGAAACGCTCTGGGGGAGCTAAAGGAACAGATGTTGGGGTGGTGACAGAGACATTAATGGGTGGTACAGAAGAAGTCTCAGAATTTGTAGTCTGCAATGTAAACCGAGGTGGCTGTAACACCACTTTGGATCGAACTGTAGGTTCCCAAGGATTGTCTCGGGGCTTATAGCGCTGTAAATCATTTCTTAACTGGGAATTTTCTTGTTTTAATTAGAAACTTCTTGTCGTAGGTCCTGTAGCACCTTTGACACATCCTGCATAGACAGGGTAGTTTCATCTATGGGGGACTCCATCGCCCAGGTCAACTGTAAATGTTATGGCTTGACTTTCTGTCGGAATTGTCGAACCACTCACTTGAAATCCATGTAGTTGACAGGGGCGACGGTGATGAACTTTCCCAAACCCGTCTGGAGTATTTCTCAACCTCACTGATTATTACAATGACGCTGGCAAATACTCCAAAAGGGAAAGGGATTGGGACAACGAACAACACACAAAGAAAAGAGACACTGCAACTCTTCTGGACCAGCCGGGTTCTTATTTATAGAAGGTTGCTTGTGTGCGTTCTTTATTGGGCTGAAGGAAAATACAATAAAACAAACCTTAAGAATTTCTATCAAATGAACGAGCTAAAGTCAAATCACTCTATTATTCAACTACCAGGATCACCTGTTTACGTGCAATACGTCTCCCCCTCAATGATGCACCTCTTTTTCTAGGCATGTATACAAGAGGCTAATCACTGTAGTAAAAGAAGCAAGATTGTTGTTAAAGCCTTGCACACTCGGACTCGGACGTTATTAAATGGAACTCTCTATATCTTTTGCTCACCTCTCAGTCTTTCAACTGAACTATCCCACCATGCTTCTTTAACGACTCTTTGTGGTGTTCTTAATTCCTTTTCTGTGAAGGTAACACTCAGTGGGAAAAAACCTTACATACACCCTAAAACATAGACCTGTGAAACATGTCTAATTGAACACTTCTAATAATAGATCTTCAATAGTTTTACTTTTCTGTGATAAATAAACGTTAAACATGCAGCAGATACAAGCCTTGGCCTTTTCTTAACACACACTTTCAAAATGTAGACAGGTATTACATTGCATGAGCGCCGAGCGCATTACAGAAAACAAAAGCTTCTTCTGATTCAAATGTCACTTGCACGTGTTTGCTGAAAAGCCAGAAGTCACATATCCAGAAAGGACGAGCGCGTTAACTGGTCTGTAATACTGTCTGCTTCTGAACTCTCAATGTCACTTTAAACGCGTTAAAACAATGGCACTCTGCACGCGTTAAAACGCGTTAGAAGTCTAATGCCCCAAAAATATACAATGGCACTCTGCACGCGTTAAGAGAAGTCTTAAGCTCAAAGAGTACAAGCGCGTTCTGCGCGTCCAAAACTAAATAATAAAAACCCGAAGAAACTCGGGACTTAGCTTGGAGCGAATCGCGAAGCTCGGTTGTTGCCTTGAAGTGATTCTGTGCCTGGAAGACGTCTCCGCCCATGTAGAATCCTGACACCTTCATACTCGACTTGCTGGGGGTGAAGCGACGAAGTCAAGCAAAGGGATACTGCGTGCGGTTTATTTATAGCCGCAACAGGGCGTTCCCTTCATACGCACGAGTAGCTAAGCAACCAGGGAAACATCTCCCACGTGTGCCTAACAGACACGTTTCCAAGCAACAAAAGAAGCGTTTCTAACACGTGCTTGGCAAACACGTGTCATTACATACCAACAACGAATTATGTTAGTTTCTTTAAACGTATAGGTAAACAAACAAGCATTGCTTAGTACAAATCAAAGAATATGCCAAAACCGATTACTCAGTCTTTTTCTGGCAAGCAAGGAAGGCATACATGATTACAATGATTACGTATAGAAGCAGAAATCACACAGTTTGGAAAACCCCAAAGACCACAGGCCTGTTGTTTCCTGACACTTAGATAGAAAAAAGAATCACAGAATTCAAGATCTTCACGATACATCACAAAACTACAAAATTCAAAAGGGATCAAAAATCTTTCAAGTTGGAAACAGTTTATCCTTATTTACAAATAGATTTTCACACACCCCTCAGAATCAAGGAATGTTTCTACAGGAACATCAGGCTCGATCTAAGAAACAATGTTTTAAAATCTTTCAAAATAAGAAAGAATATGTTAAGGATAACACAACAAAAGATTAGAGAAATGCGGTATTACAACTAAAGAATAATGACAGGATAGTCATCAAACAGGCCGATAAAGGCAGAGCCATTGGCATCTGGTCGGCAGAAAATTATTAACAAGAAGGCCTACGACATGTTACGCATGGCGAATGTGATCGGAAAATACGAACAGACCCCAACAGAGAGATACAGGGAGAGACTGCCATAATTTTAATAAGAGCATTTGAAGAAGGATATATTGCCACCCGTGAATTCGAATTTCCCCCCCCAAAAAACCCTAGGATCACAGTCCAATATTTGCGTCTAAAACTGCATAAAGATCCTACGTCCCCGCCAGAATGTCCGATTGTTTCCGAGTGCGACTCGGTACTCAAACCTATTGGCAAGTACGTGGTTGCGTTCTTAAAACCCTTTTTACATCACGTGCCACCTTATCTTGGGGACACCATGGATTTCTTCAACAAAATAGAACATAAAGATTTTGAATCTGCATCTCAGATATTAGTAACATTGGACATAGTCTCTTTATATACACAGATACCACAAGAAGATGGCTTGGAAGCGATTGAAAGTTATCTTGAGGAACGACCAAGACCACATCAGGTCCCACAAGTTTTATCATTGAACAAGCAAAGTTTGCATTAAATTAAAATTACTTCAAGTTCAATGAGGACCATTTTATCCAAACTAAAGGGACTGCTATTGGTTGCCATTTTGCCCCAGAGTTGGCCATATTGTATATGGCTAAACTTGAAGAACGGTTCATTCTAAACAATAATCCTTTTTAGGAGCACATTTCCAATTGGGTTTGATTTATTGACAGCAAAACACACAAGATGATGGACGGAATGTTGCACATTGGCAAAACATTCACCCCCAGTCACAGATCTGGGTTTAATCCATCGTTATTTTGCTCACCACGCCACCCCAGTTCAGACATTGCCATATGCAAATCAGTCTTGACCCTGTGCCTCATGGGAACAGTCCAGCCCGAACCGCCAAGCCATGTCTTCCCTGGACTGGAATCAAGCATCCTAGGACCGGTTTCTGGCATTTCAGCCGTTTTCAGCCAGGATAGCTTGACTCCAGTGGTGTAGTGAGCACGGGACCCACGTCTGGGCATACCCTTCCCACATAGGGTGAACAGCAAAACACACAAGATGATGGACGGAATGTTGCACATTGGCAAAACATTCACCCCCAGTCTGTGACTGGACTGGAAATGTGCTCCCAAAAAGGATTATTGTTTAGAATGAACCGTTCTTCAAGTGTAGCCATATACAATATGGCCAACTCTGGGGCAAAATGGCAACCAATAGCAGTCCCTTTAGTTTGGATAAAATGGTCCTCATTGAACTTGAAGTAATTTTAATTTAATGCAAACTTTGCTTGTTCAATGATAAAACTTGTGGGACCTGATGTGGTCTTGGTCGTTCCTCAAGATAACTTTCAATCGCTTCCAAGCCATCTTCTTGTGGTATTTGTGTATATAAAGAGACTATGTCCAATGTTACTAATATCTGAGATGCAGATTCAAAATCCTTATGTTCTATTTTGTTGAAGAAATCCATGGTGTCCCCATGATAAGGTGATGTAAAAAGGGTTTTAAGAACGCAACCACGTACTTGCCAATAGGTTTGAGTACCGAGTCGCACTCGGAAACAATCGGACATTCTGGCGGGGACGTAGGATCTTTATGCAGTTTTAGACGCAAATATTGGACTGTGATCCTAGGGTTTTTTTGGGGGGGAAAATCGAATTCACGGGTGGCAATATATCCTTCTTCAAATGCTCTTATTAAAATTATGGCAGTCTCTCCCTGTATCTCTCAGTTGGGGTCTGTTCGTATTTTCCGATCACATTCGTCATCCGTAACATGTCGTAGGCCTTCTTGTTTATAATTTTCTGCCGACCAGATGCCAATGGCTCTGCCTTTATCGGCCTGTTTGATTCCGTTCCAGGGAAGACATGGCTTGGCAGTTCGGGCTGGACTGTTCCCATGAGGCACAGGGTCAAGACTGATTTGCATATGGCCATGTCTGAACTGGGGTGGCGTGGTGAGCAAAATAACGATGGATTAAACCCAGATCTGTGACTGGGGGTGAATGTTTTGCCAATGTGCAACATTTTGTCCATCATCTTGTGTGTTTTGCTATTAGCCCTATGTGGGAAGGGTATGCCCAGACGTGGGTCCCGTGCTCAGTACGCCACTGGAGTCTAACTATCCTGGCTGAAGAGGGGTGAAATCCCGAAACCGGTCCTAGGATGCTTGATTCCGTTCCAGGGAAGACATGGCTTGGCAGTTCGGGCTGGACTGTTCCCATGAGGCACAGGGTCAAGACTGATTTGCATATGGCCATGTGTGAACTGGGGTGGCTTGGTGAGCAAAATAACGATGGATGAAACCCAGATCTGTGACTGGGGGTGAATGTTTTGCCAATGTGCAACATTCCATCCATCATCTTGTGTGTTTTGATTTATTGACAACATTTTCTGTATATGGACAGGTCAAAAATAAGTTCTGAATCAGTTTTTCAATGGCTCAATCTACGATAAAGTGGTATTAAGTTTTGCCTCAATAGCCACAGAGCCACCATCACGTTTCTTGATGTGGAAGTTATGGCAAAAAATTGACAACTATTAACAACTTTATATACAAAGGAAACTGATCGGAACAAAGCACTCCATTATGGTAGTCACCATTCACGTAGCTTGGGGGACAATATGCCATTCGGGCAATTCCTATGGATCAGGAGGAATTGCTCAGAAAAGAAGGATTATTTCCAACATGCCAAACTTTTAGTTGAAAAATTGAAAAAAAGAGGTTACCCGAAAACAAATGGTTAAATTCAATGAAAAGAGCTTGGTGGACCCCAACGGTCTCCCCCTTTCGAAGAGAGAGAATAAGACAATAGAGAGGCTGGTATGAGTCTCTACATTTTGTCCAAAGACATCCCAGTTTAAGAGGATCATATGCCAAAATTGGCATTTGATTGCCAAAATAGATCAATCTTTCACTTCACCACTGGTTACCCTAAAAAAAGAATGATCTACAGGTACTCAAGTGGTGTAAGCTTACACACCACCTCCTAAAACCAAAATCTCATTTTATCATTTATGGAATATGGCACCCCTGGAAGGTCACAACACGTGTGGAACATGTGAGAATTGTTCTCAAACATTAGAAGGATCCATCTTTGCACACAAACATTTGAAATGGACGCATAAGACTTTTTCCACCTGCATAACAAAGACGTGATGTAAGTGATTACATTTCCATGTGACAAATTATATATTGGAGAAACGTATCAAGAGGTCCGCCAAAGAATCACACAACATAAATCAGGGATTAGACAAAACGTTTTAACAGCACCTTTGGTAAACAGATTTACGGTGGACAGTCGTAGCAGTCTTACAACTGGATAACTGGAGCGGCAACCTTGAGAGCAGATTGACTAAGAAAGAAGCATACCTGATTTTGTATTTTAATACAGTGGTGGAAGGTCTTAACAAAATGAATGAAATGCAGAGTGTAACTTCTGAATGGGTGTAAAGATTGCTCCAGTACCCATAGATTGATAAGTGGCCCTCTCTTGTTTATGGCTACCTGCTCTTCTGTGTGGCTAACCATAGTACATAGGTCATCACAAACATTCAAATATTTATTCAGCCCAAGAGAAACCTGGACAATGTAGAATTATTTCCCTCCAGTTTCCATTTACGATGTGCTCAAGGGATCTGAGTGGTGAACTAAGTTATGGTTGACACTCAATTTTTGCATTGATGAACGACGTGTATTTGGTCTTGAAATTTTATTTAACTGCCTTACTTTATTTCCTCCATAATTAAATTTTATTTATGCCAATTTTTCCAACTATATGAGACTCACTGCCCCAGAAGGTTTTGCCCTGGTATTCCAAAAGCAGGCCCATGTGACAGAGTGATGACACTGTGCTAGCAATTTGCCCGACCAGCTACTATTCACAAGCGCTTGGACCAGTTGCCGGCACAGGTTCTGAGAGTGGACCGCAGATTATGGAATAAGGAGAATCTCATTTGGTAAATCAGATCTACAATATGTGGTTGCAGATACCAGTACGTTGCAGACAAAAAAGGAACTGAGCAAGCCGCATTGTCGGTATCTTTAAATAGTAAACAAAACCACCCGCAAACAGGTATTTGGGTTTCCAGCATACCTTTCTAAAAATTAAGGGGCAGATTTACAAGCCCCTTGCGAGACATTTACGCTGCCGTTGCGTTACTTCTGTGACGCAGCGGCGGCGTAAACCATGCGCCATGTTGCGCCTTATTTACAACGTGACGCATCTAGGGAGATGCGTCACGTTGTAAAGCCCTGCGCTACATTAAACCTGCGTCGGGTTTAATGTATGCAGGGTGGGCGTTCTGTCGGAAAAAGCCTCGGAAAAGTGACGCAGTGAAATCTACAAGATTTCACTGAGTAACTTTTCCGACGCTGCTGCGTCAAAACCCTGTGCCTGCTTGAAGCAGGCGTAAGGCATGACGCAGTATGTTCGGTATGGGCAGCCCCTGAGCATTGCTGGAGTTGCGTCGTGCTTGCGACACGACTCCAGCAATGCGCCGCCCTTATGCCATCAGATGCGTCACGCTTCTGTTTATCCTTGTGCCATGATGCGCTGCATTGTAAATGCGGCGCATCTGTGGTGGCGCAAGGGTAAACTTGCGTGACGCATCTTTCCTGGCGCATCCCTGCTGATTTGCAGGGATGCGCCAGGAAACATAAATCTGCCCCTAAGTCTATAGAACAAGTTTTGATTAAGGGTTTATTTTACACATTGTTTGAGCTCTCTAACGCAATCAAACAAGGGGTACTAAGGAGTCAGCAACTGAGTGAATTCTGAACGCATGAATCAACAACGATAACATCAGCAAAGTATGCACACGTATATCTTTACAGCGAGACACTAGTTACATTTTCCTTTGATTTCGAAAGGAATAAGCTTGGTTGCCCCCTGTGGTTGGAGTCGCTTTGGTGGTGAATGGAAGTTTTTGTGAAGATAGTAATTGAATGTGTAGAATGTATGAAGACTGACCCCAGTAAGTTGTTTAGAGCAATTTTAGATTGATGTGCAGTGGTAGAATTGTTGTGGATCAGGAAAAATAATTATTTGTATTGGATTTGTTAACAAAGAAAGACTAGCGGAAGACCACAATTGATATGAGGTAACAGTCGGTGGTCATAAGATCTTGCTGGATTAAATCAATCATTCAATTTAGAATTCCCTGATGTTTGCTTTGCCGTTTTTTGTTGTAGTGTGTACCAGTTCTGAGTCCTGATGGAAACCAATAAATCGTGCAAGGTTCGAAACATGTTAACACATTCTCAACCCAAATGCATATGCCCTCAATAAGTGGTGGAACATTGGAGGATGAGAAAGCTTATTTGACCATTCTGTTTCTCAAAAACCAGTATGGCATATTGTGGTTGGGTAAGCCCATTAAAGAGGAGTAGCTCATTTGAATGGATTAATTATATATTGAAATCTCTCCTCTTGAGTAATTGAATTCAGAACTGTTTCATTCAAATGTTTGTTATATGTTGGTTTGTAACAATTTGTATGTAGAGTGTGTGTGTAATGTGGGTGGTTAATTGTAATGTGATGTTTTTGGTGTCATGTATATTTCAATGTGCATTTAACAAATGTTTTTCTATAAAATTGTTTCAGTAAAATGAAAAGAAGAAGAAATTAAACACTGGTATTAAATATAGTGACCACATAAAAGAATAATGTTGAGTCTCAGAGTCAGTATTGGCATGTTGTTTGGTGTTCAGTAGTTACAGTAGCCCAGCAGTGCTGACTGATTAAGGGCCCAATCCCTCTTGTTTAGATTGACTTTTAGAAAGTTGGCATTTTCTTACTTAAACCATTTAGTGCCTTCTGCCTGTCTCTGGAATACACATGTGGGGTGGGTGACCGCTGGCTTCCTGCATTCCCTCTAGAGATCCACACTCAAATGAGGGGTAGATGTAACTGACTAGTCATCTACATGTTGATTGGTCATCCTGAGCGGGAGGAGAGGGAGGAGCTGACACTGCACCTGAAAGTGCTGTTTCATGTTCCCACAAAAAGGATTGTATACCCTCCTGGAGTGAGTCTGGAGCCAGGGTAGAAAAGGCATGTTTTGTGCACTTCAAGCAGCATCCTTTAAAGTCACCCCCTACTTCAAAGGCACAACTTGGAATACATGACCCCATGAAATCAAATACTGATGGAACTACAACTGCATGTTGTCAGAAGGACTGCAGTGCTGCTGAAAGGACTCATCTTTGGACTCCTGACCCGGAAGGCCTGCTTTTCTCTTGTGTTGCCCTGCTTCTCTCTGACTTTGCTGAAGGGGAGCTTCACACTTCCTTTTCTTACAAGTGTGCTCCATGAACTTGTTGGATTGCCTCCTGTTGTAAGAGACTCTGGGAAATCACAGTCTCTACCCCTGCTCCATTGCATGATTCACTGGAAGTGGACCCAGATACTGTCCCATGGATACTGCTGGTAAAGCAGAACTGTGCCTTTGGATGACAGGACGTCAGAATGTAGGAATTGTGTCTCTTTACGTCAGTACCTCTGAGCCCAAATCTTGGCTAGCTCACAGTGCGTCACCTGAACTCCTGACCTTCCCAGAATAACAGGTGATTTTGGCAACCTCGAACACGACCCTCTATTCCACAAAGGTACAGTGGAAACAGATCATCCCCTACTTATGCAATCTCTCATGCATGCCCGTAGTAACCATGGAGAAAGACACAGACAGAGTTTACAACTCATTTATTGAAACTATTGTAGTCTGTTATGAAGCAAATGTGCCGCGATAGTTAAGCAGTTGCAACTAAACAGAGTGATTAGCATTACTAACAGAGTATATAAATTCAAAATCCCAACCATGGCCAATTATTTATCTGTCCCTTACCCTTATTGTGTGAGCACAGGGATATATACATGATATCTGGGATGAGCAACAGACCCCTACCTGGTGTATGTACTTAGGAGGTCTGCATCATGATTGTAAGCTCAGTTTACGCAAGGCTGCTGCGTTCAATGCCGAACAGTCCTCTCTGCCAGAATTCTCCTCTCTGCCTCAAAGGGACGAGATACAGTTTATATGATAAAACTATTGTGTTAGAAGAAGCAGTTGTGTGATGGTGTTATGTCAAGCCATTAGGAGCTGTTGCTGAATGAGCAAAGAAAACAGTACACTATGTTGTTATATATTCCCAACAACCTTGTACAACATGTGCAGGCGAAATCCCAAGAAGAGTCCCTGAATAACAAACAACATGTACAGGATATTCCTAGAACAATGTTGTGAAAACAAATGTATTATATGTGGCTGTGCAGAGCAGATGCAGCCAAAAACGTCTAAAATGCAAAACTAAGGAAGAAGCAAAGTGGGACCAGAAGGGAAATCACTACACCCCCTCCTTAGTCGGGAAATAAACTTAACGACTAATGCAAAAATAATAGCGATCCCAAGCCAAGCAAATTCAATGCAATGCTAAAAAGTATAGTTTTCAAATACAATTGTGACATAATAAAAATAGAATAACATTTTTTGACAAGGGGGCCAAATTAGGTTGAACTGGGGGCGCCCAAGATTTCTTCCACAAGGTCCATGTTTAGTGTATTCAGAACGGATTTGGACTCCGCAGACGATTCCAGAGAAGCCCCAATTAAAAGCTCCAGAGAACAGATATGATCCTCGTTATCAGCTGAGAAAGTAGTCTATTGTCCTGCATCCGTGTTATTAGAACCAGAGTTTGGAAGTCCAGGAGCTGAAGCACCCATCTCCCCATTAGAGAGTAGCTCATATTGTGTACCTTGAAGCGAATGCAAGTTCATGGGACAACTCCGAAATTGGGTCTTTATTGGACTCATCAACAGGTTCATGTCCATAGGAGCAGGGTATTGCAGCACAAGGCAAACAAAGTGCCCACCCAAAAGGACACCATAGGCAATGAAACACGGGCTGTGTTGAACACAGGAAAACCAGGTGGGTCAGAAACAACAATGACCCTTCAGTGTTCAGTACCTGAAGAACAATCAATCAATCAATCAAGCGTTTGTTAAGTGCAACTACTCACCTGTAATCTCAAGGCGCTGGGAGGGAGGGGGGTACGCAGGTTCCAGACCACCAAGGAGGGGGTCTGTCGAAGAGCCAGGTTTTGAGGTTTTTAGCGTAGATGGGGAGCGATGTCATCTGTCCGAGGGGGAGCGGAAGGGCGTTCCAGGCTTTGGCCGCAAGGAAGGAGAAGGAGCAGCCTCCCGATCTGGTCTTTCTGGTGCGGGGGACCACGGCATAGTAGAGCTGGGCTGATCGTAGGGTCCTTTGGGGTGCGTGAAATTTGAGTCGGCGGTTCAGGTATGCTGGTAAGGTGATTCTAGCTTCGATGGGGAGCCAGTGGAGTGTGCGCAGGTGCTGGGAGATGTGGCAGTGTCTTGGCAGTTTGAGGACCAGTCTTTTTTTTTCCCAAAATTTTTATTTTAAACAGCACAGCATATACAATTTATGACATTTTACAGAGTAAATAAATTTTCATGATACATAATACATGTTATGAAGCAGAAAGAAAAAACATTATATATATTGTTAACTATTAAAGAGGCATAGAAGTAGAGGGAAAAAGAAGAGCAGAAGAAGAGAGAAAAAGAAAAAAAGAAAATATAGTTCAAAGTATGATATGGAAGAATAAATAAATGACTAGAAAAAAGTAAGCAAACTGTTACATATCACAAGCTTTATCCGAAGCAGAAATGTTATTTAAAGACCATTGTGGATCAAAGATTCCTTCCAACTGTATATAGGAGCCCAAATCCGTCTACCTCAGATTTTCCCTCTTTTACCCTTCCTTTCGTAGATTCCCCTTTCCAGATTGAATATTGAAAGAAGCCGAGCACGCCATACCTGGAAAGTTGGTGCAGCTTGATCTAGCCAAGCTGATGCAATAATTATACGTAAAACAGCCATCGTGAGAAAAAGAAAATAATCTAGCATTGATTGCCCCTGGCTGTTATCCACCCCGAGGAGTATCAGAGCTGGAGTTAATTTGACTTTAAAACCTATGGTAGATTCAAATAATTCCATTATGGATGAGTTGAGTCCGTCAAGGCATGTACAGGTGGCGAACATATGAACTATATCGGCATTAAATGCTTTGCATCGTGGGCAAGTAATACCCTCTTGTAGTATCTTGGCCGGTGTGTAATATAGAGTGAAGGCTGTTTTATGGTGTTGGGCCTGAAGCCCGGCAGAACTAAGTACTATCCGTGCCATCTCTACGGATTGAATAAAGTTATTCGAATCGACGCTCAGTCTATCCTCCCATTTCTTGTTGTGTTTTTCAAGGTCATCTGATTTTATTACAAATAATTCATTATAAATTCTTTTATTAGTACATCCCTGCATACTTTTTATTGCCTCAATAGTTTCAACCTTACTAAATCCAATAAGCCCACCAACCTTTTTGCTAAAAAAACTTCTAAGTTGAAGATATTTGAAAAAATTCCTGGTGTAGATTCCGTACTTATCCTGAATATGCTTAAATTGGTAGAAGCCATCTAGACCTATTAGATCCCCGACTTTCGTAAGACCATGCGTTGCCCATCCTGCCATAATTTGATCTGAAAAAATGTGTGGTAGAGTAGGGTTGCTATACAGTTGTGTATAAAAATTAATTCTTCCTAAGCCTGTCTTTTGCTTTAGTGCAGCCCATATTTTAAAAGATGCTTGTATAGACTTAAATTTGGTTCTCTTAAAATAGCTTGGCTCACTAAATTTCAAAAAACAATTTACTGCATCTTCCCCCAACAATAGTCTGTATGCATCTGGTATCTTGTCTTCCAAATCAGGTTCTTTAGTACCGCCGCCAGCCAATCTACACATATACTGAAGTGCTGCAGCCCAATAATAAAGCTGAAGGTCTGGTACCGCCCAACCTCCTCTATCAAAAGGTAAAGTCATATAGCGTAACGCCCATATAAATCGGTTAAACATATTATCTAACATAGTAAACCATTTTTCTTAAATTCCAAGAGGATAGCCCTAAACAAATATAAAAATTTGGGGAGAAAGACCATCTTGATCACGTTGCATCTGCAAACCAGAGACAGATGCAAGTTATGGAATTTAACAAGGTCTGCAGTGGCCTTCCGTACTATCGGATCAATATTTACTGCCACCAATTTATCCAGTTCTGAGGTTATAATAATCCCGAGGTACAACGCTGAATCTATCATGCGAGGATCGGAACGGGGAATCTCTCGGTTTACAACAATTTGGGTTTTTTGTTTGTTTAAAGCATAGCCCGAAATCTCTCCAAACGCTGCAGCTATATCCTTGACAGCCTTTATTGCTAATAAAGGAATGGGGGTTACCAAAGCAACGTCATCCGCGTATGCGAGCACCTTTGTGGATATTCCGTGATATATAATGGGTTCGATTTCCCAACTAGATTCAAGTTGACGTAATAACGGATCTATATAGATTGAGAATAAAAGAGGTGAGCAGGGACACCCCTGTCTAGTGCCCCTTTTTATCCCAAATGGTGCAGTATACTTTCCATTAATTCTAAGGCACGCTGTCAGTGCTTTATATAAATTGCTAATGGCCTTAATGAACACCTTTCCTAGTCTGAACCATCTCATTACTTCCCATAGGTATTCCCAGTAGACCCTATCGAAAGCTTTCTCTGCATCGAATAGCAGCATAGCCATAGGGTCCCTGGGACTGCTGCTGCGTCAAATAGTGTTATTACCCTCCAAATGTGTTGGGTAGTCCCTCTCCCAGGGATAAACCCATGCTGGTATGGATGTATTACCTTCCCGATAATAAGATTTAATCTAGAAGAAAGAGCTTTAGATAATATCTTTACATCGCTATTTATTAAAGTTATAGGCCGATATGACCCGGGTTCCTGGGGTGGTTTCCCCTTTTTTAAGATTATTATGATGTCTGCCCCAGACCAGGACTCAGGTATTGAACTCCCCAGTTGTGCCAAACCTATAATTGTGACCAGATCGGGTCCTACCACTTCCCACAACTTTTTATAAAATTCCAGAGGTATCTGGTCAGGTCCGGCGGCCTTTTTAAGGCACTAAAGATCTCATCTTGAGTTAGGGCATCCTCAAGTTTCAAGCTATCCTCGCTAACAATACTCTGTAATGGTATATTATTGAGGTAACCCTGGATTAGGCTCTGCTGTGTCTAGGGTTCAGCATCGTATAATTTTTGATAAAATTGCCGGAACACTTCTTGGATCCTGGGTGGGTCCGTAATTAGGCTTCCATAGTCATCTATAATTTTGTTTATTTCACAACCAACACTCCTTTGCCTGAGTCTAACTGCCAGTGAGTGGCCCACCCATTCGCTGAACTCATAAGAATGTTCTCTTTTAACTAAAAAAAGTTCTGCCGCATTTGAGGAAGCACGATCTCCAATTTCTGTCTTAGCCAAGCTAACCTGCCTAAGATATCCTCTAAAGCTAAACCTGTCTTAACTGCAATTGCAAGTTCCTCCTCAATTTTAACTAGATTTTTATACAACAATGCCTCCCGTTGCTTTCCCTTTTTCTGTCGAGACATACTGAAGCTAAGTGTTTCCCCTCTGATTCCGGATTTAAAAGCATCCCATACAACCCCGGCATGAGCACTATATCTATTTATATCCCAGTAGAATTGAATCCATTTCTTCATATGAGAAACAGAATCAGAATCTAACAAAAGTCCTCGTTCAAACGTCCATACCCGTTCGTCCTGTACGTTATTAGTAAACTCCAGTGTAAGTACAAGTGGGTTGTGGTCGGATAAAATTCTGGGATATTTTTCAATTTTAATCCTGTGTAATAGTGAGTGTGAGACAAAGAAATAGTCAAGCCTATAAACTAACTTATGTGCGGCAGAAAAAAAAGTGCTACCTGGGTCATTACTATTTAGGTAATGCCATGAGTCTATTAAACCATGATTCTTAACTAAGTTTGTAAGTGCCCTGAAAACTCTCGATTTACGTCCTGTGTAAGTGTCTCCATTACTGCCCCAGAGCCAACCAAGGCCATCAATATTAAAGTCGCCACATATTAATAGTGGGGTGGGCCAATTTACTAACTCATCGTCTAAATACTCCAGTACCTCAGGATCGTCAGCCGTGGAACCGTACAGTGAGCATAAATTAAAAGCCCCCCCAGCATATAAACAATTCAATACAACCCAACGGCCCCATTTATCTGACATTTTCTTTTTCACATTTATATCTCTCCTTCTAGTCATAATCACAACCCCTTTTGTCTTAGTACCGTGTTTAGTAGTGAACAGTAGGCGAAACCCCAATTGTTCAAGGATTCCTCCTCTACTACCCTCTATGTGAGTCTCTTGGAGACATAAAATATATGCTCGCATGGATTTTAAAATGACGGCTGCTCTTTGTCGCTTTGTTTGATCATTGAGCCCGCAAATGTTAATCGTAACAATTCTAAGATTTCCAGGGTTCATAGGTTAATTTTTGGTACTTTTTCCTATGCATATTATCATTATTCTTCCACTCTCTTAGTTCAACCCTGCAAACGACAACATCCTCTCTAGACCATACTCCTACTGTTTGCTTCTTATATTCTTTATAGAAATTCCTCTTTTGTGAAACTATGCTGTGCTGTATACCGGCCCCCCGTGAGCCCCTTACCCCCCCCTGAACAGTACCCCTCCCACCCCCCCTCCCTTTATTGGCAAATAGGTCAGCCAGACCTATGTGTGTCAGTCTGAGCACTGAACTCAGGCTGCCAGGGTCCCCCCCACTCCATGCACCCAGCAACGTCATCCCAATCCTCCCGCCTGTGTACACCCTGCCCGCCCCACCCATTTTACACAGTTAATAGTCCTTTTCCATATAATAAATCAATATCTGTATTTTAACCCTCACTGATAACCAAGTTTAACCATAATATGTACATCATATAGCAGCCGCCCTTCCTTTGGAAGCCTTAAGATCTGACATGAATTCTTGAGCCTTAATCTCTGAAAGAAAAATGTGGATCTGACCCTTAACTATAACCTTAAGGCGAGCGGGATAGAGGAGGTAAGCTTCACATCCTAACCACTGAAAACCAGAGATCATTTGTCGGAGCCTCCATCTACGCTCCACTGTAGTGTGACAAAAGTCAGGTCATGTGAAGAAGGTGTGTCCAGCGCAACTCCGCTTAGCGTCTCGTCTTGCCATATCCATTAGAGCCTGACGCAAAATATAGTTCTCAACATAAATCAAAATTGCTCTAGGGCGTACTTCTTGCCTAGTTGAATAATTCCTTTTCTGGGTCATTGGGAAGCGGTGGGCCCGTTGGATCTCTGTTTCCCAATTCCAATGTAAAAGTTCAGTGAATGCTCTCTTTAGCAGGGAGATAACAAAAGACATAGTGTTCCCCCTTCAACATTTTCGGCAATCCCAAAAATACAGACGTTGTTTCTCCGTTGACGATTCACGAAATCCTCGAGCTTCCAACATATTTCCGTCACACGTTTCTCTTGCAACCCTTTAGATTCCTGTAATTTATCTATAGCCTCCTCCAAAGCAACAGTTCTGTCCTCCACCTGGGTTACCCTTTCAGACATTTCAGAGAACAGCTTGTTTACTTTACGGATAGAGGCCTGCAATTTCTTTGTTGCTTGAAGCAACCTCCTGCTATCCATTCTGGCCTCAGACTGCATTGTCTTTAAAGTAGAGTACACTAAGTCTAGGGAGGTAGGAGGTATCGTCTCGGTAGGCGCAGCCGTCCCCCCGACTGCCCCGTCTCTCCCATTCTCCTAAGTTTGGCTGGTAGCCGAATAGTCCCATTCCAAGTTGAGTGCCATAGGGCGGTCCGTGTTAGCTGGACTTGCCTTAGATCTAGTTCTCCGCTTATGGGTATTTGATTTGCTGTGGACTGCCTTTTGTACAGTGGATGATTTCCCCGAGTCTGTTTCATCTGTTATACTGTAATCACTGAGGACAGGGGAATCAGAATCATCATTTAATGAGTAAAATGTATCTCCCACGGGTAAGCCGTGCATTACAGACACCGGGGGTTGTAGCATTTGTGGCTGTGGTGGCGGTTGGCTAGGAATATTGGGGACATCGGGGATAAAGACAGTCAAATCCCTTGTTCTATCTACAGCTAAGGTCCCGTTGCTGTCCAGCGAGGCATTATTCTCCCTCAAAAGACCTGCCAGCTGAGATGGGACGCGTAAAACATCTGTTACAGCCTCTACAGTCTGTACAAAGTCCTCTAATACCACTGATTCCGACTGGGGAACTATTAGGGCATCATTAAGCGGTTCCGGATCCGTCTGGAAACCCAACTCCGGGCCAGGTTGTCCTTGTGGTCCACTTGTAATACCTCTATGGGAAGTCTCCTCTTTCTCAGCTATTTCTCCCTTTCCCGTAGTCCCTGGAAACAGGGGAGCAGATATAGGTATGGTTGTTCTTTTAGTGCTTACAGTACTTACAGTGACTGGGGGTGCTGTTGAAGCCATCGCGAACGCCTCTGCCATTGTCGGTTGCCTCAGCGTACCCTTGGTATTTGCGGCAGCTGCGGTGCGTAGGCGGGTCCCTCCTGCCACACCGATATCGATGATGGAGTCCTTAGAGACAGCTGCTTTTTTCCCCCTTGACCGACCCGTTGACCTAGATTCAAACCACAAACTGTGGCAGGGGGGTTGTTCAGAGCATCCGCTTTGGTGTTTTTTAATAAATTAGAGGCTCTGCGTTTCTCTGTTGTTGCCTCCGGTGTACCTTGAGTTCCCTGGCCCCCCCGAACCGCCTTATCATGTTTAGGAGCCATGATTCCCTTTAAGCTCCAATGCCGCTGCGAAGGTGCTCCAGAGATCCAACGTGAATAATTCAGACTACGAGCCAGGAACCGGAGAAAAACAGAAAATACGCTCTTCAGTGGAGATAGCCTAGCTCCCACCAGTCTTATAACAATACTGCGGGAAAAGGTGCTTCGCTCCGCTCTAGCGATTCGGTACAATGTCCGCCTTCATCCTCATCCTCACTCCGGAAAGCAAGGCAGGTGACGCGAATTCCCGATCGCGGAGTGCGATGCGCGGACGTGTGGGCGCAGAGAGTGGAGAGCCGCGGCAGCAGCCCTCGTCAGGTCAGTCCGCCATCTTGCCAACTTCCCCGTCGCGAGGACCAGTCTTGCAGTGGCGTTCTGGATGTTATGTAGTTTGCGGGTGAGATTTTTGTTTATTCCGGTGTAGAGTGCATTGCCGTAGTCGAGTCTGCTGGTGACCAGGGCATGAGTTACAGTCTTTCTGTGTTCGAGGGGATCCATTTGAAGGCCTTATATAGGAGGCGGAGGGTGTGGAAGCAGGAGGACGACACTGAGTTGATCTGACGGTCCATTTTGAGCTCGGAGTCCAGGATGATTCCCAGGTTTTGTGCGTGGTCAGTGGGGGTGGGCGGGTTTCCTAGGGCAGGGGGCCACCAGCTGTCGTTCCAGGCATTGGAGTTTGGGCCCATGATGAGTACTTCTGTTTTGTTGGTGTTTAGTTGTAGGCAGCTGATTTTCATCCATTTGGCAACAGCTTTCATGCCTTCTCAAAAGTTATGTCTGGCGGTTTTGGGTTCGTTGAATAGGGAGAGGATGAGTTGGGTGTCCTCTCCATATGACACAATGTTGAGTCCGTAGGTTCTGGTGATGGGGGCGAGTGGAGCCATGTTAATATTGAAGAGCGTAGGGCTGAGGGAGGACCCCTGGGGGACTCCGCAGGTGGTTGGTGCAGGGTCCGAGAGGAATGGGGTGAGTCTGACCCGCTGCGTTCTGTCATCTTCAGTGTGTCTTCGGTGGTGAGGGCTGTCCAGTTGTCGATCGCTGGCTTCAGGGTGTCGGGTGGTTCGTGAGGGTTCAGTGTGTTGGTTGTCTTCGTCGAAGTTGTCGTAGATCCTCTTGATTTTGTAGTGGAAGAAGGTGATGAGTTTGTCGCAGAGGTCTTGTGAGGGAGGGATGTCGGTGGACTCGCTGGTGGGTTGGGCGAACTCCTTGATGATGGTGAAGAGTTCTTTGCTGTTGTGTGCGTGAGTGGAGATTCTGTCTTCAATCACTTTTTCCTTGTTTTTCTGATGAGTTGGTAGTGGGCGTTGGTGGCGGCTCTGGAGTTGTTGTGGGCTTTTGTGGATTTGGTGTTCCTCCAGGCGTTTTCGAGGTAGCGGCAAGTGCGTCTGGACTCTCGAAGTTCGGTGGTAAACTATCTAGCTTTCTTGGCATGGGTGTTGTTGTTTTTCTTGAGTGGGGCTGTGGTGTTGGCGCTGTCGGAGATTTATCTGTGCAGTGTTCGGGCTGCAGTGTTAGGGTCGTTGTTTTCTCCAATGGTTGGGGTGGAGTTGCTGAGTGATGAGGTTAGCTGGTCGTCAGTGATTCTGGTCCAGTTTCTTCGTGGGAGCAGGTGCTGGTGCCTGTGGATGGTGGGTGTTCTGAAGGTGAAGTGGACGCTTCGATGGTCAGTCCATGGGAGTTAGGTGGTGTGGCTGAGGTGATGGAGTTTCCTGTTGGGAAGAGGGGGTCGAGGGTGTGTCCTTCTGTGAGCGTGGGTTGGGGCACAATCTGGGGGAGTCCAATGTTGTGGAGGTTGTCCAGGAGGGATGTGGTGATGGGATCCAGTTGGTTGTCGAGGTGGAAGTTTAGGTCTCACAGTAGGGTGTAGTTGGTGGATGCGATGGTATGTGGGGAGATAATATCCGTGATGGAGTTGGTCGAAAAGTCAGCGGGGTTCAGGGGGTCAGTAGATGAGGGTTTCTTGGAGTGTGGCGGTAGGGTTGGCCAGTATCTTAAAGTGAAGGTGTTCCATCAGGTCTGTGAGCTTGTCGGGGAGTATGCTCAGGCAGAGGGTGGATTTGTGGACAATGGCGATTCCTCCTCTTGGGCGGGTGGTTCTGTCCTTCCTGGAGAACTTGTATCCTTGGAGAATGGTGATGGCAATGTCCGGTCCCGAGGTGGTGTTGGTCCGTGTTTCGTGAAGAATGCTACGTCCAGGGTGGTGCTGTCGAGGAGGTCCCCGATTTCGGTGGCGTGTTTGTGGAGGGATCTGACGTTGAGGAGGATGCATTGCAGGGTCTTCGGTTTGGTTGTGTTCTTGCGGGCGGGTTGCACTGGGTCTGTGGTCTTGGTGGTGCTGCAGGTGTGCCGGCAGCCGGTGACAGCTGAAGGGTCCGTGGGTGTCGGCTGGTGATGCTAGCTTGCAGTTGTTGTTGCATCTTGGGTTGAGAGCATGGAGTGCTGCTGGGTCGTAGCGTTGGCGGTACAGAGATCCAGGGTTCCTGGTGCTGGTCACGATCAGGTCGCAGACGGGCCCAGACAGGCTTGTCTTTGGTGAGCCTCCAGCGCCAGCGGTGCGCCTGCTGCGTGCGGCCACTGCGCGGCTGTTCCGTGGCCGCCATTAAGTAGGGGTCGGGGAGGACTGGACAGCTGGGAGGTGGGTAGGGGAGCTGGATCGGGCCGGCCGCGCTGGTCGTGCTGGGGGGCAGGGTCCGCAGGGGTAGCAGCGGAGGGGAAAAACGGGCAGAAAAAGGAAAAAGGCATGATGAGGGTAAAAAACTAGTAAAAACGGAGGAAAGACACAGAAGCAGAATTAAGGGGGAGATTGAAATGAGGGAAAAACTAGTGAAAAAGGAGGAAAGACACAGGAGGAGAGTGAAGGGGCGAGATTGAAATGAGGAAAAAAACGAGTGAAAAGGAGAGAAAAAGCGGAGCGAGAAAAAGGAGACTAGACCACCAGACTGAGGCGCAGGAAAAACCTGCGGGTGGAGGATGGCCTCGAAAACCAATACTCGAGAGTGCAGGGGCTCGGGGAAGGCCTTACTTAATGGTAGAGCTGCGAGGGAGGGAGAGAAATTTCACTGACAATGAGTCAGTGGTCTTGCTCTGCTCATGAGGTACTCTAAAGAATAATATCATGCATTCACAGCACAGCTGAACGGGTGGTTATTCCATTACCAGTGGGCTTTGAAGTGAAACATCCTTTGGGGAGTAGCAAAAATAGAACCAAAATTCCACAAATGAGCAATAACGGCAAGGGTATTGTCCCAAAACCACTGTAAAACAGAGAATGTATAAAGGCTGGCATCACTCCAAATATTTCCTGGAAAGTACTGACTGATTTTTTTAAAAGTGCGCTATAACGTCAGTATTGGAAGCATCAAACAGCGATGCACATGCTCACCGAAATGCAGTGGGAAATTGGTGCTTATAAGTGACTGTATTTGGCTGGATGCCCTTGCAACCTGTAGCTCAAAGGTTTCTCGGGCAGATGTAAGTGCTACATCTTTTTGAAATAGTAGGGCTTTCAGTCTGCTTAGTTTGTTGAAATATGCCTTCAAAGTTAGAATTGAAGACCAAAAGGAAATATCAGAAACCTCATGCATCGGTGGGAAAAGCATCAAATAACTTCCATTGGAAAGGACAATAATGAGGAGGAGTATTACAGGGGCTGGTATTCCTTTTTATAAACAGGCCATATTTGCTACCAAAGTATTGCATGCACCATGAATTGTAATATATGTGCAAACAAGCATGTGGCAGACACAAGAATCGCATCCATTTCCAGTAGGGAATACCTCTCACTCTGCCCGTTTAGATTGGTAATTAAAAGGAAGTGACTATAACTCATGGCTAAAGCTCCCTTCCATAGCTTCATATCTACCTACTGGAAAATGTTTTATGGAAGATATAAACTGGAATGCCGAAATTGGCAAAGATATTACTCCATGCATTAACCACACTGTGGAGGGTGTTCCATCTACTGTGAATGGTAGTTGTTCTAACTTCTCAGTGTGCAACATTGTGTAAGTGGCATCTTTTTTGGCCATGAGCCGCTGTTTATGTGTCATGTTAAAAGGCAAGAATAGTTGCATAGAATTTAATTAACTCCATGGCACTTTGCCATATTTTAGTACCTGAAGTTTCCAACTAAACTGCATAATAGATCTAAGCTGACTTTGCCCCTGGTACAATAAAGTCATGTTATTTTGCATAATATTGATAACAGATGACACATGTTATGTTATTCAAACTGTAAATATGACAAGACAACGTATTGATGCTATTATCAACAACAGCAAAAACTTTATCCAACTTACCTTCCATTTGTGATACAGTCCAAATTTCATTGTCAGTTGCATAAATAAATCTTTTAGAACATGGAGACTTGTGACACAAAAAGAAATTAGATTGATCCATGTCTTCTAGTAGGAGTGAGAAATGTTGTTTTACTGCAGACTGTAGAATGTTCCAACTATTGTTGGCACAATATCCCTACCGAATAGGTGGTGACTATCTCTGAGCGTTGATATCGGGAATAACGATGGTCGGGCCTGCTTCCCTTAAACCCCAGTTTGGAATTAAAAAAACAAGCATAACAGCCATTTGTGTCCACTGGCTACAATAACCACCCATTTGGACTTGAAAGTGTAGAGTTGAATGTAGCATTCGTCACCATTCTCTTGAGTTGTTCTTCGCTTTAATTTGTTAATTGTTGCCAATTGTCAAATCAGCCAATAGAAGGAATGTTAGGTGAATTAATGTCTTTATTTTTAGCAAGTACTAGACAATTAGTCTGTTTAATGTTCCCATTTAGAAAAAATATTTGTGCAAGAATGAAGCAGACTCTAAATAAAAGTGTCTGTTCCTTGAGTCTTCCAATGTTTAGTGCCCTAAATTGATTTTATTTCAATGGTATCCTTCCAATACTCATAGCCTTTTAAGGCTAATTTTGTGATAAACAAATCTTTGTATATGAGCTTGGTTTCCATCAACAGGTATTTTGAGGGGAATGTTGGGACAAGTTTAAGATGAAAAGATTTTGGGTCTAATGAATCATGGCCAGAAAATATGTGAATGTATCCCTATGTGTTTTTGAACTACCTTGTGAGGGAATCAGACGATGTTACCTTTGTGTGCAATTAAAAAGAGTGTGAAGAGCACTAGCTCTATGTAAATATTTATTTACATAATGATGATAAAAGAACATTTCACCATAATTAGCAGAATTTAGATACTGGTCTTCACTTTCAAAAACAGCTCAGAGATCATGGAGTTAACAGTGTCAACTTCCAGTCACAATAACATCACCCATTGACACCTTAAAGATATAAGGAATCTGCAAAATTTCTGTAGGACCGAAAATATCATATGGGACCTTATCCCAAACAGCTCCAACAGTTACTGGCACCTCTGAAATGTTCACAAGTGACAGATCTTATATGTTCAGATAAAGATTTGCAATCTTTAATACCAGTGCAAGCATCAGGCAAATATTGTAGCCAAACCCAGAGGAATCTAGAGCAAGAGTCAACTGAAAATTATATATTTAAATGAACCATGAGCATGATGAGGAACGGAATGGTCCAAATAAATGCAGCAAAAAGGCTTGTTGGAATTCAATAAGTGTGTCTGTGGTTGGCGGGCCACTTTGGAATTTTAATTTGTTGACAAATGGCACACCAAAGGACATATTTCTTGGCCTGAGTATATAAGCCATGCCACCGATAACGTTGTTGTAGTAGTGAAACTGTGACTCCCACACCTGCGTGTGCAGAAGCAACACTTTCATGCACAGCTGTAACTAATGCTAGCTTGCGGTTTTGGTTGGGAATTAAAGATCACCAACCCCAGGAACTGTAACAAAGGAAACATTTTGTTTGCTTAAATGATAAGTGTATTTAGCTGGAAAATCCCTAGGTAAACGGGTGCCATCGCGTGTAGAATAATCGGCAGCCATTATATCATCATCTACCCTCGTATGAAAACAAGTAATCACAGCAACTGTTGTAGTCAAAACTGCAGATATGGCTGCTTCATCTACCAAAGAATTCCCTACAACGTGTGTTCCCACATGCTAATGACTCAATGCATGAACTACATGAGTCAGTGGCAACTTATCTTTCAGGTCTGCCACCTACACCCAAAGTGATTTATGCTTTATAGTGTTGCCTTTGGAATACCTGAATCCATTCTGTCTCCAGTAATGCAAATAGTCATTAAAAAGACTGCACACATTGATAGAAATCACTCACTAAAAGTGCGGGGAATTCAATATCTGTATGTTGAAGTGAGAAAAGGAATGTAACCCAGTCACAATAACATCACCCATTGACACCTTAAAGATATAAGGAATCTTCAAAATTTCTGTAGGACCGAAAATATCATATGGGACCTTATCCCAAACAGCTCCAACAGTTACTGGCACCTCTGAAATGTTCACAAGTGACATATCTGTCCTCAGTTTATGTGAGGACTAGTGAGGCTTTAACACCGCATCTACCAGTTCTATAGCAGAGCGTTCTGAAAGGTAGTATCCTTTGATCCGCAAAAAGAAGACAGTCTTGAATCCAATCCAAAGAAACAGAAAAAACAAGGAAAATATTATCCCCAAAAATATCCAAGGTGGGACCAGATAAGTGTGTTTCAGCCATGAAATGAAAACACAGGCACATGTAGGTGCAGTGTTTAAAATGTTACAAATGTCAGAAGAGTCAGATAAAAAATCATCTAGAGCTCCAAAGTAACCAGAAGCAGTTTGTTGAAACATAGTAACCACAGGTGATGAGAGAGTTGGTGGATACCTCGAAAGGCACATCATCATAAACAACTTCATCTGCAGAAGTTGCAATAGCTAGTACAGAAGTCACTTCAGTTGTATGGCTGGCATCAGTATCAGCATCAGGTATTAACCAAGGTTCATTCACACACACACACTACCTAGATGGGGAGAAATAGCTTTGAGGTTGTTTACAAACTGCAGAGGAATTTCCTGTGTAGGACTCATCGTGGCCTACGGTGGAGGATCGGCCGCAATATGTAGTTTGACATGATCAATGAAGACAAAGCAAATGTCTTTAGAACCAGCAAGAAGTATCAATATTACAGTCCTTGTACCTTGAATGCCAGGGACTGGCAACCTTGCATGTTATGATGGGCCAAATTTATTCACCACAACCTTTTCACAAATGAGATCTCCAACTTGTGGAATCCAGCCGGAAGGTGCTGGCTGCTCCTTGATCCCTGTAGAGGAAGAAGTCTTCAACTTCTTGTTACCTTGACTGTCAGGTAAGTGTTGCAAATCCGGTAACACAGCAGAATGATCATTTATGTCAAAGGGTGTGGCTTGTGACATGATGTCTGGACCATCGAGGTCTGGAACATACATTTTGACACCACAGAGGACCTCAAATGAGGTCCGGCCACCCAGAGATTGTTTAGGGAGATTATTAAGTGCTCTTTGTACCCCATATCATGGATCCGACTATGCCCTGAACCTAATACTGTAGCTGTTAATGTTTGCTTTAAGTCGCGGTTCATCCTCTCAACTACCGAATTCCTCTCTGGATGGTGGGGGGAGGAGAAATGTTTCTCTACAGCCAGGGAAGCCATAGAATCCCTAAATGCTTTCGAGGCGAAAGCAGGGCCCTGGTCCCAAAGGAATGTAGTGAATTTATATGTTCAGATAAAGACTTGCAATCTCTAATAACAGTGCAAGCATCAGGCAAATATTGTAGCCAAACCCAGAGGAATCTAGAGCAAGAGTCAACTGAAAATTATATATTTAAATGAACCATCTGCATGATGAGGAACGGAATGGTCCAAATAAATGCAGCAAAAAGGCTTGTTGGAAATCAATAAGTGTGTCTGTGGTTGGCGGGCCACTTTGGAATTTTAATTTGTTGACAAATGGCACACCAAAGGACATATTTCTTGGCCTGAGTATATAAGCCATGCCACCGATAACGTTGTTGTAGTAGTGAAACGGTGACTCCCACACCTGCGTGTGCAGAAGCAACACTTTCATGCACAGCTGTAACTAATGCTAGCTTGCGGTTTTGGTTGGGAATTAAAGATCACCAACCCCAGGAACTGTAACAAAGGAAACATTTTGTTTGCTTAAATGATAAGTGTATTTAGCTGGAAAATCCCTAGGTAAACGGGTGCCAGCGCGTGTAGAATAATCGGCAGCCATTATATCATCATCTACCCTCGTATGAGAACAAGTAATCACAGCAACTGTTGCAGTCAAAACTGCAGATATGGCTGCTTCATCTACCAAAGAATTCCCTACAACGTGTGTTCCCACATGCTAATGACTCAATGCATGAACTACATGAGTCAGTGGCAACTTATCTTTCAGGTCTGCCACCTACACCCAAAGTGATTTATGCTTTATAGTGTTGCCTTTGGAATACCTGAATCCATTCTGTCTCCAGTAATGCAAATTGTCATTAAAAAGACTGCACACATTGATAGAAATCACTCACTAAAAGTGCGGGGAATTCAATATCTGTATGTTGAAGTGAGAAAAGGAATGTAACCCAGTCACAATAACATCACCCATTGACACCTTAAAGATATAAGGAATCTTCAAAATTTCTGTAGGACCGAAAATATCATATGGGACCTTATCCCAAACAGCTCCAACAGTTACTGGCACCTCTGAAATGTTCACAAGTGACAGATCTGTCCTCAGTTTATGTGAGGACTAGTGAGGCTTTAACACCGCATCTACCAGTTCTATAGCAGAGCGTTCTGAAAGGTAGTATCCTTTGATCCGCAAAAAGAAGACAGTCTTGAATCCAATCCAAAGAAACAGAAAAAACAAGGAAAATATTATCCCCAAAAATATCCAAGGTGGGACCAGATAAGTGTGTTTCAGCCATGAAAAGAAAACACAGGCACATGTAGGTGCAGTGTTTAAAATGTTACAAATGTCAGAAGAGTCAGATAAAAAATCATCTAGAGCTCCAAAGTAACCAGAAGCAGTTTGTTGAAACATAGTAACCACAGGTGATGAGAGAGTTGGTGGATACCTCGAAAGGCACATCATCATAAACAACTTCATCTGCAGAAGTTGCAATAGCTAGTACAGTAGTCACTTCAGTTGTATGGCTGGCATCAGTATCAGCATCAGGTATTAACCAAGGTTCATTCACACACACACTACCTAGATGGGGAGAAATAGCTTTGAGGTTGTTTACAAACTGCAGAGGAATTTCCTGTGTAGGACTCATCGTGGCCTACGGTGGAGGATCGGCCGCAATATGTAGTTTGACATGATCAATGAAGACAAAGCAAATGTCTTTAGAACCAGCAAGAAGTATCAATATTACAGTCCTTGTACCTTGAATGCCAAGGACTGGCAACCTTGCATGTTATGATGGGCCAAATTTATTCACCACAACCTTTTCACAAATGAGATCTCCAACTTGTGGAATCCAGCCGGAAGGTGCTGGCTGCTCCTTGATTCCTGTAGAGGAAGAAGTCTTCAACTTCTTGTTACCTTGACTGTCACGTAAGTGTTGCAAATCCGGTAACACAGCAGAATGATCATTTATGTCAAAAGGTGTGGCTTGTGACATGATGTCTGGACCATCGAGGTCTGGAACATACATTTTGACACCACAGAGGACCTCAAATGAGGTCCGGCCACCCAGAGATTGTTTAGGGAGATTATTAAGTGCTCTTTGTACCCCATATCATGGATCCGACTATGCCCTGAACCTAATACTGTAGCTGTTAATGTTTGCTTTAAGTTGCGGTTCATCCTCTCAACTACCAAATTCCTCTCTGGATGGTGGGGGGAGGAGAAATGTTTCTCTACAGCCAGGGAAGCCATAGAATCCCTATAGGCTTTCGAGGCGAAAGCAGGGCCCTGGTCCCAAAGGAATGTAGTGAATTTATATGTTCAGATAAAGACTTGCAATCTTTAATAACAGTGCAAGCATCAGGCAAATATTGTAGCCAAACACAGAGGAATCTAGAGCAAGAGTCAACTGAAAATTATATATTTAAATGAACCATCAGCATGATGAGGAACGGAATGGTCCAAATAAATGCAGCAAAAAGGCTTGTTGGAAATCAATAAGTGTGTCTGTGGTTGGGGGGGCCACTTTGGAATTTTAATTTGTTGACAAATGGCACACCAAAGGACATATTTCTTGGCCTGAGTATATAAGCCATGCCACCGATAACGTTGTTGTAGTAGTGAAACTGTGACTCCCACACCTGCGTGTGGAGAAGCAACACTTTCATGCACAGCTGTAACTAATGCTAGCTTGCGGTTTTGGTTGGGAATTAAAGATCACCAACCCCAGTAACTGTAACAAAGGAAACATTTTGTTTGCTTAAATGATAAGTGTATTTAGCTGGAAAATCCCTAGGTAAACGGGTGCCATCGCGTGTAGAATAATCGGCAGCCATTATATCATCATCTACCCTCGTATGAGAACAAGTAATCACAGCAACTGTTGCAGTCAAAACTGCAGATATGGCTGCTTCATCTACCAAAGAATTCCCTACAACGTGTGTTCCCACATGCTAATGACTCAATGCATGAACTACATGAGTCAGTGGCAACTTATCTTTCAGGTCTGCCACCTACACCCAAAGTGATTTATGCTTTATAGTGTTGCCTTTGGAATACCTGAATCCATTCTGTCTCCAGTATGCAAATTGTCATTAAAAAGACTGCACACATTGATCACTCACTAAAAGTGCGGGGAATTCAATATCTGTATGTTGAAGTGAGAAAAGGAATGGTTTTAATTCAGCTAACTGCACAGTGCAGTCACCTAAAGACTGTGGGGCAGATCTACAAGGAAGTGCCGCAGCATGGCACCGCAAGCCCTTTGGCTGCGCCACGCTGCAACACTTCCGAAGCACAGGGATGCAACATATTTACAAGAATATGACACATCTCTGTGCTTCCCCCTGCGCTGGCGTACAAACTGCAGCCATGCGCTGGCGCAGGCACCCTTGCACCATGGTGCACGGATGCCTGCATCGTGGGGAGATTGTTTTGGTGCAGGAAGGGACACCTTCCTGCACAAAAACAAGCACTACAGGCATTTTCCTCTTTCAATGCGTGCTGTAGAATGCAGCACACATTGGAAGAGGAAAATACGAGGAGAAATGAAAACATTTCTCCTTGTTGCGCCTCACTACGCCACCTCTAAGGTGGCGTAGCATTCAGACGCATCTCCAGATTTACGATTTATCGTAAATCTGGGGATGTGTCTGGTTCCATGGGTGTTGCGTGGGAACACCCACAGCAACACCCATGGAATGCCCCTTCAACGCAAAGTGCTACATTTGAAGGCGCCGTATTTATAAGGAGAGGAAAAGTCAACCAGGGTGGCTTTTCCTGTCCTTGTAAATATGGAGGACCCCCCTGCGCCACCAGTACGTCAAGAAAAGTGACGTACTGGTTTCGCAGGGGGCTTTTAAATCTGCCCCAGTGTGTGGGTTTTTTGTGCTTGGAATTTAGCGTCCAACATCACACGATGAACGAAGGTGCATTCCACTGAGTATTGGTGCCCATAGCAGGCTGGGCTGAACCATCAGTATAAATAATATTTGGATACTGTTCAAGAGATAAAACATTGCTGGGCATGGGATAAACATGCTCATATTGATGACATTATTGTGTCTGTAAAGACTGGTCAAAGACGAAGTCTATATTCACAGCTGTTAAGAATGTTGCCTATTGTATCTATCTGGGATGGAGTGATTTAGCATTTGGAATGCTTGCCTTAGTGACAGCCTATAAGTCTGACATGGGAATAACAACAATAATGTGTTTCCCTTGTGCAAGTGAAGAAAATAAACAAGGGAACCCTTATAGTCAGAAGGGACCAAGGGTAGTAGTAATTATTAAGAGAGAGTGGTCCCTTAGAAGGTGAATAAATATAAACAGCCACAATATTTTAGTCAAGATTGGGTCTATTCATGTCTGAATGGACGATTTAGGAAATTTTTTAACACACAATTAAATCAAGACAATACATAAACAATTAGTGAGCAGGACGTGACAGGGTATTGGGAAATCAGCCGATTTCCTTACCGCAGGCAGGTGACTTAAAAGTGACTTTCTTAGTCAAGGACTTCAAAGCACTCTAAGAGTGCACCCACCCAGCTCCAATACACTAAATCCTGTCTGGAAGGTGGTGACACCTCCCTGTGACAGGATGCCTTTTGTTGGGCCTCCTCCACTGCGAGTTTCAGTCAGCAGCAGGAGGGCAGCTCAGTGTCTGTGCTGGTGGCATCCATTTTGTGATGCCAGGGCTCTTTCAGATTTCTGTCGTTTTAGTACAGTGGGTACATGTCGTCCCCTCTAGAAGGGTGGGATCATACTCCCACACCAGTTACTGGCGTGGGGGTATGATTCCAAGTTGTTTGACACCAAACACAACATGTTTTGATGCAGTCATTCCAAAGTTAGAATTTACCGTTGGGTTATAATGCACTTAAGAGTATATGGTTTAACCGCATCCACAAACAGCCACAGAGAATAGACTCTGCCAGCTGCAGAGGGGTCCTGCTCATGCAGAGGCACCCCCTCACATAGTATAGCCAAGCACCCTGCCCTCAGGATTGATAGGGCCTTCCATAAGGGTGGCTGATAGGTTTATATGTGTGTTTGGTGAGATATAGGAACCTATACCTCAGTGAGGAGTGCTAACACTACCTCACACAGGCTGCAGTAGCAGGCCTGTGGTGTCAGATTGAGTCTGCTTCCCAGGTGTGGCATAATACATGCTTCAGCCCCTGGTAGGCCTGTGAATTACCTTGCCCTAGTTACCTAAGGTACCATATACTAGGGGCTCATAAGGTACCACAGTATCCAATCACTAGTGCATCTAATATGCACACCAAGTTGTTTAGAGAGAACAGTGAGACTGGGGCCCTGATTAGCAGGGACCCAGCCAGACTATAGCCAGAAACCAGTGTATACATCAGAAAAAAAGTGGTGGCAACATAAGTGCGGATCCTACTCTCCTACAGGCCGATACTCCCATACCATCTGGGATGCAGTCGCGCAAGTGCCCAGGCTGTTCTCTCTCAAGCAGTGGCAAATGGGAGAGATGCAGCAAAATTCACAATCCGCTGTGAACTGGATTCCGCCGACTCACTGGGTAGAACGATTGCCACGTCGGTAGCCCTTCGGCGCTATGCCTGGTGAAGGACGTCTGTTTTTTCGGGGGATGTTCAGTCAACTCTGCTGGACATGCCCTTTGAAGGCCATCGCCTGTTTGGCGACAAGGCAGACACGGCGCTTGAGCGCTTTAAGGACTCTCGGGCTATGGCCAGATCCTTGGGCATCACTGCATCCTCCCGTCCCCCACAGTGTGCTTTTCGCCCCTTTCATGGCTATGGAAGGGGCATTTCCCCACTTCCGGACCAGTCCAGCCACCAGCCCACGCAGGCTACCCAGCCCTGCGTGGCTGTGGACATGGGACCCAGCGATGCAAGTTTGTGAGCCAGTGGGTGGGCCAGTCCACATTTTTGCCCCCTGGAGCAGCCTCCAGACCCCCCTAGTTTGACCTTTCAGACCCATCAACGGTAAGTGGGCATCAGGATTCGCCATCACCTACCTCCCCCACTGGCAATCCTTCACCTCAGACAGGTGGGTTTTGCAGATAGTCCAAAGGAGCTACTCCCCCCCCTTCGAGGCTACCCCTCCCTCCATGCCACCATCTTAAGTGCCAGGAAGTATTAGCTCTCTTGGCCAAGAGTGCTATCGAGAGGGTACCTGCGCCGGAAGTAAGTCATGTTTGCTAGTCCCGCTACTTTCTGGTGCCCAAGAAGGACAAAGGCCTGCATCCTATCTTAGACCTCAGGGCCCTCAACCACTTTCTCCGGAAGGAGAAGTTTAAAATGCTAACCTTGGTTCAGGTCCTATCTGCCCTCGACCCTGTAGACTGGATGGTAGCGTTGGACTTGCAGAACGCTTATTTCCACATCCCCATCCTGCCAGCCCACAGGCACTACCTGCGGTTCATGATAGGCCACAAGCATTTTCAGTTCACTGTGCCCCGCTTTGGCCTTACCAGTGCCTCTCGGGTGTTCACGAAAGTGATGGCAGTGGTCGCGGCTCATCTGCGCAGACCAGGGGTTCTAGTCCTCCCCTATCTCGACGACTGGCTGTTGAAGGTGGGCTTGCCCTAGGTTGTCATCTCCCACCTCCAGACTATGGAGGACCTCTTGCACTCGCTGGGGTTCACTATCAACGTGCTGAAGTCACACCTGGCTCCCTCTCAGATGCTCTCTTTCATCGGAGCTGTTCTGGACACAGTGCTGTTTCGGGCCTATCCTCCCGAGCAGTGAGTCCGGGATATTTGGGCTATAATACCGATGTTTCATCCTCTATCCCGGATTTCGGTGAGAATGACCCTGAGGCTGCTGTGCCTCATGGCTTCCTGCATCCTGCTGGTAGATCATGCCAGATGGCATATGTGGGCTCTGCAGTGGGACCTTAAGTGTCAGTGGGCGCAGCATCAGGGAAATTTTTCCGACTAAGTCCAGATCTCAGAGGGGACTGCGCAACAACTGCAGTGGTGGTTAACAAACCAAGCTTGGGTCAGAGGCAGATCCCTCTCCCTTCCCTAACCAGACCTCACAGTGGTGACAGATGCATCACTTCTGGGATTGGGCGGCTACATGGGAGAGGCGTCTGGTCTCCGGCGGAGTCCAGGCTCCATATCAACCTGCTGGAGCTCTGTGCGATTCGTCTGGCACTTTAGGCATTCCTTCCCTCTCTCAAAGGGAAAGTGGTGCAGGTGTTCACAGACAACACCACCGCCATGTGGTACTGCAACAAACAGGGCAGGGTCGGTCGTGGACCCTATGTCAAGAGGATCTTCGTCTCTGGACGTGGCTGGAACATCAGGGCATGACCCTGGTGGTTCAACAACTGGCAGGTTCTCTGAACACCAGGGTGGAAGAACTCAGCCGCCGGTGCCTGGTGGATCACAAGTGGCATCTTCACTCGGAGGTGGTGCCTGGTCTCTTTCAGCGGTGGGGAGAGCTTTGGTTAGATCAGTTCTCTACCGAAGAGAACGTGCAGTGTCATCAATTCTGCACGTTGGAATTTCCAAGGTGGCACTCACTTGGCGGTGCTTTCATCGTGAGTGGTACTACGGCCTCCTGTACGCCTTTCTGCGTGTACCACTTCTGCTGAGATTGCTGAAGAAGATCAAGTGCGACCGGGCCCAAGTCATTCTTGTGGTTCCAGACTGGGCACGAAGAGTCTGGTACCCAGAGCTCCTGAGCATGGGCATCGATCCTCCACTCAGACTGCCTCTTCAGGAGGATCTTCTGTCGCAGCAGCAGGGAAGGGTTCTTCACCCGGACCTGTCCAGCCTCCACCTCCTTGCGTGGAGATTGAGCTGCGACAGTTGACAGCTATTGACCTTCCTCCCGAAGTCTGTAATGTCATCTTGGCAGCCAGGCGTCCCTCCACTGAGACTGTATACGCCTGTCAATGGAATACGTTTGTGGCACGGTGCACAGCAAAGGCTGTGAATCCATTTTCTGCCCCTCTTTCAGAGGTCCTATTGTACATACTTTCCTTGGCCCAGCAGGGCTCTGGCTTGGGCACTCTTACGGGCTATCTTTCAGCCATCTCTGCTTTCCTTCGGCTTCCAGCTCAGCTATCTTTGTTCAAGTCTCCTATTGTACAGAGATTTCTCAAGGGCGTTGCTCATCTCTTTCCTCCTTCCCCTTTCGTAATGCCCCAGTGGGACTTGAACCTGATCTTAACCTACCTTACGTGTGCTCCCTTCAAGCCTCTTCACAACTGTCCTCTCAGGCGCCTCACTCTGAAGACAGCTTTCCTTGTTGCCATCACCTCTGCTCGCAGAGTGAGTGAGCTCAAAGTTCTTTCTTCTAAGCCCCCTTTCTTCTCTGTGCATGCGGACAAAGTGGTGCTTAGGACAAGGCCTTTGTTGCTTCCCAAATTGGTAACGTCCTTTCACATTGAACAAACCATAACTTTGCCCACGTTTTTCCCACCTCCACACCCTTCCAAAGAGGAGGAGAAACTCCACCGTCTGGACCCCAACCTTGATCGCACAAACAATTTCCAGGTGGACGATCAACTCTTCGTAGGCTATGTGGGTGCCAAGAAAGGTTAGGACATTCAAAAGCGGACCATCTCTAGATGGGTTGTCCTTTGTATAAAAATCTGCTATGCTTTGGCGAAAAAAAGGAACCTCCAGCGGGACTCAGTTCTCATTCTACCAGAGCTACGGCTGCCACCACTGCTTTTGCTTGCGGAGTTCCACTCCTTGACATCTGTCAGGCAGCCACGTGGGCATCCTTGCAAATGTTCACCAGGCATTACTGCCTGGATTGTCAAGTCCAGAGGGACGGCTATTTTGCCCGTTCTGTCCTCCGGGACTTTCTGGTTTGAACTCAGTTCGCAGACCCTCCTCCGGGGTTGGTATTGCTGGGGTATCTATTTAAAGGTAAGGAATCTATAACAGTCTCTTTCAGACAAACAAGTTACTAACCTTCAGTAACGATGTATCTGTAAGAGACATTTGTTAGTCATAGATTCCTTACCGCCCCACCCATCCTCCCTACTCTGCGAACTGACAAATAGGGACAGGGGCTCCCTTACAGGGCCCTAGTTTAGCGCACCAGTGGTCAGTGTCTTGCATGGCTCTGCACTTCTGGCGTGAAATGTCGTGTCCGAACTGACGTCAAGGCGCAGGAGCGGCGTCTATATAGACACTGCACCGTCATCCCGGCGAACATGAAGCCGATGACGGACGCAGAGTCGACCGATGCCACCTACGGACGTGCATGGGTACTGCTAAGAAACAATCTCCGGATCCAGTCTGCAGCCTGGGGTAATTCTAAGGTAAGGAATCTATAACTAACATATGTCTCTTACAGATACATCGTTACTGAAGGTAAATAACTTGTTCTTCTGGTGTCTACTGGATTAGGTCCAAGGATGATTAACAGCTGTGTGTCATCTGCATACAAAACTACATCAGATCCATAAGATCTGATTAACCTTGCCAGCGGTGCAATATAAATATTAAAAAGCATGGGGCTGAGTATCGATCCCTGAGGGACTCCCTTATCTACCATCAAAGTGTGGGAAACAAGTGTGTCTGATTGCACCGTAGTAGACTGACCTTTTAAGTAGTTTATCAGCCAGGTAAGGACTTTGCCTCCAATTCCCATCTCCTGCAACCTTTGTACTAAAGTTATATGGGACATGGTATCAACGGCAGCCGATAGATCGAATAAGACCAGCATTGCTCACTGTCAGTTGTCAAGGGCCAGCCATTCTGTTATCGACTTCCTCTACCAGGGATGTTTCGGTGCTATGACCAGCCCTAAAACCTGACTGAGAAGGGTCTAGTAGTTGATGGCATTCTAGATAGGTTGTTAACTGTTTATTAACCAGGAACTCCAGTACTTTTCCAAAATAAGGAAGTAGAGATATTGGCCGATAGTTACTGGGCTCTTTTGGATCTGCTGTTAGCTTTTTGAGAATGGGTTTGACCCTAGCTGATTTACATTTAATTGGAATTGTCTCTTGGTTTAAGGACATGTTAAAAAGGTTAGTGAGACCTTTGAGAAGGACAGGAGAGCGAATTGACAGAATACGAGGTGGAACAAGTCAACTGGAGAGCCTGATTTGATCCGGAAAATAGCGGCTCTAAGTTCCTCCTGAGTGAATTCAGTGACCTCTTCTAGGAATACTGAACTGGAAGTCTGTATGCCATCAATCTTGATGTTTTGATCTTCAGTCCTATATTTGGCAAAAGTATTGTAAATATTGTCAAATCTTTCCTCAAAAAAGGTAGACAGTGCGTCTACCCAGCTTTGCGAGGATGGGCTGCTTATTTGGCTAAATAAGGGATTGGTAAATTATTTCAGGATTCTGTATAATTCCCTGTGCCACCTTGTAGATTCTATTTATGATGAAAGTGTTTTGGGCTTCCTTGATGTTGCTTAAATAATGTGTGTAAATGTGCTTATAGGCTAGTCTGTCCTTGATGGTTTTTGGTGTTCTCCATTTACGTTCCACTTTCCTACTAGCCAGCTTATCAATTTTCAAAGTGTCTGTAAACCAAGGTGAAACTTTAAACTTGCATTTAACTCCTGACAGTAGTGCAATAATGTCTAGGACCTGTGAAATTGCTTTCTCAAAGACATCCAAACGTGGTCTACATTCTCTTGACCTGACAGTAGGGGAGGGCTAAAATAGGTAGAAAATGATACGAGGCTGACTTTTCTCCAGGGTCTGGTACATTTCTGTTCAGAGCTTATATTTTCATGAGTATTTGCTACTTGTATGTAGAATTTTAGTAAGATATGATCAGACCAGATCAAGGGAATAGGAGACTTCACCCAAGTATTAGTTTCATTTGTAAACAGGGGGCCAATGGCTTGACCAGCTGAATGAGTGGGTCCAATCAGCTTCTGTACTAGTCCCAGCATGTTTAGATTGGTAATCAATTGACTGGTGTCTATATCAGTAGAGAGTTCTGCATGAAAATTGAAATCTCCAATAAGAAGAAAATGTTCTGCTGCAAACACATGAAGCGCAATGATCGCAGTCAAACAATTACTGAAATTTGTTTTTGAACAAGTTATAGTGATCTGAGCATGTTGGTATGTTCTGAGGGCCAATGTAAATTTGAAAAGTCAGAACGAATTAACTCATATAATGATCTAATGCGTTGTGCATAATCAGGTATGTAAGTTGTGCAACAATTGACGAATCCTGAAATGGATTGCAGCTTCTTAAGAGTAATTGGTGGGGGTATCAGGGTACATTTTTCCAGTAAGTGTGGTGCAAGATCTTTCCTTCATTCATAAGTTTGTATCCTAAAAATAGGACACTTAGAAATGCTATTTAAGATTTCTTAAAACTGAAGCTGGAGCCACATTCAGCAAATCCCAATATAATGTCATCTACTCTGGCTAAATGTGCGTTTAACTCATCGTCCATCAGCTAGATATCACCTACATAGAACAATGCATCTGAGGCAATATCATGGAGAACTGACACAATGCGGGCATCAAACAGTCCTTTGGGAGCCTATCGCTGAGAAGGCAGAGCAATTCCTGCTTTTAGGGGCTATATTTTGGCAGAAAAAAACATTTGAACTATCAAAGGTTGTTTTGTATGTTTTATGGGCTGTATTATTGATAAGTGCCGTACTATATGTATTTTGTACTGCAGATGTCTGGTATGACCGTTTAAATGTTTATAGTCTAAGACTATATGATATGAGTGGTCTGGCTTTACCACTGGAAAAAGAGGATTATTCATTTGAGAGATACAGGGTTCAATTACTCCCTGGTAATCCAATTGTGAGAGTATTTCTCTAACAGGTGCTTAAGCATCCTGTTTAATTGGGTATTGTAGGGGCACTTGTGGGTTGTACCGTATGATAAGGACTCTCCTTATATCACAAACACTCATAGGATCTGAGGGAGAGGGAGGCCCTAGGGCAGAGAGCGCACTACTTCCTATCTGATAAATGAACTCACAGAAAATACGCCTCAACACAGAGGGAAGGAGAAGAAAACACCAAGCACTACTATAGTGTGGGTATCAGGGCTGAATGTCCCAACAAAAAGCAGAGGGAAGAACCTCTTCTAGGACAAGAAACCTCACTCATCCGAAGGCAACATACTTCATCATTGGGCTCTCTTCTCACACCAACGCTGCAAGGTCATTGGTGCGGGCTACAGCTCTCCAGGATTTGAAGGGGAGCTGAGCTGTTTTGAAGGAATGAAGTGGGGTTGTGGGGGGCAGAATGCAATCTAACAAAGGAAGTGAGATAAAATTGTCTACAGGGGGCATATTTTCTGTGAGTTCAAGGACTCCCAGCCAACATGATTGCAGTACAAGGCCGGGGCTTTTGCAAGAGACCATTCTGCAGAATAGGCAAGTTCGATTTCATCAGGGACAAGTGCAGAAAATTATGGTATGATTACATATTCACCTTTTTAGGCTGTACATACAAACTCCAGGTGCCAATCGACCTCCTCTAAGAGAATGTCACATGATGATGTTTTTTTCCCCAGAATGTTGCTCAAATAGTTCACTGTGTAGCACCCTCAATTTGTATATCCAAATTATATAATCTCTCTGGAGGGCCTAAGCGCTGGTCTGGGGTTTCAACTTTAATATATTAGCAGTTGCTTTCACCACCAGAAACTCTTTGAGATTCTGGTGAACTTCAGTGTTCTCTGCCGCGCTGTGGAGGAGAGTCACCACCCACCTCCTGTTCAAGCGGAGAGTTCTCAGTGTTTGTGACATATTTCATGGAAATAGCCGTAACTTTATTTTCTGAAATTAGGGTTTAAATTGTGGACGTATCTCCTCCTTCTCTATCTTCACGTCAGACAAGCATGAGTCTTTTTTCAGTTTCACATAGTCTTCTTGTCTGCACTCAGAACATCCTCCTGTTGCTTATTATTTATCTTACGAGTCCTGAATGGAACGAGAAGGACGAGTATCTCAATGCGGACGCCCATCAATGCGGACGCCCATCAGGTGGGTTGCCAAATGAACGGGGAGATTAAGTGATTTGCCCAGAATCACAGGATGTTTGAGGTTGTCTCTGATCTGCTCTTTAGCGCCATCTGTAGCGCTAGCATCCTTCTTTTGGGCTCGAGGCGCCGAAGTTGCAATCTTAAATTTATAACTTTGCAGAGAACCTCCTCAAGATCGAGGCCTTTATTTAGGTTTGGTTTGTTCCGTCATTTTTTAGCAGACACTGGGTTCTGCTTGGCAGTGTCCTTGTCGAAACCAGGTTTGCCGAGATGTGGTTTAATTGGCCTGGCCCCCAAATTATTGCAACTTATAGAGGTATATACATCTGCAATAATATGTGTAGCGCATGTTCCTGGTTGGCTGGTGCAGCCTGTGTGAGCCGTTGGCGAATAGCCAAGGATGCTGCTTTGCATTTAATGTTTGATGGAATGATTGAGAGACCACAGGAAAGTTTCCCATTAATTTCATCCCCAAATCCAGGGTGGAAGCTGCAGTGGGTTCCTCTGTATTTGTTTCAACATCTCCGGCAAGACTGACGTAGACGGAGGACCATGTGTGATGGTACGAACTGCAGCAAAGACTGTGCCCCACGTGGCACAGCCACCCATTTGGGGAACTATTCCAAGCGGTAAGCACATAGTTAATATTCTGTGCTTGTCTTGTGGTCTCGTAAGCGGAAACACAGCTTCAATCTCATTAATTAATTGGGCAATCCAAAATTGCATTTCCTCACGTCATATGCGAATTTTACACATAATTGAATGAATAATTACAGAACTGATTGTAGGCATAGCAGGCAACTGTGGTTCACCCGCCAAAGCTGCATTCTCAGGGACAGCCAATAAAGTGTGCAAAACACACTGAGTTAAGCGTCGACACAGTCCGTTTAGACCAGTTCATAATTGCTGTAGCTCATTAACAGTGCTGGCCATGTGGCCCCTTCATTACTAAGGGGGACCCTGCATAAAGAGTCTAATATGTGTATTAGTGCACCTCAGAAGTAATTCTGATGTTCTCAATCAGTTAGGGGAATCTCTAACTGTTGATATGCTCTGTATTGTGCTGGTGGTGCAACATCCGTGTATGTATGAAATGCCTGTGTATTTACATTCACAGCTGAAAAATCGACCCATGAATAAACACATTCCACACCATAGGCATCGTTGGCTTCAACCTTGAAGACTACATCCCCGCCAGCAAGGCTAAGTCCATGTACAATTAAATGATCATGAACCGCAGACCTGCAATTATGAGCTATAGGTATTGGCTGTGGCGACGCCATAAGGAAAATAGTAATGGATACAGAGTGTAGACACTAAAATGGGTTATAATTTTAAAGGTTTGAGATTGAAAAACCAACAGAAAAAAGTACGTGCTTTCAACAAAACTTTTGAAGAAATCACAGACTCCACGGATGTCTCCGGAAGAGCTGTATAGGGTACTAAGGGCACACACAAGTACTACTCAGGAGACTGTCAAATAAGTACCTGACCAATGTTGGTAGTGCCATGTCGCATGGATTCTTCTGGTAAAGCAGAACTGTACCTAAGGACAACAGGACTTTAGAATGTAGGGACTGAGTGTTTCTACTATGTCACTACCTGTCGGCCCAAATCCTCACTAGCTCACAGTGCCTCACCTGAACTCCTAACCTTCCCAGAGCAACAGGTGTTTTTGGCAAACTTGAAGACAACCCTCTAGTCCCCAAGGAAAACTAGGAAACAGATCGTCCCCTTGTGTTACTTACACACTCTCTCATGTATGCCCCTAGTAAACATGAGAAAGACACAAAGAAAGTTTACAATACATTTATTGAAATTGTCTTTGCCTATTATGAAGCAAATGTGCTGCAATCATAAGGCAGATGCAACTAAACCGAGTGATTAGCATTACTAACAGTATACGAAATAATAATCCCAGCCATGACAAATTATCTATCTGTCTAGGCCTACCCTTACTGTGTGAGAACAGTGATGTATACATGATCTCTGGGATTGGCAACAGACCACATATCTGGTGTGTGTAGTTAGGTGGTCTGCATCATGATTTTAAACTGAGGTTACAAAAGGCTGCTGCATTCGTTCCTGAACAGTCCTCTCTGCCGAAATTCTCCTCTCTGCCCACAAAGGGACGGGACACAGTTTATATGATAAAACTATTATGTTAGAAGATGCAGCTGTGTGAAGGTGTTATGTCTAGACATTACGAGCTTTTGCTGAATGAGCAAAGAAAACATTACACTTTGTTGTTATTTATTCCTTGTACGAGATGTTGACCTTGGCATTCCTTGACTGCGGGAGTTCTTCCAATGCATCTACTGATGCATCGTCCTCACATCTCATGTTTGTGACCAGGCTCCTGGCACTCTGTTCCCTGGACATGCGTGGTTCCTGTACCCATCCAAAGCTCCATCGCAGTCGACTTGAACTGTTGACTTTTCCCCGATTCAGTGCAACCTAAAATAACCCAAAAAGCGCTATTGCTTCTAAGCACTAGTTTTACACTTATTCTTTTAAAATTCATATCTCAACTTGTATTTACTGGCTTTTTGTAATTTTGGTCTTGTTTTGTTCAAAATATAAAAATCTATTTTTCTAAATCTGTGTTGAGTAATTTTGTGGTGCTTTCATTGTGTTACTGTGTGTGTGTGTGTTTACACAAATACTTTACACATTGCTTGTTAAGTTAAGCCTGACTGTTCTGTGGCAAGCTTCCAGAGTGTGAGCACAGGCTATCTCTTAGTGTGTACTTAGCTTACCCGGACTAGGATTGTGGTTCCTGTTTGGACAGGGTGCATACTCTGACAACCTGAAACACAATTTCTAACAAATAAGATGACTGTTATTGATGTACACATTCACCTGAATGGACGGCCCGAAGGCCTTAAAAAGATTCCTAACCAATGATTGCTGATGATTGTAATACCAACCAGAGAGGCTGCTTGCAGCTTAGCTGCCCAGGTAACACATTGTGGAACATACCTGTACTGACAGCATTGACCCCTAAAGGCTCAAAATTAGGGTTGAGTGTAACAAGGGATTTCAAGAAAATGGATTTTCGAATCTAAAATGGTCGTAGTTTTACTGAGACGCCTACACAGATAGCTACAAATCATACGCGGGCGCAGCCTCCATTACTTTCACATGGGTTAGTCTGCCTTACTTTAGAATGTTCAATGGTTTTGAAGTTCTGAGGAGGTGTGAAGTTATCATATGATGCAATTGGCCCCATTATACATAATTTATAAAAAGCTACAGTGGACTGAGACATTGGAAAATTTAGAAACTCACAAGCTATAAAAATGAATCAGTGGAGTGTAGAAATGAAATAAAAATACTGTTTGGGAATTAATATTATGGCAGTTAACTGTGTTTAGTGCCAAGCGATGGGGAACAGAGGTAATTATAACAGCTGGAAACAACCCCTCGAGGTCCTGGTAAAGTCATAGAGGGAATTGGAAATAGTGAAGCTCATAGTAGTAAGAAAAGATTTTCGGAGGCCTGGCTTGATGCCGAGTGCGATGGCCGCCTAGGAGAGGGGCTCCAGTGAGCCGTCGGCTGGCATCATTTCATCGGTCACGCTATCCGATCTCCAAAGTTCCTGGGGGCGACACCACGTACGGTGGACTCGCCGTGACCAAACTGGGCTGGGTTCCGAGTCCTGCGACTGCCACACGGGCCCCTAAATGGCGTCGGCCGGAGGCAGGCAGACCTGTGATAGCGGCCTCGCTGGAGCTGACCCGCCCGAGAAGGGGATTCCTGGGGGCCCACGAGGGATGGAGGCACAGAGGTGAGCGTGCCTGCCGCACCCCTCGATTTCATCAGGGGTGGTAGAGTAGGGAGTATCCAGATTAGTGCCACTTCAGAGCCTCGCAACAACTGCACGGGTGCTAGAACGCGTGTTGCGTGTCACTGAATAATTATACTTGGGTGCACGGGGACCTGGCGCAATGAAATGATCACAGGAGCCGGGATTCACTGGTGGTGGCCACTCTCGCCATTCGCCTAACTGGCGTACGTTCGAGCGTCACCCATTTATTTATCCTTGGTCACATGACCCTACGTGGCGTGCCTGTTACGTCACAGGCATGACACTACATTACTCCGCAACAAACAGAAAACAAACAATAAGTTAGCAATCTCAGTGCTATGATAGTGTCAATACCGAATAGCTCGCCAGGAGCAACATTCCAAACATGTAATTAAGAACAGTCTTACGTGAAGTAGTCTCTCAGTCGACGACTGGGCTCAGGATTCTCTCGCAAATGGTACTGGAGTCGGCCACACCCCACGTCATCTCGGATGGCCACACCACCCGGCAGGCCATCTGGTTCGTTATCAGCGTCACCTGGTTCTTCTCTGAAGGTTTCAGTTCTGGGCACACCATCCAGAGGTTGGTTACCGCTCGCTTCTTCATCCCGATCTCTGGCGGGTGCTGGCCCACAACTTATGTCCCGACTGGGCTCTGCTGGTGTCACCACCGGACGTTCTGGATCCCCAGAACCAGCCTCATGTAGTTGAGATGGTGACTGATATTACTTGAAAAACAAGATGTTTCTGGTCAGTCTCTCTTCCTCGCATTGCAGTAATCCCGGTGCCTTTGACACCCACAACAGTTCATAGAGTCTTTTTATACGACAGAACTTTCCACTCATCACCCGGTTCTTTAGTAGGACTATATCCCCTCTTGCAAACCATCGAGACTTCGCACCCCGTTTCTTACTGACTTGAGCATGGGCTCGGAAACGTCAGGCATCTACTTGAATGTTATCCGGTACCTCAGGGCGCCAGTGGGGGTGATGTGGAATAGAGTCATTGACTACTCTTCCCATGAGCAGATGCGCCGGAGCGACTACTGTAACTCAGTAGAAATGTGAAGATAGCAAGCTCTATGGACTGTCCTTTATCAGAGGCAATCCGTATTACCTTGTTCAAGGTTCGCATGAACCTTTCGACTTCCCCATTAGCCTGGGGCCATCGTGGGGTAATCCTTTGGTGTCGAATGTTCAAAGATTTGAGGTATGTTGTCAGTTCTTGCCCTTGAAAAGGGGGTCCATTGTCCGTCCTCAGCTCCTGGATAAGGCCATGGGTTGCCATTACCTTTTCAAGCTTGGGAATCACCTCAGCAGCACTGAGGGACGACACAATTTCGACCTCAGGATATTTGGAATGGTCATCGATGACTACAAACAGGTGTCGACCATCAGGCAAGCTGCCAAAGTCTAGACTGACACATGACCACAGTTCCCTGCATCCTGCGCGCCTGGGCGTGCGCGCAGGTTACATTTTACCCCCGCGCAGAAGGCCTGTCAGAAGCACGCATTACAAAGCCTAAATGTGCTGTGTTAAGTGGAGCTCGAGCACACATTAAAACAAAGCATTAAGGAATCCGGCACCATCTACAGAAAGCTCCTGCTTCTTGGAAAATACTCACTTTTCAAGCTGCGCTTTCAGCCCCCACGGTAGAGTGCTTTCATGGTTTATCTTATTTTTGTCATTTTAATTAATATGTGCCGTCTGTCTGACCCTGAAACAAACATTGCTCACAATGCTTTTTACAAGAAAACAGGCTCATTGGGATCGCTTTACATGTCTGTTTAAATCCGGGTGATTTCCGTACAAAATAGTCTAATTTCCTTTGGAATTAACTTTGTTTTTTAGAAGGACTACTTATGTCAAGTTAATTTAACAGGTGAGGTTCTAAACACATACTACTTTATTTTCTATACAAAAAAAAACTAAACCAAGCTTTTTCATTCAGGTCAAAAGGAAGAGAAAAAAAGATATTCCAGAAGAAGCAGAATAGCATAATGTCTGAAAAGAAAACATGAGGCCAAATCCCAGCTTTCCCGCTTGACCTGTGATCTTAGGCAAATCGCTAATCACTTTGCTTCCCAGATCCTCATTCTTCATGATCCCCAAACCTGAGGACACCTTTAAGTAATTTTCTGATCATGATGTATGCCTTACAAAAACCACACATGTATGGTTTAATAAAAAAATAACATTGCTCCATATATAAAAGCAATGTTTTTTGTGTATATGTATATGGTGTGAATGATGGACTGGCTTGTCTCCTTGTTGACAAATGAGAACATCATAATTGCATGGAGGACTGTGAGAATTTTCTTAAGTTCATGTTCGGAAATGAAGGGGCAGATTTACTAAGATTTCATGCAATGCAGCTCAGGAGGCAAAAATGCTGCAATGCATTGCACGAAAAAAAGAGAACAGGAGAGCGCCATATTTACAGAACTACGGCACTCTCCTCCACTCTCCCTATAGCCGGTGCTGAAATTAGCGGCAGTGCTCGACATCAACTTATTTGCACCATAGTGCAAGGGTGTCTGCATGAGACTAGCATATTTTTTGTACTGGAAGGATAGCTTTCCAGTACAAAATACTGCACTCAGACTAACTTTAAACCGTTTCCCACTTCAAACAAGCATTTACAATGCAATGGTCTCGGCATTGGTAAAGTTAGAGCTATTGGCATTGCTCATGACATTATTTTTGTTTATGTTTTTGTTTTTAAAACATTTAAAGAAACGGCATTGTTATTTACAATGTCAATAGCTTAATCACTCTCAAATGCGAGACCTATTGCATTTGCACCCACACACAGAGCCACCTACACACACACTGATTAAGCTATTGACATTGTAAACAACAATGCAGTTTCTCTACCTGTTTTAAAAACAAAAACAGAAACAAAAAAAATGTCATGAGCAATGCCAATAGCTCTAACTTTAACAATGCCGAGACCGTTGCATTGTAAATGCTTGTTCTTTTTTTGGTTCGGTGATCTGAGGAGGAGAGCGTTATACTTCACGTAGGACCCCGGGCATCAACCATTATTCTCTCAATCCAAATATACCTTCAAATACCCATCAAAAACCCTCTCTGTGCCACTCTCACCTACACTGCCACAGTGCTCCTTCAGTCCCTGTCTCACCTACTACTCACCCCCCACCTCCCACCGCCAGGCTTCGGTAACGCATTCCAGTCCCTGCTCATTCATTTACTTTCCCATCCCCGTGCACGCCCTTGTGCTAGCGCAAAAACCGGTCTACGCGCCCTTCAAGGAGCCTGGGAGCTGCCCTCTTTCTATGCTACGCCAAGGTCGCCCTTTAAGTTAAAATACACTTCCTCTCGCGTGGACTTGTAAACAATTGTCTTTTATCTAGCTTCTCCCTGCATGTATGCTTGTATGTATATATATGTGTGTGTATATATTGTTTTTTACTCTCCCATACTTCACACTTCTCTCTGTCTCTCGCTCTGTATGTGTGTGTCTCCCTTTCTCTCCGTTGGCTTCACGGCGCTGGAGATCTTGACAGTGGGGAAGGTTTGCAGGGTGGCTCCCAAGGGTCGCTAGTATCCTTTGCTAAAGCCACTTTACTTTGCAGCGCTCCAACGTCAAGCTTATTGTTGTCGCAAGTTGGCGCTTTACTAAACAAACAGATTGAGTTCATAAACTGACACACCCTCGCTCTCCCCTGCGAACTGGGTGTGTTCATGGGCCCATACTATATGCTGCTAGACGTTTTATTGTGTGTTTCTCCATGTCAGTTTGGGGAAATCGAATTAACTAAAATATTTTTAATAATGCGGTACACATTGAGAAAAAACTATCTTTTAACTCTAATTTGAATCCCAATGGCGTAAAATAACGCCTTATTTTCTGAAGCGGATTTCCAGCCCCTGCCACCCCCAGGACCCCCCCTCCATGGATTGCATCCCAGTGATTTGTGAAAGTAACGCGGATGTCTGCGCTGGGGGTAGAGCGCGTTCTTGCAGCAGGCACCTCGCCTCGTGGACGCTGTTTCCAGCAGGCTGAAATAATTATCCGCTCCTTTGCTTTAGAGAATGAAAGTGTAGCAAATCCACGTGTCCCTCCTGCACCCTGCACCCCTCCCCCCATCTGCCCAGGAGCAGTCATAAAATGTTTATTTCACGGCTCGAGTTCTACTTGTGTTTTTAAAGGTGCCCGATGTGTCCACTTGATCTCTGACATGCGTTGACTGACGGACACGCATGCAGCGGGCACGGCTCGCAGCCTGGAGATGTGGTGCCCTCGTGTTCGGAGCTGTGAACTGCTGTCGAGTTCCCCAAACTCAGCCCCCGCTGCCCACAAGTTGAGGGAAGCTTAACACGTTTAAGATCCAGCTCTTCGCGTAATACATGCAAACAAAGCGGCCCGCGGGGAAGTGAAATTGATTTTATTTATGCTTTTTGCGTGGTCTTTATTGCTATTAAAGTCTAAACTCTTGAAATCTGGGGTGATGAAAGGCGGCTTGTCGGCCTACGTCAAAGCAGCAACTCCGTGCACGCATGAGTGGCTTCACAAAGAAAACAGAGGGGCTGTCCGGGGTTCACAATAGAACCACAGCCTCCCCGATAGATGGGAGGGGGGGGGGCTCTTGCACTATTTACGAGGACTTTCTTGGGGGAGGGAGCGGGTCACCGACAGTTCGTTTTACCATCACAGGTTATTAATCCACATTTTTTTTGCCCAGGATTCTTTCAATATTGCCTTTCCCCGCACCTGCTATGGCACGTAGTATCGGAGTTACGGTACTCTTCTGAAGGGCCAGTACTACTACTGCAGTCCATAAGGGATGCATTCGACACCTGGTTGCATCAGGAATTGCTTCTAGGCGCTTCTCCGCGGAACAAGCGTTTTTCTTTTTAACTACATTGCATAGTTACTAATTTTACTTTCTGAATCCTCCGATGTTGGCAGTTGTATAATTGGGACAGAGGGAGGCAAAAACACACTTCCTGGCGCTCTTCGCAGGTATGTAGCGCTATAGCATTTAAGGCTCGCAGCACTTCGAAAAGGGAGGCCTATTGAAACAGCACGCCTGTATTATAGCGCCCACTTACACTGGCTCTTGCTAACCCTGTTCTCTTCAAATTGACCAAGATAGAGGCACACTAAAATCCGGAGTAGAGGGCAAATCGAAAGGGAAGCTTTACCAACATTAAATATAGTTTCTTTCCATTTCCTAACTGCATCAGTGCTGGAAAGATATCTCAGTGGGTTAATGCCCTTGCTACAGCTGTTTCTATGCAACTTTAGTGGCCCGTTACTTCTAACAGTCTTAGTATTACTTTTCTGGTGTACCCAGGGCCCCCAGGTCCAAACTGGGTGCTCTTCGCCCTCTGAGGCAACAGAAACTACTCAGAGTGAAAAACAGCATCCAAGTGCAGTAATTCAGATTATATCTGTATTTGCCCCGACTAACACAAAAACAGTTTGTTCATTTGCGACGCTAGCCCCCATGAAAAGGTTGCTATACATAGCCTGAGCCTTTTGTAAGAAAGTTTGTATAGTTTCGGTTTTGTTTTTACAAAATGAGAAAAGAGGAGTTTGCCAGCTGTCCCCTCATGAAAGTTTAGAACAGACTTTAGGGTGCAAGGATGTGGGCTGGGGCGAGGGAAGGGTCAAGAGGTGTTGGCACGGTGTCCCCCACCCCTCCCGACACTACAACACAGCACGAATGAACAGAGGTGTCTGTCCGAGGAGTGACTGCGAACCGCTGCCTCAGACCTGCCGGCCAACAAGTATGAACTGGGCTGCTGCTGCCCTAGAAAATGGCGACCGTTGTGTCGTACTCGGAAGGAACAGCAAACAAGCGCGCCCTTCTTTGCGTAGATACGGTGTCACACACAGATCACAGCAGCGTGTGCATTAGCCCCCTGAGCTATCCATTCCATTGGGAGAAACGTTCCCTTCTGAAAAGACTGACTGCTCGGTACTGAAGATGGTGTCCATCGGTGAATAGCGAGATTTTTTTTGAGCGAGGGTGAGGGGGTGTCGGTTGGGGGGGTGGGGTTGGCAGGATGGAAGGCAGCATGCAACTTGAATTTGCAAGCTAGCTAAACTGCTGAATGGCGGGATTAGTGGAGGAGAAAACTGCATGAAAAGAAGAATCGTTTCATTGTGTCCAGTCTTTACTACAGGGCAGGGGCATGTTACAGGCAGAGCTCTCTCTTATCGCTGCCTCGGTGTTACAGGCAGAGCTCGCGCTAATCGCTGCCTCGGTGACGTAGCGCTCGCGCTCTGCTCACTACCCCTTCTGGCCCCCTGCAGAGTCCGCGGCGCGCGCTTTCCGAGCACTACCAGGTGCCTATAGTTCCAGATTGAGGCTTCAGACATAACAAAGTAGTCTCCTTGAAAGAAATTCCCCAAAAGACCGGGGAAGGGTGTTAAATCGTCGAGGTCATATATGGTTCATGATGATGGCGAGAGAAAAAACAAGGCAGAGCAAAAGGCACACCGCCGCCTTTCTCCGAGGCAGAGCAGAAATGCCTCGGAGAAACGCAGCGGCATTTTCGGATTCGGGGGCGTGTTTGTCTTTTCTCTCCTCCAGCCATTGGCTGGAGGAGAGAATGAGACTTCTTGCAAAAAACACGCCCCCCCAATCCGAAAAGGACGGGGCCTGATCGGAATGACTGACCTCTTCTCCAATGGCTGGCCAGCATTCAAGAGGCCAGCCAATGGAGAACAGGGGAGAAGAGGGGCGGGTTCAAGCCCCTCTTCTCCAAGTCATTAAATCTCGCGAGCGAGACTGCGCAAGCGCAGCCTTCGCTAGCCGAGACCTAAAAAGGAAGGAGAAATTCTCCTTCATAGTGCCTACTTGAATTAGGCATTATTTTCTGACACTAAATTCTGCCTCCTTTTTTTAAGTAAAAAGGGCTTAGCCTCAGAAAGCTTTGGCGGTTACATGGAAAAGCCCATGGTCCTCTTTGGGGAAAAAACACTCTCAAAGAGTCTATGCTAAGAGAAATGACACCAGTGGTTCTCAAATTTTCAAGGATGTCACCACATTTATAAGGGTGCTAGATACGTATTATTATTTCTGTCCAATACATAACCAATCAGGCAAAATCATTACTACTCCGGTCATTGCTGCTCATTGAGTTTGGGAAGACTTTTGTGCTAGGCCCAAGTAGCTGGTAATGTTGCTAATGGCTGTTGCTGAGTGTAGGTTCGGTCATTCAGTACCCGCAGATTGCTGGTTTTCATGAATTTCCGCACAGAAGAATTACCCTAGAGGTTGCGGTTAGTGCCATGATGCCAGTTTCTGCATTGTCCTTTGTCATGCCAATTTTCCCACTCCACCCATGTATAAAGCACCACAAGCAAGGCAGTTTTCCCTATTCCAAAGTGGTTGAAGCACCATAACAATGCCTAAATTCACAGTGACCGAGTGAAGCATCACCATAATCGGGTCATTTTCTGTAATGGAACAGAATGTACAGCACTATAACCCCGCCAGTGAGTCCACACATGTAAAGCACCGCAGTCTGGCCAGTATTAAGCCAAAAGGAGTAGCACCACACCTAGGACAGTTTCCATAACCTGCTCAATCTGTAAGTTGCCACAGCCAGGCCTGTACTTATGTATGTGAAGCACCAGAGCCATGCCAATAATGGGCCAATATTTGAAGCACTACAATATGGCAATTAAATACATTGCATGTGTATGTAACGCATCCCAGTCATTCCAGTACGTCTTCAGTATCCAAAGGACTACATTCAGAATATAATGTAAAATATGACTGCCTGACCAATAACATCAGTGTCCCAGTATTCCGACACTATAGTTGGGTCACGATTCACAGTGCCACTGTATATTAAGAACCACAACCAGCCTAGTAATCAACAATGGGTCAAGAACCAAATACCAGAATAACCACACTGCATTTACATCTAGGAACAGTAAATCACTGTCTTGTGGTACAAGAAAGGGATGTGTCTCTATCGAATCAATAGTGTCAACAACCAGGTTAACCTGTAAAGTTAAAAGGGGGAGCTCTTTTGGGTGCTGCTCAACAGGTAGTCTACCGTTGTCTGGTAGAAGCTTAGAATTGAGGTAGGGGGCCAGGAAAAAATATGCAGATACCACAAACCAACATTTTAAAAAGCATAATGTCACAGAACAGTCCATCTGTGACAGGGAGCACTGTACTTTCATACTTGCAGGTAATGGCTAAATTAATCTTGGAAGGATGAGAAGCTTGGGCAGCTCATTAGGGGATTTTAACCCATACCCAGCGTTTTGAAAAGGGCATTCCTACAGCAGATGAATTAACCCATGGAAAGGCGCGGCCAGCACAGGTAATAGCAGTGGGGATGGGGCAGGATGGGGGTAAGGGGACAGACGACCGGATAGGAAAAGTAAAATAAAAGAAATTATAAAACCACTTACCTTGCGCTCGCCGAGTCGAGATGCGGCGTGCGCAAGGTAAGTGGTTTTATTTATTTTTTATTTTACTTTCCCTATCATGTCTGTCCACTGCCCACCCGCCCTACCGCTGTTACCTGTGCCGGCCGCGCCTGCCCATGAAGCTATGATGTCATGTGTGAAGGGTTGGTTTATTTCATGAGCCCTGCATCTCCCTACACCAATATACCTACAAACTATGGCTTTCTAGCAAATGTAGTTGGAATAAAAAGGTTTAATTTTTACATTAACCCCATTTCTTTAAATGTAGCAGATATGTTGCCTCTTACTGTCGGCAAAGTCGCACACTCGCGCGCATAGTGACTTGTGGTATGTGTCAGAAAAGAGCACTCATGAACACTGCATTACCGCACACCAAGAAAAATAATTAGAGGGAACATTGCACATGACCAGGGTGAAGAAGGCCTTGGGTCCGTAATAATGGGAGCGGGACGGAGAGTGTCCCCAGTTACTTGACATTACAGGCAAGATCTAACAGTAGCCTCCACCACCTCGTCCATGAGAGGAAACCAAACCTTGGTCCGTAATCGTGATTTAGTTTTGACCATCCTCTGGTGCCCTATGTGAGCTAACTGAACAACCCGGGCCGTGAGGGCTGTCGGAATGACCAGTCTGTGTCCCCTCGGTGCCACTGACCATGCTTCAGGGTGCCTTGGCCCATTGCAAACAGTTGTCCTTCTCCGTCTAGGTTCGCAGGTCGTTCATGGACAGAGGAAGGGGGCAAGACCGAGCTATGACACACCTCAGGTATTCCTCTGTGTCAGCGGCCACTTCTTGTTCCTGTTCGGTAGCAGCTCTCGGATGCCGCGAGAGGTAGTCCGCGGGATTCCGGGATCCAGGCTGATACTCCACCTTGCCGTTGCAATTTTGAAGCTGCAGCATCCACTTCTCAATTCGGGGTGGCGGCTTAGAGGAGGTTCCCTAGAAGAGAGCGACTAGCGGTTTATAGTCAGTCGCTACCACGAATGGCTTGCCATACACATATAGATGAAAATGACGGCAGCCCCAGTGTATCGCAATGGCCTCTTTCTCGATTTGCGAGTATCTTTGCTCCGTGTCCGTGAGAGACCGACTGGCGAATGCCACTGGTGCCCAGTCCTCTTCCGGGCCTCGTCGCTGTAGAAGCACAGCCCCCAGTCCTGTGGGGCCAGCATTACCGGCGATCTGGGTCATCTTCCGTGGATCGAAGAAAGCTAGGGTAGTTGCTTCAGACAGCGCTTCTTTGATGTCATTGAAGGCTTTGGCTTGCTCCTTATCCTTATTCGTATGGTCCCTCAGCGGCTGAGTAAGCGTTGTGAGGTCGCGAATGTAGCGCCCACAATAGTTTACCATTCAGAGGAAACTTCGGACCTCTGTGACGTTGGTGGGGGCCACCGCATCCTTAATGTCATGGACCTTTTCTGGATCTGGATTCACACCTTCCACCGAGAAGGTATATCTGAAGAACTGTAGCTTGGTCTTTAGAAATTCGCACTTCTCACGATGGAGGGTTAGTCCAGCATCTTGGATACGGCGAAGCACCTGAGTCAGTCGCTAATTATGTTCCGGGATTGTTTTGGCATGCACCATAATGTCATCACTGACATTCATGACTCTGGGTATGTCCATGATAAGTTCATGTATCGTGTTCTGGAATACCTCAGCCTCGCTTGATACACCAAAACTTAGGCGCTTGTATCGCCGGAGACCCACATGAGTTGAGAAGGTGGTTATGTTTTGAGAGGAGTCGTCCAATACTAACTGGTGATACCCAGAACTCAGGTCTAACTTGGAGAACCAGCAGGCTCCCGCCATTACCCCTATGAGATCGTCTATGGTCGGGGTGATATGCCTTTCCCTCTTAATGGCGGCATTTGGTAACCTCATGTCCACGCAGATTCTCACTGCGCCCGGTTGTTTTGGTTTTCTGGTGACAACGATTGGGGAAACCCACGGCGTGGGTCCCGAGACCTTCTCAATTATGCCAGCAGCTTCTAATTTTTTTAGCTCTTCCTCCACTAGAGGGTGCAGGGCTACCAGTTGTACTGTGGGGTCAATGTGTAGATGCACCTCCTTGCCTTTGAATTTCCCAATCCCTTCAAAGACATTCGCAAATTCCTTCAATATGTGGTGGACTGGCTCCTGATGCACTCCAAACGCGAACTTTACAACCCCCAAGTCTTCAGCGGCCCTGCAACCTAATATCATGCCTTGTCCGTCTTCCGTGACGTATACATTGGTAGTGATTGAATGGGCACTGTGGGCGGTCAGAGTCTTAAACTTGCCTCGCATCTTCAGGGGTGAGTCTTGGCCATATGCGAACACCGTGATGCCCGTGTGGCTGAGTGGGGGTGCCGGCTTCAGAGTTTCATACAAGGCAGAGGCCATAATGTTGATGGTGGCACCAGTGTCTACCACCACTAGGACGTCCTGAGAGCCAACCTGGATGCTACATTGGGGTAGTAGTCTGGCTTTCCCGGTAACTATGTGTACTTTGTGTACTACGCGCTTCTCTTCCTCGTCATCATCCATGTCACTGGGCCCTTTCTCTTCTTCCGGGACCAAGTTCACCACTTGACGAGGTTTCCGATACCTCTTTGATCGACAGACCTTTTCCAAATGGTTAAATCGCCCACATCCTGAGCACCGTTTTCCTTTTGCTGGGCAGTCCCCTGCCCTGTGAGGTGGTCCTCCGCATTAACCGCAGTTTTCGTCTGCCCCTGAAACACTGTCCCCGCTTCTGTTTTTTGTCCAACATTCGTTGATTTGGTCGTCACAACATTCACGGGTTCCTTCTTAACTGGGGATTGGAGAGCCGCCTCCATATGAGCCGCCCGGGCTTTGGATAGCTCCTTTGTGCGCCCTAGTGTTAGTATGTCCTGTAGTGGCTTCCCAGATTCCTCCAGGATTCTTTCGCGGAGCTTGGCAGATGCACATCCCTGGATGATCTGTCCCCTAATCTCTTCCGTTTCGTCGCGGAAACCACATGTCGATGCCAAGTTCTTGAGACGAGCGTGAAATGTGTCGAGGGACTCTTCCGGGAGTTGGCCGGAAAATGAACCGCTCATAGTCCTAATTGGCCATTGGCTCAAAATAGCCATTGAGAGCATTTATCAGGGTGTTATGGGTCTTTGACGTGGCTTCGTTGAGCATCTTGGTTATGTTATGGATGTCTTTACCCCCTAGATACAACAGCATCGCTCTTTTCTGATCTCTATGTACCTTGGTGGCTTCAAAGAAAATTAGCAGTCGTTTTACCCAGTCCTTCAATTTGGGGGCGAGTGATGACGGGGATCCTTCCACAATAAAGGGCTCTATTGGGGGAATTGTGGCCATGGTAGCTCTCAGTGGTTAGCGATTGTCTTGTGCTCCACACCCTGAGCTCTGTGAAGGTTATCTCCTGGCTGCTCGCGTGTCTGTCCCCTTCTTTTTCATGTGGTAGCTGCCTGCCCTGGGGGACACTTTATCTGGCTTCTGCTGCACTGTCCAGCTTTTCTGGCTCCTCTGGGGAATTCCTTGAGGGGTTGGAGGGTCACTTATTGACAGACCTCCTCCTGCTGCAATCACTGTTCATAAAGCTCGCTGGTTGATGCTTGATTAGCAGCACTGTCCTCTTTATTTTCCCCCTTCAGGGATTCATTGGTTGTAAGTGCCAGTACTGTCCTCCTCATCATCCCCCCTCGGGAAATCATTATTGTGCAGTGCGCTGTGGCAGTCACCTGCGACCCCGTGTCTCCCCTGTGCACGCTGAGCCCCTACGCGCCGGGTTAAACAGCCGCGATCGGCTAAATCAAGACCAGACACGACGCAGCGCACGCGGGGTAGCGCGCGCATGTGCACAGGTGCGCGCGCAGAGACTACGGGAGCGGAGCAGCTCACCGTTGGCAGCAATCTTCACCGGCACTGATCCAGCCGGCGCACACCACGTTCCAGGGCACAGCAGACGACACTCCGCCGCACGTCTGTCACCAGCACACCGTGGCACGAGCACCGCAGAGCAGGTAGGAAGCCCCTCCCGCGGCCGCCACACGATGCGAGAGTGGGGCACGCCCGCCCGTCGTCGCCAAATGTTGCGTCGTGAGGGTCGCGGAGCTTGCGACCTCACGGAATAATTATACTTGGGTGCACAGGGACCTGGCGCAATGAAATGATCACAGGAGCTGGGATTCACTGGTGGTGGCCACTCTCGCCGTTCGCCTAACTGGCGTACGTTCGAGCGTCACCCATTTATTTATCCTTGGTCACATGACACTACGTGGCGGGCCTGTTACGTCACAGGCACGACACTACAAACGCGGACGGGAGTGCACGGTGGCCATATTGGAGGGAGGCCCACACACAAACGGACCTCGCGAGGGCCCTGAAGGCTTGGAGACGCAGGGTGAAAGAGCGAACATCATCTGGGGCTGGGCGACAAGAGGAGACTTCAGACAGTAGCAATGGCCCTGGTGACCCTGTAGTGCTCATCCCTAGCAATAGGGGGTGCACAGGGGGCCATTACAGGGAGGCCCTGGGGCAGAATCGCAAGCAGACGCAGCCCGAGGGACCTAGGGGAAGTGCCCCAGGGCCACCTGCTTCCCTCCCCCCCAGCACCCAAGGAGTGTAGAGCTCTTGAAAAAAAGGAGGAGGTGGTGAGGAGATATAGACACCCGGGGACTACAGACAAGGCCAAATCCTCAACTGACCCATTCACAGCAGTGGTAAATTGAGGCCGACCCAACAGAACGAACGGTTTGGGAGCCCTGGACCTGGAAGTCGGGGGGAATTCGGACCCTCATATGTGACCTGAGCGACCCCAAAGCAATCGCCCCCATGCTGCTGGAGGGCAAGCAGCCACTGGATGGGGCACCTAAAGACTGGGAATCAGACATCCTCCCAGCGGCATGTGGAGCTAGAGCCAGAGACATAAGATCTGCGACGGGGACACTGCAAGGGAACATTGGTGCTCACCCACAACATCTTCCATGCACTGGAGGCCACATTAGACTGCGCAAGGACTATCTGCGGAGACAGACGTGAAAGGCCTGAGCGTCCCTTTAAGAGACCTCCAACTAACTAGGGACACATCCACAGGTCAAGGTTCCACCGCATCATCGACCTACCAATTGGAAAGACCAGGCATAGCTGTGAAGCTGGGCATAGGGAGTCCCAGATAGTAATCTCCAGTACAGTACAGAGCTGGAAGAATAGTGAGGCTAAAAGGGAACCTACCTCCACAATCAAACAAGATGGATAAATATGCGGTCCCCAGACCCCACCAGGTAGAGGAGACGTGGCCCACAAAACCAGCAGCCTCAGGGGAACCCTCCCTGGGGGCAATAATGATGGCGATACAAACTCTTCAATCCTCTCTGGAACTTAAAATACACTTGGTTACTATTGAGGTGGGACTACTCAGAGCAGACTTCCAGAGGATATGAGACCCCTGGCAGAGATCGTCCAACCATATGGCATTTTAATCATCACATATGCAGATGACACTCAGCTCGTGGTGGCATTGAACCACCCGAGAGGTCATCTAGCTCCCTAGGCTCGTGCCTGGAGGAAGTTGCCAAATGGATGGAACTCTCTTGCCTCACACTGAACGGGGATAAGACCGAGCTTATGCTCCTGGGCAACTCACCCTCATTCGATCCTGTTTTGCTCTGGCCTAACTGCCTCGGTCCTGCACCAGATCCGAATACTTTAGATTAAGAGCCTTGGTGTGTGGCTTGATCGCTCGCTCAGGTTTAATCTCCAGGCGGTTAAAATCTCAGTCACCTGCTTTGGCCTTTTGAGGATGCTCCGCAAGATCCTTCCCCTTCTCCCTTTTCAGGCGAGAAGGATCATGGTTCAAGCTCTCATTCTCTCTCGCCTGAACTATGGGAATTCCCTCTACCTGGGAGCCCCCCCAAGCCACCATCCATAAGCTCCAGATCATTCAGAATTGTGCTGCTCGCATGCTTCTTCAGGTCCCCCGACGGCAATCTGCGAAACCTGCACTAAGGAGCCTCCATTGGCTACCAATTAAGGCAAGGGTCCAGTTTAAGGCCATTTTCCTGACTCACAGGGCCTTCTGGAAGAAGGGCCCAGTCTCAATCCAATCCATGATCACCCCCTATCAACCTCCCAGAGTTCCGATCCATGTCTTCCTTCCTAGTCACCACACATAGAATAAGGAAGGCCAGATGGGGCGGGTGCTCCTTCTCTCATAATGCTGCCAACTCCTGGAACACCCTCCCACTCTAACTGCGGAAGGAGCGTAACCTGCTCTCATTTCGAAAGCTCCTAAAAACTGTTCTTTTCAAAGAATTTAACTAATCCTCTCCTTTCCTGTCATTCTGCACTAGTCCACAGCGCTGGGAGGCCTCAGGGTAGTCATTGCGCTATATAAATTCTATTTCATTCTTTTCATTTCATCATAAACAACAGGCACTTAAAATCATATCCTGGAATGTATATGGGTTGGGGGTCCAAAATAAAGCACACACTGGTGCACCAATTTATCAAACGACACAAGCCAGACGTGGTCTGTTTTCAGGAGACACACCTACAGGGACACAATTACAAAGCACTGGATAAATGGGGTTACACTTTGGTGACACACACTGGATACACGACAGGGTCTCGAGGAGTAGGAATCCTTCTCAGAGTCGCTATGGGGTATGTTCCTAGGAAAATGTACAGAGACCCGCTGGGCAGATTTGTTCTCCAGACGGGGAAGTGGGATGGGCGAACTCTGAATCTGGGCACCTAATACACCGCTCCAGGACTGCAGGGTGACACTGGATCTGTCCTAGAGATGCCGCTTGGGTCTCTTATCTTGGGAGGCAATATGAATGATGTTGTCTCTCTGTCGGAGGATAGATGGCCGGGGAAGGTAGACAAAAACACTGGGACCCTCCTGGGTAGCTTTGTGAAGGCGTTAGGGTGGGTTGACTTGTGGAGAGCCCAAAACAAGATGGGGCGTCAGAACACACACTTATCGGCAATACACAGGAGCTTGTCCCGAATTGATTATTTGTTTACCCTTAGGCAAGATGTGGGGAGCTTCCGAGACACACAACACTTGGCGAGTGGCATCTCTGACCATTCCCCGGTGGTCACTTTGTTTAAGGGACTAACAGTGGGAAACATCTTGCCGTCCCGTCTGGCAGCTTGGCACTTCATGGACAGAAAGTCCGTGGAAAAGTTGCAAGAAGGCACTGAGAGATACTTCCAGCAGAATGAAGGGTCGGTGGACTCCTACTGCGTTCTGTGGGAAGCCTACAAGCCGGTGAAACAGGGGCAGTATCAAGCCCTAGTTGAGGTTAAAAAGAAAGCAGACAGGAGTAGACATCAGGCACAGAACAAAAAGTGGTGACCCTAGAGGCTGAGTTAGTTAGAGGGGGAGAACATCAGAGGAAATTGACGCACCAGTTGCACATGGCACAACAGAAACTGCGCGACATAAATGAGAGCGCAGCGAGGGCCCATGCTTTATCAATCCAGAGGAAGCTCTACGAGGTAGGAGATGAAGCCACAAAGCTCATCGCCTGGCTTGACAAAAGGGACAGTGAAAGAGGTTAGGTGAGGGAAATCCTAGATCACAAAGGGGAGGTACGTACGGGGGACGATGAGATTGCGAGACATTCACAGCCTTCTACGAGGACGTATACGTCTCCAAATCTGGTGGATCTAGTGCAGACCGTAAAGAACTCTTAAAATCAATAAACCAGAACACCCTGCCGAGGGACGACAGAGAGATACTAGACAGCAACTGGACGGTAGAAGAAATAGTGCGGTCTCTTCAGGGGCTCCAGTCTGGGAAGGCTCCCGGTCCAAATAGTTTGCCCCTTGAATTGTTCAAGAAAACGGCTCGGGAAATTAGTGCCCCACCTCATGAATATGCTACTAGAGGCTAGGGAGGTGGGGAGGCTACCAGAAGACCAAAGAACAGCCACCATTGTGGTAATCCCCAAAAAAGGTACGGCAGAGTGTGCCTCATACCGTCCTCAATACCTGCTCAACGTAGAACCCAAAGTCCTGGCCAAAGTCTTTGTGAAGAGATTAGTGTGATAACATCGATGATACACCTCGACCAATCAGGCTTCAAGCGGAAGAGAAGCACACTCTTGAAAATAAGATGACTATATGGGGTGCTTCACCTGACGGAGGCATATAGTGTAGGTTCTATCCCTTGATGCCCGAATGGCCTTCGATAGTGTGGAATAGAATTATATTTTAGCAGTGTTGCCTCGGCTGGGCTTTGGCCCTAACTTCTGTGCCTGGGTTTGTCTACTCTATGAAGCACCGTGGCCAGGGTGCGTGTGAACTCCTGCACCTCCCACGGGTTCGAACTGCAGAGGGGCGTATGACAAGGCCGTCTGCTGTCTGCCATGATTCTCCCCACAGCCCTAGAGCCCTGGGCGACCTGGGTCTGTGGAGACCCATTAATCCGGGGAATTACTGTCGAGGACAACTGGGAGGAGAAGATATCTCTCTACGCGGACAATATTTTACTATATGTGACAAAACCCCACATCTCAATACCAAGAATTCTGCATTTCTTTGACCTTTTCGGGGCTATGCTGGCTACCAAATTAACTGGGACAAGTCAAGGATTTTTCCACCCTCCTCAGTCCCCCTGTCCCTGCCATCTTGATGCCCAGCCCCAGTGGCAACAGATGGGTTCACATACCTGGGAATCTGTATCACCAGGGATGAGAAACTCTTCCTGGCTTGTAACGTTCTTTCCCAGGTCGACCGCTTTCAGACAGATGTGTGCCACTGGTGTGCGCTGCCCCTTTCGTTAATGGGGCGGGCAGTCCTCTTTGAAATGATGAATCTCCCACGTATGCTCTACATTCTCCAGAACACACCGTTCAGGATTCCTGAATCCTACTTCCCCAGAATCAATGGCATCTTGAGGTCTCTATTGTGGGACGGGGGGGTGAGGAGGGATGGGGGGCAGCCAGAATCTCGCTGGCAAAGCTGCAGCGTGGTGTCTATGACGGGGGCCTGGCGGTCCCTGACCTCCGAGCATATTATTGGACCTCCCAGGTGATGATGGTGAATTATTGGGTGTTTGGGGAGCGAACGGAGCAAGCCAACAGGGTAGATCCCCTGGTCATGGGATGCAGGGCTATCCGACGCTCCTGTATGGCACCATCCGGAAGGACTTGCTCCCATCCCACACGTTGGCGGTAGTGCAGGCATGGAAAGCATCCAACAGGTGCCTGGGTTTGGATGGGAAACTAACAGCAGAAACCCCACTGTGGGATTGTGACTGCCTGGACGAGGTTTAAAAATTGCGAGCATACACCAAATGGCACACAATAGGAATACAGAAATTGGGTGATGTCTGCAGATGGGTACTCTAGTAGTTTTTGAGGTGTTGAAGGCAGAATACGAGTTGACACAATGTGACATATTCCGATACAGACAATTACAACATGCGCTGAAACGCCATCTCCCAGAGGGGGAGCTTCTCCCAGACTGCTCCCCATGGAGGATCGACTGATATTGGACCCTATGCCCCCATGGGCAGTTTTCCCTGACATACGGGAAGATTATAAACAATATGCCGGACTGTCTTGCCTCACTTAGAGAGCCCTGGATGGTAGATGTGGGGCCCCTAGATGATGAGGAGTTGAGCGAGGCATTACAGAGCCCCAGAGAGATTGCTATAAGGGCTCGATTCCGCCTGGTGCAGCTACGGGCGCTACATAGGTCCTGCCTTTCTAGGTCAAGAGTATTCAAGATGGGCCTCATAGACCCGGCCTATTGCCCCAGGGGCTGTGGTGGGGTGGGCACGTTTTACCACACGCTATGGACCTGTCCACGTATCCAAAACAGGCCAAGTGGCTGCTGCTGGGAGTGTCGGTGGAAGAGAAGTGGCCCAGTCATGTAAATACTTGGCTCAAAATGGCTGCAGGGGGGGCGAAGTGCAATCTCGCCAGGGTATGGGGTGCAGGCAGGCCCCCCTGTGCCCAGAGACTGGAAGGAAGTCCAGGACTGGCGCCAACTAGCCGACCAGGCAGTATACCACTCCAGAGGCCGTCCACACAAACTTGAAAAGATATGGGGGCCATGGAAACTGCATTGGGGTATGAACGGCTCAGTAGGTGAAGGAGAGGGGATGTCACTAACGCATAGCATGCTGGGGTCAGAGACTGCAGCCAGCCCCAGTGTTTTGGGAACCACTCCAAGGATTTGGGCCTGGCCCGAGATTTTATTTATAATGTGGAAAGGCCCCTGCGAGTGACCCTCGATTTGTACTTTGATCTGCTTTTGATGACTTGTGTTCTTAATCAACTGCTTAATAAAAATAAGTTTTAATTAAAAAAAGAAAAGATTTGCATGGCGATTGGCTGGCACATGATTTAAAGAGAGAGAAACTGGAATTAGAAAGTAAATTGACTCTTTAAATGGAAAATTAGGCTCAGTTAAACAGCTTCGGGGGGGGGGGGGGGGGGGGGGGGGGAGGGAGAAGTTTTGTAGCTGGTACAGCCAGGCTCTGGAACTCCCTGGCAATTACCCTTAAGAAAAAATCTGATCTTCTCTCATTCCGTAAATCTTTAATAACCTGGTTGTCCAACAATTAATACAGCATTTTCTTTATTTTTTATCTTAGTCTAAGAGTATGGCACCTAGACACCTCTGGGTAGTAGTACGTGGTATACATTCAATTTTCATTTCATTTCAGTATAACTCCACCTCCCTAAGAGAAGTCGAGCATAAAAAAAGACAGCAAAAATGGAAATGTGTGAGAAAAAGGACTGCAAGTAGAAAAATGGAGAAAAGACCAGGATTCCAGCAGATTTGGGGATCTATGTAAAAGAATGCTGTTACCAACATTATTAACCTAAGGGGTTTCTTTGTACAGTGATTATATAAAAGACCATGGGCCCTGGGAGATGAGGGTAAGCCTTTGGAAGATACGTTTGTCAATTGCATTACAGATGAGAAAACAGCAGCTTTAATCGTTGATGCCAGGAGCTCTGGCCCTCCATGTCTCACTGGTGCCACCGGAGTTTCCGGGCTGCAAATCTTACCCCCAGGTACGACTGTTGTGTACTAACTATGCTGTTTATTTTCAAAGCACAAAATAAGTATGGATAAATACCAATAAGATGGGCAAAAAATAAACGTGGATAAATAAAGACGGAAATGTTACAAAAATAAATACCCTAAAACCGGGAGTCCTAGTTATGTGTTAAAAGTTCTTAATTTTAATTATGTGCAATTACTTTTAGTATGGTTTATTTTTATTTTCACTTGCATACTATACTGGAAGATCTTTCATTGATTTCATCTAAATTCGTTTTTTGGCTTTGTTTTGGGTGAGAATATATATTATATTATTGTTTTTTAATAGTTTATTTTGTTAGCGTTAGTATGTTAATTTGATTAATAATTGTTAAACGTTTTATTTATAAATTAAAGATAATGGTAAAAACAAATGTAATTGTTTTTAACTGTAAATTTGTAATTATTGATTATGTAAAATATTTGTTTTGAATAATTTGTTTATCTATTAATTCTATATGTTTTTTTTTTAATGTATTAAATAATTATATAGGGGCGTGTCCAAGATGGCGGATGGATAGGACGTGCGATCGTGTCCCTCCAGCATCGCCACGCTTTAGCTTCCATTAGCTGCTCTTTCCCGGTTCCTCATTGAAGCGAGGGTGAACTGGGTGCTGCTGGTGAGCTCTGGAGTTCCCGAACAGAGGCTTTGCCCAACTGAGACAGTCCGCTCAGCGGAGCAGCGGGAGCAGGGTCCAGGTCGGCCGCTCGGCAGGCAGAGCTGGGACGGTGGATGGACACTGAGGCAGCCGGGAGGAACACACGTACTGCAAGCAGGAACCACAGTGGAACGCGCTGGCCTGGTGGAGCCTACAGGGGCATTTGATCTGAACAGGTGACCGCTGCCTAGATCGGCTTGGGCGCTGAGACTGCCATCTTGTTGAGTCGCGACGCCCTTGGGAGGTGTGGCGCTGCGCTTCTGTTGTGGGGACTGGCGCCGGATTCTCAGGGAGCCGATTCGGCGGCCACAGGAGTGCAGTGCGGTATACCTCCGGGAGAAGCTAACCCAGGCGCCAGAAACGAGAGTGAAGGGGCATATGGCCTTCATCGCCCTGCTGGTTGTGGGCCTAGCGCTGGCTCAGCAAGGCCCCTGGAGACACGGTAAATCCTGGCACAGCCTGAGTACGCGCTGCTCCCTGTACGTTCCCAGACCAGAGGACCCGGTTTGAAGTGTGCTGGTCCTGAGGAGCAGAAGCTATTCAGGACCTCAGCATGAAGCCCACGGCAGTGACCAGCAGCTGCCATCTGTGAGTACGAGACTGTGGCCTAGTGGCATGGCGTGAGAGCTTAAAATGGATGCCCCCTGGGCCTGAAGGCGACTAGCATAGCGCTTGCTGGGAGAGGCTGCTGGGAGAGGCTAGTGATCGGCCCTGGACCCTCTTGCAGTGTTTGACCACCTTTATAGTGATACCAGAAGAGGCTGGACGCCAACCGGAGGGTTCTGGGACGTCGCTGGCAGAGCACAGGCGAGGATCAGCCCGTTCCTGGTCTGCGATCCTAGCTCCTGATCCAGTTGTAGGACTTCGACCCAGCCACTCCAGCAGAGGGTCCTGTAAACAGCAGCAGCTCTGACAGCGGTCTTCCATGTGTTGGGGTCCCACGGCTAAGGGGCACAAACCCAATAGAGAAGAACGCCTCTGGCCGACGGCAGCACACGCAGAGCGGACCCTGTGTGAGGCCACAGCCCCTGGAGTTTGCAGGTGTGGATCCTGCGGAACCTAGACAGATGCTACCGGCCTCTGGTGAAGCACCCTCAAGGATATGATTTGGGAGGCGAGCAGGGCGGCCCTAAGAAGGACATTGGTCCCCCACCACTGACTAATCCTGACAGAAGCCCATGGCAGGTGGAGACAGAGATATGGCAGCGGGTCGCGCCAAAAAAGATAGATCTCTGAAGGATATGCTCCTGAAACAGCCTGGGACTCCCGGCCCCACAAACACCGCACCTGTTGAGGAGAGACAGGCCGAGACACTGGAGGGGGCGGCGGTCCGGCCACTGAAGCCTTCATGATGGAACTGTTCTCAGCCATCAAGGAAGACATCCAGGATCTAAAGGGTCAATTCTCCGCAGACCTCAAAGAGGTCAGGTGCGACATTGACGAGATGGGAGAACAAGTGACGACCCTAGAAGAGCATGAGCTCAGCCGAGAAGAGGAGTTTCATCAGATGCAGCAAGACCTGCTCAGCCTCCAGGAACACCACTTGGACCTGCAAGCTCATGCTGAGGATCTTGAGAATTGTTCTCGGAGAAATAACGTACGGATCCGAAGTGTGCCTTGGCGGGCGGAAGCAGACGATCTTATGTCCTATGTCAGGATTCTTTTTCAGCAGGTCTTGGGTGACGAGAACTCCACAGATATACAAATGGACCGCGCGCATAGGGTGAGCCTTACTAGAGGAGACAAAGCACCGCCACCAGATATACATGACTTTCAGCTCAAAGAAAAGATAATTCGCAGGGCCCGGGCGTCTCATCCTCTCCAGTTCCGGAGTCATGCTCCTGCTATTTTTCAGGACTTGGCGGCGTCTGCGTTGGTCAAACAGCGAGAATTTAGAGCGGTCACCCCATATCTGTGTGAGAAAGGGATTCCATACTCCTGGGGCCATCCCTTCCATATCATCTTTAAATTCCAATTAAAGCTTCGACAGGTTCGCTCTCTCACAGAGGCACTCGAAGTGCTGGGCTTGGAAAGCTCTGCAACAGTGGAAGAGATGGAGGGGCCTAGAGAGCGTACTGCCGGAGATTGTCGCGCTGGCAGCTGGTTGGCAAACCTGCATCCAAGTTAAAGCCCGATCCAGCGATGATAGCCAAAGAAAGAGAAGCGGTGCTCACCTCACTGGCGCAGCCCCTAAAGCGCCAGGACACTCCCTGACCTAAGCAGTTACTCTGCACCGGATGGGTTGATCTGGAAGGCGCCTAAGGGGGCATCTGAGGACGATGCCTGACCCCCGCTAGCGAAATGAACTCTGGCGATATGAGGCAGACCAGGTATTCTACTGCACGACTCATTGCTCGAGCCTTGCCCCCTATGGTTTTCTCATTACAGACAACATTTTGTCTACCATTGTTGTCAGTAGTTGGGTTGCGGGAAAGTTTATTAATGTTGCTGAAAGTTATGGTTTTTCTTTTATTTTGGGGTTTCCGCACAGTCAGCACGCATTTGATCTCGCCTCGCTAAATGCACGGTCGGTCTCAGGGTTTTGGAAGGACAGACCGTCTGATAAGCATACCGCAGGTCACAGCAGCCGTACCCACTCACTATGGGGAAGACCCTTAGGATTGTTAGCCTTAATGTTCGGGGTCTAAACAACCCAGTGAAGAGGGCGGCCTTTCTTTCCTTGCTTGATAATTCGGATGGGGATGTTTGTCTCCTACAGGAGACCCATCTGCTCTCTAAAGACACTCCCCGCATGTGCTCTTGGTGCTTCCCACAACAATTCTGGTCCTCAGGCCCGTCCAAGAAAAATGGGGTAGCGATCCTAGTCAGAGCGCACTTCCTAGGCAAAGTCCTAGCAACTGCTGCGGAAATAAAGGTACGCTTGCCAGCACTTCGGATACAATGAGGTGGTACATGCATTACACTGGCTTCTCTTTATGCGCTTAATGCACAACAGGAACTGTTTATAATCCAAGCTATAACAGAGGTACTTGTGACCCAAGACGCAGTAATACTAATAGTGGGGGATTTTAATTTGGTAATGGACGCAGACTTGGACAAGTCAGGGCAAAGGTTGAGTCAGGCCGGGTCATTCTCCTCGCGGGGCTTGGAATGGCTGAAAGACAATGGGCTGCAGGACATATGGCGAGTTCAGCAACCTGGGGTGAAGGATTACACTTATCATTCGGTGGCCCACAAATCGTATGCTCGACTTGACCACTTTCTTGCCTCCACCCCCTTAGCGCGCCAATTAATAGATGCTTCTATTGAACCCTGGTCTCTGTCGAACCATGCACTCATTGCAGTGAGTGTTCCCGCCCAACCAGTCCACACAATGCTGTCAGACGGAGAGGGTCTCCTGCTTTCTTCTGAGTCGGTGACGTGCATTAAAAATAAAATAGTTGAATATCTGCAGATTAATTATGTGGGTTCTGCGTCGCCGTTTGCTGTCTGGTAAGCTTTAAAACTGGTCATAAGGGGTGAACTCATTGCCTCTCCAAGGCAGAGAACAAGGCACGAAAAGAAAAGCGCAGGGAATTGGAGAAGGGGGTGGCGGAAATGGAGTCCATACATAAAAGAACGGTGGCGCCGAGGGTATGGAGGGAGTTAGAGAAACGTACGCGTCTTTTGAAGCATCGGTATCTTGACAGGGCGGAGTATGCACTTCTTCGACTCCGCCATAAATTCTACCTTAGTTTTGACTAATGCGGTAAGCTACTAGCTCAGCAGCTGAGGGCTTAACCGCAGACATTGTTGATTCAGGCGAATGGGGAGGTGCATAGCGTAGACGAACAAATAGTGGAGACTTTCCGATCCTTCTATCATACTCTCTATATGGGGCAAGAGCCACCGGTACTAGACCCTCTTCTATATCTAGAGAGTTGTGCGATCTCCCCTCTCCCAAAAGCGATGGCAGAACAACTTGACTCTGGCATTCGCACAGAGGAAGTAATCTCAGCAATATCTCGATTAAAACTTGGTAAGTCATCGGGCCGGAAGGCTTTCCAGCCCTATTTTATAAATCCTTCTGCTCTGAGCTAGCACCTTTTTTAACTAAACTGTTTAAATAAATTTTGGAGACAGGGATGGTGACAGATTTCATGTTGGAGGCAGCTATCGCTGTCATCCTGAAGCCTTCAAAGGATCCTAGAGATTGCGGGTCCTACCGGTCCATTCCTCTACTAAATATTGATGCGAAAATGTTCGCCAGCATTCTCGTGGCGTGCCTCAATCCCTTAATGGCGGATTTAATCGACCCCGACCAAGCGTGTTTTATCCCTAGAAGGCAGGGGGGTGACAATACGAAACACCTTTTCCATCTCATGGACAGTGTCCAGAGATGGCAAAAACATGCCTTCTTTTTATCAATCGACGCCGAAAAGGCGTTCGATAGAGTGAGCTGGACTTATCTGTTCGATACCCGGCGGTGTTTTGGGTTTGGGCAGAACTACATCAGATGGATTCAATGCATTTACAGCGCGCCCAGGGCTTTCGTACAAGTTAATGGGAGGAGGTCTGCTTCCTTCCCAATATCGCGGGGGACACGGCAAGGCTGTCCTCTGTCCCTCCTTTTATTCGCTCTGTTTATGGAGCCGTTGGCCCAACGCCTGAAGGCAGACCCACGAATTGAAGGCCTAAAATTCGGGGCGGATGTTCACAAGCTCAGCCTAAATGCTGATGATGTAATTCTCTCTCTCACTAACCCACAAATGAGCCTGACCGCTCTTTTTTCGAGCTACACAAATTTGGGGAAACGTCTGGGTTTAAAGTCAATCTGAAATCAAATATCCTGAACCTATTGATGCCTCAAGCTGTGGTAGATGATTTACAGCATCAATATCCATTCTACTGGACCCAGCAAGACATTGCATACCTCGGCATTCACCTAGCACCGACCATTGCACCTACGGTGGCCCTAAATTATGCGACCTTGCTAGATCACACAGCTACAGCGCTAGACACCTGGGCGCGGTTACGATTGGCCTGGTTTGGGAGAACTGCGGCTGTCAAAATGACGGTGCTCCCCCGCATTCTTTATATATTCCAAACAATCCCCATGGCCCCTCCGCCGAAGGCGTTAGCCCAAATACAGACCCTTATCAACAAATTTGTATGGGGGAAGTCGCTAGCGCAACTGGTTAGTCGGAAAAGGGATGGAGGAGTTGGCCTGCCCTTAATTAGTGGGTATTATCAAGCATCGTGCCTGCGTTACATCGTGGAGTGGAACAGACCTTTGTCTGGTAAGCATTGGAACTTCATGGATCAGACGGTTGCGGGAATCAATATCTGGCAGGAGATCTGGTTGCCCCGCAAGCACAGGGCCTGGGGGCTTTACTCTTCACCAGTCACCTCTCCAACATTGAAGGCATGGGATACGGTGGTCATCAAAAACGGATGGACCACTTTTCCTTCGCCGATGACTCCGATTGCCGATAGCCCGGACTTCCCACCGGGGCACACCTCACCAGTGTTCCAACAGTGGAGAGAAGAGGGATGCAAGAGACTTGGCTCTATCTTTGACGGTGAAGGGCTGACTTTGTTTGCCCAGCCTAGGCGAGACTACGATCTCTTAGCAACTGACGAGTTTGCATATCGCCAGGTCTATCACTGGGTCACAACGTCGCCGGATTATAACAGGATGTCCCGACCTCTCACAACATTCGAGAAATGGTTAATTTGCAAAAAGGATGATCAACGCCTTATCTCCGAACTATACTCGATGCTCGTGGCAAAACATATAGGGCAACGTACAAAAGCGCAAATCCGGTGGGAAACAGAGCTGGGAAGGCCACTGACTGCCAAAGAATGGGATCACATACTGTACCGCACACACCACACTGCGCAAAACACTGCAGGGGTAGAATCCACTTTTAAGGTTTTGTACTGGTACTATACCCCACCACGAATACATAGTTGGGATAAAAGCAAATCCGAACTATGCTGGATGGATTGTGGAATGACAGGAACCATATCGCATCTGCTATGGCATTGCCCCAAGTTACAACGCTATTGGATGGAGGTCTTAGATAACATTGAAGAGGCCTTTGACACTTCTATACCCAGATCTCTGAAATATACCCTTCTAGGCTTGTCGCATCCCCGAGCTTTCCCTCTGCGATCCATGAGAGGCAGACAAATTGCACTAGCCTTATTAGCGGCAAGGCAAGTCATCTTAGCTCAGTGGGGAACTAACACTGTACCAGAATTGTTTGACATGGCTACATCGGCTGTAGTACATCCTTGCTATGGAGCGACTGTCCCTAGCAGTGGATCAGAGAGGGGAGGTATATGCTGAATTATGGGCCCCCTTTCTCCATCTTTTGTCTAAAGACCTAAGAGAAATTACGTGCCCTAAGTACTTGCAGATTCTCAAACTATTACCACAGGGCACCACTAAAGCCACACCTACAACAGCTAACTGAGGATGCCTTTTATCCAGCCCGGGTGAGCGAAGGTTAAGGGGCTGCATGGGAAGGGTAGACTTGTGCGGAGAGAGGGTCGGGGAGGGCTGGGAGGGAATGGGAAATGGGATGTCACTTTCTACTGCATATAGCCATGCCTGCTGTAACTCTGCCGGCCCGAGGGTTAAAGGCATGTGTAACGTTGTTCGATATGCGTTCTGCCGGCCTTTGGATGTAGGCAGGAGGCTGTGTTCTTTTCTTGACTCCTTGCCAATAAAAGGATTGGTTCCATAAATAATTGTATAGAAATATTATTTTTAAAATTAGTACTATTCATTTTTTTAGTAATATTTTTGCTAGTTTTTGTTGGTGTTTTTAGTGTCATAGTGTGCAACGTGTTATAAATATATATACTTTTTCACATTTCTAATTAGTAAATGTTTTTTAATATTTTATTTCTAATCTTAATTTGTAAAGTGATCTTAATTTTTTTTTAGGATTTATGTAAATTATGCAATGTTAAATGTTTTACATATATTATTCATATGTGTGCTTTTTCTTTATTTTTTATCTAGATTTATTGTTTTTTTTTTAAACTTTAGGAGTGGTAATGGTAATTCTGACCTGGCCAAAATCCAAGACATACCCTACTTTTGTATATATTGGATTGGGAATATTTTCGCTGGCCCCTCCAAAGTCCAACATTTTCCCTACTGTTGCTGACAGGTTGGGAATGGTAAATGTTTCTGTACTGTTCCTTGGTTTTGAGTAGGAAAAGTGAATTTGACCCCTCTAAAGTCTAATTCTTTATTTGATCTTTTAGCATATGTTTTCGTGATTTATTTTAAGTTATATTAGTTTCATAATTTTAATTTGTATATTTTTTTGAGTAATAATATATTTATTAAACATATATTTGTATTTTTAATAAGGTTAATGTATATATTTTATCATTAAATAATAGTGTTGTTTAATTATAATTAGTATTTGTTATTTTATGAATGTTTATTTACTAATTTTATGTATTTCCATGATATGGGCCTGATCTAGATCTTGGCTGCCTGTCTGCCATCCCACTGCAGCGGCAGGCCCAAAAAGACCATTGAGCTGATGGCGATCTGCCTGCTTTATTGAGATGTACCTGCAATAGACAGAAGACCGCCATACCGGTGGTCTTCTCTGCTGGCTCACCCCACTCTGTTGCCATCATGACAGTGGTACCAGCCGAGCCTATTTAGATGTTCCCGTTGGGCTGGCGATGTCCTAGCGGCGGACTCCTGACAGTGTGCAGCCATGATGTACACATGCACACACCACAAACACGGACCTGCGATTCAGGCGACAACAGGGTGGTGGAGCGTTGTGGTCAAGTTGCAGCGGGACTGGCAGGACTGGAAAATGGCTTTGAAGTCAGAATCGGTGCTGGAACCCTGAAATAGGTGAGTTAACCCTTCTTTTTTTCCCAGTCCGCCAACTCGAAGTAGGAGGGATTCCCACCAGTTTTCCCACAGAAAAAAGGCACATCCATATCTGGATGGGAGTTATCCTGGCTGAATTCCTGCTGTCAGCTGATGCAACCTCTGACTTCATCGCAGTGTGAGAGAAATTGTGGTGGAATTAGTGGGACTGTGGCTGCCTTTTCTCCCATTCTCAGGCAGCATCTAAATCGGGTGATAGGACTGCCTAGTAGGCGCGCAGTAAGACCGGTGAAAACCGGTGGGACTGGGTCAGCCCAGATCTAAATCTAAATTTGAATGTTAATGTTTTTTACATTTAATATAACTTTAAATATTTTAAATTCAATGTACCATACCTATTTAATGATGATATTTTGGTCCCCTGTGTTTTTTGTAGCTGATGTCTTTGCACTTTAGAGAGAAGTCGATATTTGTGTCCTCTATAATTTTTGGTGATATTTAATATCACAAATATATTGTTGGCAATATTATGTCATGGAAACATTATGTCATAGAATATAATGTCATAGAAGCACTGAAAGCTAGGTTGTCACTGTCTCTCTGGAGAGTAAAAGTGGTAGAGGCTCCTATGATGTCACTAATTTATGAAGCCATCCTTCAATCTGTTCATGTTACAGATATTTTACCCTAAAACACTATTTTTTGCAACTTTATTCGTGGTTTTGTGTCAGTTCTGTAGTTTTCGTTCTTTCTGCTTTTTCTGCTGCTTAAAAATATTGATGTATTTCCACTTTTTATTTAATTGCTCAATATGCTTAAGTTACCAGTTTCCAAGGGATGGAAAGAGAGCATTAATGCCTTTTGTACAGTTTGGGCCTCCACATGTGCTCACTCCATGCTCATAGCTTGTAATGAACCAACATGTTCTTAATATTTTCTTTCTTGTGGCAAGCTAGTACTGACTTCTGACTACTATAATAGACCAAAATCCATCACTTTACCTTTATGTTCTAATCAATGAGGAAGAGATGACAGAATTCAATCAAAGCCGATTGGTTTAATGAAATATAATGCGTTTCATTTCAGAATCTACAGTTTACCGAAAGGAGCTCAGGTCTAGAGCCACCTTTTACTGAAATCTACATGAAAGACCTACAGAAGGAGGGTGTGGACATTTGTCTAAAGGATGAAGAGAGGACCTTGTTAGTGTGGGATGCCACCGTGAGACAAGGTAGAATTGACCTAGTTTTCACATAGTTTGTCATGTCTTTCTCATTCCTTCTTCTGCTGTTTTACATTCGTTCTTCCTTTAGAAACATATTAAAATGAATTCAGAACAAAGAGTGAAAGATTCAAAATTTTTCAAAGTCCAAAAATATACTTTACATAAAGAAGGTCTACAGTATACATTAAGTTAAAAAAAAAAGTACCCATATCAAACATAGACGTAACTGGAGATAAGAGGATATTGCTAAATGCACCTGTGGGACTTGGACCATATTGTTGTAAATATTTGAAAAATTCCATTCCCTTAAGTAATATTTAATCAAGGGGGTGGTATTGTCGAGAAGCAAGATGGCAACTTGGTAAGCAAGCTCTGCTGGCTTAGTCACTTATCCAACACAATCCTGGTACTTTGTGGCCTTCCAGTGGCAGCGTACTGTGTAGACTGCAACCAGCCACTCTACACCAGCCGCATCAGAAAATCATGTGGACATCTGGACGCGGAGGAATCGACACATGGCGGCAGATCGCAGCTGCACAGTTGCACAGACAGAATATCAAGTTTAAATTGTCGAAATACACAAATATCGAGTTTTAAATATCGTGATACTGAAATATCGACAGGAAGAATATGGTGGTCAAGAATATCGACTTGCAGGTAAGAAATATAGGGGCCTATTACGATGGTCTGCCCGCCACCGCAACGGCAAACGGGACCACCCGCCAGAGGTGCGGCGAACCCGCCATGCCAATCAGGATGCGACCGACACCCTGGCGGTCGCATCCCGCATTTTATACATTACGGCGTGAAGTGCTGTCAGCAGCACCCGCCGCAATGTAAAAAATGCATGTTGTACATTGGCATGCACAATGTGACAGGCACCGTGCCACCTTGTGCATGACAATTTAGGGGGGTACCATAGGTACCCCCCAAGTGCAGCCACCCAAAGATTTTATCGTGTTAATTGTCGCAGTTATTTTATTATATATTTATTAATTGGTTGTTAATTATTAATTAATTTGTAATTAATTATGCTAATTGTGTCATTTTTTTAGGCGTGGGTGGTGGGGTCTATAGGAGAATAGGGTGGGAAATAATGTATTTATAATTAATTAATTGTTTGTTAATTAATGCTAATTCATTAATAAAAATACAAATATGGCTATTGTGTAATACATTTTTGATGTAAAGTGTGGGGTTTATAGTGGTAAAGGGTTGGAAGTAAATTATTTTAAATTAATGAATACGTTGTTGTTAATTGATATTAATTTATTGATGTGAAATTAGTTATGGAAATTGTGTAATGATTTTTAGGTGTGGGTTGTGGTGTATATTGGGGTAGTGGGTGGAAAGTAATTTATGTTTAAATAATTAATAAGTTGATTATTAATATTAATGTATCAATTGATAAACATTTAAGGTAAGTGTTTCCTTTTATTTTGTGTGTTTTGTTTTGATAGGGGGAGCTTTTGGGGAGTAAATAAATTTTTCTTTGTTTTAATTTTTTTACATTAATAATATTTGTTTAATTGATAATTAAATTAATGTTACATTTACATAATAAATAATGTTGTTTAAACATTTGCTATTAAAAAATATTTTATGTTTTTAAATTATTTTAGTGATCTTTCTAGGTATTTGTTAGATCTTTTTAACATTGTAATCTGTTTCTATCTTTTGTAATATTTAAAACTTTTATATGTTTTATTTTTTTAAATATTTTTGTAAAATATTTTGTGTTAATTTGTTTGTTTTAAATTTTAAACTGACTCCAGTGGAAATATTAATTTTTACCCCTTTGCTGTCCAACACTTTCCCTACTGTTGCACCCACTGGAGTGGCAATAGTAATTTTTACCCTTCCCCTATCCAAAACTTCCCTACTGTTGCACTCAATGGAGTACAAAATGTAATTTTAAAGACTATTAAATATTTGAATGTTTTAATTTGATTGCCTGATTTCCTGGTCTGTTCAGAGCGGGCCGGTGCTGCAGCCCAGGCGGCTAAGCCCTGTGGGTGGCTGGTGCAGGGGGCGGGCCCATGTACTAGGTTCCCTGTGGCCTCAGGTTGGAACCGATGATGCTGGCTGTGCTGTGACACGGTGCTGGCTGACTGTGGAGGCATCTAAGTGCACCTGCGCTCTGAGTCTCTCCCGGCACTGCCTCTACCGTCCTCGCAGCTTGACAGTGGATGCGTGGCCCACCAGTGCTCATCTGTACTCGCGCGCGGGCTGGGATGGGGTGGGATGGGCCATCCGCTGCCGCCTTGACTCACATACTGAGCATACAGGATCGTGGCTCCATGTATTTCCATCACATGTGTCTGTTCAGCGCCTATATACCCCCTGTGGCTCCCCCAGCACTAAGGCACCTAGGAAAAGCAAAGGGGTTACGCAGGGCCTATACGCGGCACTACGCAGCCTGGCACAACTGGAGACCGGATGGAGACCCAGTCTCAGACGCATAATACTGTTCTCTCCTGCTCCAATCCAGAGTTAAAGCGCTGCCGCCTCTTGGATTTACCCTAAGCCATGGGCAAGCATGGTGGCAAGCAAACCAAACTCACATTCAGGCGTCGGCGCGCTTCTCAGCAGGCTGACTGCGCTGAGGATGACGAGGCGGGCCCTCTGCACGTGGATGAGTCCGGGGTATCGAACGCGGGCCTAAAGGAAATACCCATAGAGGTCAGGTCCAGTGGTAGATTCCAAACTGGACTTGCTTACATCACGACTGGACCACGCTAAAAAACGTGTGGATACCCATGATACCAGGATTGAACAGCTAGAGGCCCGCATCTCCGATGCAAACGATGGTCTAGCTGAGACAAAAAAACAGCTCTTGCATATGGACAGAGTACTGGAGCTAATAAAAGCTAAGAACGAAGACCTCAAAGCCCGTGCGAGGCGTAACAATATTCGCATCTTGGGCGTGCCTGAGAACACCACGATCACCAAAATGGAGGACTATGTGGAAAACTGAATCAAAGATCTTTTCGGTGCAGAACTATCTCTGGTATTCATCATTGAAAGAGCTCATAGGTCTCTTGGCCCCAGACCTCCACCGGGGGCCACCCTGCAGTCCATCATAGCTCGCCTGTTGAATTACAGAGATTGGGACCAGATCCTCAGGCTCTCTCTGGACAAAAGGGAAGCTCCAGCATCAAGGCAGCATGATATCAATCAATCAATCAGGCATTGTAAAGCGTGCTACTCACCCGTGGGGGTCTCAAGTTGCTGGGGGCGTAAGGGGTGTGCTGCTCTGTTCAGCCGAAGAGCCAGGTCTTGAGGGTCTTCCTGAAGGTGTCCAGGGAGGGGGCACGTCTTCATGTCTACCAGGAGCTTGTTCCAGGTCTTGGCTGCAATGTGAGAGAACGATCTTCCCCCTGATCTCGTTCTGTAGATCCATGGGGTTTCAGCCAGTGCGGGGTCTGAGGATCGCAGGATTCGGTTGGGTACGCGGAAGTTTACTCTGTCGTTGAGGTATTTCGGTCCGCTGGTGTGCAGGCACTTGTAGGCATGAGTGAGGATCTTGAAGGTGACTCTCTTCTCCATGAGGAGCCAGGTTTTAGCTGATGTGTTCGTGCCGGGGGATGCAGAGGACAAGTCTAGCCGCGGTGTTCATTATTGTTTGCAGTTTGCGGACCAGGCACTTGTTGATGCTGGCGTAGAGTGCGTTGCCATAGTCAAGCCTTCTGGTGATGAGTGCGTGGGTGACTGTTTTCCTTGATTCGGGGGGAATCCATTTGAAGGTCTTTCGGAGGATGCGGAGGGTGTTGAAACAGCTGGAGGTGACGGCGTTGACCTGTCGGTTCATGGTGAGTGATGAGTCAAGTATGATGCCGAGGTTCTTGGCATGGTCTGAGGGGGTGGCTGGGCTTCTATGGGCAGTGGGCCACCAGGAGTTCTCCCAGGCTGAAGGGGTTCTTCCGATAATGAGGACTTCCTTTTTCTCTGCTTTGAGTTTTAGGCAGCTGTTGGTCATCCAGACTGTGACTTCTTGCATTCCTCTCTGGACATTGAGTTTTGTGGTGGTGGAGTCTTTGGTGAGGGAGAGGATGAGCTGGGTGTCGTTGGCATAGGATACGATGTTGAGGCCGTGTTGTTGGCTGATATCTGCGAGGGGGGCCATGTAGATGTTGAAAAGGGTCAGGCTCAGAGATGACCCCTGTGGTACTCCGTAGGTGATGTCAGTGGGGGGGGAGAGGAAGGGTGGTAGTCTGGACCTTTGGCTTCATCCGGTGAGGAACGAGCGGATCCAGTCTAGGGCAGTTCCTTGTATGCTGCCCTCGCGTAGTTTGGCGATTAGTGTGCGGTGAGAGATGGTGTCGAAGGCTGCAAACAGGTCGAGGAGGATGAGGGCCGCTGAGTGGCCCTGATCCAGGAGGGTGCGAATGTCATCTGTGGCGGTGAGTAGGGTGGTCTCGGTGCTGTGGTTGGCTCGGAATCCGGATTGGGACGGGTCGAGGAAGGTGTGTTCTTCGATGAATCTTGTAAGTTCCCTGTTGACTGCTTTTTCTGCCACTTTGGATGCGAACGGGAGGAGCGAGATGGGCCGGTAGTTCTTGAGGTCGGTGGGTTCCGCTGTGAGTTTCTTGAGTAGGGGCCTGACTTTGGCACGCTTTCAGTCGTCTGGGAAGGTGCCTGCTTTGAAGGTGGTGTTGATGGTGTGTTGCAGTTGGGGTGCGATGATGTTCGCGGCTCTGTGGTAGATGTGTGGGGGGCAGGGGTCAGTGGGGGCCCCTGAGTGGATGCTTTTCATGGCCTCGGTGGTGTCCCTGGTCGTGATAGGAGTCCAGTTGGAGATGGTGGGCTGGCTGATGTCTTGGGGAGGCGAGGGGTTAGCTGAGGTGTCTTGAGGGAAGTCGGTGAAGTTGTCGTAGAGTGTTCTGATCTTGAGGTGGAATAAGCTTCCGAGCTTTTCGCAGAGGCCCTGGGACAGGGTGATGTCTGTGGCTTTGCTGCGTGGGTTGGTGAATTCTCGGATGATGTTAAAAAGTTCCTTGGGGTTGGTGGAGTTGGTGAGGATTTTGTTGTGGATATAGTTATTTTTGGTTGTTCTGCATTGGTTGTGGGAGTCATGGCATTCTTGTAGGTGGAGTGACTGTCGCTTTTCTTGGTATTTCTCCACTTCTTTTCCAGGCGCCTGCAGTTGCTTCTGGCTTCTTGGAGGATGGTGGTGAACCAGGCGGCTTTTTGGGTCGTTGTTTGCCGGGGTTGTGTAGTGGGGCGAGCTCGTCTGCGCAGTTGGAGATCCACGTGTAGAGTTCTCTGGCTGCGTTGTTTGTGTCGGATGCCCGGGTGTGGTTGTCTTGGGAGAGGGTGGAGGTCAGTTGCTCGTCAGAGATCTTACTCCAGTTCCTCCATGGTGGGCGCGGGCTGGTTTAAGTGTTTCGGGTTTCTTGACGGTGAAATGGACGCAGTGGTGGTCGGTCCACGGTGGTTGCGTTGTGTGGCTGAAGCAGATGCTGTGCCCTGCAGCGAAAATGGGGTTGAGGATGTGCCCTGTGTGTCGGTGTGTTGACGATTTGGTTGAGTCCGATGCTGGCGAGGTTGTCGCAGAGGATGGTTGAGTTGTGGTCACTGGCGTTGTCTAGGTGGAAGTTGAGGTCTCCGATGAGTGTGTAGTTTTTGATGCGATAGCGTGGGGTGCGACGAAGTCGGTGATGGTGATGGTGAAGGGTGTCCGTGGGCCGGGGGGTCTGTAGATGAAATCCCACGAAGTGTGGTCTTATGGCTGGTCCTGATCTGGAAGTGCAGGAGTTCAGAGGAAGGGAGGGTCTCGCTGGAGGTGGTGAGGCGGAGGTTGTTTTTGTGGACTATGTGAGGCCTCCTCCCGGGTGGTTGCGTCGGTCCTTCCTCTGGATCTTGTAGCCGTCCGGGATGGCGGTGTTGATGTTGGGGGTGGATGCAGTGTTGGTCCAAGTCTCTGTAAAGAAGGCGGCGTCAGGTGAAAGAGAGTCGAGTAGGTTCCAGATTTCCATGGCATGCTTGTGTTCGGAGCGCACGTTGAGGAGGATGTAGCTGAGGGTGTCATTGGTATTGGTGCAGGTGGGGGTGGTGGTGAAGGTTCAGCGGCAGCTGAGGCAGGAGAACTGGCTGTGGGTCGTGTTCTGTGAGGCCTGGTTGGAGTCTGTGTGTCTTCCGGGGTTGAGTGCGAGGAGGGTGGGGGAGTCGTAGCTGTGGACGGATGGAGGTCCAGGGTTCCTGGCGCTGGCCGCGGTCGGGTAATGAAAGGCGCACACGGGCTTGCCTTAGGCGCGCCAGCCGAGCGCCCGCTGTGCACGTCCACTGCACGAACACGCAGTGGCCCCCATTATGTAGGAGAGGGGGCGGGAACATGCAGCTGGGAAGTGGGAGTGGGGTGGTAAACGATGGGAAAAACCAAGCAAAAAACGGGTGGGCAAAGTAAACAGAGGGCAACAGTACAATGTAACAATGGCACAGTCAAAATATCACGAAGAACAACAAGGCACAAAAGTAGTAAGAGGGTGAATATTCAATGAGGCACAAAGTAGCAAGAATAAAAATATATAACGAAATGTAACAATAGCAAGAGTTATGAGGGGACAGTCTACCTGGTGGCACAGAGCGGGCTCAACCCCTGCCTGGGTAAGGCCTAGGGGATCTGCGTCGGAGCAGAGCACCGTGGAGCTGCTGGGGAGCGAGCAGGCCTCAGACTGGGTCAGAGGTTGTGCTCGTGCTCTCCCGCAGCGGCCACCATTATGGGGAGGAGGGGGCGGGAACGTGCTGCTGGGAGGCGGGAGCGGGGGTGGTAAACGGCAGAAAAAAACAAGCAAAAAACGGGCGGGCACAGTAAACAGAGGGCAACAGTACAATGTCACAGTCACAATATTACGAAGAACAGCAAGGCACAAAAGTAGTAAGAGGGTGAATATACAACGAGGCACAAAGTAGCGAGAATAAAAATATATAACGAAATGTAACGATGGCAAGAGTTACACGAGTGGACAGTCTACCTGGTGGCACAGAGCAGGCTCGAACCCTGCCTGGGTAGGGCCAAGAAGATCTGCGTCAGAGCAGAGCACTGCGGAGCTGCTGGGGAGCGATTTCACCAAGGCAGTGCAGGCCGCCCCCGGGACTTCCTGCCTGCCAAGCGCCTGCTGCAACAGCTGGGCATATCATATGCCCTTCTATACCCGGCAAAACTCAAGGTCACACAGGAGGGCAAATCACAGTACTTTACAGATGTAAAACAGGCCCTAAAATTTGATAAACAAAAGACCAAAACCATCAGATCCTCAGCGGCCTTGCCCCGCTCGTCATTGGGGCACAGCTTAGTGACAATTACTGATATTCTGTACTACTTTATATTATATCGCTGTCAGCTGCATGTCATTGCAATATTTCTAGTTGCATGTAATTTACTGGTCATGCCAACTATCTCCTAGCTGCTGTGTTACTTTATTGTATTCACATTGTTTATGTTTACAAAGCGATTGCCTGCATGTCAGTGCTACTGATCTATGCGATCTTGTTTGGGAGGACCTGATGATACACTACACTCGGCCACCAAGCCCCACTGGCGGGGTGTCAGCTCGGTGACTCCACTACCCTATGGGATAACTCCCAGTTTCTAATGTTAGTGGAAGGGTCAACACAACCTAATTGGGGGGGGGGGGGGGGGTTGGTGTGGGAGGGGGCGGGTTAGGAGTCTTTACTGTTGTGGTTCAGGTATAGGTGAGTGGGGTTGGGGAGGTTTAAAAACATTGTTGGCTACACACTCTGTACAGACTGTATGCTTGGCAGCATTCACACACAACTAACATACTGAACATAAAATATATGTCAAAGTGTTAGCGAACCAGTTTCAATTGTTACTGTCTGTTACGGTACGGCTTTATTCCTGGCAGGTCAACCTCCCATAACCCGCACACTCTCTTTACTGTACTGCACTATCTACAGCAACAGTTTCCAGCTGTAGCTGTCCTACTGGACGCTACGAATGTGTTTGACATGCTGGAATGGGCATATCTCTTCCCGCTGCTGCAAAGGCTGGGACTCGGAACCAGGTTTCTTGCGCACATTCGGCTGCTATATACCCTAAATGAACATCAACAGCAGTACTCAACTTCAAGATCAATTATATGTACACTATAGGTTTTCAGTCCATAATGCAGAATTCAGAATGATAAATCATGGTCATCTCAATAAACATATGTGAACATGGTTTCTTCTTCCAAAAAACTCTTTATTCATCATCGTTTTCTTAAAAACACAGCATACGAGCGGTAGCCAACGCGTTTCGTCCACCTGGGACTTCTTCAGGGCTCAATATACAAGTTGTCATCTTGCATATTCCTCATTATGTGAGCAGTGATAAATGGAGTACAATTGCTCCAGTAAAGTGCCAGCGTGGTGTCCGGCTTAATGGAAGGTGCAGGACTTGTGTGCCTTGATCCTTCTCTTTTGCTAGACGACATGTTATATACCCTACCCACCAGACGCGTGCGCCTGAACGGGCTCATTTCTGATCCCTTCCCAGTTACCAGGTGAACAAGAAAGGGAGGTCCGTTATCCCCTTTACTATTTGCTATTGCAATGGAGCCCCTTGCTGAGCAACATCATGCAGATAGGGGCTTGGGATTCACGTCCCGGGGCCTTGTCGTTTCCTTGTATGCAGACGACGTTATCCTTTATATGCGTGACCCCCAGGCCAATTTAACTCCCCTAATCCACAAGAGCATACGATTCGGTGACCACTCTGGCATAAAGGTGAACTTGACTAAATCCGTGCTTTTCCCCCTAACCCCAGTGACTTCTTCTTTCCCCGCTAAATACCTGCTGCAGTGGGCTTCCACGCTAGTTAAGTACTTAGGAATTGTGATCAGCAGAGACCCTGAGGAGCTTTGGTGTGCCAATTACGGCTGTGCCATAGATTGGTTGGAGAGCCGCATCCCACTGCGCTCCAAACTGCCCCTGTCGATGACGGGCCGGATTGCAATAGCAAAAATGGTAGTGTAGCCCAAGTTTCATTATCTATTCATAAACGTCCCAATCCCACTCAATACTAGTTTTTTCAAGTGTTTGCGATCAAAAGCAGCCTCATGTCACATATGAACTACTCACCTTACCACAGGCCCAAGGAGGGATGGGCGCCCCTGATATGCACTTCTACACACTGTGCGCTTAGGCCCACTTGCAACATTATTAGATACACCCTACACTGTTTCAGCTTCATGTCGTGATTGAGATAGGTAGCCCCTGCATCCGGTTTGAACTGGGCTATACACAGGGACACCAAACGTGCCCCCAGTGCAGGACTTCAAAGCACCAGAGAGTGCTCCTGCCCAGCCCCAATACACATCAGCCTGTCTGGGGAGGTGGTCACACCTCCCTTCGACAGGAAACCTATTGTCCAGGCCTCCCCTGCTGGAGTTTTGGTCAGCAGCAGGAGGCCAGCACCCCAAAACCTTAAACGCACCCTGAACCCTATAAATTCCCCCTACACCGCAAGACCCTATCCCACCCTGACCCCTAAAAATATTCCAGCATCCCAAAACCTGAATGCACCCTGAACCCCCAAAATACCATAGCACCCAAAACCTTAAATGCACCCTAAAGACTAAAAATACCCCCTACACCCCAAAACCCTAACCCACCCTGACCCCTAAAAATACCCCTCTACTCCAAAACCTAAACACACCCTGAACCCCAAAAATACCCCAGCACACCAAAACCTTAAACGCACCCTGAACCCTCAAAATACCCCATGCACTCCAAAACCCTAACCTACCCTGACCCCTAAAGATACCCTAGTACCCCAAAACCTAAATGCACCCTGATAAAATTACCCCCACACCCCAAAACCCTAACCAACCCTGACCCCTAAAATTACCCCAGCACCCCAAAACCTAAACGCACCCCAAAAATACACCAGCACCCCAAAACCTTAAATGCACCCTGAACCCTAAAAATAACCCCTACACCCCAAAACACTAACGCACCCTGACCCCTAAAAATATCCTGTACGCCAAAACTTAAACGCACCCTGAACCTCAAAAATACCCCAGCACCCCAAAACCTTAAAGGCACCCTGAACCCTCAAAATACCTCATGCACCCCAAAACCTAAACGAACCCTGAACCCTAAAATTACCCCTACACCCCAAAACCCTAACCATCCCTGACCCCTAAAATTACCCCAAAACCTAAACGCACCCTGCACCTCAAAAATTCGCCAGCACCCCTAAACCTTAAATGCACCCTGAACCCTAAAAAGACCTCCTACACCTCGAAACCCTAACCCACCCTGATGCCTAAAAGTACCCCTGTACCCCAAAACTTTCATTTGCACAGTAACTCCATTATTCGTAGTAAGTGCATGCTAAGTAATGGAACATGTGTAGCAAATGCATGTTAAGTAAATGCATGCTAATTAATGGCGTCTGTGAACTAAACTATGCGTAGTAATGGTAACACAAAGTAATGTCCGCGTTGTAAAGGTAGAATACCCCACAAATCCATACCCTTATTTACATTGCAGGCAAAAGATAACGCCCGCTGTCTCCAAATAACCAATGGGAAATGCTTAAAATGATGAACAGCACTGAGTTCGGCCTTAATTCAATCAAGGAACAGCTCAGAGCAATCCGCCTCATGGTGATGCAGCATCAATATGTGTTAAACTTAATGACTGCGATAAAGGGAGGGGTGTGTGCCAAGAATGGTGTTTCCTGCTGCATGTGTTTTCCAGGGAATGACCTGGATAATGTGAAATTGACACTTGCCATCCTAGCACTACACCATTTACACAGAGACATGTGTGAAGAGGGAGGTACCTCTGAGCAGAAGTGGTTCTTGAATTGGTTCTCCTGGCTACTCCTGTGGCTTTCCGATGTACGTTCAATGGTGTAGCAAGTTTTCATTATTTTCTTGTTTTCGTGTGGTTTGTGCAATTGGGGATTTCCTGCTGTAAAAACCCAGTCCTCAAATAGGGTAGAATGCATGTAACTAGGAAAATAGTAACTTTCAAAACTGAAGACGAACAGGCTTCTAATAAAGCGACTGTCATGAAGTATGGCTTAGATAGTGTGGTTGAAAATGCAATTAGAGGGGAGAATGTTAATATTGAGAAAGTCTATGTCAAGATGCATAACGATACAATCATGTAAACAAACAAAATCTCATCTTTCTTGACGAATTTGCACATTATGAGGTCCACGTCAACCCCAACTCCGAAATACGTAGTCAGGCAGGCACTGAGACCCAGGCCTGAGGTCACTGATTGAGGGGTCACAGGTGGGGTGGCAAATATCCTGCAGACTGTCGGGCTTAGACTGGCTTCCCAGGCAGAAATACCCTTTTCCCCAGGAGCGAAGAGAATGCCCCTCCCTTTCTTAAAGATACCGCCTACCCAGTGTCTCAAACATACACTAGAGCATGGCCAATATCCTCAAAAAATGAAGAGACAAACGAGAATCATCAGAAATGTCCCTCTGCTGCCAACAGGAGTAGGTCCAGGTCAATTAGATGCAGAAGCTCTATACAATAAAGGATAAGAAACAAGATAGGTCAGAATACCTATGCTTAGAACATATACAACACCCTCTAGACTCAATCTAATACCCTTTAGATTGTGTACTGTTCTACACTTACTTGTTTCAATACTGGAGGCAGGTTCTTAAAATGAAGCTGGAGACTCTTCCAAATTAATATAGACAGACTGAATGGGGTAGAAGCTGCTTAATCCAGTTGAAACAACCAACAGAATAAAAATGTGACAGACTGCTGATGGGTTCTTCTGGAGGAAAAATACTTTCCACACTGTCTTCGACAGACCTACATAAAACCAACGTGTTCTCGCGTTGTAAACAAAAATAAATGACAGGAGCCTGGAAAACGAGGTAAGGCAGCGGCCGGTAATGAACGCGTCCTCGCGTTTGCAATCAAAAAATGGATGGCGGGAGCCTGGGAACAGAAGGAAGGCAACGGCCAGTAATGAACGCGTCCTCGCGTTGGTCGAATGCCTGTCAAGGGGCGGGAAAGTAAGGAAGCGTCAGCGGGACAAAATTCAGCGCGGACTTGCGCGAAACACAGCTGACGAATGTTTTGGTCTTGAGGCAAAAAATAGAAACAAAGGGCCATATGTAGAAAGCAAATTTGCGATCGCAAACGCTGAAATTCGCCGAATTTCGGCGTTTGCGATCGCAAATTTGCTAAGTGGAATGTAGGAAGGCAAATCTGCATGCAAAATAAGGAATCGCTAAATTTGCGATTCCTTATTTTGCAATTGCATTTAAGGAATCGCAAATTTTGCGATTCCTTAAATGCAATGTAGGAACCTCCAAAAAAGTGCTATTTGGCCTTAAGGAATCGCAAATTACCACCAACTACAGGTTGGTGGTAATTTGCGATTTCTTGTAATAATGCAGTTTTTTGCATTTTTCAAAGTGGAATGTGGTGCACACACATGCCCTTAGGGCATGTATGTGCACCACATGTGCACCCATGCTAATTTCAGGGGTGCAACAGGGTGTCCTATTGACACCCTTGCAACCTTGAAATTGCATTCTCAATTTGCGATTCTCTAATTGAGAATCGCAAATTGAGAATGTCTTCCTATTCATTCCTATGGGCCTTTTAGCCCATAGGAATGCATGGCAAGGTATTCCTTATTTGCGATTCTCAATTAGAGAATCGCAAATAAGGAATGGGTGGGATTCGCAAAAAAAATTGCTAATCCTACCTACATTGCATTTTGCTATTCTCTAATTGCGATTCCTTAAAAATTGCAATTAGAGAATCGCAAAACACAGTCTACCTACATATGGCCCAAAGTCTTTTGGCAAAGTTGCAGCGCGACCTCGCGCTGTTGAAGGTGAGTCTGACGGCAGGAAGGGAAACAATAAACCTTTGCCTAAGAGAACAGAGTGAACTCGCGCCTAGGAGAAAAATACAAAAATTGAGGGCGTTGGGAGAAATCCAAGGCAATGGGTACTGCAGATCCGAATATCCAACAATGCTAGAAGTTTCCACAAACAAGGCACAAGGCAGGGTTCACGAGTGTAAAGCCAAGCACTGAGGCACCGTAACGGAAGGCTTAAGAACCTCCCCATCACATGACCAGTCCAGGGGCAGTATGGGAAAGCACACAACCTCCCTCACTTGCGGTGCATTCTGGGATAGGTAGTTTAAGCACCGCACAAGACGCCTGAACCCTAACACAGACAAACGCACAAACAGGAAATCCCAGATCTATCCCACAGATAGGTGCAGTGACACCACAATGGTCCCGGAGGTTTGGCCCCAATAAAGCACATATGGACTGAGGTGTGCAGACGCTCCCAAAATGCCATAAAGTCAGATGCCAAATAGAGTTAGGAATACATAGCCAATCAGGACACAGCACACACAGTACACACAGTGAACACGGATATCTGGACACATTACCGACTGGCCGCATTCTGTCCACGTAAGGTCGAGGCCCACCTAGATTTCCTATCATGTGCTTAATTTATGTGTCCACAGACACTGGTTCACAATCCTTACCATAAAAGAATCGACCGAAACAGTCCTCAGAACCTATGCCTGCGACTGTATTCCCAGCCACATTGTTTAATTAAACAAACTGTTCCTGTTTTGCCAAATTTCTCTTGTTCTTTTTCAAAGTATTTCATGGTCAAGCAACACCACAAAGCCCTCTCTCCATTTCTGGTTAAGGCTCACACTGTGGATACTCTTACACTTAGACCGTCCAGGCTGCCACTAGCAAATTGCCCATCATGTAGTTGACTACATTTTTAAAAGAGATAAGTAAACAGAACTGCATTGTTTTAAATGTTAAATATGATTTTATACATTAATTGCCAGAAAATATGGTTGTCATTCTGAGGGGCAAGATGAGTGGTGGGGTACGGCATTACAGTTTGAAGATCATTGATCTAAAAGAACATGAACAGAAATTAGTGATATAGTAGTCTTAAGAACAGCACCATGAATACTCTAGTTTAGGACTGAAGACGAACAGCTGTGTGAGTGATGTAGTGCGGGTCTGTGTGAGGTAATCTGCCTCGTCCCTGTCCAGGGATCTGGTTTTGTCAATCGATATCTGTAGAATGTTTGGGTCTGTGTCAGGCCTGCTCATCCATTGCCAGCAACAAGAAGACGAACAGACGAACAGCTGTGTGAGTGATGTAGTGCGGGTCTGTGTGAGGTAATCTGCCTCGTCCCTGTCCAGGGATCTGGTTTTGTCAATCGATATCTGTAGAATGTTTGGGTCTGTGTCAGGCCTGCTCATCCATTGCCAGCAACAGGGAGTGAGAATAATTGCCAGGCCTACAGCACCTCCTCCAGACATCTCTTTCCTGATGCCTGGACTGCACATAGCAGTAGCTACCTAGGACTAACTTGGACCCAAACAACCTACACGGATAGTACCTCTAATGGGACCTGTCTGTGCTGCTAGCTTACCTGTCTTATCCTTCAGTGCTTGGGGTTGGGACAAGGGTGGATAAGGGGGCTCAGAGTGATGAAGAAACTTTTGAGGTTGGGCCTGGATCCTTCTGTCTTGCTTTTGGGGCTTCTTCCCTGAACACGGCTCAGCCTGAAGGGACTCTTGCTGAGGCTGAACCTTTCCATGGGTCCAGATATAGCACCCACAGAGTGCAAAGTACCATTCTCTACAGAGGCTGTAATACTCTCCTGTTCTCTGCGCAGCCTCTGCCGCAAGGGACTCGTACTCAAAACATTCTGACTCAGACAGTCCTCGGGATCATCCAATAATGCATGTGGCTAGTCAGGCAGATTGGCAGCCAGGCCCTACTCTCAGAAGTCCTCTGCCCACTCCTCTGTTGCTAGGGGATACCTGTCAGTTATCCCACCTCCTCTGGGCAGTGATAGACCTGCCACGTAATTGAGCCAAAAGCACATTTACCAAGAAGCATTCACTCTCCAAAGAATAGCAAACCTACTAGTGACCAAGTCACTGTATGGAACTGTCCATTCACTCTGTGGTCAGGGATCCTACATGTGACCATGTGACTTAACTTGGAGCAGGTACACTTTACCTAGATTCCACCTGTGGATGAACCTGAGGCAGGTACACTTCCGCTAACTGGTAAGGCTCACTGAGCCCAGTGGATGATCTGAAGCCGGTACACTCACTGACACATAAAACCATGGTTAAGGATGAATCAGGAGCAGGTACGCTTTCACTGACATGTAACCTCCCCCCCGCCCCCTCCCTTTGTGGATGAACCTGAAATAAGCTCACTTCCACTGACAGGCCAGGCCTTGCAAATGAACCTGAAGCATCTTGATATTTTGATATCTAAGATATTTTAGGGTCAAATATTTCATGAAATGTGTTTGTAAATACTAGTCAGTGGCGCATAACACAAATATTTAGTACATACATCAGTAGGTGGACCTAACTACATGGATTGGAATATTCAGACTCTGATGTACTGTTAAGCATGATCACTTGCTAATAGAGGAGGAGCTCATGAGTCAATGTGACCCAGGTGGCCTGTCACAGAGCACCTTCCTCAAAAGACCAAAATGACCACCACAGAGCACCTTCCTCAAGAGACCCAGGTGACCTGCCACAGAGCACCTTCCTCAAGAGACCCAGGTGACCACCACAGAGCACCTTCCTCAAGAGACCCAGGTGACCTGCCACAGAGCACCTTCCTCAAGAGACCCAGGTGACCACCACAGAGCACCTTCCTCAAGACACCCAGGTGAACACCACAGAGCACCTTCCTCAGGAGTCCCAGGTGACCACCACAGAGCACCTTCCTCAAGAGACCCAGGTGACCACCACAGAGCACACTCCTCAAGAGATCCAGGTGACCGCCACAGAGCACCTTCCACAAGAGACCCAGGTAACCGCCACAGAGCACCTTCCTCAAGAGACCCAGGTGACCGCCACAGAGCACCTTCCTCAATAGACCTAGATGAACACCACAAGCACCTCCCTCAAGAGACCCAGGTGACCACAACAGAGCACCTTCCTCAAGAGACCCAGTTGACCGCCACTGAGCACCTTCCTGAAGAGACCCAGGTGATCGCCACAGAGCACCTTCCACAAGAGACCCAGGTGACCACCACTGAGCACCTTCCTCAAGAGATCCAGGTGACCGCCAAAGAACACCTTCCCCAAGAGACTCAGGTGACCACCACAGAGCACCTTCCTCAAGAGACCCAGATGACCACCACAGAGCACCTTCCTCAAGAGACCCAGGTGACCGCCACAGAGCACCTTCCTCAAGAGAACAGATGACCACCACTGAGCACCTTCTTCAAGAGATCCAGGTGACCACCACTGAGCACCTTCTTCAAGAGATCCAGGTGACCGCCAAAGAACACCTTCCTCAAGAGATCCAGGTGACTGCCACAGAGCACCTTCCGCAAGAGACCCAGGTGACCACCACAGAACACCTTCCTCAAGAGGCCCAGGTGAACACCACAAGCACCTCCCTCAAGAGACCCAGGTGACCACCACTGAGCACTTTCCTCAAGAGATCCAGATGACCACCACAGAGCACCTTCCTCAAGAGACCCAGGTGACCACCACAGAGCACCTTCCTGAAGAGACCCAGGTGATCGCCACAGAGCACCTTCCACAAGAGACCCAGGTGACCACCACTGAGCACCTTCCTCAAGAGATCCAGGTGACCGCCAAAGAACACCTTCCCCAAGAGACTCAGGTGACCACCACAGAGCACCTTCCTCAAGAGACCCAGATGACCACCACAGAGCACCTTCCTCAAGAGACCCAGGTGACCGCCACAGAGCACCTTCCTCAAGAGAACAGATGACCACCACTGAGCACCTTCTTCAAGAGATCCAGGTGACCACCACTGAGCACCTTCTTCAAGAGATCCAGGTGACCGCCAAAGAACACCTTCCTCAAGAGATCCAGGTGACTGCCACAGAGCACCTTCCGCAAGAGACCCAGGTGACCACCACAGAGCACCTTCCTCAAGAGACCCAGGTGACTTACCACAGAGCACCTCCCTCAAGAGACCCAGGTGACCACACAGAGCACCTTCCTCAAGAGACCCATGTGACCACCACAGAGCACCTTCCTCAAGAGACACAGGTGGCCTGCAACAGAGCTCAGCCCTCAAGATGTCTGTGCTGTGGCCAGACCTGCAGTCCACCTCACTTGGTGTCTTAGGAGCTGGAACATGATGTGTGAATAGAGAAGCAAAGGCATTCCTCATTACTTAGATTGAGTTAGATTCATATTGACGTTTTGTAACTTTTTGTGGGAGATTGTATTATAAAACATTTCTTCATTTGAGCAAAGCCTTTTTTAATTATGAATTTTATTGCTGTTTTTGTGATTGCTTTTTTTATGATGTGTGAGTTTTATGGTGTAGAGTTAAGTAAACCTACTGATTATGAGGAGAGAGTGTTTGGTCAAATGACAGGGAGAGAAGAGCGCTCTCTTCTTTTAATGTCCTTGGTATATGAGATGTGAATGAAGTTGCAATGACGTTTTTCGACTCAGTGATTCATTGGCGAGCCTTCCTCAGGATGGGTGAGACGAGAACTGCACTCTGCCCATCAAAGTTCAGTTTATTCTCCTTGAAGGTCCGAATGAACATATAGAAATACTTTGAAGAAATTAAATGCACAAACGGTCTGAAGCGGTGAACTGAATCCCATAGTAAATGTAAATGTATCCGCATGACAATTCAATGTCCAGATGTGGGTATCCCGATGACAGCGATCATATACCTGGGTATAAATAATGCAGTTGTTTGAGGATGGCAGGGTGGGCTTCTACTGCTACCTACATACCCGCCTCCGCGCTGGAGGCTTTCAACAAACTGCTCACAACTACTGAGAACATGCTGCAGCTGCTACTTAAATAACCTCAAGTCAAAACCGACCAATAACTTAAAATGTTCGTTGAACTTTGAGTTGATTGTAATTTCGGCTGATGTGATTGACACATTGCTGCTAGCGACCAGCCAGTCTGGATTCAGATACACTCCTTTGGAGCCATCAGTCCATGTGGTGAGTTAACATTTCTCATTTCTATTTTTAGGGGACATTGATTTCAAGCTGAAAGAAAACCGAAGGGCACCGGGTGAGTATAATTGAATTTATAAGTTATTATTGGACGAATGCTTCTCTGTTTTGTAATTCGATTCCAGAGACATTAAATTATTAAATATATCCAGACGCTAGCCTGCCCTGGAGCCGCGCTTTGTAATGTAGAGATGCGCGTGGGGTCTGTCCTCATTGGTCGGTTGTGTGAGAGGATCCGCTCAGATGGTGGTTTTGGACAAACCTGAAGATTTGTTTCATGAGAGGGATCTGTCTGCTTCTCCAAAGAGCGCGTCAGAGTTCGCGTCCCAGCACTGCCAGCCTTTGTAGACAATTCATGACCCCCGTTCAGTGCTGGAGTCAAAGTCAAACAAGCATTTGCAATGCAATAGGTCTCGCATTTGCGAGAGTGTGTGCTATTGGCATTGTAAATGACAATGCCTTTTATTGATGTGTTTGAAAACCTGCAAGCGGTGCGTAAACAGAGCTTGCAGGTTTTCTAAACATATCAATAAAAGGCATTGCATTTACAATGCCAATAGCGCACACTCTTGCAAATGCAAGAATTGTGTGCCATTCACGCTTTAGCTGTAAACATCTTAAGCTAAAGCCCGGGTGCCACCATTGCTTCAAAAGATGCTTTTTTCTATTTCTTTACTTTGAAGCAATGACGGCATCCGGGCTTTAGCTCAAGTTGTTTAAAGACGAAGCGCTGGTGCAGCCATTGTAACTCAATACTCAACCATGTGGGGTCCCCAGGCTGGAAGATCAGAGCTGACCTTGGTTCAAAGTACTGTCATTTAGGGGCATATCTACAAGGCGGCGATTAAATATTATTCGGTCGAAAAGCGGCGATAATTTTATCGCCTAATTAATAAGGTCACGCTAACGCGTTAAACCTTGCATTAACACACAAATTCCTAACGCCCAGCTTTGCATCTCTAATGAGATGCAAAGTGGGCGTTCCTGACCTGACATGAGTGGAGAAATGTCGCTAAGCGACATTTCTCCTATCATCAAGCACCACGCTATGAAGCATAGCGGCAAGAAAAGTAGCGATAACCCATGTTATCATTACTTTCCTTACGCCTGCTTCAGGACTGACTTAGCCATGATATCCTATGGAAGGTGGATATCATGGCTAAGTTTGTGAGGCCCTATCAACAAGCTAAAGCCACACTTTGTGAGATTATCGCTGGGTTTCCAGCGATAATCTCACGTTAGGCAGTTAGTGCTAGGATTTTTATCGCTTTTGAGATAAGCGTTGCTAATAGCACGCTATCTCAGCGATAAAAATCCACGTAAGCCGGCGATAATTATCCTAGCGCTAAGTGCGCTTGCCGATAATTATCGTCGGTTGTTGCTGATATGCCCCTAAGAGTGTTCTCAACAAAGCTCTACAAAAAGTTCCATATATAAACCGGCATCAAAGCTGATGGCAGACAGTTTGCTTTTTTCGGGACAATGAGATTCGGCCTTAGTTCTGGCCCAGTCACTTTATTGACTTGGTACCGCTTTTGAAAGCCCACAATTGCATCTGCTCAGGCTGTCATCAGCGCATGGCGCTGCTTTTCATCCTTCACCAGGTCACATCCAGCTGTCCCTTGCCCCACCACAGTGACCACTCATCCCTGCCTCTCATATTAAGTTTAAGAGAAGTGCCTGGATCCAGTTGTGTTTGTGAAGGAGAAAAGAAGGTCGTTGGTGCTGAAGAGATTGCGTTATAGGAAGAGCACTTGTTCATCAGGCCTTTTGGGGCATATCAGCAAGGGCTTTATCTGTGCTTTTTTGGCTTTAAAAGCCAGAAAAGCGGAGATAAAACCATCGCCCTATCAGCAAGAGGGTGCTAACATGCATATTCGCATGTTAGCACCCTTTTTCACTACGCCTACCTTTGCATCTCTAATCAGATGCAAAGTGGGCGTTCCTGACATTCACTACATGTCAGAACATCCATAACGCGGCTTAGCGCTATCAGCAAGGATGCCCTAGCATTTTAGCAGATGTTAGTTTTTGGAGAAAACTGCTGTTCTCTCCAAAAACTAACGTCTGCTAAAATCCTGACTTAGCCACCCCTAACATAAGGGGTGGATTCTGCTGATACGACCACAGGGTCGTATCAGCAAGGTTATCGCCGTTTTGCAGGGAACATCGCTGGAAAACCAGCGATGTTCCCTGCAAAATGTCGATTTTCCCCGCTATTGCAGGAATTTTTATCACCTTGGAGATACGCGTTGTTAATAACGTGATATCTCTGCGATAAAAATCTGCGATAGCGGGCGTTAGGAAGAGGAGCACTAAGCACGCTTTTCGCAAAGCGTTGCTAATATGCCCTTTTATGTTATAACCCGATGACGTCATAAGATACAGTCCGTCCTATCTATTGTTTCTTTCTTCATGACATAAATGTTTACTACCTTTTCCCAGACTCACTGACTCCTCATTTCCCTTTAATCTCCTCTCCTTTCCGTCTCATGAAAGTGAAGGTAAAATTCACAAGCAGATAAGGTTTAAGGACATAACCTTACGACCCTCAAACATATACATATTAGTACTTTACTCATAAAATGCAGCCTCTTTTATGCAAATAATTTAATGATAATTGCTTTTTTTAGATTTAGATTGTATTTTTACTTGCCTATCACATTTATGTTTTAATTGTTGTATTGACCTTTATATGTAAACAAGAGAAGGCGGGCATACCACCCAGTATACCCCAAAAAGTCTCTCTCCTCCCCAACATCTTTTTAGATACCTATCTCACGCAAACCCACACAGCCATGCACACAGGCACACGCACAAAGAAGCACGCACGCCGCACAGACACGCACTAGTATGCACCCCCCGGCCCCCACATGAATATATGTGCTTCTATAATTTGATTGAAATGAGGAATCGTCGTCCATAATCACAGCAAGGCCCTCTCCTGCATGCTAAAGGGCTTTTCAATACTGAACAAGGCTGCAGCGAGGATTTATCGAGCAGGGAAACGGTGAACTCTCAGGAAGCCCGAACCCCTAAAGCGAGCTGACTTCAAGATGATGCTGTCCGTCTGCTGTTACCTCTCCACGAGTCACTCTGCGATACTGGCCATTATTACAGGATATTTCCATCCAAACTCAGTGGTGGCTGGTGACATTTGAAAGTGGTGGGAAGAACTTCAAGATGTACTATACACGGCAAACGTAATATCTTTACAGACCCTGTTTCAGATGTGCTTGGATTTCCCATTAAGGACTGAACAGCTGCACTGCAGCTGCACTTTTGGTTTCACATTTCCTTATCAGCCGAACCTGGTGAATAAAGTAAACGTGGTAAAAACAGTTCCACCCTATTTTACAAACATTGGGGAGACAATGTGGCCTAACGGCTAGGGCTGTCGGCCTTGGAGCTGGGGAACTGGGTTCGAGTCTCGGCAACGACGCTCAACATCCTGTGATTCTGGGCAAATCACTTCATCTCCCCATGCCTAACAAAAACAAGCATTTGCAATGCAATAGGTTTCGCATGTACACAAGTTTAAGCTATTGGCATTGTAAATGACTATGCCTTTTATTTATGTTTTAAAAATGAAAACAAAATTAAAGCCATTGTCAATTACAATGTCAATAGCTCAAACTTGCGTAAATGCGACACCTGTGGCATTGCAAAGGCTTGTTTTAGATGCTGCTCGCTGTATTCAGGTAATTGTGAGCAGCGTCTAAAGAAAGGGGTGTGGCCAACATTAAATAGTGAATACTGAACAGTGAGTTGTGTGCACTGCCCACTGCCCCATCTCTGCCTTCTGGTGAATCCTGCCCCTTCTCAGCGCTACAAAGACTATGAGAAATAATGTGTCTGAGACCCTTGCCAGCTAAATGTATTTCTGTCTGCCATTTTCTTGATTACTGTTTTGGAGGAATGTAATGCCGTGGGGCTGAGCACACATGCACAGCACTGTGGACTGTACCATTGTGGTTTGATTCACCCTGTGGATCTGGATGAATTGGTTCAGTCCGGGTGACATCAGACAGCTAATAAAAATAACAACAATATGAAACACAGCGAAAGGGGTCCGGGGAAGTTACAGAGCAAGTTTGTGTCTGTAACAGTATTTATGTGTTCTGCGCAAACGCTACAGCCAGTGCCAAACCTTAGCAGGAGCGCAGAACACAGCTAGAAACAAATATTGTGTTGAGTTAATGGAGCCAAGGGATACAAAATAAATAGGAGATACAAAAAGCAGTTTTAATTATTTTAGGTGCAAGCATAGTGTGTCCGTTTTGAAAGCAGAGATTCCACAGGATGCTGTTAGTGGCAGCCTTGCAGATCACACCAAGCTCTAGAAATGCTGCACGCCTCAGTTCAATAATTAACCTTCCTGTATCTGGGGAAGGCAAAGAGCAACATAAGGCTATAGACGCTCATCCAAGCTGCCCAGGGGGCCTCTGCTGCCGCCACAGCCAGCATTTGTCAGTTTACGGACAGGTTTCGGCACGGCATTAGGCTGGAGCCGGTTGAAACGTTCAGGGCTGAATGAACCCATAGCACGAGAAACACATATCTGTACGGGCTCTCCCGTCAATGATTAAAATAAAACTGGGTAACATACTATAGACAGGGCCACTGTAAGTATGCGGCAACAAGGACCAAATTACACAACAACGTAGACTGCTTTATGTGGGAGAAAAGGGCACATTTTCTTCCAGATGGCGGCCGAAAAGAACCAGCGCTCACCATTGCGGGAAGGCAGGGGGCCATCTGTTTTCACTCAGCTGCGTGTTTATATTTGCATCGCGCTTTCACTTTAAATGAAAGCGCCATGCAAAAATAAACACTGGGCTGAGTGAAAACAGATGGCCCCCCTAAAGATAAGAAATTGCTTTGCGACAGCAGCAAAGCAGACAACCCTGTCCGGATTGGCCAGGCGAAAGGCCGTCAACAAAAAAAACTCATTTCCAATGGCAGACCACTGTTTAGCATAAACGGTGACACCAGCCAATGAAAATGAGGGGTGGGGCTTCAAGTCGACTTCTCAAATCTACTCTCTTACAATATCTCTCGCCCAGCGAGCAGCGCTTTGCGCTGCAACGCCAGGTGAGACCTAATGAATGTGTCCTCATGTAACGCAACTGGTGCTCATGCAAAGTGCTCTCATACCTCCGGGTCTAGTTGGCGCTATATAAAACTCTACAAAAAAAACATTAATGTGAGCTTCCAGCACAACTGGAAAAATGAAAACAGACAGAGAGCTGTGTGCATGGTGCTTTTATTCAAAGTACAGGACTGCAGGAACAAAAGATCAATCAGCTGGGGACGGTTGTTGCTGAAGTCACAGGCCGTTTATTTTTATTAAACTAAGAGTGCATGACGAAGGCAAAGCCTGTTCAGTGGAGACAGTTTTAAAAGATAAGATTGTAATAAAACCACCCACTAGAGAAGGTTGATGAATGGTTTGTGCTCACATCGTTTTGGGTGTTTTTTGACTAGGGGTGGGCGGAATTTGCGTAATCGCGTTACACAAATCTCCGCGAAACGGTAAAAAATCTTTGCGAACACGCAGAAATTCCGCGAACACGCAGAATTGCTTGTTCGCGATACTTTTTTCCTGTTCGCGATCGCTGTTTGCGTGCTCGGGGTGAAATATCTCGCGAACATGCATATTGAGAACGCGAACAAGCAAAAAATTTCGCGAAGTCGCGGAACGCACATTTTTGGGCAATTTCGCGTTCTCCGCGGAACGCGAAATTACCCAAATTCCGCGAACGGAACGGAATTAACCGCCCAGGCCTAGTTTTGACACAGGGGTGCGTAATTTCTCACTTAGGCATCTGAGCACATTTTTGGTTCTTGGTTTGTGTTAAAATGATGCACCAAACTTTCATGGCAATAGCGTACCCCTATTGCGGTGTACTCTGCTAATTCGGATGTTGATTTTTCATCTTACTTGAGTCCTGACTACAAAAGGCTCCAATACTGATATACTGTGGCTTACATTAGTTTTACCTATGCGTGATTCGTAATGATTATGAATTCTGTGGCAGCTCAGACCCAGTGCATATGATCTTGATAAAGATGTTTTTGTTGACGTTTACACAGGACTCCACTTGGGCTTTCAATCTGGATTCTATCTTGGTCACATTATTTTTTGTTTCGTCTCACTCTTTTTGCTGCTGTCTATTTTTCCTTCCCTCTATTCTGTTACAACTGGATATATGGTATCAAGGTTTTTGCTATTTGTTTTTGTTTCTGAATTATGATTGTCTGATTAATGTTTCTATATGTGTTAGATCTTGGGTATGGTCTAATATCAATGTCGGATATGTGTGTACTTCATGTGAGCAGTTTTTGTATATATGTGGTGTATTTGATGTTTTCTAAACACTTTATACATGTGTATATATTAATGTTTTATGTGTCGTATAGTTTATGTATTGTAAATGACGTTTTATATGTTTTTAGAGAGGCAGTAGCACGCTGACAGGTTGAGCTACTAGTTCTGCTAAATTTTGCTAACTTGCACAGTTCGTGATTCGTGAATACTTTTACTTTTCTTTAATAAATTGTGTGCTAGTTTTAATTTTTATCTGACTTTTAACCGGTTAGGCCTTTTTAACTTGTTTGTGTGCATTGAGTCGAGCTGACCTCTCCCATGATTTGCAAGCACGAATCCCCGGTCCGTCACGGCTTGAGAGTGCCGATTGTACGGAGGGTCGTGACTCCGCTCCCAGAACCTCGTCACTTCCGTGCCCGGCAACATTATTTAAAACGTATGGGTGCCCGGACATGCAGCGGACGCACCGCTGGCGCACCAAAGGCAAGCCCGTGTGTGCCCGTCCGCGGCCAGACCGCTGCCAGCGCCAGCCATTATGCTCGATTGTCAGGCGGTGAGGGTTCCTGCTGGTCACGAGATGCCTAGCTTGCACTCTGAGGTAGCCCATATCTAAAGGCGCACAGCATTAATGTAGCCAATGATAGGCTGTCAGGTTCCTGCTCTGCCTGCGCATGGGAGTTTGGGACACCCTCAGGGCTGGTGGGGATAAATGCAGAGGCGGCAGATATTCGAGACCAAGGCGGCAATCTGGTCAAGATTAAGGTTGCTTGATAAATTGTAGATCTCTGCCGAAGCATGCAGAGGACATGTGACTTCTGCTCGCAAACAAGGAGTGGGATGCCGTTTTCTTAACTCAAACATGGCTGAACTCAGATTCAGTGGCAACAGTAGCCCTGGCCATCCCTAGAGACCTTAAAATGTGTTATGCTAATAGGGAGAGCGGGAAAAGAGGGGGCGGGGTAGCCATTATTTTTAAAGACTCCTGGGTTTTAGCAGCCTCAGGCCCTCTCAAACTGGAGAGGATACAGGGTCTTAACTTCTGCTTGCAAACTGATCCGCCACCTCCTTCCCTGGCATCCTTATATATAGGCCACCGGACTGCGCGCCCAACATCACCCATGAGCTATGCAATTACATCACTCAGAAATCAATAATGTACGCAAATTTCACCACTCTAGGGGACTTTACACGTTAATGATACTAACTGCAGCTTAGCTTGTACTGTCCCGGGGGGTGGGGGGGTGGGGCTAATCTCGCACAACATGTTATATCCCCTACACATAAAGCCGGCCATACCTTGGATCTCATATTCTCTAACCTGGCTTCTCTGAGCACAGCGACCCCTATCAAGATGATTTGGTCGGACCACAGTCTGATTCCATTCTGTTTTAGGGTGGGTAGACTTGGTCAGAGAAGGGGTAACCAAACTTATATTAAGCGTAGCTGGAAAAACCTGACAACTATGGTGTTGGACCCCATCTTACAGGCCGGCCAACCCTCACTTTCAGCCGACCCTAGCAAAGATGCAGGGGCTTTAAATCAGTGGATCTCAACAGCTGTAAAGGATGCTGCCCCATCCAGGTCTGCCATATCAGCACGGCTCTCCCCCCTGCCCTGTGGGTTACGGAGGCACTTAGGTCTGCTAAGAGCAATTGCCAAAGACTGGAAAGACAGTGGAGGTCAGGCTACTGTGAGACGGCCAAAGTCACCTATCGATCTGCTCTGAAAGAATTCCACAGGCTGATAAGGGTAGCGAGGAGGGAGTAAATGACCGACTGCATTTATAAGGCAGATAATGCTACTAAGGAGGTGTTTAAAGTGGTCAACTCCTTCCTTAAACCCAATGCCATAGAGACCACGGTTGAGCCTTCCCTTGCTCTGTGTGAAAATATCTCTGCCTCAATAAAATTCGGGAAGTGTATAAATCATTTTCGGCTTCGTCTGAGATGGAGAAATGTAACAAAAGGGAAGCACGAGATACCGAACTGTCTCTTACAGAGTTCACTACTATCTCTCAACAGGATGCCTTGGCTGAAATTCTGGGATGTAAATCTGGGGCACCTGATGATCCTTACCCCCTAAACTATGGAAGGTGATGGCTCACTCCCTAACGCACACTCTGACGTGCATCTGGAATGCCTCCCTGACGTCCGGCACCTTTCCAGATATCTGGAAACATGCCACTCTCCTCCTGCTGAGGAAAAAAACGAGTGGGGATCCAGGGGATTTGACCAATTATTGGCCCATCTCTTTGCTGCTAGCTCCGGCAGAGATGCTGGAAAAATTGGGGCAGCGGCAGCTGACCAGTTTTATTGAAAGGTAGGGCCTCCTACATGACCCCCAATCTGGTTTTAGGGAGGGTTTCAGTACAGAAACAGCCCTCTTGGAGGTGGCTGAGTTGGTTAGACAGGCGACTGATTCAGGGGCATCCACAATGTTGGTGCTCCTGGATCTGTCGGCGGCATTTGACACTGTCGACCACACCCTGCTACCGGGAAATTGCAGGAACTGGGCATTGGTGGCACGATTATGGCCTGGCTGAAATCCTATTTGGATAATCGCACACAGAAGGTTTTGCTCCAGCCATTTTTGTCCAAAACAAAACAGCTCTGGTGCGGAGTCCCCCAGGGGTCAGCATTGAGCCCCCTCCTGTTCAATCTGTACTTGGCCCCTCTGTTCTCCCTGATGGCCATCGGGGGGATCAAAGCTATCTCCTATGTGGATGACACCCAGTTGGTCTTCACATTTAAAGAGCTAACCGAGGCCGCCTTTGTGAGTTTCAAGGGTTGCTTAAAGAGATATTGCGCTGTGGATGAACAGCAATAAACTTAAGCTCAACGCGGGAAAGACAGAGGTGCTGTTTTTCGGGAAAGAGCTGCCTCCTGCTCTGGACCTTTGGTACCCTACAGAAATGTGCCCTCCCCTGCAGACTGTATAAAAAATCTAGGTGTGAAGTGGGAGGCTGACCTCTCATTCTTGGCACAGATACGTCAGGTGACAGCTACCTGCTTTTGTAAACTGAGTAATTTGAAGAAATTTCTGCATCTGCTGCCAGAGGAGTGCCGGAAAAGCATAGTACATGCCTTAGTGACATCTAGGCTGGACTATGCAAATGGCCTCTATCTGGGCCAACCAAAGTACTTGATCAAGCGCCTGCAGATGGTGCAAAATGCGGCTGCGAGGCTGATCAGGCGATTGACTTTTTGTGAACATGTCTCTCCACATCTAAAAGCACTTCAATGGCTCCCAGTGGCCAAAAGAATTGAATTTAAGTCCTTGACACTGGCATTCCAAGCCATGCATGGCAAATGCCCTAATTACCTAAAACACAGATTACTTGGATATAAGCAACCAAGATCCTTGAGGTCCAATTCACAATTTTTTGTGTGCATTGCCCGTTTCAAGAAGTCGTTTATGGGGGGCAGATCTTTTATGCTCGGTGCAACAAAACGGTGGAATTCTCTGCCCAGTAACTTCCGCCCCTTAGAAACTGAGACCCTTTTCATGAAAATGGTTAAAACCTGGCTCTTTGGGGCGGATTAGGATCCGGAGACTCGGTTTTGTCTGTCCTCTGCTGCACTACTGTCCTCTTCAGCGCCGGGACACCTCTGTTTGAGGTAGCTGTCGCGCTTTATAAGTGTCCAGATTATTATTATTATTTTAACTTACAGCCCTGAAGAAGTCCTATGCTACAGGATGAAACACGTTGGCTGTTGCTTTTTAGGAATGAAATCATAAAGAAGAAATTGTCTCAATCCGCGCCTTATTGAACAATAACTATTTGTATAGACTTGTTCACTTTAAAGTGGTGCAGCTCTGATCTAGTTTATCTACACCGAGGATCAACAACCTGAGGGTGCTGCGCACGGAGGGAGAGATCAGCTTTAGAGCCTCTGAGATGAAGGAGGACCTGGAGAAAGCCTTCAGCGCTTGGGAAGGAGCCAGCAGAGCTGAGGCACTGCTGACAAACGGGAACACCCTTGACAAAGGGATGAGGATGACGGCAGAGAGGACGACAAGGAGGAAGAGGTGGGGGACACCGACAGCGTGGCCCCCACCATTCTTTAAAGCTGCCTCTCTGCAGCAGGCAGTGACAAGAGCCCCCACGGGCAGTTTCTATGAGCTGTAAGTAACCGTTGTTGCTATGAACCAATTTAGTACTACTCAGCCAAACTTGGAAGGATAAAAGGTGGAGTTTGCCTTGCCATGACTCAAACTGACAAGAAAAAAACTCATATAAACTGCAACTGTTTAAAAAAAAAAATTAAACAATAGCAAGAAAAATTAAAAATATAGCAATAAGGTTAGACCATAGTAACGACTCCTGGGGAACATTTGAAACTGTAAAATCTTCTTCTAAACATCTGAGTGTCCAGGCATTGAGAGGAAGGTCGTGTGCAGAAGTTCCCAAGAGGCTGATGCCGCAGTCGTGATCGGGCGCCTGGGTTTTTACATAAATTCATTTCCGCCTGTGGAACGCGGTGTCCGCTGTTTCCGCGCATGTGAAGGAGGCGCGTCTGGCTGGGTCTAAGAGCGCGTCCAGGGCAAACTATCTGACCCCCTTTTATCCTCTTCCGGGTCCAGCCTGTAATTTCATGAACCTGTGAAACTAGGTTTCTTTTTGCCTGCCTGGCTCTAATGGAAAGTGCAAGAACATGCGCCCCTAGGTCTGCCACAGATGAAGACATCAGGGCCACAAACTGCGAAACGTCTCTTATTCTGTGGCACTTTCCGCATAATTATGAATGTTGCCACATATCCACAATTTTCTGCATAAACTGCACATTTAAAAAAAAAAAATCTAACTCAAACGGATCAATAATTACTATAATGCAGCAACAGGTGTTGCTGGCACTGGAAGGCCATTCACAAAGAGTGACTAGTCACCTTTAAGTTTCTTATTCATGTGTTTGGGTGTTAACCTTATATTAATGAGGTGAAATATTTGCCCAAACGGTGTTAACACGAGCAGAAAAACAATATAATTATGAAGGGATACTATCACAAAATGTGGGGTGTAACTTTTTTTTGCTGCATAATATAGTCAGCCCCGCTACATACTTTGGTTGTCCCCTGCCGACTAAGGGGCATATCAGCAACACCCGGCGATAATTATCGCTCAGCGCTCTTAGCATGAGGATAATTATCGCCGGGTAACGTGGATTTTTATCGCTGAGATAGCGTGCTATTAGCAACGCTTATGTCCTCAGCGATAAAAATCCTGACGCTAGCTGCCTAACGTGAGATTATCGCTGGAAACCCAGCGATAATCTCACGTAATGTGGGGTTAGCTTGCTGATAGGGACTCACAAACTTAGCCATGATATCCACCTTCCATCGGATATCATGGCTAAGTCAGTCCTGAAGCAGGCGTAAGGAAAGTAGCGATAACAGGGGTTATCGCTACTTTTCCTGCCGCTATGCTTCGTAGCATGGGGCTTGATGATAGGAGAAATGTCGCTTAGCGACATTTCTCCTATCGTGTCCGGTCAGAAACGCCCACTTTGCATCTCATTAGAGATGCAAAGCTGGGCGTTAGGAATCCCCACGCTAAAGCAAGGTTTCACGCGTTAGCGTGGCCTTGCTAATTAGGCGATAAAATTATTGCCGCTTTTCGGCCGAAAACGGCCGCAAAAGCGGCGATAATTTTTTATCGCCTGCTTGTAAATATGCCCCTTAGTGTGGTGACCCTGCTTGTATACCACGACACTAACAAAACTGGATGTGAGGTGCCTGACAATGACGGTCTGCATTGGAGGGGCGCAGATAGCCAGCCTCTCGCCTCCTTGGAAAAAAATTCTTGGCGTGGCTCTAGTCTTGTGTTTATACACGGTTTGCAGTCAATCACACCCCAGAAACAAGCATTTGCAATGCAATTGGTCTCACCTTTGCATACGTTTGAGCTATTGGCATTGTAAATGACAATGCCTTTTATTTATGTGTTTTGAAAACCTGCAAGCGGTGCGTAAACACGCACTTTGTACTTATAATCGTTGCTTACGAGAAGCCAGGCTGGCAGTAACTGCGCCTCTTTTACTGCCAGCCTGGCTTCTCGTAAGCAAAGACTGTAAGTGCAAAGTGCGTGTTTACGCACCGCTTGCAGGTTTTCAAAACACATAAATAAAAGGCATTGTCATTTACAATGCCAATAGCTCAAACGTATGCAAAGGTGAGATCAATTGCATTGCAAATGCTTGTTCTACTTACTTCTACCTCAAGACGATAGGACCAACCACACTACTCAATGTCTGTTCTAATCAGTTTCGCCCTGCAAATCCCCTACTAATCACCAAGCTAAACAACGCCTATTAACTCATACCATTAACCACAGCAGCCAAACGCCCCTATATGACCTACATGTGCCTTTGCATCTCTCAAACCTCAAGTCCAAACTTGTTCAGAGCTCCAGCTCCCTCGACTGGACCCTCCTCAATTCAACAGGAACCACGCTCCTCGCCTACACAATTATTTTTCACCAGAATCCTCTGCCTCAATCAATGTATGCTCCAAAAACCATAAACAAGATAGAAGCGCTGCTGAGCTCTGCACAATACAAAGAGCAAAGGGATGAAAATACCAGCAAGAACCGCCCTTCTGGCTGCCAAGCATAGACAGCGAGTCAAGTGAAATACAGCACCACGCCCCCAGCATCTATACTGGCAGCATCATTAATATTGTGACGGCATCCAGTCAACAATTCAATGGATGAAGCATATAAATAAGGGCTCTGCTGATGGAGACATGGTCATCTCTATAGCAGGATCCCTCCATCCCCACGGTGGCCCTCTACCACGCATTACTCAGGATAGACAGTAGTGCAATAACATCAAAAAGAAAGCAGGAATTGAGTATGAAACACATGAATAAAATAAACACAAATATACTCTTCTCCACAGGCCTTTTCCTTCAGCAGGAAAAAGCCGTCCATTCAATGTGTTACTCGGCTCGCAATTGGAACACATAAAACACTGGCAGAAGTCACACATTAAGGCAACTACACAAACCTCACCCAGACTAGACCATTCTAAAAAGTATACAACCAAGATATTCACAAATGTTGTACAACTGAACAAGGGATTCTTGCAGCTCCCTCCGGAAGCCCACGAAGGCCTTCCCTTAGAGCACAGTACAAAGAGTAGAAATGAAAAAACACGATGGGGCAAAACTTCACAGCCTAGCAAGAACACGCCATGTCAGCAATATATAACCAAACACTAATAGTGCTATCAAATAGGAACAGGCTCATGCAAAAATGCTCTTCTCTGCAACCCACAGTTTCTTAAGAAGGTCTATAATGCTACATAGGTCTTAGGCTATCAATGCAACACGTGTAACCCCCGGCAACAGCCCCATTTGTCAAATTACAGGCAGGGGCATGTCAACTGAAATTATTTTACCACCCTGACCCTTTGACCCAAACATACCCACATAAATGCATTCCCTTCCACACATTACTCTCAGTAACAAAGGCAGGTAATGACAGCGCCCGTGAGTACGGAATAGATTGTACATATGTCACCTCTCACCTGACATAGCCGCATGAAGGCCTTCTCTGCTACACGCTTCCCAAGATATCTAGCTACTTGTGACACACTATGAAAACATCGACAATTGCCTAGGCCAGGAAACTCAAATTAGACTGATTTTGAATAGTACATGGAGCGATATTGGCAGGCCCCGCGACACCTCAGGCGTCTCGCCCCAAAGGACCTTGGGGCATATTAACAAGCCAGGCGATACAATTATTGCCGCTTTAGCGCCAGAAAACTGCGCTAAAACGGCGATAATGGGCTTGATAATATGCTCTATGGAATTCCAATTGAAGCCCATGTTAAATGTGAAGGACGTCTAAAGACTGACTAGCAGCACGAGCTTAAGCACAATGACCATTGGGGCACAAGCATGTCAGCCATAACTGCATAACATTTGTAAAGGGCTGTTCACAACTTGGTGCTCAATAACATATATTCACCTCTACCTGATTCAATATATATTTTTTTATTCTTTTTTATTTTACAGAGTTTTATATAGCGCGAACTTGACCCGAATCGGGTATCAGAGCGCTTTACATCGCACCAGTTGCATTACATGAGGACACATTCATTTTTGTAAGGCTCGGGAAGATTAAGTGATTTGCCCAGAATCACAGGATGTTCAGCGACATTGCCGAGACTCGAACCCAGTTTCCCAGATTCTAGGTAGACCGCCCTAGCCGTTAGGCCAACTCCTCCCCCAATAGTGTTAATTTAATCAGTCTCAGAAGGAGCAAAGGCTCCATGGAGCCCTGGGATTTGATTCTGTGACTATGATTGATTCATGGAGTGTTAGGCTTAGTTCACTGCGGCCCCAGGTCATTTGGGGTCTCTTTGTGTGAGAGCCTTGTGTTCTATTCCAGCTCGTGTTACATTAGAAACAAAGGGAAAAAACCTTCCTAAGCCGTTTTTTAACATAATGTCCTTAGGCCTATGAGGGATTACGTATCTGTGCTGATTTTGCACCTATCAGCACTCTTGTATGCTGGAATCAACTATCAAGCATCTACTACTGATTTTTTGATTGTATTACACAATTTATGAAACTCTGTGCCAACCTTTGGCAGTTTTTGGACCCTGCCTGTATCCTATTTAGGAGAGAACCTATTTACATAGTTTCATTAATTGGGCAATCTACTTCTGATAATTATCATGTTAAGTCCATTGGAGAAACTCAACCAACTTCTTTATGCATCTGCCTTGGGTACTCTCTAGAGAATTTTTGACTCTATAAATGAAATTCTGAAAAACGTTATTTCACTTTAGTGAAACAGTTATTATCTTATACCTTCAAATCAGCTTCTAGAAAACCAAACCTGATGTACAGCAGGGTTTGCCCTATTCTATGTTTATGGAGAAGTGCTTTGATACACAAGAGTGTTAGTTACTCACCTAGCTGTGTTTTTCATGCGTGTATTGTGATGGACAAGGTTTGTGCAGTTGCCAGAGAACAGCTGGAAACACCGAATACAGAGGTGTGCTGCCTTAATAGTGGATTCGCTCACAAACCTGGTTCTGCAAAGGCTGATAGGAATGGTGACTAGTCGGTAATCACAAGTTAGCAAAGCTGATATACAACTGGCTCTAACTCAGCCCTCCTAGCTTTTCAAAGGTCCAGACTGGAGAAATGTTCCTATGCATCTCCTTAGGCCGTAAATGGACTGGTCCAAATTGTAAAGGACATTTGGAAGAAATGCGATATGTTGCATGTAGAGGCATAGGAAGAGAATAAATAGGATACACATTTTATTCCACAACAACAACTCAAAAGCAAGAATCAGTGAGGGTGTAGACTAGCTAAAACAATCACTCAAGAAATAAACCTCCACCACAGCTGGGTGCATTCACACTACAACCAGTTTCAGCCAAAGACATCCACATCTGCACTCGCCCACCAAGACTGAACACAGAAAATAAAATCTATCTCAGTTTGGCTAAACAGCATTCACTGTCAACTGCTTTGGAGTGATTGTTAATTTGCAATACAAAAGAAACAATTTGTAATTTTCTACACGTCCTGAAAATACTTAAAAAACTGCTCATAAGAAGCTTATTTTTCAGTATTTCTAATCTGCCATTTGGTCCTTATTTTAGATAGTGTGAAGGATCAGTAAATAGATAGATGCATGATAGCCACAATTGGCACATGGCGCAAAACAGCAGAAAGTTGATTGCCCTGTGCCTGCTAGCCATGAACTGCTTCACATGTTGGGGCCAAATTTTATGTATCACTTTAGAGGCTGTGAACAAACAAACAAGACACCACTCAGCAATGTAATAGTCGTCAGTCTCTCTTTACGCTGTCCTTAGATTGACCAAGCAAATGTGGTTGGTCTGGGCATGCGCACTTATCTGAAGACCTTAAGCGCAATGTGCATGCCCAGCCCAACCACCACGTGACTGTTAAAGTCACAATGTTATCTCTAAACCATTCCTTACAAGTTTGCAAGGAGAAGTGCAGTATGAGCTGCTGAGCTGGATGGCAAGCAAATAAAAAGTATATAAAGCAAGAAGTAAATTGTTTTTAAATGGAAGGTAGGCCTTTTTCCATCACTATAAGAGGGGCCCGTCGGAATGATGGGGCCCTGGCCAGAGCCCACTTTGCCCATGCCTTAAAACATCTCTGTGTTCTGCACCATGCTGGACGGTGGCACTGGGGGTGCAGGTGCCACCTCTGAACTCGTCTCTCACAGTACCTTCTGCTCCTCTGAGCAGTGCTCTTGCTGTGCGGTATCTGTCGCAGAGGCGCCCGGGCTGGCTCGTGCTCCTTCTAACGGGCTACCGAGATAATAAGTGCTTCAAGTCACAAAGAAGTATGAGGCACTATACGATATACGCGCCGTGGGGAGTAAATACATCATGTGCTAGTTATATGTAAGGTTCCATTCTGTGGGACTTTCTACGTTCATAGCACCCCCTGATCTGCTGCTGGTGGAGCCAGCCACTCTGTAAGGCTCATGCTTGCACCGCTGCCATGCATGTGGACTTGGCATGCCCCCTCACCTGTTGCTGCATGTGCCCCTCTTACAAACACCACAATTCAAGGGCACATCTATCATTCGTGCAGCAAGTGCAGTGGCACCGGGGCTAGAGCTACCCAGGCCTAGTGCACCCTAATCATGACTGTATTTTCGTACCCAGCAGGGAGAGGGATGTGTCATATATCATGTGTACATCATGACTCCTGGTGCCCTTATGTTGGTGCAGAAAAGAGCATCCCGCAACGCACCTACGCATGTTATGCAATAAAAAACGCACCCTTCTCTACCGTGTAAAGCATACATGTACGCGGTAGGGGCATTTCGATCATCTGTTGAGCTACACACAAACAGCACACTAGTTTAAAGGGCAATGTGCGTGTGTGTGTGGGAGGGGTGGTCAACTTCTAGAAGCACCTGGCACATTGCACCGGTGCCAGGGGCTTTCTCCAGCAGCAGAGCACATGACCCCCCCCCGAGGCATGTGCCTCCCCATCTCATGTTGGCGTGTGCACTTTAGAAGCTGATTCTGCATCCCTGCTGAGAGTCCCTCAAGGCGGTCATGTTTGTGTGTTTCTCCAAATCTGGTATCCGCAGCAGAACCAATGGGCTCGGCGGCTGATTGTGACTGTACTGGGTCTGATGCAGGAATTTAAAGCAAGCGCCAAAAAATATGCATTTTGTGGACATGTTGCGGCCTCCGAACACGCTCTTCTGCTTCAAGAAATCATCTCTGGACGTTACATTTAAAGGGAGGACACGCATCAGGCGCGTGATGTACCACGGGATCAAAATACAGCAACAAGCACGGTCCGCTTTCACTTTCGTCCGTCGTGAAAGCTTTCTTGTCTTAATGGGGCCATGTGTTTGAAACACATGGCCCCTTAAAGATAAGAAAGCTTTCACGACGCACAGAAGGCAGACGAGCCCGTCCAAATGGAACGGCTCAAAAAGCCGAACAAAAACGTCACAAACACCTCTTTTCAAAAGGCTGGCCACCGTTTCGGAAAAACTGTGACACCGGCCAATGGAAAAGAGGGGCGGGGCTTAATGCCCTTTACAGAAAATACCTCACAACATTAAATCTTGCCAGCGAGACTGCGCATGTGGGCAGCCTATGCTAGCCGAGACCTAAAAAAGAATGAAAGAACTTCTACGCGTGTTGAATACTTTAAATGCGATTGTTTTAGAAACGGCTCACAGTTTGCGTTTATTCCTGGAAGTAAAACTGACATGCCGGTCAGCGAGCCCCGGACCCTTACACCTCTCCCTTGTCACCAGCCCGTACTTCGTGGAGTCAGGGCATCCGATGTATAAAATATGCTAATTCGATCTATAGTATAGTAATAAACCAGCAGGCTGTAAGTATACTTTTATAGAAAATGTGTAACAAAAATATGAGCTCTGATGCGGGTGTACACAAAACCATTATTCTTGCGGAAGGCAAGCATTGCTAGCAGTTTGTGCTATACCACTAGACGCTACTCTCTCTCTAGTGATACATTGTTTTTTGCGCTACATACGCAGTTCTGCTCATCTAAGCGCTATACATAACGTATTATGACGGAAGGATGAAAGGGCTCCGTCTGGGTTCGAACTGTGACCTTCTGATCACAACCTGCTGATAATGCGAGTTCACAAGGTCTAATCACGCGTGATTTTCGTAGTAAAAAAGAGTCAAATCATATGAATAGTTACAGCCAGGTGTATGTTTGCTATAAATGAGTTGGGACATATTTGAGGCAAGAGAAAAAAGAATAAGTAGGCCCAGTTTGAAAGAAGCTTCCCGACTGTAATGTTTGTGTGTGTTTTGCGAAGCTCCTGTCGCAGTTGTATCGGGGCTCCCAGCAAGGCTGGCGGGTGCTACTTCCGGTCAGGCGTGCAGTTTTTACACTCCTGGAAAGATGGACCTACAGGTGCCTAGGGGGGAGGCAAGTGTCATCTGTGCGCATGGTAGGTCAAACACAGGTGCGAAGGGGTGAACTCACAATAGCTGCACACAGATAGATTCAGAAGTATGGCTTTCAGCGGATGGCAGGCACGGAGTAAAGTTGACGTACAAATCCTTTCTCCAATCTTTGCTGAACGCTGCTGACGACTGGCGCGGGGGTGCCCGTGGCCTTGTTCAGAGCCATGGACGGAGTCAGGGAGCAGCCAGAGAGCTTTAACATCGAGGGGGAGAAAAGTGTGTGACGACCCCCCCACCTGTAAATTATAAAGAACATTACTCACAGCTGTTCCCCGGATTCACAAGCCTCTGCAGTGCCTGGACCCCTAAGACAACCGGAAATACGATGATTACAAGCTGGACATGCTTGTGGTGTTTTGTCGCGCATGCGTACGATGTAAGGCATCATGCTCATGCGAGACAAATAGTGCGAATGCACCCACGAATGAAATAGAACACAAGCCCTGAAAATGCAATAGGACGCGTATTTACGCGAGTCCTATTGCATTTTTAACAGAAGTGCAGACATAAAAGAAGGCACGAACAGGAGGGGGTGGGAAGGTGTTTGTGGTGGAAACAGTCAAAGAGTACGGGAGGGAACAGGGAGAGGCAGGGGAGCAAAACAGTTTAGGAAGTAAAAGGGCTGATAGCCGCAGAAGGGAAAAAATGACGACATGCCCATCAGGAGATGGGATTACCAAGCCAAGCACCAATCACAATGCAAAAAATATGATGCCTGGAAAGTGGGCAGAGCTTCCCCCACTATACTGTATACAGCATCTTTCGACGAGACAGCGCATGCGCTGCCTAGCCAAGACCTAACAAAACGGCTCGTAGCCTGAACATGCACGCAACGGCCCGGAAGTGAATATCGAGGACGGACTCTATAGTTAGTATGGCTCAAAATGGAAAACGGACTCTGGGTACTTTATATGCCCTTATCTGCCTTAATGAACAGCTCCACTACTTCTGTGGGGAACGAAGAGGATCACATAGGCAAATAACTGGCGTCCTATGAGAGGGCTCTCAGAATGAGAAGCGTGCATGCACAACATTGCGGGTACTTTCCATGGGAACTGGTGGGGATGGATAGGCTCTTGACACTAGGAACGAGGCAGCAGAGTCCTCTCCCCACATGAAGGATGCTCTCATTTAGCTTTTTGGCTGTACCTTTGAGGAGTATAGACAGACGCTTAGGAGCACCCACAAGGGGACAGCACAGACATGGGGGGACTTTGTAGATGCTTCTGTTAAGTAACTGGAGGGCTAGATTAAGGGTAACGAAGGGGATACCTATGAGTAGCTCTACATATTTAAATGTGAAAGATCACTTACTTAAAAATTGCACCTCAGGGAAGTTACACCAGCATCTAGTGGATTCAAAGCTAGTCAGCCCCTGAGAAATGGATAATATGGCTGATAAATGGGCATGCCCTGGGGTGCCCATGAAGTCTCATAGAGGAGATCAGAAGAAAGGAGCATAGGCCTCCTACAGGGGAAAGAATGGACAAAAGATAAAAATAAAGAAACTCCCCAAGAGTCCCTAAAAGATACATGGGGGAGCCGAGAGCCACATCACATTCCAAGGGGAGGGAGTTCCTTAGAAAGAATTATGACCCTTCCAATGCTGGGTTGTGCTATGAAGAGACATTTTAAGGCGTGGAAAAAGTGGGCTCTGGCCCAAGGCCCCAACTTTCAAGGAGGCTCCCTCTTTTAGTGATGGAAAAAGGCATGCCTTTCATTTAAAAACAATGTACTTTATGCTTTACATATTTTTATGTGCTTGCCATCCAGCTCATCAGCCCATTCCTCACCTATCCTCGCAAACTTGTACAGAATGGGTTACAGATGACATTGTGACATTTCAGTCATGTCGCGGTTGGTCTGGGCATGCACATTGAGCTTCAGGTCTTGAGGTGAGTGTGCATGCCCAGACCAACCACATTTGCATGTTCAATCTAAGGACAGAGCAAACAGTTACTGAAGGGGAGGACTATTACATTGTTGAGTGGTGTCTTGTTTTTCCATCGCAATACCAGTCCAATCACAGCCTCTCATGCGGTACATACATTTCGGCCCCAAAACGTGAGGTAGTTCATGGGCAGCAGGCTGGCAGGCGAAGGGATTTCAACTTTCTGCTGTTTTGCACCATGTGCCGGTTGTGGCCATCTTGCAAAATTTCTATTAATGACTCGCGATCCAGCCGCGATCATCTTGGCAGTGAACAGCAGCCAATACTAATTTCCTACTCAAACACTCATTCTGATGGAGATCTTTCTCAACATCTTATAAGGCCCAACAATGAACTTGGGCCAATCACTGCCACGCAGGGTCCCCTGTACGATTCGAACATCTGGAGTGGTTTTTTTTCTGGAACGTGGCGGGTCTCCGGAATACAATTAACAACCCAGAGTGGATGGATTTTGTAATGGGCTACAATTTTATCTGTCTCTAGGAGACTTGGCTGGTGGAAACTCTTCACATGAACGGATATAGAACATTTCATGTTTCTGCTATTCCACAGATTCATGGTAGAGCTAAAGGGGGATTATGTATTTTTGCATCTAATAATTTACCACCCATTAAACCAGTAATGGAATTAAACAATCCCTATTATCAAGTGATTGTGTGCGAAGGGCCAGGTTCGGAAAAATTGGCAGTGGTTAATTTGTATAACAATGCTACTAGTGGAGAGATGATAATGCATTTGGTTAATTTATATGAGTAGTTAGAAAAGGTGGTTAATATCAATAAGAAAAAGTTTTCGATTGTGTGGGGAGGTGATTTTTACATCCAATTGTGTAGTACACATAACGGAAAGTTTGCGGTATGGGCAATTTAGATGGCACTTTTAAAACGCACTTTATTCACAATAGCTATGGAGACAAACTAAATGAATTAATTTATATGCTGGACTTATCATTTACAAATGAAATTTCACTGCCATATGCTCCATTCAGATGCAGATTCAATGGGAGAAATGACCCCAGCATCATTGACTACGTCTTAAGCTCTAATAATTTGAGTTCCCAGTTTTAATTTTAAAATTCACTCCATATTGTCAAGTAACCATTATCCTTAATCGATAGGTCTTTTTATCAGAGAACAGAACAGCCCCGCCCAAGTTGTTTGCGGAGAAGTCGATCTAGCCACTCTCAATGGTTTATCACTCCGGTGGCATCAGATCACCCCGCAGGGTTTCTTCGAAAGATTAATTTGTGACACGGGGGAAGCCTTTGAGACATGCCTGGATGATAACGTACAGCCAATAGAGATTATACATTCGTTTTTAATTATTAGCAAGACTGTGAAGGAGAACTTGCAATCTGCTAGGAAAATAAAGAAACCCAGAAGCGGTTGGTTTGACACACAGTGTACTAAGGCCAGTAAGAGCACTAAAGAAGCACTTCATAGACCTCTTAGGTGCAGAGTTGAGGGTCAGCGATGTAGGTCTGCCTACAGAGAGGCCCGGAAAAAGCGAAAAGTCAGCTAAGGGAAGAGACCTGGGACGCTCTATTGGATTCAAGCAGTAAGGATGATAACAACAATTTTTGGAAAATAGTAAATTCTCCCCCGCTGAGAGAAGATGTTGGTCCAGGGATCGTGGTCGTAATACCCGAGGACGACTGGATGAAACACTCTGCGGCCATTTATTCTGCAAAGATCCCTGAATCCGATGGGACCAGGCCTTTTAACATCAAGGGTATCCCAGTCGATGAAAAATTGCCTAACATCGCCCCATTCACCTTAAATGAAGTTACTAATGCTATAACTTCAAGCAAAGGGGGAAACGTGCATGGCCCGATGCGATTCCGGTAGATCTGTATAAATCCAATATCCCCTTGTGGGGGCCCATTTTAACCATTGTCCTAAGGGCCTGCTGTGCTGCAGACTTTCTTCCCACCTGGGCTGAATCAATTATAGTACCCATATATAAAACAAGCATTGGCATAGCCAATAGGTCTCGCCTTTGGGACCTTAGAAGTGTTTATCCATGCAACAGTTGCCTAACTAAATACTTCTAAGGTCCCAAAAGCGAGACCTATTGGCTATGCTGTGCGGCCGCGAAAGTGAAAGCAATCGCGGTAAAGTGCGGCGCGCGCGCCCGCGCACATGCACTGTAGCTCTAGGCTGGCCTGGGAGCACTTTTTGGAGCCCTCTCAATAAGTCTCGCCAGACCAGCGCATGCGCTGGGCCAGGCGAGACCTAAAAAGGGGATTGACATAATCCGGCCTGTTATAGGACGATTACGCTGCTCGACTCACTAGTTAAAATAACAAGGAGAATAATCCTGAACAGACTCCAAGAGTGGGCCGAATCTAGGGGTATTCTGGAGGGATGTATGACGTAACAACGCGAGTCTTTACAACGCGTGCAGTTAAATCGCGGTTTTTACAACGAACGCGATGTAACCACGCGATGCCATTACAACGCAAGTCTTTACATCGACTTGCGCTAGATGGCGTGCCAACATTAGAAAAGCGTAATTTACTATTCCAACTCCAGTACACTTAACAGTAGGGAAGGTGTTGGGATAGTAAACTACACTATTTGTAATGTTAGCACGCCATCTAGCGCAAGTCGATGTAAAGACTTGCGTTGTAATGGCATCGCGTGGTTACATCGCGTTCGTTGTAAAAGTTTTGTTGTAATGGTAGTGCGTTGTGAAAGTTTTGTTGTAAAGGTTGTTTACCATTCTGGAGGATATTCAATACGGGTTCCATTCCGGGGTAGGGATTAAACAAAGTCTTAATTTGAGCATCATCCTAGGGAAATATACGAAGATCAAAGGCGGCAACCTGTATTTGGGATTTGTAGATTTGTCCTGCACCTTTGATTGCGTTAATCACTCAAAATGATGGGTCATTATGGGTGACATGGGTGTGGATCCCGCCATTATCTCCTTTTTACGGGATTTATATTTGGGTACTAAGGCCAGGATCAGATATGGGAACAGGGGCGAATGCACAAAGCCATTCAGCATAGAGAGGGGGGTGAGACAGGGCTGAGTCCTTGCACCGTTTTTATTTTCGCTCTATATTAATAATGTAGGTACTGCACTGATACTGGAAGCAAATGACCTGGTCCAGATGGAATACTGCCCTGTGCCTGCCCTTTTCTATGCGGACGACGCCGTCCTGATGGCTCAGACCCCAATTTCAATGCAGCTGGTATGGAATGATTTTGTCAATTATATGAGGGACCTTGATCTGCATGTAAATCAAACCAAGACATTCATAATGAAGAGCGTGAGGAATACGGGCAACTGCCGCAATATTAGAATCTGGGAATCCTGCATTGATTATACAGATAGTTTTTCCTATCTGGGTGTCCTATTTGATAAAGACAGATCATGGAGCCCCGCAATAAAGACTAAGACACTGCTTTTTAGAAGCGCCTGTATGGCTCTGCATAAATTCGCCATAAGATTAGGTACAAACCTGCCGCGAGAAAAGCTTACTATTTATAGGGCAAAATGTGTAAGCAAAGGTCTATATGGAGCTGGTATATGGGGCTATGCACCACAATACCTGAGGGGTGGGGGTGGTAAAGGTGGGCACACCAACCTACCTCGCGTGGTTTTCCCACCGCTTCTCCTGCCCAAAGTGGGGACCAGTTGCTGGGAGCAACAAAAGGTCTGGGGAAGCTCACAAAGGTGACAAGCCTTTGATGCTTCCCCTTTGTGGACCCTGCCCATCCACGGGGAGGAGGCCTGGCACCTCGTCGCAGGATGTACATTGTTTCAGGTCCCCGAGAGCAGCAGGCTCTCGACTTAGGGGTCCAGAAACATGTCTGGTGGTGGCAGCTGAAAGCAGCCACTCAGTCAGGTCATTAGTGATAGGTTGTTTTTCAGGGGGCATCTCTAAGATGCCCTCTGTGTGCATTTTTCATTAAATCCCACACTGGCATCAGTGTGGGTTTAATGTGCTGAGAAGTTTGATCCCAAGCTTCTCATTTTTCAGTAAAGCCATTATCGTGCTGTGGAGTTCGTAATGACAAACTCCCAGTATCATGTACTGTTAATGGCACTACTGCACTTACAATGTCTAAGAATTGGCTTAGACACTGTAGGGGTACAGGGCTCATGCACCTGTACCCTCTCCACTGGTATAGTGCACCCAGCTAGAGGGGAGGCTGAGCTATGCCAGGGCAGTGGATTGTAAGCATGGCACACAGGGTTGTGTGCCACGTCGACTCTTCACTTTGTTCTGCACCAAAACACGCATCATGCAAAGGCAGAGTGTGAGTGTAAAGGCACAGGGCCTCTAAGGGTGGCACAATAAGTGCTGCAGCCCTTAGAGGCCTTCCCTGGTCACAGTGCCCTGGTTACCTGTGGTACCATTTACCAGGGGCTAACCTGTGGCCAGAGAGTGGCAATTGGGTTTGGTCTTCAATGCAGTTTTAGGGAAAGAACATAGGCCCTGGGTACCTGATTGGCAGGAGCTCAGGGCACACTAAGTCAAAGTACATCAGCAGTTCAGCAAAAAGTGGGAGCAACTATGCAGAAAGAGGGCACTTTCTCACACAGCCCCCCGCCCAAAACGAAAGAGGATGAGACTAACCTTTCCCTACAGTCTTCCTTGTCAAATTAAATCAAATCAAGCTTTATTCGATTACTTTAAAATAATCATAAAGGCACATAAGATAAGATAAGAATATGCTTTATTCGATTTTTGTCACATAAAAATCATGAAAGCGTACAAGTTAATTTATACAAATATCACACAGTTTTTGGTTTCCATATTTCAGGCACCATTACAAAAGGACATTTTAAAACATTTCTATTATTAAAAGGTTAAAAGTATGTTTAAAATGAGATAGACAAAACAGTTATACAGTACATTATTTTGTTGGGAGCTCTTCAGTCAATGAATTGTATTAGTAATACGGAGCATTAATATTCATCTTAAGATTTTCAATACATGTAAATAGCATTAAAGGGACGCTCTATCATTATTAGCAGTAAGATCCAAGTCATGTTGATTCCGGCGTTTGATTATTTTCTTTAAAAAAGAGGCGACATTTATAGTTAAGCATTCATTATCTAAAAATTGAAGGGCAATATAGGCTGGGCGACATTGTCGAAGGCCCCATATTTTTAAGATTGGCACTATCCACTTTCTCCTCAGATCATTGTAAAATTTACAAAACAAGGTGAAATGCATCGTTGATTGTAAAGATAAATTGTCACATGGGCAAGTGGATACGTTTTTGGACCAATCATTGACCATTGGTAAGGTAACCAATCTGTGAAAAATGTTCAACCTGAAACGCGTAAGGACAAATCTGTCGTATCCCTTTATGGTGTTTTGAAGGTATGGTTGCATGCTAAAAGAGGAGGTTATCATAAGGTTTGAGAGGACAGTAGGTTTTATCGCCTCGTTCACAAATCTTAACTTCTCCATATGTTGCATGCACAGTTTTTTTAATTCTTTACCTGGGATACCGGAGATTGACTCTGGGTTGTAAAAATATTCCGGTTTTCCTAGCTCTGTCATGAAGTCCCTTATATATCTTATCCATTCTATATCTAGAGAATGATCCAGCTTCAAAGTATCCTGCAACACCATCTGATTAAGTTTGTTATTTTGTGACTTCCAGATACGGTGCCACAGGATTACTGGCTGGATTTTTATAATGTCAGTTATATAGGGAACTCCTAGCTCAGCATGACAGATCTATGTAGAAGTGGAACAGGGCACAGCTAATAAATATCTGAAAAATGCATTTTCCACTTTCTGTATCACAGATACGTTGCGGTGGCCCCCTATCCCTGCCCCATACAATGCTACACTTGTACACTTAGCCTTATAGATCTTTATTAGTTCGGTTGGAGGCCTCTTGCCTAGTTTTTGTGAGAAGTTGACAAGGGCTGATGTGGATCTCATAAATAGGAGTTTCCTGGTGTTAATCGCTTGACCCCATGTGCCCTTGTCATCAATTAATATCCCTAAATATGGATTGGTAGAGGTATTTGTCAGTTTCCTCCCATTTAAAAATAAGTCCTTCCTTTTCTTGCCGCCTCTTCCACAATTCATCACGTATGTTTTTGTGGCATTTATCTTTAGATCAATGTTTCCCATAAAAATATTGTAAGAATCTAGTGCCCTCTGCAATGCCAGTGGGGTCCTTGCCATGATTACGGCATCATCCGCATAAAGCAATGCAGGTATTCGTCTATTTTCCAAATTCAGATGCAGTTGGGGAACATCCTGGCTTCCCTCCAACAAGGCCTTATCAAGGCCGTTTGTGTATAAAGTAAACAGAAAAGGAGCCAGGACGCACCCCTGTCTTACACCTCTTCTCACCTGAAATGGCGAAGTACATTCGCCTTTAGACCCATACCGTACAGATGCTGTGGCGTTGCTATAGAGGGCTTCCAAAAAGTCAATTAGGGATACCTCTATCTCCATTTTTGTTAGTATGCTCCATAATTTCTCATGGGAAACAGAATCGAAGGCCGCGGAGAGGTCTGCAAATGCCAAATGTAGTTTCCCCCTCCCCGCCTTCGTGTATTTACCCATTAGAATGGCCAGGTTAAGACCCTGGTCTATTGTGCTCAACCCTTCCCTAAAACCAAATTGTAGGTCCGAGAGTATATTCTTTTCTTTCGCCCATGTTTGTAACCGAGATAGGAGTATCCTTCCTGCTACCTTTCCCAGTGAATCTAATAGGGAGATTAGTCTGTAGCAGGAAGGATCCTCCCTATCACCTTTTTTGTAAATGGGAACCATAATAGACTCGGTCCAACTTTTAATGAAACCCATCGAGGTGGCTGCATTAAGGACACGAGTTAGTAATGGAGCCCATAGGTCACTATTATACTTATAAATGTCGACGGGGAACCCATCGGGTCCAGGGGCTTTGCTTCCCTTACTTTCTTTTATTGCTAATTGCACTTCCTTTAAAGAGAAAAGCACCTCAATCGGATAAGTCACCCTGTCGTTAGGGAGAGGGGATATTAAATCTTCTCTAATTATGGACGCCTCTGGAAATGCAAAGATTTTAATAAAGTGACTCACCCACTGGTGTTCGTCAATCGCCACCTCCAATGATGGTTTATCTTCGGGACAGAGAAGAGGGGATCTAACTACTTTCCAAAATGCCCTACTATCTTTTAGGATACTAGCCCTGTGCATATCTTCCCACAGGGAATTTTTTAACGCCATTTTTCTTAGTTTTATGGCCTGGTTATATGATTTCCTGGCTCGTTGGATTTCGGATCTATCTATTTCAGTGTTATGTATAGCTTTTTTAAGTGCACGGTGGGCTTTTGTGCAATTGGTGTCAAACCACCTGATTTTCTTATTATCCCCCCTTTTTATCTCTGCCTTCAAACTGTTTTTTACTGTTGCAGTGATATATAGGAAGTTTTCTAGGGCCAGCTCATGAGGAGTATTTGCGTTTAAACATTTCATAATTGGATCTAGGGCCTTACCCACCACTAAATGTGTTATTTTATCGGGATCTATCATTTCCCACTTCAATGAATATCCGTTTGTTCAGTCAATATCCAAGTTAGTGCAAATATGATTCAAATTTTTAATCCTATTCTTATTGTGTTGTTTAAAGTTTTTGATTGAAATTGTTACTGTTTGTGGGAAGTGGTCACTTATAGCTATATTATGCACTTTAAATCCCGTTACACTGTTTGAGAGATGGTTTGAGGCTAAAATAAAATCTATAATAGAACTCAGACCTCTCCCATTAAACGTTTGTGAGAAAGGAATAGGAGGTGATACCATTTCATTTGCAAAGGCCAGATCCAGCATAAATATGTTCTCATTCAGGGCATTACAATAAATGTTATGTGGAAAATGAGTTCAATTACATGTTTCTTCGTCCGTCAGACCACACGTCGGATCATTGTTATGTGGGCATATGTTAACATTAAAATCTCCACCCCATACAATCTGTGCATTTCCGGAGCTATGGATCTGGATATTGTGCAGAGCATGTCTTAACTGGTTCATTTTATCTTCCACTTTTTCCTTGACAATATTATTATAGAAGTTCACAACGGTTATAGAATTTTTACTATCCTTCATCAATGTCAAAATTTGATAGTTAGGATCGGATATTTCGAACATGATTCTTTTTATTGACAGCAGATTTGAGACGTAAATACATAAACCTCCCTTTGATCTCCCGTGATTTGATGGGCTGGCTGGAGTATGATAGGTTTTAAATCCATCAATGTGTGTTTCCTTCCGAGCCCAGGTCTCCTGGAGACAAAGGATATCCGTTTTTCTTATAAAGTCTAAGAAGAGGTCGTTATGAAGTTTGGAAGATAGTCCCGCTATGTTCCAAAAAGTGAGCTTTACCTTCCCCTTATTGTCTGGAGATAATAAGAGTGATTGGGGCTCTAGTTCGATTGTCTTCGCCTCATATGAGATAACATTTGAATCCTCAGCACTGTTATATGTTAGGCTAGGCTCTTCAGATTGGACTGTTTTGTTTAGCCTCCGCCCATACGGGCTATTACCTCGGGTTTCTTGTGGTACCTCCAAATCAGTTGTCACCATTTGATGTAGTCAGTCTAGTTCCTCAAGGGGGGAAAATGCACTAAATCGATTACTTACTGGGACATTATATATTGGCCTAGACATACTCTCGGCTGATCTAATTTCTCTATCTGAAAAAGTGGACGATAGAAATAGCCCAAGGGAAGAATATTAATCCCATCTTCCATCTTATTACTGCCCGCATTCCCTAGAATCCTTTCCACTAACCAAGGCGAGCGGAAAGTGAGTACCACACAGTCGCCTGCAAAGGGTTTCCTGGCTTTTCCAACCCAACCCACCCTACGTGCCATCTTAAATTCTTCAGACTCATCGTGGGTCCCACTTTTTTCCTTAACCAGGGCAGTGACTTATTTCTAAGTGATTCACACGTCTCCTGGTCATGCGGCCCTAGCTGTGGTACATTTGCTAGGATGACTGTAAAGGGGGTACAAGCTGGTGGCAAATCCAGATGGGAGGTAGTCAGCGAGTATTTATTAGCGGATGGCTGAAATTTTGATCTATTTTGATTTAAAATTATGTTATTAACATTTTTTGATGGAACCATTGTTGTTACAATAGGTATTCTAAGGTAATCTCTATTTTGGTTGCTTTGAGAACCTCCAGGCCTGTCTACTCGCTGCTGATATCTTCCAGTATCCTTAGGGTCACTCACTTCACTGTTGTTATATTGAACATTCGGGTGTGGAGTGACCTCGTCAGCTTTATTGTCCAAAAGTTTTGCCAACTGTGACTCTACCTGATTTAATCTGTCACCAATGTTCTCGATTGCTCCTCTTACATATAAGTTTAGGTTTTTTATAACTATAGCGAGACTTTCTGGACCGTCCCCCGTGTTACTCTGCTCTGAATTGTTCTCTATTGGATCAAATATTGATGGTGTAGCATGATTTACTAGACCTTGTTGCTTGACATGAATGCGTTTTCCCACCGTGCTTTCTCTATTAGCTGTTAATTTTCCTAGGTCTCCCTTTCCATGCTTGCCCGTCGGTTTCCTGACCATCTTTTTCTTCCTTTTCATAGGAGAAGAGATAGGAATGCTATGTATGATATCGTCACCTAATGCCTCTTGGATACAACCATTCACGGGTCTGCTAATTAATTGGTCCACATTTTTTGCAGTGTCTTGTACAAGATTAGTTTGCTGAGCAGTCTCTCTGACTTTCAACGTCCCGGCCGCTAGTGTCTGTTCAACTGAAGTGATTTGTTTTTCTATTGCTCCCATCGCCCCTGTCAAGTATGTTAGGAGCCTCTGTGTTTTGGGCTTTTTGAGGTCTTTCCCCTCCAGTGGGTCGCTTGTCAAAGCTTTTCTTTTGCCCATGCTAGATGATTATTATCACTTGCTGATGCTCGCTTGGGTCACCCCACTTGCGTATCCCTGCATACACTATTTGCAGTAATGTAGGTAAATACTCCCAACCCCAAACACAAACTGTCCCTCTGCCGGACGTTACCTCAATCAGTCCTGCCGTACGTCCTGGAAGTTGTGGGGAAGAGAAAACGATCTGCAAACTCTTCCACAAGGGAGGGCCCGGCCCAGCCTCAGACAGGCACAGACGGGCAAGGGCGGGGCGCGTGTGCCGGTCTTAAGCTCCCCTGGCGCTGCCTGGTGACGTCAAAGGCTAGCGCCAGGGGTGGGCAGAGGGCTGCTCGGTGCTGTAGTCTTTTCCCGGTGGCCATTCCCCTCACGGCGGTCCGCTCTTGCCCTCCGATGTGCCGGTGCTGCCCTTGCTGGCCGTTCCCCTCACGGCGATCGTTAGGTAGGTTTTCTGGCAATGATATGATTAAAGGCACATAAAAATAATCATAGTGTACATTTCTTCCCAGAATCTTAATAAATCTCATCTGGGGGATTCTTACAGTCATAAGTGTTATAATAATCAGACAAAATCAAATAAATACATTTTCATCCATAAAATAATTTCATAACAATATGGATTTCCTACAGTTAAAACCATTTTTTTTAAACTGTAAAATAGAAGTAAGAACTAATGTGTTCTCTAGCAATTGTAGGTTCAATAATGCTGGCCTACAGTGTCTAAGGCCAAGGGACCTTAGAAGAGGGAGAATCCATCTCTTTCGTTGACCATTATAAAATGTGCAGAAAAAGAATATGTGCAATGTTGACTGCGGGGACGCATCATCACAGGGGCAGCTACTCCTAGATCTGGACCAGTCATTTAACTCGGGGAAACTAATTGATCTATGGATTATATTTAATCTGAAGCACACTAGCAAGAATCTATCGAAGCCTCCTATAACTATCTTCAGGTAAGGCTGAATACTAGTTGACGTCAAAGTAAGATAATGCGCTTGGACAGTAGATTTAGTCAAACTAGAACTGTTTCTTCTTGCTTCAAGCATGCGGAGACAGTTATTTTTTAGATCTTTTTTAGCTACAGTGTGCAAGGAGTTTGGGTCAGAATAGTATTCAGGATGGCCAAGACTGTATGTAAAATGTTTGATGTAGTTTAGCCACTTAATATGCAAAGCACCGTCTAGCCCACACCTATCTGACATAATTTGGCGATTTAGCAATGTTTCTTCCGTGGTCCAGATCCGGTGCCAAAGAAGGACCAGCTGCATTTTTATAATGTCCTCCAAAAAAGGCAAACCCAATTCAGTGTGGCAAATGAGTGTGGAAGTACTTGGGGGGACGGCCAGCAAGAACCTAAGAAAATAATTCTCGCTGATCTGTCAAGATTTTAAATAAGCGGACCCCCAAATGCCCGCACCGTATGTGGCGATTGAAACGCACTTTGCCTTATACATTTTTAGCAGTTCGACTGGAGGGTGTCGTCCTAGTTTTCTGCTAAAGTTTGAATGTGCTCCAAGTGCCTTACTAAATAAAAGACTCCTTGTTTTAATGGCCTGCGTCCAGGTCCCCCCCTGATCCTCTAAAATCCCTAAATATGAAAAGGTTTTTACACATTCAATCATTTTTGAGTCGATATAAAAATCTCTACACTTACTACTTCCTGCCCCGCATTTCATAATAAAAGTTTTAGTAGTGTTAACAGAGAGACCCAGATTTGTCATAAATTCGGCGAAGCCAGAGACTACCCATTGAAGGCCCAATGGTGTTCGGGCCATAAGGACCGCATCATCCGCGTATATTAATGCGGGTATAGGGCGCTTGTCCACCTTGTCTAAATGGAAGAACCTGAAAAGTCCATCTGCATTGACATGGGCAGTCCCCGGTCTGTGTTCCACTATAAAGTCCATTCCCTGTAGGGAGATGGACCAGCTCAACAGTTTAGGATTTTCACCTTTCATCTGCATTAGCCACTTGAGAGGTCTGTGATCAGTTTTAGCTAGGAAGTGAGTACCAAACAAGTATAGTCTCAGCTTCTTCAGGGACAAAACCTCAGCAAAGGCCTCCCTCTCAATGGCACTCCAACGCTGCTCCCTGGGGAGAAGCCTTCTGCTTATAAAAGCAACAGCTTGGTCTTGGCCTTCATCATTTGTCTGGGATAGGATCGCTCCTATCCCTAGCTCAGATGCATCAGTATGCACAATGAACTGCTTGGCATAGTCTGGAGCTTTGAGAATTGGTGCTGAGCACATTGCCTCTTTCAGAGGGTCAAAAGCCTTTTGACAGCAAACTGTCCAGTTTACCTTTTTGGGCCTCTTCTTGGAGGTAAGTTCTGTGAGGGGAGTCACAATGGACCCATATCCCTTCACAAACCTCCTGTAGTACCCAGTCAAACCAAGGAATGCCCTAACTTGGGTCTGGGTTGTTGGAGCTGCCCAGTCTAGGATGGCCTGGATCTTGGGCTGAAAGTGTTGCATTTGGCCTCCACCAACAAGGTGGCCCAAGTATACCAACGTTCCCTGCCCTATCTGGCATTTGGATGCCTTGATAGTTAGGCCTGAAGTTTGCAGGGCTTTTAAAACCTTCCCCAGGTGGCTCAGGTGATCCTGCCAGGAGTAACTAATGACAGCAATATCATCTAGATATGCTGCACTAAAGGATTCCAATCCAGCAAGGACTTGATTCACCACCCTTTGGAAGGTGGCAGGGGCATTCTTTAAACCAAAAGGCATAACAGTAAACTTATAATGCCCATCAGGTGTAGAGAATGCTGTCTTTTCTTTTGCTCATGGTGCCATGCCAATCTGCCAGTACCCTGCAGTAAAGTCAAAGGTACTTAGACACTTGGCTGCACTCAATTTGTCTATCAACTCATCTGCTCTTGGGATAGGGTGAGCATCTGCCTTGGTGACAGAGTTGAGCCCTCTATAGTTCACACAGAACCTCATTTCTCGCTTTCCACCATGGGAATGAGGTTTGGGGACCAGAACCATTGGGCTGGTCCAGGGGCTCTCAGAGGGTTCACTAACCCCTAGCTCCAGCATCTTGCTGACCTCAGCTCTGATGCATTCCTTGACTTGGTCGGACTGATAATAGATCTTGTTTTTCACAGGTGCACTGTCACCAGTGTCCACATCATGGGTACACCAGTTTGTCAGACCAGGGGTCAGGGAAACGAGTTTAGCATACTGCTGCAAGACTTGCTTGCAATCAGTCTGCTGTTAGGCAGTTAGGGTGTCTGAAAAGACAACCCCATCTACTGACCCATCTTTGGGGCTGTATGAGAGCTCTCTGTCTCCTGATCCTCACCAGTCACCATCCCCATGGTGATGTCAGTCATTGAAAAGCTTAAGGCGGTTCACATAGATCACCCTTTTGGGTGTCCTGCTTGTGCCCATGTCAACAAAGTAGGTGACCTCACTTTCCTTTTCTAAGATGGGGTAAGGGCAACTCCATCTGTCCCGGAGAGCCCTTGGTGCCACTGGCTCCAAAATCAACACCTTTTGCCCTGGGTGAAATTCTACCAGTGCACCTTTTTGGTCATTCTAGTGCTTCTGAAGCTCCGGACTGGCCTCAAGATTTTTGGAAGCCTTTTCCATGTACTCTGCCATTCTGGACCTTAGGCCTAATACATAGTCCACAATATCTTGTTTTGGTTCTTGGGGAGGCTTCTCCCAACCCTCTTTTACGAGACAGAGTGGTCCCCTTACAGCATGGCCAAACAGAAGTTCAAAGGGTGAAAACCCTACTGCCTTCTGAGGCACTTCTCTGTAAGCGAAAAGCAGGCATGGTAAGAGAACATCCCATCTACTTTTGAGTTTTTCAGGGAACCCCATAGTCATGCCTTTCAATGTCTTGTTAAACCTCTCAACAAGACCATTGCTTTGTGAGTGATAGGGTGTAGTAAACTTGTACTGCACTCCACACTCTTTCCACATATGTGGTGTATGTAAGAAGACATGAAGTTTGACCCGCTGTCTGAAACCACCTCCTTAGGAGACCCTACCCTGGTGAAGACACCAATGAGGGCCTTGGCTACTGCAGGAGTTGTAGCATTCCTAATGGGAATTGCCTCAGGATACCTAGTGGCATGATCCACTACCACTAGTATAAACTTGTTTCCTGATGCTGTGGGAGGTTTAAGTGGACCCACTAAGTCCACACCTACCCTTTCAAAGGGAACCCCAACCACTGGTAGTGGTATCAAGGGGGCCTTTGGGTGTCCACCTGTTTCCCCACTGGCTTGACAGGTGACACAGTAGCTGATAAACTCCTTTACTTTCTGAGACACCTGGGGCCCGTAAAAGTGGCTAACTAGCCTTTCCCAGGTTTTGGTTTGGCCCAGATGTCCAGCTAGGGGGATGTCATGAGCTAAAGTTAGTAGGAACTCCCTGTACTTCTGAGGCACTGCCACTCTCCTAGTGGCTTCTGGGTTTATTGGGAAGAGGAACTATTGTACACTGAGACCAGAGACCCCAAGTCTCTGGCCTCAGTGTACAATAGTCCCTCTTCCCAATAAATTCTGTGGGTACTACTGACATCTCCCTTTTCCTGTGCAGCAGCTTGCTGCCTCAGGCTTTCAAGAGTTGGACAGTCCTGCCATCCAAGGCACAGCTCATCCCTAGATGGTCCCCCTGGGCCTACGCGTTCAACCTGGTGAGGGTCAAGCTCCATGGGCTCAGTTCCCTCTGGGGAGTCCAAGTCCTCTTCCTTAGGAGAGGGGTCCTGATCCTGTTGCTGTACAGAAGCTGGTTTCCCAGTCTTCATACCTTTTCTCTTGGAAGGTTGGGCCATACTTTTAGGCTCCGACACGTCTTTTTCCCCCTGCTTTCGGCTCTTTGCTCTTGTTTCTACACACACAATCTCAGGGATATTCAGCATTGCTGCATGGGTTTTTAGTTCAACCTCAGGCCACGCTGAGGTTTCTAGGTCATTACCAAGCTCACATGCAGTTGAAAGCTTTGGAGAGACCTTACCTGTTTCAGGCCTGCAACCCCAATAGCCCCCCCCCAGTCTAATGGCACCATAGCCATTGCATGGTAAGTGGTAACACTGTCAGCATTGGTGAATGGGTAAGTTTTCCCAATCAGGTATTGCTCTGGGGAAATCAGTGTATCTCTCACCATAGTGACACTGGCACCCTCAGAACTTCTATTCTAGTCCCATTGATCCAAAGGTATTGAAAATACTTCTTCAAGTTGGGTGCCACACAGCTAAAGTGGCAAACTCAACTTCCTCTTCTGAAACTAGAACTGCTTCAGTGTGCAACCCGATATGCTCTTGGCACACTGCTGAGCCCATCTGGAGACTTGCTACACCAGGAGTAGCTATAGGAGGACTGGAGGGTTTCTTGTTAGGGCAAGTAGCATCTCCAGTTAAGTGTCCCAACTTCTCACAGTTGTTACACCAGGCCTTTGAGGGATCGACGTTCTTTTCCCTGTACCCACCATTTGACTGGTAAGAGTTTTGGGTCCCACCCCCCTGTGCAGGTTTTTGGTACCCTTTGGAAGACTCAGACTATTTATCTTCGCAATTCTCACCACCTTTCCCCTGGGGAGGTTTTGTAATCCCTTTTTTTTGGTCACCCCCAGTGGTTGTTTTTGTCACCCTTGTCTTGACCCAGTGGTCTTCCTTCTTTCCCAATTCTTGGGGAGAAATTAGACCTAGGTCTACCAAATGTTGATGTAGCTTTTCATTAGTGCAATTACTTAAAATAAGTTATTTCATAAACACATTGTAAAGTCCATTGAAATCGTCCATATTGTGTCCAGTTAACCAACCATCTAATGTCTTAACTGAGTAGTCTACAGAGTCAATCCAGGATTGGTGTTGGGTTTTGTGAGCCCCCCTGAATCTAATTCTGTACTCCTCAGCGATGAGCCCAAATCCCTCAATCTGAGTTCTCTTCATGAGGACCCAGCATCTGCCCCAGAAAGGGTGAGTAGTCTGTCTCTGCAGTTACCAGTAAATAGTTCCCAAAGGATAGCCCCCCCAGTGTGACTTCTTCACTTTTCTCATTTCACAGGCCCTCTCAAAGGCTGTGAACCATTTTGTGTTATCATCACTCTCTTCATATTTAGGGAGAATCCTTTGGGGATTTTAGAATCATAAGATTACTCTTTATCCTTATTAAGTAAATTGCTGCCACCATTGATGGGAGCTAAGCCCATCTCTGCTCTCTTTCTCTAGAGCCAGGAGTCTGGTCTCTAGGTCCAATCTTTTCGTCAACCTTGCTAGCAGGTTGTCCTCCTCATTGAGGCTGTCCTCAATGTCCTCAGTAGCACCTGGTCCACCTGTGTGGGCTCTAGGTGCTGAGAGGTTTATTCTTGGAGTCAGGCCCACTGGGGCCCTTTTCTCCCTATGAAGTAGGGGTTGGGGGAGTTGGAAGGTATCCTCATCCCCTCTCTCTTCTTCCACATCTGAGAGGTCTTCATCATTCTCAGAGGGATGGTCCTTAGCATCCCCGTCCAACATCTCCTGGAGCTTTTGTTTGGTGGAATGGGACCCCATGGTTATATTTTTAATTTTGCATAGGGACCTTACCTTTTTGAAAGACAAGTGGAGGTAAGGGGTGAGGTCGAGCTCCACAACCTGGTCCTCTATGCCATTGTAGTTATCTTCACTAACAGCTGGGTTTGGGTTAAGAGACATTGTTAAAAAAGCTTCTAACTCCTCTTATCCCTAGCTAAAGTGAACTTTTATTTTTCTAAAATGCTAAAGGGACTTACCCAAGACCCTAACAAGACTTTTAGTAATTTGGAAACATTTGTCAATTCAAAACTCTGAATTCTAAAGACAATTTAAGAGTTATGTCGTGTGATCAGCTGGTAACCAAGCTAGTCCAACAAATGTAAAGTTGTATATCCCACCGCTGATCCATCAATGTCAGAAGCTGGCTCTGTATATACTATACCAAAGTGAGGTATAGTGTGCACAGAGTCCAGTGGAACCCCAAATGTAGGCAGAGGTAAAGTTAGATAGTACCTCACTCTCCATTTGTGGTAGTGTGGTCGAGCAGTAAGGCAGTATCAGAGGACAGTGTTAAGCATTTGTTGTACACACTCAATCAGCAAATGAATTCACACACTCAAAGACTGAACTTCAGATCAATTGGTTGTATATAAAAATATTTTTAGTTATTTTATTTCCTAGAACCAAGCAAGCCTGGCACAGGTATGTGATTTATACTTTGCAGTAGTAATACAGTTGGATTTGCAGTTGTATATTTATATTCACTTTAGTTTGATTACAGTAGGATTACTTGTAATGCAATGCTTTGAGATATTGTACATATACTTTGTATTGACTTTTCAAGAGGATGTCAAGTAATTTACTTTACAGCGTAATGTACCTAGATACTGCACTGGGACATTTCCTGTAAATAGGTAAGTAAAAGCGTTTTGGTTATTTAGTTACAGATTTAGAGACTTTTTTTAGATTTTCCAACTCCACACTTAGAAACTTTCTCATAGAAAACAGTCAATGGTAGCCTATGGGAGAAAATAGTGTTATCAGTTCAGAGGTAAGTACTTTGTTGTGGGAGTTGGGTTTCTAGAGTTAGACTCAGGGGTCCCCCAGGGTCGAGGATGCACTCTTAAAGCGCCCTCAGCTGCTCTAGGGCGGCCAGGTGCACAGTGCTGAGGCCCAATGTTATCCAACGGGGAATAGGGGGCCTCCGGTTGGTTGCTGCTGACGAGCAGGCCACAAGGTTGTAGGAGCAAAGCTCCTGGACTTAAGCTCAGGGCAAATGGGGGTTCAAGATAGTACTAAAGGTACACCCTCAGTGGCATTAGGGCGGCCGGGTGCAGGGTGCTGGTTCGTCGTCGTGTGCCCTTCTACTTTCAATGGGGATTCCTCGGTTTGAAAACACACTGCAGGCTTGGGGACGAAGGTCTTCTTAGAGCGACCACCACTTGTAGAGGTAAGTTGGGATGCTGGGGCCTGGTTAGACACCATTGGTTGGGCAACCCAAGGCCGTGGGACGTCGGGTGAAGTGGTGTTGGGGGGACCCTCCGGATTGAGGCTGCAGGCATCGGCTGGAGGCTTGAGGCAGGTCAGGGATCACTGGATCTCGGGTCAGGATCGTCGGGGGGCCCTCCTTGTGGTGTTGGGCCACTCAAACTTGGGCCGTGGGCGTCGGGTGCAGAGTGGTGCAGACTCGCGGATCCAGCCGGAGCCAGAGTCTGTGGGTGAAAAAATCTGGTGTTTACCAGAGACAACGTCTTTTCTTTGGAAGGCAGGGCAGGTCCTTGGGGTTCTTGAGGTTGCTGGCTGCAGGACACACCGGGGTTTCGCTTCTGCAGGTTCGAGGTGGGGACAGGCCGGTAGGGCTGGGGCCAAGTCAGTGGTCGTTCTGCTCTTCTTAGCTTCGGCACGGCTGTTCTGTCCTTCTTCTTTTCTTCTTGGTCTTTGCTTGTCTGTGGAGGCAAGGTTTGGGGTTGCCCCTAAATACTAGATTTAGGGGTGTTACGGGTAAGTAAAAGGTTGGGACCAATGGGTCCCTTTTTTTGGGGTGGGTACACCCCCTATTATGACACCCTCCAGTGGGAGGGGAGCATATGTCTCACTCTGGTTGGCTGGGTCCCCCATGTGCAAGATGGCGGGTACTTAGAGTTGTGCTTCACCTCACCTTCCCCACCTGAGGGGTGAGGTTGGTAAATGTGCACACCTCCCTTCCTCACTTGGTTCTCCTTCCGGTTCTCCTGCCCAAATTGGGGGTCAGAACCGGTGGGGGCCAGTTGCTAGGAGCAGCAAAAGGTCTGGGGAAGCTCACACAGGCGGCAAGCCTTTGATGCTTCCCCTTTGTGGACCCTGCCCATCCTGGGGGAGGAGGATTGGCACCTTGTCCCAGGATGTGCATTGTTTCAGGCCCCCGAGAGCGGCAGGCTCTCGACCCAAGGGTCCAGAAACATGTCTTGTGGTGGCAGCTGGGGAGCTGCCACTCAGCCTGGACACTAGTGTTAGGTCGTTTTTCAGGGAGCATCTCTAAGATGCCCTCTGTGTGCATTTTTCAATAAATCCCACACTGGCATAGATGTGGGTTTAATGTGCTGAGAAGTTTTCAGTAAAGCCATTATGGTTCTGTGGAGTTCATAATGACAAACTCCCAGAACCATGTACTGTTGATGGCACTTCTGCACTTTCAATGTCTAAGAATTGGCTTATTAATGAAATTCAAAAGAAGTCAGCGCACTACTAATGAATGTTCTTGTCATCTATAAATTCAAAAAACTCTTTTTTCTACATATACAATATAAAAACACATTGTGCGTGCAAACCGGGAAAGGTAGCCAACCTGAGACAACAAAACTGAAAAGCAGGTGCTGCTGCACCCGTATACCGATGCACAGCGATAAGAGAAACTACAAACTGTTTCACAATGTACACTTAATCTAATAAAGTATCATTGCTTGAACAAAACTTAAAAAACACTGACATTTCTTGTAACACAAAATATGCTCCTTTACTTGTTGAGCTTGTCAATCATCAAAATCAGATGCAAAACTTGATAATTAAGTTCCAAATAAACATGTAAATTGTCAGTATCAATTCTTCTTAAAAAAGCATCAACGTAGAACTTGTAACATTGAAATGGACGGCGATTGTGGTTGTTGCCCAATGCATTTCGGGATTCTCAACAATCCCTTCTTCAGGGGCCTGTATTTGAAAGAATAAAACAAAAGAACATTTGCAAATATTCATTGTGTAAAATATTGAAAGCATGAATGCACGTGATCTGTAGATACAACGTGCATGACCAGAGTGGTAGGAACATACCTGTACATGTCCTTGGACCAGACAAGAATCAACTCTTGTGAAAGAAACAAAAGTGAGTGAAATTGAAGATTATTTCTACTGTATGGTGGCGTCATTCTGTGTGGAGAAGAGAAGAACCAGAAACCAATAGCCAAAAGAAAACACTCCCTTTGTGGGTGACCAGTGATATGCTCTAATAAGAAAAAAGACGAAAGAAGAAAGAAGAAGAAGAAAAAATAGAGAGAAAAACAGAAAAAAAGAATTTGGTACTTGGTTGATGGCCCTTACTGGAATCGCGGGAATCTTTAAAGTAGATGCTGAGTATATGTCCTCTCAGTATAGAGAGCTATCGCCCGCACTCCTCTGAGTAATATACAAAAACTTCAACTAATCTGCTGGAATATAAAAAACACACAAACTGCACTCGATGTTCAACAACCTATAAAATGTGAATGTCTCAGAAAATCACATACTGCAAAAAAAGTACCTCATGTCAGGCTGCTGTTGCCCATGATGTTTGTTGAAGCCCAGAATTCTAACTAGTTCAAAAGGCGAGGATGCCACTGTTGATAATACTGCCAGACATACGCATGTGCCTATGCAGAAATGGCTTGACCACGGCAAAACCTGAGAAAAACACAACACAGAAAGAATGGTAATCCACTCAGCGGTCAATGAACCTTGCTAGTTACCGCTCGCTGTCAACTAGACACTAATATTAATAGCAAAGAGTGTCCCTTTACCTTGGATTAGTTTAAGCAAACTCGTCAAACCTGGACAGCGGGGCAATGCGTGTGCACTTGGTGCGGAAAAGCGGCAAAGATCCGCGTACGCTTTAAAAAAATGTTTTAACTGAATCGGGTCTGACGTCACCTCGTGTATGCAAACTATAGACAACAAAAGAGGACTTCAGCAAATGACTACTTTCTGTATCTCCCTGGAAAAATGAATAGCCTGAAATGAAAAACATTCTCATCGATCAACTGCAACTTGTTGGTGCCGATCACTAAAGCAATAAAAAACATGTATGTGATAAATATCCAGCTCAACGCTCTGTAAATGAAGCTGAATCAAATATCGTGTGAAAAAGAGATCTACTCTCTAAACAAACTTGATGCCAGATACGTGGTTGAAACAGAGCCACTAACTGAAAAAATGTTGAATAAATATAGAAAGGTGGGTAAGCTAAAGAAATGTTGTGTATATGGTTGCTGAATGTAAAATATGTGCACTATGTATACTACAAAACATGCTACAAGAGCTGGTGTGTAAACATCGGTCCTCCTTATATCCTGAGAATATTTGTGATACTCTGGTGTGTGAATGCTTATCAGTAATGAACGTAAATAGAAAAACCTTAGGAAATAGGAACCACAGTGTGAGTAATCGAAAGTACTATTAAAAAAGTGCCCAGTGAAGAAACAACCAATGATCGACTAGAAGTGAAATCGTAGGTGCACTAGTGGTTGATAGATGAATGGAAAGGACAGTACTTACAAACTACACAATATGAAAGAAAACATACCATTTCCAATTTGTCGTTATGCTCTGCTGGTACCAGTGTGTGAAGAAATTTGGTCCACCAAACCTCCCTTTGAGCTAGAATATTTGGTTCCATAGGCGTTTCAGTTTCGAATGGGCTTCAATGGTCGAGTTTGTGGCATGCCCGCAATTCTAAGATGGCCGCTCAGGCGTTGGGGTCTGCGGTCTAGTTGTTTACAAATCCAGAGAGACGATGTGACGCGCGCACGCCTGAAGTAATACGCACTTCAGCCAGACATTTCCTCAGAGCAGAGAAGACGTGTTCGAGTGTGTTCCTAGTTCTGAAGTAAATTTTTTGAGTAAGAAGCTTACCAGAGTAACGCTTGAGAGTAGTTCCGAGTCAAGAAACCAAAACTTACCGAAGAGGTCAGAAAAGCCGCTAGAGTCCGTAGTGGGCTATTTACCGTGAGTCGAGTACTGCGTCACCTCGTCTCTACAGGGAAAAAACGAGTGAAGACTTCAGCCGCACCTGAAAAGAAAACCGAAGAAAGCTAAGTGAATTACTGATAGATTATTCGTTCACATTAAAATGTAAGCAGTGTTTGGTGACGCAATAAGTATTACACTTACCAAGGTCAGCAGAGATCAGCATACAGAGTCCTGTAACAGAAAATGAAGAACATTATAAGATTTACTGAGAAAAGGTTCCTAAGGAAAAATTAATTGACAATACCAACAGTTAACCAGGAAAGTAAGGAGAAAGACTTACAAGAGTTATAGCAGCTCCGCAGTAACCTAAGGAGAGGAAGCAAACAGGAAAAGTTAAAAGCACAAAAGGCTTAATTTAGAAGACAACAGTTTTTAGAATAGCAAGAGGCAAGAAAAGAAAGAAGAGAAATCACGAGAAGAAAGAGAAGGCCACACACAGAAACTTTAATGGTAGGTTTAAAAGAGAAAGAGTTAGAAGATGTTTAAAAACAGAGAATAAATGGGTATAATAAAAAGATATGTGTTTTACAGATAATTAGTGACATCAATAACCAGAAAGAAGAAAAGACAGTGTTGAACAGGAAGAGAGGCACAGAGTTCAGGATTCTGGGTAGGTAGAAAAATCATAAGAGAAGAGAAGAAAAGAGGCAGAATAGAGTAGAGAAGGAATAATAATTTTTTGTGTGCTTAGTTACCCTTAGGAGTCTTCAGAAGGCAGAGTGATAGCTGAAGAAGAATTCCAGATAGGAAAACCAGAAGATCCAGAACCAGTCTCTTCTATCGTTTATTATTATATCCAATTTCCCCCTTGCTGATCAGTTAGAGCCCAAGACATTTCTTGGGGCTGAGTGATTAGTAGTGGGAGTCGGGAAGCTAGCGACTTCTGTTCCTGTGCAAGACAACGGTAACCAGCGAGAAGCTGAAGGTGAGCTCTGACAATTGAGCATTGGTGTGGTGATAGTGTGACCAGTGCGTTGCTAAATTTGACTTGAAACTTTTTGTCCGGATGGAACTTTTGTGTTCGGAGATGCGAATTTTGATTTTGCACGAAGTTTTGCCTACATAAAGGAGTCCACAATGGCATTTAATAGTGTAGATAACGTGGTGCTATTGCAATCTCCGTTGTATTTGAGTAAAATGGGTTTACCGGAATGTGGGTGATTGATAACGTTCCCAGTCATCACATTGTTGCAATTAACGCAGTTGTAGAATTTTCGCATACCAGTGAAGGGTGCCAAATTGACTGATGGCGATCTTTTTAACAATTCTTTGATGTTCCTGCTACGTGTGTGTGCAAAGAGTGGTGGTTCAGAAAATAAACCGTTGAAATCTGGTTCATGTTGAAGTAATTCCCACCTCGATTTAATGATTCTACTGATGTTTGACGAATTGGTGGAATATTTGGATACAAATACTTGTCTATTATGACTCTTAACTGGTTTAGGTGATAACAATTCAATGCGATCTCTTTGTTTAGTTTTAACCACTGCTGCATGTAGTACGTGGTCCGGATAACCACGCGCTCTGAATTTAATGCATTGTTCAGACAGTGCCTCGTCTAATTGATTAGGGTCTGATGTTATTCTTTTGGTACGTAATGCCTGAGAGAAAGGCAAGTTACGTAACAAAGAAGGCGGGTGAAAACTGGAATACATCAATAAATTATTCCTATCTGTGGGCTTGGAATAAACTGAAGTTGAAAAAGAATTGCTATTTTTAGTGATTAATACATCCAGAAATGGCACTGAATCCTCGCTGATGTTGTATGTAAATTTGATACGGGCATTCTTAACATTCAATTCATTGATGTTGGATACAAGTGATGCTCGTGAATTTGTCCAAATCAAAAAAATGTCATCAATGAACCGTACGTAGAAAGCCAGATTAGTACTCCATTGACTGTTGTTGAAAATATGATCATGCTCAAACTTAGACATGAAAGTATTGGCATAAACAGGGGCCCCAGAAAAACCCATGCTGGTGCCACTGATTTGTAAATAATACTCATCTTGCCACTTAAAATAGCTGTGCTGAAGGCAAAATGTCAGAAGTTCTAGAATAAACACTTTGTTAGTTGCTATTTCTGGTGGCCGGAGAAGTGCCCATTCACACGCTTCGATGCCTTCCTTTAATGGTATTGATGTGTAAAGCGCTGTGACATCAATGGTGCACAAGAGCCACGATGGTGCAAATTGTTCAGCCACATTATTCAAAAGATTTTAAAAATGCGTGGTGTCTTTAACATAACTTCGCCATGACTGAACACATTTTTGTAGGAAATGATCCACAAATTGTCCTAAAGGTGTGAACAGTGAGTCACAGCCTGACACAATAGGTCGAAAGGGGGATCATGTAAGTTCTTATGAACTTTGGGCAACATTTAGAGCGTTGGTCTTCTCGGGTAAGTCACTAACAAAAAGCTCCGTGTTTTCGGAGATATGCATGACATATCTTCAGCATGATCTAAAATCTGGAGAAGAGTATCTTTAACCATTGTGGTCGGATCTTGGTCTAAAATGAGGTAGGTTGTAGTGTCTTGTAAATACGAAGCTACTTTGTGCAAGATTATGTGTACATTGTGAAACAGTTTGTAGTTTCTCTTATCGCTGTGCATCCGGTATGCAGGTGCAGCAGCACCTGCTTATCAGTTAAGAATTGGCTTAGACACTGTAGGGGTTCAGGGCTCATGCACCTGTACCCTCTCCACTGGTATAGTGCACCCACCTAGAGGAGTGGCTGATCTATGCCAGGGCAGTGGGTTGTAGGCATGGCACACAGGTGTTTGCCATGTCGACTCTTCACTTTGTTCTGCACCAATACACGCAGCCTGCAAAGGCAGTGTGCAAGTGTAAAGGTACAGGACCTCTAAGGGTGGCACAATAAGTGCTGCAACTCTTAGATGCTTTCCCTGGTCACAGTGCCCTGGGTACCTGTGGTACCATTTACCAAGGGCTGACCTGTGGCCAGAGTGCCAATTGGGTTTGGTCTTCAATGCAGTTTTAGGGAACGAACATAGGCCCTGGGTACCTGATTGGCAGGAGCTCAGGGCACACTCAGTCAAAGTACATCAGCAGTTCATCAAAAAAGTGGGGACAACCATGCAGAAAGAGGGCACTTTCTTACACTGTGTATTAAACAAATATAATCGGTGCAACATTTTATGTAAGTAATTGCATTTCATTTCTCTCCTTTCTTCCTTGATTTCTGAAATGTTGACATTAAATTGAATAATGCACGGAATCGTTAGGGAGTGAATTAGCTGAAAATGGATAGTACATTGAAAGTTGTTCCAAACAAGGACCCCCAACATATTTTTGGCCTATGTACTGCAAAATCCTTAAGACTCTCCTGGTGCTAAGACTGTAACCCACCTGGGCACTAGAAGGGAGATGCTGTGTGCACCAAAAGGTCCCCTATTAGTGACCATCCCATAGGCATTGCTCGTTAGGGATAGGATGGGCGTTGTCCCTGGGAGCTCCAAAATGTACCCTGAGGCCTCCTTAGTTTCCCTGGAAGGGGAGGAAGTTGAACCCATGGCTCACTGGCCTCCAAGCATGGAGAAGTAAAGGCAGTGGCTAAGAATAAACGGGATGGAAGTGGAGGTTCTGAGGGATACAAGTGCCAGGATCCCCATGGTGATGGCTAAACTGGTTTCCTCAGACCAAATGATCCCAGGCGAGGTGCACCAGATTGTCAATTCTGACATTGTTACAAAGTCCCATCCAATAGCTTTGGTGAGGAGGAGGTATTGTCCCAAAGAAGGTAGATGTGTCCCCTGCCATGCTAGCGGAGCGTCTGCTGGAAAATGACCTTGAAACTTCTGCCTGGGCAGAGCTGGAGTGAAGGATCCGTGCAGAAATGCCGGTCTCCCTAAGTAGGTGTGTGTCTCTACCAGAGCACAAAAGGCCTCGAAGGAAAGTCAGAGGAATCTGGAGCCTGGCAGAATGGCCCAGGTCCCTAGTAACAAGAGAACGGACAGGAATGCTGGTGAGGAAACTTCCAAAGGAGACATCATCATTGCCAGGAGAAGAGGGGCTACCTGTCCAAGACTACCAAGGAGCCCAGGACAAACACCAGCTGCAGGCACTCTTGGAGCTACATAGTGCGTGTTGTCTTCGGGCCCGTCCTGTGCCCATCAGCTGCAGAAAGAGGAAGGGGAGGGCCACCCCCCTTAGCCCCAGCTATCTGGAGGCATGCTAGAGATGTACCTCAGTTTGAACAGTGAGTACAAATTCAGACATTTTCATTTGTGCTATGGGTAAAAGAAAGGCCTCGGACTGTGCTGCGAGCTTACCCTCCGACCCTACAACTCAAACAATTCCAATTCCAATATTATCGATTACAGCATGGAAGGCCCGCTCTCCCTCCAAGCCAAGCATAGTCTGCTGCAATTGTTATGCCCCTCTTGCGAATTTGACTGAAGAAACGGAAGGACAGAACGCACAGGAGGACATGGGCTGACAAATCACAAGACTGAGAGAAGAGTTAGATGACTTGAAATTAACTGTGCACCTCCTGAATGCGAAAATTTTAGAACTCCTAACCACCAAGTCAAGTGTATCAGACTGTGAGGAGTTAGCCTGATATATGCTGTTCACTAGTTATAGTGGGCACCCAGTATCAGTCCAAACAACCCCTTATTGTTTACATGTTAAAGACAACCTTTATTGAAAGCTATCCTAGTGGTAGCTCCGGAGAGCAGCCTTCAGGCTAAGTCTTGAAGAAATGTAAAGCAGCTTGTTTTTCCCGTCTATAATCTCTTGAGTCACTAAATAAAAGATATCCACACCAGGTATATATATAAAATATATGTATTTTATTACTAAACACACCCTCCTAGTCTCTTTATGAGACTAGAGGTCAAAACACATAAGTTACACTTCAATAATCACAGTGAAATAGCACAAATACACGTCAGGCCCTATGGGTGAGCCAAACCATATACTAAAATAGTGGTATAAGAACCACGACTTAACTAGACACAAGGCCTAGAGCCTGTAGAATTGCTGGGACCCCAAGGAACCACCCAAGGTAGTGACACAGGGGACCCACGGGGACCGTGTGCAGTGTGTGAACACAGCTGCGAGCTCCTGTTAGCTTCTATGGGGAACGTCGCGGGTAGATTTTTAAAGATTAGGGACTCTTAGAAATGAGTCAGGACCAAACCCTTTTGGACTTATGAAGTTCTAGGGTTAGCACCCACGGGAGCACCGGAGTACTCATGTTACCTCACCCAGGGAAGCCGGGTGCATAGGTGTCTTTTGGTGTCGGGTCGCGTCGTCGATTTCAATGAGAGCTAGCGAAGAAGTGCTGCTGCCGTGAAGATGCGAAGTGTCCGAAGAGATCTAAGCCTGGGTCAAAGATGAGAAGAACCTGAAAGAATAGGGGACAGAGTCTGGGTCACTTGCCAGTGACCAGGAAGGCGATGAGCAGATGCCCACCGATGTCGGGTGATTTCAGGTGAAAGAGGTGAAGCTTGACTCTTCAGCCATGAGGTCCAGGAGGCGTCGAGGACAACCAGGAGCTGGACTCGAGCTGTCCCACGAAGGATGTTGAGTGCTGCAGCGTTGGTACCCGGATTGGACACAACAAGCCTTGGGAACAGCAACCCACGAAATAACGAGAAAGATGCTTCGGTGCAGACCAGCAAGGTCTGTGGGACTCACGACTTGGATGGGAGTCAGGGCACGTCTGGAGCAACCAGGAAAGCCCAAGGAAATACAAAGTTACCCCCTCAGGGACCCACCAGTCAACGGACCAGGGATCGCGAAGGGACCTCGAGACAAAACACAAAATGGCGGCCCACGGATCACTCGGAATGACCAGGCCGACAATCTTCTGTGGATTCAGTGCTCCAGGTGGGGGCTACAAGTCAGCCCAAGAACGACTTCAAGAGACGTCGAGAAGTCAATGCACTTGCAGAAATGCACGGTGACCAGGAGTTCCGGTTCCACGCTACTCTCGAGGGCTGCGGGACTCAGCTATGCTGGGGACTCGGGTCGGCCTCTGAGATGTCTGAAATCCTCTTCCTGGGCTGCAAATACTTTGGCGTCCGCGGGAGCTTCGATGATGCAGACCGGCAAATTGCTTCGTTGGTGCCTGCCAAGCAGGGGAGTCACTCCTTGACCCCAAGGGAGATTTCTTCAGTCCTCTGGTCTTGAGCAGAGCATCGAAGGTCCAGGATTCAGCTTCAGAGTTTCGTCCAGGGTGACCTAAAGTCCTAAGGACAGGGGTTCCATACTTATGCTAAGGTAGGGGGTTGGACATACTCTGGGGACCCACCTATGGGAGGGTTTGGAAAAAGGGGAGGCTACACCCATTTCCTTTGTCCAGTTTCGCACCAGAGCAGAGGCTGGAAGCCCCTGAACCGGTTTGAGATGGGCTATGCACAGGGACACCAAATGTGCCCCCAGTGCAGAACTTCAAAGCACTCAGAGAGTGTTCCCACCCAGCCCCAATACCCATAAGCCTGTCTGGGAGGTGGTTACACCTCCCTGTGACAGAAAACCTATTGTCCAGGCCTCCCCTGCCAGAGTTTCGGTCAGCAGCAGGAGGCCAGACCCGTGTCTGTGGCTGCAGCATCCATTTTGTGATGCCAGGGCTCTATTAAGTTTCTACCGGGTATACCAGTGCTATCATGTCTCTCCCTCTAGAAGGGTGGGATCATATTCCCACACCAGTTACTGGTGTGGGGGTATGATTCTGTCGTGTCAGCCTCGGTTCCTCTCCTCAGCATGGCGTTGATGCTCTATAGGGGTCCACCTCCCATCTGTCCCCAGTCCGGAATAGGTGTAACACACTTGGACTAAGGAGACAGGTGAGCGAGGGAAGGAAGGGTAAGAACGGCAGGGAGAGAGACCTGTGAAGACACAAACATACCATGAGACAACTGATACTCCCACCACCTCCCAACCTGGAACCCACTCTCTTTTCTTTCAGCCTCTTTACCTGCTACCGCCTCCCTCTATTCGTGCCCCCAGTTGTTGATACCGCCGGTATCCACAATCCAGTTAAGCGGCACTGGCGTGTGGCCTTGGGCGTAGTGTGTGATCGTTGTAGGAACACGTGGAAAATACAGTAGCGTGGTTTCTTGGAGCAAAGAGCAGCTCAATTCGGCTTGAGCTTAATGCCCCGGTTCCTCTGTAACGAGGTGCTACTGTTAACGAGGACCTTTTTCTTCCCACCAGACTGATGGTGTAGATAACACCGTAAGTACTCACGGTTTTGTAGCGCAGCTAGTGTGACTCGGCTGAGTCTGGAAACCTTTGGACAGAAGACCACAGGCGGGGGCGCTACCACTTAGAGCCCGGAACTCCTGGGGTCGAGGAGCGCCGATGCCGTAGTCCCGAGCCCGGAAATCCGTGGGCGGAAGAAGGTTGATTGCCGCGCCACCACTCTATGCCCGGAAGGTTTGGGGCAGAGGAGCGCAAATGTTGTGCATCGGAGCCCGGAAATCCTTGGGCCGAATTATGTTGGTTCCTGCGCTGCCACTCAAGGCTCTGACAGTTTAGAGCAGAGGAGCGCGAGTGCGGTAATCCGGTGCCCGGAAATCCTTGGGCGGAGGAATGGTGGTTCTCGCGCTGCCACTCGAGGCTCTGACAGTTTAGAGCAGAGGAGCGCAGGTTCGGTAATCCGGTGCCCGGCAATCCTTGTGCGAACGGGAATCACCGGGACGAAGGAACAGCCGTCGGGGAACTGCAAGTTGCTGAAAGCCAAAACAGGAAAATACCCGGGAATCTTCGGCAACGCTCTCTGGGCGTCCCGGCCTATATCCGCTCCTCCGAAAGTGACGTTGAACACGTGGGGCGTGCTTCTCCGGGCATCATGAGGATTGTAGTTCGAGCAGAGCTCATGCGGCGGATCGGGAGCCCGTCGGACTGGCGATGAGCGCATCACCGGTTCTGCGTTCATGACAGATTCCAAGGTGTTTGACACCAAACACGGCCTGTTTCCGTGCAGCCAGTCCAAAGTTAGCATTTACCGTTTGGTTATAATTCACTTAAGAGTATATGGTCAGGCTGCACTACAAACAGCATCAGAGAAGGGTCTCCGAATGCTGCAGAGGGGCTCTGCTCATGCAGGGTCACCCTCACATAAGAACCAAGCTCTCTGCCTTCAGGATTGATAAGGCCTGCCATAGAAGTGACTTATAGGTTTATATGTGTGTATATACATAGTGATATAGGTAACCCAAATCACAGTAAGGGGTGCAAGCACCACCTTACCCAGGCTGCAGTAGCAGACCTGTGGTGTCATTTTGGGTGGCTTTCCAGGGGTGGCATAATACATGCTTCAGCCCCTGGTAGGCCTCTGGGGTGCATATGCCCTGGGTACATAGTATACCATATACTAGGGGCTTACAAGGGCACCTGTTCTGCTTGGGTCTTCGGATCAGATAGAACCCGCTCAACAGAGCCTCTCTAACCCAAACTAGAACGTTACCCCCTCCCTAGGGCCTATTTACACCTAAATAACTACATATACATGTACCACCTAAGGATAGGGAATTCCTATTATATATGCATATACATATATATATATATATCTTATAATACAGATGGCGGTCTCGCGGTCCCAAACGGACCCAGGACTTCCTGCCCAGACGGCAGCCTTAGCCTCGCGGTCCCAAACGGACCCAGGACTTCCTGCCCAGACGGCAGCCTCAGACAAGTGGCGGCCTCGCGGTCCCAAACGGACCCAGAACTTCCTACCCAGACGGCAGCCTTAGCCTCGCGGTCCCAAACGGACCCAGGACTTCCTGCCCAGACGGCAGCCTCAGACAAGTGGCGGCCTCGCGGTCCCAAACGGACCCAGGACCTCCTGCCCAGACGGCAGCTTCAGCCTCGCGGTCCCAAACGGACCCAGGACTTCCTGCCCAGACGGCAGCCTCAGACAAGTGGCGGCCTCGCGGTCCCAAACGGACCCAGGACTTCCTACCCAGACGGCAGCTCCAGCCTCGCGGTCCCAAACGGACCCAGGACTTCCTACCCAGACGGCAGCTCCAGCCTCGCGGTCCCAAACGGACCCAGGACTTCCTGCCCAGATGGCAGCCTCAGCACGAGCTCATCCTATTATTACCACGACATGCAACAGGGGAATCAGTGTTACTATGTATCAGATCACACAAAGACCGCTAGTTGAGCACAACCTGTTCTCCAGTTCGAGGGGCTCCCTTCTCCCTTATTCAGTTACCACTTACCTGATCAGGGTTAACATCTGTTCATATCAAGTCACAGCTGACTAGAAGAATAGGCTACCCTCTTATACAAGAACACGCAGCACATGTTGATTCGCTACAAACTATATACTTTATTTAGTTACTACATACACACTCACAGAACATAATACATATCATCACCTGCAAAGAAAAGCGAAAGGTTAAGTTGTACACTCTAATAAAAAGGGGTTGAAATCACCTTGGTCGTATGTAGCCTGCACTCAATGGTCATCTAGGTTCCCTTCTCGTCTGTGCCTCGGCTTCGCCTGGAAGTCACACCTCCGCAGTCACGGATCTACTCCCTTCTCCCTCTCCGAGTCACTGGGACCTCTTCCTCATCGGCTACTCTCTTCTCTTTGGAATATCTGTTTCTCGGTTTGTCTTCACCTTCAAGTTTGTCATCTGTCTTCCCTGAAATAAGTAGTAGCTTTGCTGCTAACGGCCAGGTGCCGCTTACGGACTACAAGCAAGTGCCAGTATCTGCCTCAGACTTTCACTAATATGGAGGTGCATTCTCTCATGGAAAATTCCAGCCCGTAACCTACCGCCCACCAAATTCTTGTACCTCCCCGTGCCAAGGACACGTTCCCAGCCGGCCGGCCTGATGTAGTGTCTTCGGCATGAAGAAAAATACAATCCTTCGATAAGGGCCGGCCTGAACCGGTTCTCTCCAAGCGAATAACACCTCGTAACTAAAACACTGCCTTTAACCTAGAAGCATCTCAAGCTGCCGGAGCAGAAAGAAAGATGGAGTCTCTCCCGTTTAGGGCCTACCAGGCCTGAATTCAGCACGGCTCCATGAAATACCCTCACTACAGGACAGGTTATCCCTAATACTAACGAATCTATCCCCTAGGCTATGTGTGCAAGCCCTGATCTATGGGGAAGAGCACAGGATCAGGTCAAAGTGCCTAGTAAAGAGGCCCCATTCACTACTCTAACCCTTAGACTTGGATGGAAAGAGACTGAAGTCACACTAATCGCCCCTCAGCACAAGGGGGCCGGGAAAATCGAGCAGTACAGCACCTCAGTTCCAATCTGAACTGTACCTTAAGTACATGGATTCATTTTAGAGAAGAAGCAGCTAGGCTGGGGCCCTGATTAGCAGTGCCACAGCCAGACTAAGGGCGAAAAACAGTGAAACACCAGGAAAAAGTGGGGGTACCCATGTGAAGCAGATCCTACTCTCCTACACAGACAAACTTGCTGCCCATTTAATTACAAAACAAGAGAAGCAGATGGGCTGTTTCTGGGTGACGCCGGCGTAGAGTGTGTTGAAGTAGTCGAGTCAGCTGCTGATGAGTGCGTGGGTGACCGTCTTTCAGGACTCTGAGCGGATCCATCTGAATGTCTTTTGAAGCAGGCGGAGCGTGTGGAAGTAGGCCCAGGAAACTGCACTGATTTGGCAGTTCATTGTGAGTGATGAGTCTGGTATGATGCAGAGGTTGTGTGCGTGGTCCGTCGGGGTGGGGGGATCCTAGAGCGGCTGGCCACTAGGATTCATCCCATGCTGAAGGGGTGGATCCCAGGATGAGTACTTTGGTCTTGTTCTAGTTGATCTTGAGGGGTTTTAGAGAAGACAAGGGTACCCCAATATGTGAACCTGGGGTGGTAAGATGTATTTAGAAAACAATGGTTCAGGTGTGGCCTTAAAGGTCCAAAGCGAAAAAGTGACCCAGCATGGGGCACTGTGTTCTAAGGAAGTGAAATTAATTCTGGAGGGAGCAAAAGAAAAGATCTACAGAGGGTCATGTAGGTCAAAAAATGATAGACATTTATTTACAATTCAGTTTAGTATTCGGGTGCTCACATAATAGGTGAAAAGAAGTGTGACGTTTTAAAAAGACATCGCATTGACAACAGTATTATGAGCTCCACAATTGATTTACAAAAAGTCATAGGAGTTCATGTTGTGTGGTGGGCGACGGCGTTTCAAACCCAATTATTGGGGTTCATCTTCAGGACATGAGTGAGCAAGCTGAATTTAAGGGCAGAATTAATCTTGCTTAATTCGCTGAGCAGTTATTGGTGTGGGCAGACAGCAATTTTACAGTGATCTAATAAGATAGGAGAGGAAGAATGAGCACTAGCACGGTTAATTCAGAGTGCTGTTGCGGTCACTTATGTTGGTTTCAATTAATGAATGCATTTATCACCAGCAACGGCAGAAGCAGGACACTTTCGTCTGCACGGCTCCAGGCTCCCATTTAATGCCCTGCTGTTCGTCGACATTAATTTAAACCAGCATACGTGACTTCATGTACTGCCCAGCTGCCTTCCAACCTGGGCTGCTTTTCTTTTAAGTAATACCACACCCTGGCACAGACAGATCGATTCAGCTCTTTGGCGCGCCCTTACGATTATCACGCTCGCCAATCAACTTTAAAAAGTATGTCCAAACCTTAATTTAATTGATCACCGCACCAGCACTCTGAATTAACCGTGCTAGTGCTCATTTTTCCTCTCCTATCTTATTAGATCTCTTTAAAATTGCCGTCTGCCCACACCAATAACTGCTCAGCGAATTAAGGAAGATTAATTCTGCCCTTAAATTCAGCTTGCTCACCCATGTCCTGAAGATGAACCCCAATAATTGGGGTGCTGGGTCACTTTTTCGCTTTGGTCCTTTAATGCCACACCTGAACCGTTGTTTTCTAAATACATACACTAGTTGAGCTTGAGGCGACTGTCTTTCATCCAAGTAGGAATGGTCTTCATTCCACTGTGGAAGTTGGTTCTGGCAGTTGTGGATTTGTTGCTGAGGGAGAGGATCAGCTGGGTGTTGTCGGCGTAGGAGATGATATTCAGTCAATCGCTTCTGACAATGGCTGCGAGGGGGAAAATGTAGACGTTGAAGAGGTTGGAGCTCAGGGAGGAGCCATGGGGCACTCCATAGCTGATCTCTGTGGGTTCTGAGAGGTACAGTGATAGTCTAACCTGCTCAAACTGGCCACTGAGGAAGGAATCCAGTCCAGTGCTTTGTCACAGATTCCGGCGTCATGAAGTTTTATGATTAGGGTACAGTGGGAAACGGTGTCAAAGGAGGCTGAGAGGTCTAGTAGAATGATGGCTGCGGTCTCGCCCCTATCGAGGAGAGAGCAGATGTCGTCAGTGGCAGCAAGTGTGGTTTCCGTGCTGTTGTTGATTGGGAAGTCGGATTGGGAGGTGACCAGGACGTGGTTCACTTTGATGAACTCGGAAAGTTGAGAGTTGATGGCCTTCTCGATGACCTTGGCTGGGAAGGGGAGGAGGGAGATGGGTCTGAAGTTCTTGAGGTCTGTTGGGTCTGAGAACGGCTTCTTCAGCAGGAGTTTGATCTCTGCGTTTTTCCAGTCATTGGGGAAGGTGGTGGTTTCGATTGAGCAAATGATGGTGCAGCAAAGCTGGGGTGCGATGGCGGCGGCTGCTCTGTGGAAGATGTGGTACAGGCAAGGATCCTTCGGGGCTCCTGAGTGGATGCTCTTCATGGTCTTGAGTGTGTCTTCTGTTGTGAGCGGGGTCCAGCATAGCACGGTCAGTTGGGGTGCGGTGTAGTTGTATGCGATGGTGGTGGGTGTAGTGGCAAGGTCTAGAGTGTCATAGCTGTCATAGATCTTCTTGCTGTTGTGACGGAAGAAGGTGCCAAGTTTATTGCAGTGGTCTTGGGAGGGAGGAACGTCATTCGTCTCTCTGTTGAGCCTGGCAAACTCCTTGACAATGGTGAAGAGTTCTTTGCTGTTGTGTGCATTGGCATTGATTCGGCCTTGGAGGGCAGTTTTCTTTGTGTTTTTGAGGAGGTGGTGTGCGTTGACGGCGGATTTAAAGGTTGCGTGAGTCTCTGGTGTTTTGTTGTTCCTCCGTCTCTTCTTGTGTAGTCTGCAAGTGCGTCTGGATTCATGTGGTGTTGGCGTCTGCTGGCGGGGTGGTTGTGCTGAGGGAGTTGACAAGAAGTTATTCGGTGCCCTTGATCCAGCTGCGAGGGGGTGGTCGATGAGGGTGGTGGTGTATGGTGGGTGTGGAGAAGGTAAGATGCACGCAGTGGTGGTCGGTCAGGAAGAGTTCAGTGGTGTGGCTGTAGCTGATGTGCCCGCTGGCAGAGAAGACGGGGTCCTGTATGTGTCCGGCTGTGTGGGTCGGTGTGGTAGCTAGCTGCTTGAGTCCGATGTTGGCGAGGTTCTCCAGAAGGGAGGCAGTGTTCTGGTCACTGGGGTTGTCCATTTGGAAGTTGAGGTCTCCGAGTAGGATGTGGTCGGTGGATGTGAGAGCCTGGGGTGTAATGAGGTTTACGATGGTGTCGTTGGAGGGCGGGCAGGGACAGGTGGCCTGTAGACAAGGGTGCCGTGGAGGGTGGTGTTGGGGTTTGTCCGGATCTGGAATTGGAGCTGTTCCATATTCATTGTTGGGTCGTTCGAGTGCGTGGTCAGTCTGAGTGTGCTCTTATGGATGATGACGATGCGTCCTCCTGGGCAGTCCTTGTGGGTGATCTTGTAGCCATCGGGGATGGCGATGGCGCTGTCTGGAGCAGGGGTTAGTCCAGGGTTCCATGATGAAATTGATGCCAGGAGAGGTGGCCTCGAGGAGGTTCCAGATTTCTGAGGCTTGTTTCTGCATGAACCACATGTTAAGGAGGATACAGTTGAGCCGGGCAGGTGCGCTGTTGGTCAGCTGGGCAGCGAGAGGAGCCGACATGTTGGCATGGGTGAAGGTGCGATTGCAGTTCCAGCAGGCGAAGAGTCCATGGGTCTTCATCGGTGATGCTAGATGGCAGGCGGCGTGGCATCGGGGTTGAGGGTGAGAAGGTTGCTGGCGTCATAGTGGGTGGATGCCCAAAACGCAGGGTCCCTAGTGCTGGGCGTAGTCCAGGTGTAGACGGGTGCAGATGGGCTTGACTTTAGCGCACTTTCTGTGCACCAGTGGCGCGGTTACAAATCAGCCACCATTAAGTAGTGCTTGGGGGGGCTGGACAGCTGGGAGGCGGGAAAACACTGGATGGGGCAAGGCTGCGGGGATCGCAGGGGTGATTTGTGAGAAAAAAGGAAAGAAAACAAGCCAGAGGCAGAAATAAAAAGAGAGAGAGAAACATAGAAAGAGAGACAGAAAGGTAGAAAGAGAGAGAGAAGGGCAGTCAAGCAGCACAGCAGTGACGCTACCACTGGACTACCAGGGATGAGGCACAGGCAGGAGTCTGTGGGTAGAGGAGGGCCTCGAACTAATGACCTCCCGGTCAGCAGCAGCAGTTGGGGACAGCAGCAGCTACCAAACGGTGCTGCGCTGTGGAAGAAGAGAGTCGACTAAAGGACGGTGGACTGCACTTTTACCGTACAGTGGCTGCCGTTAAGTAATACTGCGGGGGTGGGCTGGACAGCTGGGAGACGGGACAATGCGGGATCGGGAAGGGACACTGGAGGGAGGTGGGGCTGCAGGGGATCGCAGCAATAGGGGCGACGAGAGAGAAAAAAATCAGGAGGATAAAGAAAATGGAACGAAAACAAGCCAACGGAGCCTGCAGGTAGAGAAGAGCCTCGAACTCCTGGCCTCTGGGGTCAGCAGTAGCAGCAGGTGGGGAGAGCAGCAGCTACCAGACGGTGCTGCGCTGTGGAAGGAGCAACTCCATTAAAGAATATTAAGATACAAACAAGCCAGCAGGCCATAGTTGAGGGTCTACTGGCCCTGGAAGCTTTATCTATTCTATCTCTAGTGCTAAACATTCAATACAGAAGAAAACCTGACATTTCAAATGTAATTTATTTTACAGGCGACCACCGACAATGTGGACCAAGCACATCAACCCTCCCCTAAACATCAAAGGGAAAATGTGGTCCCACATTAGCCAGTCAGGTGGAAACCTAATAAAAATATGTTCCAGCTCAGTGAAGTGGATTGACTACGTACAAACAAGCTAAGCGACAATGAAGGTTCAACGGTTACACTGTGGAGACATCTACACGACCTTTGGCAGTGGAAAGTGGGCCTGAATCTTTTACGCAACCAGCTCTGCCTAGCTTTCTACACAGGTTGCACTAACTACCATTGTGTCTCATAAAGCAAGTTCAATCCCAGAGCAATATTATTAACCATGTCTACTTTTCTAATATCTGTGATACACCACAATAACAAAGAGTCGCAAAAAGACTCCCGCCTATTTTATCCACCCAATACAGCCACAATTCAAGGCCTGATAACGCTCTACGGGAAAACTCAAGTGATGAAGGAAGATCCCCCAGTTGATTATCTTATACTATCCTGGAATGTAGCTGGACTTCGTTCTAAACTCTCAGACCCTGATTCGAGCACCTGCTTCGAACAATTTGATGTGATTTTGTTGTAGAAAACGTGGGCAAACAAGGCTATCTCTAACTTTAGCATAGAAGCTGTTGCCTCAAATGCAGGCCGCCCTTCGGGCGGGGTATTAATATGGGTAAAAGGTCAGCTCTGTCTGTCATTAGGCAAGATTGAACTTAACAGTAAGGACATCTTGGGCTCAACAATTACAATCGTACTGTACACAGAAGCAAGGAATCCCCAACGCTGTAATTGTTAGCCCGACACTTAGCCAAAAGTAGGGATAATGCTCCTCTCGTGATCGCTGGCCACTTCAACACCACCTTCGAGTCCTTGGATGGCATTGAGTCGGCCATTGAATTGAAAGATAAGGCAACAGATTGGAAACTAAACCATTATAATCATGATCGAACTCTGCCACACAGTTAATGTATATTACTATGGCCCATGGCCTAAGAGCCTGCAATGGGAGATTTGAGTCCGAGAGCCCCCCTAGTACTACCTCTAAAGGGGCAACCAGCAGAGTAGAATAGACTGCATTATCTTAGATCTCAACCTATGAAATCTTGCAAAAGACTTCCAAATCATGCCCAGAACCGACAGCGATCAGAATTCCCTTAAACTGTCATTGAAAGGTGAGATATTTATGAAAAGCACAGAGAATCTGAGCACACCCATGATATAGACTCATTAAAGTCCATTTCTCATCCAGGAGCATCTGGAGGCCATGCTGCTACCTAGTTCTCATTAGACGAGGCACTTAAAGCCATCTAAAGCCAGGAAAATCATCAGGCCCAGATAGGTCCCAGGAGACCTATACAAATCAGAACCTTCTGTGTGGGGGCCTTGTATAAATACCCTGTCAAACAGGTTCTGGCAGGAGCTAGAATACCCAAGTCGTGGTGTGGCGTGGAGATAATTCCTTTGTTTGAAAAGGGTGATAGATCCATTCCTACCAATTATTGTCTGATAAGCCTGATCAACACCTTCAAAAAGTGTTTTGTCGGCAGCTTTTAGCTCGGCTATTTGAATGGATAAATGCAATAAAAATTCTATCCCCATTACATGCTGGATGTTGGCAAAGGGTGAGCTCAGTTGACCAGATTTTTCGTTAAACTTAGTTCCCTGGAAGTACTTACAACTTTTCAAAAGACCATTTATTTATGGCATTTGTAGACCTATGAGCCGCGGTCAATTTGGTTCCTACAAAACTACTTTGATCGACCTTAGCCCAAATAGGAATAAAGATTGAATTGCTTGAGATGCTATAGCAAGCTGGCTATGCATATGATATTACCACTAGGTGTAACACCATGCACAGAGTCCAGGGGTTCCCCAAAAGTATACAGGGCTCCATTCAAAACCCAAAGTCCTCTATTAGTGGTAGTGTGGACGAGCAGCCTTAGGCCTAACACAGAGGAGTGTAAGACATTTATTGCACACACAGGATCAATAAAGGGGACACAAATCAAGAAGGAGATCTGTCACGTGGCCGTTGGGACATTGTCGACATCACTAAGTTAGCATGAGCCCTGCAGCCATTAAGCAGCTTTTGCGCACGTTACTACATGACTTTATTTTTGCAAATAATTTAGGTTATGCTTTTTCATAAGAGAACTGTCTGCAGTCTTCGTTTTCTGCATGTTCCTGGAGTTTAGTCTGAACATTTTGTGCAAGGTCGAAAACATTGTCCCTTGTTGTTCTATTCTGACAAAACATAGCATTGCAGCTGTTGTTCACTACCGTATTTTTGATATTACGAAAATGCTTGCATGTTACCACACACTTGGAGAGGGATCTTTCCAGGGAGAAGAGCACGACAGCACCTGTGATGTAGACTTACCATCTATAGGCTAAGGTATGGGGTCTGCTGATAAAGCGCAGACATCTTTTATTATATAATGATATTTCTTCTTACCAAAGGGAGGGAGGATATGCTACATAGTCTTTTCCCTGTTAGAATGACATCTCCCTTCATGATATATGGACTAGTTTCTATGCTGACTGTATTTGTATTATGCATTTCTCAGCTTGTTGTGGCCCGTATACTGCATGTTAGGGCACGTTAGTTAAAATAAACATTTTAAACTGTTTCATGTCTCTGTCAGATCTTATTGTGGACAAGTATAAGAGTAAGGGTGAAAGGGTGTGTCTTGTTACTGCGATTCCTGTGAGATCTGGGGTATCTAATTACTTGTTTCTCTGAGAGGGAGTAGGAGAGCTAATGAGACACTATAGCTAGTCGGTCCTGGGCTTATGGGTCCTCAGGTGGCAGGATGACTCAGTCCCTGCTCACCGAAGTCCTATAATCCTACGCATAGTTCTGTTCTTTGGCAGAATCCCGCCAACATGGCGCCATAAACGTTTGGTCTGGTACTTATTCACGGGACCCCTGAGTAGTTCTTGTGCATGTCCACAAGCCCTCTCACTGTTATACTGAGACGTCCGTGGTGGGGGGGCTATGCCTTCTATAGTTTAAGTCTATAGGTTTTTCAAGCTTGAATTTTAAAAGGTTTCTATTTTGTTTTGACCCGCTGTTGCACTACCGTTCTATTATGGCTGTCGCTATTGCAGCGCCTAACTGCGCAGCGGTTACAGCGTTTTTGACTGTCCACGGTGTTCCCGTGGCTGGTGCTGATATTATTTTTGTTGGTGAGGCAGATACTGCCTATCGCTATGAAGTTTTCTATTCTTGGGTTTTCCTGCTGTGGATAATTTGTTTCATGAATACACTAGAACAGCAGTTCCTAATGCTTACCATCCATATGCTTTGCTTGAAGTTCCGTTGACTGCTTGGCAGCACACAATTTGGTTTAATGGCGCTCTTCCTCACCCTGTTACTGCTATTGGGTTAGGACCCTTATCTATTGATGGGACCACTTGGCTGGTTTTGTCTGGTTTTACACCGCATCCAAATTATATGAATGCTACAGTTGCAGAGATTCGTCAATTACATACAACATTGATTCATATACATAGCCGTGTCATTCAATTTATGTCACGTGAGATGGCACACCGCCTGCACATGGTGGTTTAATTATTAGTCCCGTCATGATTAACTCGGTGATGGGCAAACGTCCTCCGAATCGAGATGATTTGCCATTTTGATTGGCACAAAAATTTGAACAGCTCGAGGCAGTTTTTCCTAATACCACTCCTGTGGAGAAACACAGGATTCTTACTATGAGTTTGCCTAGTGGTTTGGTTCCTACATTAGCTGACTGCACCACCTGGGGGACTGTCTTTGCTTTAGCATATATGCTCTGCTTTGGCACCCCCTCTATAACCGTTCATCCGAGCGTTCTGAAGAAGGTGCAGGATGAGCATGGTGCTGGTCCTGCCCTTGATTTGGGGATGAAATTAATTGGGATGTTCCCTATTGTCTCTGAAATGATTTTAGCAAATATTAAAGGTGAAGCAATTAGCTTACAGGTACGCCAACGTCTTGAGGCAGTACCGGAAGTAGATCGGCAACGTCGGTTGCCAGGTATTATTACAATGGCGTATACATCATTAGGACGCAATAATTTAGGTTTTGAACCATTTGTGAAATTGCAACCTGAACCACCTCCCGAACAGGGGGGTCATCCAGTCTTTCCTAAAATAGCTTGGAATACGGCTCAGCAGCAACAGAAGGCCAGTTCACGTGCAGGTTCGCCTCCACCTGACGCTCCTGAACGTAGATATGATTTGCGTGACCGCTCTAAAATTAAGACACCAGAGAGGTTACAGGTCCTAGATCCTTGTTCTTCTCGTTCCTTTGAGGAAACATCGGATCAACAGTTTGGTGGAGGAGGAGGACAGGATCGCAAACAAGGCAAGTCTACACAAACCAGACGTGACCTGCTGCGCCAGTTTGATGTCAAAACCAAACAGGAGGGACCCCCTCCATATCTTGCCTCTTTTCAGAAGAAAAAGGTTGCAGCTTTAACAGTAAAGTATGCCCCAGACGGTGAGAACCCTGCACCTGGACAAGAGTTAGGCAGTGACCGTCCTCAACAGCGTGGCAGAGATTACCATAGTGCGACAGACACTCCACCAGTGTCTGGACGAGAGAGCAACTGATACTTTCATTGCCATTGAGACAGCTAATACACGAGTTGCTCCCCCCGACAGGCTCTATGAAATAGGCCTCCAAATTGAAGGTGATATTAAACGCACAGTTAAAGCAGTCTTTTGGGATGATCTTACTACTTCTTATGATATTTTGTTGGCGGAGGTAGATTGAACTCCCCGTTTTATCTTTGTTGCTTCTAAAGGGGAGGATATTATTCTCCCGAGTTTCTCGCATTAAGTCCCGGAAGAGACTAAACACGCTTATGCTTTGGAGTGGGCACTTGCCCTTGCTCTTGCGTTGTATCGCAATCAGGCGGGTTGGCCTAACAGCTAGGGCGCTCGACCTCGGACCTGGGGAACTAGGGTCGAGTCTCGGAAATGACACTGAACATCCTGTGATTCTCGGCAAATCACTTAATCTCCCCGTGCCTAACAAAAAAATTAATGTGTGTCCTCATGTAACGTAACTGGTGCTATGTAAAGCGCTCTGATACCTGATTGGATTCAGGTCAAATTTGCGCTATATAAAACTCTGCAAAAAGACAGAGATTCGCCGGAGCATGTAGTTCCTTTACGTACTACACCGCAGCCCCAACCCCAATATCCAATAAAACGTGACTCAAAAGCGTCCGTCAATGGCATTCTTACACAATTAGAATACGAGGGTGTTCTCGAACCCTATATCTCCTCAATGAATAATCCTCTTTTTCCGCTATTTAAACCAGACGGTTCATATCGTATAGTTTTGGATTACAGACATTTGAATAGTCATGTTTGTATCTTTGCGGTACAGAACACCCACAGCTCTGCACTGATACATAATATTGTTCGTAAAAAATGTAAAACCACATTGGATATTTCCAATGGATTTTTCAGTCACGCTTTAGCTCCCGAAAGCCGTGACTTGACCGAATTCACTGCGTTAGGCAATCAGAAAAGATATAAGAGATTGCCTGTGGGATATAAGAATAGCCCAGGTGTGTTTGTGGCACGCATTTTGTCCATTTTGCATGAGATTGATCCAGATGCTTTCTCGTACATCGATGATATTTACTTGACTGACAAATTAAATCCGCATCTCAGTCATGCGGACCGCATCATCACACATTTTGCTGACTTGTGATACAAATGTAATTTTGCCAAGTCAACATAGCTTTTCTCTCAGTTCATTTTCTTGGTTATGAATTGACTAATGAAGGAAGGGGGTTGGCCCCCCACTTTCTCGAGAGGTGTGCTCAATTGCAGCCTCCTTCTACTCTTAAAAGGTTACAATCTTTGCTGGGTTTTCTAAATTTTGGGAGGACATACATTCCTGATTATGCCCAGCGTATCATACCACTTTATGCATTGATACAGCCCTCTTTTTCGTCTTCCAGTTGGCAGCCAGAACACACCGACATTCTTCAGTCTTTGCAAGCAGATCTGCTTGCTACCAACTTTTGTTAAACCGAGATAATGCCACAAATTTAGTAATAAGAATTGTACCAGGTGCGTTAGGTTTTACTTACTTGACGTTCAATGAAGGGGAGACAGTCCCTAATGCTTACAAATCACATTTGTACACTTCTGCTGAAATACACTTTTCTCCTGCTGAAATAATTCTGACTGCTGTTCAGATGGCGATCCTGAAGGAACGCTCCTCTGGCTCTGGGAAAACGCATTCTCATGGTCTCGCCAGCGCCGGCTTTATAAGCCGTCCCAAAGACGAATGCTCCAAATTCTAAAGCTTTAAATCCCCATTGGATTCAATGGGCAAGTTCGTTGACATTGGCTGATGTCACTTCCATCTTTGAACCTCCTTTGCATACAGAGGAGTTCTTACAATATGAACAGGTCCATCCGGCTCCTTTGTCTCTCCTTCCTCTTAATCAGTACAAATGTATTATTTACACTGATGGTTCTGCTCAACCGGCCGTAGGTTCTAAATATGCTTATTTGGCTGCCTGCGCCATTGCAGCAGGCACGCTGGTAGATGGTAATTTTGTCAAACATATTTTTATTGGATTTGTACAAAGAACAGCATACGTCCATGCTATCATGTCACCCCTCGCAGGGGGAACGCTGAGTTCAACAAGACTGTGAGAAGCTAAGAACACATAACGTTCCTTATAGACCCAACCCCAGTAGCGCTGGCTTGCTTAAAAAGGGTTACAGTTTCTTACATGTACGGAGTGTGGGTGAACTCTTTAACAACAGTCAATGATAGCTAAGTAGATGGTAATTTTATGTCTTCTTTGGTGCATACCCAAACACTGGGTGATTGCACAGCACAATTGGCTGAGTTGCGCGCTTTGGTTTTAGCTCTGGAGTTTGCTGAACCAGATGTTCCCACACTTATAGTATGTGATTCCTTTTACTGTGTACAATCTTTTAATGAAGACTTGTTCTTTTGGTCACAAAATTACCATTGTGATTCTAAAGATAGCGGAATTAAGCATACAATGCTTTGGGTTCGAGTGGCTGCTCTGAAGCAGGGTTTGCCACTCACACATGTTATACATACGTTAGGATACCAGCGCGTGGGAGCACATGCTGTTGGAAATTCAATGGCTGATGACGCAGCCAAATCTGCAGTTGCCACATGTTCAGTAGCAGCAGTCACTAGGTCCATGACTAAAATTGACGATTATATTCTTGCGGCTATTGCTGCATCGAAGGATGGAACTGAGTTCCCCGCAGGTTTTCCTTTGCGTTATTCATCCCACTTGTCTTCCAAACAAGTCCCTTTTGAATCTATTCCATCCGTTATGGATCGGCTGATTCCCAACGAGGACCACAGACTTTCTTTAATCATTGCCACACATGAAGCCAAGGCCTCGGCCCATGCCGGAGTGACTGCAACACTTTCTATGTTACAACAACGTTTCTGGTGGCGTGGTTTATATCAACAGGCCCATAAATATGTTCTTTCGTGTCACATTTGTAAACAAATTAAACCCTCTACTGTTGTGCGTCCAACGCATACTCAACTTTACATTTCAAATCAGCTGTTCGGCTGTATTTACCTTGACCTTTGTCGTCTAACACTGCATTTAAACATATTTTGGTTGCAGTGGATTCATGCACAAAATTCCTGTGGGTTTGGCCGCAACGCAGTGCTGACGCTCGAACTATTATCAAGGATTTGTGTGTCTTTATCTCGACATTTGCTTGTGGTACCATTCTGACCAAGGTCCAGCGTTTGCCTCTAAGGCTTACAAGGATGCAATGAAGTCATTGGGGGTACAAGTGCAATTTTCATCTCCATACCGGCCTGAGGGCAATTCAGTTGTGGAACGAATGAACCGTGACTTAAAGCAATCTTTAACAGCTAGAGTATTAGGTACTAGGTACTAGTACTAGTATTAGGTACTGGCAGGAGCTGGCTGACCCATCTCTACGGAGTACAACGTGCTTTAAATAATTTCGCAAGAAGATCTCTGGGTGAACGGACCCCATACAAATTGCTCTTTTGCATTAATATGTTTGTACCTGACCTTGATGGTCTAGATGTTGTGGCGGCTGCCTCAACCTTTGACGTAGATAACCATTCTACTATGTTACAGGTTCTACAACAGATTCGTGACTCTCTTGCATAAGATAATTTGCCCTCGTCCACAGAAACAGCGATGCTGATTCCTGTTACTGGCTGGCTTCCTAAAGTTGGTGACCTGGTACGTAAAAAAGTGGAAAACAAGAAAGAATTTGGTCCTTTATATCTTGCACCAATCCCAGTCCTTGGATTGAAGGGTACTCATACTGTAATTTTGCCTCCATTGCCTGGGCGCAAGGAAAATTGCTTTATTTCTATCGAACATGTCAAATTACACCATGTGGCCAATACTGAATAGTATGCCTAGAAGCATTCCTCTACAGGAAGCCTCTTACAGTTCAGAGCCTACTCTGAATACTACTCTACAACCAGGAAGTGAAGTGGAGACTTCAATCGATTTGTAGCCTGTGTTGCGGTCAACATCTAAATTTTTGTTGCATGAATATGCGTCTCCACCACTCGAGCTGGTGGTGATATTCCTAATACTCCAATCCATTCACCTTTGAGTTCAGACAGCCCCCATCATTACATCTGGGTGCTTGTGGTTATTATATGGACAGAGATGCTTCGCCTTCTTCTTCATCTTCTATTTCCATTGTGGCTGAGCCTCCAGGTCGTGTATGCGGGTTCATCTCCTGGTTTCAGACAATTTATCTGGTTCCTCCATGGACATACATCTGGTTGGTGCTCACAATAATTTTTATTTTCATGTGGATTGGTTTTGAGACAGTATTTTTTCTTTTAATCAATGGCCATTATTTGCCTGAACGCTCTGCAGTCCATCTGGTAGATGGTGTTTTGGCCTCTCACACATCGTCTTACAAAATGAAAAGAGATTAAACCCTTGTTAATATCTCAGCGTTTCCAGTCAGTGATGGTATAGTCTGGGATAAAGTGCCATTTGAAGTCTACGGCCCGACCGAGACAATTAAAGTACCTTACGTTTTTCGTGTATCTATGGATGACGTCATCATGCCAGGGATACTTTCGGATGACTGGGATGTCAACGCTGTTTATTCTCTGTTTTCAGACTTTAAATACTATACTAGTTTTTAGACTGAAGATTTGTATTTGAATTCTGCAAATTCTGCTGATTTCTTCTGTTTCCAACAATATGGTATTTTTTTACAGAGATCAAGCACTTTCAGAAATCCTGTTAATTATATATAATGGGAACATTGTCCAACTCATTCTCAGGGGAGTTCAAACACTCGGATAAATACGTTTTTTTATTTTTCAGTTTACAATCTTTCTGACCCCGAGTCCTATTATTATAAGGTGAATGCCCACACTAATAAGAAATTTATGCTGACCCATACTAAATTGGTATATTCTTCCACCTTCATTGCCGATTTAGATTTAAAAGGTTACGATTACTGAAATGAAATGATTGATTTGAAATCCATCTGGGGTACCAAAGATTGGCAAGTGTGTGGTACTGAAGCCCTCCATCGTGCCTACTTAATATCATCACAGCTGATTTTTTTAAATCAGACTGTTCAGCAAACTACATGTTTTGCTTTGGCAAATGTATCAGATTTAAATACTCTGGCAAGTCCTTCTTTAACTGCTTGTGATTCATGGCAACAACACACTAATTGTTCGCTAGAAGAATTAAATTAAATGATCCGAAATGGTACACTTAATTCATCCATATAGACCCTTCTGTTTGGTTTGTGTGGCCCCTAAGTACTAATACATGTCAATTTTGTTTTTCCAATGCCTCCAGTGGGTTCACGTTCAATAGACCTGACCCCCGTTTCCCTGACTCTCATACCGTCAATACATATTCTGTTGGTAAACTATGTAATAGACATACAAAATCCGAGATCACGGATAAAGAACCTAGCAGTGGAGGTAGATTTCTTTCAGTGTGATGAACAAAAACTAGAAATGAAAGGAAAAATTTCCTTTCTTGAGTCCCTTCACTCACCGGGTGACATGCTTCATCATAGGGGCCATCCCAACCTGCTGCGGGTTGAGGCGTGCTGCGACTTGCAAAAATACGTAGGAGCAGTACTTTCGGGAACGGTCTCTATCTAGGGGCCCCCCAAGCTACCCTGCGCAAGCTCCAAACTCTTCAAAACTGCGCCGCCCGAAACCTGCTCCTGATACCCCGGAGGCTCTCCGTCAAACCCGGCCTAAGGAACCTCCATTGGCTCCCGGTCAGGGAGAGGATCGACTTCAAGGCCCTATGTATTGCCCATCGAGCCTTTTGGAAAACCGGGGCGGCCATTAACCACTCACTTATTACCCCCTACAAACCCACCAGACAGCTCAGGTCAGCCTCCTCCTTCCTCGCCACGGTACCCAGGATTAAGAAAACCAGGTGTGGAGGCCGCTCCTTCTCCTATAACACGGCCATCCTATGGAACTCCATTCCCCTCTCTCTTCGTTCTGAGCCCAACCTTCTGCAGTTCCGTAAGCAACTAAAAACCCTGCTTTTCAATAGACCAGTATAAACCCTTAGCCCTCCACCCACATGCTTGGTCCGTAGTGCTAGGACGCCTTAGGGTAGCTACCGCTCTCTATAAATAGTCTTTTCATTTCATTTCATTCACTATAGTGAGGAACTATGTGTAGTTCAGTGATGTATGTGGAGTGGGCTGACTTAAAAATATCTAACTAGTGGGCGCAATTAACTTTATTCTGGCTCCTAGCTGATATATTAAAAATGGGGCGGGTCTCTAGGTTGACTGGTTTTAATGAATCAGGGGTCCTAGTAGAGGGTCAACATGTTTCGAGCATCCCCCACAGCTCTTCTTCAGGACGCCACAGGGACCAGCCCTGTGTGTACCACTCCAAAAGGTGCAGTGAAAAATTATTTATAAATGCTGTCTAATAAGCATAAGGAAAATAGTACATACAACATTCAATAGTGTATTACACTCAAAGGATATTTGAAATGAAGAAAAACAACATGGTTTAAGGAAAAACATCCTGCCTTTAATAGGGTAGGTTTTGTCAATACTGCTCGAAAGATAATCGCTCCTCATTGTGTGCCTGATAAGGAAAATGTGTTCTGCGCCATGCCAGGCTCGAACTGAAGAAATGCAAGTTAGGAAAACAAAACATATCTCCCCAACACCGTTTTTCTGTAATCCTGAATAGGAAAAGAAGCGCTGTGATTCAGTGCACGGTGCCTGAGTTGTGGTTAAAAACATACGATCCTCGTGGCAGTGTCAAAACATACAAATGACATGTACAGACATTAAACATGAAGGGCATACTTTTCAAAAGGCAGTACTATGCCTCATGGTCGTACGAGGGGGCAAGAGAGGGTTCCACTGGATTTCTAAAACGGAAGAGAAAGGCTGGTTACCGTTCCGTTGGTGGTGATCTCCTCTTGAGAGTCAGACCGGGCACTGCTGTGGTTGGTAAAACACAGTTTGCCCCGGGTCTGTCTGTTTTGCTGAAAAAGAACGGACTTACTTGAATCACTCCTCTCCTGGCTGAGTACCTGGATGGTTCCCTCGAGACGGCATGTTGGCGTCTCTCTGCCGGGAGCCGGTATATAAGGAAGTGCTACCGCCTAGTCATGGACGTGATGACTAACTTCACAAAATGGCCGCCGCTATCTGGACTAATGGAGTGGCCCTGTTGGGGGTATAGGGATTCTGTGGGCAAACATAGAACACGTAACATTACAGTGCATGCGTGATTTAAATTGCATGTGTGATTAAATGGAGTTGGCGATACCTGTGGTATTAATACTAATTGTGTGTATAACATTGCGGTGGATTAATTACAATTTGCAGAGATGGCGAAAAATCGTTTTCAGGGCCACACTGCCCTGGATGCCCTGGATGCGATTAAAGTTCCTAAGTAAATGAGGGGAAGATTGAACGCTGAGAGACCGGTGTCATTTGTACAGGGCACACTACATAGTTAGTGTCTGCTAAGTAGACACTGTGATATGAAGAGTTGTTAGTACTCTCTATTGGTGGACTGTAATAGAAAACTTCTAAAACCACAGGAAGGGGGTACTCAATAAGGGTATGGATAATAAAACACCCAGACATGTGATACTTGAATGCTGCCGGCTGGCCTTAACCGAAAACTATTTCAAATTTGAGGATACACTGTTCCGCCAAGTGCATGGTACCAGCATGGGCAGCACTTTCGCGCCGAGTGTAGCGGGACTTTATGTCCATCACTTGGAAAAACAGAAAATTCTTAATGAGTCCAACCCACACATCAAACACATGAGCCTCTGGAAACGATACATCGACGATGAATTACTAATCTGGGAAGGAACAGAAATAGAAGCCACTAACTTCATCGATTGGTTAAACCTCCAAGACTCCTTTCTTAAATTCACTTACACCATGAGTAGATCCCAATTGGTTTTTCTGGACCTCAATATTTCAGCCGCGGAAGGCAAGTTGAGTACAACTACTCACTTCAAACCAACAGCCAAGAACTGTCTCCTAATCTACGACAGTTTCCACCCAACACAACTGTAAGACAATCTGCCTTTTGGCCAATTTGTGCGGCTGAGACGCAACTGTATGAAAAGAGAAGGCTATAACACCCAAGCTAGCGACCTCTCAGAGAAACTTATAGCATGACACTATCCCAAACAACTAGTCTCCAAAGCCAAAAAGAGAGCTGCTAACAATCACAGAGAGGCACTCTTGGAACCTAAGACACGCATCACGACCTACAACATAGCATCTGACAAGGTTACTAAAATCATAAAAAAACATTGGCGAACACTGAACATTGCAAACCTTAACATCCCTAAACCAATGTTCAGCCACAGGAAAGGGAAAAATCTGAAGAATTACCTAGTCCACACTCGCCCCAAGAATGAAACAAGAGGAGATGAACAGAGAACCCTAAGTACTCTACCGAATGGACTCTACCCTTGCAGCAATTGCAGTGCGTGCCACCTGACCTCAGCAACAAAAAAGTTAGAATTCAACAACAAAATAACGTAGGAAATACGCAACTTCACGAATTGCAATACATCAGGGGTGGTATACATGATCACATGTACCTGCAACCTACATTACGTGGGGATGACCACAAGAAAAGCAAGCACGAGGATTGTTCAACACCGCAGCAACATTAGGTGTAAAAGAAACACCACTAAATTGTCATCACATTTCATTGAGAAACAACACACTACAAATGACATGAAATGGGTGATCCTCGAACATATAAAGAACAATATAACATTCAAATATCCCGGCGCTCAAAAGTAACGACTCTTATTCATCTTTGTATATAACCAAAACAAACTACATTGAGTATTGTCGAAACATCACTGGCAACAAAACAGATTTGAATTCGTACAAAAGTGTGATTTATTAAAATAAAGAAAAACATTTGTATAAAACATCACAATTTTCAAACAAGACCAAGAAGGAACCAATGTCCCTTAAATAAGTGTTACAACAAACAAATGATGGACGGAATGCTGACAATGCAGACATTCTCCCCCAGTCAAGAGATCTGGGTAAATCCATCGTTCTTTTGCCCACTACACCACCCCAGTTTAGACATGGCCATATGCAAATCAGTCTTGACCCTGTGCCTCATGGGAACAGTCCAGCCCGAACTGCCAAGCCATGTCTTTACTGGACCGGAATCAAGCATCCTAGGACCGGTTTCTGGCTATCAGCCAGGATAGCTTGACTGGGGGAGAATGTCTGCATTGTCAGCATTCCGTCCATCATTTGTTTGTTGTAACGCTTTTCGCCCTAAGTGGGATGGGTATTCCCAGACGTGGGACCCGTGCTCACTACGCCACTGGAGTCAAGCTATCCTGGCTGATGACGGCTGATAGCCAGAAACCGGTCCTAGGATGCTTGATTCCGGTCCAGGAAAGACATGGCTTGGCAGTTCGGGCTGGACTGTTCCCATGAGGCACAGGGTCAAGACTGTGTGTTCGAGGCATATGGGCATATGGGCTGCAGATCACACACTAGTGCATAGATCGCCATCTGGTGGTGGGCCCGGATGATTACACTTTGTCCTGGAAGAGTCTTTGTATGGTAGATGACTCCTCTGGAGCATAGTGCGCATGGGCACCGACTCCATCTTCAGATTGTTTTTTTCCGCCATCGGGCTCGGATGTGTATGTCGCTCCCGCTCAATTTCGTTACCGATCTCATTTCGACGGTATTGTTTTCGATCGAGACTTCCTTATACACGCGTCTCGAACAACCTTCACTTCTCAATTCCGGTGCTCGTCGAGGGCCGTCGGGCCCAACTGCGCCATTGGGCCTTCGGCTCATGGAAAGAACACCATTAAAGAAGTGCCCTCGGTGTGGACACAAATTCCCCCACACTAATCTACATGAGGTGTGCTTGCCCCCAGAGCATGAAAGCCGAGATCGCCAGGCCTGTGCTTCGTTCCGGTCGAAAAAGACAATCAGAGACCGCCGAGCTCGGAGAGTCATGGCACAATCGTCTTCATCGGCACCAGACACCCTCGTCCAGGAGACTCCAGTCCAACCAGAGTCCGTAGAAGAACAACAGCAGGAAGACGTCATTGTTTCTGAAGCAGAGGATTCAGCTTCCGGAGCCGATGAGCAGGCAGAAGATGACGATCCCTTTCCAGCTGGTCAGCGGGTCGTAAGTACAGATGTCGACCCTCTTGATGCCCCCACACCGGTTGAGGCTTTGGTTCCACCTCCACCTTCAGGCCCAAGTGCACACCGATCACAAACTTCCGATGCCCCGCCTTCGGACCCGGCAACGAAGACTTCCAAAAAGCCTTGAGGCGACTCAGGCTCGAGTCAGTCTCCAGTCAACCCCGATAAACAGAAGGTCCTGAAACTGAAACTGAAACCCATACAAACTCCGGCACCAAAGAAAACGTTGGCACCTAAAATTGTCGAACTAAAGTCAAGTCCTACACCAAAGCAAACTTCGGCACCTAAAACAGTCGAACCAAAGCCAAGTCCGGCACCGAAGCCAACTCCGGCATCGAAGCAACCTTAGGCACCTAAAACTGTCAACCCGAAACACGCTTTGGAACCAACAACTCCGGATCCGAAGAAAATCTCTGATCCGAAGAAAAAATTCAAACCGAAAAAAGCTTCCGACCACAAGTCTTCGAAACCCAAACCTCAATCTACTCCGAAGATTGTACTAAACATTGCTAAACCCACCAAACAGGACAAGCCGGTTCCGAGAAAGGATTCTCCCATAGAAGAGCTTTTCCGTCCAGATCCAAAACAAAAGACTCTTCTTATTCACCCAAAAACTGGACATATGACCACTTTACCTGCTAAAAGGAAACTGGAACCTCCTCCCACACCTTCAGTCCCTCTCAAAAAACATGCTCAAACTTCTCCCATAAGAGCACCTTCACCACTTCCAGAAGTGCCAGACCCTTATATTTCCCCCACACACTCACCACTCATCCCACATAGCCCTGATGATGATGATAATTCTGGGGGAAGAGAAGATGAGCAACCCTTAGATGATCCTGATGATATTACTGGCCCATCAGATTATCCTTGGGAAGACTACAATCCACCAGATGCTCCGGACCTACCTCAAGATGACGCATACCCTTCTAGGCCATCTCCTCCAGATGACACCATAGGGTTCACACAACTTATTCACAGGGCAGCAGCCTTTCATGGGGTCGATCTTCATACTGACCCAGTGGATGATGACTTTCTTATGGACACACTATTACCCTCTCATAAAACCACAATCTTACCAATGCTTAAAGGGGTTATAAAAAACGCACCAGACGTATACAAAGATCCCTTCAGGGCCAGGGTAATTAATCCCAGGTTGGAGAAAAAATACAAAGCCGCTCCATCTGACCCAATCTATATCAAGGGCCATCTACCATTAGACTCTTTAGTGGTATCCAACGCACGAAAAAGAGTAAACTCTCAGACAACAGGGGATGCTCCACCCCCGATAAAGAATCCAAACTCTTAGATGCTTCAGGCAAACGTATGACATTTCAAGCAGCCAACGTCTGGAGAATTGCCAACACCCAAGCTCTGTTGGCAAGATACGATAGGGCTCACTACGATGAGATTGAAACCCTTAAACAGCATCTACCAGACAAATACAAGACCAGGGCTACTGATTTGATACAGGAAGGGAAGGTCATTACTAACACTTCCATCCGTTGCGCTCTAGATGCTGCTGACACAGCCTCAAGTGCAATAAATACAGGCATACTTTTACGCAGGCATGCCTGGCTGCATATTTCTGGTTCCAAACCAGAAGTACAAACCAATATTCTCAATCAACCCTTTGACCAACAACATCTGTTTGGTCCCACAGTTGATACCTCTCTCGAAAAAATGAAAAAGGACACTGACACTGCGAAATCCATGGGAGCTTTACAAAATCAAACTCCCAGAGCGTCCTTTCGCCGCTCCTCGTACAGGGGCCCCTCAACAACTTTTCCTACCTACACTGCCTCCTCTTCTTACAAAACTCCCACCAAATCCTCTCCCAATAGAGGTTATTACAGAGGAGGATACAGAGGCAACAATACTAAAGGTAGAGGCAGAGGTAACAACACCCGTACCGCCTCTGCCCCTAAACAGTGAATTCCCTCCCATCCCCCCAGACCATTCCACTCCGGTCGGGGGGAGATTACAACAGTTCCTACCTGTCTGGAACTCCATCACAACAGACAGGTGGGTGAGACAAATAATTCAGTCAGGTTATTGCCTGGAACTCACTTCCACTTCTCCAACAATATCACCCAAACAGCGTCCCATGTCACAAGAGCATCTCACACTCCTAAAACAGGAGGTAGTCGCTCTACTGCACAAACATGCAATAGAACCAATTCCACTACACCATCAAAACACATGAGTTTACTCTCTGTATTTCCTTATTCCCCCAAAAGACGGCTCCCTCAGACCTATACTGGTCAGACATCCATATGGTCACATTACAGCAGGTCCTTCCTCTGCCTAAACAAGGCGATTTCTTTGCTACCCTAGATCTCAAGGACGCCTACTTTCACATTCCCATTCACCAAGCTCACAGGAAGTACCTTCGGTTTGTAGTGGACGGTCAGCATTACCAATTCAAAGTCCTCCCCTTCGGAGTCACTACAGCACCCCGAGTCTTCACAAAGTGTCTTGCGGAAGTAGCAACACACTTGAGAAGGGAAAACATCCATGTCTTCCCATATCTGGACGACTGGTTAATAAAAGCCAAGTCATACCAGCAGTGCCTCCAGTACACACACAAGGCCATTCACCTCTTACACAAACTCAGGTTCACTATAAACAAAACAAAGTCGCACCTCCAACCATCCCGGTCTCAACAGTATCTAGGTGCTACAATAGAAACCTCCAAAGAGCTTGCATCCCCCAATCCAATAAGAATACAAAGCACGCAAGCTCTTCTACAAAAATTTCAACCGCAACTCGCACTACCAGCTCGAGTGTTCTTGCAACTAATTGGAATGATGGCATCTTGCATTTTCGTAGTACCGTACGCAAGACTCCAGATGCACCCCCTGCAAGAGTGCTTAGCAAGCCAGTGGAACTAGGCTCAAGGTCAATTAGCAGATCTGGTGGTGGTCGACGGCCGGACACATCGCTCTCTGCAGTGGTGGAACACCAAGAACCTTTCCAAAGGACGGCCGTTCCTTGAGCCAGTTCCACTGGTAGAAATAACCAGACGCAACCCCCACCGGCTGGGGAGCTCATTTGTTAGAGCACACTGTACAGGGCAGGTGGACACCACAACAAAAGCTACTCCACATAAACCATCTGGAGTTGCTAGCCATTTTTCTAAAATATTTTCAAAATTACCTATCAGGGTCTTAGTCCGCACAGACAATATGACAGCTATGTACTACATTCAAAAACAGGGAGGAACACACTCCTTACAGCTCTCCCGGCTGGCGCAGAGCATGTGGAGGTGGGCCATTCCTCAAAACATTTACCTACTAGCAGAACATCTACCAGGAGTTCAAAATCAGATTGCGTATCTGTTGAGCCGTAAGAGCCAACATTCACGAGTGGGAACTTCATACACAAGTTCTTCAACCTTTCTTTCAAGTATGGGGACAGCCACAAATAGATCTGTTCGCCACACACCTAAACTCCAAATGCCCAAGCTTCGCCGCCAGGTATCCACACCCATTGTCCAAAGGCAATGCGATATGGATGAGTTGGTCAGGCAGATTTGCGTACGCTTTTCCGCCTCACCCACTCATTCCGGTAGTGGTGCGCAAGCTGCAGCAACACTCCCTCACACTGATCCTCATTGCACCAACATGGGCAAGGCAACTGTGGTACACCACACTACTGGAACTTTCAGTGGTACCACATCAAAAACTGCAACTCTCACCACACCTGTTAACACAGAACCATGGAGAGATCATGCATCCGGACCCCATGCAGCTCAACCTAGCAATTTGGCTCCTGAGGTCTTAGAATGTGAATATCTCAACCTCCCACCTGATTGCATGAACGTTATCAAAGAAGCTAGACGTCCCACCACTAGAGCTTGCTACGCAGCTGAATGGGAAAGATTTGTTATATATCGCACCAATAACAACATCAACCCACTAGATGTTTCCATCCAGAACATCATATGCTACTTGCTGCATCTCCACAAATGCACTTTATCATACTCCTCAATCAGGTTACATCTTGCTGCTATAGCAGCTTACCTTCAAAACAGACAGCATCTATCATTATTCAAGGTTCCTGCCATCAAAGCCTTCATGGAAGGCCTCAAAAGAATAATTCCTCCCATGGTACCACCCTCCCCTGTATGGAACCTCAACATTGTTCTCACCAGGCTCATGGGTCCTCCATTTGAGCCTTTGCATAAGTGTGAATTACAATTTCTTTCCTGGAAAGTTGCTTTTCTAGTAGCTATTACATCACTCAGAAGGGTGAGTGAGATCCAGGCACTAACAATTCAAGAGCCATTCTTGCAACTCCATCACAACAAGGTGTTTCTAAGGACAAATCCCAAATTCCTTCCAAAAGTCATTTCACCATTCCATCTCAATCAGTCTGTTGAGTTGCTTGTATTCTTCTCCCAACCTCAAACAGTTGCTGAGCGAGCTCTCCATACATTAGATGTTAAACAAGCTCTCCTCTTTTATATTGATAGGACAAAGCCATTTCGTAAAACAAAGCAGCTTGTTGTGTCCTTTTCTCCCCCACACAAAGGTAATCCCATTTCAAAAACTGGGATTGCAAGGTGGATTGTTAAATGCATTCGAATGTGCTACCAAAAACCAAAACGCACTCTATCCATTCCCCCTAGGGCTCATTCCACCCATAAACTAGGGGCATCTATGGCATTTTTAGGGAACATTCCCTTAGATGATGTCTGCAAAGCAGTTACATGGTCTACACGCACACATTCACAAAGCATTACTGTGTAGATGTGCAAGCAAAACAACAAGCTAGTGTGGGCCAGGCTGTACTCAAAACACTATTTCAAACCACTGCAACATATACTGGTACTCGCTGCTAAGGGAGAGAACTGCTATGCAATCTACGCACTAGTGTGTGATCTGCAGCCCATATGTCTTGAACGGAAAATGCTACTTAGCAGTATGCATCTGTTCTTGGTATGTAAGGCTGCAGATCCATACACGCCCACCCGCCTCCCCGGCTACCTCTATCTGTTCCAGTTATATCTGAATTAGATACACTATACATGGACATCTCTTTCTGTTCTCACACAACTCCATCATTCCCCGTAATGGCGAAAAAGAATCTGAAGAGGGAGTCGATGCCCATGCGCACTATGCTCCAGAGGAGGAGTCACCTACCATACAAAGACTCTTCCAGGACAACAACAAAGTGTAATCATCCGGGCCCACCACCAGATGGCGATCTATACACTAGTGTGTGAATCTGCAGCCCTACATGCCAAGAACAGATGCATACTGGTAAGTAGCATTTTCCTTTTTTGACAATTTTTTAGGTTTGCAAGGGATTCTAGGTAACATAAACTGGTGAGAGCCAGCCAAGTCACCCCATCCTGGATTCCCCCGAGTGTCTAGTTTTCAGAAATGTGTGGGTTTGGTAGATTTCCCAAGCTGGCCGCTGAGCACCGGGCCAAAAACCCAGGTGACCCCCCTTGCAAAACCAGGTTGTTTTGTGATAGCCAATTTTGATGTCTCCTCAATATGTTTTGGGCCCTTGCCTGTCGCGGGTACTTGGGCCTCCCACATAAGTGAGGCACCATTTTTATCGGGAGACCTGGGGGTAATGCTGGGTGGTAGGAAATTTGTGTCAGCCCGGGGATCCCACAACTTTCCCACACAAAAATGTGTGGAAAAAGTGATTTTTTTCAAAAAAAGTTGAGGTTTACAGGGGATTCTGGGTAAAAAAACATTGGGTGATCTACACAGCCAATACCTCCCTGGAATCCCCCGGGTGTCTAGTTTTCAGAAATGTGTTGGTTTGGTAGGTTTTCCAAGCTGGCCGCTGAGCACGGGGCCAAAAACTCAGGTGACCCCCTTGCAAAACCAGGTTGTTTTGTGATAGCCAATTTAGATGTCTCCTCGATACGTTTTGGGCCCTTGCCTGTCGCGGGTACTTGGGCTTCCCACACAAGTGAGGTACCATTTTGCTCGAAAGACTTTGGGGGCTGCGGGGTGGGTGGAATTTTGTGGATCCACACAGATTCCAGAACTTTTTACCACAGAAATGTGCGCAAAATGTGTTTTTTTAGAATTTATTAGGTTTGCAAGGGATTCTGGGTAACAGAACCTGTGAGAGCCAGCCAACTCACCCCATCCTGGATTCCCCTGGGTGTCTAGTTTTCAAAATATATAGGTTTGAAAGGTTTCCCTAAGTGCCGGCAGAGCTAGGGTTCAAAATCTACAGCTAGGCACTTTGAAAAATGACCTATAATTCTCATGCTAGTATGGGTACTCACAATTTCGGAAATGTGCAAATATCTACTGTTTCTAAACTCTATATTTTGTTCCAATTTCAGAAATACATAGGTGCCTTTCATACTGATTTTTCCATGTATATATTTACCCAAATTAATTGCTATAAACCCGGTACATAATAAAAAACCATTGCAAGACCCTGCTCAGTTTTTGGCTCTGGGTTCGTTGGGTTCTTGGTGAACCTACAAGTCCTATATATCCCCACAACCAGAAAGGTCCAGCGGATGTAACGGTAAATTGCTTTTAAACAGCTGTCATAGAAGTTACAGGTTTTCCTATATTCAACTGTTAGTTTCTATAAAGAAATCTTGAAGGATCTACACAAATGACCCCTTGATGAATTCAGAATGTTGTCTACTTTTCTAAAATGTATAGCTTTCCAGGATCCATTATTGCTTTCATACCCATTTCTACCATTAACTGGAAAGAGTTTGAAAGCACAAAAAATAGCAAAATTATGCTATGTTCTAGAAAAATGGCAAAACTGTGTAAAAAATGTTGGTTTTCTGGCAAATGTCTGCTTGTCCCTGAAGCTGGGAAGATGGTGATTTCAGCAGCACAACCCCTTTTTTGATACCATTTTCAGGTAAAAAACCAGACGCTTTTATCTGTAGCCCTTTTTTCCAATTTTTACCTGTATTTTGGCTAATTTCTGGGTCCCCTCCAGGGAATCCACAAACCCTGGGTACCTTTAGAATCCCCATGATGTTGGAAGAAAAGGACGCAAATTTGGCGTGTATACCTTATGTGGTCAAAACGTTACAGAGGCCTAATCACAAACTACCCCAAATAGCAAAAAAAGGGCTCAGCACTGGAGGGGGGGGGGCGGGGGGGGGAGGTTCAGGGGGGGAGAGAGGCCCAGAAGTTAAGGGGTTAATTTAACAGATAAACAAAAGCTTATGTCAATGAAAGATGCTACATACACTATGTTGCACATTGAAAAGTTTGAACAATTGACATTTTCAATGGCAGAAACTGATTCTTCTGTATGGTTGAAACACGGGGTTATATCACTGCCTATTTCCCTCTTTCAATTTAGTGCCTGTATGAAACATTACCCAGTGGGTAGGTTTGAGCCCCTTGCTTTCCTTTATGAACTGTGGTTATTACCCTTCACATTTCACTGTCAGCGTGAGGAAAAAGACGTTTTCCTGACAGGGAAGGACTGTGGTTCTATAACGGGACATTCTTTAGTTTGTTCACAAGTTAAGTTGCACAGGGATTTCAATGTCTCTGCCCCTAATCTGGCCTGTGTTGTTAAAAGGAACGCCAGTCCCTGCTATAATTCCCACTCTCAATTTCCTTTCTAACGGAAGTTATTTTATCCTGAATAACCACGACTGCTGCGACTTACGGGCAGGCGTCCCGTATATAGTAACTGTCTCACAACGTGTTACTTGTTGCAGGAATGTCATTTTTCCTCTCCCACATGGGACTGTAGATAGTTCACTGTGGCCTGCCATTCCCACTTTGAAAGCAGACCTCAATAAAGTAAGCTGACTCAAAGCGCTATTGTTTCAACAAGAAGTCTCTCTCACTTCAGCCTGTGAGACCTTCGAATTGCAGGTGGCTCGAACATCTAGAGAGATTCAGTCACTGCTAAATACAATTCTCCCACTACATTTTGGAGAATTAATTCACCAAATATTTAACACGTCTGATACCAAAGGCCTTGCACACTTTTTTTAACTTGTGGGCTACGGCCTTGTTACATCTTAACAGACTATTTTTGGAGTAATACCAGCATTTATTCATTCTATTTTTTCCAGTGCCTTTGGCGGCTTCCCCCTATTCTCTTGCTGGTTTGCGAAGTCCTGGTTCTTCTTCTACTGCTACACAATGGCTGCCTGTCCTGTGGTTCAACCCAACCCAGACCAACTGCATCTGTACCGTGACAGAATGCAGCAACTTTTTGGATGCTTGCCGTTGGCAATTCTATGCATCAGCTATAGGCTAACCTTCCGCCACGCTTATTTCACCTGCGTGCAACCTGTCTTCTGCTGTCGCCTGTGCCCCTTTCATTGGGCTCTGGATTACTGCCTCTCCAATACCCTGTGCGCTGATCTGGATTATGAGCTGTTGGTGGGTCCTTTGTTGGCCCATGACCAGTCCTGTTCCGGAGCCAGTCGCCTAATGGATGCGCTTCTACAAGGCAGAGTGGCTGGCTGGCTGAAGCGTCTGTGCGCATGCGCACCACCTCTTGCAGTGGAGCTTCATCGAATATCACGCAGATTGCCCAGAAATGCTCCTGCTCCTACGAAACTATGAGGAGCATGTCTGCTCATTCACCTTGCTTAATTGGATGGCAAACCTCTGCGGAGGAAGGTACTGACGGCCTTTTGGAGCTGAAAGCATTCAACGGTTCAGATGATCTTTTGAATTTTGATGGATCACCATGAGGGTTTAGACAACCAGCTCGAGATATATAGATATATATATATATTTTTTTTAACTTCTCTGTTTTTTTGATTTTCCTTCAACCTTCGGTACACTATACATTTCAAATTTAAATTTTTCCTTCATTCAATTTGGTCTTTCTGACATTCGCTTTGGCTCTGGGAGGGAGGGTGTCACGTGGCCGTTGGGACATTGTCGACATTACTAAGTAGCATGAGCCCTGCAGCGATTATGCAGCTTTTGAAAACGTTACTACATGGCTTTATTTTTACACACAACTTCGTTTATGCTTTTTCATAACAGAACTGTCTGCAGCCTCTGTTTTCTGCATGTTCCTGGAGTTTAGAATGAACATTTTGTGCAAGATCGAAAAACATTGTCCCTTGTTGTTCTATTCTGACAAAGCATAGCATTGCAGCTGTTGTTCACTACCGTATTTTTGATATTACGAAAATGCTTGCATGTACCACACACTTGGAGAGGGATCTTTCCAGGGAGAAGAGCAGGACAGCACCTGTGATGTAGACTTACCATCTATAGGCTAAGGTATGGGGTCTGCTGATAAAGCGCAGACATCTTTTATTATATAATGATATTTCTTCTTACCAAAGGGGGGGAGGATAGGCTCTATAGTCTTTTCCCTGTTGTCCTGTTATTATGACATCCCCCTTCATGATATATGGACTAGTTTCTATTCTGACTGTATTTTTATTATGCAATTCTCTGCTTGTTGTGGACCGTATACTGCATGCTAGGGCACGTTAGTTAAAATAAAAATTTGAAACCGTTTCGTGTCTCTGTCAGATCTTACTGTGGACAAGTTTAAGAGTAAGGGCGAAAGGGTGTGTCTTGTTTCCGTGATTCCTGAGAGATCTGGGAGTGTTGTGTTCTGGGGTGTCTAATCACTTGTTTCTCCGTGAGTGAGTAGGAGAGCAAGTGAGACACTATAGCTAGTCGGTCCTGGGCTTATGGGTCCTCAGGTGGCAGGATGACTCAGTCCCTGCTCACCGAAGTCCTATAACCCTACGCATAGTTCTCTTCATTGGCAGAATCCCTGCAACAGATCCAGACCAATTTTATAAAATTATACTTTGTTTGTATTTTTATTTTTAAAACCAAGACTTCGTAATAAGGTAAGTACGTATCAAGTCAAGCTACTTATTACGTTCAAAAAACAACAGTGCAATATTCGAATAGTTCAAGTGAGGGGTGTATCAAGCGAGTATATAACATACAGTTCCAGTCCTTGGGTGGTCAGACCCACAGGGAGTGCAGGGTCGGTCGTGGGGGACTAGGGCACCTGTATGTTGTGGATTTCGGTACCTTCGCTGAGGCAGTTGATACCGGCAGTGTTCTTCCCCTCACAGTCAGCGGAGGCAAGGAGTGGGATAGGTTTCAGCAGATGGTCAGCACAGTTACCGTTGTATCGCTGGCAGTCAATAGCTGTAGTTCAGATGGGGGTCCGCCATAGTCAGATCGTCTAGGAGAAATCGCTGTGGGGTCGGCAGTGCATGAGGCTACCGGCAGGGCCACAAACAGGAGGGTACAGGCTCTCGGGCCCGGAGCTGTGGGCAACTCGGGTCGTGAGCTCGAGAGGATCCCTCGAAATCGTGGAGATCGTTCAGCTGCAGGGCATTCTGTGGGCAGGCAAGAGTCGCATTGACACAAGTACTGGTCCTCTACCACTGCGGTCTTTGGGAGATCTTTGGTCGCAGTGAGTCGCGTCGACACCAGTGCTGGCCCTCAACCGTGGTGGTTCTTGGAGTTCTTGTGCAGCAGGGAGTGCCATCGACCAGTGTCGGTCCTCCCTGTGGTGGTTTCTGGAGTTTATTTTTTCTTGGAGAGGTCTGCTGTCCTCTGGAGATTGTAATCTTTATTGAAGGAAACAGTCTTCTTGGGGGTTTTGGAGGTTGTGCTGAAAGACAGGCTGCAGGTTTCATGAAGTGGGAGACAGGCCGGTAGGGCTGGGGCCAAGGCAGTTGTCGTATCCTGGCATCGGCTGCAGGGTCATCGCAGAATTGCGGTCCAGGTCTGGTGGAGCCACCTTAATACAATACTATTATGCCACCCTCCTGTAGAAGGGGACATAGACCTAACCCTGATTGAAGGGGGTCCCCCCATCCTCAAGATGGCAGGGACTGAAAAGTGTGCTCCACCACGCTTCCCCCCCCACTTGAGGGGTGGGGTTGGCAGAGGTGGGTACACCTCCTACCAGAATTTTCCAGCCAGTGTTCCCAACCAAGGTGGGGGTGCAAACCAAGGACTGCCATCTGCTGCTAGCAGCAGAGGCTGGGGGTTGCATTACAAAGGCGGCAAGCCTTTGAAGCTTCCCCTCTTCGAGCACTGGCCAATTCTGTAGGAGGAGGCATAACACCTCTGCCCAGGATGTGCACTGTTTCTGGTCCCAGGGGTCCAGAAACATGTCTGGTGGTGGCCGGCTGCCTACAGCCTGGTCAGAGACCACACCAGGGTTGGTAGTGATTCAGGGAGCACCTCTGAGGTGCCCTTTGGGTACATGGTACAATACATCCCACACTGGCATAAGTATGGGTTTATTGAGGGGAAAAGTTGGGTACCAAACACTCCTGTATTCAGTTTAGCAGTCATGAGGCTTTGGAACTCGATTTGTCGAGTTCCCAGCCAATGTACTCTCTATGGCTTCACTTACATTATCAGGAGATGGTGCACAATATTGTAGATGCATATCTGCTCAGGCAGATATGCCCTCACCTGTAATCTAGTGCACCTTGCCTTAGAGCTGTGAGGCCTACTAGAGGGGTGACTTACCTTTACTGCCAGGCTGGCGTTTTCTCCCTCGCAGTGGTTTGCAGCCTGCAAGGAGTGCCATGGTCCCAGTGAGGGGGGGTCCCAAGGGACCCTCTTTAGCTCTCAGGCCCTAAGTACCCAGGGTACTAGTTACTAGGGACTTTCAGGGGGAAGAAGTACCAATTGGGAGTTTGTTTTAAGGAAAGAGCACTGGCACAGGGAACCTGGTTAGCAGGCACCCTGTGCACTACATTCAAAACCACATCAAAATAAGGCAAAAGTGGGGGGCTAACCATGCAAAAGAGGCACTTTCTCACAGATGCTGAAAAGATGACATGAGAACAACTTTGCCTGAGTTAGGTGGGGGCAGGGGTGCATGCTTGCCCCAACTTTGTTTAATTATATATGAACAATGTGATTAATCACCTGGTCCAAAGCACTCACGACTCCACAAACCAGGGGGATGTACCATTACCCGCATTGTTATTTGCGGATGGCACCATACTGCTTTCCTGCACCCCAGTTGGCTACAAAATCTTTTAAATCATTTTGCTGATTTCTGTGACACACGGGGATTGGAAGTAAATACTTCCAAGACAAAGATAATCGTTTTCAAACCCCACAAAACTTTCAAAAGAAAGTTTTCCATGAATGGAGAAACATTGAAAAATGGAGAAAGTTTTGACTACTTGTGTGCTAGATTGGTCAAATCATGTACTTGGAATTCCCAAATTTTTTAAAGTGAAATGACCCTACTCCAAAGTGCATCTGCGATCACCATAAATTACAACACAACCACCCCCAGATCCGTTACTCCAGCAGTCGAAATCTACAGGGTAAAAGAACAAGCCACAGCCTTGTGTGGGGCATAGATTTTGGGGAGCCGGTTGTACCTCTGGACTAAAAGTCAAAGAGAACAACTTCATGAGATCTTTATTCAAATTACCCAAAAGTACACCAATTGTCACCTTGTATTTTGACACAGGATTAAAAATACTTGGTGACTTTGCGTCATTAAAACCATTGCTCTTTTGGATAAGATTGTGGCAGACCCCAAACTTTCTATTTAGAGACAAGCAATGGAAGAGGTAAAAAACCATGGGAAATATATCCTGATTCCCTTGACCCTGTCCCTGGCAGGCAGGCCGCTACCCACGCCGCGCAGCTCCACCTGACTGCGCCTGTTCCCTACTGCCTCTGCTGAAGCGTGTTCGAGCCCCCTGAACAGCTGTGCCTCCGATCGCCACCTTGGTACGGCCTGCTCTGGTTTTCTTTTTAGTCGTCCCGCCGCTGCGTTCCCTGCTGCCCCGCCCACCGCTCCCATTCGCCGTCCGCCACCCGCCTCCCAGCTGCCTCTCCCTCCCTAGCACGCAACCTAGGATTCATCCTCGACTCCTCCCTCTCCATGTCAAAACAGGTCAACGCCGTCTCCTCCTCCTGCTACAACACCCTTCGCATGCTCCGCAGGATCTACAAGTGGATCCCCACCGAAACAAGAAGAACGGTGACCCAGGCCCTCGTCAGCAGCAGACTGGACTACGGCAGCGCACTCTATGCAGGAATCCCGGCCAAACACCTGCGACGACTACAACGCATCCAAACGCCTCTGCCCAACTGATCCTCAGCATCCCCCGCTGCAGCCACATCACCCCCCACCTGAGAGACCTACACTGGCTCCCCGTCGACAAGAGGATCACCTTCAAGCTCCTCCCCTACGCTCACAAAGCACTCCACAACACCGGACCAGCCTACCTCAACAGCAGACTCAGTTTCTACACCCCTACCCGCCAGCTCCGCCCCACCTGCCTCGCCCTCGCCGCTGTCTCCCGCATCCAACGAGCAACCTCCGGTGGCAGAGCCTTCTCCTTTCTTGCCGCCAAGACCTGGAACACCCTCCCAACCCACCTGCGGCAGACCCACGACCTGCTCGCCTTCAGGAGACTCCTCAAGAGTAGATTGATTGATTGATTGCTCTGGGACGACCCCACATTGACAAACACCATATTAATAATCAAGGAGGCATTCTGGGAACACAAAACAATAATGTGCCTCTGCCTCGCAAAAAACAGCGGCCTAGTTAATGATTTTCTAATTCTAATTTTTACACCAGCGCCTGCCCCCGAATCATTTGTGGATGCATATGAACCCCTGTCGCTCAAACCCTATACATAAAATTTAGGCTGGGTACTTTGCAAGTAAGCACATTAATGACAAAATGAAAGGGAAATCAGGACAAATCATTGCACTGTGCACTTTGCACAATACTGTGGATGTGGAATATTTACTGTTTTTTTGCCAAGCCTGTAACAAACCCAGAAGGTTTGTCATAAGACCATTGTGCATTGCCCTAGGCGTAAGGCATTTTAGAATAGCCCATTGAATCTTTCGCATTAATGCTATATATAGTTATAGCTGAACTAACTATAACGGGGGAACTTCAATGGTTTTGTACGAGTGAAAAGTCCAGCTAACTATAACACCCCTGAAACCTATGGTTTTTTCAGTGAATTTTCAAGGTTTTTTAAATGCTAATTCCTAACTATAACGTGCCTGAAACCTATGGTTTTTTCACTGCATTTCAAAGGTTTTTTAAATGCTAATTTCTAACTATGCCTACAGATATAGGACATGTGAAGAAAGAAGAAAAACGCACAGAAAGAAAAAAAAGAAATGCAGAAAGAAGCAACAGAAGTCCTCAAAGACGAAGAGAAGTGCAGGAAGAAGGATAACGAGCAGAAAGAACAAACAGAAAAGCAGAAAGAAGCCTTGTTGCAAAATCATCCTGTACCCTCAACTTTTTCAGACGGATACTGGTGGTAACCGAGTCTGACTAACCAGTCCTAGAGCCAGTGCTATGTTAAAAGACACTCAGAATACAGTGAAAACACCTACATACACTAGGGAACACTATGCGTTGTGTTTATCTGTAAGCCCCTAGTATATAATAGGGCAGTGGATTAAAACTACCTCTTAAAACGCACCACAGGGCGTGTTTGAACACGTCACCTCAGGCCCCGTCCCCTCCCTTCCCCACTTTGTAAACACGCCCTGTGGCCGTTTTAAGTTGGGAGATTAAGTCCCCTTGAATCCTGAGGGTCCCTAGGGTCCAACTAGACCACTAGGTACCTCCAGTAAGCATCACAGAGCTGCGTTGCAGAGAGATATTAAAAGGGGCACGGCCTAGACCACCTCTCTGCAACGCAGCGCAGTGGCACTTACTGGAAGCACCTGGTGGGCTAGTTGGCCCCGAGGGTCCCTCAGGATTGAAGGGGAATTATTTCCCCAACTTAAAACGCGCCACAGGGCGTGTTTGCACACGTTAACTCAGGCCCCGTCCCCTTCCTTCACCACTGTGTAAACACGCCCTGTGGCCGTTTGTAGTTGGGAGATTAAGTTCATTTGAATTCTGAGGGTCCCTAGGGTCCAACTAGCCCACTAGGTACCTCCAGTAAGCGCCACAGAGCTGCGTTGCAGAGAGGTGTAAAAAGTGGCACGGCCTGGACCACCTCTCTGCAACGTAGCTCAGTGGCGCTTACTGGAAGCACCTGGTGGGCTAGTTAGCCCCCAGGGGCCCTCAGGATAGAAGGAGAATTATTTCCCCAACTTAAAACGCGCCATAGGGCGTGTTTGCACATGTCACTCCTAGCCCCGTCCCCTCCCTTCCCTACTGTGTAAACACGCCCTGTGGCCATTTTAAGTTGGGAGATTAAGTCCCCTTGAATCCTGACGGTCCCTAGGGGCAAAATAGCCCACTAGGTACGTCCAGTAAGCGCCATTGCAGAGAGGTGTAAAAAGGGGCACGGCCTGCACCACCTCTCTGCAACGCAGAGCAGTGGCGCTTACTGGAAGCACCTGGTGTGCTAGTTGGCCCCCAGGGTCCCTCGGGATTGAAAGGGAATTATTTCCCCAACTTAAAACACGCCACAGGGCGTGTTTGCACACGTCACCTCAGGCCCCGTCCCCTCCCTTCACCCATGTGTAAACACGCCCTATGGCCGTTTTTTGTTGGGAGATTAAGTCCCCTTGAATCCTAAGGGTCCTTAGGGTCAAACTAGCCCACTAGGTACCTCCAGTAAGCGCCACAGAGCTGCGTTGCACAGAGGTGTAGAAAGGGGCGTGGCCTCAGAACACCTGTCTGCAACGCAGCTCCCTGGCGCATACTGGAGATACCTGTTGGGCTAGTTGGCCCTCAGGGACCCTCAATATTGAAGGGGAATTAATTACCCAACTTACAACTGGCCAGGGGGAGCGTTTGCAGAGTGCTGCAAGGAGGGGGTGTGGCTTCCGGCGCGATGCTGGGCTGTGTGGCCCCCCTTCTTTTTCTAATTTATTGGCCATGGGGACCCCATCGCCCAAGGCCTGCACCCTAATTTTTTTTGTCGAAAATTAATTTGGAAGTGGCCCCCCTCCCAAGACCTTAATCGGCCCCGGGTACCCCAATCCCCGGGTCATGGCCTTTTAAAAAAAAAATTATTTAGGAGGGGGCTGCGTTGCCCCCCTCCTCAGGCCACTTATGGCCCCGGGGATCCCATCCCCCGGGCCAGCCTTTGTTTTTTATTATTTTAAAAAAATATATATTTATAGAAACACCTAGGACATGCTGGACAAACCGTATGTACCTATCACCATGACGATTTACGTGATATTCATTAAAAGGTGACTATGCATACCATGAATCCATGTGGAATGTATTTACACCGCTAGTGAAGCTCTGACGTGTCTGACGCCCTACCGTGCCTAATCCCGGCACCCCCGCCGGTGGGTACTCTCCAAGTAGACACCCTTGTCGTTTATTTATACAAACATGGGTAGCTATTGACGGGCACATTTAATACACACGTACACCAAACCATTCAAAGGGGATTCGACAAAAATCGACCATACTATGCAAGAAACCCCCCTCACGGTTAATAAAACACACATCCACCACCGGATGTGTAATATTTTTTATTTTACTCTCTGGAAAGGAGACAAACCTCACTTGAGAGTCACAGCATGCTCCTGACTGAGCCCAATGCTGTGTTACACCCACCAGTGCCCGCCGAGTGCCACACACCTCTGTGTTGTATTCCACCAGCTAGTGCGTATGCTATGACACTCTCTAGCCCATGTGCACTGTAACACCACCCCGTGAATATGTCATGCCACACTTGCCTTCGCACGGGTTATATTGCCCCATCTAACGTACCTTCTTCGATGCCTATGTTATAATGCACAGCGCTATGCCATACATATTACAATCTGGGATCCATATCTTTGTCACAGTGCATATGCAACGTTACACTCCCCAGCACATATTTTATATTACAACTTTAGAGACTAGTTAGGTTACACAACACTGCCCTGTCCATATTATACTCCAAGGCTTATATCGCAAGGCACGCGCTAGTGCCTGTGCTATCTCGCGCTCTCCAATGAATCTGTCATTGCGCACAATGTATTTCATATTATATTTCACACCCCGGTTCATCTTATAACACACTTTTTGGTGCATAGTTTCTACCATACACTATATCTAGTTTTCATTTTCAATCGTGCTCTCAGGACTATGTTCTATATAACACTGCGTCCACCTACCCTTTTCACGGGCATTACATTTTGCGATGGGGGTGGAGGGTCAGGGGGTGTTTCTGCCAAGTGAGCCCGGAGTCACAGTCACAAACGTCCTCTTCTTCCTGAATAAAAGTGAGATTATGCTGCATACTTGTTCATATTTTAAGTAGTTCGCACAGACACACATTTTAAAAACAATAAAGTTCCTAATACCCACCTTCTCTGAACAGTTAGCTTGCTGCCCCATCCCCCTCCTCCCTATCCTCTGTTGTCTGAATCCATGGACTAGCCTCCTCCCTCATGCCATGCATGGTCTGATGTGCTACCACTGCCCTCCATTTAGCATGATGTACCAGTCCACTCCTCCTGCCCCCCATTGCCCAATTCTATGGCCCATCATTGACCTCCTGCTTAGCCTCTGTTCTTAGCTTGCTGCCACTATTCGACTTCCCCCTGCTCTCCGATGTCTTTGTGCATGCCCCTGCTCCATCCTTTTTGCCCACCATGTTCCATGGACCTGCCACTCCGATCTACTCGGAGTGTTCTGTTGAGCTGCCACTCCTCTCCCACCTGCCTAGCATTGTCAGATGACTGTAACCTGTCCCTGCCACCTCCACCCTGCCTGTCCACATGCCATGCCCCTATCCCCTTCCTCCTGTCCTCCACGGTCCATTTTACTGCCACACCCTTCTGCCCTCCCTGGTCTGTTGTGCTGCAACTGCTCCTCCTGCCTGCCCCGCGCGGTCTGGTGTGAGGCCCTTTCCCCTGAACTCTCTGGTCTGTGCCCAGGTCCTGACCCTCCCTTCTATCCTCCATGGTCCTTTGTGCATGCCCCTGCACCCTCCTTCTTGCCCATTATAGCCATTGTCCTGCCACTAACTCTCCCGCTTGCCGTGCATGGTCTTCTGTGCTGCCATGGCCCTTCCCACCTTCCCTGTGTGGTCAGCTAGCTGCCCCTGACCCCCTCCCACCTTCCCTCCATGGTCTGTGTGTATGCCATCATAGTCTCACTGTTGCTCTGCATGGTGTGTCTTGTTTCTAGTGCCCATCCTGCCTGAACTCCATGGTCATCTTGCTGCTCCTGCCCTGCCCCCTTGCCCCCAGCCCTCTGTTTCCATGTGCAGACCCCTATTCCCTCCCTCCTGGCTTGTCTGTTCCATTGTAATGCCCCTGATCCGTCCCTCCTGCCCTTTATGGTCCATTATGCTGCAGCTTTCTCTCCTGTCTGTCCATTATGGTCAGTTAGCTACCATTGCCTCTTTCCCCTCTATTCTCTGTTGTCCATGTGCATGGTCCTGTCCCCTCCCTATTGCTTTCTATGGATTGTTGTGCTGCACTCCCGTCCCGCATGCCCTGTGTGGTGTATTGTGCTGCTGCAAACCCTGATGCCCGCCCTGTAGGGTCAGTTTGGTGCACCTCTCCATGTTCCTCCTGTCCTCTGTTATCCAAGTCCATGTCCCTACCCCAATTCCTCCTGCCTACCATGATCTAATGTACCATACTCGCAAACATTTTGAACTTGGTAAGAGGGAGATTTTGAAAAAAAATAGGGGTATTGATTTTCCCCTTTGAGTTACATTGAAAAAGAGGAGATTGTAGACAGGAGACAGATCAAATAAAGCCCATTTGAGCTTAAAAACATTGGACGTTTCCTGGCTGAAACGGGTCTGTTGGCATGTATGGTTGTACTACCACTGCCTCTTCCTTCTGCCCACAATGGTCTATTATATTGCCACAGCCTCTCTTGCCAGTCCTGTATTGTTGGTTTGTTGCCCCTGCCCCCCTTTCCACTGCCCTCCATAGTCTATTGTGCTGCCACTGCCCTTCCTGCCTGCCCAGTGTGGTCAAATTGTTGCCTCTGCACTCTCCTACCTGCCTTCAATTTTCAGAGTCCGTGCCCCTGGCCTCTGCCTCTCAACAGTATCCCAATGAACAACTAGATTGCTAACATTCTATATTTATTACAAAAGTGTGGAACGCCTGACGTCATCTTGATGTAATCAAAACTGTAATACCTAGAGCATTTCCTTTAGAAATTACATATATGAGAGGGTCTTATTGGCATCAAAATTATGGTTAGTGCTCTAAAAAACTAAAAAGAGGACATATTTTCTGAGTTTTCAAATAGCGACAAAGAACTTTTAAATTATTTGTAATCTTTATATTTTTTTATCCAGTTGACCACTTGATTAAATGTTGCACTTAGGGGAAAGGATGTGGTGTTACTTCCAGAGCTGCAGACTTTGCAACTGGGGAACCAGGTTGGAGTTTCTGCTTCAGCTCAACATTCTGTGATTCTGGTCAAATCACTTAATCTCCCCATGTCTACAATCAAAATGAATTTGATCTTGTGTGATGTAACCAATGCTCATGTAAAGCACTCCAATACTTGACAAGTCTGCACTATATAAAACTGCAAATACACAAAAAATAAGTGTTTTGCACACTTCTGTCATTGGGCTACATGTGGGCAACATCTGGGTGATATTTGTGCTACATTTGGGCTCTTTTGTCTCTGGTGGCCATCTTGGGAGATTTATTTGTTATGAAGTTTCCTAATTTCCTCATTTACTGCAGTCTCCTCAGTAGGAAATGCTTTCAGTTTTTTACTTTGATTCCATCAAGAAGGTATTCAGATATGTCACATGTTTGCCATAAATTCTGAATGTTAGCACTCTAGTTGCTCATTAGATCACTTTAGTAAAGCTACTGCACACAACGGAAGTCTGCTGCTGGTATTAAAAGTGCATGTTTCAGTCTGCATATCAGAATTTTTTAATGAAATAGAAGAGGATTTGAGAAGTCACTCAAAATGTGCCCTAATTTTTCTTTCCTCAGCACTAATCATAATTTCTATGGCAAAATGAACCCCCTCATTGTGTTCCTTTTTAAATTAAATGTTTTAAGTGTTACCAGTTCATTCCAATCAAGATGGCTTCAGGTGTGCCATACTTTTGTCATAAGTAACACAGTAAGCGCTCTAGTTGTTCTTAAGAACACTCTGGGACATTCTGTCATTGGGCTATACTTGCGCTACATCTGGGTGATATTTGGGCTACATTTGGGCTCTTTTGTCTCTGGTGGCCATCTTGGGAGATTTATTTGTTATGAAGTTTCCTAATTTCCTCATTTACTACAGTCTCCTCAGTAGGAAATGCTTTCAGTTTTTTACTTTGATTCCATCAAGAAGGCATTCAGATGTGTCACACATTTGCCATAAATTCAGAATGTTAGCACTCTAGTTGCTTATTAGATCACTGTAGTAAAGCTACTGCTCACCAGGGAAGTCTGCTGCTGGTATTGAAAGTGCATGTTTCAGTCTGCATGTCAGAATTTTTTAATGAAATAGAAGAGGATTTGAGAAGTCACTCAAAATGTGCCCTAATTTTTCTTTCTGCAGCACTAATCATACTTTCTATGGCAAAATGAACCCCCTCATTGTGTTCCTTTTTAAATTAAATGTTTTAAGTGTTACCAGTTCATTCCAATCAAGATGGCTTCAGGTGTGCCATACTTTTGTCATAAGTAACACAGTAAGCGCTCTAGTTGTTCTTAAGAACACTCTGGGACATTCTGTCATTGGGCTATACTTGCGCTACATCTGGGTGATATTTGGGCTACATTTGGGCTCTTTTGTCTCTGGTGGCCATCTTGGGAGATTTATTTGTTATGAAGTTTCCTAATTTCCTCATTTACTACAGTCTCCTCAGTAGGAAATGCTTTCAGTTTTTTACTTTGATTCCATCAAGAAGGCATTCAGATGTGTCACACATTTGCCATAAATTCAGAATGTTAGCACTCTAGTTGCTTATTAGATCACTGTAGTAAAGCTACTGCTCACCAGGGAAGTCTGCTGCTGGTATTGAAAGTGCATGTTTCAGTCTGCATGTCAGAATTTTTTAATGAAATAGAAGAGGATTTGAGAAGTCACTCAAAATGTGCCCTAATTTTTCTTTCTGCAGCACTAATCATACTTTCTATGGCAAAATGAACCCCCTCATTGTGTTCCTTTTTAAATTAAATGTTTTAAGTGTTACCAGTTCATTCCAATCAAGATGGCTTCAGGTGTGCCATACTTTTGTCATAAGTAACACAGTAAGCGCTCTAGTTGTTCTTAAGAACACTCTGGGACATTCTGTCATTGGGCTATACTTGCGCTACATCTGGGTGATATTTGGGCTACATTTGGGCTCTTTTGTCTCTGGTGGCCATCTTGGGAGATTTATTTGTTATGAAGTTTCCTAATTTCCTCATTTACTACAGTCTCCTCAGTAGGAAATGCTTTCAGTTTTTTACTTTGATTCCATCAAGAAGGCATTCAGATGTCACACATTTGCCATAAATTCAGAATGTTAGCACTCTAGTTGCTTATTAGATCACTGTAGTAAAGCTACTGCTCACCAGGGAAGTCTGCTGCTGGTATTGAAAGTGCATGTTTCAGTCTGCATGTCAGAATTTTTTAATGAAATAGAAGAGGATTTGAGAAGTCACTCAAAATGTGCCCTAATTTTTCTTTCTGCAGCACTAATCATACTTTCTATGGCAAAATGAACCCCCTCATTGTGTTCCTTTTTAAATTAAATGTTTTAAGTGTTACCAGTTCATTCCAATCAAGATGGCTTCAGGTGTGCCATACTTTTGTCATAAGTAACACAGTAAGCGCTCTAGTTGTTCTTAAGAACACTCTGGGACATTCTGTCATTGGGCTATACTTGCGCTACATCTGGGTGATATTTGGGCTACATTTGGGCTCTTTTGTCTCTGGTGGCCATCTTGGGAGATTTATTTGTTATGAAGTTTCCTAATTTCCTCATTTACTACAGTCTCCTCAGTAGGAAATGCTTTCAGTTTTTTACTTTGATTCCATCAAGAAGGCATTCAGATGTCACACATTTGCCATAAATTCAGAATGTTAGCACTCTAGTTGCTTATTAGATCACTGTAGTAAAGCTACTGCTCACCAGGGAAGTCTGCTGCTGGTATTGAAAGTGCATGTTTCAGTCTGCATGTCAGAATTTTTTAATGAAATAGAAGAGGATTTGAGAAGTCACTCAAAATGTGCCCTAATTTTTCTTTCTGCAGCACTAATCATACTTTCTATGGCAAAATGAACCCCCTCATTTTGTTCCTTTTTAAATTAAATGTTTTAAGAGTTACCACTTTATTCCAATCAAGATGGCTTCAGGTGTGCAATACGTTTGTCATAAGTAGGACTGTTAGCGCTCTAGGTGTTCTTTGGAACACTCTGGGAAGCTGCAGTAGAACACAAAGGAATCAACTGACAGTCTCTGCCCTTGTTGGATGTACATGTTTTACTGAGAATGTCAGACTTCATTCTCACATGACTGAGAAAGATAATGTGAATTTACAGAAAATATGCTCTCAGTTTAGCTTATAGATCACCTTCCAAACCTCTTTGGGAAAAGCATGAGAAAATAGTTTTCTCTCAAAAATGATTCATGATATCACAGCAGAAGGCTTTTTCACATGGTAAAATCACCTTAGAACACACCACAATTCCTAAAATGAGTATGGTACCATCAACAAATGATTTATAATGTAACTAAAGTCTTAAAACCTTCTATTAACTGCAATGCTTTTTAATGAGGTGCTACTGAACAGATTTACACCATTTAAGCAAAAGGCACGAGTCTGAACTGAGAACTACCTCTATGGTGAAATTCCGTTCAGCAGTTCGGGCTGTAGCTGCGTCAACAGGTCCTATGGGAAAATGCATGGGGAAAACGTGTTTTGAGACCCTCCTTTTTTCTCGGCCCTCGCTTGACGAATCACCGTGAAATTTTCAGGATAGGAGCGGACCGGAGCTGGCCAAAAGTTTGGAAAATTTCGCGAAGAGTCGTCAATCGGCGTCAACGTTATTCCAAATAGAATGTTGCGGATTTCCTATGGAAAATAGGTCCTAACTATAACTACCTACTGGCGTCTGCCAGTAGGTGATATATATATATATATATATATATATATATATATATATCTTATATGTATGACTTTCGAAACTCCTCAAGCCCAGAAGGAGCCTAACCCTAGGGGAGAGAGAGCCTGATGCCTGAAGGGGAGACTGCTTCCTCCCACAACTTGCCAGAGTTGGCAGAAATTCAATTAGCAGGAGGTCCATCCAGAGAGGACTTGAGTCAGGACAAAAGATTTGTCCCACTCTTGACGGCCTGAGACAGCTGGCTTTCAGGGAAGAGCAAGGTCATGTTAGTGGTACCCATAAGGTATACTGGGAGGAGGAAATCCTGTATAGTGAGGTAAGGGACCCCAAACCAGGGACAACCAGCATAATGGCAGGCCCCTAAAAATATAGAAAATTCCTCTTTAACCCATGACATCCCCTTTGCTGGACACCTGGGGCAGACCAAAACCTGGGAAATGTTGGGCAATCTTTTCTATTGAATTACAATTTTTGAAAAGATAAAGGAGTTCTGTCACTGCTTTGTCACCTCAAGCCAGTGGCAAGACAAGAGGCAAGCCAAAGGCTACCCTGTTTCCACCTCCTGTGGTGGGGACTACATTTGAGCGGGTGGAGATTGACCTTCTTGTTCCATAGACCCACAAACAGCCTCTGGAAAAAGGATTATCCCGTTGATAGTGAAATATGCCGCTAGATATACAGAAGCTGTTCCACCTAGGATCGTCACTGCTCCTACAATGGCTAGAGCCTTCCTTGGAATCTTCATAAGGGTTGGGTTCCCTAAGGAGGTCATCTCGGATACGGGTACTAACTTTATGTCAGCCTATCTGGAAGCTATGTATTGCCTTACACGTTCACCACCCCTTACCATCCAAGAAAATGTCTTGTGGAGAAGTTCAACAAGACCTTGAAAGACATGTTCTGAGGTTTTCAGGCAAACCCATGATCGAGGACAGATATTCCCCTACCATGCCTTCTGTTTGCCTACAAGGAGGTTTCTCAAAAAGGGTAGGTTTCAGTCCTTTTGAACTACTCTATGAACACCCTGCGAGAGGTCCCCTGAGTTTGGTCAAAGAGCCCAAACAAAACATAGAAGACTATCTGTTAGGCATTCACTCAAGGATGGCAGATTACATGAAAAAGGCAAACAAGCAAGAATGTGGAAGCCAGCCAGGACGTGTGATGCACTAGCATGACTTAAAGCCCACAATACCAGCAAGGAGAGTTGGTGTGGGTTCTAGAGCCTGTTGTGCCTAGAGCATTTCAGGACAAGTGGACTGGCCCATATTCTACTGTGGAGAATGAGTAGGAAATTGCCTATCTGGTGGACGTAGGAATCACATGGAATCCTCACAGGGTTATTCATATGAATAGGCTGAAAGTCCACCATGACAGAGCAGACATTACCATGCTCATGCTGACAGATGGAGGCAAAGAAGAGGAGAGTGAGCGTCTCCCTGACTTGCTGTCAACCAATGTCAAAGATGGATCAGTGGAGGAAGTTGTTCTCACTTCCAATTCTAACAGATCGACAACAGGGGGACTGCTACAAGTTGTTAAGACAGTTTGCTAGTCTGTTTTCATTTACTCCGATCTGACAACTTGGTGTTCCCATAATATACCTTGTCTATCAACATAACTTTGAAACAGTCAAACATTTGGAACCTTTAGAGCTATGAATAGTGCTTGCATCTAAGTCAATTTTAGCACTCAGGGCCTCATGTTGCAAAATCGCAGGATTTTTGACTAAAGGACCACTGCCTTCTCTCTCTAAAGTTTTCCAAACTAGAAAAACATTTTTAAAAGCAGCCCTGATTTCTTTAAAGAACACCGGCTGCTATTAAAAACAAAACATTTTCTATTTTGAATGCAGTCATAGGGATGGTGGTGTGCTGTCCCTTGCAGGCCACCATCCCTGTCATTACAACCAATCGGAGAGAGTCACAAATTGCCACTTGGCTGCCTAATGAATATTATTTAGGCAGGTTGTTCTGCAGTCCTCTGTGATTCAGTATTTTGTGAACCGACCTAATAGTACACAGGTCAGTTTGCAAAAAAACGATTCCAATAGCAAATAGTCTTTGTGCGATATTCAACCACATTTTGCCAATAAGATCTTAATAAATCAGACCCTAATTTGCAAATGGAGATGGATGCTACCCAGTGGTAAGAGCCTGTTGTAATCTGCATAAGGCATAATAACACAACATTTAAGCAGTTTACACAGCAGCTGGATAAATAGTGAAGTTTCATCACTATTTGCACGGCTACTGGCCAGGTAGTGCCTACATCTGCTATTTAGTCAGTCTCAAGTTGAAAAATTAAGTTTCTGTTCTTTTTGCAAGGCCACACACCGGCCAAACAGTTCGATCGTTTTACAATTTTGCCAGAAACAGGTAAATAGTGAAATGTCTTTGTTATTTTTCAGGGCTCTGGCCAAATAGTACACAAGTTCTGCTCTTTAACCAGCAGCAACGAAATAATTTTGTGCTTGATTTAAAATTTGGCAGACAGAGTACTCCTTCACAAAGGCGCTGGCGAACCCTCTTCTCCAAACTGAAGTTCCACCCACCTCATTTAGAGCGGGACAGAACTTGAATTTCCTCCTCTTGAGTTGCTGGAGGACATATTCCCACTTTAGTGGGACGTTAGTCCTCTGTGAGCAATTGCCCCAATGCCTTTGCTCTTTTGAGTCTCAAAGAACGTTAGCGGGGCCAAGCACAGGCCTCTCTTGTGGGCCTGGATTGGGTTCACAGGGTCTAGAGCTCAGAACTTCTGACCCTAAGAGTCAGTCCTACACGTTGGCTTCTCCTGCAGTAGGATCTTCCTTCCCAACAACAGGGCAGGTGACTCCATTTGGAAAGATTGGCATCCTCGAAAGAAGAGGCACATGGATAGAGTCTGTTTTACCTGAAATATTAGATATTCCGACCTTGTGTTTCTTACCAAAAGGAAAGCAGGAAGTGATGTTCTGCACTGTAACCGGCAAGAACCTTTCAGAGGTTTGAATAAAATATTATTGTTAAAAATATTTATATTATTTACACGGATAATTTAATCTTTCAGGAACAAATACTGAAACCGATTTGAAATTTTGAATCAATTGCCTTATGGCAACTACTGTAATGTTGGTGGTGAATGATCTATTTTTCACCAACCTTTATTTAAAATGTTTATAAAAATCGTGTTGATTAATAATTAAATATATGCTTATCTTGGAGAAGATTGAAATAATGGAAACTGATTGATAAGAGGACTTTGAGGGCAAAACCCTGATGATGGAAAAAACCTGAAATGTATTGATGGTGACTGAGAGGGCCCTAGCTAAACTATACACTAGTAAGGAAATTGCAAAGTAAAACTGTGACTGAGAAACAAACATAATATGTGAAAAATCATGACTAAGAATGATAGAAAAAGTATATAAAGGAACACAAATGAATGCAACAAATAGGTGATAAATTCATAACATAATGTTAAATTAGCTCTACGAGGCGATGGATGGCTTTACTAAGTGCTGTTTATGATTCCACATTGTGGATGTGGATGCAAGGGCTCAGCCAAATTAATTAGACAAATCATTAGACATAAAAGAATGTTTAAAACCTTATTTAATAAACAGACTGTTAAATAATTCTTGCATTCAGGCAGTTGCCATATGTACGCAAAAGAGCACACGTGAAGGTGGTGGCCCCCAATGTACAGTTCAGGAACAACATGTTGCTCAGTGTACCTTGAAATGTTGCTTGTCAGCTAATCCAACCCCAATGATGCTTATGTTTGCTAATGCTGCTCTCCACATACATGTACTTTCTTTTGAAGCAAGGATGAGGAAGATCTCTTCATTTGTTGTCTCTGGATTGGCTGCTCCCCCAAAACTTGTACCCCAGTCCAGGAACTGCATCTGTTTCCCTTTGAACCAAACCACCACAAACTCAAAAGCAGGAACCAGCCCCTGTTTACTGAGGGGCACCCTGCTTTATGGTAACAAGAGGTTCATCCACCTCAGCAGACATAGGTGATAACATTTTAAAGAATTACTCTAGACAGACCTTCCCGAAGCGGTCATAGAGCATACCTTATATAGAGCAGGGATCTTAAGGGTCCTGAATTAATTTCAGGGGTGCTATGGTCTGGCCAAGAGGAGAATGTTTTATGCCCCTATGGATCGGAGACATATGTTATGCATACAACACTGTTTTCTCTTTTAGTGAAATAGTACAGAATGGCAGTAATGTCTTTTTTCACTCATGCCCAGACTGGGAGTAGATGTCAAAGTGGGGGATATAAGGCTTAAATAATCTTTAAAGCCCCTCTCTCCATTTTAGGTAAAGGGTCAAACCAAGTATCCACGATGGAGAAAAAGATATTTGGTGTCAAAACTCCTGTTGAAACAATGCTTGAAAATAATAAAGGTGAGGAAAATGGCCGCGAGGTGGAGGATTGGCCAAAGTCAGGTTTGCGGTCTAGTGTTTCCTCTCACGCGACCGGTAGAGAGCCCAATGTGCGTGTTCCAAGAAGGAACTGCGCACTTCAACTGTAGCCATACATGAGGAACGGATGTATGATATTACAACGCGGGTTTTTACCATGCGTGCAGTTACATCGCATGCGTTACAACGCATGCGATGTTACAACGCTATGCCATTAGAACGCAAGTCTTTACATCGACTTGCGCTAGATGGCGTGCTGACATTAAAAAAGTGTAATTTACTATTCCAACTCCAGTCCACTTAACAGTAGGGAAGGTGTTGGGATAGTAAACTACACTATTTGTAATGTTAGCACGCCATCTAGCGCAAGTCGATGTACAGACTTGCGTTCTAATGGCATAGCGTTGTAACATCGCATGCGTTGTAACGCATGCGATGTAACTGCACAGCGTGGTAATAACCGCGTTGTAATGGCTGTTCCCCATGAGGAACTAGCGTCTCTTCATTGCGCAGAGCTTTGTTATTAAACTAAGAATTTGTGAGGCGCGTGTAGCGTCATAGAGTACAAAATTCATTTAATTGAATCCAGTGAAGTATTAACGCATGCGCAACTTGGGGGTCTGGTGTTCAACGGAGAAAAACCGAGGTCTGTCAGCGCACATGAAGAGAAAATCCCTGCAGCACAACTGTCGTTTTTTGGTGATACTTAAGTTCCTGAATAGCGGTAATTGCAGTTACAAAAACATTGAACCGCCAAGGTACTGTGACTAATTACATTTATTTAGAACTACAGATACAATTGATAAACATTGATTCAAGTCATTTAAAAATATTATAACGTCTAAGAGAGTGACTTTACTCAATTCAGGATAAAACAGAGGATTACAGTTGGAGTTTAATACTCAGCTACAAAGTACTGCAATAAGGTAATTAGGGTATATACCTGAGCGTATTAGAATACAACAGTCTTTAGGGTCTGGTTAGATAATTTAATGCTGTCTTGTTTTCCCAATACGGATGCTGTAAAATAAATAAACCTCAGACAATTACAAGAGAGAAGCAACAGCCTAGGGTCTACAGGGTAAATGTCAGCACAGATTTAAAAGAATATTCTTGCATAATATAGAGTTGGTTGCATGTTACCCATTGTGTCTATTATCTAGGTGCAGTAAAAGAAGACGCCACATAGACCTCTTAGTGAAGAAACCTTCAACTCAATCAAATAGAGGCTGTCTCTCTCTTTCTCTTCCACTTCCCCTTTCCCCCCCACTTTAGACGTTGCCTTGAATAAAGTCTTCGGGTGACGGTTGAGGTGGAGGGGCGTTGGGACCATCATGGACTCCTGTGGACTAAATCCAAGCATCTGACAGATTGAAGTGCCATTTATCCACCTGAGTCGATATAAGCTCTAGCAGGAGTGCTTGAAGGGTTACAAAATCAATTGACTCAACCAGCTGAAGAAAATCGGAGTCTAAGGGAAGAGATTAGAAGGTCCCAGCAGGAAACCCATCAAATTAAACAAAGGCTGGAGGAAATTCTTGCTGGAACTACTCCATAGCCTGGGTTAGAATCAAACCGTAGGTCAGCGGCAGAAGTTGCTACTCAAGTTATACACTTGTTTGCTCCAATTGTACCTCTAGCTAATCCAGAGAGATTTTTGGGGGATCCACATAAGGCCCAGATATTTCTTTACCCAGTGTTCATTGCATTTTCTATTCAGATCTGTAGTGTTTAAGGAAGAGCAAGCAAAGGTTGCATTTGTGCTGTCCTACTTGAGCGGCGATGCCGCTGCCTGGTCAATGCCTTTAATTTCTCGTAATGACCCAGCCCTGTATCATTTTGAGCTTTTTAAGAAAGAGTTTTTGAGAATTTTTGACAGAAGAACCGCCAATAAAGCAACAGACAATGAACTGCTGGACCTTAAACAGGGGAATCGTGATCTAGTAGCTTACATTGCACAATTTAATAAATTAATTGTGGAGACCGACTGGCCTGAGGGTAAACGTTTGGCCATATTCTGTTGTGGCCTTAAGGATGAATTAAAGGATGCTCTCGCTCAGATACCAAAGAGACCACAGGAAATTTCAGAGCTGATAGATCTGGTCATTCAAATTGGTCATTCGACTTTATGAAAGATGATCAGAAAAGAAGAAGGAGTTCCGTTCCTTTGTTCCTCGGTTAGACCGCATCAAGTCAGATGGTAACAAGGCTGATACTGCCACTGGAGAGGAACCCATGCAAATAGGATCTATAAGAGGTCCTCTTACTAAAGAAGAAAGAGAAAAGAGGCTAACAAAAAATTTGCGTATGTATTGTGGTGATTCTGGACAATTTGTGAAAGACTGTCCCAAGAAACTCAAGACCAATTTGGGGTTAAAAGACAGATCCCATCAGTAGAGGGAGTTGCCCTTGTGGGAAACAAAGAACAGTCAACTCCGGAACATCAACAATTAGTCAATACTCTGCAATCGGCGGCTCCACATTTGATAGTTTCATTCACTATTAAATTTGGATTTAAAGAAGTTACAGGGGTGTCAGTCATGATTGATTCGGGTGCAACGGGCAACTTTTGCGATCTGAGATATGCTAAAGAAATTGGAATAAAGGCCATCAAAAAGAAGCATTGTGAGGTGGTCAAGGCTGTGGACGGCACCAATCTCATATCGTGTCCCATCACCGAAGAAACTGAGACATTGGAGTTGGTTGGGTTGCAGGGTCATCATGCATATATAGATTCAATCTCATTGATGCCCCGCAATTTCAACTAATTCTAGGATTACCTTGGTTGACTGAGCACAATCCAACTATTGACTTGGAAAGAAGAACAGTCAAGATGTACTCCAAGCATTGTAAAAAGAATTGTTTCACAAGAACAAGCACAAGGGCAGAAGGAACACCAGCCACAGAGTTAGCTCAGCTCATCAATTGTGTATGTGTTTTGAAGACACAAGAAATTCCAGAAGAATACCAAGATCTAGCCAGTGTCTTCGATAAAAGAAATGCAGAAAAGCTGACCCCACATCGAGAATACGACTGCAAAATTGAGCTGGAGCCTGGGGCCACCTTGCCATGTAGTCACATTTACGCCCTGACTGAAGCAGATAATGTCTACCTCAAGGAATATCTAGATGAGTATATGAAGATTGCGTTTATCAGACCCTCCCAATCACCGGTGTCATCGCCATTGTTTTTCCGACCCAAGAAGGATGGAACGCTTCACACCTGTGTAGGTTACAGAGCATTAAATCAGGTAACTGAGAAGAACCGATACCCTTTAACTCTCATATCAGAACTTCTGGATCAGGTTAAAGGAGCTAAAGTATATACAAAGCTTGATTTAAGAGGAGCATATCACTTGGTGAGAGTTGCCGAAGGCGATGAGTGGAAAACGGCCTTCAGGACAAAATATGGCCTTTTTGAATACCAAGTGATGCCATATGGTTTAAGCAATGCACCTGCAGCTTTTCAGCACCTAGTCAATGATGTCCTTCGAGAGTTTCTGGATCGGGTTGCAGTCATCTACATTGACGATATATTGATTTTTTTTAACTGCATGGAGGACCATGTGAAACATGTGAGAGCTGTATTACAAAAATTATTGGAGAATCACCTATTTGTCAAGCTTGAAAAGTGCTCCTTTCACGCAAATCAAGTGGAGTTTCTAGGCTTTGTAATATCTGCTGAAGGAGTAGCTATGGCTCCCTCGAAGGTTCAAGTCATATAAGACTGGTCTTCACCCCGAAATGTGAAGGAAATACAAAGTTTTATTGGCTTTGCCAATTTTTATCGAAGATTTATTCCCAACTTTTCAGCTAAGGTATCACCCATCTTTCAACTTTTGAAAAAAGGAAAGAAATTTGATTGGCCCAGCGAAGCGGAAGAAGCGTTTCGATTCCTGAAGAGAGCCCTCATTACAACTCCAATTTTGAGGCATCCTGATCCGGAACAGGCTTTCTATGTGGAGACTGATGCGTCAGACTTTGCTACAGGGGGAATTTTGTCTCAGAGAGACAAATTAACAGGACAACTTCACCCTGTGGCTTACAGGTCGAGGAAACTGTCAGAACCGGAAATTAATTATTCAATAAATGACAAAGAGTTGTTGGCTGTAAAAGAAGCTTTTCAGGATTGGCGACATTATTTATTGGGAGCCAAACATTGCGTAATGGTTTTCACAGATCACCGTAATTTACAGTTTTTAAAATCAGCTAAAACACTCACCCCTCGACAATTAAGATGGTCTTTGTACTTTTCAGAATTTGATTTCGTGATCACGTACAAACCGGGAGTAAAGAATGGAAAAGCTGATGCCTTATCCAGAATGAATGCATCTGATGAATTGAGAGTCCCTCCAGTGGAACCCATCATACCTCTGAACAAAATCGTAGGAGCTGTTCAGTCAGTCAAAGTACTTTATTCGGTTAATTAAAACCATAAAAGCATACTATACAAAAAGGATAAAATTAATAAAATATTAATTAGCAGCAAGAAAGTTTTTACGCAAGTCTACGCATTAAGTGGTCACAAACAGACAATCTATAATGTAACATTTGTAGAAAAACCAAAGGACATGTAAGTCAATTAATATAAGCTAAATCATAAAGATCAATCTCAGTTATTATCCCCCACATTAATTAACTGCACAATTTAATCTTAATGAGTCAGGAAGGACAAACAAAGGTATCCCCTCATAAAATCCTTAAAACATGAAGATCAATCAATGTAATCACAATCTTAAAGATCACTCATTTTTTTTTTCTTCTTTATCCTATTTGCAGCAGTAAGAAAACTTGCTATGCTAAAAATCTCCCAAACATTGGATAGCAACTGTAGATATAATAGTGCCAGTTTAACTTGTAAAAAGCCTTTATCTTTTAGAATTGGGAGAATAAAACGCTTTCGAATGTGCAAAAAATGCTCACAAAAAAAGATAAAATGTATTGTATCATGCACAGAAAAATTATCGCAAGAACACACACCCAGATCCTCCACCTTTCTCCAACCTGGGGGTTCAGCAAGAAGGAAATGTAATTGATTAATCTAAATCTTGTCAAGAGTAAGCGGTGGTTAGGGTTAGATACCACAATCAAATATGGTTCCATTGCAGGGGAGGTTTTTAGTAATTTATGATCGCGTACAGTTGGTTTTATCAGCTCCCTTTCTTCTCTTTTCATGGCCACCATATATAAATGAGAACGTTTTACCCACTGCAAGTCACCCTTGACTATTTTCGCTGGTGAGTTAAATAAGTCTGGACGACCCAGTTTCACCGCCAAGCCTTTAACATGGCTTAACCAAGGGATGTGGCTAGCTTGGTCTAGGGCCAGGCAATCATTTAATATCTCACGGTTCAGTGCTAATTTGGGGTTTAACCAGGTTGTGATCCATTTCAAGAGAGGTGCTAATGCAATTTGGTCCTCAATAAAACCAATCCTCAGCTCTTGGTGAATTATATATGTAGGTGAGGATTGTGGTACCGCTAACAAATTTCTTAGAAATTTGTTCTCAACAGCTTGAATATCACTTGCCTTACGAAAACCCCAAATGTCTGAACCATAGATTGCAATAGAGATACATTTTGCGCCATATATTTTTAAAAGGGCTTGCATTGGTTTTGCCCCTAATTTGCGGGCAAAAGCTAAAACTGCGGCTGTGGATCTTGCCAAAACATTCCTTTTTGCATGTAATTGCGGAGTCCATGTGCCTCGTTCGTCAAATAGAACGCCCAAATAGGGGAAAGTTGTGACCCTAGTGATCACGTTGCCCTCACAATGAAGTGTTTTAACCCTTCTCAGCTTAGTGCCAGTTATCATTATATGCAGATTGAGGCATTGATCTATAGTGCCTCTTCCTTTCCTGAAGCCGTATTGCAGATTCGAAAGCATATTGGATTCAGCTAACCAAGCTGTCAATTTTCCAAGTATCACCCTGCCCAGTACCTTAACTGTAGAGTCAATAAGCGAAATTGGTCTATAACAGCTTGCGTCCCCTCTGTCTCCTTTTTTAAAAATTGGGACAATTACTGACTCTGACCATGACCTAGGGAGTCCTAATTTACAAGCCGAGTTAAAAACATGAGCCAATATTTTCGACCAAAATATAGTGTCAGACTTAAAAAGATCGGCTGGAACACCATCTGGTCCGGGGGCTTTATTGCCTGTCATTTGAGCTATGGCCTCTGCAACTTCTCACTCTGTAAACATCAGAGTATAAGCTTTAACTTCAAAGGAATTAGCTGGAGAACCCTGGTCACCATACATCAGTTTGAAATGATTAAACCAATCTTGCTCCTGTATGATACAATCTAAGGGAGAAACAATGGAATCTTGAAAGATAGGTTTGTTAACAATGTCCCAGAATTTGGCACTATTTTTGATGACGTCAATAGAAAGCAGATCATTCCATGCCTCTTGTTTGATCTCGTTTTTGCGTTTGTGGATTGCCAATTTATATGTTTTCCTTAACGCAGCTAGGGCAGACCTGTTCTCTGATTTTGCTTTTAAGGCTACTAACAGCTTTCGGTGGGCGACTGAGCAATTATGGTCAAACCATCTCTCCCCTTTGCATTGGGAATCCTTAACCGGGCATTTAAGATCAGAAGCCACCTGAGTACAAATTTTAATATATGCCATAAGGACCTCACTGTCCCTCGATTTGACATCTAAACAGAGGTTCATCTCTTTTCCAACGGTGTATGACAAGTTTGCCTGAAAGTCCCCCGGTACTATCGAGCACCATTTGAGTCTGCGGGCCTCATCTGTGGGACGAACATCCAGGGTGCGAACCGGTCTAACCGGTTTTTGAATTTTTTTAAAGCCACCCGCCAATGTCAAGCTAATGGGATTGTGATCACTATATACTGACCACTTGATAGTATAGTCCTTTACCCAAGGGGTCAGAGCTGCGCTAATAAAAATATAATCAATGATAGTATGCGCACCTCTGCCTTTGAAAGAGGGAATATCCTCAGCTTCTTGCCTTGTATTAGGGTAAAATAAATCATGATCCGCCAGGATACTATCCAAAAAATTACCCTGCCAAGTATGTTCAAAATGGGTATCTGCACAATTGGTAGAGCTCAAGCTATCCGAAACATAACAATTTAAACAGCAACGATGTATGTTAAAATCACCTAAAATAATAACCTAATATGAGGTAGTTTGTTTCTTACTATAAGAGTCAAGCAAACAATTCAGACTAACCAAGTGTTCATTAATTACAGGTATATCAAATGAATTATAAAAATGAACAATGAGCAGATTTGAAGCATTAGGGAGAGTAATCTGTACCACTAAGCAGTTAGGCGAGCCTGAGTTCAATTTGCAGTGGTTCCCTACCACTTTTAGAGAGATCAAAGTCATAAGACCACCCTTTGCCCTGCCTATAGCGGTGGCTTTAGCTGGCTCCATGTAAATTGTATAACCATCCAGCCAAAAATTATTCTCAGTATCCCAGGTTTCTTGTAGTCCTATGATACAGAATTCGCTTAAAAAATCTAACCACCTGGCATCATCAGACTTATTTCTAAGACCTGCTATATTCCAGCTTAGAGCTTTAGTGCATTGTCCAGGATTACTCAAAGTCCCCTGGGTAAGTTTACTCTGACATCTCATACGGTTGGCTCCCTTCCCCTTACAGCCTTCAGGACAAGGGGTTAGTCAATCATTACTGTACAACTGGGTAAGGGGGGCAAATCTATTTGATGTCATGAACCTGCTCTCTAAAGCTCTGTGATCTACAGTGATATCTTTTGTTAGATGGTCTTGGGTGATATTTGCTCTGGGAGACTGAATGACTTTATGCAGAAGAAGGGGAGCAGAGCCGGGTGCACCTATGCCAGCCCTATGTCTCAGTGCACCCCTGCCATCTCTTAACCTTAAGCCCATATCAGGGGGATAGAAAAAGCCCAAGGGTAAAGCTGTGATCCCTCCTCTAGCCCTGTCAGAACTCCCATAAAGGACCCACCCCACCGCCTCTGGCCGGTCAAAATTAATCACTATGCAATCACCGTCCTTAGTTTTTGGGCCATTCCCCACCCAACCTACCCGCCTTGCCATTATAATGTGTGTAGAAGCACTTAAACCTCCCTCAGAGGCCCTACTGCACCAAAACATCACTTTTCGTATGAGCTCATCAGTTGTCTCGATGCCGTTGTTTTTAAGAGGGGGTACCCCAGCCAAAACCAGTACCAAGGGAGAAGCCTCCGGGGGCAAATCCAAAATTGTTTTATTAACAGAGGGTCCTGGGGTTAATAAATGAGGCCCTGTTGGAGGTGATATAGTAGGCCTCTGTTCCATGGAGCTCACAGTTCCTTTAGTAATATCGCCCAGTTGGGTATGACAGGCAGCAGATCTGGTACTAAGATCCCTGGGTATTGGTGTCAGTGTGGTACCATTGTCTGTAGACGTAATGCAGGATACAAATTGACTTTTGACTCCCTCAGCCTGACCTATTTTATTACCCTCTACATTTAATGTATGGGCCTGGCTCCCACTCACACTGAGAATATCAATTTTGGACTCTATTTTAGTTAATCTAGCCATTACTCGATCCAAACCGGTTTTAACACATTTAAATAGATCGTCTTTTAACGAATCAACCAGTTTGTCAATGTGCCTAAAAACTGGGTCCAAATCTACACTATCCGTGTTGGTGGAAAGCAGTCTCTCCATGGGGCGTTGGTCATCGCACGCCTTCCGTGGTGGGAGCCTTTTGGTAGCCGGGCCAGATTTTGGGCATCTTTTCCTCCGTTTCTTTACAGAGGCTACAGCCCCCTCACTTAACAAATCTTTACTTCACTTATACTCCGGCCCCCTACTGGTGCCGGGTAAAGGAGCAACTTCGGTATTGTTTGTAAGCACAGCTGTGTTTTGACTTTGGTCAATGTCTAAACTTGTAGCATCCTCGATGCCCGTATCGGGAATAGTGACAATCCCCAAACCCACATGGGCCTCCACGTCTTGAATCTCGTTAGTTATAGCCCCAACAGCAGTAGTCAAATATGTGATGATGGATGCGTAGTTGCGTGGGATTTTAGATTTAGATTTCATTGGAACCGCCGAACAAAGCTCCTTTCGCTTACCCATTCCAAAGGCCTGATGAAAGAAAAATGGTCCTGTCCGGTCTCAGCCGATCGCGGACGGACGCTGACGGGCCCGCGCGCGTCCCGCGCTGCGGGAGGGCTGGTCGATTTTTAAAACCCCCGGCGCTGAAGTGACGCGTTTAGCATGCGACACCCTGTGCCTGCTGGGGGCTGTAGTCTAAAGATGGCCGTTTCCCTCACGGCGTGGCCCGATGGCCGGTAATCGCGCTGGCCGTTCCCCTCACGGCGTGGCAGGCCAAGCGTCAGTGTCAGCAGTATGGAGGGAGCAAGAGTAGTCTGAGCCGTTCCCCTCATGGCTGATGATTGTAGGAGAGTAGGATCTGCACTTATGTTGCCCCCACTTTTTTTCTGATGTATACACTGGTTTCTGACTATAGTCTGGCTGGGTCCCTGCTAATCAGGGCCCCAGTCTCTCTGATCTCTCTAAAACAACTTGGTGTGCATATTAGATGTACTAGTGATTGGATACTGTGGTACCTTATGAGCCCCTAGTATATGGTACCTTTGGTACCTAGGGCATTGGTACTTCACAGGCCTACCAGGGGCTGCAGCATGTATTATGCCACCCCTGGGAAGCATTCACAATCTGACACCACAGGCCTGCTACTGCAGCCTGTGTGAGGTAGTGTTAGCACTCCTCACTGAGGTATAGGTTCCTATATCTCACCATACACACACATATAAACCTATCAGTCACCCCTCTTGCAGGCCCTAACAATCCTGAGGGCAGGGTGCTTGGTTTACTATGTGAGGGGGTGCTTCTGCATGAGCAGGACCCCTCTGCAGCTGGCAGAGTATATTCTCTGCTGCTGTTTGTGGATGCGGTTAAACCATATACTCTTAAGTGCATTATAACGGCGCGGTAAATGCTATCTTTGGAATGACTGCATCAAAACATGTCGTGTTTGGTGTCAAACAACTTGGAATAATACCCCCACACCAGTAACTGGTGTGGGAGTATGATCCCACCCTTCTAGAGGGGACGACATGTACCCACTGTACTAAACAGTAGAAATCTTCTAGAGCCATGGCATCACAAAATGGATGCCACCAGCACAGACACTGAGCTGCCCTCCTGCTGCTGACCGAAACTCGCAGTGGAGGAAGCCCAACAAAGGGTATCCTGTCACAGGGAGGTGTCACCACCTCCCAGACAGGATTTAGTGTATTGGAGCTGGGTGGGTGCACTCTTAGAGTGCTTTGAAGTCCTGCACTGGGGGAGCAGTAGGCTCCTCTGTGCATATGCCAGCTCAAACCGGTCCAGGGGCTACCTGCCCCTGCTCTGGCGCGAAACTGGACAAAGGGAAGTGGGTGTAACCACCCACTACCCTGACCCTCCTAGAGGAGTGGTCATAGAGCTAGTCCCTCCCCTATCTTCACTATAAGATACCAAGCATTGCCAATGCAATTCAGATTAACCCTGGACGACTCTCTACAATGAAGATCCTGGCCCTTCGACGTTCCACTATCTCTGGAAGACTGAAGAATCTCCCTTGGAGTCAAGGAGTGACTCCCCTGCTTGGCAGGCACCAGTAACTTTGATCAACGGTTGCAAACTTCACCGCTCCCGCCGGAGTCCGAAGTCCCTGCGTCCCCTGAAGCGGATTTCCTGACCTCTCGACGGCCATTTTGAGTCCCCAGCGAAGCTGTGGCATCTGAACCCCATGAGTGACGAGGAACAGCAATACCAGGGAACCGTGCACTGATTTCAAGTGCAAACCCTAAACAACGTTCTACGAACTTGTGCTTTGGACCATCTGTAGTCCAATTCCCTAGCAGGTCTGGTACCGAAAATCAGCGGCCTACCCCGTCCCGAGTGACCGTGGCCTCCTGTGAAACTTTTCCTGCAAAGGCGTCTTCGCGGTTGCTTGCCCGTTGGCTAGTGACTCACCCGAAGACTTTCTCATCGACTTCGAGGGCTCTCCTGGTTGCTCCGGGCCTGCCCTCACTTACCCTCGCTGGGTAAGTCCATCAGACCTTGCTGGTCTGCATCATCGTCAATCTTCATTCCACACGAGACTTGCAGTTGCCAAGGTTTGTTGGCTCCAATCCGGTTGCCGACACCGTCATCAGCTGCAGACGTCGTGGGACCCTCCGAATCCAGCTGCTGGTCATCGTCGATCACCCCTGGACCTCATGAGCGAAGAGACAAAACTCCATCCACAGCCTGAATCGACGCGACATCGGTGGTCATCCATCTTGCTGGCCACCGGTCACTGGCAAGTGACCTTGAACACTGTCCCCTCAATTTTCAGGTCTTCTTCAACTTCAATCCACCTTCGGGTTCCAGCGGACACCTCTCCCGTCGTCACAAGCAGCAAGTCTTCAGTGATCTCCATTGAAAACAGCATCGCGACCCGACACCAAAAGACACCTATGCACCCGGCTTCCCTGGGTGAGGTAACTCGTGCACTCCGGTGCCCAAGTGTGTGTTGGCCCTCGAAGTACTTACCCTGTAAGTGGCTTGCTTTTTGACTTCTCCGAAGTGCCCTAAAACTTTAAAATACAAACCGCGACTTACGCCATTGAAACCAATAGGAAACCCGCGGCTGTGTTTAGACACTTCACGCGTCTCCCGTGGGCTGATTACTTACCTGCTAACACTGCAGAAGTGAAGCCCCAGCGATTCCCAAGGCCCTAGGCCTTTTCATTTTGCAAGTCGAGTTTGTTAAACCATTTTCTAAGTATATAGTCTGGTACGCCCCTAGGGCTCCAGCCATATTTGTGCTTAATTTATTGAGAAGTGTTGACATTTGAATGTGTATCTGGGTTCTAATCTCATAAAGAGATTAGTAGAGTGTATCTAAGAATAAATACATATATATTTGATATATATACCTGTGTGGTGTCCTATTCATTTGGTAATTCAAGAGATTATAAGGTAAAACAAGTTGCTTTACATTCCTCAGAGACTTAGCCTGAAGGCTGCTCTCCACAGCTACCACTAGGATAGCTTTCTTTAAAAGGTTGTCTTAAACCTATCTACCATAAGAGTCGAATTGGACTGGTGCAAGGTGGCCACTATAACTAGTGACCAGCATATGCCAGGCCAACTTCTCACAATGAGCAAATACAGTGCGCGTCCCGCGCTGCGGGAAGGCTGGTCGATTTTTGAAACCCCCGGCGCTGGAGTGACGCGTTTAGCATGCGACACCCTGTGCCTGCTGGGGGCTGTAGTCTAAAGATGGCCGTTTCCCTCACGGCGTGGCCCGATGGCTGGTAATCGCGCTGGCCGTTCCCCTCACGGTGTGGCAGGCCAAGCGTCAGTGTCAGCAGTATGGAGGGAGCAAGAGTAGTCTGAGCCGTTCCCCTCACAGCTGATGAGCAAATACAGTGCGCGTCCCGCGCTGCGGGAGGGCTGGTCGATTTTTAAAACCCCCGGCGCTGGAGTGACGCGTTTAGCATGCGACACCCAGTGCCTGCTGGGGGCTGTAGTCTAAAGATGGCCGTTTCCCTCACGGCGTGGCCCGATGGCCGGTAATCGCGCTGGCCGTTCCCCTCACGGCGTGGCAGGCCAAGCGTCAGTGTCAGCAGTATGGAGGGAGCAAGAGTAGTCTGAGCCGTTCCCCTCACGGCTGGTGAGAAAATACAGTGCGCGTCCCGCGCTGCGGGAGGGCTGGTCGATTTTTAAAACCCCCGGCGCTGGAGTGACGCGTTTAGCATGCGACATCCAGTGCCTGCTGGGGGCTGTAGTCTAAAGATGGCCGTTTCCCTCACGGCGTGGCCCGATGGCCGGTAATCGCGCTGGCCGTTCCCCTCACGGCGTGGCAGGCCAAGCATCAGTGTCAGCAGTATGGAGGGAGCAAGAGTAGTCTGAGCCGTTCCCCTCACGGCTGGTGAGCAAATACAGTGCGCGTCCCGCGCTGCGGGAGGGCTGGTCGATTTTTACAACCCCCGGCGCTGGAGTGACGCGTTTAGCATGCGACACCCAGTGCCTACTGGGGGCTGTAGTCTAAAGATGGCCGTTTCCCTCACGGCGTGGCCCGATGGCCGGTAATCGCGCTGGCCGTTCCCCTCACGGCGTGGCAGGCCAAGCCTCAGTGTCTGCAGTATGGAGGGAGCAAGAGTAGTCTGAGCCGTTCCCCTCACGGCTGGTGAGCAAATACAGTGCGCGTCCCGCGCTGCGGGAGGGCTGGTCGATTTTTAAAACCCCTGGCGCTGGAGTGACGCGTTTAGCATGCGACACCCAGTGCCTGCTGGGGGCTGTAGTCTAAAGATATCCGTTTCCCTCACGGCGTGGCCCGATGGCCGGTAATCGCGCTGGCCATTCCCCTCACGGCGTGGCAGGCCAAGCATCCGTATCAGCAGTATGGAGGGAGCAAGAGTAGTCTGAGCCGTTCCCCTCACGGCTGGTGAGCAAATACAGTGCGCGTAGGAGCTGTTCATTTAGAAGAGCTTACCAAAGAAATTCGAAATAATTATTCAGACAGAGAATTGGAGAATTGGGTCGGTGAAGATGCCAAGAAAACTATTACAGAAGGTCTTCCGTATTATGACGGGAAATTGTATCTTCCCACTAAAGATCTTCAGGTAAAAGTGTTGAGAGGATGTCATGATGATCGTCTGGCGGGTCACAAGGGCATTAAGAAAACTTTGGAGTTGATCAAAAGATTTTTTGGGTGGCCTCACATGGCGGCTCAGGTGGGACAGTACGTTTCAACTTGCGAATCATGCATAAAAGGGAAACCAAACAGACAAGCCCCTCAGGGGTTGTTGCAACCTTTGCCTAATGCACCCTATCCATGGCATACTGTGTCATTAGATCTGATTGTAGATCTTCCATCTAGTCAGGGTTACACAGTCATACTGGTATTAGTAGACTCGTTTTCTAAAATGGGTCACTTCATTCCATTAAAGACCGTGCCCACTTCACCACAGTTAGTTTGAATATTCAATCAGCATGTAGTTCGAGCTCACGGGGTCCCACAAATAATCATTTCAGACAGGGGTACTCAATTCATTTCTAAATTTTGGAAAAAATGTATGCACAACTTGGGTATAGATGACGGTCAGACAGAGAGGGTCAATCAGGAGTTGGAACAGTATCTGAGACTGTATTTGTTGGAACAGGAGGAGAACTGGTCAGATATACTGTGGACTGCAGAGTTTGCTTACAATAATTCTGTACATGACTCTACGGGATATTCACAGTTCTTTATAAACTCAGGACGACATCCAAGTTTAATGTTTGGAAAACAAGATGAAACAGTACCTGCAGTCACAGACGTGGTGATGGAGTTGAAGAACTCCTATAAAAAGGCTCAAGAAAACTTACTCAAGGCAAAATAATCTTACAAAAACAGGCAGATAAGAAAAGGAGAGTAGGTACCAAGCTTGAGATAGGAGATCAGGTTTGGTTGTCCACTACACATTTGAGATTAAAAGGGAACAGAAAATTCCAACCCAGATTCCTTGGCCCTTTCAAAGTTCTAAAAATTATCAATCCAGTAGTGGTTAAATTACAACTCCCCAAACCGTTAAAGATTCATCCAGCCTTTCACATCTCACTGTTAAAAAGAAATCCTCCCAATGCAAGACTGAAACAAACTCCTATGCCAATTAGAGTTGAGTCAGAAGATGAGTTTGAAGTCAGTAGAATTTTAGATTCTAAAATCTCCAGAAACAAATTGTATTATTTGGTCGAATGGAAAGAGTTTGGGCCAGAAGAAAGATCATGGGAGCCCTCCTCAAATGTGCATGCACCAAGGTTAATCAGAAACTTCTATAAAGTTTATCCAACTAAACTCAAATTGAGGGAACCCTTTTTGGAGGGAGGTACTGTCAAGACTTTAGCAGCAACCACACAAAGTGGAATTAAGTGTAAAAAACAACAAACTTTTGTTGGGTCAAATGAAGTATCCACGATGGAGAAAAAGATATTTGGTGTCAAAACTCCTGTTGAAACAATGCTTGAAAATAATAAAGGACTCTGGTGAGGAAAATGGCCGCGCGGTGGAGGATTGGCCAAAGTCAGGTTTGCGGTCTAGAGTTTCCTCTCACGAGAGCGGCAGAGAGCCCAATGTGCGAGTTCCGAGAAGGAACTGCGTACTTCAACTGTAGCCATACGTGAGGAACTAGCGTCTCTTCATTGCGCAGAGCTTTGTAATTAAACTAAGAATTTGTGAGGCGCGTGTAGCGTCATAGAGTACAAAATTCATTTAATTGAATTGATTCAAGTCACTTAGAAATAATATAACGTCTAAGAGAGTGACTTTACTCAACTCAGGATAAAACAGAGGATTACAGTTGGAGTTTAATACTCAGCTACAAAGTACTGCAATAAGGTAATTAGGGTATATACCTGAGCGTATTAGAATACAACAGTCTTTAGGGTCTGGTTAGATAATTTAATGCTGTCTTGTTTTCCCAATACAGATGCTGTAAAATAAATAAACCTCAGACAATTACAAGAGAGAAGCAACAGCCTAGGGTCTACAGGGTAAATGTTAGCGCAGATTTAAAAGAATATTCTTGCATAAAATAGAGTTGGTTGCATGTTACCCATTGTGTCTCTTATCTAGGTGCAGTAAAAGAAGACGCCACATAGACCTCTTAGTGAAGAAACCTTCAACTCAATCAAATAGAGGCTGTCTCTCTCTTTCTCTTCCACTTCCCCTTTCCCCCCACTTTAGACGTTGCCTTGAATAAAGTCTTCGGGTGACGGTTGAGGTGGAGGGGCGTTGGGACCATCATGGACTCCTGTGGACTAAATCCAGGCATCTGACACAGCACCATGAATACTTTAGCGTGGGACTGAAGAGGAACAGCACCATGAATATTCTTGCATGGGACTGAAGAAGAACAGTGTCATGAATAATGTAGCATGGGACTGAAGGAGAACAGCGCTATGAATTCTCTAGCAAGGAACTGAAGAAGAACATCACTGTGAATACGGTAGTGTGGGACTGAAGAAGAACAGCACCATGAATACTGTAACATGGGCCTGAAGACGAACAGCACCATGAATACTCTAGAATGGAACTGAAGACGAACAGCACCATGAATACGCTAGCGAGGGAATGAAGAAGAACAGAATCCTGTATACACTAGTGTGGCAGTGAAAAAGAGCAGCACCATGAATACTCAAGTGCAGGACTGAAGATGAACAGCACCATGAATACTCTAGTGTAGGGCTGAAGACGATCAGCACCCTGAATACTCTAGCGGGGGTCTGAAGAAGAACAGCACCATAAATACTCTACTGTATGACTGAAGAAGAACAGCACAATGAATACTCTAGTGGGGGACTGAAGAACAGCACCATGAATAGTCTAGCTGGGGACTGAAGAAGAACAGCATCGTGAATACTCTAGTGTGGGAGTGAAAAAGAACAGCACCATGACTACTCTAGAGTGGGACAGAAGAAGAAGAGTACCATGAGTACTGTAGTGTAGGACTGAAGAACAGCACCATGAATACTCTAGTGAGGGACTGAAGAAGAACAGCACCATGAATACTCTAGCGAGGGAATGAAGATTAACAGAATCCTGAATACGCTAGTGTGGGAGTGAAAAAGAACAGCACCATGACTACTCTAGAGTGGGGCTGAAGAAGAACAGCACCATGAATACGGTCGTGTGAGACTGAAGGAGAACAGCACCATGAATACTCCAGAGTGAGACTGATGAAGAACAGCACCATGAAAACTCTAGAGTGGGACTGAAGAAGAACAGAACCATGAATACCCTAGCGTGGGACTGAAGAAGAACAGCACCATGAATACTCTACTGTGGGACTGAAGGAGAACAGCACCATGAATACTCCAGAGTGAGACTGATGAAGAACAGCACCATTAATACTGTAGACTGAGCCTGAAGAAGAACAGCACCATGAAAACTCTAGGGTGGGACTGAAGAAGAACAGAACCATGAATACTCTAGCGTGGGACTGAAGAACAGTACCATGAATACTCTACTGTGGGACTGAAGATGAACATCACCATGAATACTCTAGTGTTGGACTGAAGGAGGACAGCACCATGAATACTCCAGAGTGAGACTGATGAAGAACAGCACCATTAATACTGTAGAGTGAGACTGAAGAAGAACAGCACCATGAAAACTCTAGGGTGGGACTGAAGAAGAACAGAACCATGAATACTCTAGCGTGGGACTGAAGAACAGCACCATGAATATTCTACTGTGGGACTGAAGACGAACATCACCATGAATACTGTAGAGTGAGACTGAAGGAGAACAGCACCATGAATACTCCAGAGTGATACTGATGAAGAACAGCACCATTAATACTGTAGACTGAGCCTGAAGAAGAACAGCACCATGAAAACTCTAGGGTGGGACTGAAGAAGAACAGAACCATGAATACTCTAGTGTTGGACTGAAGAAGAACATCACCATGAATACTCTAGTGTTGGACTGAAGAAGAACAGCACCATGAATACTCTAGGGGGGATTGAAGAAGAACAACAGCATGAATACTCTAGTGTTGGATTGAAGAAGAACAGCACCAGGAATACTCTAGTGTGGGACTGAAGAACACAGCACCATGAATACTCTAGTGGTGGATTGGAGAAGAAGAGCACCATAAATACTCTAGCGGGGGACTGAAGAAGAGCAGCACAGTGAATACTGAAGTGTGGTACTGAACAAGAACAGCCCCGTGAATACTCTAGAGTGGGACTGAAAAAGAACAGCACCATGAATACTCTAGAGTGGGACTGAAGAACAGCACCATGAATACTCTAGTGGGAGCCTGAAGAAGAACAGCAGCATGAATACTCTAGTGTGGGACTGAAGAAGAACAGCAGCATGATTACTCTAAAGTGAGACTGAAGAAGAAGAGCACCATGAATACTCAAGTGGGAGACTGAAGAGGAACAGCACCAGGATTACTCTAGTGTGGGACTGAAGAAGAACAGCACCATGAATACTATACTGTGGGTCCGAAGAAGAACAGTACCATGAATACTCTAGAGGGGGACTGAAGAAGAACAGCACCATGAATACTCTAGAGGGGGATTGAAGAAGAGCAGCCCCATGAATACTCTAGTGTTGGACTGAAGAAGAACAGCACCATGAATACTTTAGAGGGGGACTGAAGACGAACAACACCATGAATACTCTAGTGTTGGATTGAAGAAGAACAGCACCATGAATACTCTAGTGTGGGACGGAAGATGAACAGCACCATGAATACTCTAGAGTGGGACTGAAGAAGAACAGCACCATCAATAATCTAGTGTGGGAGTAAAAAAGAACAGCATCATGACTACTCTAAAGTGAGACTGAAGAAGAACAGCACCATGAATACTTTAGTTTGAGACTGTAGAAGAACAGCACCATGAATACTCAAGTGCAGGACTGAAGATGAACAGCACAATAATACTCTAGAGTTCGATTGAAGAAGCAACATGAATGCTCGAGTGTGGGACTGAAGAAGACCAGCAGTGTGGGTTATGTAGTGCAGGTCTGTAGGTCCGTGTGAAGCAATATCCCTCTTCTTCTGTGGCTAGGGTTCTGGCTTTATGAATCTGATATCAGTGTAGAATGTTTGGTGTCTGTGTCTGCCATGCTTATTCATAGCCAGCAACAAGGAATGAGAACAATTGCTAGGCCTAGACCTTCTCCAAACATCTCTTTCCTGATGCCTGAACTGAGCGCAGCAGCAGCTACCCAGGACTAACTTGGATCCAAACCAACCTACAAGGATGGTACCTCTAATGGTGGCCTGTCTGTGCTGCTAACTTACCCATCTTATCTTTCAGGGCATAGGGTTGGATGATGAATGGGGAAGGGGACTCAGAATGATGAAGAGACTCAGGCCCTTCTGAGCTTGGGCCTGGATCCTTCTGTCTTGCTCTTGGGGGGCTTCTTCCCTGGGAATGCCTCACCCTGAAGGGACTCTTGCTGAGGCTGAACATTCCCATGGGTCTAGACATAGCACCCACAGAGTGCAAAGTACCATTCTCTACAGAGGCTGCTATACTCCTCTGTTCTCTGCACAGACTGCCACAAGGGACTCGTACTCAAAACTTTCTGACTCAGGCAGTCCTCGGGCTCATCCAATAATACATGTGACCAGTCACACGCTCTACAGACAGATTAGCAGACAGGCTCTGTTCTCAGAAGTCCTCTGCCCACTTCTCTCTTGCTAGGGGATATCGGTCAATAATCCAGCGTCCTCTGGGCAATAATAGACCTGTCATGTAATTGAGCCAAAAGCACATTCACCAAGAAGCATTCACTCTCCAAAGAATAGCAAACCTACCAGTGACCAAGTCACTGTATGGAACTGTCCATTCACTCTGTGGTCAAGGATACAACATGTGACCATGTGACTTAACTTGGAGCAGGTACACTTCACCTGATGCATTAGACTCCATTTGTGGATGAACCTGGAGTAGGCACACTTCGACTGACACTTTAGACCCTACTTGTGGATGAACCTGGAGCAGGTACACATCCACTGACACTTTAGACCATACTTGTCGATGAACCTGGACCAGGTACACTTCCACTGACATGTTAGACCCTACTTGTGGATGAATCTGGAGCAGGTACACTTCCACTGACACTTTAGACACTACTTGTGGATGAACCTGGAGCAGATAGCATTCCACTTCCACTGAAACTTTAGACCCTGCTTGTGAATGAACCTGGAGCAGTTACACTTCCACTGACATGTTAGACCCTACTTGCGGATGAACCTGGAGGAGGCACACTTCCACTGACACTTCAGACCCTACTTTTGGATGAACCTAGAACAGGTGCACTTCCACTGACACATTATACCCTACTTCTGAATGAACCTGGAGCAGGTACGCATTCTCTGATACTTTAGACCCTACTTGTGGATGAATCTGGAGCAGGTACACTTCCACTGACACTTTAGACCCTACTTGTGGATGAACCTGGAGCAGGTACACGTCCACTGACACTTTAGACCCTACTTGTGGATGAACCTGGAGCGGGTACACTTCCACTGACACTTTAGACCCTACTTGTAGATGAACCTGGACCAGGTACACTTCCACTGACATGTTGGACCATACTTTTAGATGAACCTGGAGCAGGTACAAGTCCACTGACACTTAAGACCCTACTTGTCGATGAACCTGGAGCAGGTACACTTCCACTGACATGTTAGACCCTACTTGTGGATGAATCTGGAGCAGGTTCACTTCCACTGAATCTTTAGACCATACTTGTGAATGACATTTCAATAAGGAGCCCTAGAGGGAAACAATCTGCCAGACCACCCCCCACTCAATGAGTATCAATCCAAAAGGATCTGGCAGATGTAGGCACTTGCTAAAATATGTCTTAAGGAAAACGATGAGGGAAGATATTTTTATCTAAAACCTCAGCCTACTAACATTATAGCATAATCTGGCCGTATCCTCAGTGCCCATCACCTTTAAAATAGCAGGACAAGAAGGAAACACACAATAACGGTCAGTCAGTCCACTCAAAAGAACACATACCCCCAACTATTAGTTTGTATGTGCTCAGAAAAAGTGTAGAGAAGAGAGAAAGTATCTCACGTGTGCACCACCAGAGGAGCTACTGGTTGGTTCTCACCAGCTTGCCCACGTTTATGTCATCATTGATAACTTTCTCATGAAAAAGATATATTTGTATAGTGTGTCCAGTAAAGAAAAAAGTGCTGAAAGATAGAGACCCCGTGATAATAGTGAGACACAAAATATCTCACGTTAAAATTGGATTAGACTCACAACAACTGGTTACTTTTATTCCAAACTGTGAGTCAACACCAAATTAAAAGCAGAGCATGTTATAAACCTTTTTTATGACGGCCAACATGTTTCATTGCCAATTGTCTTATGGCAAATTCATCAGGGCGACCGAGGTCAACAGTCACTTCCCTGGACATCTAATATCACAAAAAAAGGAGTGTGACTGACAGACACAAACAACAAAGGAGAAGAAAGAGAGAAACAGACATTTAGAGATATTTTAAAACCAACAGGCTCTCTTCAGTCCAGATATGTACTGAGCTTATGGCCACCTAGATTGACAAGTGGCCCATAACACATTATTAAGATATTTACCTAGTAGGAGCTGCGGGCCCGCATACCGGCTCCCACTATGGCGTAGGGATGTGTATTGTATACACCTTTTTATCCCTAAAAAACAGCACTTATGTTGCTTGTTATTTTATCTGTGGAAAAAGGAATATCAATCATATGTTCCATCTAGTATATATAGAGAGCAACAACAGTCTCTATCTATAAATACCATCAAGTGACGATACAACATAAGATAGTATCAGTTTCAGCTTACTCGAGGCACCAGACAACCTTCAGAGGTTCTCAAACAGTTTCTCTGTATCTCATTACTGGTGATTACTCCCATAGCAGCCCCAAGAACACCTTAAAATCATACAGCTTTCAGGTCTCTTTCTTATGGTGGAATGTATAGCCCCATCGTGTAGTCAGAGTCCAAGGGGCAAAACCGACCTAGTCGTTACCCTACATCTATATCGATCGGCCCCATACAAAGCCTAATCCGCCTTGCTCATGCGGCCAATCAAAGTCAGCACGCACACTCTTACCGCTCCCAAGGAGATGCCGATCGGTGAATCAACCCGCGACTCCAAACACCGCCGTGGGGCGTTTTAAAAAGATTGAAAACGCTCACCAACACAGCGTACATCATCACGTGACCTCCCGCACTGGCTGCAGGGAAGCTCGGACCGGGACGGGCGCCATCTTGGAGTGGTAAACCCACAGCAGTGAGTCAGATGGTATACCCAGCGCTATGTAATCAAAATTGTGAGAGTGAGAGTAAAAAGATCGTAACAGAATACACTACTCCAAAGCCACATTATATCATATAAGTGAACATCTTTCACAGTATCACAACGATATTTGCAAATTTCATCTGAGCATGTCCCTGGTCATATGAACCCCACTCAAGCCTCAAGCTCAACTAAGAAACTGTGGGTGCCATCCTAGGATATCAACATACTCCAAAATTATACGAGAGAGCATGCACTAAACTCCCTATAATGCTGAACAAAGCAATCAGACAGGAGAGAACAAGCCCATAATAGGTAAAAGGGTGGGTACTACAGTAGTTCTTTACATGTAGTGCTAAAGTGGTGCCAGATATCAAACGGCCTCCCTCATTTGGGTATGATATTAACCTGTAGTGCCAAAATAGTGCCAGGTATAAAAAGACCTTCCTCATTGGGTATGATAATAACCATACACCACACCCTGTCATCATCTCATCTACTGATCTTATTCCACTCAATCTGATCGTTGAGACTGATCTGGTCGACCTTCTCTGAGAAAATTCAGCGTGCTTCTTTAACAGCAAGTCTTTGGTCCATATTATTTGCATCGCCCACTATTTTTTCCAAAACCACCCACTTTAATGCTTTATGGTGATGTGAGTGTTCCTTATAGTGTTGTACCAGACGTTTTCCTTAAGACATATTTTAGCAAGTGCCTATATCTGCCAGATCCTTGTTGGATTCATACTTGTGAATGAACCTGGAGCAGGTACATTTCCACTGACACTTTAGACCCTACTTGTGGATGAACCAGTAGCAGGTACACGTCCACTGACACTTTAGACCCCACTTGTGGATGAACCTGGACCAGGTACACTTCCAGTGACATGTTAGACCCTACTTGTGGATAAACCTGGAGCAGGTACACTTCCACTGACACTTTAGACCCTACTTGTGGATGAATCTGGAGCAGGTACACTTCCACTGACACTTTAGACCCTACTTGTGGATGAATCTGGAGCAGGTACATGTCCACTGACACTTTAGATCCTACTTGTCGATGAACCTGGACCAGGTACATTTCCACTGACATGTTAGACCCTACTTGTGGATGAACCTGGAGCAGGTACACGTCCACTGACACTTTAGACCCTACTTGTGGATGAACCTGGAGCAGGTACACTTCCACTGACACTTTAGACCCTACTTGTGGATGAACCTGGAGAAGGTACACTTCCACTGACACTTTAGACCCTACTTGTGGATGAACCTGAAGCGGGTACACATCCACTGACCCTTTAGACCCTACTTGTCGATGAACCTGGACCAGGTACACTTCCACTGACACTTTAGACCCTACTTGTCGATGAACCAGTAGCAGGTACATGTCCACTGACACTTTAGACCCTACTTGTCGATGAACCTGGACCAGGTACACTTCCACTGACATGTTAGACCCTACTTGTGGATAAACCTGGAGCAGGTACACTTCCACTGACACTTCAGACCCTACTTGTGGATGAATCTGGAGCAGGTACACTTCCACTGACACTTTAGACCCTACTTGTGGATGAATCTGGAGCAGGTACATGTCCACTGACACTTTAGACCCTACTTGTCGATGAACCTGGACCAGGTACATTTCCACTGACATGTTAGACCCTACTTGTGGATGAACCTGGAGCAGGTACACTTCCACTGAATCTTTAGACCATACTTGTGAATGAACCTGGAGCAGGTAAATTTCCACTGACACTTTAGACCCTACTTGTGGATGAACCAGTAGCAGGTACACGTCCACTGACACTTTAGACCCTACTTGTGGATGAACCTGTACCAGGGACACTTCCACTGACATGTTAGACCCTACTTGTGGATGAACCTGGAGCAGGTACACTTCCACTGACACTTCAAACCCTACTTGTGGATGAACCTGGAGCAGGTACACTTCCACTGACACCTCAAACCCTACTTGTGGATGAATCTGGAGTAGGTACATGTCCACTGACACTTTAGACCCTACTTGTCGATGAACCTGGACCAGGTACATTTCCACTGACATGTTAGACCCTACTTGTGGATGAACCTGGAGCAGGTACACGTCCACTGACACTTAAGACCCTACTTGTCGATGAACCTGGACCAGGTACACTTCCACTGACATGTTAGACCCTACTTGTGCATGAACCTGGAGCAGACACACTTCCACTGACACTTTAGACCCTACTTGTGGATGCTCCTGGAGCAGGTACACTTCCACTGACACTTTAGACCCTACTTGTGGATGCTCCTGGAGCAGGTACACATCCACTGAAACTTTAGACCCTACTTGTTTATGAACCTGGAGCAGACACACTTCCACTGACATGTTAGACCCTACTTGTGGATAAACCTGGAGCAGGTACACTTCCACTGACACTTTGGACCCTACTTGTGCATGAACCTGGAGCAGGTACCCTTCCACTTACACTTTAGACTCTACTTGTGGATTAACCTGGAGCAGATAGAATTCCACTTCCACTGACACTTTAGACCCTACTTGTGGATGCTCCTGGAGCAGGTACACTTCCACTGACACCTTAGACCCTACTTGTTTATGAACCTGGAGCAGACACACTTCCACTGACATGTTAGACCCTACTTGTGGATAACCCTGGAGCAGGTACACTTCCACTGACACTTTGGACCCTACTTGTGCATGAACCTTGAGCAGGTACACTTCCACTGACACTTTAGACCCTACTTGTGGATGAATCTGGAGCAGGTACATGTCCACTGACACTTTAGACCCTACTTGTCGATGAACCTGGACCAGGTACATTTCCACTAACATGTTAGACCCTACTTGTCAGCCGCTGCAATGCAACATGGCCTAGTGAAGGGCCGAGCCTACACCGAGCTCGATTGCAACTGCCCTGCCGAAGGAACGAAGGTGCGGGGTCCTGCTCTTGCCACGAGCGAGTTAAATCACAAACAACGGACACCTGATGAAGGCTTAGCCGAAACGCGTTGTGTGAAGTGTGAAGAAAGTCATCATCACTAGGGTTTTGTCCTGTTTCATGTATATATATACTTTTGGTTATGTTACTTGTCAGAATATGTCCATAGTTTTGTGTATCACTCAAATAACAGTCATTTTAGAAATCATTATTGTCTATGTACATACTTTTTGTATCAACAAAATAAGAGCTTATAGGAATATTTATCTATTCATAGAAAATACTATATAAAAAAAAGAAAAAATATTTTGTCAATAATTTTTTTTAGCTTCTTTCTTATCTTTATATATATTTCCATTAATGCAGCACTGGGATATTATCTAGAGTTACTATATAACTTTTTGCACACTTTGTTTTAATTATCTTTTCCCTTCCCTTTTACCCATTCTGAACCTTGAGCAGGTACACTTCCACTGAGACTTTAGACCCTACTTGTGGATGAACCTGGAGCAGATAGAATTCCACTTCCACTGACACTTTAGACCCTACTTGTGGATGAACCTGGAGCAGACACACTTCCACTGACACTTTAGACCCTACTTGTGCATGAACCTGGAGCAGGTACGCTTCCACTGACATGTTGGACCATACTTGGGGATAAACCTGGAGCAGGTACAGTTCCACTGACACTTTAGACCCTACTTGTGGATGAACCTGGAGCAGACACACTTCCACTGACACTTTAGACCCTACTTGTGGATGAACCTGGAGCAGACACACTTCCACTGACACTTTAGACCCTACTTGTGCATGAACCTGAAGCAGGTACACTTCCACTGACATGTTGGACCATACTTGTGGATAAACCTGGAGCAGGTACACTTCCACTGACACTTCAGACCCTACTTGTGGATGAACCTGGAGCAGGTACACTTCCACTGACACTTTAGAAGCTTATTGAGGATGAACCTGGAGCAGGTAGTTGATATCTTAGATACTTTTCTTGACACTGTACTGACGGTCACCCACCTGATTGTATTTTGAAACATAGTTTTGGACAAACCAAATAAAATACTTGATTAACATTTGTTATTTCTATTTTTAGATGATATTGATTCCAAGTTATTAGAAATCCTAAGGGCACCGGGTGAGTATAATTGAATTCTATAGTCAATTATGTACTGAATTGTTTATATTTTTTAAATTACATTCCACAGACATTAAATAATTGAATATTTAGCTGATTTTAGCTTTCCCTAGACTTGCAGGATTGTAATGTGGAGATGCGTGTTGTTTCTAAGTACACTGGTTCGGTGTGTGTGTGAGTATGTGTATGCGTGCATGTGCACGTGCATGTGTGTGTGTATGTGTGCGCATGCATGTGTGTGAGTGAGTGTTTATGTTCCAGAGAATCCTCTTACCTGGTGGTTTTGAACAAACCTGAAAATGCTTTTTACCATTGAGAGAAAGCTGTCTGCTTTTGCAAAGAGCATGTCAACGTTAGTTTACCAGCATTGGCAGCCTTTGTAGACAATTAACTCAGTTCGGTGCTGGACTCAAAGTCAAATGAGCGAGTTTGCAGCAGACCTGCTGACGAAACGGTTTGTGAAGTGAAAGAAGTAATTGTATTGTCTGTACAGTTTTTCATTTTATCTCTTTGCTACTTCTTTAAAAGTCCTCCTGCCTCTCTGACCGGGAGGTGAACATCACGTAGAGAGGGTGTCACACTGCCACGTGCAGCGTTTCCATAAGCAAAGGCGCACATAAAAGACTTTTTCGATGAGTGGCACTACGGTGGGGCATACGTGTTTTGATTCTCAAGTGTGTTAAGTGCATTGCCATCAGGCTGGGGGCCGAGCAGCTCAGGGTTAGGGACTAGGATAAGGATGTCTATAAGGGTCTGTTCCCTCGTCATCCACCAAATATGAGAACATTTAATGCCCCATTTAGAGTTTGATGGACAAGCGCGACTAAATACCAGGGGGCATACTTACAAGGATCTTGCAGTGCAGTTGCGTCATTTTTTTAACACACCGGCAGCACTTTCTTTGCTCCATATTTACAAGATGATGCATCTAGGCAGGTGCATCACTTTTCATCAGCTTGCGTCTGTTTTTACCTTTGTCGGAATCAGCTGCGTCGCATTAGAATTAATATATACAAGGTAGGCATTCCCACGTAAAATCCCCCGTAAAACGGATGCAGTGGTATTTATGACTTTTTGGAAAAGTGACGAATTGTCGATAAACGGTCCGCTGCGCTTGCATTGCATCAACATTCCTATGCCTCTAAATCCCTGGCTTTACCACTCATTGACTGTGGCATAGGAACCGGAGCAGCTCAACTTACTTCCAACAATATAATCTGCAAGGAAATCACAATCCCTCAACAGGTAAGTGCACACATAAGGCAGGTAACACAGTCAATGTCACAGTACACAACATTCATGACTTGCATTCACACACATAGTAGACTCACACAATATGTCACACATACGTAAGTATAGTGGGACACACAAGTGCCCTATGCCCACTTGTATGCAAGACATGCAGGACCAACATAAGAGTCCAAGGTGAGTTTTTCACCTGGCCCCCATACAGTAGGCTTCTTTTTCCAGTTAATACTAACGCATCGCCTCTGCTGTTTTGACGCATTGCTGTAGGTGATTCAGCCTGATATCCAACTACAGCAGTGCGCCACTTTTGGGCCTCATGCCATACTGATGCGTCTGTGGGCCCTTGTGCCATGGAGTCCCGTATTGTAAATACAGCGCATCCATGGCATCATAAGGATTTTTGCCGCAGGCGCAAGTAATTTTGACTCAACGATGCGTTACTGCAACAATGAGTCCTTTCTAGTAAAAAAATTCTGCCAAACCCTCAATGTGCACACCTCAGTTTGAGATTAGTGAACCTAGAGGGCCTCATTTATGAAAAGTGACGCAACACTGCGTGAAAACATTGATGCGTCACTTTTCCCTGCGCCCTCCCTGCGACTCCAATAAGGCGTCATATTTACAGTATGACGCATCATGTCGCAAGGAGTCACAGATACATCAGTATTTCTGACGTATCTGTAGGCGCAAAAGTGACGCATTGCTTGAGTGTGTCACGAAAGTGACGCAACTCCAGCAATGTGTCCTTTCACATGGGGCAAGCCCCATGTGAAAGGGCCTGCGTCAGTCTTACGCCTGCTGTGAGGCAGGCGCAAGATATTGACGCATTTGCACCCTAGAAGTGGCGCAGTGAAATCTCGTAGATTTCACTGCATTGCTTCTACGATGCTTACTTACGTGGGAACACCCACCCTGCATACATTATACCTGACGCAGGTATAATGTAGCGCAGGGGTTTACAAAGTGACGCATCTACCTAGATGCGTCACTTTGTAAATATGGTGCAACAAGGTCCAGTTTTTACGCCGCTGATGCGTCACAAAAAGTGACGCACCGGCGGCGCAAAAGTGACGCAAGGACTCATAAATGAGCCCCTAAGTTTTCAGTCGAGAAAAAACTTCCATCAATGGGCGACAGAGTAGTGGCCTTTGGAGTGAGGATAGGATAAAACAGATCTTTATTCGCACAATTAATTAAAATCATTGCATTTGACAATCCCCAAGCAGAATAAATAAATTAAATCATTGCATTTGAGAACCCCCAAACCGATTAAAAATACACAGTTAAATAAAAGGAATTAAAAAGTTTAAAAACTATTATAAAAATACATATGTGTTTGATGGGTGGAAAGCAACCCTTTCTCCACCATCTAAAAAGCTCCCCATTACCCCCTTCAACCATTCTTCATGTTCAAAAGTAAGGACCAGACTGAGAAAACAGGTTAACAAGATGATCATTTTATATGGGAGGGATTCAGCTAAAGGAGGTACCCAGGTCTAAGGGGACCCAAACAGCATGGCTACTGACTTCATAAATTTCACAATACGAGCGGCTAGCTGGGCTAACTATCTTCTCAGGCAGGCTTCTATGGTGCCTCTGCAGGTCCTGACATTTAAAATGCGCCATACCGGGCACCAAAACTTCCTTAAAGAGAGCAAATTGCCACAGATACTGAGAATGCACATTAATGACTCCTCTCTCTTGGAGCAGAGGCGACATTGCCTATCAGACTCATCCCAAGTCTCTGCGACCAGAACAGTATGATTTCAAGGGGATTAGTCCAAACCGCAGACTCATCAATTGACTTTTCCTACTCAGGCCAAGATGCAGCGAGAGAGAGGACAGAAGGGATCCTGAAGGGATCCTGACTCTTACAGCGCGGACGCCATCCCTCCATGTGCCAATTTCTTAATTAACCATGCATCATGTTCCCATGATATTAGCTTTGCCTGTTAAATCAGCAATTTGGCTGCCAAGGGCGGCAGCAGACCGCTTACCCATATGTCATTTGCCCCCAGTGCTTGTAGGGCGTGATTTGGATACTGGTGCTAGCTTGATGTAAGGGTACTTAAGCATTTCACAAATGGTACTCTACGTATGATTCTTGGCCTGTTTCACTTTGAGGCTGTAAGCCAGAAACGGTGCTTTGGGTACCCAATGCTGTGAAGCTAGTCCAAACTCTTGCCGAATTTGAGCATGAAGAGTGCAGTTTGGGAGTGAAAAAACTCTTCGAAAACAGGAGGACTTTGCTCTGTCCAGCCAGTTGGCCACTTTATCTCTGAATAGCATAGTCCCATTAGCAATAGTGGGAGGAGATTTACATCCCATTACTTTCAAGGGGGGGTTGGTTCAGGGTTCGTCAGAGAGTTTTTTCAACTCGCGGAAGGCCCATTCCAGGGAGTTTGCTGTCCCCTATTGAACCTTAATGTGTGGTTTTTGGGGATATGGTCCATCATACCCCCAAATACTTGTAAGAGTCAACCACTTCAATGGCCTTCCCCTCAATGAACCAAGACCCCCTTGTTTCAGTTTACGAGAGATTGTCATTACCTTTGTGTTTGTTACATTGATTTCCAGGTTGTTGGACCTGCAGTAGCCGGCCAGTGCATCAGAAAGCCTTTGAAGCCAATTGGCGTTTGCTCCACCAGGATTGTATCAGCCACATACTGGAGTGATTGTACATTGAGGCTAGCCATTTTTTGGATGAAGACCCCTGACGTTTCAAGGTGGCTTGGCAAGTCAGCCAGGTACAGATTAAATAATAGCGAGGCCAGTATGCAACCTTGCTTCAGGCCTTTATTTGTCCAGTTTGTTTATCTGTGGTGATCCATCCGATGCAGACTCTTGTCTTCACCCATGTGTCAGTGTATAGGGCAACAATAGCGTTCAATACATTTTGAGGAATGCCCCAAGCATTCAGTTTGAACCAGAGTTTTCATCGAGATACACAGCTGAGTACGTGGAGAGACTTGCCCCCTGTAACCTTTATAGTCTCACTCAGGTAGGTGAGGCTAATAAGGTTTTCCTCAATATGGCAGCCCTTTGTAAAGTCAGTCTGAGTCAGGGGTATTTTTTCCTCTACCCAAGCTTGGAGCTCTCTGTTAAAAATGCTTGCAACGCACTTCCCTTCAGTGTCAAGAAGCACAATCAGGCGATGGTTCCAAGGGCATGATTGAGAGCCTTTCTTGTGGACGGGGACCAAGAGTGACCCCCCCATGATTCTGAAATAGGTGACCCCAGTAGATATTCTTGGAATAAGGGAGCTATTATGTAGTGACGAGGTCCACGAAGGAAGGTTGTAATTAAATATGATTTATTCTAGCAGGTAACAAGTAGATAAGTTGTGAAGGAGAGCCCCACCAGGAGCAGCCTGCCTGCTGCTCAGCCCATGCTCCACTGTCCCTTCCCCTCTCTATGTCCCATCATTCCGAGGCTCATCAGACTCCAACATTCTATTGATCACAGAGCACAGGCACTGGCTGAGCAGGAGGTGGAAAGTACAATACGATACATATGCAGGATAGATACTACATATCCCCTTTCCTTCCAACAGCAGCACAAATCCAATATGAAATCCAGGTGAATAAAATATAAAGAGAGAGAACAAAGGACAGATAGCAAGGAAGGAACAACAGAGAGATGCAAGGACAAGAGCAAGCAAAGCAGAGCGGGGAGATAGATGGGAGAAGGCAAGGAGGAGAGGGTAAAGTGTAGGTAAGCAAAAAGAATCAACCCAACCTCTACAACAATGAAATAGAAAGAAGAAGACAGTGAGATGCAAGAGAGGAAATAAGAAATGGAGAGAGACAGACGTACCAAAGACAAACCCTACGCACACCCACTGGCCAGGCAGGCAAGCAAGGAAAGAAGGACAAGGCACGAAGGAACAGAAGAGAAGAAAACCCCAAGCACAGGGAGAAGGAAGAGATTCCTCCTGAACAAGTAAGAACAAGAACATTGCAGAAAGGGAAAGACTGAATACCAAAGAAGAAATAACAGCGAAATGTGTATGGTCCACATTCCCAAGATGAAAAGGAAGTGACATCAATAGGAAAACTGAACTGAAGAAAACAGAGAGGAAGCGAAGAGACAAACGGTATCACTAAACTCCTCCCCATGTCCCAATGGATAATACAATAAATGATTGAGTGTGACATTACGTAAATAACACAGCAATGTAACATCATAGAAATTACAAAGTAAAAAACAGCCAATAGGACTAACACCCATGGCCGTCCTCTACTCCTAGGCAGGAGGGTGAGGAGCAGTGAGAATGGGAGCAAACCCCATGACATGGCAGCTCATGACAAGTCAACCCCATGACGAGGAAAACAGTACTGCCCTGTCGATATGGGACTATAACCCATGAGACGCCCTGTGGGAGGGTGCCTGCGTGAATGTGAATGGGACTGTGACCAATGAGACGGTGCCCTGAGTAAGGGTGCCTGCGTGAATGTGAATGGGACTGTGACCAATGAGACGGTGCCCTGAGTAAGGGTGCCTGCGTGAATGTGAATGGGACTGTGACCAATGAGACGGTGCCCTGAGTAAGGGTGCCTGCGTGAATGTGAATGGGACTGTGACCAATGAGACGGTGCCCTGAGTAAGGGTGCCTGCGTGAATGTGAATGGGACTGTGACCAATGAGACGGTGCCCTGAGTAAGGGTGCCTGCGTGAATGTGAATGGGACTGTGACCAATGAGACGGTGCCCTGAGTAAGGGTGCCTGCGTGAATGTGAATGGGACTGTGACCAATGAGACGGTGCCCTGAGTAAGGGTGCCTGCGTGAATGTGAATGGGACTGTGACCAATGAGACGGTGCCCTGAGTAAGGGTGCCTGCGTGAATGTGAATGGGACTGTGACCAATGAGACGGTGCCCTGAGTAAGGGTGCCTGCGTGAATGTGAATGGGACTGTGACCAATGAGACGGTGCCCTGAGTAAGGGTGCCTGCGTGAATGTGAATGGGACTGTGACCAATGAGACGGTGCCCTGAGTAAGGGTGCCTGCGTGAATGTGAATGGGACTGTGACCAATGAGACGGTGCCCTGAGTAAGGGTGCCTGCGTGAATGTGAATGGGACTGTGACCAATGAGACGGTGCCCTGAGTAAGGGTGCCTGCGTGAATGTGAATGGGACTGTGACCAATGAGACGGTGCCCTGAGTAAGGGTGCCTGCGTGAATGTGAATGGGACTGTGACCAATGAGACGGTGCCCTGAGTAAGGGTGCCTGCGTGAATGTGAATGGGACTGTGACCAATGAGACGGTGCCCTGAGTAAGGGTGCCTGCGTGAATGTGAATGGGACTGTGACCAATGAGACGGTGCCCTGTGTGAGGGTGCCTGCGTGAATGTGAATGGGACTGTGACCAATGAGACGGTGCCCTGAGTAAGGGTGCCTGCGTGAATGTGAATGGGACTGTGACCAATGAGACGGTGCCCTGAGTAAGGGTGCCTGCGTGAATGTGAATGGGACTGTGACCAATGAGACGGTGCCCTGAGTAAGGGTGCCTGCGTGAATGTGAATGGGACTGTGACCAATGAGACGGTGCCCTGTGTGAGGGTGCCTGCGTGAATGTGAATGGGACTGTGACCAATGAGACGGTGCCCTGAGTAAGGGTGCCTGCGTGAATGTGAATGGGACTGTGACCAATGAGACGGTGCCCTGAGTAAGGGTGCCTGCGTGAATGTGAATGGGACTGTGACCAATGAGACGGTGCCCTGAGTAAGGGTGCCTGCGTGAATGTGAATGGGACTGTGACCAATGAGACGGTGCCCTGAGTAAGGGTGCCTGCGTGAATGTGAATGGGACTGTGACCAATGAGACGGTGCCCTGAGTAAGGGTGCCTGCGTGAATGTGAATGGGACTGTGACCAATGAGACGGTGCCCTGAGTAAGGGTGCCTGCGTGAATGTGAATGGGACTGTGACCAATGAGACGGTGCCCTGAGTAAGGGTGCCTGCGTGAATGTGAATGGGACTGTGACCAATGAGACGGTGCCCTGAGTAAGGGTGCCTGCGTGAATGTGAATGGGACTGTGACCAATGAGACGGTGCCCTGAGTAAGGGTGCCTGCGTGAATGTGAATGGGACTGTGACCAATGAGACGGTGCCCTGAGTAAGGGTGCCTGCGTGAATGTGAATGGGACTGTGACCAATGAGACGGTGCCCTGAGTAAGGGTGCCTGCGTGAATGTGAATGGGACTGTGACCAATGAGACGGTGCCCTGAGTAAGGGTGCCTGCGTGAATGTGAATGGGACTGTGACCAATGAGACGGTGCCCTGAGTAAGGGTGCCTGCGTGAATGTGAATGGGACTGTGACCAATGAGACGGTGCCCTGAGTAAGGGTGCCTGCGTGAATGTGAATGGGACTGTGACCAATGAGACGGTGCCCTGAGTAAGGGTGCCTGCGTGAATGTGAATGGGACTGTGACCAATGAGACGGTGCCCTGTGTGAGGGTGCCTGCGTGAATGTGAATGGGACTGTGACCAATGAGACGGTGCCCTGAGTAAGGGTGCCTGCGTGAATGTGAATGGGACTGTGACCAATGAGACGGTGCCCTGAGTAAGGGTGCCTGCGTGAATGTGAATGGGACTGTGACCAATGAGACGGTGCCCTGAGTAAGGGTGCCTGCGTGAATGTGAATGGGACTGTGACCAATGAGACGGTGCCCTGTGTGAGGGTGCCTGCGTGAATGTGAATGGGACTGTGACCAATGAGACGGTGCCCTGAGTAAGGGTGCCTGCGTGAATGTGAATGGGACTGTGACCAATGAGACGGTGCCCTGAGTAAGGGTGCCTGCGTGAATGTGAATGGGACTGTGACCAATGAGACGGTGCCCTGTGTGAGGGTGCCTGCGTGAATGTGAATGGGACTGTGACCAATGAGACGGTGCCCTGAGTAAGGGTGCCTGCGTGAATGTGAATGGGACTGTGACCCAAGCAAAGGTGCCCTATGTAAGGGTGGCAATCATAATAAGACAGTGTAGGCGCGTGTATATATAGCGAATGGGGCTGAAACCCAAGCAAAGGTGCCCCATGTAAGGGTGACAATCATAATAAGACAGTGTAGGCGCGTGTATATATAGCGAATGGGACTGTGACCCAAGCAAAGGTGCCCTATGTAAGGGCGACAATCATAATAAGACAGTGTAGGCGCGTGTATATATAGCGAATGGGGCTGGAACCCAAGCAAAGGTGCCTTATGTAAGGGCGACAATCATAATAAGACAGTGTAGGCGCGTGTATATATAGCGAATGGGGCTGGAACCCTTTGCCATCCCAGTGTAAGGAAGAAAGAAGTGTAAGGTGTACATATGTGAAATGTACAAATGAACCCTTGAAGGAATTGTAACCCAGAGTCCAAGAACGTATGGATGATGAACCAAAGGAACCCACCATACTATGCCATGCAGGATAAATGTGCAGATAAAGAGCTGTTAAGCAGAGTATGGCACACAGACATAGAATGTCACCAACACAAAACCCATAAGTGCCAAATGTAACTAGCAAAAATGGCAATAAAGCGATTATCACCAAATGCATTTTTGTATATATCACGCGCAGGAAGCTTGGAAAGCAAACTGTATCTAAGCCCAGCACACTGTGGGCTCACACTCTGTAGAACTCACACAAAAACAGGATGTCCGTTTTGTTTTAAATATATATATAATCCATAACACAGCAGGCAAATAAACAGAAGCAATGTCACAAATGGTGGCAGGTAAAGATAACAATGCGCGAGAAACCGCAATCCAGTGTAGCACGCGCAGTGTGTAGGTGTAAACCCTCATGCACCGACAGCTGAAAGGAGAGTTCCAAAAGGGCATGTGGGCTCGAAAATCAAGGACAAAATGAACATACCGAGTTCAGGACTCGACCGTGTAAAAGGCAATTTCTTATTCCTAAAATGTTACAGAGCTGACGAGCAATGCCCAAAACTGAAAGGAGATCTAAAGTAAGACGCATACTTTTATTTTGAAAGAGAAGTCCACCGGGAGCGATTGCAATGCCAAACATAGAATAGTTTCCTCCAAAATGAGACCCTGAAAACACTAAGGGGCATATGTATCAACCGAATTTTTAATCGCAAACGCTGCGATTCGCAAAAAACAGCGTTTGCGATTAAAAATTCGCAAAACGGGATGTATGAGGCAAATTCTCAACGCAAATTTAAGGAATCGCTAATTTAGCGATTTCTTAAGTTTGCGTAAGCATTTAAGAAATCGCTAATTGTGATTTCTTTAATGATATGTAACACGCACCCAAGTTGTGCGAATTATCCTTAAGAAATCGCAAATTACCACCAACTTCTAGTTGGTGGTAATTTGCGATTTCCTTTAAAAATGCACTTTTTGCAATTTTACAAAGTGCCACGTGGCGCACATACATGCCCTTAGGGCATGTATGTGTGCGCCATATGCGCACACATGCTCATTTCAGGGGTGCATCAGGGTGTCATCATGACACCCTTGCACCTTTGAAATTATTCTCAAATTGCGATTAGCAAATTGCGAATCGCAATTTGAGAATTACTTCCTATTCATTCCTATGGGTCTCCTGGCCCATAGAAATGAATGGAAAGGTATTCCTTAATTGCAATTTCGCAATTTGCTAATTGCAATTAAGGAATTTTAAGAAATCGCTAAAGTTTTGCGATTTTTTAAATACATCCCGTTTCGCAATTCTCAAATAGCGATTCTTTAAAAATCGCTATTTGAGAATCGCAAATGGAGATGTTGATACATATGCCCCTAAGATCCCAGGATACGCAGGAGTCCAGGAGCTCATTGCCGCCCCCCTTGTATACTGCAGAAAGGATGCTGCTTGTTCCAGGGGCAACCCCGTATGCATTGATTTGATGGCTGTTATTACTTGGGTCGGGCGTATTGATACCTTCTGAGAGGACCAGGCTTCATGGTGCTGATTGCCTATTGCGCCCCAGTTCTGGTGCTTTGAGGATATTACCGTCGACGCGATGGTCCATATATAGACCTTTGATGTATGTTTCCCATTCTGTGGGAGGGATGTTGGCTGCAAACGCCTGTCTATTAGAGGGAGAGCATTTGTTAATCCAGAGCCAGAATTTTCTCTGGTTTTTTGATTTTACAAACTCATGTGCTTCAATCCATCTTTGATTCTCTTTATTACTCCTTTGGGCGAAGAGAGCTATCCTATATTCCGATCGTATTGCAGCCACCCGGCTTTGCAGCCCTTTATTCATCGCCTATCCCGGCTAAGCCTTCAAGACATTATTTAGGCTATGTTTTAGGGCCCCTATTTCATTTAATTATTTTATAATTTTATATAGCGCTGAATCACCCCAAGGGGTATCTCTGCGCTTGTAACAGATAACTACCCCCACAATAAGCTTAGAAAAGATAGGTTTTCATCATCTTTCTAAACTGGAGAAGGGCCATTTCAGCGCGAAGGTATTGAGGAAGGCTGTTCCAAAAGCTCGGAGCCAGATAAGAGAAAGCTTTGCCACAGTTCGTGCCTTATTAATTCTCGGGATCGAAAGGAGACTTTTAGAGCCTGATCTGAGTGAACATCCAGGAGTGTAGATATTAAGTTTCCTGGCAAGATAGGAGGGGCTAAGCTTGTTTAAGGCCTTAAAGATCATACATCCTATCTTAAATCCCACTCTTTTGTTCACTGGTAGCCAGTGGAGCTTTGATAGCAGAGGCAGAGAGGGGGTCCTAGACGGTAAGCCAGTCAGCAGACGGGCTGCCGTATTTTGTATGACCTGCAATTTACCCAGTGAGGCTACGTGCGCAGCGAGCAGCAGGGCATTACAATAGTCAATTCTGCTCATAATCAGGGCCTGGATCAGAGTCTTCCTGGTGGAAATAGGGAGCAGAGGAAACATTCTCCTAAGGAGACTCATTCCTGTTGTTTGCTGCCATTTTGGCGTGGCCAGTACTCTCTCCCTTACCAGGCCTTCCCAAGTTTCCAGATCTTTCCCTTGGTAATCAGCCAGGAGGCCCCAGATGTTTGGATCGGTCGCGCCACAGTTTACTCGCTGAATCTTGTCCAGAAATTGGTCCACAATTACCCCTTGATCATCATTATTTGCGCAGACCACTTCATTTTATTATTTGGCTCCAGTTCTTCTTCTTTCCCTACAAGTCTTGTTTTAATGCGAGTAGGGCATGAGATCTTTACTTCACATATGAGGATCGCATGATCACTGGCAAGAGTTGCTATGACTTCAAATTACTTGTTGATTGAAAGTACGCCAAGGATACCCAAATGTAGTCCAGAGAAGCCACCCCAAAGCAGGACGTGTGGAGGGAAGACATTACACTGTCCGTGCTACATAGAGTGGACAATGTCATGGTTTTTCTTTTTTGTCCACTGCCAGGAAAACCTGGTGGTCATGAACAGATAAAATATAATGAGCTTACATCACAAAGAGTTTCTTCCCTCGTTCCGTCTCAGGATGTAGGGGTATTCGTTTTCTGTTAGTAAGAAACAAACTCCTCCTTTGGGAATTTGTTTCTGAAAAATAAAAACTTTGGAAAAGTGAGGTAAACAGCCTTCAAACCAACGTTGGCTATTCACCAAACATTTATACGTTGAAGGAACTGCTGTGAAGGTGGTTCTTTTCAATGTACAGAGATGACCGCTGGGCCGGTGGTTACTTTCAAAGTACAGAGATGACCGCTGGGCCGGTGGTTCCTTTCAATGTACAGGGATGACTGCTGGGCCGGTGGTTCATTTCAATGTACAGGGATGACTGCTGGGCCGGTGGTTCATTTCAATGTACAGGGATGGCTGCTGGACCTGTGGTTCCTTTCAATGTACAGAGATGGTCACTGGACTGATGGTTCCTTTCAATGTACATAGATGACTGCTGGGCCTGACTGCTGGGCCGGTGGTTCCTTTCAATGTACAGAGATGACTGCAGGGCCGGCGGTTCCTTTCAAAGTACAGAGATGACCGCTGGGCCGGTGGTTCCTTTCAAAGTACAGAAATGACCGCTGGGCCGGCGGTTCCTTTCAAAGTACAGAGATGACCGCTGGGCCGGTGGTTCCTTTCAATGTACAGAGATGACTGCTGGACCGCTGGTTCCTTTCAATGTACAGATGTGACTGCTGGGCAGGTGGTTCCTTTCAATGTTCAGAGATGACCGCTGGGCAGGTGGTTCCTTTCCATGTACAGAGATGACCGCTGGGCCGGTGGTTACTTTCAATGTACAGAGATGACTGCTGGACCGCTGGTTCCTTTCAATGTACAGACGTGACCGCTGGGCCAGTGGTTCCTTTTAATGTACAGAGATGACCGCTGGGCGGGTGGTTCCTTTCAATGTACAGAGATGACCGCTGGGCCGGCGGTTCCTTTCAATGTACAGAGATGACCGCTGAGCCGGTGGTTCCTTTCAATGTATAGAGAGGACTGCTGGGCCAGCGGTTCCTTTCAATGTACAGAGATGACCGCTGGGCCGGTGGTTCCTTTCAATGTACAGAGATGACCGCTGGGCCGGTGGTTCCTTTCAATGTACAGAGATGAACGCTGGGCCGGTGGTTCCTTTCAATGTACAGAGAGGACTGCTGGGCTGGCGGTTCCTTTCAATGTACAGGTATGACTGCTGGGCCGGTGGTTCCTTTCAATGTACAGAGATGACCGCTGGGCCATCGGTTCCTTTCAATGTATAGAGAGGACTGCTGGGCCAGCGGTTCCTTTCAATGTACAGGTATGACCGCTGGGCCGGTGGTTCCTTTCAATGTACAGAGATGACCGCTGGGCCGGTGGTTCCTTTAAATGTACAGAGATGACCGCTGGGCCAGTGGTTCCTTTCAATGTACACAGATGACTGCTGGACCGCTGGTTCCTATCAATGTACAGAGAGGACCGCTTGGCCGGTGGTTCCTTTCAATGTACAGAAAGGACCGCTTGGCCGGTGGTTCCTTTCAATGTACAGCGAGGACTGCTGGTGGTTCTCTCTAAATTTGGCAATTAACTGAGCTCAAGAATTGTGAAGTACACTTTACAGAGATGACCGCTGGTTCCTTTCAATGTACAGAGATGACCGCTGGGCCGGTGGTTCCTTCCAATGTAAAGAGAGCACCGCTGGGCTGGTTGTTCCTTTCAATGTACAGAGATGGCCGGTGGTTCCTTTCAATGTATAGAGATTACCGCTGGGCCGGTGGTTCCTTCCAATGTACAGAGATGACCGCTGGGCCGGTGGTTCCTTTCAATGTACAGAGAGGACCGCTGGGACGGTGATTCCTTTCAATGTACAGAGAAGACCGCTGGGACGGTGGTTTCTTTCAATGTACAGAGACGACCGCTGGGCCGGTGGTTCCTTTCAATGTACAGAGAAGACCGCTGGGTCGGTGGTTCCTTTCAATGTACAGAGAAGACCGCTGGGCCGGTGGTTCCTTCCAATGTACAGAGATGACCGCTGGGCCGGTGGTTCCTTTCAATGTACAGAGAGGACCGCTGGGACGGTGATTCCTTTCAATGTACAGAGAAGACCGCTGGGACGGTGGTTTCTTTCAATGTACAGAGACGACCTCTGGGCCGGTGGTTCCTTTCAATGTACAGAGAAGACCGCTGGGTCGGTGGTTCCTTTCAATGTACAGAGAAGACCGCTGGGCCGGTGGTTCCTTTCAATGTACAGAGACGACCGCTGGGCCGGTGGTCCCTTTCAATGTACAGAGAGGACCGTTGGGCCGGTGGTTCCTTTCAATGTACAGAAAGGACCGCTGGGCCGGTGGTTCCTTTCAATGTACAGAGAGGACCGCTTGGCCGGTGGTTCCTTTCAATGTACAGAGATGACTGCTGGGCCGTGGTTCCTTTCAATATACAGAGATGACGGCTGGGCCGGTGGTTCCTTTCAATGTACAGTGATGACTGCTGGGCTGGTGGTTCTCTCTAATTTTGGCAATTAACTGAGCCCAAGAATTGTGAAGCACACTTTACAGTTAGAACTTTATTCAACAAAATGCCACAGAATTCTATGAGGGTGAGCTCTCACACAATCCCATGAGGGTGAGCTGGCACAGCTCCATGAGGGTGAGCTGTCACACAATCTCATGAGGGTGAGCTGTCACACAATCCGACGAGGGTGAGCTGTCACACAATCCCATTAGGGTGAGCTGTCACACAAGTCCATGAGGGTGAGTTGTCACACAATCTCATGAGGATGAGCTGTCACACAAATCCATGGGAGTGAGCTGTCACACAGCTCCATGAGGGTGAGATGTCACACAATCCCATGAGGGTGAGCTGTCATACAGCTCCATGAGGGTGAGCTGTCACACAGCTCCATGAGGGTGAGCTGTCACACAATCCCATAAGGATGAGCTGTCACACAATCCCATGAGGATGATCTGTCACACAGCTCCATGAGGGTGAGCTGTCACACAGCTCCATGAGGGTGAGCTGTCACACAAGTCCTTGACGGTGAGCTGTCACACAAGTCCTTGACGGTGAGCTGTCACACAGCTCCATGTGGGTGTGCTGTCACACAGCTCCATGAGGGTGAGCTGTCACACAAGTCCATGAGGGTGAGCTGTCACACAAGTCCATGAGGGTGAGCTGTCACACAATCCCATGAGGGTGAGCTGTCACACAGCTTTATGAGGGTGAGCCGTCACACAAGTCCATGCATTCAGCTGTTTCGATTCACCCTGAGGACCCTGCTTTCAATCATCCATTCAACTCTGTATGTTTGCAGACATATGGAAGCTGAAACAGAGTGAAAAAGAATAAAGAGAAAGTGTGAAAAAATAAAGAGATGAAGAACTACAAAAAGGAATGGAGAAAAATAGTAAAGGGGAGCAACAGAAAGAGATAAATAGAGAGCGAATTGGACAGGGACAAAGGAACTGAACGAAAGAGGTGAAAAAGGAAGAGAAAGTGAGAGAGGAATTGAGTGAGAGAAAAGGCAAAGATGTAGATTAAGAATAAGATGATGGAGAAGCAGAATGTAAAAGCAGAGTATAGGATACAGAGCTGATTTTTGAAAGCTGCACTGCTCTACACCCTCCACCCCACTGCCACTCTTCCTCATAGCACTATATGTTGTCAATAACAAACAATTTAAAATGTAGCAATAGCATTGCCAGCAGCCTTCTCTAACACAAAAGCAGTTACAAGACAAGCAACAGCAGCACAAGCTTCTCTAACAAAAAACACTTACCGGACAAGTAACAGCAGTGCAAGCTTCTCTAACACCAAAACAGTTACAACACAGGTAACAACAGCGCAAGGTTCTCTAACAAAAAACAGTTACAGGACAAGTAACAGCAGTGCAAGCTTCTCTAACACAAAACCAGTTACAGGACAAGTAACAGCAGTGCAAACTTCGCTTAACAAAAAAACAGTTACAACACAGGTAACAGCAGCGCAAGCTTCTCTAACACAAAAACAGTTATAGGACAAGTAACAGCAGCGCAAGCTTCTCTAACACAAAAAACAGTTACAACACAGGTAACAGCAGCGCAAGCTTCTCTAACACAAAAACAGTTACAACACAGGTAATATAGTACAAGCTTCTCTAACACAAAAAACAGTTACAACACAGGTAACAGCAGTGCAAGCTTCTCTAACACAAAAACAGTTACAACACAGGTAATACAGTGCAAGCTTCTCTAACAAAAAAAGTTACAACACAGGTAGCAGCGCAAGCTTCTCTAACAGAAAAACAGTTACAGGAAAAGTAACAGCAGCGCAAGATTCTCTAACACAAAAACAGTTACAACTCAGGTAACAAGAGGGCAAGCTTCCCTAACACAAAAACAGTTACAACGCAGGTAACAGCAGCACAAGCTTCTCTAACACAAAAACAGTTACAACACAGGTAACAGCAGAGCAAGCTTCTATAACACAAAAACAGTTACAACACAGGTAACAGTAGCGCGAGCTTCTCTAACACAACACGGTTACAGGACAGGCAGCAACAGCGCAAGCTTCTCTAACATAAAGAACAGTTACAAGAGAAGTAACAGCAGCGCAAGCTTCTCAAGCACAAAACAGTTATAGGACAGGCGGCAACAGCGCAAGCTTCTCTAACATAAGGAACAGTTACAAGAAAAGTAACAGCAGCGTAAACTTCTCTAACACAAAGAAAAGTTAAAGGACTGGTGGCAGCAGCGCAAGCTTCTCTAACACAAAGAACTGTTACACGACAGGTGGGAGCAGTGCAAGCTTCCTTAACACAAAGAACTGTTACAGGACAGGTGGGAGCAGTTCAAGCTTCTCTAACACTAAGAACAGTTACTGGACAGACGGCAGCAGGGCAAGCTTCTCTAATGCAAATAACAGTTACAGGACAGGTAGCAGCGCATGCTTCAGTAACACAAAGAATAGCTATAGGACAAGTGGCAGAAGCGCAAACTTCTCTAACACAATGAACAGTTATGGACAGGCGGCAGCAGTGCAAGCTTCTCTAACACAAAGAACAGTTACAGGACAGGTGGCAGCAGTGCAAGCTTCTCTAACACGAAGAGCAGTTAAAAGGACAGGTTGCAGCAGCGCAGGCTTCTCCATCACACATAACAGTTACAGGACAGGTGGGAGCAGCGCAAATTTCTCTAACACAAAGAAAAGTTATTGAACAGGTAGCTGTGCAAGCCTTTTTAACACAGAGAACTGTTAAAGGGCAGGTGATAGCAGTGCAAGCGTCTCTAACACAAAGAACAGTACAGGACAGGAAACTGCAGCTCAAGTGTCTCTAACACAAAAAACTATTACATGGCAGACGGCAGCGGTGCAAGCTTCTCTAACACAAAGAACAGTTACAGGACAGACAGCAGAGCAAGCCGCTCTGTATCAGAGAACAGTTTAAGGACAGGCAGCAGCAGTGCAAGATTTTCTAACACAAAGAACAGTTACAGGACAAGTTACAGGAGCAGTGCAAGCTTCTCTAACACAAAGAACAGTTACCGGACAGACAGCAGAGCAAGCGGCTCTGTCGCAAAGAACAGTTTAAGGACAAGCAGCAGCAGCACAAGCTTCTCTAACACAAAGAACAGTTCCTGTACTGGTGGCCACAGTGTACATTCCTCCCAATCACAGAACAAGTATGTCTGTCAGCAGAGCAAAATTCCTTGTGTTTTGGAAATACGGTTCCTCTTCCCTGGTGCTTCCTCTTCTCTTTACATTTTAAATTAAATTATTTTATGCATACATTTGTAGGCAGGCTTGTACATCAATAAAAGTGAAGTACAAACAACATTTAATGTATAGAATTATAAAACAACATTTAATGTATAGAATTATAGGGGATCATATAAATTAACCGTATTTATGATTATTTTTCATTACATATATCTGCATAACTACGTTTACCATACGATGCATTACAGAAAACAATAAACACATGCCACCTGCTCTCCTTCGTTTATATTTGTTACCTCCCTTTTCATTAATGTCATAATATGAACGTCTTCCTGGACATATTAAAAGTCAGAGTGTCTGGCTTTGTCAATGCTTGTTTAAATTCTTTCCTTTGTCTTTGTCAGAAGAATATGAGGAGGGTTACTTTCATTCACTACAACTCTCTTTTTGTTTCTTTTCCTGCATCAGAACCTTTTATTAAGAAACACAGACGCAGACTCATCAAAAGAATGGGGAATGTTGAATCCATAATGGACATTCTGCAGGATGCACGCGTCCTCACGGATGAAGAGGTTGAATGTGTTGTTGCAGAAAAGACCAGAAGCTCACGGAATAGAGAACTGATTAAAATGGTGATGAAGAAAGGAACTGAGTCAATGCAAGAGTTCCTGCTCGCCCTTCAAAAGAAAGACCCTTCGTTATATAATGACCTTGAGAAATCTAACTGATTGGAAATTGGGAAAGACTGATCCTTTCTTATCTAATGACCAAAAGCAATCACAGATATACCTTTTGTTATACAGCAACCTGGGGCGATCATAGATAGACCCTTTGTTATACAGAAACCTGGGGCAATCACAGATAGACCTTTTGTTATACAGCAACCAGGGGAGATCACAGATAGACCTTTTGTTGTACAGCATCCTGGGGCAATCACAGATAGACCTTTTGTTATACATCAACCTGGGGCGATCATAGATAGACCCTTTGTTATACAGAAACCTGGGGCAATCACAGATAGACCTTTTGTTATACAGCAACCTGGGGCAATCACAGATAGACCTTTTGTTATACATCAACCTGGGGCGATCATAGATAGACCCTTTGTTATACAGAAACCTGGGGCAATCACAGATAGACCTTTTGTTATTTGTATTTGTATTTGTATTTGTATCTGGGTTTTGTATCGCGCCAACTCACCGACAGGTCTCAAAGCGCTACTGACCAAGTACAGAACAAAGATGGAAGAGATAGAAGATGGCGGGTCTAGCAGTTCATTATTGAAGTGGGAACGCGTTCTTGAAGAGTAGAGTCTTCAAGGCCTTCCGAAAGCGGAGGAGATTGGGCTCTCTGCGAAGAGCCTCTGGCAGCTTATTCCTGTCGATGGGGGCCTGCACTGAGAACCATCTGCCTCCTTTGGTCGTTAGCTTAAAGCGTGGTTGAGACAATAAGAAGGAGCCCGACGATCGCAAGACGCGTTTAGGTTCATGGAGCTCGAGCCTTTCTTTTATATAGGCTGGCGCCTGTCCGTGTAATGCTTTGTGGCAAATACATATGCTTTTGAACTCCACTCTCTGCAGCATGGGTAGCCAATGTAATCGATGGAGCAGGGGGGAGGCATGGGTCCTCCTTGAAACTCCAAACCTGGGGCAATCACAGATAGAACTTTTGTTATGCAGCAACCTGGGGTGATCACAGATAGCCCTTTGTAATACAGCAACCTGGGCCGATCACAGATAGACTCTTTGTTATACAGCAACCTTGGGCAATCACAGATAGAACCCTTGTTAAACAATCATCTGACACAATCCCACTATTAAGAAATGGGGAAAGTTTGATCCATTCTTATCCAATGACCTGGAGCAAACAAAGAGACACCCTTTGTTATGCAGTGACCTGATACAATCATAGACAGGCCCTTTGTTATACAGTGAATTGCTGCAGTCTTACTGAGGGCAAATCAGAAAATCCAATGACCTAGAGTAATCACAGATAGACCCTTTGTTATACAATGACCAAAAGCTGTCTCACTGAGAGGAAATCAGGAAAGATCAACCCATACGTATCCAATGACCTGGAGTAATCAAAGATAGACCCTTTGTTATCAAGTGACCTGAGGAAATTACAGATAGTCTCTTTGCTATACTCACTGGGAGAAACTCAGATAAGTTTGATACTTTCCCGTGACCTGGAGCATCAGAGATCAACACCCTTTGTTATACAGTAACCTAGAAGAAACTCACGGAGAAGAAATCAGGAAAGATTGATAATTTGTTAGAAATAAATATCCTGGAGCAGTAACATATAAACACTTTGTCATTAAATGAACAGGAACAATTACACTGACAGGAAATCAGGAAAGTTTGGTCCTATCCAATGACCTTTAGCAATCACACTCATGTGATATAGGAAAAGATGGTCTCACTCTTATCCAATGACCTGGCACAGTCACACGTAGACCCTTTGTTATGCAGTGAACAGGGGCAGTCTCTCTGAGAGGGAATTAGGAAAGATTGGTCTTTTTTATTCAGCCACACTGAGATGACATCAGGGGGTGTCTGATTATATTTAATTCATGTTTATATAAAATCATTACAGATTGTCATTAAAATGTTTGAGATACATTTAGTGTGTTGTTTTTAATTCCACTGAAAGTTAGTTATTCTAGTATTTTTGTGCTTCTTGTGATTGCACAAACCTAGTAGTGATCACTGTGAGAAGTTGGCCTAATATATGCTGGTCACTAGTTGAAGTGGCCACCTTGCACCAGTACAATTCAACTCTTATGGTAGATAGGTTTAAGACAACCGTTTAAAGAAAGCTATCCTAGTGGTAGCTGTGGAGAGCAGCCTTCAGGCTTTGGGGCAGATTGACAAGCCCCGTGACCCACTTTTGCGCCGCCGTTGCGTCACTTTTGTGACGCAGCGGTGGTGCAAAGCTAGCGCCGTGCTGCTACAGACTTACAACGTGACGCATCTAGGGAGATGCGTCACGTTGTAAAGCCCTGAGCCACATTAAACCTGCGTCAGGTTTAATGTATGCAGGGTGGGTGTTACGTCGGAAAAAGCCTCGGAAAAGTGACGCAGTGAAATCTACAAGATTTCACGCAGTCAGTTTTCCGACGCTGGTGCAAATCCTTACTCCTGCTTCAAGCAGGCGTAATGCATGATGCACCATGTTAGGGATAGGGCAGGTTGGAACAGTGCTGGAGTTGGGTCGCGCTTGCGACACAACTTCAGCACTGTGCCAACCTTACGCCGGCAGATGCGTCACGCATCTGCTTGTTCTTGCGCCACGATGCACCGCATTGTAAATGCGGCGCATCAGCGGTGGCGCAAGGGCAAACTTGCGTGACGCATCTTCCCTGGCGCATCCCTGCTGATTTGCAGGGATGCGCCAGGGAACCTAAATCTGCCCCTAAGTCTTTAGAGGAATGTAAAGCAGCTTGTTTTACCTTATAATCTCTTGAATTACTAAATGAAAGGACACCACACAGGTATATATATAAAATATATATGTATTTATTACTAGACACACTCTACTAATCTCTTTATGAGATTAGAAGTCAGGAACATATGCACAAATCAACGTTTCACAACAAGTTAAGCACAAATATGGCTGGGGCCCTAGGGGCGTACCAGACCATATACTAAAAAAGAGGTTTAGGAATCTCGACTTGCGAAGGGACAAGGCCTAGGATATTCAGAAGTGCTGGGGCCTCACTAATCCACCCAAGGCAGGTAAGTAAAGGACCCACGGGAGACGCATGCAGTGTGAGAACACAGCAGCGAATCCCAATAGACTTCAATGGAGCAAGTGGCGGTTGGAATTTTAAAGTTTTAGGATACTTCGGGAGAGTCTACAAGCAAGTCACTTACAGGGTAAGTAGTTCTAGAGCCAACACACACAGGAGCACTGTAGTGCAGGAGTTACCTCACCCAGGGAAGCCGGGTGCATAGGTGTCTTTTGGTGTCGGGTCGCGGCGTCGTTTTCAATGGGAGCCAAAGAAGACTTGCTGCTTGTGAAGACGGGAGAAGTGTCCGGTGGAATCCAAGGCTGGATTCAGAAGAAGGAAGTCCTGAAAGCAGAGGAGACAGTGTTCAAAGTCACTTGGTAGTGACCCGGGGCAAGGAAGCTGGATGCCCACAGTCGTCGGGTGATTTCAGGTGATCACGGGTCTCTTGACTCTTCAGCCACGAGGTCCAGGAGGCGTCGACGATGACCAGGAGCTAGATTCGGCGTGTCCCACGAAGTCTGCAGCTTACTGCGGTGTCGGCGACCAGATTGGAGCCAACAAGCCTTGGTAACAGCAAGTCTCGTGGAAAAAGTCAGCGGTGCAGACCAGCAAGGTCTGAGGGACTCACCCAGCGAGGGTAAGTCAGGGCAGGCCTGGAGCAACCAGGGGAGCCCTTTGGAACTGCAGAAAAGTCTTCAGGGGACCCACAAGCCAACCGGCAAGGGATCACGAAGATGCCTCGGGAGGATTCACTCAACAGGAGCCCACGGTCACTCGGGATGAGGTAGGCCTCTGATCTTCGGTGGAAATCCTGCTGGAGGCTTGGACCACACGTGGTCCAATGCACAAGTTTGTAGAACGTCGTGAAGGCGTTGCACTTGAAAATAGTGCCTGGTACCCAGGTATTGCGGTCCCTCGTCACTCGCGGGGTCCACTTGCCTCAGCCTCAGGAATTAGGAAAGATTGGTCTTTTTTATTCAGCCACACTGAGATGACATCAGGGGGTGTCTGATTATATTTAATCCATGTTTATATAAAATCATTACAGATTGTCATTAAAATGTTTGAGATACATTTAGTGTGTTGTTTTTAATTCCACTGAAAGTTAGTTATTCTAGTATTTTTGTGCTTCTTGTGATTGCACAAACCTAGTAGTGATCACTGTGAGAAGTTGGCCTAATATATGCTGGTCACTAGTTGAAGTGGCCACCTTGCACCAGTACAATTCAACTCTTATGGTAGATAGGTTTAAGACAACCGTTTAAAGAAAGCTATCCTAGTGGTAGCTGTGGAGAGCAGCCTTCAGGCTTTGGGGCAGATTGACAAGCCCCGTGACCCACTTTTGCGCCGCCGTTGCGTCACTTTTGTGACGCAGCGGTGGTGCAAAGCTAGCGCCGTGCTGCTACAGATTTACAATGTGACGCATCTAGGGAGATGCGTCACGTTGTAAAGCCCTGCGCCACAATAAACCTGCGTCAGGTTTAATGTATGCAGGGTGGGTGTTACGTCGGAAAAAGCCTCGGAAAAGTGACGCAGTGAAATCTACAAGATTTCACGCAGTCACTTTTCCGACGCTGGTGCAAATCCTTACGCCTGCTTCAAGCAGGCGTAATGCATGATGCACCATGTTAGGGATAGGGCAGGTTGGAACAGTGCTGGAGTTGGGTCGCGCTTGGGACACAACTTCAGCACTGTGCCAACCTTACGCCGGCAGATGCGTCACGCATCTGCTTGTCCTTGCGCCACGATGCACCGCATTGTAAATGCGGCGCATCTGCGGTGGCGCAAGGGCAAACTTGCGTGACGCATCTTCCCTGGCGCATCCCTGCTGATTTGCAGGGATGCGCCAGGGAACCTAAATCTGCCCCTAAGTCTTTAGAGGAATGTAAAGCAGCTTGTTTTACCTTATAATCTCTTGAATTACTAAATGAAAGGACACCACACAGGTATATATATAAAATATATATGTATTTATTACTAGACACACTCTACTAATCTCTTTATGAGATTAGAAGTCAGGAACATATGCACAAATCAACGTTTCACAACAAGTTAAGCACAAATATGGCTGGGGCCCTAGGGGCGTACCAGACCATATACTAAAAAAGAGGTTTAGGAATCTCGACTTGCGAAGGGACAAGGCCTAGGATATTCAGAAGTGCTGGGGCCTCACTAATCCACCCAAGGCAGGTAAGTAAAGGACCCACGGGAGACGCATGCAGTGTGAGAACACAGCAGCGAATCCCAATAGACTTCAAAGGAGCAAATCGCGGTTGGAATTTTAAAGTTTTAGGATACTTCGAGAGAGTCTACAAGCAAGTCACTTACAGGGTAAGTAGTTCTAGAGCCAACACACACAGGAGCACTGTAGTGCAGGAGTTACCTCACCCAGGGAAGCCGGGTGCATAGGTGTCTTTTGGTGTCGGGTCGCGGCGTCGTTTTCAATGGGAGCCAAAGAAGACTTGCTGCTTGTGAAGACGGGAGAAGTGTCCGGTGGAATCCAAGGCTGGATTCAGAAGAAGGAAGACCTGAAAGCAGAGGGGACAGTGTTCAAAGTCACTTGGCAGTGACCCGGGGCAAGGAAGCTGGATGCCCACAGTCGTCGGGTGATTTCAGGTGATCACGGGTGTCTTGACTCTTCAGCCACGAGGTCCAGGAGGCGTCGACGTTGACCAGGAGCTAGATTCGGCGTGTCCCACGAAGTCTGCAGCTTACTGCGGTGTCGGCGACCAGATTGGAGCCAACAAGCCTTGGTAACAGCAAGTCTCGTGGAAAAAGTCAGTGGTGCAGACCAGCAAGGTCTGAGGGACTCACCCAGCGAGGGTAAGTCAGAGCGGGCCTGGAGCAACCAGGGGAGCCCTTTGGATTTGTAGAAAAGTCTTCTGGGGACCCACAAGCCAACCGGCAAGGGATCGCGAAGACGCCTCGGAAGGATTCACTCAACAGGAGCCCACGGTCACTCAGGATGAGGTAGGCCTCTGATCTTCGGTGGAAATCCTGCTGGAGGCTTGGACCACACGTGGTCCAATGCACAAGTTTGTAGAACGTCGTGAAGGCGTTGCACTTGAAAATAGTGCCTGGTACCCAGGTATTGCGGTCCCTCGTCAGTCGCGGGGTCCACTTGCCTCAGCTTCGCTGGGGACTCACGATGGCCTTGGAGAAGTAAGGAAATCCACTTCCGGGACTGCAGGGACTTCGGACTCCGGCGGGAGCAGGAAAGTTTGCGACCGTTGATTCAAAGCAGGGGAGTCACTCCTTGACTCCAAGGGAGATTCTTCAGTCTTCCAGAGGTAGTGGAACGTAGAAGGTCCAGGATTCTTCTTCAGAGCGTCGTCCAGGGATATCTAGTTTGCAATGGCAAGGGTTCCCTAACTTATACTACAAGGAAGGGAGGGACTAGCTCTTTAACCCCTCCTATGGGAGGGTCAGGGGAGTGGGTGGCTACACCCACTTCCCTTTGTCCAGTTTCGCTCCAGAGCAGGGGCAGGTAGCCCCTGAACCGGTTTGAGCTGGCATATGCACAGAGGAGCCTACTGCTCCCCCAGTGCAGGACTTCAAAGCACTCTAGGAGTGCACCCACCCAGCCCCAATAAACTAAACCCTGTCTGGGAGGTGGTTACACCTCCGTGTGACAGGATGCCTATTGTTGGGCCTCCTCCACTGCGAGTTTCGTTCAGCAGCAGGAGGGCAGCCCAGTGTCTGTGCTGGTGGCATCCATTTTGTGATGCCAGGGTTCTTCAGGATTGTTTCCACAGTAGGTACATGTCTATCCCTCTAGAAGGGTGGGATCATACTCCCACACCAGTTACTGGTGTGGGGGTATGATTTCAAAGCGTTTGACACCAAACACAACATGTTTTGATGGAGCCATTGCAAAGTTGGCATTAACCGCAAGGTTATAATGCACTTACGAGTATATGGTTTAATCGCATCCACAAACAGCCACAGAGAATGGACTCTGAGAGCTGCATAGGGGCCCTGCTCAGGCAGAGGCACCCCCTCACATGGAAACCAAGCACCCTGCCCTCAGGATTGATAGGCCCTGCCTTAGGGGTGACTGATAGGTTTATATGTGTGTGTAGGTAGAGATATAGTGAACCTATATCTCAGTGAGGAGTGCTAACACTACCACACCTAGGCTGCAGTAGCAGGCCTGTGGTGTCAGATTTAGTCTGCTTCCCGGGGTGGCATAATACATGCTTCAGCCCCTGGTAGGCCTGTGAAGTACCTATGCCCTTGGTACCCAAGGTACCAAATACTAGGGGCTCATAAGGTACCACAGTATCCAATCACTAGTGCATCTAATATGCACTCCAAGTTGTTTAGAGAGAACAGAGAGGCGGGGGCCCTGATTAGCAGGGTCCCAGCCAGACTATAGTCAGAAACCAGTGTTAACATCAGAAAAAAAGTGGGGGCAACATAAGTGCAGATCCTACTCTCCTTCAATCACATTTATAGTGTCCACAAACAAAGGGTGGGCCCAGATCTCAGTAAGAGATTGTGACAGAGGGTCTCATCATAGGAGCGTGGGGCCAGACAGTCTTCTGTTCAGCGTTGTTTTTCACTTACTGTTCCTGTGCCTTTAGCTTTCCCCTCATTGAGCCCAACAATCCTGCAAGCCCACTGTGGGCCCTCCTTGTTGAAGGGTTCTGAGACCCCAAAACAATCCTCTGAGGTTCAGGGGCACCCAAAGGCCCCACTCTTAAGGAGACTGGCTGTTGCTGTCTCTGGGCGGGTTGTGTGGGGCGGGCAGAGGTTTCAGCATGAGTTCTCACTGAGGAACAGGATTCTCTCCCTGTGCCCTCTGGGGAGAGACTCCCATTGGTCTCCCCCTGGTGAAAGGTTCTGCCAGCCTCCCTTATCTAGATCTATCACACCCATGAGCATAGGCTCTGTTTGAGACAAGCCATTTTGGCATAATCCCAGGTTTAATATGTTCAGTAAATCTGGGATTGCATCAAATTCTATGAGGGGTGCAGGGGATCGCCCATGCTCCACCCATTAAATGCCTAGCACAAAAAATATAATGCAACACAGCACAGGTCTCCGCGTTGCCTTACATTTCTTTACAAAGTCACACAAGGCGGCTGAAATAGCCCCTTGCTCAGCTTTGTAAATCCCATTTGAGGACATGCGTTGCCTTGTGACGTGTTGAGTCATGCAATGGCAACAAAAGTACTTAGTAAATATGCCCCTGCATGCATTGCGGTTTCAGTGTACGGACTAAGGGCCATATTTACAATGAAAAATTAACAATTGATGGACAGAATGTAGAACAATGTCATACATTCACCCCAGTACAGAGATCTGGGCCTAAATCCATCGTTTTTTTGCTCACCATGCCATTCCAGTTTGAACCCAGCCATATGCAAATCAGTCTTGACCCTGTGCCTCATGGGAGCAGTCCAGACCAAACTGCCAAGCCATGTCCTCCCTGGACTGGAAACAAGCATCCTAGGACCGGTTTCTGGCATTTCAGCCGTCTTCAGCCAGGCTTGCTTGATTTTCAGTGGCATGGAGAGCAAGGGACCCACGTCTGGGCATACCCTTTCCACTCGGGGTGACAAATGCAAAAATAACAATTGATGGACAGAATGTAGAACAATGTCATACATTCACCCCAGTACAGAGATCTGGGCCTAAATCCATCGTTTTTTTGCTCACCATGCCGTTCCAGTTTGAACCCAGCCATATGCAAATCAGCCTTGACCGTGTGCCTCATGGGAACAGTCCAGACCGAACTGCCAAGCCAGGTCCTCCCTGGACTGGAAACAAGCATCCTAGGACCGGTTTCTGGCATTTCAGCCGTCTTCAGCCAGGCTTGCTTGATTTTCAGTGGCATGGAGAGCAAGGGACCCACGTCTGGGCATACCCTTTCCACTCGGGGTGACAAATGCAAAAATAACAATTGATGGACAGAATGTAGAACAATGTCATACATTCACCCCAGTACAGAGATCTGGGCCTAAATCCATCGTTTTTTTGCTCACCATGCCGTTCCAGTTTGAACCCAGCCATATGCAAATCAGTCTTGACCCTGTGCCTCATGGGAACAGTCCAGACCGAACTGCCAAGCCAGGTCCTCCCTGGACTGGAAACAAGCATCCTAGGACCGGTTTCTGGCATTTCAGCCGTCTTCAGCCACTACTGCTCACTACGCCACTGGAGTCAAGCTATCCTGGCTGATGACGGCTGATAGCCAGAAACCGGTCCTAGGATGCTTGATTCCGGTCCAGGGAAGACATGGCTTGGCAGTTCGGGCTGGACTGTTCCCATGAGGCACAGGGTCAAGACTGATTTGCATATGGCCATGTCTGAGCTGGGGTGGTGTAGTGGGCAAAAGAACGATGGATTTAACCCAGATCTCTTGACTGGGGGAGAATGTCTGCATTGTCAGCATTCCGTCCATCATTTGTTTGTTGTAACGCTTTTCGCCCTAAGTGGGATGGGGATTCCCAGACGTGGGACCCGTGCTCACTACGCCACTGGAGTCAAGCTATCCTGGCTGATGACGGCTGATAGCCAGAAACCGGTCCTAGGATGCTTGATTCCGGTCCAGGGAAGACATGGCTTGGCAGTTCGGGCTGGACTGTTCCCATGAGGCACAGGGTCAAGACTGATTTGCATATGGCAATGTCTGAACTGGGGTGGTGTAGTGGGCAAAAGAACGATGGTTTTAACCCAGATCTCTTGACTGGGGGAGAATGTCTGCATTGTCAGCATTCCGTCCATCATTTGTTTGTTGTAACGCTTTTCGCCCTAAGTGGGATGGGTATTCCCAGACGTGGGACCCGTGCTCACTACGCCACTGGAGTCAAGCTATCCTGGCTGATGACGGCTGATAGCCAGAAACCGGTCCTAGGATGCTTGATTCCGGTCCAGGGAAGACATGGCTTGGCAGTTCGGGCTGGACTGTTCCCATGAGGCACAGGGTCAAGACTGATTTGCATATGGCCATGTCTGAACTGGGGTGGTGTAGTGGGCAAAATAACGATGGATTTAACCCAGATCTCTTGACTGGGGGAGAATGTCTGCATTGTCAGCATTCCGTCCATCATTTGTTTGTTGTAACGCTTTTTGCCCTAAGTGGGATGGGTATTCCCAGACGTGGGACCCGTGCTCACTACGGCACTGGAGTCAAGCTATCCTGGCTGATGACGGCTGATAGCCAGAAACCGGTCCTAGGATGCTTGATTCCGGTCCAGGGAAGACATGGCTTGGCAGTTCGGGCTGGACTGTTCCCATGAGGCACAGGGTCAAGACTGATTTGCATATGGCCATGTCTGAACTGGGGTGGTGTAGTGGGCAAAAGAACGATGGATTTAACCCAGATCTCTTGACTGGGGGAGAATGTCTGCATTGTCAGCATTCCGTCCATCATTTGTTTGTTGTAACGCTTTTCGCCCTAAGTGGGATGGGTATTCCCAGACGTGGGACCCGTGCTCACTACGCCACTGGAGTCAAGCTATCCTGGCTGATGATGGCTGATAGCCAGAAACCGGTCCTAGGATGCTTGATTCCGGTCCAGGGAAGACATGGCTTGGCAGTTCGGGCTGGACTGTTCCCATGAGGCACAGGGTCAAGACTGATTTGCATATGGCCATGTCTGAACTGGGGTGGTGTAGTGGGCAAAAGAACGATGGATTTAACCCAGATCTCTTGACAGGGGGAGAATGTCTGCATTGTCAGCATTCCGTCCATCATTTGTTTGTTGTAAAGCTTTTCGCCCTAAGTGGGATGGGTATTCCCAGACGTGGGACCCGTGCTCACTATGCCACTGGAGTCAAGCTATCCTGGCTGATGACGGCTGATATCCAGAAACCGGTCCTAGGATGCTTGATTCCGGTCCAGGGAAGACATGGCTTGGCAGTTCGGGCTGGACTGTTCCCATGAGGCACAGGGTCAAGACTGATTTGCATATGGCCATGTCTGAACTGGGGTGGTGTAGTGGGCAAAAGAACGATGGATTTAACCCAGATCTCTTGACTGGGGGAGAATGTGTGCATTGTCAGCATTCCGTCCATCATTTGTCTGTTGTAATATTTACAATGAAAGCATAGGTCAGCGCTGCAAGTCATTTTGCTGCGCTGCCCTATGCCAATTCAAAAGGACAGAAATGCACTGTATTTACAAGATACAGTGCATTCTTGTCCTTTCAGCCAACGCTGGCACAAAAGTTACAGCTGTGCACCAACGCAGGCACCCTTGCACCATGGTGCAAGGGTGTTTGTGTTGGTGAAAGGTTTGCTTTTATGCAGGATGGGGCAACTTCCTGCACAAAAACAATCACAAGAGGCCTTTTCCTCGTTCTAAATGTGCTGCAGAGTGCAGCACATGTGGAAAGAGGAAAAACAAGGAGAAATGTAAACATTTCTCCTCGTTACACCTGCTCTGGGGAGGCGTTCGTTTTTGGCACTACCCAGATTCATGCTAAGTTGTAAATTCTGGAGTAACATCAAATTCCATGGGTGTTGTATGGGAACACCCTCAGCAACAACCATGGCATGCCTTCCTGTCGCAATGTAAGGCAACTCAGTGACTTGCAATGCGTGGCCTTACACCTTATCGTTAGGCCATGAAAAGCCCCGCAGTGTGGCTTTGCATAGCCTTGTAAATATAGGCCTGCATTGTGTACCACCGAAGGGTAAAAAAAATCACGCCCCGTGGCACAAAGGGGCTTGTCAATATGCCCCTGTGTGTTTGTCAGAGTGCATGGTGGAATCCATATAGAATCCCTTGTGTGTGGCAACCTGACATGGTAGTGCTTGCCTAAGTCACTAGGGACTGGGGACTGACTGTACATTCCTGTCGCCTTGCATTTTTGCTGCCTAATCTGCATCTCTAAGAGATAAACATTTTTTCTTGAGTAGATTGGAACCAGCTCAAGAGATGCTCCTGTTTTCCAAGGTCCGGCAAGAGCTCGTCATAGTGTCCACGCAGTCTGTGATTGAAGAAGTTCACCACAATGTGAACATTGCAGGGGAAGTGAATTGTCAACTTTCCCCTCATGTACTATGACCAATAAAGGATTCCCGAATCTGTGCAGCAGTATACTTGAGGAGGATTAAGGGCCTGATTGAGCGTTCAGCGGACAGGTTACTTCATCACAAACATGATGGATACCCCATGCGCCTTATTACAAGTGCATTATGTCCAGTGGCAATTGTAATATGATGGGCGGGGTGCAATGCACAACATCAAACCGGGAGGCTGTACTTGCTATGGAGCCTGAGCTGAGTGGCAGGAATCGAGGAATTGATGGCAGCAGTTCCATGGGCGGGGAGCGGCCAGCCCAGCTGCAGTTCAACCAGCCATGTTAGGAGCAGGAGGTCACAAGCTGCTAGCTGCCAGCGGTAGTGCATTAGGGACGCTATCACCAAATGCACCCACTCCGGCACGTGCTCCCGCATCCCACTCTTGCCCTCTTAGCGAACCCGACAAAGTCACTCATCCATCAGGCTTCAACATCCACGAGCAACAAACGTGCCATGAGCCATGTGCAAACGTACTGACCAGTACCCCTCAGTCCCTAACAGCAACTAGCCATCACAGTCACAACCACAGCTACGGAGCACATTGCTTTAGTAGTGTGAGCCTGCCGCTCCGGCAAGCATCAGGCCGTCTACAAATTTCCCAGTGCTCACAAGTGTTATTTTACACCTCTACCTTCCACAACTTGGCATGCCCACAGGCTTTCAATGAAGCTCCAATAAAGCTCCCAGGTGAAGTCAATTAGGTCGGGGATAGTCTGGGGGCAATCCCTTCAAGGTCTACCAGGAAAATGTGCACTAGGCAAATCATTGAATCAACGCATCAGCCAACCGCAGAAGAGCCTCTCCTTGCCCTAGTTGACATGGAATCAACAGACCACCCAGGAAACTCAGCAACGGGAGCTCAAGGCCATAATGAGGTGGCCACCACTGTAAAGGCCTTGTCCTCTACCTACCAGGCAAAAATATACACAAGCTTTGGCTTCCAGAAGGATGCCGGATCTGCCCTGTTTTCCAGCAATGAGGAGCTCACTGGCCTGTGGACACCACTGTAACCAGAGCTGCAGTCAAGCCCCCACCCCTTGGAAGGGTCCCCTTGCCACTTGTGAGCCCCTTCAAACTCTAATACAAGATCTGTGCAATGGGACAGCTGATGTAGGCATGGTCCCTCCTAGGCATAGGGATACGAGTGACCAGTCGTCTCCTTACATCAAGAAGGAAGGAAACACTAAAGCAACAACGGAAGGTCTCACTGGCCAAGGTTATGAAAGGTCATTAAACTCAATCTGACCAGACCACCAGCCCTCCCCGCAAGCAGTGCTAGGAATCACACCTAACAGTACTTTTGATGCACCTGGGGATGTCGAAAGGGGTAGTGTTATGGACCACAAGTATTTCTTAGAGGACTGCAACGCTTTGCCTAATGAATCTCTAACCCTGACCCAGGGGGATATATCAGAAAATTGCAAAACCAGAGCAGGCTGCAAGTAACCAGCCCCTGTCACCTTGATCAGTAACTGAGCACAAACATGTTCAAACCATCAGCATCAGTAGAGAGCGTCTGGATCGGGAAGGGGCCCAATTGGTGTACAATGATATCTGGTACCTTGGAACACAGGAAAGGGAGGAGATGTTAGCCTTGTATGCTCAATGTCCATCCCACACAGTTGGTCTACAAAGGTACCGAAGCCCTTGGAACACAGGAAAGGGATGAGATGTTAGCCTCGTATGCTCAATGTCCATTAGACACAGCTGGCCTACCAAGGTACTGAAGCCCTTGGAGCACAGGAAAGGGAGGAGATGTTATCCTTGTATGCTCAACGTCCATCCCACACAGCTGGCCTACAAAGGTACCGAAGCACTTGGAACACAGGAAAGGGAGGAGATGTTAGCCTCGTATGCTAAATGTCCATCCCACACAGCTGGCCTAAAAGGTACCGAAGCCCTTGGAACACAGGAATGAGAGGAGATGTTAGCCTCATATGCTCAATGTCCATCCCACACAGCTGGCCTAGCAGGTACCGAAGCCCTTGGAACACAGGAAAGGGTGGAGATGTTAGCCTCGTATGCTCAATGTCCATCCCACACAGCTGGCCTACAAAGGTACCGAAGCCCTTGGAACACAGGAATGGGAGGAGATGTTAGCCTCGTATGCTCAATGTCCATCCCACACAGGTGGCCTAAAAGGTACCGAAGCCCTTGGAACACAGGAAAGGGAGATGTTAGCCTTGTATGCTCAGTGTCCATCCCACACAGCTGGCCTAGCAGGTACCGAAGCCCTTGGAACACAGCAAAGGGAGGAGATGTTAGCCTCGTATGCTCAGTGTCGATCCCACACAGCTGGCCTACAAAGGTACTGAAGTCCTTGGAACACAGGAAAGGGAGGAGATGTTAGCCTCGTATGCTCAATGTACATCCCACACAGCTGGCTTACAAAGGTACCGAAGCCCTTGGAACACAGAAAAGGGAGGAGATGTTAGCCTTGTATGCTCAATGTCCATCCCACACCGCTGGCCTACAAGGGTACCGAAGCGCTTGGAACACAGGACTGGGAGGAGATGTTAGCCTCGTATGCTCAATGTCCATCCCACACAGCTGGCCTACAAAGGTACTGAAGCCCTTGGAACACAGGAAAGGGAGATGTTAGCCTCATATGCTCAATGTCCATCTCACACAGCTGGCCTACAAAGGTACCGAAGCCCTTGGAACACAGGAACGGGAGAAGATGTTAGCCTTGTATGCTCAATGTCCATTTCACAAAGCTGGCCTAAAAGGTACAGAAGCCCTTGGAACACAGGAATGGGAGGAGATGTTAGCCTTGTATGGTCAATGTCCATCCCACACAGGTGAGCTACAAGGTACCATAGCCCTTGGAACACAGGAAAGGAAGGAGATGTTAGTCGCGTATGGTTAATGTCCATCCCAAGCAGCTGGCCTATAAAGCTACCGAAGCCCTTGAAACACAGGAATGGAATGAGATGTTAGCCTCGTATGCTCAACATCCATCCCACACAGCTGGCCTACAAAGGTACAGAAGCCCTTGGAACACAGGAATGGGAGGAGATGTTAGCCTCGTATGCTCAATATCCATCCCACACAGGTTGCCTACAATGTACCGAAGCCCTTGGAACACAGGAAAGGGAGGAGATGTTAGCCTTGTATGCTCAATGTCCATTCAACACAGCTGGCCTGCAAAGCTACCGAAGCCCTTGGAACCCAGGAAAGGGAGGAGATGTTAGCCTCGTATGCTCAATGTCCATCCCACACAGCTGGCCTACAAAGCTACCGAAGCCCTTGGAACACAGGAAAGGGAGGAGATGTTAGCCTCGTATGCTCAATGTCCATCCCACACAGCTGGCCTACAAAGGTACTGAAGCCCTTGGAACACAGGAAAGGGAGATGTTAGCCTCATATGCTCAATGTCCATCTCACACAGCTGGCCTACAAAGGTACCGAAGCCCTTGGAACACAGGAACGGGAGAAGATGTTAGCCTTGTATGCTCAATGTCCATTTCACAAAGCTGGCCTAAAAGGTACAGAAGCCCTTGGAACACAGGAATGGGAGGAGATGTTAGCCTTGTATGGTCAATGTCCATCCCACACAGGTGAGCTACAAGGTACCATAGCCCTTGGAACACAGGAAAGGAAGGAGATGTTAGTCGCGTATGGTTAATGTCCATCCCAAGCAGCTGGCCTATAAAGCTACCGAAGCCCTTGAAACACAGGAATGGAATGAGATGTTAGCCTCATATGCTCAATGTCCATCCCACACAGCTGGCCTACAAGGTATCGAAGCCCTTGGAACACAGGAAAGAGAGGAGATGTTAGGCTTGTATGCTCAATTTCCATACCACACAGCTGGCCTAGAAGGTACCGAAGCCCTTGGAACACAGGAATGGAATGAGATGTTAGCCTCATATGCTCAATGTCCATCCCACACAGCTGGCCTACAAGGTATCGAATCCCTTGGAACACAGGAAAGGGAGGAGAAGTTAGCCTCGTATGCTCAATGTCCATCCCACGCAGGTGGCCTACAAGGTACCGTAGCCCTTGGAACACAGGAATGGGAGGAGATGTTAGCCTCGTATGCTCAATGTCCATCCCACACAGCTGGCCTAGCAGGTACCGAAGCCCTTTGAACACAGGAAAGGGTGGAGATGTTAGCCTTGTATGCTCAATGTCCATCCCACACAGTTGGTCTACAAAGGTACAGAAGCCCTTGGAACACAGGAAAGGGATGAGATGTTAGCCTCGTATGCTCAATGTCCATTAGACACAGCTGGCCTACAAAGGTACTGAAGCCCTTGGAGCACAGGAAAGGGAGGAGATGTTATCCTTGTATGCTCAATGTCCACCCCACACAGCTGGCCTACAAAGGTACCGAAGCACTTGGAACACAGGTAAGGGAGGAGATGTTAGCCTCCTATGCTCAATGTCCATCCCACACAGCTGGCCTAAAAGGTACCGAAGCCCTTGGAACACAGGAATGGGAGGAGATGTTAGCCTTGTATGCTCAATGTCCATCCCACACAGCTGGCCTAGCAGGTACTGAAGCCCTTGGAACACAGGCAAGGGTGGAGATGTTAGCCTCGTGTGCTCAATGTCCATCCCACACAGCTGGCCTGCAAAGGTACCGAAGCCCTTGGAACACAGGACTGGGAGGAGATCTTAGCCTCGTATGCTCAATATCCATCCCGCACAGCTGGCCTACAAAGGTACCGAAGCCCTTGGAACACAGGAATGGGATGAGATGTTAGCCTCATATGCTCAATGTCCATCCCACACAGCTGGCCTACAAGGTATCGAATCCCTTGGAACACAGGAAAGGGAGGAGATGTTAGCCTCGTATGCTCAATGTCCATCCCACGCAGGTGGCCTACAAGGTACCGTAGCCCTTGGAACACAGGAATGGGAGGAGATGTTAGTCTCGTATGCTCAATGTCCATCCCACACAGCTGGCCTAGCAGGTACCGAAGCCCTTGGAACACAGGAAAGGGTGGAGATGTTAGCCTTGTATGCTCAATGTCCATCCCACACAGTTGGTCTACAAAGGTACAGAAGCCCTTGGAACACAGGAAAGGGATGAGATGTTAGCCTCGTATGCTCAATGTCCATTAGACACAGCTGGCCTACAAAGGTACTGAAGCCCTTGGAGCACAGGAAAGGGAGGAGATGTTATCCTTGTATGCTCAATCTCCATCCCACACAGCTGGCCTACAAAGGTACCGAAGCACTTGGAACACAGGAAAGGGAGGAGATGTTAGCCTCCTATGCTCAATGTCCATCCCACACAGCTGGCCTAAAAGGTACCGAAGCCCTTGGAACACAGGAATGGGAGGAGATGTTAGCCTTGTATGCTCAATGTCCATCCCACACAGCTGGCCTAGCAGGTACTGAAGCCCTTGGAACACAGGCAAGGGTGAAGATGTTAGCCTCATATGCTCAATGTCCATCCCACACAGCTGGCCTACAAAGGTACCGAAACCCTTGGAACACAGGAATGGGAGGAGATGTTAGCCTCGTATGCTCAATGTCCATCCCACACAGGTGGCCTAAAAGGTACCGAAGCCCTTGGAACACAGGAATGTGAGGAGATGTTAGCCTTATATGCTCAATGTCCATCCCACACAGCTGGCCCACAAAGGTACCGAAGCCCTTGGAACACAGGAAAGGGAGGAGATGTTAGCCTTGTATGCTCAGTGTCCATCCCACACAGCTGGCCTAGCAGGTACCGAAGCCCTTGGAACACAGCAAAGGGAGGAGATGTTAGCCTTGTATGCTCAGTGTCGATCCCACATAGCTGGCCTACAAAGGTACTGAAGCCCTTGGAACACAGGAAAGGGGGGAGATGTTAGCCTCGTATGCTCAATGTCCATCCCACACAGCTGGCCTACAAAGGTACCGAAGCCCTTGGAACACAGGACTGGGAGGAGATGTTAGCCTCATATGCTCAATATCCATCCCACACAGCTGGCCTACAAAGGTACCGAAGCCCTTGGAACACAGGAACGGGAGAAGATGTTAGCCTTGTATGCTCAATGTCCATTTCACAAAGCTGGCCTAAAAGGTATTGAAGCCCTTGGAACACAGGAATGGGAGGAGATGTTAGCCTCGTATGGTCAATGTCCATCCCACACAGGTGAGCTACAAGGTACCATAGCCCTTGGAACACAGGAAAGGAAGGAGATGTTAGTCGCATATGGTTAACGTCCATCCCACGCAGCTGGCCTATAAAGCTACCGAAGCCCTTGGAACACAGGAAAGGGAGGAGATGTTAGCCTTGTATGCTCAATGTCCATACCACACAGCTGGCCTAGAAGGTACCGAAGCCCTTGGAACACAGGAATGGAATGAGATGTTAGCCTCATATGCTCAATGTCCATCCCACACAGCTGGCCTACAAGGTATCAAAGCCCTTGGAACACAGGAAAGAGAGGAGATGTTAGGCTTGTATGCTCAATTTCCATACCACACAGCTGGCCTAGAAGGTACCGAAGCCCTTGGAACACAGGAATGGAATGAGATGTTAGCCTCATATGCTCAATGTCCATCCCACACAGCTGGCCTACAAGGTACCGTTGCCCTTGGAACACAGGACTGGGAGGAGATGTTAGCCTCGTATGCTCAATATCCATCCCACGCAGCTGGCCTAGAAGGTATCGAAGCCCTTGGAACACAGGAAAGGGAGGAGATGTTAGCCTCGTATGCTCATTGTTCATCCCATGCAGCTGGCCTACAAAGGTATCGAAGCTAAATCCGCCCTGAAAAAGCACTGCATATGGATAGCATTTGGATGTGTCCCCTAAACACTGTGTAGTTGTCAGTCAAAGCCCTGCAATATCAGTCTAACAAAATGGACATCTAGCTGTCACTGCCTAACACTCTGGCAGTTTTTGTTGCTGGAATTGATGGACAACTCGGCAATTTGAAAACGCTCCTCAAGCGAGCGCAATCAGATTCTCATTGGTGCAAACTCTCCTCCCTCCCAACTATGCTCCGTGATCTTCTCACAGATTTCAAACAAGCCACCAAACTTGTACACGGAGCGCAGCCTCAGCCCTGAGGCACCAATTTAGAGGCACGAGGCCCCCACAGCAAAACAATCTACTAAAACCACCTTGCTACGGTCAGCCCAAATCAAAACATTAGCCGTTTACTCATAAGGGCTCTGACCTCCCCACTAAATGATCAGGAGGCAGCCAAACTGGCTACTGCCCCAGTACAGCAGGACAATACCCAATCCAGACAGAAAGGAAAGGCCTCTACTGACCACATTGGTGAATACCCCATATTTAAAATAGCGGCTAGGCCTGGGGAGAGGGAACACCCTGAACTGCCTTCCCAACCACAAGGCACATCAACAGTTGGAGCAAGGACAGCCACCACCCAACCCACTGCCCCAAATGCAGGCACCTTTGACTCCAGGATAACCAGGCCCTGCCTCCAGCTCTGGGATGCCGGATCCTGGGGATTTGGGCCAAAAAGTGTCGGCTGAATGAAGGCGCCTAGAAGGAGCATAGAGGCAGGTCCTTGCTCTGAGGTACCCAGCGCCAGTCTGATGGAGGCCCTATGTACCAGAAGCAGGGTCTTAAAAAGCACCCCCTTCCTAATAGGATGCCAGTGCAATGCCATCAGCTGTGCAGACATGTGTGTTCTCAGTGGCGGGCCCAAAAGGGTACGGGCTGCTGCCTTTTGGACCACCTGCAACTTATTGGTCAGATGGTCAGGAAGGCCCAACTACAAAGCGTTACTGTAGTCAAGCCTGGATGCTATTAGAGCCTGTACTGCCTGTTTCCTAGCTGAGAAAGAAAAAAAGTATAAAATCTTTCTTAGCAAACGCAAAAGTCCAAAGCAAGTCCCCACCACTGCAATAACCTGAGGTACAAAAGAGGGACAGTCATCGGCTTTGATGCCTAAGGGGCATATTAACAAGGGCCGGCGATAAATATCGCAAAGCGCACTTAGCGCTTGCATATTTATCCCCGGCTATCTCTGGAATTTATCGCCCGGTTAGCGCGTTATCAACAACGCGCATCGCCGAGGCGATAAAATTCCAGAGATAGGTGGGATATCGCCGTTTTCCATGGTGTTTTCCATGGTGGAAAATTGCGATATCCTAGATAATAGGGCCTGTGGTCTTAGCCACACAATCCACCCCCCATGTTAGGTATGCCTTAGTCATGAATGTAACAGACGTTAAATTCCTGAGTTAAGGCATACTTAACGCGATTTTATTTATCGCTAACCCTCCTTGATAATATCGCGAAGTTTCCTTTGCGATATTATCCCATGTTGCTTTTCACAGCCCCGCCTCTTTTGCATCTCATTATCGATGCGAGGCGAGGCGTGTGAAAAAGGGGCGATACATCAAGGAATCATGCGCTAGCATGCCCTTGATGATAATGCGATAATATTATCGCCGCTTTTCGCCCGAAAACGGGCTCTAAAGCGGCGATAATATTATCGTTGCCCCTTGATAATATGCCCCTAAATTCTTTACTAAGCTAGTCTGGCGACCTGGTGGAGGGATATTAACCGGCCAAAAGGACTGCAAGACTCATGTCCCTTCTCACCAAAGAAAAGGGTCTCAGTCTTGTCTGCATTACATGTGAGCTGGTGGTGCATCGGTTAATGAAAAACTGCTGCAAACAGGCTCTTATCTTTTCACCAAGATGCACTTCGTCGCCCCAGAAAAACAGAAGCTGAGTGTCCTCAACATAGAAGACTACTTTTGCTCCGAGTCTCAGCAAGTAAGGCGAGTGGTGTAAGATAAATATTAAATAAGGTAGGGCTCAAAGCAGAGCTCTGTAGCACTCCCACTCACAAATCACACGACCCAGATGAAAAAGGAGGAATGTAGACCTCTTGACCTCGCCCCTCCAGGAACGAAGCCAACCAGCCCAACACAAACCCCAAAATCTGATAGTTTGAGTAAACCTCGAACTTTGAGGTGTCCGGAGACTCAATTTACATCTGCTGTGATCTTCCTCTTCTGATGATCTTATTTCAGCCCAAACCTTACATTGGAATCCACCAGCTCAGGGCAGAAATGGAACCGGTAAATTAAATAAAACTGGCAGACAACTCTTAGGTGACTTAGAGCCCTTAAACTTCCGAGCCCTGAATGGGCGGTTCACCGAGGACAATCCATTGCAGCTTCTATCCACTCAAACTTAACTCGTTCCACTCTAGGCTGTACCTTTGTTACCCACTCAGTGTTTCCACTCTAGGCTGTACCTTTGTTACCCACTCAGTGTTTCCACTCTAGGCTGTACCTTTGTTGCCCTCTCAGTGTTTCCACTCTAGGCTGTACCTTTGTTACCCACTCAGTGTTTCCACTCTAGGCTGTAGCATTGTTACCCTCTCAGTGTTTCCACTCTAGGCTGTACCTTTGTTACCCACTCAGTGTTTCCACTCTAGGCTGTACCTTTGTTGCCCTCTCAGTGTTTCCACGCTAGTTTGTACCTTTGTTACCCTCTCAGTGTTTCCACTCTAGGCTGTACCTTTGTTACCCACTCAATGTTTCCACTCTAGGCTGTACCTTTGTTGCCCTCTCGGTGTTTCCACTCTAGGTTGTACCATTGTTACCCTCTCAGTGTTTCCACTCTAGGCTGTACCTTTGTTATCCACTCAGTGTTTCCACTCTAGGCTGTACCTTTGTTGCCCTCTAAGTGTTTCCACTCGAAGCTGTACCTTTGTTACCCTCTCAGTGTTTCCACTCTAGGCTGTACCTTTGTTACCCACTCAGTGTTTCCACTCTAAGTTGTACCTTTGTTACCCACACAGTGTTTCCACTCTAGGCTGTACCTTTGTTGCCCTCTCAGTGTTTCCACTCTAAGCTGTACCTTTGTTACCCTCTCAGTGTTTCCACTCTAGGCTGTAACTTTGTTACCCACTCAGTGTTTCCACTCTAGGCTGTACCTTTGTTGCCCTCTCAGTGTTTCCACTCTAGGCTGTACCTTTGTTGCCCTCTCAGTGTTTCCACTCTAGGCTGCACCTTTCTTGCCCTCTCAGTGTTACCACTCTAGGTTGTACCTTTGTTACCCTCTCAGTGTTTCCACTCTCGGCTGTACCTTTCTTGCCCTCTCAGTGTTTCCACTCTAGGCTGTACCTTTGTTGCCCTCTCAGTGTTTCCACTCTAGGCTGTACCTTTGTTGCCCTCTCAGTGTTTCCACTCTAGGCTGTAACTTTGTTACCCTCTCAGTGTTTCCACTCTAGGCTATACCTTTGTTACCCACTCAGTGTTTCCACTCTAGGCTGTACCTTTGTTACCCTCTCAGTGTTTCCACTCTAAGCTGTACCTTTGTTACCCTCTCAGTGTTTCCACTCTAGGCTGTACCTTTGTTACCCACTCAGTGTTTCCATTCTAGGCTGTACCTTTGTTGACCTCTCAGTGTTTCCACTCTAGGCTGTACCTTTGTTGCCCTCTCAGTATTACCACTCTAGGCTGCACCTTTCTTGCCCTCTCAGTGTTACCACTCTAGGTTGTACCTGTGTTACCCTCTCAGTGTTACCACTCAAGGTTGTACCTTTGTTACCCTCTCAGTGTTTCCACTCTAGGCTGTACCTTTGTTACCTTCTCAGTGTTGCCACTCAAGGCTGTACCTTTGTTACCCTCTCAGTGTTTCCACTCTAGGCTGCACATTTGTTACCCTCTCAGTGTTTCCACTCTAGACTGTACCTTTGTTACCCTCCCACTGTTTCACAAGGTCTAATCATACCACTTAGGGGAGAAGGCGGATGGCGACCACCTACCACGAGAGGTGGCCTTCCACTCAACTCTGGCTGCATTCCACCGCACAGCCGAGGCAACAGGCTCAGTGTGCACCATTAATTACAAAATAATTCAATACTCCCCTCTGCTATAAATGAACTGCTGAGAACAGCTAAGGCATCGATAAAGCAATTACTGATAACATGAAACGTGCTCTAACAACTTGGAAGTGCTTTACTAAAGGGCGTGCGGACAGCCTTGCCACCCCAATACGATCATCTCCTCAAAAGAATCATCCTGGGCAACAGGGGCGCACCTCCCAGGTGTAACTCCATCAGTTAAAGATACATAAAGGGGCCGTAAACTACACACTGAGAGCTCTAACTGCACACTGAGAGCTCTAATCTCACACTGAGCGCTCTAACTACACACTGAGAGCTCTAACCCCACACTGAGAGCACTAACTACACACTGAGAGCTCTAACCACACACTGAGAGCTTGAAGTACCGGGGATTTTAGGACCCCAGCGGTGCCAGGGGTAGCACCCTATGACTTCGTTTTCCATGTTGGCATAGTATTATAAAATTCCACTCTCATGGTAATGTAACAAAGAACTTGGCAAAAGAAGCTGAAATATGAAAAGACATCTTTATTAAACTCAAATGAGTGAGACTACGTCGCACAAAAGCCTTAGCAACTGAATGAGGCAGTCTCCAGAACAAAAACCAGTCTTCTGTTTTATACAGAATATTACGCTCTGGGCAACACCGCCCTTCTCTTGCAGTTGGTCATTCACATATTTTACTTCAAAGAACAAGCAGAGTCATGATTACAATCCCAAATTTCAGTTCAGCCAGCCCGCAATTATTTACCCAGCGAGGCTCAGATCCCTCATCAGATATCAGTAGACCCCAATAAACACGGGCACCTCCTGTTTGAAAAACAAGCCATAAAGCAGGAAGAGTCAGGTGTGAAAGAGATTAGTCAGGGTTCGTGTGGGAAGAAGGAATTTATGATGCCTCGGGCCCTGATGCTAATCCCATTTGGCCGCAGTAAAAGGAACCGGCCGGACAGGGCTGACCTCGGGCAGTGGAGTCAGTTTGCACAGGTCACAGAGAAGTCAAAGGAAGGCGCATGTGTTCTAAAGGCCTGTATTTGTTCTTAAAGTGTAGCCTATGTGAGGGCAACTATAAGATGGCCACCGCTCCAAGATGGAACCCACGGAGTCAATGTATAATAACGTATACATAGTGCATTCATAGCTAAAACGTTACACAAAGCACTTGTACATACCGCATTGACCATTCGCGGTTCGCTAATACCGGGATAGACAGGGGTAGGGCCCTGCCTCCTACGCGGTCCCAAATTTTAAAGTATGACAGACCCTCCTTTTGCCCTTACATAGGCAATAACTATACTCTCATCAATCCGAGTCTAGGTCAATATTCATGAAGTCATGGAGATGTTGCTGTAGCATCATCCTATTACTTAGCTCGTCTTCTGATACATGTTTCCTTACACATGTAGTAGCACAAAGGCCACATATGGCGGGACAAAATAAGGAATACCTCTGTCTGTAGTAGGCGGCATAAGATCACACACCCAATAATTAGTGATGTTCATTACTAACTAATGTTGATGCAGTAGCTGTAAAAAAAGAATTGCTTATGAATTCTAATCTTTTAACCTGCCCATGTTCAGGAAAAGGGTGAAAAGAGTACAGAGAAGCAGTAGTAGGAAAAGACATAGGTTGGGAAGCGGGTGCAGAAGTCAATTGAGTAGAGAAAAACGATCCCACCCATAAATAACAACGTCATGTTTAAAAAACACTAGAAAACTCGTTATTAAAAACATATAGACAACAGGAGAAAGTAGTGACCACTATTACAAATGAAATAATAATTTTTCACAACCCTAAGCAGAAAGCAAGTCCCAAAATTATCTGGTAACATTTTTAGGGCTCCTATGTATTTCAGTAATTCTTGTATGTTCAGGTGAAACAGTGGTGACCCTCATCAATGCTCTGAGGTGAAAATACTCTTTCCACAGACAATTGACTTTATTCTGCTTTTACTAAACAGAATAGTACTTTAAAACAATGCCAACAAAACAATCAGTCTCCTTAACACCTACTCTATGCAATCACACGGAAACCTCTTGTGAAACCACCTATGCCCAGAGTCCGTTCAAAATGCCTCTCTGGCAGGCTTCTATTGTCCATCAAATCTTCTTCTGTTGTTTTCTTTTGCATGGGCCTCTTCATTCAAGCCTTACATGAGAAAAGTACTGCTTAGTTGGAGTGCCCTCCTGGCAAACACCCACAGCTCACTCGAGAGTCTCAATGTCTCAAGGCAGTGCACCTGTGTCTTTCCTCTGCTGCAGTCACTACAAATAATATGCTCTTCATTGGTCATGGGCACAGATCATCTTGTGCAGACCCGGGACCATTCTCAGGATCCAACACTCATCATTCGGTGTCAGAGGACGCCCAGGCTGCTCTTTCATGGGCCCTAGAATTAGTGCCTTTTGTCAATCTTGGATCCGCCGGTGCACTGCACTTCCATTGGAGCAAAGGAAAAGAGGGGGTGTGTGTGGCCAAAAACTCAGGCCAAGGGGCTCAAGGGACTGCACACTGTCAGAGGTTACCAGCACATGACAGGCGCTCTTGTGCACTGAAATTCTGGTTCTGTGGCAAAACCAGCTCCTCCTTCTTTTCTGATGTTGAACGCCTTCTGATGAAGCAAGTGCGATGCTTTAAACAGTTCATTGTATAACAAGGGGACTGCAAACAGGTGGTCTGCGAGTTTCAAAGGAGTGGCCACACGCCATGGGACAATTTTGGTCTAGAATATACTGTCATTCTCAAAAAGCAATACAAATATAAAGACAGTAGGCAAAACAGTGTCTCTAATCTTTTCAATTTGGTTTCCGTGTGAGAGCCTCCATCATCTAAAGGTAGATAACTACACGAGGATTCTATCTAAATGGATGTCTTCATATATGGTGGCATTGTCTAACGGGGCAAACACATTTTTTTTTCTGAATGATTACATCTAGGTGTTCTTAAATTCCTTATCTAGAACATCTCAATAGAGAAATCACATGGTACAGATTATCATGGGCATGTAGAAAACTTTCACATCAGGTGCAATATGCAATACACAGGCTAATAGTCAAATATGCAAACAAAAGACAAGAACTAGAGGGTCCTGATATTTGCATGATTAGAACACATCTGATCCCACCAAAAATTAAAGCAGCATGGAGCAAAAGGGCAAAAAAACACATTTAAAAATAGACATTGAAAATTCGTCATGTTCAAAAAAGGTAAATGTAGGTTATCTCCTATTGGGATGGAAAAACTTGTCTTACTATAATATAATATACTTGAGTCAGTTAACCAGTCTATCGCTACTCTGACAGTCAGGCTGGAAAACATTGAAGCAGGCCTAAGGAAAATTCTTGGAAATCAGTCTGGCCATACAAAAGGGAATTATACATAAACATGCAGTCTGGAAGTGTGTACCTGAACAATACACCTACAATAATAAATGGGCTGACTGGTGAAAGGAATACGGAAAAGGGAATTGGAACTAGGACACAACTAAAATCCCCAATAACTAAGCATGATGCGACATTGGTCAGGGGAGAAGCAACAAAAGAAAAAAAAAATCTATAGGAAGACCAAAAATTATTTGGGTGATAGTCAGGCATGTGACACAACACCAAGAGTACGGGTGATACACAAAGGCCAAAGTTACATACATTTTAACTCTACCGCTGGCGGCTACACCATATACGGTAATCTTAGGTAATGTTCCAGTTCCTTCTTCAGGGAAAAATGAAAACCTAGTTTTCTTTTAAGGAACAAAAGCCATAGGCTACTTAGGAAGCAAAACATCATTAACTAATGTAATATAGAAATTAGGCCACCTTGAGTCACAGATCTATAATTTCATCCTTGGGTCCAATCGAGGATACATAAACGTAGGGCTGCCTGTTCCTTTAAGGGAAGGGGCAGTAACGTGACTAACTACAGGTGACACACTTCGATCCTGTATATCTCTTTCATTTTCCTTACCATTATAGCCAAATAGACATGCACTGGTAAAGTGTTGTCTCTCATGTTCACAGCATGAAATATCATTAGCTGTGGAATTTAGTAACCAGAACAAGTTCAACCAACTGTTGCGTAGCGATGGACATCGTCATGACCATCCCCTCACAACACAGGTAAACTTGTAATAGTATCAAAAGCAGCAACAAAAACAACGAAAACATGCAAAAAATAATAAAAACGCACAAAACGTCAAGCCATCAGATATACTTGCTGTATATCAAGCACAAAAAGCATAGACAAAACAATAGCATATGTGAATAAGCGGTGACACACAACACCATGTCATGTACTTTTATGCACTGTAAACCTGCAGCCCAAAACCCAATATACGGGCCTGTTTAATTTATCAGGTTTAAAATCCTTACCCTCCTTTTTGACAGTAGATCACCAGGCAATGGAAATCTGCTGTCAAATATAACTTTACTGTCTCTCTTCTAACATACAGGACCAGCAAGAACAATTCATGATAGAACCAAATACACAAAAATAAATTTCCATTACTTAACTGTTACCCTCTTGTCAGTCCTTGCAACATCCAGCCACTTTAGTTTTACCTTTCTAAAAATAAAAATCGTTACACTGACACTCCATATTAATTTGGCACCTACAATTTCCACTGTGAAAAAGAAGTCTTAATTGGCGATACGTTCTCACTTAGGCATGTAGCCTTAAAAATTTTAGAAGTGGGCTTTATCTTATTTTCTGTCTAAGACTTAATGCAACACTTCGTTTTCTGTTAAATAACACAAATGTATCTGTTCTGCAAAGCATTTAACATGATGTTTGGGCTTTCAAAGAAACCCCTTTGCTATATTTTCCCTTTGGAATTAAGTTCTTTAGTTTTAGTGATGTTGCTATGGAGAAACCAGAAACCCCACCTTTAGAGGCCCGTGTAGCAAGGTCATTCTGCATTCCACAGAGGCAAGGCCCTAATTTAAACGGTCATAAATGTCAACGTGGCAGCCTACTCCATTGCAGCGCGACTGGAGCCAGCCTCTGCAGCTCCCTAGCCCCCAGCTTCTGCCACTCCGAATTTGTCAAAGCCAGAAGGCCTTCCTAATTCCTCCTAACTTGCAATAATTCACTCTATTTTGTAAAATAATTTTTCCTTTTTAGGCGCTAAAAAAAAAAAAATTATCTCTATTCCCAGATTATTAAACTACATTTACTGTGAATAATTCACAAAACTTAATGACACGCATACCAGTTTTTAGAATAAATGCTTGTTGCAATCCTATGCAATGGTACACATTTCATCAACCTTAAATAAATGAACGTCTCAGTAGGCCCAGCTAAAGTTAGACTGAACTTCAGCAATTGGGACCGCTTTCTGCCCCAGTCCACTGGCACTGCGAATTGCATTTGCAATGAGTTTTGATATTTTCTTCATCATTTAGTCACTTGCTTTTCCATCATCATTCACTCCGTTGTTTAACTATTTCAAAAGACTGTCTAATCAACCTGCAGGGAATTTAAGGCAATTTCCCAGGTTTCTAATGCTCCTGCTGGGCCATCCGAACCTCTGATAACAGTTTCTCTTATCATACTCAGCTGTTCTTTACATTTAATTGTTTTGTTAACATTACTAAACGCTGTCGTCCCCTAGATTCCTTTATTCAAGCTCGGTTCGTCGCTTTCATATTAGCATATGAAACTTAGTGCCTCCCGTTAGGTAATTACAATATTTTCACCCCTACTGCTAGAACCTGCAATCTCATCTTTCCCCTCCTACTTACTCAAACCGTTACCACATTCCTTTTGATCCCCTTCGTCAATACAACCTTCCTCACGCTACTCTTCATGTCTTTATTACTCCCCTTCATCATCTCTCTTCCCTCCAAGGCATTCTATTTTCCCAATTGTTCTTCTCCTTTCTACATATTACCTAGTTCTTATAACCGTAATTCTACATTTCTCCACCCCTCCATCATTACTGGCTTCATCATGTACCTGCTCACAAAATCTCCATTTCTTCTTTCCCCAGCTGTTTTTAAACCTTCCGCCCCTCCCACTTAGCAGCCTGTCCCCTAATTTCTACGTAATGATCACATGCACCGCTTTTTGACTCTCGGGCTTACATGACATACTGCAACTCCCATAATGCATTTTCTAAAACACGTTATCAAATACTGAGTACGTTTAACGTTTAATGTAACATTTCATTACTTCTGTGGTTATTATAAGAACCTTTTCCAATTATACGCAACAAACATTCTATAAAGAGTTTTTCTTTTCTTCTGACACCAAAAATAAACATGCTTGGTGAATTAAGATGTTCCGCCTTGCATGAAGATGAATCACGTAATTGTCAATCCATTTCTACGGAATACACTTTCTCTGTGTGGGTGCTAACCCGATTAAGGCCGCTTTTTATTAACATCAAATAGTTGCGGGCTGCGACACCATATTTTATTTAATTTCTCCAAGTTTTAAAAAAGGTCTTATTTTTCATAGCGTGCTCAGTAGTATCGTGCCCAGCCTAACAGACACAGGTAAAGTTAGAACCTTCAACCCTGATATTAAAACAAGCCTGTGTACTGGCACATTGACTCATCGAATCATAAGAAGGCACAACCTGTGAATATATATCAAACATAAATATATGCATTTATTGAAGCCTGAGACACTTTAAAAAGTACTCTGAATGAAAGAAAATGCAGTTTAAACAGTGTTTTTACCCAAATTCGACTTTGATTTTTTTGGCATTAAAAAATGAATATCCTACAATTTTTTTGCATAATATGCATTACCAGAATGTCTATTACATAACCCATGAGTCAGGCATTGGAAATAATAACTTATACTTTATAAAAATGAGCTTGTTGCGCCTGCGCCAAGGGAAAATTGTACACGCGAATGCTTGTCATTTTAGTGATGCAACACAACTTAAATCAAATTCTAATGCTAGGAGGTCATAGTATGAGTATTAAGCTTTATAAATATCAAAAAACGATTTTGAAAAGCACTTTTTTTTTTAAAATAATTTTTCCATGATTAATAATTTCCTTTAAAAAAAATCCCAATTATTCGTTTTTGTGATAATTCCATGTATAAAAAGCAAGCTGCATCTCTTCCCTATCATTTTGGACACATTAACTCACAAGCCTAAGCGCATAAGCCCAACTTGAAATGCGTCACATTTTTGCGCCACTTTCATTTAAAAGGACGGTTATGCAAAATTCCACCCGTGTTCAACTGGGAAGGTGCTGGCTGAATGAACATTTCTATCAAATATACTGCAGCTGAAAAGTTTGCCTGTGAACATCTAATACAATGCATCTAAGGAAAATGCTGTAAATTTATTTACTTTTGCAAAAATAGATAATTTCGTTTTTGGGGCCTTATTTATATCTACTGAATGTGTTTCTAATTTTATCCTTTAAGCATTTAACGGCAGTTTTGTATATGTTAACAAACGCTCATTCTATAAATTAAAGAGCACCATATAGCTATTTTAGCACATCACATGGTTCATTTCTGGATTTTTTTTCTAAGTTTCTACTTGATATTAATTAACCAGCAATTTACTTCACAGACTGAAAACATCAGAAGACCCACAAACACACATTGAGCTCATTTCAGACATAAACGGAAAGGGGGTCAAACAGACAATACAGCGCGCTTTAGCCATTTTTCATAAATAGCGCCGTCGCAATTAACTTACAGAAGTTGCACTAATGAGAAAACCACATAGACATTTAAACACACAGTTGACTTACAAATCAATACGCATGACAGAAAGAAAGAACAGCTCACAGACTATACTTGAACCAAACCATTTGCAAATACTAGTTGTAAGTCATATTTACAAGAAACGCTTCTCAATAGTATTCCAAAGGGCCGCATAAACAGCCCAACAGACAGATGTATGTCCAAGAAGTAGTGAATGCGCTCAATTCACTAGCTTTGCCTAGCAGAACACCACACAAAATCGTTCTGCATATCTTTATTCATAAAACTGCGCAGAGCGAAGGATCCTTGTTTTGTATTATGTCATATTTTAATTCCCTGGGGGTACAAAATCACCAAGGAAGAAATATGTTTTCAAATCTAACCGTTTTTAACTATGGTACCTTCCAAAAAAGCAACACATTTTTCCATGTGAGCTTACAAACAGGCATGTCAAAAATACTGCGGAAAACGCAAGTTTTATAATCAAAATGGTGCTTAAGGTATTTTTCGTACGTGCACCGTTCAACTAAACCAAATGGAGAAATATCTCCTCATTACCTGCCTACACAAATTGCAATTCGCATATCCAAACCTATACAAACCAAAAGTTGGTCAACACAAATTTCACAGTTCCAAAGCTACATTTCAAACTTGCTAAGATCAGGCATCTTATAGCTCACTAATCTAGCTTCAAACTTCAAGGGTTTATCTCTACCAATACACTCGCAAATATGCGAGACCCTTGGGTATGGTAATTGCAATGACCAAATCAACAAACCAAGAAACCAACCCCTCGGCTTTGGTAATTGCGATAACCAAATCAAAGACAAAGAACCAAAGCACTTATACTTAATTCTTATTTTTACTAATCAAAAGGTTATCCAAATTCTAACTGTCAAGTTCTACATAACCAAACGTCTTTTATAATACTCACGCCAAAAAGGGTTCTAATCGGGAGTGACATCTTTTGGAGAGTCAAAGTCAGAAAGATCAGAGATATACTGGGCTGCAGAGACAAAGAATCCCCCAGAACCTCGGTGCTCAGAGTAGTACCTGCTTAGTGGATTTCTGTCCTGTTCTTCCCAGTAGATTTCTGTCCTCTGACAAGATCGCTCCTCCAGATAGTCACTTGTATTGATGCCGCGCTGTCGGGCGCCAACTGAAGTACCGGGGATTTTAGGACCCCAGCGGTGCCAGGGGTAGCACCCTATGACTTCATTTTCCATGTTGGCGTAGTATTATAAAATTCCACTCTCATGGTAATGTAACAAAGAACTTGGCAAAAGAAGCTGAAATATGAAAAGACATCTTTATTAAACTCAAATGAGTGAGACTACGTCGCACAGAAGCCTTAGCAACTGAATGAGGCAGTCTCCAGAACAAAAACCAGTCTTCTGTTTTATACAGAATATTACGCTCTGGGCAACACCGCCCTTCTCTTGCAGTTGGTCATTCACATATTTTACTTCAAAGAACAAGCAGAGTCATGATTACAATCCCACATTTCAGTTCAACGAGCCCGCAATTATTTACCCAGCGAGGCTCAGATCCCTCATCAGATATCAGCAGACCCCAATAAACACGGGCAGCTCCTGTTTGTAAAACAAGCCATAAAGCAGGAAGAGTCAGGTGTGAAAGAGATTAGTCACGGTTCGTGTGGGAAGAAGGAATTTATGATGCCTCGGGCCCTGATGCTAATCCCATTTGGCCGCAGTAAAAGGAACCGGCCGGACAGGGCTGACCTCGGGCAGTGGAGTCAGTTTGCACAGGTCACAGAGAAGTCAAAGGAAGGCGCATGTGTTCTAGAGGCCTGTATTTGTTCTTAAAGTGTAGCCTATGTGAGGGCAACTATAAGATGGCCACCGCTCCAAGATGGAACCCACGGAGTCAATGTATAATAACGTATACATAGTGCATTCATAGCTAAAACGTTACACAAAGCACTTGTACATACCGCATTGACCATTCGCGGTTCGCTAATACCTGGATAGACAGGGGTAGGGCCCTGCCTCCTACGCGGTCCCAAATTTTAAAGTACGACAAGCTCTGACTACACACTGAGACCTCTAACTACACACTGAGAGCTCTGACTGCGCACACAGATCTCTAACTACACACTGAGAGCTCTAACCACACACTGAGAGCTCTAACTACACACTGAGAGCTCTGACTACACACTGAGAGCTCTGACTACACACTGAGACCTCTAACTATACACTGAGAGCTCTAACCACACACCGAGAGCTCTAACTGCACACTGAGAGCTCTAACTACACACTGAGAGCTCTAACTACACACTGAGAGCTCTAACCACACACTGAGAGCTCCAACTACACACTGAGAGCTCCAACTACACACTGAGAGCTCTAACCACACACTGAGAGCTCTAACCACACACTGAGAGCTCTAACCACACACTGAGTGCTCTAACCACACACTGAGAGCTCTGACTATACACTGAGAGCTCTGACTACACACTGAGACCTCTAACTACACACTGAGAGCTCTAACCACACACTGAGAGCTCTGAATGCACACTGAGAGCTCCAACTACACACTGAGAGCTCTAACTACACAATGAGAGCTCTAACCACACACTGAGAGCTCCAACTACACACTGAGAGCTCCAACTACACACTGAGAGCTCAAACTACACACTGAGAGCTCCAACTACACACTGAGAGCTCTAACCACACACTGAGAGCTCTAACTACACACTGATAGCTCTAACCACACACTGAGAGCTCTAACTACACACTGAGAGCTCTGACTACACACTGAGAGCTCTGACTACACACTGAGACCTCTAACTACACACTGAGAGCTCTAACCACACACTGAGAGCTCTGACTGCACATTGAGAGCTCCAACTACACACTGAGAGCTCTAACTACACACTGAGAGCTCTAACCACACACTGAGAGCTCCAACTACACACTGAGAGCTCCAACTACACACTGAGAGCTCTAACCACACACTCAGAGCTCTAACCACACACTGAGAGCTCTAACCACACACTGAGTGCTCTAACCACACACTGAGAGCTCTGACTGCACACTGAGAGCTCCAACTACACACTGAGTGCTCTAAGTGCACATTGAGAGCTATAACTACACACTGAGAGCTCTAACCACACACTGAGAGCTCCAACTACACACTGAGAGCTCTAACTACACACTGAGAGCTATAACTACACACTGAGTGCTCTAACCACACACAGAGCTCTGACTGCACACTGAGAGCTCCAACTACACACTGAGTGCTCTAAGTGCACATTGAGAGCTATAACTACACACTGAGAGCTCTAACTACATACTGAGAGCTCTGACTGCACACTGAGAGCTCTTCTTTGAAGGCCTGTGCATTCCAATCTACAACTAGTTCTGATACAACGGAAAACCTTGCTAAGCAAACAGAAATGGAGCATAAAAAGGACACAGGAAGATCAGTTCTGGGCCAAGTTGCTCTCAGATGTAAAGAATATTAACAGCAAACGATTCTTGGAAATGGCCAACAAGATAATGAGACCTGTCCAAGAATGAAAAACATCACACTTATCTGAGAAAACCTGGGCAAACTTTCTTTCCAACTGCTTTAACCAGCAGCAATCCAGAGGAGCCTGTAACCAGGCCTCCGTAGGATCTCCTAACCAGACCTCCGCAGCATCCCCGAACCACACCTCTGCAGGATTCCCTAGCCAGGCCTCCGCAGGATCCCCTAACCAGGCCTCCACAGAATCCCCGAACCAGGCCTCTGTAGGATCCCCTAACCAGTCCTCTGCAGGAGCCCATAACCAGGTCTCCACAGGATCCCCTAACCAGGCCTCCACAGGATCCCCTAATCAGTCCGCAGGATCCCCTAACCAGGCCTCTGCAGGATCCCCTAACCAGGCCTCCGCAGGGCCCCCTAAGCAGGCCTCCGCAGGGTCCCCTAAGCAGGCCTCTGCAGAATCCCCTAAGAAGGCCCCCGCAGGATCCCCTAACCAGGCCTCTGTAGGATCCCCTAACCATGCCTCCGCAAGATCCCCTAACCAGGCCTCTGCAGGATCCCCTAACTAGGCCTCTGCAGGATCCCCTAACCTGTCCTCCGCAGGATCCCCTAACCAGACCTTCGCAGGATCCCCTAACCAGGCCATTTGGAGGAGCCCATAACCAGGCCTCCGCAGGATCCCCTAACCAGGCCTCCACAGGGTCCCCTAACCAGGCCTCCGCAGAATCCCCTAACCAGGCCTCAGCAAGATCCCTTAACCAGGCCTCCGCAGGATCCCCTAACCAGGCCTATACGAACACGAATACTCAACTGAAAATAGTTTGACCATCAATTTAGAAAACAAACAAAATCATGTTGATTAGCAATGTTAAGAGACGATCTCCACCTCGCATTGGGACAGGAAGCGGATCAATGCAGCAGATAAATACAAATCTGTGGGCGTTATTATTGACAAAAAGTGATCACTCGCTCCTCAGAAAGAAGCAATGAAGAAGAAAGGAATTGCACTGATCATTACATTAAAAAATCTAAAGAGAAAATTGTCAGCTACAACGCTGATGTCTTTTCTCCGGATAATGCCAGCCCAGCTGCTACCGACAATAGCATATGGGAGTGACCTACTGGGGGGAAGGGATGCCACTGTTTTAGAGAGCATTATGAGAAGAACGTATAGAATAATCTTTCACTACCCTAATTACACATCCCCGCCCAGATTAGCAGACCTTGGCCAGATGGGGGGGCCTATATAAACTCTTGGAATAAAATGAGGAAGCTGGACCCCAACACCCAGAATTTCCACGTGTGGAAGGAGTTGCAGAATAGGGGCACTTCGGCTGGCGGGGACTACCTTAACGAATCGCTATCTGGCTAATCTATCTCAAGGAAACTCCTACTAGCAGTACGTGTTTCAATAAATTGGCCTGCCAAATCTCTTTCAATGATTGAAGATAAGGGGCTTCATTTATGAGGTCCCTTGCGGCACTTTTGCACCACCGGACGGTCACTTTTTTGACGTTCCAGTAGCGCAATGTGCCGCGGCATATTTGCGGGGCCACGTAAAGCCACTTTACGTGGCTTTTCATGGCCTTGTAAACGTGCCTCTTTCAGGCAGAACACTACGTTCCACGGGTGTTGCTGTGTGTGTTTGCACGCAACACTCATGAAATCTGAAGCATTCCCAGTTTATGAGCAATCGCAAACCTGGTAATCCTTCAGAATCCCACGCCACCCAAGGGATGGCGCTAGAGAGGCGGGACAAGGAGAAATACTTTTATTTCTCCTTTTTCTATGTGTGCTGCAGAACACATAGAAAGAGGAAATTGCCTGAATTTATTGATTGTGGGGAGGAAGGCGTCCCATCCTGCACAAAATGAATCAACCCTGCAACGCAGGCACCCTTACACTGTGGTGCAAGGGTGACTGCGTTGGCGCATGGCAGCCCATTGTGAGCCGTTGCAGGGCAAAAGGACAGGAATGTGCCTTATCACATAGATACAGCGCATTCCTGCTCTTGTTTTGACATAGGGCACGGCAGCAAGATTCCTTGCGGCGCTTTCCTGCGCCAAAATCTCATAAATGAGGCCCAAGGTTTTTTAGCACACAGAACCCATGCTTAGCTGACACTAAATAATTACAGAATAGCAGTACCTCAACAATACTTTCATACAGGGTATTCAAACTGTTGTGTACCCATGCAGGGCCTGCGCGCTTGGATAACATACACTGTAGGATTGGTGACAGACTAACTCTGAGCACCCCCACCGCGTATGTTAGCCGGTTTTTGCATTAGCCAGCTCACAGTGCCACTAGTGTCTCCTCTTATCGGGGAGAGTTTAGTTTCTGGCATCCTCAGAAAATGACAACCCTGATCCCTCAAGATCGTGGAATCAATGTACTACTTTTCGCTCAGTCACTCGTGCTTGTTTAGTTTATCTCAGAGTTACACAGAATAAACAGTCTGGCCGTTTCAATAAAAGGTTTATTGAACAGTTGTTATTCTCGTGTAGAATATATGAGTTGTAACAATCATTAGACAGTAGCAGAGATATATGATTAGCAGTACTATGAATATAAATGGATAGTACAGGTCTACCATTGTGCAATTAGCATGAATAAATACAAATGCATGCTAAAAGTGCACATACTCATACGATGCCTGTTGGACTTGGCCCTTCTGGCAGGTTCACCCCTATGCTTTTTACTTTTACTGGTGACCTGGTGGTAGTGATTTTTGGTTTCTGCGCACTTTCCCTGTGTCCCAGAGTAAAGTGCGTGCGCGCTCTGAGTGCATGTGGTGAGATAGGCCTGTCCTCCCATAGGAATGCATGGGGAATGTATGTGCCCCTGGTAGTTCCTGATGCGTGGGGTGTGCAGGGTCGAGTCTGGTATGTGCGGACTCGAGTGATGAAATGCTACGCGATGATGTGTGCGGCGTGCATGTACCTAGTGTGGAAGTGCCACTTCTAGAAGTGGGCACTTCTGTGTGCAGTGTGAAATGTGTGCCTTGTCTGGCGATTGGCTGGCTGAGGTCATGTGACGGGCTAGGGAATCCCCCGAGTCAGGAGGAGTCGCCCAGTGGTGAATGGTGAGATCAGCACTCAGATGGGTGGGAGGAGTACACCTAGGACCTGAATAGGGCTGGGCTTTCCCCACACAATGCTGGCTCCGCCCCCTGTGGTGCAACTGATGACCCTGGCCTGCTCTCTGAATAGGGAGAGGGGCTGAGCAAAACCAAGTGCTCAGGAACCAGTTGTAACTGGTTCGCCCCTTCCTTGCACCTGGAGACAAAGGTATTATGTGTATAAAAAGGGGCTGTGTCCCCTTACAAAATGTTCTCTTCCAGGATCCTATCTGAGGGGGACTGCTGCTGCTGGAGGCCAGGAGGAACCGCCACTTAGGACTGTCTTCCTGCCTGGAGGGCCCAGTGAGCTGGCCCCTGGCCCAGCCTTGCCCCCTGCCTACCTTTCTAAAACTTTGCCAGGACTTTTGTTGCTGGACTTGCTCAAAGCGCCTGGAAGCGCTTTCATTTGCCTTATAGCGCTAGGAGCGCTTTATTTGGACCCCAGCGTAGAGAAGCGTTTTTTCTGAGAAGCGCCCGCAGTGGGACCAGCGGCGCGGCGCTACGACGGTCAGCGAGGGAACCCCGACATAGGGATTCCCCCGCTCTTGCCATATTCAAAGCGGGTGCCCACCCCGCATTGTGGTGCCCGAACTGGAGCCTACCCCGCTTCATTGGAGAAGTAATATCCCTAGCGGGTGCCCACCCCGCCAGGGACATTGCCATTCTAGTTACATCCCCCTCGCGGGTGCCCACCCCGCATCACCGCGATCGGAAAATCACCGCCGCTGCCCCCGTGAAACCGGAAGCCAGGCAACCGCAGTTAGGACGTGGGCGGGACTGCAAACACAGGAAGCGGACGGGAGCCTACCCCGCGCTCCTGTACTGAAAGCAGGAAGGAAGAGTCGAGGAATTCAGGCGGGAGCCCACCCCACGCTGGACCTGGAAGAGAGCGGACGGCCCTGGTGCAGGAGCACCCGAGACCCACAGTCCGGTGAGTGAGGGCTCCGAGGGGGTCCGGGACGCATTTCGCTCCTGCTGAGAAGGGAGCCGGTAACTGTGTGAAGTGCCAGTGAAGGCACTGAATATAGAAGTTCTTGGGCGGCCCCGTCTGATAGTGGGCCACCCCAGCGGGGGCATTTCTCTTCTCAAGTCCCTGAGGAGGTCTCCAACATCGGGGGCATGAGTATTTAGAGCGCTAGGCGCTCCAACCAACTGGCACATTGTTTTAAGAGCCTGCGAGGCTCGCGAGTTCCCCGAAGCGGGACTCCCACCCCGGGGGCATTATTTCTTGCAGAGTCCTAGCAAGGGACTCCAATGACGGGGGAACATTGATCTAGAGCCCAGGAGGCTTCCACGCTTTTGGGGGCATATTTGTTTTAGAGCGCTCGTGCGCTCCAACGAGGGCATAAATTTGTCTAGAGTCCAGAGGGACTCCAAAGGGGCCATATTTGTTCTAGAGCCTAGAAGGCTCCAACGACGGGGCACATTGTTTGTTTAGAGCCCACGAGGCTCCACCATTGTCCCAAGGCATATTTGCATTCCAGAGCCCAGAGAGGGCTCCAGAGGCACGTCGGTGCCCAAGTTCAGTTCCCCAGCTGCCCAGCACTTAGTGGGCAGCTGGAACGTGTAGGCTGTGCTCAGTTGCTCCTGGGCGCTTGGTGTTTTGGCCTGCGCAGCCTGCGCAGCCTTGCCCTGACTCTGCTGGACACAGGGCGTCCTAGCCCCGACCAGTCCAGTTGGCCTAGGGACTGCCACAGGTGGTGGCTAATGTGAGTTTTGCGCTATTGTTTCTAACCTGCACCTCTGAATGTGTTTTTATGCGTCATGTGCCTTGTTTCTACACCGCTGAATGTATGTTATGCATCATGTGTTTTCCTTCCCTACACCTCTGAATGTGTTGTGATGCATCATGTGTAATGTGCTTAGACCCCTACAGGTATTGTGATACGTAGGTGGTTGTTTTTCTCCTAGTACAGGTGCTGCTAGTGAGGTCCTGGTTCCCTGCGCAATATTCTCCTAAGGTGGTTAGGGTTGCGTAGGTGGTACTTACCTGTTACCAGGGGTTACTGGTTGTGCGCTACATTTTCTAATTGGTGCTACAGTGATTATATGCGCTATGTTCTAAAGTGATATTTCTACAACGTGCTAGTTCCAAAAGTGCTTATTCCTGACAGTGGTCCAGGTGGCCCTGTCTTGTACATATCCCCTGTAAATTCTGCCCGTGCCTGTTGGCACATTGTAAAGTGTGTGTTTTTATCTAATGTGTTTTGGTATAATTCAAAGGCTATTTTTATATATTACCTTGTGTGGAGTTTCTTTTGTGGTGGGCCTTGGGTGTTGTTGCTGGGTGCGCGCGCACACGCTTTACACATTGCCTCCGGGATAAGCCTGACTGCTCGTGCCAAGCTACCGAGGGGGTGAGCAGGGGTTATCTTTGGCGTGTAACTCCCCAGCCCTGACTAGAGTGGTGGTTTCTGCCTAGCTTTGGCGCAAGCCTCAGCCAACCAGAAATCCCATTTCTAACAATGCCTATCTAGACGCACCTAAGTATACCTAGCATATGAGTTGTTGTAAAAGCCAAGAATCCCTCTAGGATTTTAGTCGAACTCCATTACCTGAACTATGTGAAATGTCGGAGCCCTTCTTGGTCTCGAGTTAGACACCCCGCAAGAGATGTTCAAACCACTGTCAGCTGGAGCGTCTGCATGCAGGAGCCTCAGTGTCTCTGGTCAGTGTGTTGGCCTGGAAGTCTTGGTTCCCTCTAACTACTGCTAGCAAGAGGTGCTGTATTTACACAGAAAAGTATATAGAGTCCCTGTGTTCCTTGTTCTTGTGTTAGCCATTGTTGGGTATGAGGATGACACGTGTGATATCTTGCGCGTAGATATTAGGAAGGGGGTGTATAGCCCCTGCCTGGTTTTGAAGTAGCCTTATGAATATTCATTCATACTGTGTTATCTAAAGATGAAGTCATAGAACACTATTGTTCAGGAAAAACCCTCCTTCTGCGCCCAGGCTTAGAACTAGGTAAAAGGTTCAGTCCATAAAAGGTGTTCAATCCTTATAAGGCTTGTTACTGTTAAATGTAGGGGAGGTGATGTAGGTGAATGGGTATGATGTTACCTGGGCCTATATTAGGTTACCTATATGAAACATAACACCCCCCCTCTTCCGAATAGTCAATAATGATAATATGCAAGTTAACTAGGCCTGGGCGGTAAATTCTGCTCCCATAGCGGAATTTGCAAAATATAGGCAATTTCTCGTTCTGCGCAGAATGGGGAATTGCCAAAAATTCTGCGATCCATGGCGTAGCGGAATTATTTTCTTGTTCGTGCTTTAAAAATGTGTTCTATCGCGCGGTAGCGACTTACCGGGATCCCTGCATTCGCCGACGAGTTTTCCTAACCGTTTGCGTGCGCCACGAGATTTTGATAGCCGGCTGCGCGATCCCGCGAGAGTTTGTGATTGAAAACATGTCATTCGCTGCGCCATCGGATACCGCGAGAGTGTGCGATCGCGAACACGTCATTCGCCGTGCTATCGGGCACCGCCAGAGAGATTACGATGGCGAACACGTCATTCGGATGCGCCATCGGACATCCGGCGGAATGTTTTTTTTATTTATTTTTATTTTACAAAAACCTTTATTGAGAAGAAACAGATCAAACACAATACACTGTGCAATACTCCAATTCAAAGCAGCAGAATACATGTCAAGTGAAAGTGTCATCCACATCATACCGCAAACAGAAAACAACATGATGGTCAGAATCACAGCTCCACCACTCAGAGGCCACGTCACTCAAAGGGGAATACATCTACGCTAAAAGCTTCAGTGGGGAGTATCAGCAAGGCGGGGGTGTCCGTGAAGGGGAAGGGGGTAGCTGCTGACCAGCACCGATGGCCGCCACGGGCATAGAGCCGGCAGGGAGCGTGGGCGAGGCAGTGCCACTAGAATGGGAATGAGATTGAAGATAGGTCACCAGGGGGCCCCAGATATCCACAGGTCTGGACCGAATTGGCAATAAGTCCCAGAACTCCGATAGGAGAATCTGACACCGAGAGGCGTCCTCCAGACAGCTCTCAACCTTTGGGGCCGGCCGGCGACCCCAACATATGGCCACTCTTCGCCTTGCCAGGATCAGAAGCATCGAAATCAGGCGACGGGAAGCATCGGGGCAGAATTTTACGAAACCAAGGAGGCACAGGGGAGGATCAGGAAGTACCGCAGCGCCGGTGATGTCAGAAATGATGGAGCATACCATCCGCCAGAATTCTGAAACCTTAGGACATAAGCATGCTAAGTGCGCAAAGTCTGTGGAAGGGGCAGCGCAACGCACACAAGCGTCCGCCGGGATGAGCCCGAGCTTCTGGAGCTGAACAGGGGTGCGGTACAACCTGTGCAAGTACTTAAAATGTATCAGACGGAGCCGGTAGTTCGGCGACAGCTTTTTTGTCTGGTTTCAACAGTACTGCCATTCGGCCTGCGAAATGTCTGCACCAAGATCCTCGCCATCCGGGCACGATCAGAAGAGTTGGGGGCGGCCTGTAAAGTAAGCGCGTATAATTTGGTAACCAATTTGCATGGCGTCGGGGACCTATACATGAGATCCAAAGCCGGCATGGTAGGTGGGGGTTGGAGGAATGTAGGGTGGAGTCTCCGGCATATAGCCCGTAGCTGATAAAATAAGAGTGTGTCCAGCGGCCCCGAGGAGTCAGGGAGAGAATAGAAAGTGTTGTCTGTGTAAAGATCTGCCACCGTCCCCAAAGCCAAACGGGACGCATGCCTAGACATGCCAGAAGGCTGGAGTGGAGGAAAATCTGGATGGTTCACTATTGGCACGGCATTGGCAGACAGCCGGGAAAGGCCGGAAAGCCGGCGTAAGCCGGATCAAGCCCAGCGCAGCGTCTTAACCGTGTCGACCTCCGCCCGAGGGCGCACCGCGGGAACAAACAAAGCCGTGCTCAGAGGCCAAGGGGAAGCAAAATCCGTCTCAACGGCGACATGAGGCTGATAAGGAGTAGGATGTATCCAAAAATGCAGGAAACTGGCCTGGGCACACAGGGCATAGATCTGGAAATCAGGTGCGCCCATGCCACCGGCAGACATGGGGAGAGTAAGGATGTCATAGGCAACTCGCGGCTGCTTACCCGCCCAGACTAGCGAAATGTGAGGGAGCGTAATTTACTAAACAAATGGGTGGTAAGAGGAATAGGAATGTTTAAAAACAAATAAAGAAATGTAGGCAGGACCACCATCTTAGCGATGGCGATCCGGCCCGCCAAAGGGAGCGGAAGGCGGCTCCACGAAGGGATCCTATATTCAAGACAGTCGACAGCATGCCCGAAGTTGGATCTCCTCAATTCATCCAGGTCTCTACTCAGCCAGATGCCCAAATAACGCGTGGGACCGGAAGCCCACACGAAAGGAAAGTCCGGTGTGAATGGCATAGTGGCATCAGTCAAGGGGAATAAGACAGACTTGCTCCAGTTCACTTAAATGCCGGAAAGCCCACCAAAACGTTTGATTTCCCTGACCAGAGGGCTTAGGTTCTCCTGAGGGTGTTGGACGTATAGGGTAACATCGTCTGCGTACATGGAGACGAGGAGGGAGCGGGACAAAAAACCTATCCCTCTATGAGTATGGTGCTGCCGGAGCCTAGCGGCCAGGGGCTCCATTGCAATGGCAAACAGCATGGGCGAAAGAGGGCACCCCTGCCACGTGCCACGAGCAATGCAGACGGGGCTGGAAACCTGGCCATTGATACGGAGACGCGCCGAAGGGTTAGTATAAAGGAGTTTAACCTTACGCATAAAAAGTTCACTGAAGCCCATGCGCGGCAAGAGATAGAACAAGAAGGGCCACTCCAGCATATCGAACGCCTTCGTAGCGTCTAAGAGGGCAGCCACAGCCGAGAGGTTAGGATTAATCTGATGTAACACTGAGAATATTGTTCGGAGGTTATGTGAGGTTGCCCTACCGGGGATAAAACCTGATTGGTCAGGGAGAGCTATGAGGGGCATAAGTAATAGTAGGTGAGAGGCGATCAATTTGGCATAATTTTTGTTATGGATATTGATTAGGGAGAGGGGACGGTTAGAGTTGCGACGGTCGGCAGGTTTATCTGGTTTAGGAAGCAAGGTAATCAGCGCCTCACGTAGCGACAGCGGGAAGAGACCAGTGTCAAGGGATTCGTTATACATAGCCGATAAATGGGGCTCTAGAAGATCAGCATACATTTTGAAAAATGAGGCTGGTAAGCCATCCGGGCCGGGTGCCTTATCTCCGGGTAAGCTATTGATGGCCGCGAGTAGTTCCTCCCTAGAAAATGGTTCATCCAGAAATTTCCGGTGATGGTCTTCCAGCCACACAAGTGCAATAGATTCGAAATATTGTTCAAAGTTCCCCCATGACAAAGGAGTTCCGGCCGAATATAGCTGAGAATAAAAGTCAAGAAAACGGGACTGGATTTCCTCCGGTGAAGTGGTCCTAGACGGGCCCCCATCACTGAGGGCCGTTATATAAGAGGTGGTACGCGGTGGGCGAAGAAGATTGGCAAGAGTCCGCCCCGGGTGGTCCCCCTCACCGAAATTGCGAGCCCAGAAAGGACAATTCACGGCCCGCCTCATCTGAGAATTCAGTGTGTTTTTGACGTATTAACGCCAGCATCTCAGGACTGGGAGTAGCCGCCTGAACGGCATCAAGCTCTTTTATTTCCGTCTCGAGCTTAGCCAAGGAGGTGCGGATGGAGCGGAGGACCCCAGCCTGTTTAGAAATACATTCGCCCTGAATGACGGCCTTAAAACCTTCCCATAATGTCGAGGCGGAGTCCACAGAACCAGTGTTTTGCTCGAAGTAGTTGGATATAGCAGTGCGGATGTCCGCGCAAAAGGCCGCGTCCTGAAGGGCACCGGGGGGAAGTCGCCAGGTAAAAGCCTGCCTCAGAGAATGAGGAGGGCGGAAGCGGTTCTGCACTGGCGCATGGTCAGAAAAGTTACGAGCCATATGTCCCACGTCAATGAGCCGGGACAGGACGTCTGGTGAGGTCAGCCAGAAGTCAATGCGTGACCAACAGCCCCTTGCACCAGTAACGCAGGTGCCCTCACGGGCATCGGGACGGAAGTGGCGCCAAGTATCATAAAGAGAATTGTCAGCTAAGATAGACATAAGAGCCGCGGAGGCACGTGGATGGGTCAAGTGGGAGCCCGAGCGGTCCAAGGCTGCCGACAGAGTGACATTAAAATCACCTCCCCAGACGACCGCAGCGGGGCCGCAAGCAGGAAATGAGGTGCCAAATGTGGTGGAAAAAATCTGGATCGTCCGAGTTAGGGCCGTAGACCGCAGCAATCGTAACGGACTGGGCCGATAGTAGACCATGAAGAATCACGTACCTGCCCTCAGGATCAGTGAGCACCCGATCGGTCTGCAAAGGGAGACCTCTGCGCAACAAGATTGAGACCCCTCTGGCATATGATCAATAGGTGGAGGAGTGGGATACCCCCCAATATCGAGCGTGAAGTCTAGAAATAGAGCCAGGCAGCAAGTGTGTCTCCTGTAGGAGACATGTATCTACCTTGTGTCTCTGTAAGTGGGCATGGTTCAGTCGGGCCTTACGGTGGTCGTTCAGACCACGCACATTCCAGGTCCAGCAGACGATATCAGCCATAGGAGGTGGGTACAGAGCGTAGCGCAGCACCCACAGAAGACACCACACGCAAATGCCAGTGGCAGGAGAGAGGCAAGACTCAATGGGGAACCAGATGCGGCGCAGAATGCAGGCCCCGCAAGCAGATGGGGAAAGCCCACCGGGAACCACAGCCAACCGGGCAGCGCAGGGAGAACGTGCAGGGGGCTGGCCGGTGGAGATGGCACTGGAAGCAGAGCGCGCCAATGAACAGGGACGGTGCGCCACGGACCCGACCACAAGAGGTGCAGCAAGGAAAGGGAGGGGGGGGGGGACCAGTGAAGCAGCATGAACAAAGCCCGGGAATAGCCAGTGCCCTGAAACAAAACAGAGCGTGTAACACAATGCAGTAACGCTGTCAAAACCTATAATGACAGTACCAAAGGGGAGCATAGGAGCAAACGGAAGCCACCCCCTCAGTAGAGGAACTGGAAACACCCATAAAAAGCAGCGTGGAGGCAGAAAGTGAGGAGCCATTAGACCAGCAGAATATGCATCCGGAAACACAATGTCTTGGAATAAACATGAGCATGCAGTGCAGAAAGACCAATCGATACCATAAGGAAACAACAATCCAGGAAGAAGAAAAAAAAAAAAACCAGCAAACCCAGCAGAGCAGCCCAAGCCACCCACCCTGGGCCACAACAAGAAAGGTAGTGAGCCAGCGTTTACCCCAAACAAGACCCACCTAATAAAAAAACTAAAAATGAACATCAAGAAGACCACCAACCCCCCTCCCACTCCAACCCCCCAATCAGGCTGAGGTACCAACCCCTCCCACCCCAGGAACCCACAACTGGGAAGGGGAATAACAGCAGAACAGTTGGGAATCATCCCGTGAGGGCATGGCGGGGCCAGGCGTACCCCCCTGCAGTGAGGCAGGGTGGCCAAGCTTAGGTGAAGTTAGGCATCGCATAAAAAGGAGGCAAGGCAACAGCAATCAACAAAGTCACTTCAGTCATTATCGCTGAGGCGGTCCGCAGCCTCAGAAGGGGATTTAGACTTAGGTTTCCGGGCCGATTTTTTGCCAGGGTCAGGAAAGATGAGAGTCTTGGCTCCCTGGCAGACCCTGAGCCTCGCCGGATAGGCCAAGAAGTAGGAGACGTCGTGCTTCTGTAGAATGCGCTTGGCAGGTAGGAATTCTTGCCGGGCAGCCTGAGCAGTCGTGGTGTAGTCCGGGAAAAAGGAGAGGGTATTGCCCTGAAGAACGATGGTGCCCCTGTCCCGAGCAGCTCTGAGAATGGTGTCGCGGTCCCGGAAATTAAGCAGTCTAGCAATGATGGGACGTGGGGGTAGGCCGGGACCAGGACGAGGGCCCAGGGAGCGATGAGCATGCTCCACAATATATACAGATGAGAGGACGTCGCCAAAGAGCTCCCTGACCAGTGCCTCCACTAAGTCCTCCATGCGGTTGATGTTGGTTGATTCTGGAAGGCCCGTTATACGGAGGTTACTTCGACGAGAACGGGCCTCCAAGTCCTCATTCTTTTCCCGGATGACCGCCAAGATTTTGTCCATTTGCAGCAGCTTCGTTCGGTCCTGCAAAGCGGCATCCTCAACATCAGAGATCCGGGACTCCACGTGTGTCAGGCGACTGTCATGGGTATCCACACGGGCTTTCACTGAGTCCAGCCGGGCCGACAGCTGATCCAGCTGGGAGGCAATGCCAGTGACAGTCGACTTCACGTCCAGCATGACCGCCTTCAGGTCGTCGTCGCGGGAAGGTGGCGCCACGGAGGCGTCCGCGGCCTCCCCCTTCCCTCAGCAGTGGAACCCTCCTGTCGGGAAGACCGACGATGGTCAAAGGCGATCTTGGGCTGCCTCGGATCGGACTTGCCCATGGCGTGGAAGACGCGAAGCAGGCTAGCACTCCGATGACACTGACCAGTACCTTCAGGCAAGCAGGGCGAGACCCTTGTCACCCACGGAAGGAACCACCAGTACCGCAGCGCGGAGAGGCGCAGGCAGAGCACCAACAGGATGCATGAAGGAACAAGCAGAGGCCGCACTTTGGTAAGTGTATTAAGCAAGCAATGTCGTCCACCAAGAGGTGGGACCCGCGACAGTCAGCAAGTGAGTTGGCACCAGCCCGGCGGCGTCCAGCAAGCAACAGCACCAAAGACGAGGGTGGAGCGAGGCGCGTGGGCACCACCAGCACCCGAACCCCCCAGACGAGGGCAGAGCGCAGGAGGGGGCCGATCGCAACCACAACCCAACCAACAACTGCAGCCAGCCGCTCACGGGCGGTCCCCCAGGTCCCTCCAGGAAGAAAGAGTGATCCAGGCACGAGCACCGCACACCGCCTGCAGAGGAGGCCCCACCAAGCAGGAAGATAAGGGGCAGGCGGGGTCCACAGCTCCAGTTAGTATCCTGGGGGCCTTCCTGAATCGGCAGCGCCTGCAACAGGACAGGGGAGGCGCCAACAAGCACTAGAAGGCGGGCGCAGGCCCAAGACACAGTCAAAGCCCGGGGACCACGTTGGTGGGGCCACGAAGTGTAGGGTTCCACTGGTTATCCGAAGGAGCCAGGCGGTGATGCAGACGGAATGATGGGACCAGGCCCAGCGCTACCTGGAGGCCGAAGGGCCGCAACAGAGATGGCCACACCAACATAGTACGGAATGCTGCCCAACAGAGTATCCCCGCCCAGGCGGGCGGACCTCCAGTGCACACAGGGGAGGGCACAGAGCACAACAGGGGGCCGGGCCGGCAGGGAGACATGGTGGGGCCGCCGCCCCCATCACCGGGCCCGGGCGCCAGCAGCCGCCAGCACGATCGGCCCGAGATGGATGCAAGGAAGCCTCGGCAGCAAGGCCGCGACCACCCGGACCCGGTGGTACGGCCCGCGGACCCCCAACCACGCCAGCAAGGACCCCCCGAGGCGGCGCCACTCACCGGGAGGCTGTACGTTGTGTCCCGGATCCTTGCTCACAGCGGGTGGCGCCCGGAACCAGCGTGGCCCCCAGGAAGAGCAGCCGCGGCCCACACGGGAGCCGTAACACAGGCCGGGCGAGGCCTCACGCTCCGACCCACAGTCAGCCAACCGTCAAACAGCACCAGTAGATGCCTCTCACTGCGGGGAAGCTGGACCGCGCACTGGGGTGCCAGGTGAGTCGCGATGCCGCAGGATCGTCACTGATTTTAAAGGTTGGCCGGCAGAGCCCACTTAATGTGCGGCCATGTTGCAGCCGGCCAAGCCACGTCTCCCGACATCCGGCGGAATGTTGGTGAAGCTTGCGATCCCGAACACGCAAAATTTTCAATCTGGAGAAGAAGAATATCTCGAGCAGGATAAAACCTTCTATAAAATGATAATTTGGATGAAATAAACTCCTCAGAGTGACATTTGGCTGTTCTTTTTTGTGCAAGGAGTCCTTTTTTTAAAATCTTTTTTTTGGGAGAGGGAAGAAGTGCCACAGAGTCTCCAGCTTCCTGTTCCTGTCCAGCAGGCTCGTCCCAGTGTTTTGTCCATCTCCTGTTCATTTTTTTTCATTTGGATTTTGAGCTGGAAGGATCACTCTTTGGTGCCGATTACGATCCTGTAAAAAAATACCCCGTACGACTCGTATCCGGTCTTTTTACCGTACGAATCGTACAAGTGCCGTACAAACTGCCAAGTACGATTCGCATGGGAAAAAGTCCATACGAATCGCATTGGGAATTATTCCCCACACGTCCTCGGGTCGGAAAATGTGTCCGACACATCCTCGGACGATTTACCGTACAAATGTGAAAAGTGAAGTCCGACCGCGCTAGTACGATCCATCCCGTGCGTCCGATGGTACAACCGGATGGAAAAAACACCGTCCGCACCGAACTCCCATAGCAACCATGGAGACATGTGCCCGCATACACGCCCAACACTCCCCCCAGCCCTCCTATGTACGAGTCGAATCCCCACCCGTGTATGTACACACGTGTATGTACGAGACGTACCCCTACCCGTGAATGTACACCCGTGTATGTACACCTGTGTATGTACGAGACGTACCCCCACCCGTGAATGTACACCCGTGTATGTACACCCGTGTATGTACACCTGTGTATGTAGGAGACGTACCCCCACCCGTGTATGTACACCCCCGTACGTACGGCCCGTACCCCCACCCGCATATGTATGGAGCGTACCCCCACCCCAACTGTGTATATACGACCCGTACCCTCACCCGTGTACGTATGGAGCGTACCCCCACCCCAACAGTGTATGTACGACCCGTACCCTCACCCGCGTACGTATGGAGCGTACCCCCACCCCAACCGTGTATGTATGGCCCGTACCCACACCCGCGTATGTATGGAGCGTACCCCTACCCCAACCTTGTATGTACGACCCGTACCCTCACCCGCGTATGTATGGAGCGTACCCCCACCCCAACCGTGTATGTACGGACCGTACCCCCACCCCAACCGTGTATGTACGACCCGTACCCTCACCCGCGTATGTATGGAGCGTACCCCCACCCCAACCGTGTATGTATGGACCATACCCCCACCCCAACCGTGTATGTACGACCCGTACCCTCACCCGCGTATGCATGGAGCGTACCCCCACCCCAACCGTGTATGTACGGACCGTACCCCCACCCCAACCGTGTATGTACGGCCCGTACCCTCACCCGCGTATGTATGGAGCGTACCCCCACCCCAACCGTGTATGTACGACCCGTACCCTCACCCGCGTATGTATGGAGTGTACCCCCACCCCAACCGTGTATGTACGACCCGTACCCTCACCCGCGTACGTATGGAGTGTACCCCCATGCCAACAGTGTACGTACAGACCGTACCCCCACCCCGTATGCATGGAGCGTACCCCCACCCCAACCGTGTATGTACGACCCGTACCCTCACCCGTGTATGCATGGAGCGTACCACCCATGCCAACAGTGTACGTACGGACCGTACCCCCACCCCAACCGTGTATGTACGACCCGTACCCTCACCCGCGTATGTATGGAGCGTACCCCCACCCCAACCGTGTATGTACAGACCGTACCCCCACCCCAACCGTGTATGTACGACCCGTACCCTCACCCGCGTATGCATAGAGCGTACCCCCACCCCAACCGTGTATGTACGACCCATACCCTCACCCGCGTACGTATGGAGCGTACCCCCACCCCAACATTCTAAGTACGGAGCGCACCTCAGGCCCCAACACCAGCACCTTCACCCAACATCGCGCATGTACGAGTCGTACCAAGCCAGACACAAGGACAGCACTGTACAACAAAATTGCCGAAGTACACACCGTACACACGCTAAAAACGCATGTACACAACCAGGCCAAAGCTAAACAACACAAGAATACACTATTCGAATGGCACAAAGCCACAAGACATGTCCAACAAGCACAAATACAACACATTCACTGACCTGCAACTGCCAAAATCCCAAACAGAGGCCCAAAACACAACCACTCCTTATAACACACCCACCCAAAGTTCAAACACAGCCACACCCACCAATGGACCAATAAAAAGGGCCCACAGACACAAACCATGAGCCTTTGCAACAGACTCACTGCTGCCAGACCCCACAGACAACCTACAGCACCATACTTGAACCTTTACTACACCTTACACTTGCACACCTTCACACAGCCACCTTCACAAACACCCCCTCATCACATTCACACACACACCTGCACAACCACACCCACACACCCACAACCATCCACACCCACACCCCCCACAGCCATCCACACCCACACCCCTCACCATGCCCACTAACAAGAATCCAAAGCCACACCTCTTTGGAACATTGGTCAGACAGACCAGCATTTCCGAAAAAACTGCCATGTGGCAGAGGATTGTCGATGCTGTCAATGCTGTTGCGTCCACCAGAAGGACCAGGCATGAATGCCAAGCCAGGTGGTACGATCTGCGGAGGAGGGTCCGAGCCAAAATGACCGACGACCACAACCAGGCCAACATCACTGGAGGAGGGCCGCCCCGCAGACCCGTACAATACCATCCCTGGGAGGAGAGGGTGATGGCCATACTGCCGGTGGTGTCAGTGGACGGATTAGAAGGACTCCGAGACCCAGGTGAGTACACAAACAACTCACCTCACATGGGGGGAACGTCATCCACAACCAAACTCACAATCAGGCACGCAACCACCCCAAGCTATCGCATGACTCAACCACACTCCATGAACACGCACATGCCACTAGCGCCACCATGCCCCATGCACCCAGCTGGACAATGCCAAGTCACAGCCCACAGAAAACACCAACACAAGACACGGTAAGCCGGATGGCGGGAGTGTGTGCCCCAAAAATCACATAGTGCAACTCAGAAGCAGACAACAATGCCCTCTGCCCATATGGCCTAGGTCACAGCCAGACAAACAGTGTGTCCCCACACAGGAAAGACTTGCCAGCAAATGGCGGACGCCTTGCATTAAGACATGGGGGTGAAGGCACGTTTTTGCACATGACAGCAGCTAATGAACAGCCAACACTGTGAAAGAGTGGCAGCACACACCACCACAGCAGCAGCGCAGACACAGACACTACACCCAATGGGTGCCTGGAGATCAGAAACAAACTCACATGAACAAGCCAAGGGCCATTCAAAGATCTGCAAAAAGTGTGTGCCTAGGAAGCTGGGCTGAGGTGACAGAGGGTGACACACAGAGGGAGGGAGAGGGGGAGAGAGAGGGAGGGAGACACAGGGAGACGGACAGAGGGAGGAGGCTGACACAGGGAGGGAGGGAGAGGGGGACAGAGAGGGAGTGAGAAAGGGACACACAGGGAGACCAATTCAGCCTTGGGGGGTGTGGGAATGTCTGCTCGTCAGCAGGTGGACTGCGTGCATGTAGACAAGGGTGGGCAGTGCCTGAATCCCCCTCTCTTCTCCATGGCAAAACACTGGGCCATGTCTCAACCTGTGCACGAGCACAACGCCAGCTACCTGCATTATATAAGTGTGTGGAACAACTCCATGTGCCCACGTACAGTGCAACACGGAAGGCGCCAATGCATGGCTCGCCACACCTGCTCACTCCACTGCTGACTGCAGTCACAATTGACGCAGCAAGTAAGACTGTGCCACACATAGGTAAAGTCTCAAAAGCTGTGGCCAAGGGACATACCCATGCACAAGTGCACTGTGAGTGGAATGCAAGACATATCCAAATTCCCAGAGGAAATGTGCCAACTTAGAAACGAATGAAACATGGATGTTGCATGGAGCAAAATTAACATTGTCTCTCTCACACTCAGGTCAACGTCGTGGATCACCCCCCAACACTGGGGGGGAAGACTCACAGGACCCGGCTCTGCGGGATGACGGACCCACCGGCAGCGATGACTCTCACCACTCTGTGGACGACCCCGACCAACCTGGCCCCTCTGGTGTCCAACCACCTGCAGCACCTGCATCAGGTACAACTGGGCCAACCACCACCCCCACTCCTGCCACATCCCAGGAGACACCCAGGATCCCTGCCCCACCACCACAACGCAGCCAGGCTGACCAGGAGGACCACGGTGTACCGGGCACCCAGGAGGAGGCAGGCGACAACGCTAATGCCACCCCTCAGGGGTCCCGGAGACCCGATGTGCCCACAAGGGCAGGCCAGGTGCAAGTGGGCAGGGGTGGTGGGAGTGGAGGACGGCGGAGGCGCGAGCCTGACCAGTTGGCTGCGGAACCAGTATATTCCCATGTCAGAAACATCCTGGACACATACCGGCAGGACACCACGGGCATGGCCCAGGTTGTGTCCATCCTCGAGGAGATCAAGACCCAGCAGGCCCAGCAACATGCGGAGCAACATGCCTGTCTACTGCGACACCAAGGGCGGATGGAGGACAGACAGGCTGAGCTCGTGACGGTGTTCACGGGAATTCACCGTACACTCCGTCGGATAGCCGACAACATGGGCAACCCTCCCTGTGCCACCAGGCATAGAACATCACCACCCACAGGGAGGGATCAGGAGGAGGAGGAGACATCCGACGGAGCATCCGAAACATCGTCACGGCCTGCTTCTGAGGGTTCCCGCAGGAGGGCGGGTCGTCCACGCAAAAGACCGTGAGAGTCAGCGGAACATCACCATCTCCCAGGACACCTGGCCTGGCACCTGGCCCACTGGACCAACAGTAGCACATCAGCAAAAGACATTCTCTGCCACATGGACTTGCTGGTCACTGTCTGACCAATGTTGACAAAGACTGTGGCATGGACTCTGAGGATTTCCAATGGCAAGGACACCAACTCCCCTAGTGAACTTTGGATTCCACACACCCGGAAAGCCCCTCATGTCATACCCCCCCCCCACGTACCCCAACAAAAATAAAAAGTTACACGATAAAGAGATGATGCCTACATTTTGCATTATTACCTTACATGTGTCTTGTTAAGTCTAACCATGCATGAGTTCTCATATGACTTCAACTATCCACACCCTGGGGCCTGAGTCTGACACACATGGGTCACAATGTATTAGGCAACACAGACATGGAGCACCATACACACCCGTGATGGGCCCAACCAGCTGAGGGGGTGGCCGCACAACCGTGCCGACAGACATATTGAGTACAGCGACAGCCATGCGCAGAGGTCAGGGATCATGTGGAGTGTCCTGGGGGGCACCCAGGTATGTGTGGACAGGTGGCAGAACCATGTCCTGCAAGCTTGAGTCAGGTGGATGCAGAGAATGGTGGCCTGGCCAACGTTGGATGCATGGGGATGGCACATGTCACAATACCCACACAGTCATGGACATCATGCACAATACACAGTCTAATCCCACACAAACAGCTTGCATCTTGCTACTCGACACATAGACACATAGCCACTATCACGGAAAACCATGCCAGACATGCCGTATGCACCGTGGCAACACACCAACATTGACTGAGACTAGGCACCTTGGAGGCATAGGGACACCTTTATTATTCATGTATTCGGGAATGCAGAGGCAACTCGGAGTATACATACACAGGTCATGTGGAGTAACATGTGGGTCCAACACTGGAACCCCCCTTCTGCAGCACAAATGCGTGATAGCCATGGAACTGGCACACAAGTGTCAGGTAACAGCTATACACCCCCTGCTGCTCACGGAGAGGCTGCCATACACCATTGATCCTCTGATGTGGAAGTCCCACACCATGTCAAGCCAATGCAAAACGTATGTGTCCGAGGGCAGTGTTACACACATTGATGCCATCATCACAATCCACTATCCCATCACAGATGACTGTCAACAAGTCTGACCATCTATTCAGGTGTACCCAGCTACATGTCATGTGTCCCATGGTGATGCGACATGTCTGCAGAGGAACCAAACATCGACTGGGGCAGTGTGCACACATCGTAAACAACTGCCACACCCAATACACCCCTGATGCATCCCTTACCCTAAGGAGACTTCCAAACTTGTCCGTGCGTGTAACGCTGAGTCAGCACACGATGACGTGTCCATGAGGAATAGCAGTGCCACAACAATGCAACCAGCAGACGGCATGCGCAAGTACCTGGGGATGAGAGACACACAAGAAGTCAGCCACAAAAAGCACAGCCACTTGCATGTGCATGTACTCGACACATGTCAGGATGACAACATGCTAGGTCACAATTATGACTGGGGAAATACACTCATCACTGGCACCATCACTCCAGTGACACATCCACACACACCTCTGACTCACGTGGCATACATGCAGATGGACACACACATCGCAACACATGCCACACGGGGACCAATGCGTGCACACTCAGACACTGGTACTCACCACTAAGCAAAGAAGTCGCGTACGAGCCGACTCCGGATGTCCTCTTGCGGAACCACATCCTCCACATCACTAGCCCCATTGCCAAGCCCTTCGTCCTCCACGGGTGGATGGTCCTGATCATCTTGATCCAGGATGAGTGGCACAGCTTTCTCAACTGCCATGTTGTGCAGCATGCAGCAGACCATGAAGATTTTGCAGATCTTCGCCGGGGCATATGGGAGGGCGCCGCCGGTCTTGTGTAGGCACCTGAATCGGCTCTTCAGGAGGCCAAATGTCCTCTCTATCACTCGCCTTGTCCGGCCATGGGCGGTGTTGTAGCGGAGCTGGGCCGGCGTGCTGGGGTTGCGGAGAGGTGTGATCAGCCATGGCATGTTGGGATAGCCAGCGTCCCCTACATGGAAACCACATGGACATAAGTAGGACAGGAGAAGCGGTTGTGCTGGAAGTCTACGCAAAATACAGGACAGACAGAGTGTACCCACCAACAACACATGCTCGTTCGTTGCGCAGCTGCGTCATCATTTCAGGCACCCTGCTATGCCTCATGATGTAGGCATCGTGTGCTGATCCTGGAAAACGAGCACAGACATGTGAAATCACCATGTTGGACAGACACACCACAAGGGCATTGATGGAGTGGTAGTGTTTGCGATTCCTGTACGCTACCTCCTGTGCCTGTGGTGGTACCAAAGCCACATGTGTCCCATCTATGGACCCAATGACATGGGGCAATCCTCCCAGGGCATAGAATCCACGCTTGACCCCAGTCAACAGTTCAGGAGTTGGGAAATGGATGAACTCATCCAGGTGATGCAACATTGCCTCTAAGAAATCATGCAGCACACGGCTGAACATGCTCTGGGACATGCCACCAACATGAGCTATGGTATATTGAAAGGTACCCGTGGCAAGAAAATGTAGGGCTGCCATTACCTTCAGCTTGGGTGTCAGTGCCGTAGGATACCTGTGCAGCGGTTGCAGGTGTGGTGCCAGCCTTGCCGTCAACTCCTCAATCAACGGTTGGGGGAAGCGGTAGCACCGTATACAGTCATTCTCCCGCATGTCAGCCAAGTCCGGAATTGGTCGGGGAAGAGGCGGCGCTCTGCAGTAATTTGGAAGTGACAAGGAAGAGTGAGTGCACTACAACAACAATTCATATGTACTGAGCACATGTCAATCTTGCAAAACACACATGCTACATAGGGAGTCAGGTATGTGCTACATGCCCAGGACACGTATGGAAGCAAGGTGACACTCCTACCAAGACCCAGCTACACACGGAGATTGAGAACCTCCCCATGCCATGCCATGGGAACAGCTGTGTCCCAGTGCAAGTGAACAGCCAGACGCAAGACAGGAGTGACATACGCCCACACATCAGCAGAAGTAGGATGCCGATTGCAGAGACTGGTAGCGGAACACTAGAGCCACAGGTCACATGACATCACACTAGGACAGCCCACACACCTTGCCAATAAGGTGTACATGTCATGACTCACCACACATTCATTGTGAGGATGCAGACATGTCCTTGTAACGCTACTCTGTGTCCCATGCATACATACGCACCTCACATCGGATACCACATGTGGCCTGGTGTGTGTAACAGTGTGCCATGTCCATCTACACACAGACACATGTTGGTTTCTGCAACAGCTGATGCTTTTGAGGGAGCACCAACATCAAGCTAATTTGAACACACCACACATACATGACATAGACACATTGTGCACCGTGGGTAGTCACATGTCTGGTGTGGTAACCCCTGTAGCGGGCATCAGGGGACACTTGCGTGAGTTGTTGACTGTGCCATGCCAGTGACGCTCATCCCAAGTGTGCAGTACGACATGCACACATGTCAAAGGAGTTAAGGGCATGCCTGGCACACATTGCACCGTCACACATAACATCTGTACACATCTCATCATACATCTATTGCCTTCTCGACTCAGGAGTAATGTGCCACATCACAGCCTTTCACACCTGTGCCCCACACATGTAGTACTGCCCAGACAATGCCTTGATGTCCATCCATGGACAAGTATGTCAGCTCTATTCCTTCCTGTGTGCTGCCTGTCACCACTGTGATGTGTGAAAGGCACCGTACATTTGCTCAGAGGGCCTGTGTACGTTCCCTATCACTATGGGAGTGCTGCCGTATGCGTACCCATAGTGATAGTGAGCGTACAGGCGTGTGTACGGTCTGTATCACTATGGGTACGCATACGCGAGCACACCCATAGTGATACGGACCGTACACACGCCTGTACGCTCACTATCACTATGGGTACGCATACGCGAGCACACCCATAGCGATAGTGAGCGTACAGGCGTGTGTACGGTCCGTATCACTATGGGTACGCATACGCGAGCACACCCATAGTGATAGTGAGCGTACAGGCGTGTGCACGGTCCGTATCACTATGGGTGTGCTCGCGTATGCGTACCCATAGTGATAGTGAGCGTACAGGCGTGTGTACGGTCCGTATCACTATGGGTGTGCTCGCGTATGCGTACCCATAGTGATAGTGAGAGTACAGGCGTGTGATACGGACCGTACACACGCCTGTACGCTCACTATCACTATGGGTACGCATACGCGAGCACACCCATAGTGATACGGACCGTGCACACGCCTGTACGCTCACTATCACTATGGGTACGCATACGCGAGCACACCCATAGTGATACGGACCGTACACACGCCTGTACGCTCACTATCACTATGGGTGTGCTCGCGTATGCGTACCCATAGTGATACGGACCGTACACACGCCTGTACGGGCCGTTGCTATGCATTTGGGGTGCCCTAGGGCCCCGGTACGCACCGTACCTGTGTGTGAAACTCCAAATTACATAGGGGACACATGAGGGACAAGTATAAAGGCCTACATGCATGCTGGTTGTCATGGAGACCAAGTTTAAAGTATGATTTTTTTTCTGCAGGTGCACAGCAGAAGTCAGTTTGAATGAATCTACTTTGTTGCAATGTGGTTCTGGAGTTGACATCATGCTCAAGAAAAAAAAGAATAAAAACCCACTGACTGTGCTAGGTTTGAAGGGATTGGAGGAAACATAGGATGCAAATGTGAGTGACCAATCACTCTGTACTCCTGTGCATGAAACAGGCCAGCAAGGCAGATATAAGGCAGCCAGGTCCCATGCCTGCACATCTTTGGATTCTATGACCCAGCTGCTGCTCCTGATTCCCTGTAACCATGTCAAGGTCTGTGGAGAGGGCACAGCCTTTCACCCTGGAGGAGAACCTGGCATTGCTGGATGTGATCCTCCCACAGTTCCCCCTGCTGTATGGGCGACCAGGGTAGCAGGTGAGTGCAGAGTCTACTAGCACAGACTGTGTCCCTTTATTGTGACTGTGACTTCTGGCATTGTGTCCAGGTGTGACACACATGCAATGTACTGTAGGGGGGGTCCCAGGGGGGAATGCCTGATGTCTCCCACCCAGAGCATGCTGTGGTGCATGTCTGCCATCCTCACTTGCATTGTGTTTACTGTGACAATCACTGCATGGTGCATGCCACATTCTGCCTGTCTTATCCTCCTGGGAATGTAGCCTCTACAGTCCTCATTTGATTATGTGGTCAGCCCAGTGTGACAGGTGACTGTACCCACAGATGTGTGTTAGTTCTGTGTACCTGTGCTGAGAGTGTCCACATGATGTGTTCGTACCCTGGACATCGGTGTGTGTGTAAGTCCCCTGTCATGTGGGTGGGTGCATATGTGGAGTGTAGCACCCGGGCTGCATGAGGGATGGATATACCCTGCCCATCTGATGTGAGCAGGGAGCAGTGCTGTGTCTGACGTGCACAGCTAGCCCCACACCTGTGAGCCCCCCCCCGTCTAGTGGCACATGTGCAGAGTGAGGTTTGTCGCTGCATTTGGCAATGGCAGGTGAATGTCCTGTGCCTGTGTGTGTCTGTGTACTCTGCTGAGGTTGCGTCAGTGGCCTGTGGCATGTGACTGCTTAGAGGTGCTGCACATAATCCTGGTGTAGCTTGTGATGCACAGTGTGAGCCTGGATCATTGATTGTGTCGTTGCCCTCATTCCACCTGTGTACTTTCAATGGCACGTACTGCTTTTGCCCTTCCCCAGAGGATCATGTCCCTATGACAAAGGTGCAATGCGTTGGATGCATACTATGCCTTGTTGTAAACAGCAAATTAGTTGTAATATGTGTCTCTGTGACATGTGCCAGGTGTATTGATGTAGTGTCACTTGTTCATCTTAACAGGTAGGCGCCTCTGCCAAGAAGCAGATCTGGATGAACGCCGTCAGTGCCGTGAGGAGGACGGAGGGTCGCAAGCGGCGCCTGGCCCAGGTGAGAAAACGCTGGCAGGATATCCGGTGCTGGACGCGGAGGATCGCACGGGTCCTGCTGGGGGACTCACCTGAGACCCATAAGAACCGCGGGCGCCGCCGTCTGACCCACATCCACAAGCGTGTGCTGGCGGTGGTCTTTCCAGACTTGGACAGGCGCTTACAGGAGAAGCAGCAGCAGGAAGGGGGTAGGTACATGTGTGTTTGTTGTGTGTCACCAGCATTTGTAAGTGCACAGTTGCATGGATACACTGCCAGGGTTTAAAGGTGCTGTGCAGATCCTGTTACCCACAGTATAGCGGTGCTCTCCTGCCTCCCTTCCCCTCCTTGCAATGTGTTCCCTGGTCTGTGTGTAGTCACTCCTTCACAAGGTTATCTAGGCAGGCACTTTATCCAAGTGAACAATGCCTGTAGCATCATGTGTGGGGGTGGTGTGTAACAGGTTTTGGGACCTTGCCTGTGCCCTGTCCAGTTCAGTACTTGTGGGTTCCATGTCAGTTGGCACTGATGCTGAGTCCAGACATGGGAGTTAGTCTCTCAAGTGTCATGCCTTACAGCACGCATGTCCTATGTTGTGGCCTGTGACATGATGTGCATGAGTGTGCGATACGCATGGTGCAGGGATGGTGGCGTGTGTTGCAGTCATTCCCATTCAGGACCATGGAGTTGTGTGGCCACTACTGTCCCCTGGGGCATATTTTCCTAGGTGTCATGTGTGTCATCACAAAATGTGGACACTCTCAGTGTCTACAGCATAGGTTGTGCTCTGTGCCATTGTCCCCTGGCACCATGTATATTGACGTAAAATGTAGTACAAGTGTCCACTGTACAGCCTGACCTGATTTTCCTTGTTCATACTCACGGTGGCCAGTGCCTGTGTGTCTTGTTACAATCATCTGATGATGACCATTTGTACATGATTATTTGGACAGGCGCACCTTGGGTATTTGGTGTCCAATCTTGCATTTATCCAGCCCATGTGTATTTCACCCAGACTAAGAGATGTAAGTGCTTCCTGTGTCTCAACTAATTGTCTCATGTAGGGGGTGGTTGGTGCGGGCAAAGCCTACATGTCAAAACCTGATATCTCCTTGCTAGGTCTGGCCAGTGTGTGATGTTTGTCTGGACATACACTCAAGGTGCAGTGAGCCAGTCATGGTGGGCATGTTTTGAGTATTACCTATGCAGCATGTGCCTCAAGTTCATGGATATGGTCCCTGCTCATCCCTATTTTCGGCAACGCTGTGTGGTGCAGATGCAGTGCTGGATTGTCCCCAGGGCCTGGCTCCTCTGTCAAAATCCATTTCATGTCATTTGCTATTGTGTCATGCTGTCCATAGTTTTTCAGTGGCATGGTGGGTCAACCAACTGTGTGTTGCATGCCCTACATATGTACCTTGTTTTGTAGATGTTACTCATCTTTCTTTTCAGGCTATGCACTGTAACCTATGTAGATTGGACTCATGTGACATATGTATACAGGTGTATGATTAATTGCTGTCTCTTCACCTTGCCCACAGCATCGTCGGGGGACACGGAGGGAGACATCAGCCCAGACGGAGCGGAGGGACCGAGCACCAGTGCCAGCGGTGACATCGTGGCTGGCACATCGAGTGGAACTGAGGCGGAGGAGAGTGAGGCCGAGGACCTGTCCAGTGCCACCACAGAATATGAAGCTGACGGGTCCGAGGATGAGCTCTCCGAGTGGGCGGAGGCTGCACCAGCAGCTGACAGTGGAACAACATCTCTCCCCGCCCCCTCCATTGCCATCAGCCGCCTCCCACTTGCTCGTGTCCCTTCCCAGCGTGCCCAGTCACCACATGTCTCCTTCCTGCCAGGCACCGCACCCCCTGCCCCTGTCTCCACTGCTGCCGCCAATGCCGAGTCTGTGGACATCCAGCGGCAGTTGCAGGTTGGTCAGGCTGCGATGCTTAATGTCCTCCATGGCCACAGCGAAGTGCTGAACAACATGGAGGCATACTTGGAGGGCATTTTCTCATCGCAGGCTGACCAACGCAACTTGCTGAGGTCCATTGACTCGACACTGACTGCAGCAGTGGGTCTCCTGCAGCGCTTCGTCCAACCCCCTACCCCTGACCCATCCACACTTCCCACTCCCATGCCTGTCCCACGTACACCCAGACATCAGCATGCACCCACCACAACAGACACAGGCACCACACCAGCAGGGAAGGTCATACGCACACCTCCTGGCACGCACACACAGGGTGAAGTAGGCACACCCACTGGGTCGGGGGGCAAACGTAAGACACGCAGCCAGAGTGGGAATCCGCATTCCACCAAATCCACTCCCTCCAAATCCCCTCCCCTCAGCTCTCCTGGCCACATATCCGGCAAAGACTCCTTCATGGCCGCTCTGTCCCTGAACCCCACAGTGACACCACCCCGCAAGCGGTCAAGGGAGTCCCCGGTCAGGGTGGTTGAGTCCCCCCCCCGTCCACACCCTCCCCCAGTGGCGCTGCGACCCATCCCTCTGACCCCCCCCCCCCTCCTTGGGGCCTGTGGTTCCTTCGGGTGCAGGGGAGTCGCTGGAGGACCTTGCTAAGGTGTGCAGCGCTATCCTGGTCTCCGCCTTTGGCCCTGCCCCACCCCCTGTGGTGGAGTCCCCCATCCCTGCACCCACAACGCCTACCCTTCGCCCTCATGTCCCTGCGGTGCCTGGTCCTTCCCCCCCACATGATGCCCCCCCCCCCCTCTGGAAGACGAAGGAGTCTGACTGTGCAGGCAAGCTAGGGGACACGCGTCCCACTGTGTCCCCCACCTGGATTTGAACTTTGGATTGCCCTATGGGCATTGTACATTTTGAACTTTCAAGGGACAAACAGATTTTTGGATGCTGAATAAAGCAATTTCTTTTTCCTTAGTACACTACTGTCTGTCTGGTATTGCTGTTGGTGGACCTGCCCCATTATTTTGGGTGGTGATAATGTGTTGGGTGTGTGGTAATTGTAGTCTTGTGCTGGTCATAGGGTGGATCCTGGTATCTGTGTGCCATCACAAGCTGTTGGCTACATAACTTTGTTCATGTATGCTGTTACTGCATGGTGACATCGTCCCAAGGTGTGTTCCTTCCTAAGTGTAACCTGACATCTTCCCTGCAGGGTCTTTCCAATATGTGGTGCTGAGCTGTGTCTACATTGGCTGGGTGTGTGACGGACTCGTTAGACTTGGGCCATGCATGCTGAGCGATGGCTTCACCTGCATCATTCGTGGCATCCTTGGTGGTCACTGTACTTGTGTATGTAGACTGTTGTCATGACTTCATGTGGACATGTTTTCTTTTCGGCGCTATGCATGTGTATACTCCCAGCCTCGCACACATGTGGTACATGTACTGCAGGATCTTTGTGCACCTGACTGACATTTGTGGGCATTGGATCTGTGGGTACTCCACCCTTTTCTTTGCAGGGGCACTGCTGTGAGTGTTAGGCACCCACCCCTCCTGTGTCTGGGCACTGCTGGGAGGACTCTGCACACACCCCTCCTGTATCTGGGCACTGCTGGGAGTGTTAGGCATCCACCCCTCATGTGTCTGGGCACTGCTGGGAGGACTCTGCACACACCCCTCTTGTGACTGGGCACTGCTGGGAGGCCTGTGCACACACCCCTCTTGTGACTGGGCACTGCTGGGAGGCCTCTGCACACACCCCTCCTGTGTCTGGGCACTGCTGGGTGGACTCTGCAACCACCCCTCCTGTGTCTGGGCACTGCTGGGAGGACTCTGCACACACCCCTCTTGTGACTGGGCACTGCTGGGAGGCCTCTGCACACACCCCTCCTGTGTCTGGGCACTGCTGGGAGTGTTAGGCACCCACCCCTCCTGTGTCTGGGCACTGCTGGGAGGACTCGGCACACACCCCTCTTGTGACTGGGCACTGCTGGGAGGCCTCTGCACACACCCCTCTTGTGACTGGGCACTGCTGGGAGGACTCTGCACACACCCCTCCTGTGTCTGGGCACTGCTAGGTGGACTCTGCACCCACCCCTCCTGTGTCTGGGCACTGCTGGGAGGACTCTGCACACACCCCTCTTGTGACTGGGCACTGCTGGGAGGACTCTGCACACACCCCTCTTATGACTGGGCACTGCTAGTAGGCCTCTGCACACACCCCTCCTGTGTCTGGGCACTGCTGGGAGTGTTAGGCACCCACCTCTCCTGTGTCTGGGCACTGCTGGGAGGACTCTGCACACACCCCTCTTATGACTGGGCACTGCTGGGAGGACTCTGCACACACCCCTCCTGTGTCTGGGCACTGCTGGGAGTGTTAGGCCCCCCCCTCCTGTGTCTGGTCACTGCTGGGAGGACTCTGCACACACCCCTCTTATGACTGGGCACTGCTGGGAGGCCTCTGCACACACCCCTCCTGTGTCTGGGCACTGCTGGGTGGACTCTGCAACCACCCCTCCTGTGTCTGGGCACTGCTGGGAGGACTCTGCACACACCCCTCTTGTGACTGGGCACTGCTGGGAGGCCTCTGCACACACCCCTCCTGTGTCTGGGCACTGCTGGGAGTGTTAGGCACCCACCCCTCCTGTGCCTGGGCACTGCTGGGAGGACTCGGCACACACCCCTCTTGTGACTGGGCACTGCTGGGAGGCCTCTGCACACACCCCTCTTGTGACTGGGCACTGCTGGGAGGACTCTGCACACACCCCTCCTGTGTCTGGGCACTGCTGGGTGGACTCTGCACCCACCCCTCCTGTGTCTGGGCACTGCTGGGAGGACTCTGCACACACCCCTCTTGTGACTGGGCACTGCTGGGAGGACTCTGCACACACCCTCTTATGACTGGGCACTGCTGGGAGGCCTCTGCACACACCCCTCCTGTGTCTGGGCACTGCTGGGAGTGTTAGGCACCCACCTCTCCTGTGTCTGGGCACTGCTGGGAGGACTCTGCACACACCCCTCTTATGACTGGGCACTGCTGGGAGGACTCTGCACACACCCCTCCTGTGTCTGGGCACTGCTGGGAGTGTTAGGCCCCCCCCCCTCCTGTGTCTGGCCACTGCTGGGAGGACTCTGCACTCACCCTCTTATGACTGGGCACTGCTGGGAGGCCTCTGCACACACCCCTCCTGTGTCTGGGCACTGCTGGGAGTGTTAGGCACCCACCCCTCCTGTGTCTGGGCACTGCTGGGAGGACTCTGCACACACCCCTCTTATGACTGGGCACTGCTGGGAGGACTCTGCACCCAACCCTCCTATTTCAGGATATGTACGCTTAGAACATACACGGGTGTGGGTTCGCTCCATGCATACGCGGGTGGGGGTACGGTCCGTACATACACGGTTGGGGTGGGGGTACGCTCCATGCATACGGGGTGGGGGTACGGTCCGTACGTACACTGTTGGCATGGGGGGTACGCTCCATACGTACGCGGGTGAGGGTACGGGTCGTACATACACGGTTGGGGTGGGGGTACGCTCCATACATACGCGGGTGAGGGTACGGGTTGTACATACACTGTTGGGGTGGGGGTACGCTCCATACGTACGTGGGTGAGGGTACGGGTCGTACATACACGGTTGGGGTGGGGGTACGCTCCATGCATACGGGGTGGGGGTACGGTCCGTACGTACACTGTTGGCATGGGGGTACGCTCCGTACGTACGCGGGTGAGGGTACGGGTCGTACATACACGGTTGGGGTGGGGGTACTCACCATACATACGCGGCTGAGGGTACGGGTCGTACATACACTGTTGGGGTGGGGGTATGCTCCATACATACGCGGGTGAGGGTACGGGTCGTACATACATGGTTGGGGTGGGGGTACGCTCCATGCATACGGGGTGGGGGTACGGTCCGTACGTACACTGTTGGCATGGGGGGTACGCTCCATACGTATGCGGGTGAGGGTACGGGTCGTACATACACGGTTGGGGTGGGGGTATGCTCCATACATACGCGGGTGAGGGTACGGGTCGTACATACACTGTTGGGGTGGGGGTACGCTCCATACGTATGCGGGTGAGGGTACGGATCGTACATACACGGTTGGGGTGGGGGTACGCTCCATGCATATGGGGTGGGGGTACGGTCCGTACGTACACTGTTGGCATGGGGGTATGCTCCATACGTACGCGGGTGAGGGTACGGGTCGTACATACACGGTTGGGGTGGAGGTACGCTCCATGCATACGCGGGTGAGGGTACGGGTCGTACATACACGGTTGGAGTGGGGGTACGCTCTATGCATACGGGGTGGGGGTACGGTCCGTACGTACACTCTTGGCATGGGTGGTACGCTCCATGCATATGCGGGTGAGGGTACGGGTCGTACATACACGGTTGGGGTGGGGGTATGCTCCATGCATACGGGGTGGGGGTACGGTCCGTACATACACTGTTGGCATGGGGGTACGCTCCATACGTACGCGGGTGAGGGTACGGGTCGTACATACACGGTTGGGGTGGGGGTACGCTCCATGCATACGCGGGTGAGGGTACGGGTCGTACATACACGGTTGGGGTGGGGGTACGGTCCGTACATACACGGTTGGGGTGGGGGTACGCTCCATACATACGCGGGTGAGGGTACGGGTCGTACATACACGGTTGGGGTGGGGGTACGGTCCATACGTACACTGTTGGCATGGGTGGTACGCTCCATGCATACGGGGTGGGGGTACGGTCCGTACGTACACTGTTGGCATGGGGGTACGCTCCATACGTACGCGGGTGAGTGTACGGGTCGTACATACATGGTTGGGGTGGGGGTACGCTCCATGCATACGGGGTGGGGGTACGGTCCGTACGTACACTGTTGGCATGGGGGGTACGTTCCAAATGTATGCGGGTGAGGGTACGGGTCGTACATACACGGTTGGGGTGGGGGTACGCTCCATACATACGCGGGTGAGGGTACGGGTCGTACATACACGGTTGGGGTGGGGGTACGCTCCATACATACGCGGGTGAGGGTACGGGCCGTACATACACGGTTGGGGTGGGGGTACGGTCTGTACATACACGGTTGGGGTGGGGGTACGCTCCATGCATACGCGGGTGAGGGTACGGGTCGTACATACATTGTTGGGGTGGGGGTACGGTCCGTACATACACGGTTGGGGTGGGGGTACGCTCCATACATACGCGGGTGAGGGTACGGGTCGTACATACACGGTTGGGGTGGGGGTACGCTCCATGCATACGGGGTGGGGGTACGGTCCGTACGTACACTGTTGGCATGGGGGTACGCTCCAAACGTATGCGGGTGAGGGTACGGGTCGTACATACACGGTTGGGGTGGGGGTACGCTCCATACATACGTGGGTGAGGGTACGGGTCGTACATACACGGTTGGGGTGGGGGTACGCTCCATACATACGCGGGTGAGGGTACGGGCCGTACATACACGGTTGGGGTGGGGGTACGGTCTGTACATACACGGTTGGGGTGGGGGTATGCTCCATGCATCCGCGGGTGAGGGTACGGGTCGTACATACATTGTTGGGGTGGGGGTACGGTCCGTACATACACGGTTGGGGTGGGGGTACGCTCCATACATACGCGGGTGAGGGTACGGGTCGTACATACACGGTTGGGGTGGGGGTACTCTGCACACACCCCTCTTGTGACTGGGCACTGCTGGGAGGACTCTGCACACACCCCTCTTATGACTGGGCACTGCTGGGAGGCCTCTGCACACACCCCTCCTGTGTCTGGGCACTGCTGGGAGTGTTAGGCACCCACCTCTCCTGTGTCTGGGCACTGCTGGGAGGACTCTGCACACACCCCTCTTATGACTGGGCACTGCTGGGAGGACTCTGCACACACCCCTCCTGTGTCTGGGCACTGCTGGGAGTGTTAGGCCCCCCCCCTCCTGTGTCTGGCCACTGTACGTGTCGTACCCCCGTGTATGTACACCTGTGTACGTGTCGTACCCCCCGTGTATGTACACCCGTGTACGTGTCGTACCCCCCGTGTATGTACACCCGTGTACGTTCGAGTCGTACCCCCCGTGTCTGTACACCCGTGTACGTGTCGTACCCCTGTGTATATACACCCGTGTACGTTCGAGTCGTACCCCCGTGTATGTACACCCGTGTACGTGTCGTACCCCCCGTGTATGTACACCCGTGTATGTGTCGTACCCCCGTGTATGTACACCCGTGTATGTGTCATACCCCCCGTGTATGTACACCCGTGTACGTGTCGTACCCCCGTGTATGTACACCAGTGTACGTTCGAGTTGTACCCCCACCCGTGTATGTACGGTGCGTACCCCCAGCGCTACACGGGTGTACATACACGGGGGGTACGACACATACACGGGTGTACATACACGGGGGGTACGACACGTGCAAAGGTGTACATACACGGGGGGGTACGACATGTACATGGGTGTACATACACGGGGGGTACGACACGTACACGGGTGTACATAGGGTGTACATACACGGGGGGGTACGACACGGGTGTACATACACGGGGGGTACGACACGTACACGGGTGTACATGCACGGGGGGTACGACACGTACACGGGTGTACATACACGGGGGTACATACACGGGTGTACATACACGGTTGGGGGTACGACTCGAACGTACACGGGTGTACATACACGGGTGGGGGTACAACTCGAACGTACACGGGTGTACATACACGGGGGTACAACACGTACACGCGTGTACATACACAGGGGTACAACACGTACACGGGTGTACATACACGGAGGGGGTTCGGCGCGTACTCACGGGGGCTGGGGGGGTTCGGCACGTACTCACGGGGGCTGGGGGGGGGTACGGCGCATACCGGGCCCCCTGATCTGGTCGTTTCGCGGCGTACTTCGCTTTTCTGGCACTTTTTGGGTGCCGTGAAAATATTGCCGTCCGGATTGCTGTCGGTTCGAATCGTACTTCCTGGGTCGTGAAACGCTGCCTGTACGCGTCCCGACGTCACGTCGGAGCATTCCCGGATCACATTGGTATGTATATTTTCGTCGGTCGGTGTTTTTTACGAATCGTACGGAAATGGTGTTTCCGTGCGAATCGTACTTCCATGTTTGTAAAGTTTTACAACCGGGTACGAGTCGGACGGAGAAAACGCTCTGACCGACGGTTCGTACCCGGTTTTTCCAGGATCGTAATCGGCACCTCTGTGTTTGAAAATACCACTTTTAGAAAGTAGGTATTTTCTTGCCTCCCTATCCAAGCCTGCCTCTGCTAAGTTGTGTATTCCTTGTCTGGAGTTTGAGTGACAGGGGCTGGGGGATTCCAGGAGACAGGGTGAGTCAGCAAAGGGCTCAATAGAGCTATCTGCATGTAGATAGGTGGGAGGAGTTGCACCTGGGGCCTGAATAGGGCTGGGCCTGCCTACCACAATGCTGGCTCCACCTCCTGTGGTGCGTCTGATGTCCCTGGCCCACACTGTCAAAGGAAAGAAGGAGTCTTGTCAACAAAGTGCTCCAGGACTGACCAGAACTGGTTTGGACTAGGTACAGACACTCTCTGCCTCCAGAGGACAAAGGATTTGCTAGTATAAATATTAGGACCCAGACCCAAGAACTTTAGATCACTTTTGGGAAGCAAGAAGAAACTTTGCTGAGGAGAGGAACCAGAGAAACTGAGGAGGAGACTATCCTTAAGCTGAATGCTGTTTGGGGGATTGGCCTGCAGGGGTTGCCTGTCTGCCAAGGAAATGAGAAAGGACTTTGTGCTACTTTCAAATCAACTTGTAAAGGATCTCCAAGGGCTTGAGATAGAGCTTGACTCCTGCTGAAGTCTCAAGGACAACAGACTTCACCAACCAGCTCCCTTGCTTAGAATTGAAGTGCCTGCTGTTGAGCTGGGCCTTCTGAGAGACTGCATGTCACTGGGAGCTGGAAGCGCGACTCAAGACGAAGAAGCGTGTCGCCGCCGTTGTTGCATCACCAGAGAAGAGTGCCGCTGTCGCAGCACATGCCGTAGCATCACCGGAGAAGGATGCCACCGCTGTCGCCATCGCATCATCCGAAGCGCCTCGCATCACCGGAGCAGAGTGTCGCCGTCGCATCAGAAGCCGTCGCATCATCGGAGAAGCGTGTTGCAGGGCCTGTCGCGGCTTAGAAGAATCGTTGAGTCGCCGTCGGGCACGCACGCATTGTTGTAGCATCAAGAAGACGACGCCATTTTGTTTCATTGCACCGTATCTTCATCACATCACGGCGTTGCGGATCACATCGCCACGGAAGCGCAGTAAGAAACCGACGGATCACCTCCCCACATGGAGAAGAACAGACGCATCCCCTACGCAGCAGTAGGGACCCGACGCATCACCGTTCTTGTGTGTAAGGAACCAATGCATCACCTTCCCTGAAACACTTTTGTTGTATAGCGTTACGCATCTAAAGGTACATTGAACTTAAAGTGTCGCATTTTACATCTAAAGAGAACTAAGCTAATTCTACCATTTTTAAAGTACAGTATTGTGGATTTTTGTTGTTTGTGGTCTTTTGTTAAGTCTATATAAAAATACTTATTTTTATACTACAACCTGTGTGTTGTCCATCTGTAGTGTTGTCACTGGGTTACTGTATGTGTTCACAAATGCTTTACACACTGCCTCTGAGATAAGCCTGCCTGCTCGTGCAAAGCTACCAAGGGGGTGAGCAGGGGTCATTTTAGGAGTGTACCCCCTTACCCTGACTAGACGCAAGGGTCCCTATCTGGTCAAAGGTACCTACCTCTGCCAACTAGAGACCCCAAATCTAACAGTAACAGTATAATGCTTCATAGTCTGAATTATCTTCTAACATTTCAGTATTCAGAAATGCAGCAGTTTTTTCTAAATCAGACAACATGTTATTAACAGTTTCAGTGTCCCAATCATCAGAAAATGCACTGGAGGTAATGATATCACGTAAAGAAATTTTAAATAAATGAGGAATTTTTAAAAGTTCAGTCGGGCCGAATATATCGGAATCAACCTTGTCCCAAACTATACCGTCCGGTATAGGAACTGCTGTAATGTTCACTGATGACAAGTCTCTTTGTTCACGGTATGATGATTGATGTGGCTTTAAAATCAACTTGATTTTTTGAACTGTAGTTCTTTGCCTAAGGTATCTTTCATTAATAAGCATGCTAAAAGTTATTACTTAGCCGAGCCAGAAAAGAAAAAACTGTATCCCAGTAATTACCCAGAGTTCTACCCAATGATGTAAGTACTCATTGTACAACTGTACACAGTAAAAGGAATCACACACTATTAGTGTGGGGAATTTGTGATTCGTATTTACAAGTACCAGTATCAGTGCTTTTAGTTCTGCCAACTGAGCCGTGCAGTCTCCTAGAGATTGCGTTTTAGTGCAACTTGGATAGAATTTTCCATTCCACATGTGACCTTTAACGATTGCGCTTGCTGCACTGTATTGCTGCTCACTTCCTATGGCCAGTTGCGCAGATCCGTCAGTGTAAATTATGTATTCATACTGATCTAGGGGCAATATTTCATTAGGTAGAGGATATTCTTGTTCGTATTACAGGAATGCGTGTGTTTTTAAACTTGGATCAAATCTGTATTCCACATCCATTTTAGTAAGAGAATGAGCCCATGGTATCCATCTCGGAGGTAAGGCTTTCACATTTGGAATGCTAGCCTTTGTAACAGCCTCTAAAGCTGGTACTGGGGTTATGACAATTATGCGTTTCCCCTGAGACAGTGCTCTTTCTCTTGCTACAGCAATCTGGACTGCTGTCAGACTTTTTTCAGATGAAGTGAAACGCATTTCTGCATTTGTGCACAGGTGTGATTTGTATACGATCGGTACCGTTTCGCCTTCATTAAATCATTAAAGGTTAAGTACGTATACCCACATTGACCCGCTATTACACGGATCACCAAGTTGCATACATTTATGTGTGTCTGTAAGTGTTTGGAAGCAATCATGTCTTCTTGTAGTGAACATAGGATATTTGAATGTTCCTGTGTCTAATGTCTGACTGAAAAGTCAGGTTTTATTAAATCGTAGAAAGGTTTTACTCTTTCTGCGTAATCCAAAATGTGTGTTCTGCCAAAATTGAGAAATCCCAGTATTGATTGTAAGTTTTTTAATGTTTTTGGAGGTTGGAGCAGCGCTCACTTTTCTAAAAAGTTAGCAGCCAGACTTTTTCCTTCACTTGAGAGCTTTTATCCTAAAAACATGACACTGAGGTGGGCATTTTTTGATTTTTTAAAGTTACATTTGTAGCCCTCAGAAGCGAATCCCATAATAATGGTGCTCACTCTGGGCAAGTGCCTCATTACGTCATCGTCCGTCAGATAAATATCAGCCACATAGGACAACGCTTCTTCATCGAAACTGCGGTCAAATACCTGCTTTCAGGCGCTATATTTTGGCAGAAAAATCCATTTGAGATATCAAGTGTAGTTTTGTATTTTTTCCGCACTATGAAATTTCTCAATGCGGCACTGTGTGCGTTTTGGACAGCACATGTCTTTGTGCAAGTGTTCAAATGTCTGTAATCTGAAACTAGACAATTTAAATTATCTGGTTTTGATACGGGAAACAAAGGATTGTTCATTGGTGAGGTGCAATTTTCGATCACCCTCTGGTATTCAATTTGATCTAGGATCTCCCTGACCTGTTTTTTAGCTTCTTGCTTTATAGGGTATTGCCTCTGAGCATTTGGTGAAACTTTTAACGGGAATATTTGGTGGGGTGACTTCTCATCCCACCTGCATGATTTTGTTACAATGCTGGAGCTAGCGCTACTGCCCATTCCCGTGCATATGCATGTTTAAGATGTATGGGAACGAGGTCGGAAAAAGATGGAAAAATTTAATTTTCTCCCCTTGGGCACTCCATAACGAATGCTGGCGGCCAATCTTGTTCTGCTAATAGGATGTCATAGCAGGATGACAGATTTTCCCAAAAGAGACCCTTTACTTTCCTGGGCTTGTCCCCATCCATCTGGAGTGTTATCTCGTGTAACTTATGGGGTACGCTCACCCTGGTGCCTGGTGTTTCCACCGTGATGTAATCATTCAAGTCCGCTGTCACCAGAAATTCCTTCAGGTTCGGCCGAACACACACCTGCTTCCGGGCCACCCCGAAGCGCACTCAAGGACCCTTCTCCTGCTGGAACAGAAGCTATGCCAGCCACCACTATGTCCACCGAGGTAGGACGCAACAACCTCTGATGCATACTACTCAACACCTGCTCTGCCCGCAAGCACGCCATCGAACTCTGGGACCTACTCAACTTCTCTTCCCCGGACATTGCCTTCCTGACAGAGACCTGAAAGAACCCCTCCTTGGTACCCGACATCCCCATAGCCATTCCTGACAGCTACAAGATCACCCGCAGGGACCGCACCAACGGAGCAGGAGGAGGAACGGCCATCGTCCACAGAAACACCCTCAGAATCTCGACCATCACGACGACACCCTCAGCGCCTCCAAACACCTGCACTTCCAGATCCACATCGACCCCAAAACCACCCTCAGAGGAACCCTCATCTACAGACCCCCCCGCCCCCGGCCACAGTTCAGCGACTCCATCGCCGACTTCATCAGCACACGCGTCCTTGCGTCCAAAGACTACATCCTCCTCGGAGACCTGAATTTCCACCTCGAGAACACAAACGACAGCAACTCCACCACCCTGCTCGACAACCTCGCCAACCTCGGACTCAAACAGCTTGTCACAGCTCCCACCCACTCTGCCGGACACACGCTCGACCCCATCTTCTCCGCCAGCAACCACGTCACCTTCAGCCACACCACCGAACTCCACTGGACCGACCACCGCTGCATCCACTTCACCTTCGAGAAGCCTACCACGTACCACCGCTCACACGGGCCCACGCAGCTGGAGCAAAGTCACCGAAGACCAGCTAGTCACCACCCTCGCCCGAATCCCACCAACGGACACTACCGACACCGACTCTGCCACCTGCAACCTAAGGCAATGGATCGACGACTGCGCCAACACTCCTGCCCCGACCTAGAAACCCTCGAATAGACGCACTGACAGAAAAGCCATCTGGTTTACCGCCAACCTCCAGGCATTCAAGCAGGCCTGCTGTAGGCTCGAGAGGAAGTGGCACCACCAACAGACACTGGACAGCAACACAGCCTACAAGAGTACCATCCGCAGACACCACCAACTCATCTGAACTGCCAAAAGGACCTCCCTCAAAGAGCGCATCGATAACAACACACACAACAGCAAAGAGCTCTTAAATTCGTGAAGGAACTCTCCAACCCCAGCTCCAACTCCAATGACATCCCGCCATCAAAAGACCTCTGCGAATCCCTGGCCACCTTCTTCCACCGCAACATCGCAGACATCCATGACAGCTTCAACAACCAGGCCCCCCCCCCCCGACAGACACCGACACCTCAGACTCACCGCCCCCAGCCACATCGATCCCCTGCTTTCCTGGACCCACGTCAACGACACCATCAAAATGATGAACACCATCCGACCCCTGCCCACACCACGTCTTCAACAAAGCAAGCTCCACCATCGCACCCCATCTCCGCAAGATTATCGACAGCTCCTTCGAGACCGCCACCTTCCTGGAGAGCTGGATGCACGCCGAGATCAACGCCTTACTCAAGAAACCCAAGGCAGACCCCAAGGACCTCAAGAACTTACGGCCCATCTCCCTACTCCTGTTCCCGACGAAAGTCATCAAGACAATTGTCAACAGGCAACTGACCTCCTTCCTCGAAGAGAACAACATCCTGGACCCGTCCCAATATGGATTCCGCATCAACCACAGCACCAAAACAGCCCTCATCGCCACCACCGACGACATCAGGGCCATGCTGGACAACGGAGAGACCGCGGCCCAAATCCTCCTGGACCTTTCGGCCGCCTCCCCGTCTGCCACCACACCCTCCGCACACGCCTCTACAACGCAGAGATCCACGACAAAGCCCTGGACTGGACCACCTCCTTCCTCACCGGCAGAACCCAGAGTGTCCGCCTCCCCCATTCCATTCTAAAGACACCAAGATTATCTGCGGCGTACCCTAAGGATCATCCCTCAGCCCGACACTCTTCAACGCCTACATGGCACCGCTCACCAATATCGTCCGATCGCACGACCTCAACATCATCTCATACGCCGACGACACCATGCTGATCCTCTCCCTCACCAAGGCCCCCACCACTGCCAAATCCAACCTCTACGAAGGAATGAAGGCCACCGCCGAATGGATGATGAACAGCCACCTGAAACTGAACTCAGACAAGACGGAGGTCCTCATCATCGGTTCCACCCCCTCCGCCTGGGATGACTCATGTTGGCCGCCCGCACTGGGAGCAGCACCGACGCCCACTGACCAAGCACGCAACCTGGGGGTCATCCTGGACTCAGCGTTGTCAATGACTTAGCAACTACAAGCTGTCTCCTCCTCCTGCTTCTACGCCCTCCGCATGCTCCGCAAGATCTACAGATAGATCCCCACCGGAACCAGAAGGACAGTCACCCAGGCCCTCGTCAGCAGCAGGCTAAACTACGACAACGCTCTCTATGCAGGAACCTCAGCCAAACTCCAGAACGACTACAACGCATACAGAAAGCCTCTGCACACCTCATCCTCGACATCCCCCGCCACAGCCACATCACAGCCCACCTGAAAGACCTGCACTGGCTCCCCGTCAACAAGAGGATCACCTTCAAGCTCCTCACCCACGCTCACAAAGCACTCCACAACACCGGACCAGCGTACCAACAAACGACTCACCTTCTACACCCCGAACCTCCAGCTTCGCTCTGCTGATCTCGCCCTCGCTATCGTCCCCCCATCCAACGAGCGACCGGCGGCGGCAGATTATTCTCCCACCTTGCCGCAAAAACCTGGAACATCCTCCCCATCCGCCTGCGACAGACCCAGGACCTGCTGGCCTTCAGGAGACTCCTCAAGACCTAGCTGTTTGAGCAGTAGCAGCACCCCCGCCCCCCCAGCGCCTAGAGACTCTCACGGGTGAGTAGTGCCCTCTACAAATGAATTGATTGATTGATGTATTGTTACTTCTGCTGCACTGGCTAGTATCGTCTGAGCCCACTCCCATTCAGAAGCTGTGTCCTCAGTATTCTGGGCATGTCTGATCTTCAGACCTGCAACTTTCTTTTTCTTAAATTGAGGTTTTGATTTTGGCTTGTCTTCTTTTTTGGAAGTATAGTCTTGAGCGTGTTGCTTGTCTCTGGACTTTGTACGCTCTTCTCTGTGTCTGACTGTCCTTCTCTCTCGGACGTTTTCGTCGAGCCCTGAAAGGAATGAGAGGAATGTGTGTCAGTATCCTGATACCTGTCAGGTTTCCTAATATTATCCCTATTCCTAAGTTTGTACCTCTTTTCAGAGTGCTCCTGTGGAGGACATCTACCTCGGGATTGAGATATATTTTCTGTATAGTTTGATTGTTTTTTATTATCCCACTTCTTTTTAGAAGAAGAAGAAGCAGGTGTCTGCTTAGAAGTGTCCTTTTCCGGACTGCCCATCAGTTGTGGTTTTAAAGCAGTGGCCAGGGTGCCTGACGCCGGACCACGGGGTTCACTGTTCGATCCACGGCACCGGTGGCAGGTTAGCCCAGCACCATGTGACTCTGCGCAATAGCTTGTTTAATCTTCCCAAAGGACCCCAGTGCCGGAGGTAGCTGTGCGCTTTACAAATACTGGTATTTCATTTCAAAGCTTTCCCACCCAAACTGTCTCTGCCTAATTTTGCATATGCAGTTTCAATTATTTTGGGTAGTTCGTGTGGTTGATCTAAAGGATCGAACTCCCTTAGGCGTTGGCGGATTGCCACTGACGCTGCTTCCCCTTTAATATTAGCCAGTATTATGGCTGATACCTGTTTGTAGTTATTTAATAGCTTCATCCCTAAGTTTGGAACAGGCTCTGCTCCGTACTCATTCTGTATTTGCCTCAATACATCAGGTATCACCATTAGTGAACCAATACCATGAGTTCTTGTATATATGGCTGCAAAGACTGTACCCCAAGTGGTACAATCCTCTAACTGTGGTGTTATCCCCATGGGCAAGCAGATTGTTAACATTCTGTGTTTTTCAGATGTGATAGTATTTGGAAATACAGCTTCAAGAGCGGAGTTATTTTCGGAGCTACCCAGAATGGTATTTGTTCGCGTAATATGGGCATTTTGCCCATTACCGCGTGTAATGTTTGTGGAGTTATTTTAGTTGCTGTACCCTGGGATGGAGTACCATTAGTTCCAACTGTTGTTGGTTGAACTGTGAAAGTCCTCATGACGTATTAAGTCAAGTTTTTGTAGATTCTAATTAGATCTTTGTGTTGTATGAGTAATTCTGGCTGTGGCATTGTATCTATGTCAGGATGCGGTGTGTAGCCTGCTAGTATGGGCCATGTTGCCCCGTTTCCCTTAAGCAGGCCTAATCTTACTTTGTGTCTTAAGTGGGGGTAGGGCACCTTTAAACCAGTAAAAATGTTCCTGGTACGTAAGCAGAACCTCTATGTCCTCGCAGGGACCATATTCTCCTGGTGCATCTCCCTCTGTGAAAGAGTGAAATGTGTGTTTTCTAGCATCTGCTTTTGGGAATGTAACCCACAAATAGAATACTTCTGTTTTGTTTGATTTGTGTGCCTCAATCGCAAAGGCTACTAAACCACCCCTAGGTGTTAAACCATGTTCTAGTAGTTTCAAGGTGATAGTACATCTGAATTTAGGTGGAACCAGAATTCTATCCACCTCGTCTTCTGGTTTCGAGGGTGAACACCCGAAATATCGATTCCAAAATATCGACTGCCCAGAATATCGAAGTTAAAATATAGAGTGGACAGAATATCGAATTATCAAAATATAGATAGGTCAGAATTTCGAAATTGGGGTACGAAATATCGATTTCCATAATATAGAATTTAAAAATATAGAATTCCATAATATCTAATTTTAAAATATAGATTACCATAATATTGAATTTAAAAATATAGATTTACCATAATATCGATTTTTTTTTAGTGTTATGTTTTGTAGTCTATGTGTTAAAATTATGTATTATTTTTGTAATGTATGTTTAATTTATTTAAACTAATGAATGTTATGTAATTTAATTTTTGCATAATTTAATTCCGTAGCGGGTTGTGGGTTTATAGGGGAATAGGGTGGGAAGTAATTTAATTATGGTTAATTAAATGTTAATTTTATTTATATGTTTTGATAATTAATTGATTGATAATTAATTATTAATTGGTAATTAATTTTTATTAATTGGTAATTAATTTATATTAATTGATTAATTGATAATTATGTTAATTGTATTTTTTATTATTAGGAGCGGGTTGTGGGTTTGTAGGGGAATTGTTGGGTATGAGGATGAGGATGACGAGTCTGATGAACCTTGTGCGTAGATATTAGGAAGGTGGTGTATAGCCCCTGCCTGGTCTCCGAGTAGCCTTATGAATATTCACTCATACTGTGTTATCTAAAGATGACGTCACAGAACACTATTGTTCAGGGAAAAGTTTCCTTCTGCACCCAGGCCTAGAACTAGGTAAAAGGTTTGGTCCATAAAAGGCGTTCAATCCTTATAACGCTTATTACTGCTAAATGTAGGGGAGGTGATGTAGGTGAAGGGGTATGATGTTACCTGGGGCTATATTAGGTTACCTATATGAAACATAACAAAACACTGTTGAAGAGAAGTTCGTGAAGTACTGGTTAGGGTTGCTCACCTCTCAGCTACACCTACCACCCTGGCAGTGAAATCATGCACAGAGCGTTTGTCGCTTATGCTGCACCAGCAAAGAAGAGCTGCTGCATTTACTATGATCTTGCAAGGAGTTAACGGTTGTGCAAAGTCAGCTACTGAAGGCTCCTTTCACCCAAAGAACAATACCCAAATGGAGGCTGGCTGTGCTGGCTTGCTTTGCCCCGGGGATCCGCAACTGAACTGTCGCTTGGTGAACTTACTTACAAAGGTGGAAGTGAAAATGCAACATGTCCCCATTGATAATATGTGGGGACCTAAATATACACCTTGGAACATCTCAGGATGGTGGGCTAAATAATGGGAGGAAACCCTGGGTAGATAGGGCATTATCTACCTTTAAAGATAGTCATGGCTTGTCTGATATTTGGGTATATAAGAACATTGATGACCCTGGGTATACTTATTTCTCACACCCCCATCAAAAATACGTACGATTAGACTATTTCTTGACCCCTATTAATATGCTTGATGAGGTACGGATAATAACACAACCCCAGCTCTTCTCAGATCACAACCCATTATTGTTGGAGGTAATAGGGGAAGGAATAGAGAGGAAACAACATAGCTGGACATATGATAAAAAACTAATATTAGATGAAGAATCCCTTGTCTACATAAAAACATGGACAAGGGAGTTCTTTGATATGAACCGATACAGCGCCTTGCGTACTATAGTATGGGACTCCTTCAAAGCAGGGCTGAGGGGAGAAGTTATAAGGTATGTTGGCCAGCGACGCAAAAGGAAGAGGGAAGAGGTTGATTCCTTAATTGCACGGTTGACACAACTGGAGGCATAGCAAATGAAACTGATTAGCATGGGGGGACGGGAAGGGTAATCTAGGGAGGTCATGATTAAATTAGCCATACCTAAGGCCGAAATTAATAGCTATTTCCAAATAAGAGTAGCTCAGAAGTATTTAATACTTCAGTGGGAGATGTATGAATATGGGGAATCAGTAGGAAAACGATTGGCCTTACGCACTCAACAGAAATCTGTTAAAAACAATGTAATTAAAATTAAGAATAGGGAAGGACAATATGTAACAAAACCCACGGAGTTGATGGGGGTTTTTGAACAATTTTTTAAGGAATTATACCAACCCGATTCTGCTTAGTATACACGGGGGGGACAGGCGCTAACCCCTCGATCTCTAATAAAATCAGTGAGACTACATTACAGGAGATGGAAGCAGAGTTTATGCTGGAGTAGGTAGCGACTGCCCTATGCTCTAGATCTTCGGGGAAGGCCGCAGGCCCAGATAAAATTCAAATGGAGCTATATAAGGCTTTCCAAAACGAACTAACTCTGCTAATATTAGATCTTTTTCTGGATGTACAGTATCGGGGAATTCCTCCTCCCTCTTGGCAAGGGACAGATATTGCAATCTTTGCAAAGAAGGGAAAACCAACAGAACTCCAAACCTCCTATTGCCCTATTTCTATGAAAAATACTGATGCTAAAATCTACTCTAAAGTTCTAGCTAACCGATTAAAGAAGGTTATAGCCAGCGGGCGACGATATGGTTGTGATTTTATTGGACGCCGAAAAAGCCTTCGACCGAGTCTCTTGGCAATAGCTCTGGTAAATACTATCAGAGAGAGGGTTCGGTACGCAATTGATTACAGCCATTCGAGCAATGGACTATAAGCCTTATGCTCGGTTACAGATGATGGGGAAAACATCGGGGAAAATTGTTGTGAATCAGTCCCCGGTCCGATACTCCTCAGGATTCGGGCGACGCTATATGGGGTCCATCTCTCGACGTCACCAACTTCCTGCACGAAAGGCACGGAAGACTGGAGCAATCAAGCGAGGGAAGGGAAGGATGGGAACAGCGGGGAGTAGAACCTGTAAAGAAAGTTAATATACAAACACAAATAAAAATACAGTGCAATACCACTACTCTCAGTAGGTCTCACTAATAATTATCAATACTCTTGAACTGAGCATCCTAGTTTCACTTACACACCACAACTCGGTTGCGTAACCAGACACCACATGACCACTCTCAGACCATCACTAGACGTCTTGGGTTGTTGTGTCCCTTAACCTTGTTTTGAATGAGAGGCTCTGTTAGTAAACTGAGAGATATCAGAACACCTTAAATATCACGTTTATAGCGTACACCCCTTACTGTCGGGAGGCACACTTAACAGAACATAATAATGGTAGGTCGTCGCGAGACCCTTTAAGTGGCTGTCGGAAGTTCCTTTCCGCACTAGTCTGTTAGCGATAGTTCTAAATGACACCCCGCCTGATTTATAGACTTGTCCTATACTTGTGCGCGGTCAATCGTAACTTTCCAGAGTTGTATGGACTCTGTCCGCAGACCTTTCCAGTGGTCTATGTGTTCCTCGAACTGAGAACCAGTTTAGTTTGTGCCAGCAATAGCGTGTATCGGGATCCGTGCACACACACCCCCCCAGGGATCAGCGCATAATCCCCTGATACTTGCGGTTTCTTTCACGCTGCCATCGCGTGTCTTCCTGACTCCGTCTGCTGCGCCCTTGAGGTGTCGTAGCGATTCGGAAATGCCTCCGGTCCTGTCTTGAGGCGAATACTCGACAAGTAACGTCGACCCAGCAAAACTCAGAATCTCCGCCTGACTCAGGTGCCGAAATCCTCGGCCGAAACAAACTCAATCCCCGCGGCTTGTAATTCAACAGCGGGAAAAACATAGGTACGAGCCTCCGCTCGTCGGTTTCACGTTCTTCGTCAATTACGCACAACGCAGTGCGTGTGTCCTGGGCGTTTTATGCCCTTTGGCTCCTCCCCTTCATGTGCAGGGGTTTCTGGGAGTGGTAGTTCTTGTAGGCGCATGGGGTCCAGATCCTGACAGTAGGTCCCCCGCCAGGCACCTCCTAGAACCTGGTTTATCTGGGTGCTTCCGATAGAAAGCTCTGATCCTGGCTGGCGCGTGCACATTGGCACTGGGTACCCACGAATCCTCCTCAGCAGTGTACCCCTTCCAGGAGATCAAATACCACAAGTTACCTCCCCTGTACTTGGAATCTACCACGCTGCGCACCTCATACTCCGGTCCGTCTTCCGTGGACACGGCCGCTGGAGGTCTCCGCAACCCACCCTTTTCCGGTTTTAGAAGACTACAGTGGAACACCGGGTAAATTCTCAGCGAGCCCGGAAGGCGTAATTTATATGCTACCGGATTGACTTGTTTAAGCACTCGATACGGACCAATGTAACGTGGGTGAAAAACGCTCCGAAGCTTAAAACGGAAGTTTTTAGTGGACAACCACACCCGGTCCCCTTTTTGATACTGTGGGCCATCCACCCTATGTTTATCAGCCCAGTTCTTATATCTTATCTTGGACTTCACCAAGAGTTTCTTTACTCGTGAGTGTCCTTGACGCAATTCCGTCATGTGGGCTTGTATTGAAGGCTGATTTATGACCCTTCCTGGCATGACAATCGGCAAAATCCTAGCATCATACCCATAGTTGGCTACAAAGGGCGAGACACCAATGGAACTGTGGGAGGAGTTATTATACGCCAACTCTGCCATCCATAACATTGACACCCATGAGTCTTGCGCGCTTTCAGCATAACATCTTAGATATTTCTTTACTGTTTGGTTTAACCTTTCGGTTTGTCCGTCTGTCTGTGGGTGGAAACTCGAGGACAGCGCTGAATCGATATGCAGCGACTTACACCACCCTTTCCAGAAACGTGCAACGAACTGGGGGCCTCTGTCGGATACGATAACCAGCGGGATTCCATGCAGTTTCACTATGTTTTGCAACAGCAATTGTGCGGTTTGACCTGCTGTAGGCAGTGTCTTGCAAGGAATAAAGTGGCCCATCTTTGTGAGACTGTCAATAACCACCAGGATGGCGGAATGCCCTTGATCCACCGGAAGCCCTGTGATAAAATCCAGGCTGATGTTCTGCCATGGTGCTTGGGGTATTGGTAAGGGGACCAATTTGCCCCTGTGAGTGGTTGTTTCTGTTTTTCCCCTGGCGCAGTCTTCACACCTCGACACCCACTTCTTTACGTCCGGAACGAGGGTTTTCCACCAGAAATATCTTTGCACCAGTAAAGTGGTTTTACATATACCTGGGTGTCCTGCTAAAGGAGAGTCGTGGCACCATTCAAAGGCTCGTCTTTTAAGGGCTTGTGTAGGCAGAAACAATTTACTGTTCTGAAAAGGCAGACCCCCCTGGATCTTGCGTTCCGGGTCTTTTTCCGCCCAACTGCTCCAAGCCTCCTGACTCTGGTTGTTCCTTATGCTGTCTAGATATTATTCTGCGTGTATTGCACAGATTACCTTGGAAGGAGGTATGATGGCCTCTTCGGTTTCCTCCTCGGTACCCTCCCCATCCGTCACTCTAGACAGAGAGTCGGCCTTCCGGTTATCTGCTCCTGGACGGAAGGTGATAACGAAATTATACTCTTCGAAGAAGAGCATCCACCTCATTTGTCTTGGTGATAGCCGCCTAGCTGTTCTCAGATACTGTAGATTCCGATTATCGGAATACACAGTCACCGGAAATCTGGCCCCCCATAAATACGGTCGCCATTCCTGAAAAGCCTTTTTGATAGAGAGGAGCTCTTTTTCTGCAATGTTATAGTTCCTTTCGGCCGGTAACAACTTCTGGGACAGATACGCCACAGGGTGTAGTTGCCCGGTGTGTTTGTCTCATTGTGACAGGATGGCCCCGATAGCTTCATTAGAAGCATCGGCCTCCACGATGAAAGGAACATCCAACTGTGGGTGACGCAACACCGGTGCGGACATAAAAGCCTTCTTTAGATACTCAAAGGCCTGGTTAGCTTCGGCGGTCCAGGCGAACGCCACACCTTTCCTGAGCAGATGAGTAATCGGGATGGCCCTTTGTGAAAAACCTTGAATAAACCTCCTGTAGTAATTAGAAAACCCCAGGAAGCATTGTACGTCTCTCACGTTTGTGGGGACCGGCCACTCCTGTACTGCAAGTACTTTTCGCTCTGAGATTCTCATCCCATCCGGACGGAGTATCACTCCCAAGAATTCCACTTCCGTCACCCCAAACTCGCATTAACTTATTTTGCAAAATAAACTGTGCTTTCGTAACTCTCTCAACACCTGTATCACATGTTCATGGTGACGGTCTACAGACTCAGAATAAATCAAAATGTCGTCTATATAAACGACTACGGTTCTATCCACGAACACCTTAAGCACATCATTCAAGAAGTACTGGAATGCCGCCGGTGCGTTGCACAACCCGAACGGCATTACCAGATACTCAAAAAGACCATAGTGGGTTTTAAAGGCCGTCTTCCACTCATCCCCTTTTCGAATGCGCACCAGATGGTACGCTCCTCGAAGATCCAACCTTGTGTAAATTCTAGCTTCCCTTACTTGATCCAAAAGGACCGGGATAAGCGGTAGAGGATATCGATTACGTACTGTGTTTTTGTTGAGCATGCGATAGTCACAGCATGCTCTTAAATCCCCATTGGCCTTCGCTATAAAAAACAACGGAGAGGCCGCTGGTGAACGGGAAGGGCGAATGAACCCTATTTCCAAAAAATGATCTAAATACTCTCGCAGATGTTTAGTCTCTGGTTCAGAGAGCGCATAGACTCTGCACGTAGGAATCGCAGCTCCTTCCACCAGATCTATTTGGCAGCCATACGGACGGTGTGGAGGAAGCTCCTCTGCCTGTTCCTTGCTAAACACATCTGCAAAAGACCTATACTCTTTTGGTAGTATAACGTCCTTTTCGGCTGCTGTGGCTGCTACCCACGTGTTTGCCAACACGGTGGCCCCTGAACTCCCCCCTAGTATCATATGCTCTTGACATTCCTCAGATAAAAACTGAACGGTTCGGCCTCTCCAATCTATGGTGGGATTGTGAAGGCTGAACCATGGCATCCCTAAGATTACCTCGTACTGCGGTGCATCTATGATATTTAACGCCAATGAGTCTATGTGGCGCATATCGCCTGCTCTACACGTTAATCTTAATGTCTCGGTTTGTTCTAGGAGCAGTCCAGAGGTGAGAGGTTTGCCATCAACCGCTAAAACCTCTTTGGGAATGTCACGGGCGGTTTTTCCTATCGCTAATTTTTCCACCAGTCCTCGATGGATAAAATTACCGGTAGCCCCTGAATCCAACATAGCGTTGACTTGAAAGGTTTGCCGGCTGGTTTCTAACCACATGATTATTTCTAAATGTCTTTCAGTATCACCCTGTTGATGGGTGGCTAAGGATGGGATCGTCCACCTGGGAACCTCGACTTCCTCCGAGGCTTCACCATCCTTTCCTGGACATTCCACTCCCTCCACAGTGGCTATAGCCTTTTGATTCCTGTAATTTCCCCCTGGTCTCTTGGGACGAGCGGGACACTCACGGACGTAGTGCCCCTTCTTCCCGCAGTACATACACAAGCCTTGTGTTCGTCTGCTCTCTCTTTCGTTCCTTGACAATGGGGTACGGACCGCTCCCACTTCCATGGGTTCAGATGCCGCCTCACTGCCTGTGGCTTCCTTTTTTACTCTCTCTACCCGGAACCTATCACCTCCCCGGTCTGTGATCCGACGGTCCAAACGTAAGGCCAAATTGATGAGAGCGTCGCAGGTTCGGGGCTGAGGATCTATACGAGCGATAACGTCCTTTAACTCGTTGCATAATCCCTGATAGAAAAGAGACATTCGCTTCTCTTCCGGCAATGCCGCTTCCGCTACCAACCGATTAAAGGTGGTTAAATACGTCACTAACTCTGTTCTCCCTTGTTTTAATTCTAGGAGCTCTCTATCCACCCCCCGAACCGGGAGGAGTCTCAATACGTGGGTGCGTAATTCTGCTGTGAACCAGTCCCCGGTCCGATACTCCTCAGGATTCGGGCGACGCTATATGGGGTCCATCTCTCAACGTCACCAACTTCCTGCACGAAAGGCACGGAAGACTGGAGCAATCAAGCGAGGGAAGGGAAGGATGGGAACAGCGGGGAGTAGAACCTGTAAAGAAAGTTAATATACAAACACAAATAAAAATACAGTGCAATACCACTATTCTCAGTAGGTCTCACTAATAATTATCAATACTCTTGAACTGAGCATCCTAGTTTCACTTACACACGCACACCACAACTCAGTTGCGTAACCAGACACCACATGACCACTCTCAGACCATCACTAGACGTCTTGGGTTGTTGAGTCCCTTAACCTTGTTTTGAATGAGAGGCTCTGTTAGTAAACTGAGAGATATCAGAACACCTTAAATATCACGTTTATAGCGTACACCCCTTACTGTCGGGAGGCACACTTAACAGAACATAATAATGGGAGGTCGTCGCGAGACCCTTTAAGTGGCTGTCGGAAGTTCCTTTCCGCGCTAGTCTGTTAGCGATAGTTCTAAATGACACCCCGCCTGATTTATAGACTTGTCCTTTACTTGTGCGCGGTGAATCGTAACTTTCCAGAGTTGTATGGACTCTATCTCCAGACTTGGAGTAAAGTCAGCAGAGTACTAAAAATACCAAAGTATAATTGGTACTCGCCCTTATAGCGCCCCTCCCTTTTCCCAAAGAAAATGTATGATCCCATGAGTAGAGGTTGGGAACAAGCAGGAATAGAAAGGATATCGAGCCTATTTAATAATTCAGAGCTTATTCCATTCTCAGAACTAGTTCAGAATCGAGGTATAGATAATAAGACACAGTTTAAATATATACAGATTAGGGACTGCAGAAAAAGTTTGCCTATAGAGGCTCTTAACCTTAGGAAAATTCCAATATTGGTCACAATGTACCGGGGGGACAATAGGATTAGGGAGTACTATATGATCTTATTAGAAACCCTCCCTGATGATTTTGAAAAAACAGACAGCAAATGGCCGGAAAAAATGGGGGACGAGGAGATCGATTTGGATATGTCGATCGAACTAGGGAAGAAGATCTTTTTATCATCAAACTTAAAGGCTCAACACTACAAAACTCTCTTTAATCTATATTATACACCGGCGAAACTTTTTGAATGGGGGGAAAAGGGAGAATGACACCTGCCCTAGATGTCAAACTAGCTTGGCGGATATTGTACAAATGTTTTTTGCATGTAGTAGGTTGCTGCCCTTAAAAACTAGTATAGAGAATTTTCTACAACAAACAACTGGCCAGGTGATACCGGTCACCCCAGCCTTGATGCTACTGGGCTACGACACTGGGATTAGTCTGTCGACATCGCACAGAGATTTTGCGTTTATCACTATAGCTGTACCCAGATTGTTAATAGCTACGGCATGGAAGGATACCAAGGCCCCTATATACCAGGCATCGCTCCATCGCTTACTGAGCATTCATATACAGAAAACAGCATTATATGCATGTTAAGGCCTCCAGACTAGGGAGAAAGGTAGAAAGACTTGGGCAGCCATGACTTTATGGCTTAGTAGGAAGACAGGTTGAAGAGACTGATTAAACACAACCCATTGATATACCGTTGGAAGAGAGAGACAACTGTAGAAACCAGTGGATAGATCAGTGAATGGGTAACATGGTTTAAATGCATTTAAGTTTTCTTTTAATGCTACCAGTTCCCTCTCTGTGCTCTCTCCTTTTCTATCTTTTTCCTCTCTCTTCCATCTTTTCTCTTCCTACTTATTCTATGAGGAAGCATTTTACTTAAAAAAGGGAGGGGGAAGAGGAAGGAAAGTGGGGGATAATTAAGCCTCTGATAATCCTCTTACTTTGTATTGATAAAATTATTGTAATTATTGAAATTCTAACATATGAAATGAAATCAGAAACATTTTTATATAGCGCATGGCTACTCGGGGGCATCCCGGCGCTGGGCGAGACTAGCGACAGATAGCAGAAAACTTAGGGAAACAGTAGTGTCTTCAGCTGCTTGCGGAAGGCAAGATGGCTAGATTCCGTGCGAAGATACAGTGGCAGTGCGTTCCAGAGTCTGGCCGCATTATATGAAAAAAGTCGGCCACCGTCTTCCTTGCATCTGAGCGCAGATTCCTGTTAGCCTTATAGGGGCGGATTATGGTCGAGTTTATCGGTGTCCCATTCCCTTGCAGGGACTTGTGGACAACACAGAGAGCCTTAAAGTGAATTCTTTCTTTCACCGATAGCCACTGAAGGGAGTGAAGTTCAGGTTTTGCCGATAGGCGATTAGACACTCCCAACAGCAGTCTGGCTTCGCAGTTTTGAATAGTTTGAAGTTTCGTAACTACTGCAGTTGGGGCCCCCACGTATAATGCGTTTCCATAGTCTATCCTAGAGAGTATCAGTGATTGGACTAATAATTTTTTGGCCTGGGAAGGGAGAAGAGGAAGCACTTTGCGGGCCATTCTGAGCAGACCATAACAAGTGGCCGCCGTCTTCCTTGCATGTACCCTGAATGTCAAGTTCTGGTCTAACCAGATGCCCAAACTCTTTATCTCGGTCTTAGGGACCGGAATTGGGCCCATACATGCTGGCCACTTAGTGCTCAATGTAAAGCCCGAAGGATTGCCCAGGATCATGAGCTCAGTCTTTCCACCATTGAGCTTAAGGTGCAACACCCCCATCCACTTAGAAACTTCCTCCAGACAGGAGTAGAGGCCATTTGACCTCTGATTTGCTTGGTTCAACGCTACGACCAATTGAGTATCATCTGCGTAGGTCACCAAGTGGATTCCGAAGGGGGCTACGATAGCCTCCAGCGGGGCCATGTAAACATTAAAAAGAGTCAGGCTTAGCGATGAGCCCTGAGGGACACCACACAGCAAAGGCGAGGGTTTAGAGACTGTCTCACCTTCAAATATCTGGAAAAATCTTCTCTCCAGAAAGGAGCGCAACCATTGCAGCGCGGTGCCAGTTACGCCTACGTTTCTGAGACGGTGAATCAGGATACGGTGATTCACCGTATCGAATGCTGCGCTCAGATCGAGGAGTATAATGGCTTATGACCCTCCTGAGTCCAGTATCTTTCTGCTTTCTTCCACCATGGCTAACAGAGCTGTTTCCGTACTTTGTCGCAGGCGGAATCCTGTTTGGGAGGAGTGAAGCAGATTATGGGATTCAAGAAAACTAGAGAGGGTATGGTTAACGTATTTCTCTGCGATCTTGGTGATCCCAGGAAGAAGGGAGATGGGGCGATAGTTGTCCAGGTCCGCTCGTTCCAGATTGTTTTTTTTAGCAGTGTTTTCACCATGGCCCCTTTCCAATTGGGGGAGACTATCCCTGTAGAAAGAGAAGCATTAAACACGTCCGTGATGGTAGGGGCAATTATGGGTGCTAACTTTTTCAGGACGTTTAGTGGTGCGGGATCCCTGGGCGAGCTGCTTTTAACCGAAGACAGCAGAGTCAAGAGTGTTTCCTGCGGGAGAGTAGGAATAACCTCCAACATGTGTCTGGTTGTATGTGGACCCAGACCTACATGCTCATTTAGGGTGTCACATTTATCATCAATTTGGGGCAGAAGTTTAGGAATATTCTGTATTTTAGTAGTAAAGAACTCTGCCTGCTTGTTGCATCGTTGACCCAAAATGTCAGGGGCAACTGGCGGGATGGGGGTTTTGAGAAGTTTGTTTATAATAAGAAAAGTTTCTCTGGGAGAATTGGCGGCTGACAGGATTTTTTCCTCGTAATAGGAGGCCTGGGCTTTTTTAATTTCTGCTTTATAAGTGCAGATGGTTGTCCTATATTCCAGGTACTTGATGGGTGAGAAATTTTTCCTCCAGCTTCTCTCCAATACCTTGCAGCGCAGTTTTAAAGTGCGTAATTCAGAAGAGAACCAGGGAGATTTATGTGTGCCACCTGTCTTTTTTATCAATATCTTTGGAAGGACCACATTCAGCGAGTCCTCTATCCAGTTACAGAAGTTATCTTTGGCTTCAACTGGACTGATATGTAATGGGGTTTTTTTGTTTGTACCTATGGCATCTCTCTTTCTGGCTAATAAAAATAAATAACGAAAAAAAAAAAATGCAACATGTGACAGACAGCTGCTAAGCATTGATTGTGACAGAGGGTAGACAAGCCTTGGCCGCAGGCTACTATCCAACAAGCATATTGAGTAAATGAAGGTCAGGGGCCATAGCGTAGATTATACAAAGATTTACTAGATCTTAGCTTCAAGTAGATAAGTAGATAGCTAAGCTCCATCAGGAGCAGCCTCCTTGCTGCACAGCCCATAACTCACATTCCTTCACACACAAATGCTCTCGACCTTCTACGTGACCTCACACACACTGGCTGAGCAGCAGGGACTTGAAATGCGGAGGAGCATGCGTTAAGATACAACACCTCTCCCTTCTTTATACATATACAATAAACAAAATTACAATTAAAAATGTCATGGGACATAAGATGGTAAATGATGAAACAGACCCATAACATTGAATACACTAAAAATCAACGCACTTAAAAAGCTCAACAATATAATCCTTTAATTAAAATCACAACAATAGAAGAGAGCACTAGAGAATAATGCATTTCAGCATACACAGGATACAACACACCATGAGTAAGATGATGAATTCCAACAAGCAATAAATACGCAGATAGCCCAATTCTTCTGTGCTTATCCATCAGGAACACTCACTAATGTTCCCAAACACAACACATACCTTCAAACAGGACCAGCCCATTACCCTCCACAACACACACACTCAGAAAACCAGAGCTCTTTCACACTCTACTGCAATGGGCTTTAACAACATACTCCCTAAAAACATTGGGCTTACCACCCTGCCCCTACATTTTAAACCCCTTAGGGAGGATGGTCAACTCTACAACTCTGTGCTCAGCACACAATGCCCCTACATCCTTACCCCTTAGGATGGCTGGGCAACCTTGGGCTTAACCACGGCCCCTCATCCTTAACCCCTTAGGAAGGGTGGAACCTTGGGCTCACACAATACACTGCCCCCGTGGAAGGATGGACCACATTGAATCAGCAATGCAGAAAACATTCTCTTTCATTATGGTCTCACATGAGGAGCAAACTCATCGACAGACACACATCAGGGATAATAAGAAAAACTTGCACAAGTCCACCAATCCCAGGCAACTCCACAAAATAATCACCATGAACAATACACTCAACAGCAAGCATGTTCAAAATATGTGCCTTGCAACGACCCAGACCAACAAAGACCAGCAGCACATGCTGACTTTTCAGTAAAAAGCATACACAAACTTCTTGTAGCATGGCAAAACAACAAATACAACTTGACCTTCATAACAATAGCCATAGGCAACGGCATGCTGTTATAAAGAAAATGAGTATGGTATATGGCAGTGACCAAAGCGATACCAAAGAGGATGATGGACGGAGCGTTTGAGCAAATCAAACACCCTCCCCCAAGTCAACTGATCTGGGTTTAATCCATCATCATTCTTTAGCTCAATCCACCACCCCAGTTCAGTCATGGCCATTTGCAAATCAGCCTGACCCTGTGCCTCATGGGAACAGTCCAGCCCAAACTGCCAAGCCATGTCTTCCCTGGACCGGAAACAAGCTTCCCAGGACCGGTTTCTGGCATTTCAGCCGTCTTCAGCCAGGATAGCTTGACTCCAGTGGCGTAGTGAGCAAGGGACCCACGTCTGGGCATACCCTGCCAACTTAGGGCAACCAAAGCAATACCATAGGGGATGATGGACAGAGCGTTTGAGCAAATCAAACACTAGCCCCCAGTCAACTGATCTGGGTTTAATCCATCATCATTCTTTAGCTCAATCCACCACCCCAGTTCAAACATGGCCATATGCAAATCAGTCTGACACTGTGCCTCATGGGAAGAGTCCAGCTGGAACTGCCAAGCCATGTCTTACCTGGACCGGAAACAAGCATCCTGGGACCGGTTTCGGGTTCATAACCCTCATCAGCCAGGCTATCTTGAATCAAGTGGCAAAGTGAGAAAGGGACCCACGTCTTGGCATACCCTGCCAACTTAGGGCGAACAAAACGATACCAAAGGGGATGATGGATGGAGCGTTTGAGCAAATCAAACACTCACCCCCAGTCAACTGATCTGGGTTTAATCCATCATCATTCTTTAGCTCACTCCACCACCCCAGTTCAAACATGGCCATATGCAAATCAGTCTGACCCTGTGCCTCATGGGAACAGTCCAGCCCGAACTGCCAAGCCATGTCTTCCCTGGACCGGAAACAAGCATCCTAGGACCGTTTTCAGGTTCATAACCCTCATCAGCCAGACTATCTTGAATTCAGTGGCAAAGTGAGCAAGGAACCCACGTCTGGGCATACCCTGCCAACTTAGGGTGAACGAAGCGATACCAAAGGGGATGATGACGGGGCATTTGAGCAAATCAAATACTCATCCCCAGTCAACTGATCTGGGTTTAATCCATCATCATTCTTTAGCTCACTCCACCACCCCAGTGACCTCCAATTACAGTCCAAGTGTTCGGTGAGCGACCTCTCACCGAACCAAGGGGCATATCAACAACAACCGGCGATAATTATCGCAAAGCGCACTTAGCGCTAGGATAATTATCGCCAGCTAGCGTGGATTTTTATCACTAAGATAGCGTGCTATTAGCAACGCTTATCTCAATAGCGATAAAAATCCTCACGCTAACTGGCTGACGTGAGATTATCGCTGGAAACACAGCGATAATCTCACGTTAGCTTGTTGATAGGGACTCACAAACTTAGCCACGATATCCTCCTTCCATAGGATATCATGGCTGAGTCAGTCCTGAAGCAGGTGTTAGGAAAGTAGCGATAACAGGTGTTATCGCTACTTTTTCTGACGCTATGCTTCATAGCGTGGGGCTTGATGATAGGAGAAATGTCGCTTAGCGACATTTCTCCTATCATGTCAGGTCAGGAACGCCCACTTTGCATCTCATTAGAGATGCAAAGCTGGGCGTTAGAAATCCCCACGCTAAGGCAAGGTTTCACGCGTTAGCGTGACCTTGCTAATATAGCGATAAAATTATCGCCGCTTTTCGGCCGAAAACGGCTGCTAAAGCGGCGATAATTTTTTATCGCCTCATTGTAAATATGCCCCCAAATGCCATAACGGCCCTGGTGAGAGTATTCACATCTCTGACCTGGGAAGGAGTCTTGATCATAAAGCCTTCAATCACAGCAGGAGGGATGACTGGCGCTAAGAGGTGTGCCAATCACTGGTCGGGCGAAATCACAGGTGAAAATATGTAAAGGCATATGTACAAAGAATTGGCAGAGCTCGGCGTTAGCCTCCTTGTCTTAACGCCTCACTCCTCCACTTCAGAAACGCAGGGCTTCACCATATTTATAAGAGTCTGGTGCAGCCTTGCGTTTCCTCCCGCGCTGGCGCTACACTTAGCAGGCTAGCGCTAACGTATCTGTATGCAGGGGAAGATTGTTTATGTGTAGGAAGGTGTCCCTTCCTGCACATAAACAATCTTTGAATACCTGTTTGTCACTTTTATGTGTGTTGCTTAATGCAGCATACATGGAAGTTACAAAATGTTTTTAAAGATTGTCTATGTACAGGAAGGGACACGTTCCTGAACATAAACAATCAAAGGTGTTTTGCTTTTTCCATGTGTGCTGCAGAAGGCATCACACATGGAAACAGCAAAAACGAGGAGAAATAAAGCATTTCTCCTCGTTTCGCCTACTTAAGACCAGGTTTTCCCTAGTCTTAACTTTGGCGCTGCCTCCTACGTACCCCACCCTTGTAAATAGGGGGCAACGTCAGAATCAATGGGTGTTGCGGTGGCCCCTTTCACGCTAAGTATAGTGTGAAAGGGGGCTTTATTTACAAGGCAGTGTGCCTTGCAGTTGTAAATAAGGCAAAGCCCATATAACCACAGAAACGTCACAAAAAGTGATGTTCCCATGGTGATGGGGGCTTGTAATATGCCCATCACCAATAAGCTCCTTCCTCAGACTCCGCCTCTGTTGCGTCAAATACCAGCTGCCGAGCCACTGAGTGTCTGTGGAGAAACGTCGTAACCTTCCTGGGAATCCATTACACACTTCCAAATGCCCCAAATTAGCCCCCAGTGTATGTGTTGGGTGAAATTCTTTGGGAAGTTGGAGAGTCCAACTTGGAGTACCCACAGGCATTCTGTCTTCCTTCAGTAATGGCCACCATGACGCGCATGCTTCCCCCACCGCCTGGAATCAAGGAATGACTCCCGGGTTCTGACATTTACTACATGGGTGAGAGCCTCGCACCCCGCGCGGGTGTAGCGCTCCACAGCGGGCAGGAAACGCCTCTAACATAGAAGGAAAGGTGAGTTTTCACACACAGCGCCGCAAATGACTGCTACACACTGACCTTCCACTAGCACAGCGCTTCTAAGGCGTGCAGATTCTGAAGTCTTTACACGCAAAACAGAATGTACCCACCGAGGCCCAGTAAGTGCCTCTGACTACTTCCCTGTTGCACACGCAACACGGAGTTGTGCAGAGCCTGGCCGATTCTTCATGTAAGTGACTGTGCACCCCTTAGCCCCTGGACTAGATATGCTGCTCGCGCTCTGCGACAATCCTGTGCAAATGACAGTACTTCACCGGAGACTCAGCACTTCCTGGTCTCACCCCAAACACTGCCGGTTGACTCCACTGCAAGTACATGCCAATGAACGCTGCCAGATCGGATGCACTTGCTGCTGCCCGTTCAATAAATGCTGCTGGTTCAATAAATGCTGCCGGTTCAACAAATACTGCCGGTTCAATAAATGCTGCTGGTTCAATAAATGCTGCCGGTTGCTTCAAACTGTAGGGAGCTGTTCCCTTTAATGCAATGTAGGAAGCTCATCGTAAATCAAACGCCCAGGCTGAGGGCTGTACGATGTATGGGGCACTGGTGGGGCATCCCGGCGCTCTGTGTCTCTTTCAGGCTTCCCTTCCTTCCTTTCCTTAACTCTTAGGGCCACATGTGTCAACATTTGTAATCGCGATTACCTAATTGCCATTTTCAGCTAATCACAAATAGGTAATCGCAGTTACAAATGTATGAAACTCCAAGATTTTCATATAGCAAATCATAGGGGGTCGCTAATCCACCCACCTCATTAATATTAATGATGTGGATCGCAATATGTGACCCCCTAGGAATCACTAAAAACACATGGATGGTGGCCTGCCAGGGTCAGAAAACCACCATTGTTGTAAATAAAACAGCGATATGATTAAGCATTCACTGAAGACATGTGCTCTTCATGTCTGAATTACGTTTTCTGCTTTATATTGACTAATATTCAGACTCCATTCTGCTTAGCCATCCGCCATTTTGTATGGCCATGAAACCGCGTGCTCTGCACGAGAAGAGTCTTACCTCTTCATTAGTCACTCCCGAGATCTGCCTAGCAGCAGTCTATAAATAACTCCTTTGTGCGTTTAGTGCATGCTCAGAACTGACCACATCTGTCACTGATTAGGCTTTGCTTGAATGTGTTTTTGCGGGTCTCAGGAACCGTTAACTCCACCCATGTATTGATCATGCACTGAACATGTCCATATAAGACCATAAATCTTGCATCATGTTGTATCCGCCTACTTATGAGCCCCTCTATTATGTATAAAAGGGGATCATGTGCACAAATTCTTTGTGCTACTCTGTGCAATACTGTAGAGTGTTGTGTAGGTTGTAGGACCACCTTTGAAGGTTAATAAACTTTGTCTTTGTATTTGCAGTTTCCGTGCCAACTTCCTTCTAGTACTTCGTACACAGAAGGGCGAACCCTTTGTACTTGCGGGCCTAGCGGGGGCCTGTACTCATCAATTGGCGCCCGTCACGTGGGGCTCATCGGCGACTCGGACGCTCGAAGGACTGGTCGTGACGAAGGAGTGGAACCTTGCCGGGGACGTGATCACTGCCAGCGGCGTCTTTAGTCCTGGCATCCCGAGGCTTTCTTCCTTCCCTTCCGAGCCGACCATCTGGGTGGCGCCGGTCCTCGACTGAGACCCCTTCTGTCGGTTTTGCCGTGCAATAGCCGTTTGGGCGGATTTGGAACTTGGCAGTTGGAATCTGGACGCTCTTGATTGGTAAGAACCGTTGTAGGGTACTTGCTGCGAGCTTTTGAAGCCTGGGTTGGCAAGGCAGTTTTAGGATACGCTTGTTGTGGCTATTTGATTTGATTTGTGATGACCGGTCATATTTTGAAATAAGTAATGTGAAAATATATGCGTTGCAACACATATAGGCAAGTAATGTGGAGATATTTCTCCAGGGTTGTTTGAATTTGAACGGCGCAACGTTTAAGTGACATTTTTGGATAATATTGCATATTTTGCACTACTCTTGAACATGCCTGCTTTGAGCGCACTCCGTAAGTGGTGCTGCTGTTTTGGAAACTGGTTAAGTCTTGAGGAATCTGAACCAGCCCCCCCAGAGGGGACTCCTAATAGGGACATGTACGTGAAGCACGTCTTTCCCCTATAATGTACAGCACATTGTGGAGGAAATATACCAAGAAGGATCCTGAGTTGCGATGGCTTTTATATGGATCGTTTGATATGCGTAAGATTGAGTATGTGGAGCAGTGTATATGTAAGCGGCGTGCGAGACAAGACATGTTTGAATGTATACGATTGTGGGTGAAAGAAGTGCGTGAGCGCGAGAAACGTGAAAAAGCGCTGATTGAAAAGAACAACGGAAAAATGACCATGTGAAAGCACAGGAAGCGAAAAAGCGTGAGGAAAAAGAACTGGCGGAAAAACAGGAGAAAGAGCACAGGTCGCAAATATCGGGTCAATATGCTGTTCGGCAGCCTCTTTATCCTGTCCTTACTAATCTTGAAGATGATTTTTCTCTATTAGATCGTTCTCCGCCACCTTATGTTGGCCCGTCCGCTCCGGGAGTCAAGGATTCTGGATTGCTCAAGGAGAAGGTAGACACGCGGTCCATGTTATCAACTGATCGCATGGGTGAGCTTCGGAAAGTTTATTTTCGTGCGCTTAAAAATAAACCATCTTTCGCTGAATTATTGTCGTCTTTGGAAGGATGGCAGGATAGGGAAAAGTTATATTTTGCTGAAACTTTTTCTGATGAAGTGGTTACTGCTTTTCGGAAATACTCTGATGTTTTTGAGCCTGATGATATAGTAGTAGATTCTAAAGCATTACGTAACGGTGTCCTTTCTCCCTCTAAGGTACCCGATGCGGTTCAACGGCTGTTTGCGTTACGGGACGCGATGTTTCAACTCAAAGAAAAAGCGCGCCAAAAGAAAGAGGAGGAGGAGCAATCGAATCCAAATGCAGGAGGAAAGCAGTCGTCTATCTTTCATTTAGATAAGATCGAACTAGTGCATGCTAAGCCGATGCGAGAGGCAGCGCCTCTGTATGTTCCTCCTAAGGGAGCGGGAAATAGTTTGGATATGTCTTCCCCCGATGCTAGAGGATATTTTGTGTACAATTGGGTTTATACTCCTTGGCATAGGGCTGATGTTATGGCATTGAAGAATGCACTACCCGATCCCCGAAAGAATCCTGCCGCCTTTTATGAGGAAGTTGAGGGGGCTTTAAATTCTTGTACTATGACCTTAGCAGATATAGATTTGTTCTTTGGGCTTATTTTACCACCGGATATGTGGAGATCCGTACGAAAAGTAGATAATCTAGCTGTTTTTAAGGCAAAATGGTCTGACATAGAAGATGAGGATAGAGAGAGAAAACCCGTGCAAAAGCCGCCCCAGATTATTTTAGATCTTCCAGCTGCTATTTTGAGTAAGTTAAAAACGATTATCCCCCCTAAAAAGATTGATTGGAATATGTTAGCCTCATGCAAACAGAAGGTTGATGAATCAGTTTCTGATTTCTTTACGCGATTTGAGGAAACATTTCATGATTTTAGCGGTCAGTCATTTACGGATGATACGGGTCGACATTTTTTTGTTGATAAATATGTGTCGAATTTATTGCCAGGAGTAGCAGCTCGATTAAAAGCGAGTGAAAGCTCTTGGACAACATCGTCTCCGGCATCCCTCCTGACGATGGCTCAGTATTACGAGCGTCAGGAACAAGAAGCGAAGGGTAACGAAGAGAAAAAGTCGAAAGATTTAAAAACAAAGGTGATGTTAGCGCAAGTGTATGGTCCGCCTCGCCGGGGTGCTGTGAGAGGTAGAAGAGGATTTTATGGTCCCCCTTTGGTCGCCCAGATGTAACTAAGGATCAATGTGCGTATTGCAAACAGTTGGGTCATTGGGCCAGGGATTGTCCGGTATTACATGCACAGCGCCAGGGGCGTGGCCAGGGGCCGATGAGAGGTAGAGGAGGTTTTTCGGTCCCTAGAGGACATTCAAATGATCGTGCTCGATTTGATTCTAATATGCGGCCACGTGATGGGCCTAATGTGTTTGATCGACGAAACCAGTATCAAATGTCCGATTATGAACGCCCTGGGTATCACGATTCACAACATGCATAGGATTGCGTAGGATGGGGGGAGGAATCAGTTGAAGTGCCAGTAGATCAGAGGGGTCCTTATGTTACAGCACATGTTTTGGGTTCTACTGATCGGTTTCTGGTTGATACAGGAGCTACTCGTAGCGCTCTGTCCAAACAATTGGTTCCGAGGGCTCCCCTGTCTGGCTTAACGGTTACATCGATAGGGTTCGATGGCACACCTTCACTTAGCCCATTATCACAACCCCTTGCATTTCATGTTAATAAGTTTTCTACACCCTGTCCGTTTTTGGTTTTCCCGAACACGCCTGATAACATTGTGGGTCTGGATATGCTCAAACATTTCAGAGCCACAATCCGTTGCTCCCCTGAAGGAGTGCGTGTGATTTTAAACGATAACTATCCAATGACAGGAAGGATGTGTGTGGTTGCAGAGGATACCGCATTGGCTTCTCTACCCCGCACTCTGTGGGCCACCTCGGATACTGATGTGGGACAGATGGTTATCCCCCCGGTACACATTAGGGTAAAGGAGGGAGCTGTGTTGCCACGCCTACCTCAATATCGCATTTCACAGGAGGGGGAGGAGGCACTCACGCAGATAGTGCAGGATCTCATTAAGGTGGGGGTAGTGGAGGAAGTTCCATACAATGTCTGCAATAGTCCTATCCTTCCGATTTTGAAGAAAGACACTGATACTAGGATTTATTGTTTTATTATTGATTTGAGGGAGGTGAATAAGATAGTGATACCTCAATACCCAGTGGTTTCTGACATCACGACATTGCTTACTTTGGTCCCGCCAACGGCAACCACGTTCTCTGTTATCGATTTGAAAAATGCTTTCTTTTCGATTCCTATTCATCCTGATAGCCGATACCTTTTCGGCTTCACTTTGAATAATCGTTCATATCGATTTTGTAGAGTTCCTCAAGGCTACACAGAAAGTCCTAGGATTTACAGTCAAGCATTGAAACGACAGTTGGATTCCTTTGATTTACCTGAAGGGGTGGCCCTCATACAATATGTCGATGACATCTTGTTGGCGGCCGATACTCCTGAGCAATGTGAGAAGTGCACGTTATCTTTGCTTTCCTTTTTGGCATCGCACAATCACAAAGTATCGAAGAAAAAATTACAATTCTGTAGACCAAAGGTAACCTACCTAGGTCACCTTTTGTCTAAGGAGGGGCGTGCACTCACATTAGATAGCATTCAAGCAATTTTGGACACACCAGTACCTTCCACACAGAAGGACGTGAGTGCATTTTTGGGCCTCACTTCTTTTTGTAGGCAACGGATACTGGGTTTTTCACACATAGTTAAACCGCTGTTGGCACTTTTGACGAAAGACACTCCAATTCCCCTTCCCTGGTCAGACGAGTGTGGAAATGCTTTTCGACAATTACGACAAGCCCTTTGTTCAGCACCAGTGTTAGGCACCCCTGATTATACGAAGCCCTTTACATTGTATGTACATGAAAGAGATGGATGTGCGTTATCAGTTTTAGTACAGATGCACGGCGACAAGCAGCGCCCTTGTGCATATTTCTCGGCAGTACTTGATCCTGTTGCCCGAGCGTTGCCTGGTTGTTTTCGCTCGGTTGCGGCGACAGCTGTGTCAATACGCCAAAGCGAAGGAATTGTGTTATCTCATAAGCTATTGGTGCTGGTCCCCCATGCTGTTGATGCCCTGTTGAATCAGACAAAGACGCAGCACTTAACTAGTGCTCGTCTAACAGGATATGAGCTGACGCTGTTGGCTCCTCATATTACATTGAAGAGATGCGCAACACTAAACCCAGCCACATTGTTGCAATTTCCGGAGACTCAGCCTGAGGCACAAGAAGCACATGATTGCATCTTTGTAACTGAGGAACAGACAAAGGGTCGTATTGATCTCCAGGATACGCCCTTTACAGATGTAGATGGAGAACTGTGGGTGGATGGGTCGTGCCTGAAGCTACCAGATGGTTCGACTTCAGCGGCGTATGCAATCACCACGTTACAAACAGTAGTGGAGACAGCACGCATACCACAGAAATCAGCTCAAGCAGCGGAACTGATAGCATTAACACGAGCATGTGAGCTTAGTGCAGGATTGCGTGTGAATGTCTATACAGATAGCCGCTATGCCTTCGGGGTAGCGCACGACTTTGGCCTACTCTGGAAGGAGAGAGGGTTTCTAACGTCACATGGAGCACAGATAATGTATGGAGAGTTAGTTCACAACCTCTTGACTGCATTAACATATCCAAAGAAGATTGCCATAGTTAAATGCAATGCACATAAAAAGGTGATAGATAAAGTGGGAGAAGGGAATGCTCTGCCAGATCGAGTAGCACGAGACACTGCGATGCAGCCTGACTCCACTGCAATGTATGTTGTGAAGTCGCAGGCAGAAAGATGGCACGATGCTAGGAGAGAAGTGTTAGAGATACAGAGGACAGCTTCCGATAAAGAACGGGAGCAATGGTCTAATGACGGAGAATTGGACGATGAAGGTTGTTGGAGAAATAAGCAGATGGATAAATGGAAGTTACCCATAGCTTTTGTACAACCTATGGTTCAGATGGCACATGGGCTAGCTCATGTTGGAGCTTCCACAATTGTAAAATTGCTCACACAAGTTTGGGAGCATCCAGAGATTGCTAGCACGGCAAAGAGAGTGGTGCAGACTTGTATGATTTGCCTAAAGTACAATCCAGGAAAAGGGACACGAACTCCAGCAGGAGGATTTGCAACACCCACTGCACCTTTTGAAGTTTTGCAAATGGATTATATTCTGCTTGAACGCTGTAATAATCTGAAGTATGTCCTAGTAGTGGTTTGCGCCTTCAGCAAATGGATTGAGGCATACCCTACGAAAGACAATACTGCAATTACTACAGCCAAGGTGTTATTGAAGGAGTTCTTCCCTCGATATGGTGTTTGTAGATTGTTGTGGAGTGATAACGGACCTCATTTTATAGCAGATGTTATCAAGTATGTCCTGAAAGGATTGGGAATCACACAGAAATTCCACGCAGTGTTTCACCCTCAGTCTGCGGGATTGGTTGAGAAGTACAACGGCACTCTGAAGCTTAAGATAGCGAAAATACAAGCTTCCACTTCTCTGACTTGGCCGGATGCTTTACCTCTGGCATTATTGTCAATCAGATCAGTACCGCATTCTCGAACCGGTCTCACGCCATATGAGATCGTGTTTGGATGGCCGATGAACATTTGGGGCCCACCGAAACCAAAGTCAGTGTATGATGTACCTTGTGTAATGATGAGTGATTATCTGGCACAGTTAACTGATAAGTTGGTCTCTATTCATCAACAGGTTCGAGAAGCGCTCACTGACCGGTCCACAGGTGAAGGCCATGATCTCCAGCCCGGAGATTTTGTTTTGGTGAAATCGTTTGAGAGGACGAGCAGCCTAGAGCCGAGGTGGTGCGGTCCTGAGCAGGTCTTACTTGCAACGAGAACGGCTGTCCGGGTCTCCAACCGCAAAAATTGGATCCACTCTATACACTGTCGTAGAGTGCCACCCGGATTGGCCACCCGGTGGCCTGTATTGACCGACCATCGAGAAATCCTGACTGCGAAGAAAGGCCGTGCTGTGGCACCGGACGACACTGAGGAGCTCTTCCCGGACCAAGCGACCCCTGGAGTAAGAAGATATCACCTCAGACCGAGGAAGTGTATTTTTGAGTATCGGAATACGTTGTCAGAGCATCCCCTGGGTTAGTGAAACGGAGAGCCGGTGAGGCAAGGGGGGGGGATCAGCCCTGCATTAGTGTAGCGACACCCGTCTTGGCCCGATGGTGAAGAAATCAACCGCTGCCTAGGGGGAAGAGTTCTGACAACCCTTTTAGTTTCAGGAAGATATTGACATTTGTTTGAAAATGGAGAAGAAGAAAATTTTTTTGTGCGATAGGTTTCATTGTTGCTATGGCAATTGCTGCTACAACCACGTGGTTTGTTGAGGATGTAATTCCTGCCCGTGAGTTGCTTGTTGTGTCTACTCCAGTGCCTGAGGAGCACTACTTCTACACCCTTCCATACCAAGAATTGAAGCATCGCCAGTCCTATCTGAATAATACTTTCATCCAGATGCTGCATCATACCCACGTTGCTACAAATGCTACAAACTGTTGGATATGTGGTATGATGCCAGCCTATCAGAAGAAAGGGGGAACACCATTTATACCTCTTCCTTTCTCCCATAATGGCTCTTGTAGAGCATGGTACACTTTGCTTTTTGCCACACGAAAACCTACAGTGGGACGATTACTCTTCAGACTTAACAAAGAGTGTCATCAGGATAAATAAGGCTACCCACAAGCCAATGGAACAATATGGGAATGGGAAGAATATCAACCAGACAATGAATCGACTCTCTACATCTTTACAAATACTGGAGACACTAATGGAAACGAGAAATTTGTAATTTCAGTGGCACAAGCCCAAGCGGACCTGTGTGTCCAAAGCGTTGGTCATATTCCTGTTGGTGTCAGTGATTGCATTGTTGTACTAAATATAGACGGATTAAATAACAGTACATTTCTGGCCTCCCACAATACCTATTTTGTGTGTGGTAATAAAGGTTACTATCGTTTGCCTGCCGGATGGTCCGGGGTATGTTATTTTGCATTTTTATTACCCCCTGTATTCTTAGCGCCTGCCTCTTATCATAAAGACTTGAAGTTATTAAACAATGTAACTGTAAATAGGTATAGATGCACTCTATCTGTTGATGACGTTGACCAGACGGATACCAGTTTGCAACAGTATATTGATTTTAATCTAGGACTGTTTTTCTTTGTTGGAGCTGAATAGTAGGAAGGTTCGACGATTAACTAGGGTTGTAGTGGCTGGGACGAATCAAACTGCTGCTGCTCTCGGGAACATTACGGAAGAATTGCAGATCACCAGAATTGTTGCATTACAGAATCGTATGGTATTAGACATTATGTTAGCAGATAGAGGTGGAGCATGTAGAATTATAGGAAGTAGTTGTTGTGTGTTCATCCCTGATCACACACCATCATTTTATAAAGCTATTAATAAATTGCATAAAATTGCTGCTGACATTCATACAGAAAATGGCACTTGGACCTTTTCTGGATGGTTTTGGACCTTAATTACTACATGGGGATGGAAAGTTCTTACTGTAGCAATTTTGTTCACATGTTGTATGTGTATTCAATGTGGTCTTATGATATGTTCCCTATGTGTTTCATTCTGTATCCCCAATAAGAAAGCTGTTGCCGATGCCACCTATCAAAAGAGCATAAACAAAGAAATAACTGAGATGATGAGAATCGATATAAATGATGATTATCTTGATTATCCTAGCAAGCCGAGTGTCTTCAGCAAATGCTGAAAGGGTCGTCTGTTGTAAATAAAACAGTGATATGATTAAGCATTCACTGAAGACATGTGCTCTTCATGTCTGAATTACGTTTTCTGCTTTATATTGACTAATATTCAGACTCCATTCTGCTTAGCCATCCACCATTTTGTATGGCCATGAAACCGTGTGCTCTGCACGAGAAGAGTCTTACCTCTTCATTAGTCACTCCCGAGATCTGCCTAGCAGCAGTCTATAAATAACTCCTTTGTGCGTTTAGTGCATGCTCAGAACTGACCACATCTGTCACTGATTAGGCTTTGCTTGAATGTGTTTTTGCGGGTCTCAGGAACCGTTAACTCCACCCATGTATTGATCATGCACTGAACATGTCTATATAAGACCATAAATCTTGCTTCATGTTGTATCCGCCTACTTATGAGCCCCTCTATTATGTATAAAAGGGGATCATGAGCACAAATTCTTTGTGCTACTCTGTGCAATACTGTAGAGTGTTGTGTAGGTTGTAGGACCACCTTTGAAGGTTAATAAACTTTGTCTTTGTATTTGCAGTTTCCGTGCCAACTTCCTTCTGGTACTTCGTACACAGAAGGGCGAACCCTTTGTACTTGCGGCCTAGCGGGGGCCTGTACTCATCAATTGGCGCCCGTCACGTGGGGCTCATCGGCGACTCGGACGCTCGAAGGACTGGTCGTGATGAAGGAGTGGAACCTTGCCGGGGACGTGATCACTGCCAGCGGCGTCTTTAGTCCTGGCATCCCGAGGCTCTCTTCCTTCCCTTCCGAGCCGACCATCTGGGTGGCGCCGGTCCTCGACTGAGACCCCTTCTGTCGGTTTTGCCGTGCAATAGCCGTTTGGGCGGATTTGGAACTTGGCAGTTGGAATCTGGACGCTCTTGATTGGTAAGAACCGTTGTAGGGTACTTGCTGCGAGCTTTTGAAGCCTGGGTTGGCAAGGATACGCTTGTTGTGGCTATTTGATTTGATTTGTGATGACCGGTCATATTTTGAAATAAGTAATGTGAAAATATATGCGTTGCAACACATATAGGCAGGTAATGTGGAGATATTTCTCCAGGGTTGTTTGAATTTGAACGGCGCAACGTTTAAGTGCCATTTTTGGATAATATTGCATATTTTGCCTGTACTCATCACCATGTCCGTGATTGCTTTTAAATAAAGCAATCTTTTTTATAAAATCCAGCCCGTTTTCCTTAAAGGAAAACATGTTGTGTTTAGAAAAAAAATGAATAGTTCACTTTTCATTTTTTAAGAGCAGGCAGTGGTCCATGGCACCATGTGATTAGGTAAGTCGAAGATGCATTAGAAGTTAAAGGGCTGCTCCCCTTCGTCCTGCTTCGTCCACCACGAGTCGCACAATTCCCTGGTCACCTCTAGGACTTAAATTCGGTCTCCGTACTCTGAACAGATTCTGACCCTCGTTCCCATGAGCCTTCGTTTTTCCTGGTCCAGTGGTCAATCAATCAATCAATCAATCAGGGGTTTATAAAGCGCGCTGCTCACCCATAAGGGTCTCAAGGCGCTGGGGTGGGGGGTGGTGATGACACAGTAGCTGTGAAGGAGGCTAGACATCCTCATATCCTAGAGCACCTACAGGTCTTCTTTCACTAAGGTCTTACCTCCCCAGACACAAACACTCCCTGCCAGCCAGAGGAGGATGTCGCCAGCCCCCATCGCACAACTTCTGCGCCCCACTAATGTACTGGTGGGCAGTTTCAAGAGATCCCCCAGGATTGCTCAGGTCACGTCTGGCAGCCGCCATCTGGTCTGTGCACACTGCCCCACTCCACACGTCTACCATGTGTTTATTTTTGTTTTTATAACTTTTCAACTTCATATTCCACAGACGACAGTTAAGAACCTGGATTTATGCGTGACTATACATTTAGGCATATTAAGGCGCAGATCTATTAAGCCGTTGTGTTGCAAAGCAATGCAAGGACTTCGTGAGATTCACTAAACCCCGCAATGCCACCTTGAGTGGTACTGTGTGGCTTAGTAAATCTAGAGTAACACAAGACTGCACAAGTCGCTGCCTGGGGCAACTCTGTGCCAAAGGCATTACATGGTTAAGAGTGGCTCTTCCGATACAGCCACTGTGAGAAAGTGCCATCTTTCTTGCATGGTATGCCCCCACTTTTTGCTGAATTGCTGATGTACTTTGACTGAGTGTGCCCTGGGCTGCTGCCAATCAGGTGCCCAGGGCCTGTGTTCCTTCCCTAAAACTGCATGAAGCCTAAACCCAATTGGCATCTCTGGCCACATGTCAGCCCCTGGTAAATGGTACCCTAGGTACCCAGGGCCCTGTGACCAGAGAAGGCCCATAAGGGCTGCAGCACTTATTGTGCCATCCTTAGAGGCCCTGTATCCTGACACACACACACTGCCTTTGCAGGCTGAAATGTCTTGGTGCAGAACAAAACAGAGAGTCGACATGGCACACATCCCTGTATGCCATGCCCACAACACACACTGCCCTGGCATACCTCAGTCACCCCTCTAGATGGGTGCCCTATGCCAGTGGTGTGGGTACAGGTGCATGAGCCCTGTGCCCCTACAGAACCCAGGTCCATTCCTGGGCACTGTAAATGCAGTGCTGCCATTAAGAGTATATGGTGCTGGGAGGTCGTCAACATGAACTCCACAGCACCATGATGGCAACACTGAAGACTGAGAAGTTTGGTATCAAACTTCTCAGCACATTAAACCCACACTGATGCCAGTGTGGGATTTAATGTAAGATGCACGGCAGAGGGCAACTTAGAGTTGCCCCATGAATCTAACCTACAATCCACGTCCTGTCTGAGAGGCTACCTAGGCTGCCACCCAGCAGACGTGTTGCTGGACCCCTGGGTAGAGAGCCATCTGCTCTCCTGGGCCTGCAACAATGCACGTCCTGGGCGAGGTGCTGGGCCTCCTCCCCCAGGATGGGCAGGGGGAAGCTTCAAAGGCATGCCGCCTTTGTGAGCCTCTCCAGACCACTTGCTGTACTCAGTAACTGGTCCCCACCGGTTCTAGCCCCCACTCTGGCGAGAAGACTGGCGGGAAACCCCAGGGGAGGAAAGGGGGTGTGCCAGCCTCTGCCAACCCCACACCTCAGGTGGGGGAGGCGAGGTGAAGCACATCTCCGGGCTCTCGCCATCTTGAAGATGGGGAGCCCTGCCCAATCAGGACTAGGCTACTGCCTCCCTCCCACAAGAGAGTGGCAGGATAGGGGGTGTACCCACCCCAGGGAAGGGACCCATTGGTCCCTGCCCTTTACCTACCTGTAAAGCCCCTAAATTTAGTATTTAGGGGCACCCTGAACCTTACTTCCTCAGATCCCGAATCCGAAACAAGCAAGAAGAACAAGAAACAAGAAGACATGCCGTGCAGCTACTAATAAGAGGAAGACACCAACTGATTTGGCCCCAGCCCTACAGGCCTGTCGACCCTCGAACCTGCTCCTGCTAAACCCCGGCGTCTCCAGTGGTCAGCAACCTCCCTGGGTGAATGGAACTAGGATAGCTCTGAGTGATACAGGTGCCAGTGTCACTATGGTGAGAGACACACTGGTTTCCCCTGTACACAACTTGATTGGGAAAACTTACCCAGTGACAGTGTTACCACTAATCATCCAATGGCTATGGTGACATTAGGCTGGGGGAGGGTTCCTGCCCTGAAACAGGTAGTGGTCTCTCAAAAGCTACCAGCTGCATGTCTGCTAGGAAATGACCTGGAAACCTCAGCCTGGGCTGAGGTTGAGCTAAAGACCCATGCAGCCATGTTGGGTATCCCTGAATTGGTGTGTGTGCAAACTAGAGCACAGAGGAAGGGTGAAAAGGTAGGTTTGGTGCCTGAAAGTATGGCCCAACCAACCAAGAGAAAAGGTAAGAATACTGGGAGACCAACTTCTGTACAGCAAACAACCCAGGACCCCTATCCACATTTAGAGGACTTAGACAACCCAGAAGGAACTGAGCCTATGGAGCTTGACCCTTACCAGGTTGAACTCTTGGGCCCAGGGGGACCCTCTAGGGAAGAGCTGTGCCAGGGTCAGCAAGACTGTCCCACTCTTGAAAGCCTGAGGCAGCAAGTAGTTTCAGAAGCAAAGGGAGATGTCAGTGGTACCCACAGAGTCTATTGGGAATAGGGTTTACTGTACACTGAGGCAAGAAACCCCACTCCTGGAGCTACCAGGAGTGTGGTAGTGCAACAGAGGTACAGGGAGTGCCTCCTAACATTGGCTCATGACATCCCCCTAGCTGGACATCTAGGGCAAACCAAAACTTGGGAAAGGCTAGTTAGTCACTTTTATTGGCCCCAGATGCACCAAAAGGTGAAGGAGTTTGTCAGCTCCTGTGTTACTTGTCAGGCCAGTGGCAAGACAGGTGGCCACCCAAAGGCCCCCCTCATACCACTGCCTGTGGTGGGGGTGCCCTTTGAAAGGGTAGGTGTGGACATTGTGGGTCCAGTTGAACCTTCCACAGCCTCAGGGAACACATTTATTCTAGTAGTAGTGGATCATGCTACTAGGTACCCTGAAGCAATTCCACTTAGGACTACTACAGCTCCTGCAGTAGCCAAGGCCTTCCTGGGTGTCTTCACCAGGGTAGGGTTTCCTAAGGAGGTGGTTTCAGACAGAGGTTCCAACTTCATGTCTGCTTACCTGAAACACATGTGGAAGGAGTGGGGAGTGCAGTATAAGTTTACTACACCATACCATCCACAAACCAATGGCTTTGTTGAAAGGCTTAACAAGACATTGAAAGGCATGATCATGGGGCTCCCTGAAAAACTCAAAAGGAGATGGGATGTTCTGTTGCCATGCCTGCTTTTCGCTTACAGGGAAGTGCCACAGAAGGGAGTAGGGTTTTCCCCCTTTGAACTTCTGTTTGGTCATCCTGTGAGGCGACCACTCTGTCTTGTGAAAGAGGGTTGGGAGAGGCCTCTCCAAGAACCCAAGCAAGACATTGTGGACTATGTGCTTGGCCTAAGGTCCAGAGTGACTGAGTACATTGAAAAGGCATCAAAGAATCGTGAGGCCAGCCAGGAGCTTCAGAAGCACTGGTATGACCAAAAAGCTGCACTGGTTGAATTTCAACCTGGGCAACAGGTGTGGGTTTTGGAGCCAGTGGCACCAAGGGCAATCCAAGATAGATGGAGTGGCCCTTACCCTATCCTAGAAAGAAAGAGTGAGGTCACTTACGTAGTTGACCTGGGCACTAGCAGGACACCCAAAAGGGTTATCCATGTGAACCGCCTTAAGCTCCACAATGACAGGGCTGACATCACCATGCTGATGGTGACTGATGAGGAACAGGAAACAGAGTGAACCTCTCCCTGATCTCCTCTCCTACAGCCCAAAAGATGGGTCAGTGGATGGAGTTGTCTTTTCAGACACCCTCTCTGCCTAACAGCAGACTGACTGCAAGCAAGTCTTGCAACAGTATGCTAGCCATCATCATCGTCATGAAACTATTCGGTTTTACAGTGTAAAAACCATAAAAGTCACAATAAATATACACATCCCATATAAGTATACATTAGAAAGAATTTTAAAAATCACATCCTTAAGACAGAAAAAATCACGTTTAAAATATGACAGGTGTGATAAACAAGTTGTAATTCATCAAAAGGAGAGCACACTAGAAACATACTTTTAACCTATGAGTACCACCTCCCCCTAGAGTGATTAATATTGCAAGCAGGCCCTGGTTCTCACCAGCGATTTCAAATAACTTACAATGAAAATTATACAGTCTGGTTTCAACAGCTGCAAAGTCAAAGTCAAAAATGTTTTATTTGATTTAGTTCTCTACTGAGAACAACAAATAAGGAGTTTAAAAACTGCAAGATTACATCTGTGACTAAAAGGACTTTGTAACATTCATCCTATTACAAATGTATAAAAAAATTTAAAAATGAGAACAGGTTATAACAGGTAAATTCATTAGGAGGTGATTTTAAAAGAGAAATCAAACCCTGTACATTTGCACAGTTGCACTTTGTTTGGATTGGCTTTAAGAACCTCTTTCTAGCAGCAACGACTGTGGGATTAGGGCATACGAACAGTGCATGTATCAAGTCTTGAACTTCTCCTTGACAAAGGTCGCATAGGCTTCCGGCATTTTTGTTTTGTATCCAATTGCAAATTAGGGTTTTAAAAGGGAGAATCCCAAGTCGAAGTAAAATCATGCATCACCGGGCGCCGTGACTTAAAGTAAAAGTAAGATAGTGTTGCCTTTGCTTAAATTCCATTGAGTCAGCATATGCCTTGTACAGTAGCAGTTTTGAACAGTGTAAAATGTCAAGATCGTAACTTATTCTTAGAGCCGAGTGTTTTAAAAAAAGTTTCAAGTGTGCCGGGGTCCAGGATTTCAGCAGATCCAGTGTACATTCTGTTAACTTCAGTGCAAACGTTAGATTTTGATAAAAAACATATTTTGTAGATCCTTGATCAAAGATTTCCGATCTTAGCAGTGCTCTTAGGGTTCCTGGTTCTGCGTGCAAGATGTATGCCCATCGTATTATGTTGGTAATTCCCCTGGCATATGTGCTGGTTAGAGAAAACTCAAGGCGCAGGGCTTGTGCGGGCACAGCTTGAGGCACTTTAGTTAGTTCCCGGAGGCTCTGGCTTTCTTTAAGTTTTATTGGATGCCATTGACTTATTGGGATGTGTTCGAGAGCATATGAAAGAACGGATGGAATGTTTGTACTGAAGGGATAAGAAATACCTGCGCCCGGTAGAGGAGTAGAGTCCTTGGAGCGCCCCGGTGTGAACATCTGCTTTGTGGACCAAGTGCTGGAGGTGGAAAAGATTTTTTAAGGTTTGAGTTAAAATACGCCCCAAGTAGGTGTATTCCTCCACTATTTCCAGCAATTTCCCTCCTAAGGATCAGTTATAGTTTGTATGTTTTTGTTTTCCCCAGAAAGGGACTATTTTAGTTTTTGCTATGTTTGGGATTAAAAAATTCCTTTCAGTATATGTTGAAAGTGCATCCAGATTCCTTTGAAGACCGAATGGAGTAAGGTCAAGAATAATCACATCGTCTGCGTACAGCAGGGTGTGCATTTTAGACGGTGAGCAGTCTATATATCGACTTTTTAATATCGAGGGACAGAAATATCGAGTCAAAAATATCGAATGTACAAAATATCGAAATAGATAATATCGATGTAAAAAATATAGTTTTTTTTTTTACTTATATGTCGATGTAAGTAATATCGTTAGTAATAATATCGACATGTGAAAATATCGTCATTGTATGTTTAGTAAATATTTTGAAGTTGTTTGTATAAATAGTTAAAATGTATATAATATGAGAAATATTTATATTGTTTTAGGGGCGGGATGTTGGGTTATAGGGGATAAGGGTGGGGAGTGTTTTAAAAAAGTTTATTAATTTTTTTAATATATTGTAAAATTTAATTAGTAAATTTTATTTAAAATGTGAAATGTATATTTAATTTTAGGAGCGGGATGTTGGTTTATAGGGGATAAGGGTGGGAAGTGTTTTAAAAATGTTTATATATTGTTTAATTTAAAAAAAAAATCATTTAGAAATTGTAAATTAAATTTAGAATTTTACAAATAATTTTAGGAGCGGGATGTTGGTTTATAGGGGATAAGGGTGGGAAGTGTTTTAAAAATGTTTATATATTTGTTAATTTTGTATTAAAATTATTTAGAAATTGTAAATTAAATTTCGAATTTTACAAATATTTTTAGGAGCGGGATGTTGGTTTATAGGGGATAAGGGTGGGAATGGTTTTAAAAATGTTTATATATTGTTTAATTTTTTTAAAAATTTATTTAGAAATTGTAAATGAAAATTCGAATTTTACAAATATTTTTAGGAGCGGGATGTTGGTTTATAGGGGATAAGGGTGGGAAGTGTTTTAAAAATGTTTATATATTGTTTAATTTTTGTAAAAATTTATTTAGAAATTGTAAATTAAATTTCGAAATTTACAAATAATTTTAGGAGCGGGATGTTGGTTGATAGGGGATAAGGGTGGGAAGTGTTTTAAAAATGTTTATATATTTGTTAATTTTTTATAAAAATTATTTAGAAATTGTAAATTAAATTTAGCATTTTACAAATAATTTTAGGAGCGGAATGTTGGGTTATAGGGGATAAGGTTGGGAAGTTAATTTAAAATGTTTATATATTTTTTAATTTAAAAAAATAATTATTTAGAAATTTTAAATATAATTTAGAATTTTACAAATCCCATAATTAAATATAGATTTCAGTCAGAATAGTAAATTAATTAAGTTCAGTGTCCAGCACTTATCTTAATTAAATATAGACTGGAGTGGGAATAGTAAATTAATTAAGTTCATTGTCCAGCACCTACTGTAATTTAATATAGTTTGGAGTGAGAATAGTAAATTAATTAAGTTCAGTGTCCAGCACTTATCTTAATTAAATATAGACTGGAGCGGGATTAGTTAATTAATTAAGTGCACCTACTCTAATGTAATATAGGTTGGAGTGAGAATAGTAAATTAATTAAGTTCAGTGTCCAGCACTTATCTTAATTAAATATAGACTGGAGTGGGAATAGTAAATTAATTCAGTTCAGTGTCCAGCACATACTCTAATTAAATATAGGTTGGAGTGAGAATAGTAAATTTATTAAGTTCAGTGTCCAGCACTTATCTTAATTTAATATAGACTGGAGTGGGAATAGTAAATTATTTTAGTTCAGTGTCCAGCACCTACCCTAATTTAATATAGGTTGGAGTGAGAATAGTAAATTAATTAAGTTCAGTGTCCAGCAGTTATCTTAATTAAATATAGACTGGAGTGGGAATAGTAAAATAATTAAGTTCAGTGTCCAGCACCTACTCTAATTTAATATAGGTTGGAGTGAGAATAGTAAATTAATTATGTGCAGTGTCCAGCACTTATCTTAATTAAATATAGACTAGAGTGGGAATAGTAAATTAATTAAGTTCAGTGTCCAGCATCTACCCTAATTAAAGATATATTGGAGTGGGAATAGTAAATTAATTCAGTTCAGTGTCCAGCACATACTATAATTAAATATAGGTTGGAGTGAGAATAGGAAATTAATTAAGTTCAGTGTCCAGCACTTATTTTGATTTAATATAGACTGGAGTGGGAATAGTAAATTAATTTAGTTCAGTGTCCAGCACCTACCCTAATTTAATATAGGTTGGAGTGAGAATAGTAAATTAATTAAGTTCAGTGTCCAGCAGTTATCTTAATTAAATATAGAGTGGAGTGGGAATAGTAAATTAATTAAGTTTAGTGTCCAGCACCTACTCTAATTTAATATAGGTTGGAGTGAGAATAGTAAATTAATTATGTTCAGTGTCCAGCACTTATCTTAATTAAATATAGACTAGAGTGGGAATAGTAAATTAATTAAGTTCAGTGTCCAGCATCTACCCTAATTAAATATAGATTAGAGTGAGAATAGTAAATTAATTAAGTTCAGTGTCCAGCACTGTGCCCTCGGCCTGGTCGCTCACACACCTCCCGCCTGCTCCTTACCTGCTGGACCTCCTGCCGCCTGAGCCACCACAGGGCCGCCGAGCGCCGCCCCAGCCGCCACAGGGCCGCCAAGCGCCGCCACCGAGCCCCCTGGTTTCCCGCCGCTGCCCACGAGACCCCGCCCCCCCGCCCGCCGATTGGTTCCCGCGCTCCCCGCCTCCCCGCAGACCCTCCCTCCCGGCTCCCCTCTTAAGGGGACCCTCTCCCCCGTCCCAGGTGTGACCACTGTGCCCTCGGCCTGGTCGCTCACACACCTCCCGCCTGCTCCTTACCTGCTGGACCTCCTGCTGCCGCCTGCCGCCTGAGCCACCACAGGGCCGCCGAGCGCCGCCCCAGCCGCCACAGGGCCGCCAAGCGCCGCCACCGAGCCCCCTGGTTTCCCGCCGCTGCCCACGAGACCCCGCCCCCCCGCCCGCCGATTGGTTCCCGCGCTCCCCGCCTCCCCGCAGACCCTCCCTCCCGGCTCCCCTCTTAAGGGGACCCTCTCCCCCGTCCCAGGTGTGACCACTGTGCCCTCGGCCTGGTCGCTCACACACCTCCCGCCTGCTCCTTACCTGCTGGACCTCCTGCTGCCGCCTGCCGCCTGAGCCACCACAGGGCCGCCGAGCGCCGCCCCAGCCGCCACAGGGCCGCCAAGCGCCGCCACCGAGCCCCCTGGTTTCCCGCCGCTGCCCACGAGACCCCGCCCCCCCGCCCGCCGATTGGTTCCCGCGCTCCCCGCCTCCCCGCAGACCCTCCCTCCCGGCTCCCCTCTTATGACGCCCCCAGAGCGACCGCGCAGCGGACGCGCGCAGCGGGAGCACCGAATGAGCGCCGAAGGTGCGCCAAAGGTAAGCCCGTCTGCGCCCGTCCGCGCCTGGACCGCGCCCAGTGCCAGGACCCCTGGCCCCCGCAGACCCCAGCCCACCCGCCTGACTTACGATGCCGCCACCCTCAACGCACTCAACACCGGCCGAACCCCCGGGTGCTACCGAGCCACTCCGAGACGCACCCACGGACCCTTCAGCTGCCTCACCTGCAAGTTCACCTGCATCCGGACCTGCCCCGCACCAGCACCCGCCAAGCCGAACACCAGCAGCAACCACCTCAAGTGCATCCTGCTCAACACCCGCTCCGTCCACAGACACGCCGTTCAACTCTGGAACCTCCTCGACACCACAGCTCCAGACGTTGCCTTCCTCACGGAAACCTGGATGAACGACTCCTCAGCGCCCGACATCGCCATCGCCGTCCCAGAGGGCTACAAGATCATCCGGAGAGACCGCGACAACCAGACTGGAGGAGGCATCGCCATCATCCACAGAGACACCATCCGTATCTCGACCAACGCCGACAACACCCTGACATCCGCCGAACACCTGCACTTCCAGATCCACACCGACCCCAAGACCACCCTCAGAGGCACCCTGATCTACCGACCCCCGGGACCACGCACTCAATTCAGCGAAGACATCGCCGACTTCATCAGCCCGCACGCCCTCCCCTCGGCCGACTACATCCTCCTCGGGGACATCAACTTCCACCTGGAGAACAACAACGACCGCAACACCACCACCCTGCTTGACAACCTCGCCACCCTCGGACTCAAGCAGCTGGTGACCACCCCCACCCACCTCGCCGGACACACACTCGACGCCATTTTCTCGTCCAGCAAAGACATCTCCTTCAGCCACGCCACTGGACTCCACTGGACGGACCACAGCTGCATCCACTTCACCTTCAAAAGAACCACGGTCCACCACCACCAGCAACAGGCCGCACGAAGAAGCTGGAACAAGATCACAGCCGAACAACTCACCACATCCCTGAGCCAGCACCCTCCCGCCAGCTCACCGAACCCCAGCCAAGCCGCCGACAACCTCACGAAATGGATCTCCACCTGCGCGGACGAGCTCGCCCCTCTGAGGACCCCACCCAGCAGACCCGGAAGCAAGAAGGCCCCTTGGTTCACCGACGAACTCAAGAGCTCCAAGAAGAACTGCCGAGCCCTCGAGAAAGCATGGAGAAGAGACCCAACGCCGGACAACATGACTACCCTCAAGCTCGCCACCCGAAGGCACCATCAACTGATCCACGCCACCAAGAAAACAGCATTCAAGGACCGGTTGGACAACAACGCACACAACAGCAAGGAACTCTTCAACATCGTCAGAGAGCTCTCCAACCCCAACGCCGGAACCAACGACATCACCCCATCGCAAGACCTCTGCAACTCCCTCGCCTCCTACTTCCACAACAAGATCGCTGACATACACAACAGCTTCAGAACACAACCAACGCTCCCCACGACCAAACCAACGCCCCCCACCACCACCCTCAACGCCTGGACACCGATCAACCTCGAAGACACCATCAGCACGATGAACTCCATCCACTCCGGTTCCCCAACCGACCCCTGCCCTCACCACATCTTCAACAAGGCCGACGCTGTCATCGCACCCCACCTGCGGGACATCATCAACACCTCCCTCAACACCGCCACCTTCCCTGAGAGCTGGAAGCACGCCGAACTCAGCGCTCTACTAAAGAAACCAACGGCGGACCCCACCGAACTCAAGAACTACCGCCCCATCTCGCTCCTCCCGTTTCCAGCCAAAGTCATCGAGAAGACCATCAACAAGCAACTGGCAGCCTTCCTCGAGACGACTGGTTCCCTCGACCCTTCCCAGTCAGGCTTCCGGGCCAACCACAGCACCGAGACCGCCCTCATCGCTGCCACAGACGACATCCGAACCCTGTTGGACAACGGAGAAACAGCGGCCCTCATCCTCCTGGACCTCTCCGCGGCATTCGACACTGTCTGCCACCGCACCCTAGTGCAGCGCCTCAGCAACGTCGGGATCAAGGAGAAGGCACTGGAATGGATCATCTCCTTCCTCACCGGAAGGACACAGAGAGTCCGCCTGCCCCCGTTCAGATCAGAAGCCACGGAAGTCACCTGCGGCGTCCCTCAGGGCTCCTCGCTCAGCCCCACCCTCTTCAATGTCTACATGAGCCCCCTTGCGGCCATCGCACGCCAACACAACCTGAACATCATCTCCTACGCCGATGACACCCAGCTGATCCTCTCCCTGACCAACGACCCCGCCACCGCCAGAGCCAACCTACACGAAGGGATGAAAAACGTGGCCGAGTGGATGACGACCAGCCGCCTGAAACTGAACACAGACAAGACGGAAGTCCTCATCCTGGGCTCCTCACCCTCCGCCTGGGACGACTCCTGGTGGCCCCCTGCCCTGGGCAACGCACCCAAACCGACAGACCACGCACGCAACCTGGGCTTCATCCTGGACTCCTCCCTCTCCATGACCAGACAAGTCAACGCCGTCTCCTCGTCCTGTTTCAACATCCTGCGCATGCTACGTAAGATCTTCCGGTGGATCCCCACCGAGACCAGGAAAACAGTCACCCAGGCCCTCGTCACCAGTCGACTGGACTACGGCAACGCCCTCTACGCCGGTACCACCGCCAAGCTCCAGAAGAGACTCCAGCGGATCCAGAACGCCTCGGCGAGACTCATCCTCGACGTCCCCAGACGAACTCACATCTCCAGACACCTGAGAGACCTGCACTGGCTCCCGATCAACAAAAGAATCACCTTCCGGCTCCTCACCCACGCACACAAAGCCCTACACAACCAAGGCCCGACCTACCTCAACAGCCGCCTCAACTTCTACGCTCCCAAACGCCACCTCCGCTCGACCAGTCTCGCCCTCGCAGCCGTCCCCCGCATCCACAGAGCGACTACAGGAGGTAGATCCTTCTCCCACCTGGCCGCCAAGACTTGGAACGCCCTCCCCACCGAACTACGCCTGACCCAAGACCACCTCTCCTTCAGGAAGAAGCTCAAGACCTGGCTGTTCGAGCAGTAGCGGACCCCCCCCCCCCCCCAGCGCCTTGAGACCCTCCGGGTGAGTAGTGCGCTTTATAAATGCCTTTGATTGATTGATTGATTGATTATCTTAATTAAATATAGATTGGAGTGGGAATAGTAAATTAATTAAGTTCTGTGTCCAGCACATACTCTAATAAAATATAGGTTGGAGTGAGAATAGTAAATTAATTAAGTTCAGTGTCCAGCACTTATCTTAATTAAATATAGAGTGGAGTGGGAATAGTAAATTAATTAAGTTCAGTGTCCAGCACCTACTCTAATTTAATATAGGTTGGAGTGAGAATAGTAAATTAATTATGTTCAGTGTCCAGCACTTATCTTAATTAAATATAGACTAGAGTGGGAATAGTAAATTAATTAAGTTCAGTGTCCAGCATCTACCCTAATTAAATATAGATTGGAGTGAGAATAGTAAATTAATTAAGTTCAGTGTCCAGCACTTATCTTAATTAAATATAGATTGGAGTGGGAATAGTAAATTAATTAAGTTCTGTGTCCAGCACATACTCTAATAAAATATAGGTTGGAGTGAGAATAGTAAATTAATTAAGTTCAGTGTCCAGCACTTATCTTAATTAAATATAGACTGGAGTGGGATTAGTTAATTAATTAAGTTCAGTGTCCAGCACCTACTCTAATGTAATATAGGTTGGAGTGAGAATAGTAAATTAATTAAGTTCAGTGTCCAGCACTTATCTTAATTAAATATAGACTGGAGTGGGAATAGTAAATTAATTCAGTTCAGTGTCCAGCACATACTCTAATTAAATATAGGTTGGAGTGAGAATAGTAAATTTATTAAGTTCAGTGTCCAGCACTTATCATAATTTAAAATAGACTGGAGTGGGAATAGTACATTATTTTAGTTCAGTGTCCAGCACCTACCCTAATTTAATATAGGTTGGAGTGAGAATAGTAAATTAATTAAGTTCAGTGTCCAGCAGTTATTTTAATTAAATATAGACTGGAGTGGGAATAGTAAATTAATTAAGTTCAGTGTCCAGCACCTACTCTAATTTAATATAGGTTGGATTGAGAATAGTAAATTAATTATGTGCAGTGTCCAGCACTTATCTTAATTAAATATAGACTAGAGTGGGAATAGTAAATTAATTAAGTTCAGTGTCCAGCATCTACCCTAATTAAATATAGATTGGAGTGAGAATAGTAAATTAATTAAGTTCAGTGTCCAGCAGTTATCTTAATTAAATATAGAGTGGAGTGGGAATAGTAAATTAATTAAGTTCAGTGTCCAGCATCTACCCTAATTAAATATAGATTGGAGTGAGAATAGTAAATTAATTAAGTTCAGTGTCCAGCAGTTATCTTAATTAAATATAGAGTGGAGTGGGAATAGTAAATTAATTAAGTTCAGTGTCCAGCACCTACTCTAATTTAATATAGGTTGGAGTGAGAATAGTAAATTATTTATGTTCAGTGTCCAGCACTTATCTTAATTAAATATAGACTAGAGTGGGAATAGTAAATTAATTAAGTTCAGTGTCCAGCATCTACCCTAATTAAATATAGATTGGAGTGAGAATAGTAAATTAATTAAGTTCAGTGTCCAGCACTTATCCTAATTAAATATAGATTGGAGTGGGAATAGTAAATTAATTAAGTTCTGTGTCCAGCACATACTCTAATAAAATATAGGTTGGAGTGAGAATAGTAAATTAATTAAGTTCAGTGTCCAGCACTTATCTTAATTAAATATAGACTGAAGTGGGAATAGTTAATTAATTAAGTTCAGTGTCCAGCACCTACTCTAATGTAATATAGGTTGGAGTGAGAATAGTAAATTTATTAAGTTCAGTGTCCAGCAGTTATCTTCATTTGATATAGACTGGAGTGGGAATAGTAAATTATTTTAGTTCAGTGTCCAGCACTTATCTTAAATTAATATAGACTGGAGTGGGAATAGTAAATTATTTTAGTTCAGTGTCCAGCACCTACCCTAATTTAATATAGGTTGGAGTGAGAATAGTAAATTAATTAAGTTCAGTGTCCAGCAGTTATCTTAATTAAATATAGACTGGAGTGGGAATAGTAAATTAATTAAGTTCGGTGTCCAGCACCTACTCTAATTTAATATAGGTTGGAGTGAGAATAGTAAATTAATTATGTTCAGTGTCCAGCACTTATTTTAATTAAATATAGACTAGAGTGGGAATAGTAAATTAATTAAGTTCAGTGTCCAGCATCTACACTAATTAAATATAGATTCGAGTGAGAATAGTAAATTAATTAAGTTCAGTGTCCAGCACTTATCTTAATTAAATATAGACTGGAGTGGGAATAGTAAATTAATTTAGTTCAGTGTCCAGCACCTACTATAATTTAATATAGGTTGGAGTGAGAATAGTAAATTAATTAAGTTCAGTCTGTAGTGGGAGTAGTATGTTAATTAAGTTTGGTAAATAGCAAATATTAGAATTAAATATAGAGTTGAATAGAAACAGTTAAAATAATTTGTTTTAATTTACAAAAAATCTGTCGATTTTAGTTTTGGTTGTATAAAAGATAGAAGTTATATCAGAATGCAAATTCCAATTTTTTTAAAAAAATTGTAGAAAGGAAAATAAGATTTGTTTTATAGTTGTTGGAATGTACATTCATTAGAGAGAAAATATTGTTTATTATTACGCATATTCTAATAATTAAATCATTGAAATAAACATGTAATAAAATTATTAATATTTAACATTTGTATTATAGTCATAATTTTTTCATAATGGATATATATTTGTTTAATGTATATTTTGGACATGAATATATGAACACACAAAATAATTAAAAATAAAAAAATCTGATTTTTATAGCTGTTTAATATTTATAAATTTATATTGTGTACTCTCAAAATTTTTAGCCTTTATTTGAATTTATAAGAAATTGTATGTTTTGAAATATATGATTAATATATTTTAATTATTAATATTTATATTACATAATTAATATTGAAATTGTTTACATTTTATAATATGTATTTTTTTATTTTTTTTGGTATGTTGTAGATACAATATATTAATTATATCATGTTCATCTATTTATTTTGGTAATATATACAGTTTTATTGATATATTAATAAAAATATTTTATTTATTATATTTATTTTAATACGTTAAATAATTTTCACATAGATAAAAAAAATAGGTATTCTTTTTGAGTATTTTATTCTAATGTTTTACTAATTTTTAAAGTAATGTGTAATGTTAAATAAATAGTTAGGGCATTTATTGGTATTTTTTTAGTTGTTATGTTTGTTTGGGTCTTTTATTTTGTAACCGCCCGCTGTTGTTTTGGGTTATTTTGGTCGAATCCAGGTCGCGGTCGGGAGCTGTTTCGCGTTTGAGAAGGTAAGAGTTATTTTCTTTATTATTAAATAGTTTTAAGTGTTTTGTGGAAGTAGTAATGTTGTAATAAGTGTGTATGGATTGATGTTTTAGGAGTTAGGGTGTTAGTAATAGTTTGTATACGGTTTTATAATTTACGTTGTGTTCCGTGTTTGTGGCTTTGTTAGTGTTTTGTTATTTCGGTGTGTTAAAGTTTTATAGTGTTTGAATTACGTTTGTAATGATGTTTTTAGGTGCCTTATATGTGTTTGTGTGTGGGTGGGAATGTTTGTTTCTCTTTTGTAGGTTTTACGGAGAAGATATTTTCGTCGGTTTCAAACACCTTATTTTTTTAAAGGAAGTGTGTATTAGTTGTGTTTACTAATCTTTATTTTACACTTCCTTTATTGTTCGGGTTTCCAGGAGCGGTTATTTACCTTTTTAATATTTTTCGGGATTTTTATGGTTAATGGATAGTCGTTTTTTTGGGTAGACGTTGTTTTCGATAAACAGTTGTATTTTTACATTTTATTTGGATTTTTTTTTATACCTACAGATTTTGAACTACCTGGATTTATTTGGAAGGAATGTTATTATCCCATTGGAGCAACTACACAGGTAAGTTCATTTAAATATTTTAATTGTTGGTGGCCAAACCTTATATATTTAATATTGTTGTTGTGTACTTGGTTTGTTTAATTATGTTGTCTAAATATATGTCGATATAATTGATTTATATATTTTAGACCACATAATTAAATATGTGATATAATAAAGTGGTTTGTTTATGTTGTGATAGTTGTTTTAGTAGAATTGTGGGTTAATATTTAGGAAAGGGTTTAGAAGAGAGTTTGAGCTATTATATTTAAGTACTCAAGTCCTCTTGTGGATGGGTATAGCTGTACCTGTTGTTGTAGGTAATTATACATTTGAGTAGTTTGTCTAGATTGTTTTGGTTTTAATTGTAGGACAGATTGTTGCATTCTCAATTCTTGGAAACTTTGTTCCTTTTGTATGGCAATTAGTAGTTTTTGTAGTGTTGGAGTTGTTCTCCCAGTAGAAGTTAGGAATGCATTATGCCAGCCCTCAACGGCGTTGTTAGTTTTGGCTTGTTGGTTGAGTGTACTTACATATACATTCCACCAAGGTATTTGGAACTTGGGCTGACATCTATGGCCTGATCTGTGTAATCTCCCCACCCAGGTATCCTCAAAATAATCTAAGAGGGGAGATAACTTTACTTCATTTTGTTTGTAGAATGGACTTTCTAATAAAAGATTGCAATGTTCTGCAACATCTGTGGTTGGTACATAAGCTAGGGCTGTTAGAAGTTTTATTTGATGTGCAAAACTTATGTTAGTGGCATATTCTACACTTAGTGAAGATTTTTGTAAATGTCTCCATATACATTGGTTTAGATGGAAGTAACATCCTCGGATAGCTGTATGGGGGTACAGTTTTAGAATGCAATTTATCATGGCTTGCTCAAAGTCTATGATAATTCTTTGAGGGTAAAAATCATTTGATTCTTGTTTTAGTTTTCCTAGCATTTCATTATATGTTGTGTTTTGTTTGTTAGGTAATAGTGCATAAATTAAAGGTATGGAAGTGTTGTGATATTGACCGTGTATTGTGTAAAGCTGGTAGAATGGTTTTGGGCATATTGTAAAGGTGCCATCCATCATCCATGTTTGGCATTGTTGCAGTTTAGTTATATTGTTTGCAGTAGCAAACATTATGATTCTTTTTTCTGTGCTTTTGTTATAAAAAAAAATAAAAGGTTCATTATTGTGGGTGATAGTTAATTCTGGTGGAATGATGATCTCTTGAAAAGTTTTAGGGGATGGTATAGTTGTCGTGGTTGCTTTTTTGGTCCTAGCAATAGTTCTTTTTATAGAAGCAATTGATGGTAATTGGCCTCTTGCTTCTTTGGGCACTCTAGGTAATAGTTCTTTTAGGATTACACTTGTAGCAGTTTGTGAACCAGTGCTTAATTCTTTGATATTTTCAAGGGTTGATCTGACTTCTATTTCAGAGAGATTGGGTGGATGGTTATGCTCTCTTGTATATAGTACAGTTGTTTCTCTTGTTGTTGCTCGTCCGTAGCATTTGTTAGAATAATATTTAGTACACTTCCAGTTCACTTTTCGGTCCGTCTGCTTTTCTTGGGTGTATGTGTAACCCATGTAACACAATAGGAATTTTCCTTCCTGCGAAGTTATAAATTGGGCTTCTTCTGTCATCGTGATGTGTTAGAAATCTGGAAAAAATGTATATGAAAATATATGTAATAGTACTTTATATATTTAAATGAAAATAGCAAAAAAGCATTTTTTTATATATACTTACCAAGTGTTTTTGGTTGTATTTGAATGAAGATGTTGTTTGTAGACAAAATGCTGTTTAGTTGATGTAGTCTCTGAAAGTTAAAGAACATATATTGTTTTGGTTGGTTTAGTTTTTTAAGTGGGGTGGTAGTGCTGTTTGGTATAGACTATATTTTTTTTGTTGAAACGTATTTTATTGTTTTACAAATCAACAACTCAAAAAACATTCCCCTGCCTTCACCTGTCCCGGAAGTACCACACATTTTTCATCAAGACCAATTATTCAGGAGAAGGAACAACCTTCCCACCCAGTTCTCTACCCCCCCTCCCCCACCACATGTCAATGTACCCCCGTCCCCTACCCCTCTTACTATGTGCCCCTCCTCCCTAATAAATAAGATGGAGTAGCCCAACCTCTCCCTAAGCAAACAGAGCCTTCCCTCATGCCCAGTGGTATAGACTATAGGTGTTAATTTATACAGGTTTTTTAAAACTTAAAAAAGAGAACATGGATTTGTTTAGGGGTTTGGATGTTTTGGGGTTTGAGTAGGATTTAATTAATATTTTATAAAGTATTTTGATAGTATACTTACTTTTTAGTGAGTCTTTTCTGGCAATCTTCAATATTTTCTTTAGCTGTTTGGAGTAATATCTGTAGTGGAAACATAAAGAGATGGAATATATACGTTAGTTATTTATTTGAGTAAAGATAAATTAGTGTTTTAGTTTAATTTGGCAGTTTAGTTAGAAAAGAATATTTACTTACGTTTTTAGAATAGTAGTAGGATGTAGGTTTCTTCTTCGTTCAATGCTTTGGTTTAAGGCACAGTAGAAGACTTGTTTTAATTGGTTTATATAGTGGTTTTAAATTGTTTCTTGAATGTTATTGGTTGTTTTCTGTATGTGGCCTTTCTATTGGATGGTTTGAATTTTTTTTAGTTAATTGGTTTCCTTTTATGGAAAATGCTAAGTAAGAGTATATTTAGTTTTAAAGGAGGAGAGTTTTAAATCATTATATATAAAAAGACTGTTTATAATGTGTAGTGAATTTTTTTAAATGTGTTCGAAATGCCAATGTGATAATTTTTTCAGTGTTTTTTTATTATGTTGTTAAATATTGCGATCGCTATAAATGTTATGTTTATGTTTAAGTAGAATCTCATTTGAAAAATGTATGTTTTGTGAAAATATTGTCTTTATGTTGTTTAAAGTATTGGTTTTAATAGTATTAGAATTGTCGATATATTTAAAAAAACGATATTATTGATGTCTATATTTTGGTTTTCGATATTTGTGACGTGTCATACTTATTTACTCATGTCGATATTTAGTATTGCGATATTTATGTGTGCGATTTTTGTGTGATCAATATAATTGTATTACGATATTGTAGTGTCGATATTAGTGTCGTTTTTTAAATAAGTATACAATGTCGATATTTTTGATGTCGATATATTTGATGCGATATTTGTGTAGTTCGATAATGTGTCTGTCGATAATATGTCAGAGATCCATTTTAGACAATGCTATGTTTGGAGGAAAGTTGTTTACCTGCGCAAAGCAACTCGGAAGATCACTGAGGTACAGGGAAAATAGTAGAGGAGCTAAAAGACACCCTTGCTTTCGTCCATTCGATGTTTTAATTGGGGATGTAAGGCCCTTTTCTTGCCCAAGTAACACTTGACACCAGGTTTCTGAATGTAGTGCAACAATTATACGAAGTAGATTTCCTGGGATTCCCAATTTTTGTAGCTTTCGCCAGAGTATTGGTCTGTCCACCCTGTCAAATGCTGTTGAGAAGTCAATGAAGGCGGAGTAGACGACCTGTGATTTCGAGACTACGTATTTATCAATTATTGCTTGGAGCATAGCTATATTATCGTTTACAGAATGATTTTTCCAGAACCCAGCTTGATTTATCGGTATAGATCCAGTTGAGAAAGCCCACTCTTTGAGATGTTCCAGTACACTGGCCGCGAAAACCTTTCCTGAGACATCCAGGAGGGCGATCCGTCGGTAATTGTCGGGCGACAGCCGAGAGTCCTTCTTATGAATTGGAATTATTGTACTTCCTTTCCAGGAACTAGGAATTTCGCCAGTGACGAAGCAATAAGAAATGAGAGGAGCTAGACACAAGCTCCACTCTTTTGAATTCTTTTGGAGCACCTTTATTCGTATCAAATCTGGGCCCATTGCTGCAGATGATCTTGCTTTTCTTATAATAAGTTCGATTTGGGAGGGGGAAGGAGCAAGATTGTCGAGAGTGGTTACTCCAGTCTTATCAACTTGGGGTTTCATGTTTTCTGCCCTCTCGTTCTCTTTGTATAAACTTGTTAGGTACCCTTCCCATTCTCTTGGAGGAACTGGTGCAGATTGTAAAGATTTTTTTGTGCCCGTTTCTTTTGCAATGAGGCCCCAGTAATTTTTGCTTAACCGCGATCTGGGTGTCCGTCCATTTCTTACCCTGTTGCGCTTTTCTTTCTTATCTTTTGCCCTTCGATGACGATTTGTAAGCGTTTTAATTTACTTTTGTCTACTTTTGGAATACTGTAAAAAATTGCGCCCGAATTAATTTATTGAGTTCTATTGCATATATATCCATATTTTTCTTTTTGTGTTTTCTTGAGTGAGAGTTACGCTGGTTAAAAAATCCTTGCAGACATTTCACCAATTTCTTTAGAGTAACTTTGCTATTGGATCTATGAGGTCTGAATTCTCAAGTATTTGCACTAGTGTTTTCCTTATTATGTCGTTATCGAGTACTCGAATATTCCAGATGAGACGTCCTTGCCCCTGGTTCACCTGTGCTGGACATTGTGAGAATATATTGTAACCTGTAGAGCTAGATTTCACTATTAAACCAGTGGTAAGTTTTAAGCTTGCGTGATCACTGCCCTGATTGAAGTTGATGCTTAAGTGTGTTATTCTCCTGAACAGATCCTGGCTACATATCATGTAATCTAGTATTGAGGAATTAAAGGTACCTTTTCTTGTACGGGCTGCCGGTATGTCACCTTCGATGTTACCATTTAAGATGACTCCATTAATAGCTGGGAGCAAGGAAAGTATTATTTCCCCTCGTTTATCAGCTTTAATTCTGGCGGGAAAGGTAGGGGTAGATATTGGCGGGGCCTCCTCTTGTTGTCCATATTTCCATTTCTCCAATAGATCATTGGAGATTTTCCCGTTAAAATCACCTGTTTGAAATATTGACGGGAATCCTTGAATTTCTACCACCTCTTCCATTTCCTGGAGTATTTCGCACATAAGAGGATCGAATTTGGGGCCAGGCGGAATATATATATTAAAGATAAGTAAATCATTTGGTATGCCCGTTTGCTCCTTCTGGCACTTGATCTTAATACATTGACTATTCAATGACTTCATAGGTATGATCTCCTGGTCCCAGAAAAAGTCTTCACTCAGAAGTACTGCAAGTCCGCCTTTGGCGTGACTCCGGCTAACTGGTTCTGCTGGGATGTCATATACAATGTATTTGTCTAGAAAAAAAGTTGTGGTTGACCATGTTTCCTGGAGTGCCACGATCCCCGGGTCGTCTTCCAGTATCATTGCGAATTTCTCCTGACTTTTCCCCGCTATATTCCAGGAGACAATGCTCAAACCTTGGCTAAGGAGGAGGTATAGTCGCCCTTCCCTGTTTATTACCATTTAAGTTCACCCCAATCCAGGACCAGTGCTTTGCATCTGTTGTTATCTCCTCCTTAGGTATGGATTTATTCCAGATTTTTCTTTCTCCATTCTTAATCGAGATAGTTAGTTCTTGGTTGGGAGTACTTATTGAGTCAGTTAAACCATTGTAGACTTGGGCGGGTAGATGATTTTTCATATTAATGGTCTCTTTAAAAGAATTCCGGTTATGAAGTCCCTTATTGGAGATTGCTATGACGTCGTATCCTTTGAATTAGGTTTGTAATTCGCTCCTGATTGAGTGGGTCATTTCCAGCTGGAAATAGATCAGTAAACTCCAAAAAGCGTGATTGAGTCTGTAGTTTATAGAGTTGGTCTGTCGTTTGAATGGGTACTGGATAGACCGGTTTAACTTGACAGTCTATCTTGCCAGTTAGAAAGTTCCCTGCCAAGGGATTTAGGACGTTAGCAATCTCTTTAACTTGTGTGCCGGTCTGCTCCGTGGTAGATTGATTTGAATTATTTTTCAATGATTTCTCACGTTCGATTATTTGGTTTTCCAGTGGTGGAGAATTTGGAAATTTTAACATGCGTGGTTTTTGCTTTGCAAATCTCCTCATTAATCTTTTTTTCTGCCTTTTCCTTATATTCTCATTAACTCGCTTTTCCTTTTTCGCTAAAGTTATCTCCAAGGATGTTGAAGATAGAAGGTCGGAACTTGTATTTCTTTTTTTGGTTTTAATTATAGGAGAGTACTTAATTTGTTTAACAGTCTGATAAAACATTGGATAGTATGGTCCTGCCGAATTTGGAACTTCATTGTTGTCTACTTCCTCAGTTTCAACAGGCGCAGATACAGAAGTGCTGGGCGAACCTGATTAAAATCAAGCCTTTTGAGAAGGGGGAGTATAATGTGTCTCCGTGGTACATCATAAAATTTGCAGAAGAACATAAAGGTGCTGATCACGATCCGGTAAAAACCGGGTACGAACCGTCGGACGGAGCAAAATCTCCGTCCGACGCGTACCCGGTCGTCAATTTTTACAAACAAGGAATTACGATTCGCACGGGTACACCATTCCCGTACGATTCGTAAAAAAGCCCGACCGAACAAAAAATACATACCAATGCGATCCGGGAAAGCGCCGACCTGACGTCGGGACGCTCGCAGCCAGCCATTCACGACCCAGGAATCACGATTCGCACCGACGTCATCCCGCACGGTGAATATTTTCCGGCTGCCAAAAACTGCCGGGAAATCAGGACGACGCGAACAAGGACCACCAGTACGCGACGGACACACAGGACGACGCGAACAAGGAGGACCAGTACGCGACAGGACGACGCGAACAAGGAGGACCAGTACGCGATGGACAGACAGGACGACGCGACCAAGGAGGACCCGTACGCGACAGGACGACGCGATCAAGGAGTACCAGTACGCGACGGACAGACATGGACCCGAACCTACGAGTCATCCCTGCCCTCATAGCAGTCCACCTCCTCTACAGGTTACGACGCAGACGCCGCAGAAGGTCAGAATAACTAAGGGAGGGGGGAAAGTGGGGTGGGGTGGGGGTGGCAGGACCAGGGCAGGCCCCAAAACCCCCACCAAAGTCACACAGCACACATGGCCTGGACATACCTGACTCCCATGGCCTGGTCACTACGAGGGGGTGGGGGCGTGTCCAGCTAAGCCAGCGACCGCCACAACGGAAGTCCGTCACGACGCGAACCGGCAACACAACCAGACAGGTACGTCCCGTACCCACGCCTGAAGAGCGTGGGTACGAGACGTACCACACCCACACACACGTCACCCCAACAATGGCGGGACGGATCGCACCCACGTGGCAAAGGCCTGGGTACGGGCCGCACAAGCATCACATAGCGTGGGGACGCATATGTACGGACCCTACCCCCACCCCGTATGCACGGAACGTACCCCCACCCCAACAGTGTAAGTACGACCCGTACCCCCACCCGCGGACTCACGGACCGTACCCCCACCCCAACAGTGGGAGTACGACCCGTACCCCCACCCGCGTATGCAAGGAGCGTACCCCCCACCCCAACAGTGTAAGTACGACCCGTACCCCCACCCGCGTATGCACGGAACGTACCCCCACCCCAACAGTGTAAGTACGACCCGTACCCCCACCCGCGGACTCACGGACCGTACCCCCACCCCAACAGTGTAAGTACGACCCGTACCCCCACCCGCGTATGCAAGGAGCGTACCCCCCACCCCAACAGTGTAAGTACGACCCGTACCCCCACCCGTGGACTCACGGACCGTACCCCCACCCCAACAGTGTAAGTACGACCCGTACCCCCACCCGCGTATGCAAGGAGCGTACCCCCCACCCCAACAGTGTAAGTACGACCCGTACCCCCACCCGCGTATGCACGGAACGTACCCCCACCCCAACAGTGTAAGTACGACCCGTACCCCCACCCGCGTATGCAAGTAGCGTACCCCCCACCCCAACAGTGTAAGTACGACCCGTACCCCCACCCGCGTATGCACGGAACGTACCCCCACCCCAACAGTGTAAGTACGACCCGTACCCCCACCCGCGGACTCACGGACCGTACCCCCACCCCAACAGTGGAAGTACGACCCGTACCCCCACCCGCGTATGCAAGGAGCGTACCCCCCACCCCAACAGTGTAAGTACGACCCGTACCCTCACCCGCGTATGCAAGGAGCGTACCCCCCACCCCAACAGTGTAAGTACGACCCGTACCCCCACCCGCGTATGCAAGGAGCGTACCCCCACCCCAACAGTGTAAGTACGACCCGTACCCCCACCCGCGGACTCACGGACCGTACCCCCACCACACCAGTGTAACTAGACTCGTACCCTCACATCGAATGCATGGAGCGCACCCCCACCGTGTATGTTCCAAGCGTACATATCCAGAAATAGGAGGTGTGTGTGCAGAGTCCACCCAGCAGTGCCCAGAGGCAGGAGGGGTGTGTGCAGAGTCCTCCCAGCAGTGCCCAGACACAGGAGGGGTGGGTGCAGAGTCCTCCCAGCAGTGGCCAGACACAGGAGGGGTGGGTGCAGAGTCCTCCCAGCAGTGCCCAGACACAGGAGGGGTGGGTGCAGAGTCCTCCCAGCAGTGCCCTGAGACAGGAGGGGTGGGGGCCTATCACTCCCAGCAGTGCCCAGAGACAGGAGGGGTGGGTGCAGAGTCCTCCCAGCAGAGCCCAGAGACAGGAGGGGTGGGTGCAGAGTCCTCCCAGCAGTGCCCAGACACAGGAGGGGTGTGTGCAGAGTCCTCCCAGCAGTGCCCAGACACAGGAGGGGTGTGTGCAGAGTCCTCCCAGCAGTGCCCAGAGACAGGAGGGGTGGGGGCCTATCACTCCCAGCAGTGCCCAGAGACAGGAGGGGTGTAACACATGTGTGTGAGGCCGGAATTACCCACATCCATACTGCCTACAAGGGAACATGTCCCCATGAACTCATGTCAACAGACTCCACACACAAGTACAGTGATCACCAAGGATGCCACGATTGTTGCAGGTGGAGACATGGCCATGCATGCATGGCCAAAGTAGAAGGGCTCCGTCACACACACAGCTCATGTAGACACTGCTCTGCGCTAAACATTGGGAACACCCTGCAGGGAAGAAATCTGGGTACACAGAGGAAGGAATACACCCTGGGACATTTGCCCCATGCAGTAACTGCTGACATGACCAAAGGAAGTTAGCCAACACCTTGTGATGGCACACAGATCCCAGGGTCCCCCCAATGAGCAGAACACTGCTACAAATCACACACACCCAAACCCTTAAACACCACCCAAAACCATGTAGCAGCCCCACCAACACCAATACCACCATAGCAGTAGTGTGAGAATGAAAACAAAATTAAGCTTTATTCAGCATGAGCACAATGTCCGTGGATCGCAGGCAGTTCAATATTCACAAAGCCCATAGGGCAGTCAATGATTCCCAGCTGGATGGGGGACACAGTGGGATGCGTGTCCCCTACCTTGCCTGCACAGTCAAATGGCATCGTCTTCCATACTGGTGAGGGCATCAGGGGGGGGGGAAGCAACAGGCACCGCAGGGACATCAGGGCAAAGGGGCGGCGTTGTGGGTGCAGGGATGGAGGACTCAACCACAGGGGGTGTGTCATGGCCAAAGGCGGAGGCCAGGATGGCACTACACACCTTAGCAAGGTCCTCCAGGGACTCCCCTGCATCCGAAGTGACCTCAGGCCCCAAGGAGGGGGGGGGGGTCAGAGGGATGGGTCGCAGCGCCACCGGGGGAGGGTGGAGACAGGGGGGGAGACTCAACCACCCTGACTGAGGACTTCCTTGACCGCTTGCGTGGTGGTGTAACTGTGGGGCTCAGGGACAGAGCGGCCATGAAGGAGTCCTTGGGGGAGATGTGGCCAGGAGAGCTGAGGGGAGAGGATTTGGAGGGAGTGGACTGGGTGGAATGCGGACTCCCACTATGGCTGCGTGTCACACGTTTGCCCCCCGACCCAGTGGGTGTGCCTACCTCACCCTGTGTGTGCGTGTCAGGAGGAGTGCGGTGGACCTTCCCTGCTGGTGTGGTGCTTGTGTCTGTTGATGTGGGTGCATGCCGACGTCTGGGTGTACGTGGGACAGGCATGGAAGTGGGAAGTGTGGATGGGGCAGGGGTAGGTGGGGGGAGGTCGCGCTGCAAGAGACCCACTGCTGCAGTCAGTGTGGAGTCTATGGACCTCAGCAAGTTGCGTTGGTCAGCCTGCGATGAATGAATGCCCTCCAAGAATGCCTCGATGTTGGTGAGGGTTTTCCCGTGGGCATGGAGGACATTAAGGATCGCAGCCTGACCAACCTGCAGTTGCCGCTGGATGTCCACAGACTCAGCATTGGCGGCAGCAGTGGAGACAGGGGCAGGGGGTGCGGTGCCTGGCAGGAAGGAGACATGTGGGGACCGGGCACGCTGGGAAGGGACACGAGCAAGTGGGAGGCGGCTGATGGGAACTGAGGGGGCGGTGCGAGGTGTTGTTCCGCTGTCAGCTGCTGGTGCAGCCACCGCCCACTCGGAGAACTCCTCCTCGGACCTGTCAGCTTCGTATTCTGACGTGCCAGTCGACAGGTCCTCGGCCGCACTATCCTCCACCTCTGTCCCACTCGATGTGCCAGCCCCGATGTCACGGCTGGCACTGGTGCTCGGTCCCTCCGCCTTGCCTGTGTCCATGTCTCCCTCTGTGTCCCCCGACGATGCTGTGGGCAGGGTGGAGAGACAGAAATTAATCAGACAGCTGTACACATCAGTCACATGAGTCCAATCGACATAGGTAACACTGCATAGCCTGAAAAGGAAGATCCATAACATCTTCAAAACAAGGTACCGATGTAGGGCATGAAACACACAGTTGGATGAGCCACCATGCCACTGAAATACCATGGAGAGCATGAGACAATAGCTAAAGACAGGAAACGTAGTCTGACATAGCACCCAGGCCCTGGGGACAATCCAGCACTGCATCTGCACCACACAGCGTTGGCGAAAATACCGATGACCAGGGACCATATCCATGAACTTGAGACACATGCTGCATAGGTAATGCTGAACACATGCCCAACATGACTCGGTCACTGCACCTTGCGTGTGTGTCCAGAAACATCACACACTGCCCAGACCCAGCAAGTAGAAATCCGGATTTGACACATAGGCATTGCCCGCCCCAACAAACCCCTACACGAGGCAAATTGTTGAGACACAGGTGGCACCAACATCTCATAGTCTGGGTGATAAACACAGGGGCAGGCAAAAAGCAAGATTGGACGCAAAACAGCCAAGGTGCGCCTGTACAAATAATGAGGTACCAGTGCCCATCCTCAGATGAGTATAACAAGACACACAGGCACTGGCAACTGTGAGTATGAAGAAGGACAATCAGGTCAGGCTGCACAGTGGACACCTGTACATAATAGCACGTCTATATACATGGTGACAGGGGACAATGGCACAGAGCACAACCTACGCTGTAGACACTGAGAGTGTCCACGTTTATGATGACACATACAACACTGAGGAAAAGGTGCCCCAGGGGACAGTAGTGGGCACGCAACTACATGCTACTGAATGGTAATGACTGCAACACACGTCACCATCCCTGCACTATGCGCATCGCACACTCATGCACATCATGTCACAGGCCACTACATAGGACATGCGCACTGTAAGGCATGACAGATGAGAGACCAACTCCCATGTCTGGAGTCAGCATCAGTGCCAACTGACATGGAACCCACATGCAGTGAACTTGACAGTGCACAGGCAAGGTCCCACAACCTGTTACACACCACCCCCAGACATGCTGCTACAGTCATTGTTCGCGTGGACAAAGCGCCAGCCTACATTACCTTGTGAAGGAGTGACTACACACAGACCAGGGAACACATTGCAAGGAGGGGAAGGGTGGCAGGGGCGCAGCGCTATACTGGGGCAAACTGGATCTGCACAGCACCTTTAAACCCTGCCAGTGAATTCATGCTACTGTGCCCTTCCAAATGCCGGTGACACACAACAAACACACATGTACCTACCCCCTTCCGGCTGCTGCATCGCCTGTAGGCGCCTCTCCAGGTCTGGAAAGACCACCGGCAGCACACGCCTGTGGAGGTGGTTCAGACGGCGGCGGCCGCGGTTCTTGTGGCTCTCAGGTGAGTCCCCCAGCAGGAGCCGTGCAATCCTCCGCGTCCAGCACCGGATATCCTGCCAGCGTTTCCTCACCTGGGACAGGCTCCGCCTCCGACCATCCACACCCCTCACGGCACTGACGGCGGTCAGCCAGATCTGCTCCTTGGCAGTGGCGCCTACCTGTGAGGAAGAACAAGTGACACCACATCAATACACCAGCCACATGTCACAGAGAGACATATGAGTACAAATTAGCTGGTTACAACAAGGCATGTCATGCAGTCAACGCATTGCACCTTTGTCATAGGGACATCATCCTCTGGGGGAAGGCCAAAAGCAGTACGTGCCATTGAAAGGACACAGGTGGAATGAGGGCAACTACACAATCAATGATCCTGGCTCACACTGTGCATCACACCCACCCCTCCTGTCTCAGGGCACTGCTGTTAGTGATAGGCCCCCACCCCTCCTGTCTCAGGGCACTGCTGTGAGTGATAGGCCCCCACCCCTCCTGTCTCAGGGCACTGCTGTTAGTGATAGGCACACACCCCTCCTGTCTCAGGGCACTGCTGTTAGTGATAGGCACACACCCCTCCTGTCTCAGGGCACTGCTGTTAGTGATAGGCACACACCCCTCCTGTCTCAGGGCACTGCTGTTAGTGATAGGCCCCCACACCTCCTGTCTCAGGGCACTGCTGTCAGTGATAGGCCCCCACCCCTCCTGTCTCAGGGCACTGCTGTGAGTGATAGGCCCCCACCCCTCCTGTCTCAGGGCACTGCTGTTAGTGATAGGCACACACCCCTCCTGTCTCAGGGCACTGCTGTTAGTGATAGGCCCCCACACCTCCTGTCTCAGGGCACTGCTGTTAGTGATAGGCACACACCCCTCCTGTCTCAGGGCACTGCTGTTAGTGATAGGCCCCCACCCCTCCTGTCTCAGGGCACTGCTGTCAGTGATAGGCACACACCCCTCCTGTCTCAGGGCACTGCTGGGAGACATCAGGCACCCCCCCCCCCCTGGTACCCCCCGACAGTACATGGCATGTGTGTCACACCAGGACACAATGCCTGAAGTCACAGTCACAACATAGGGACAGTCTGTGGCAGTGGCCTATGCACTCACCTGATACCCTGGTCGCCCATACAGCATGGAGTACTGTGGGAGGATCACATCCAGCAGAGCCATGTTCTCCTCCAGGGTGAATGGCTGTGTCCTCTCCACAGCCCTTGACATGGTTCCAGGGAATCAGTAGCAGCAGCTGGGTCGACGAATGCAAAGATGTGCAGGCAAGTACTCCCTCATGGGACCTGGCTGCCTTATATGTGCCCTTCTGCCCAGTCTCATGCACAGGAGTACAGAGTGATTGGTCACTCACATTTGCATCCTATGTTTCCACCAATCCCTTCAAACCTAGCAGTCTGTGAGTTCTCTATCGGTTTCATTCTCCTGCATGATGTCAGCCCCACAAACACATTGCAACAAAGTAGAAGAATTCCAACTGACTTCTGCTGTGCACCTTCCAGAACAATTTCGAAATTTGAACTTGGTCTCCATGACAACCAGCATGCATGTAGGCCTTAATACTTGTCCCCTATGTAATTTGGAGCATCACACACAGGTACGGTGCGTTTTGGGGCCCTAGGGCACCCCAAATGCATGGCAACGGCCCGTACATGCATGCCTACGTTCACTATCACTATGGGTCTGCACGCGTATGCGTACTCGTAGTGGTACGGGCCGTACACTCGCATGTACGCTCACTAGCACTACGAGTACGCATACGCGTGCAGACCCATAGTGATAGTGAGCGTACAGGCATTTGTACGGTCCGTACCACTAGGGGTACGCATACGCGTGCAGACCCATAGTGATAGTGAGCGTAGATGCGTGTGTACGGTCCGTACCACTACGGGTACGCATACGCGTGCAGACCCATAGTGATAGTGAGCGTAGATGCGTGTGTACGGTCCGTACCACTACGGGTACGCATACGCGTGCAGACCCATAGTGATAGTGAGCGCAGATGCGTGTGTACGGTCCGTACCACTAGGGGTACGCATACGCGTGCAGACCCATAGTGATAGTGAGCGTACAGGCATTTGTACGGTCCGTACCACTAGGGGTACGCATACGCGTGCAGACCCATAGTGATAGTGAGCGTAGATGCGTGTGTACGGTCCGTACCACTACGGGTACGCATACGCGTGCAGACCCATAGTGATAGTGAGCGTAGATGCGTGTGTACGGTCCGTACCACTACGGGTACGCATACGCTTGCAGACCCATAGTGATAGTGAGCGTAGATGCATGTGTACGGTCCGTACCACTACGGGTACGCATACGCGTGCAGACCCATAGTGATAGTGAGCGCAGATGCGTGTGTACGGTCCGTACCACTAGCGGTACGCATACGCGTGCAGACCCATAGTGATAGGCCCGTACACAAGCATCTACGCTCACTATCACTATGGGTCTGCACGCGTATGCGTACCCCTAGTGGTACGGACCGTACACACGCATCTACGCTCACTATCACTATGGGTCTGCACGCGTATGCGTACCCGTAGTGGTACGGACCGTACACACGCATCTACGCTCACTATCACTATGGGTCTGCACGCGTATGCGTACCCGTAGTGGTACGGACCGTACACACGCATCTACGCTCACCATCACTATGGGTCTGCACGCGTATGCGTACCCGTAGTGGTACGGACCGTACACACGCATCTACGCTCACTATCACTATGGGTCTGCACGCGTATGCGTACCCGTAGTGGTACGGACCGTACACACGCATCTACGCTCACTATCACTATGGGTCTGCACGCGTATGCGTACCCGTAGTGGTACGGACCGTACAAATGGCTGTTCGCTCGCCATCACGATGGGTACACTTACGGCAGCACTCCCACAGTGATTTGGGAACATACACAGGCCCTCTTAGCAGCAGTACGGCGGTTTTTACGCATCACAGTGGTGATAGGCGACACACAGGTAGGAATAGGGCGGACATACTTGTTCATGGATGGGCATACTTGTCCATGGATGGACATACTTGTCCAGGAATGGACATCAAGGCATCGTCTGTGCATTACTACATGTGTGGGGCACAGGTGTGACAGGCTGTGATGTGGAACATGACTCCTGAGTGGAGAAGGCACCAGATGTATGATGAGATGTGTATAGGTGTACTGTGTGACGGTGCAATGTGTGCCAGGCATGCCCTTGACTCCTTTGACATGTGTGCATGTCGTACTGCGCACTTGGGGTGAGCGTCACTGGCATGGCACGGACACCAACACACGGAAGTGTCCCATGATGCCCGGTACAGGGGTCATGACACATGACTTGTCACTACCCACAGTGCACAATGTGACTATGTCATTGATGTGTCCGGGATTTTCATCAGGTTGATGTTGTGGCACCCTCAAAAGCTCCAGCCGTTGCAGCAACCAACATGTGTCTGTGTGTAGATTGTCATTGCACACTGTTCCGCACACCATGCCACATGTGTTATCGGATGTGAGGTGCACATGTATGCATGGGACACGGAGTAGCGTGACAAGGCCATGTCAGCATCCTCACAAGGGATGTGTGGTGGGTCATGACATGTGCACCTTCATGGCAAGGTGTGTGGGCTGGACTAGTGTAATGTCATGTGACCTGTGGCTCCAGTGTTCCGCTACCAGTCTCTGCAATCGGCATCCTACTTCTGCTGATGTGTGGGTGTATGTCACTCCTGTCTTGCGTCGGGCTGTTCACTTGCACTGGGACACAGCTATTCCCATGGCGTGGCATGGGGACGTTCTCAATCTCCGTGTGTAGCTGGGTCTTGGAAGGAGTGTCACCTTGCTTCCATACGTGTCCTGGGCATGTAGCACATACCTGACTCCCTATGTAGCATGTGTGTTTTGCAAGATTGACATGTGCTCAGTAGACATGAGTTGTTGTCGTAGTGCACTCACTCTTCCTTGTCACTTCCAAATTACTGCAGAGCGCCGCCTCTTGCCCGAATAATTCCAGACTTGGCTGCCATGCAGGAGAATGACAGGATCCGGCTCTACCGCTTCACCCAACCGTTGATTCTGGAGCTGACGGCGAGACTGGCACCACACCTGCAACCGCAGCACAGGTATCCTACGGCACTGACACCACAGCTGAAGGTAATGGCTGCCCTACATTTTCTTGCCACGGGTACCTTGCAAAATACCATAGCTCATGTTGGTGGCATGTCCCAGAGCATGTTCAGCGGTGTGCTGCATGATTTCTTGGAGGCCATGTTGATTCACCTGGATGACTTCATAAAGTTCCCAACCCCTGAACAGATGACTGAGGTCAAGCGTGGATTCTATGCCCTGGGAGGGATGCCCCATGTCATTGGGTCCATAGATGGTACACATGTAGCTTTGGTACCACCACACGCACGGGAGGTGGCGTACCGCAATCGGAAGCACTACCACTCCATCAATGCCCTTGTGGTGTGTCTGTCCAACATGGTGATTTCACATGTCTGTGCTCGTTTCCCAGGATCCGCACACGATGCCTACATCATGAGGCGTAGCGGGATGCCTGATATGATGATGCAGCTGCGCAACGAACGGGCATGTGTTGTTGGTGGGTACAGTCTGTCTGTCCTGTATTCTGTATAGCCGACCAGCACGACCGCTTCGCCTGTTCTAACGATGTCCATGTGCTTTCCATGTAGGGGACGCTGGCTATCCCAACATGCCTTGGCTGCTGACACCTCTCCGCAACCCCATCACGCCGGCCCAGCTCCGCTACAACACCGCCCATGGCCGGACAAGGCGAGTGATAGAGAGGACGTTTGGCATGCTGAAGAGCCGATTCCGGTGCCTCCACAAGACCGGCGGTGCACTCCCTTATGCCCCGGCGAAGGTCTGCAAGATCTTCATGGTCTGCTGCATGCTGCACAACATGGCAGTTGAAAGAGCTGTGCCACTCATCCTGAATCAACATGACGAGGACCATCCACCCGTGGAGGACGAAGGGCTTGGCAATGGGGCTAGTGATGTGGAGGATGTGGAGCCGCAAGAGGACATCCGGACTCGGCTCATACGCGACTTCTTTGCTTAGTGGTGAGTACCAGTGTCTGAGTGTGCACGCCTTGGTCCCCGTGTGGCATGTGTTGTGATGTGTGTCTCCACCTGCATGTATGCCACGTGAGTCAGAGGTGTGTGTGGGTGTGTCACTGGAGTGATGGTGGCAGAGATGGTAGTATTTCCCCAGTCATAATTGTGACCTAGCATGTTGTCATCCATACATGTGTCGAGTAAATGCACATGCAAGTGGCTGTGCTTTTTGTGGCTGACTTCGTGTGTGTCTCTCTTCCCCAGGTACCTGCGCATGCCGTCTGCTCGTTGCATTGTTGTGGCACTGCTATTCCTCATGGACATGGCATCGTGGGCTGACTCAGCGTTACAGGCACGGACACGTTTGGAAGTCTCCATGGGGTAAGGGATGCATCTGGGGTGTATTGGGTGTGGCAGTTGTTCACGATGTGTGCACACTGCCCCTGTCGGGGTTTGGTTCCTCTGCAGCCATGTCGCATCCCCATGGGACACGACATGCAGCTGGGTACACCTGAATAGATGGTCTGCCTGGTTGACAGTCATCAGTGATGGGATAGTGGATTGTGATGATGGCATCAATGTGTGTGACACTGCCCTCGGCCACATACGGTTAGCATTGGCTTGACATGGCGTGGGACTTCCACATCAGCGGATCTATGGTGTATGGCAGGCTCTCCGTGTGCAGCTGTGGGTATTTAGCTGTTAGCCGACGCTTGTGTGCCAGTACCATGGCTATCACGCATTTGTGCTGCAGAAGGGGGGTGCCAGTGTTGGACCCACATGTCACTCCACATGATGTGTTCATCTGTACTTCGAGTTGCCTCTGCAAACCCGAATACATGACTAATAAAGGTGTCCCTATGCCTCCAAGGTGCCTCTTCTCAGTCAATGCTGGTGTGTTGGCACGGCGCATCCTGCATGTCTGGCATGGTATTCCCTGATTGTGGCTATGTGTCAATGTGTCGAGTGGCAAGATGCACGCTGTGTGTGTGGCCTGAGACTGTGTATTGGGCATGATGTCCATGACTGCGTGGGTATTGTGACATGTGCCATCCCCATGCATGCAACGTTGGCCAGGCCCCCATTCTCTGCATCCACCGGACTCAAGCCTGCAGGACATGGTTCTGCCACCTGTCTACACATACCTGGGTGCCCCCCAGGACACTGGACTGGATCCCTGACCTGTGCGCATGACTGTTGGTGTACTCAATGTGTGTGTCAGCACGGTTGTTCGGCCACCCCCTCAGCTGGTTGTGCCCATCACGGGTGTGTATGGTGCTCCATGTCTGTCTTGCCTAATAAACTGTGACCCATGTGTCCTGTGCCAGACTCTGGCCCCAGGGTGTGTATGGTTGAAGAGAAAAGATGACTCAGGCATGTTTAGACTTTACAACACACATGTTAGGTAATAATGCTACCAGCAGGCATCTACTCTTAATAGTGTGATTTATTATTGGGGGGGGGTGGACAAAGTGAGGGGCTTTCCGGGATTAGGGAATCCAAAGTTCAGTAGGGGAGTTGGTGTCCTTGCCATTGGAAATCCTCAGAGTCCATGCCACAGTCTTAGTCAACATTGGTCAGCCAGTGACCAGCAGGGCCATGTGGCAGGGAATGTCTCTTGATGCTGTGATGCTGTTGCTCCAGTGGGCCAGGTGCCAGGCCAGGTGTCCTGGGAGATGGTGATGTCGCGCCGACCCTCACGGTCCTTTCCGTGGACGACCCGGCCTCCTGCGGGGAACCTCAGCAGCAGCCCGTGACGACGTCTGGGATGCTCCGTCGGATGTTTCCTCCTCCTCCTCCTGGACCCTCCCTGTGGGTGGTGATGTTCTCCGCCTTCTGGCACAGGGAGGGTCGGCCATGATGTCGGCCATCCGACGGAGTGTAGCATGAATCCCCTGAAATGCCGTCACTTGCTCAGCCTGTCTCTCCTCCATCCTCCGTTGGTGTTGCAGTTGACAGGCATGTTGCTGGGCCTGCTGGGTCTTTATCTCATCGAGGCTCCCCTTGATCTCATTGAGGGTGGACACAACCTGGGCCATGCCCGTGGTGTCCTCCCGGTATGTGTCCAGGATGTTACGGACATGGGACAATGCCGGATCCCCAGCCAACTGGTCAGGCTCGCGCCTCCGCCGTCCTCCACTCCCACCACCCCTGCCCACTTGCGCATGGCCTGCCCTTGTGGGCACATGGGGTCTCCGGGACCCCTGAGGGGTGGCATTGGCGTTGTCGCCTGCCTCCTCCTGGGTGCCCGGGACACCATGTCCCTCCTGGCGAGCCTGGCTGCATTGTGGTGTTGGGGCAGGGATCCTGGGTGTCTCCTGGGATGTGACAGGAGTGGGGGTGGTGGTTGGCACAGTTGTACCTGACGCAGGTGCTGCAGGTGGTTGGACACCAGAGGGGCCAGGTCGGTCGGGGTCGTCCGCAGAGTGGTGAGAGTGGTCGCTGCCGGTGGGATCGGGCTCCTGCAGATCCAGGTCCTGTGAGTGTTCCCCCCCAGTGTTGGGGGGTGCACCACGACGTTGACCTGTGTGTGAGAGAGACAATGTTAATTTTGGTCCATGCAACATCCATGTTTCATCATTTTCAAAGTTGACACATTTCCTCTTGGAATTAGGATCTGTCTTGCATTCCACTCACAGTGCACTTGTGCATGGGTGTGTCCCCTGGCCACCACTTTGGCCACTTTAACTATGTGTGGCACAGTCTTACTTGCTGCGTCAAGTGTGACTGCAGTCAGCAGTGGAGTGTGCAGGTGTGGCGAGTCATGCATTTGCGCCTTCCTTGTAGCACTGTACATGTGCACATGGAGTGGATCCACACACTTATATGATCCAGGTAGCTGTCCTTGTGCTCGTGTACAGGTTGTGACGTGGCCCTGCTTTTTGGAATGGTGAAGAGGGGGGGTTCTGGCACTGGCCACCCTTGTCTACATGCACGCAGTCTACCTGCTGACGAGCAGCCATTCGCACACGCAACACAGCTGATTTGCTCTCCCTGTGTCTCGCTCCCTCTCTGTCCCCCTCTCCCTCCATCTCTGTCCCCCTCTCCCTCCATCTCTGTCCCCCTCTCCCTCCCTCCGTGTGTCAGCCTCCTCCCTCCGTCTCCCTCCCTCTCTGTCCCCCTCTCCCTCCCTTTCTGTCCCCCTCTCCCTCCCTCTGTGTCCCCCTCTCCCTCCCTCCGTGTGTCAGCCTCCTCCCTCTGTCCGTCTCCCTCCATGTATGTCCCCCTCTCCCTCCATCTCTGTCCCACTCTCCCTCCATATCTGTCCCCCTCTCCCTCCCTCTCAGTCCCCCTCTCCCTCCCTCTGTGTCCCCCTCTCCCTCCCTCCGTGTGTCACCCTCTGTCACCTCGGCCCAGCTTCCTGGGCACACACTGTTAGCAGATCTTTGAGTGGCCCTTGGCTTGTTGATGTGAGTTTGTTTCTGATCTCCAGGCACCCATTTGGTGTGATGTGTGTCTGTGCGCTGCTGCTGTGGTGGTGTGTGCTGCCACTCTTTCACAATGTTGGCTGTTCATTAGCTGCTGTCATGTGCAAAACAGTGCCTTCACCCCCATGTGTTGATGCAAGGCGTCCGGCATTTGCTCGCAAGTCATTCCTGTGTTGGGACACACTGTTTGTCTGGCTGTGACCTAGGCCATATGGGCAGAGGGCATTGTTGTCTGCTTTGGAGTCGCACTATGTGATTTTTGGTGCCCAGCCTCCCGCCATCCGGGTTACCGTGTCATGTGTTGTTGTCTTCTGTGGCCTGTGACTTGACATTGTCCAGCTGGGTGCATGGGGCATGGTGGCAGCAGTGGCATGTGCCTGCTCATGGAGTGTGGTTGAGTCATGCGATGGCTTGTGGTGGTTGCGTGCCTGTTAGTGATTTTGGTTGTGGTTGCAGTTCCCCCCATGTGAGGTGCGTTGTTTGTGTACTCACCCGGGTCTCGGAGTCCTTCTAATCCTTCGACTGCCTCCACCGGCAGTATGGCCATCACCCTTTCCTCCCAGGGATGGTACTGTACGGCTCTGCGGGAGGGCCCTCCTCCGGTGGCGTTGGCCTGGTCGTGTTCCTCCTGCCTCTTGGCTCTGACCCTCCTCCGCAGATCGTACCACCTGTTCTGGCATTCCTGCTTGGTCCTCCTGGTGTCCGCAACAGCATTCACAGCATCGACGATGGTCTGCCACATGGCTGTTTTGGCTGCCAGGCTGGTGCTTCTGACCAATGTTCCAAAGATCTGTGGCTCGACTCTGAGGATTTGATCAACAAGGACCTCCAACTCTCGGTGACTGAACTTTGGATTCTTGGTAGTGGGCATGGTGAGGGGTGTGGGTGGGGATGGTGTGGGTGTGGGGGGTGTGTGGATGTTGGGGGGGGTGTGGATGGTTGTGTGTGTGTGTGAATGTGATGAGAGGGTGTTTGTGAGGGTGGTCGTGTGAAGGTGTGCAAGTGTAAGGTGTGGTGTAGCTTGTAGTATGGTTCTGTGGTGTCTGGCAGCAGTGAGTCTGTTGCAAAGGCTCATGGTTTGTGTGTGTGGGCCCTTTTTATTGGTCCATTGGTGGGTGTGGCTGTGTTTGAAGTTTGGGTGGGTGTGTTATAAGGAGTGGTGGTGTATTGGGCCTCAGTTTGTTTTTGGCAGTTGCAGGTCAGTGAATGTGTTATTTTAGTGGTTGTTGGCCATGTTTAGTGGCTTTGTGCCATTCGAATGGTGTATTCTTGTGTTGTTTTGTTTTGTCCTGGTTGTGTACGTGCGTTTTGAGCGTGTGTACGGTGTGTACATGGGCCATTTGGTTGTACGGTGCTGTCCTTGTGTGTGGCTTGGTACGACTCGTACATGCGGTTGTGATGTTGGGGCATGGGGTGCGCACCGTACTTAGGAGGTTGTGTTGGGGGTGCGCCAGGAACGTACTGGGGTGTACATAGACGGTGGTACGACACGTACAGGGGTGGGGGGGTGTACATGGACGGTGGTACGACACGTACAGGGGTGGGGGGGTGTACATGGACGGTGGTACGACACGTACAGGGGTGGGGGGGTGTACATAGACGGTGGTACGACACGTACAGGGGTGGGGGGGTGTACATGGACGGTGGTACGACACGTACAGGGGTGGGGGGGTGTACATAGACGGTGGTACGACACGTACAGGGGTGGGGGGGTGTACATGGACGGTGGTACGACACGTACAGGGTGGGGGGGTGTACATGGACGGTGGTACGACACGTACAGGGGTGGGGGGGTGTACATGGACGGTGGTACGACACGTACAGGGGTGGGGGGGTGTACATGGACGGTGGTACGACACGTACAGGGGTGGGGGGGTGTACATAGACGGTGGTACGACACGTACAGGGGTGGGGGGGTGTACATGGACGGTGGTACGACACGTACAGGGGTGGGGCGGTGTACATAGACGGTGGTACGACACGTACAGGGGTGGGGGGGTGTACATAGACGGTGGTACGACACGTACAGGGGTGGGGGGGTGTACATGGACGGTGGTACGACACGTACAGGGGTGGGGGGGTGTACATGGACGGTGGTACGACACGTGCAGGGGTGGGGGGGTGTACATGGACGGTGGTACGACACGTACAGGGGTGGGGGGGTGTACATAGACGGTGGTACGACACGTACAGGGGTGGGGGTTCGACTCGAACGTACACGGGGGGGTTCGACTCGAACGTACACGGGGGGGTTCGACTCGAACGTACACGGGGGGTTCGACTCGAACGTACACGGGGGGGAGTTCGACTCGAACGTACACGGGGGGGGTTCGACTCGAACGTACACGGGGGGGTTCGACTCGAACGTACACGGGGGGGGTTCGACTCGAACGTACACGGGGGGGTTCGACTCGGACGTACACGGGGGGGTTCGACTCGAACGTACACGGGGGGGTTCGACTCGAACGTACACGGGGGGTTCGACTCGAACGTACACGGGGGGTTCAACTCGAACGTACACGGGGGGGTTCGACACGTACACGGGTGTACATACAGGGGGGTTCGGCGCGTACCTACGGGGGCTGGGGGGGGTCGGCGCGTACCTACGGGGGCTGGGGTCGGCGCGTACCTAAGGGGGCTGGGGGGGGGGGTGGTCGGCGCGTATGCGGGCACGTCTCCATGGTTGCTATGGGAGTTCGGTGCGGACGGTGTTTTTTCCATACGGTTGTGAGTTCGGACGCACGGGTGGGATCGTGATTCCTCGGTCGGACTTGACTTTTCACGTTTGTAAGGTAAATCGTCCGAGGACGTGTCGGACACATTTTCCGACCCGAGGACGTGTGGGGAATGATTCCGAATGCGGTTCGTATGGACTTTTCACCATGCGAATCGTGATTGCCAGTTCGTACGGCACTTGTACGATTCGTACGGTAAAAAGACCGCATACGAGTCGCACGGGGGAATTTTTTACCGGATCGTGATCGGCACCAAAGTGTAGCATATCCTGTGGTGACAGGTTGTCGCAACCACAGGATGCTAACACCTGACCTCTGCTGCTCCCTTTTGGAACAGCAATTAAAAGATGAAAAAAATCAAGATGAAACCTAGTCAGTAAAAACCGCTCATATGTGGTCAATGTTCCCAAGAGATATGGCTCTGTCTGTGGGTGGGTTTTTAAGGTCAAGAATTTGTAGACGCTTGGTTTGCATAGTTCCTGTTCGTCCCTTTCAAGTTTCCATGTGCAAATGAATGCGTTTTTGACCAATTCAACGTCCTTTCATCTTATAGAGGAGGGTTTTAAAAAGAGATCTGGGCGACCCAACTCTAAAAAGCGACCTTTGACATACTTCAGCCATAGAATTCTGGAAGTATGTTCCAGGGACATACAGTCCATTAGGATCTGATGAGTTAGTTTTAGTTCTTTGTTTGGCTAGCACTTAAGCCAAAATACTAAAGGGCGAGAGCGAGGGTATCACACAAGTTCTTCATGGGCTATCAAATTCGATAAGCCAAGTGGCATTCCCAGCAGACGCTTTAGAAAGTTGTTCTCTGCCACCTGTAGCGTGTCTGTGGTAACATGCCCCCCACACTTCACTACCGTAACATGCAGTTGACACGCCCCTCACCTGATAGAGTTTCAGCAAAGCTGCAATTGGGCGCTTGCCCATCTTAGCAGCGAAGCTGAAGATGGCGGCAGTTATTCGCGTGAACTCCCCCTTTTTCCATGTAATAAGGGGCCCCCACTTCAGGTGATCATCCAGCACGACCCCCAGATATGAAAAAACGGATGTTGTAGGGACTTTCACAGGACCCACAAAGAAAGAAAACTTTTTCATTGGGCGGGCCCCTACCTGCATGATATAGGATTTTGCGTTGTTGATCGCTAAATCTCGAGACCCAATTAAGTTCAAAAAGGGATCTAATAAGGATTGAAGTCGTCTAGCGGTCCTCGCTATCAGGACGGCATCGTCCACGTATAGGAGGACGGGGAGACCCCGGCGACCCACATGCGGACAGTCAGCCCCTGTAGATACCAGGGCACCCTCTAGATCATTAATATATAGGTTGTACAGGAAGGGGGCCAAAATACAGCCCTGCCTCACCCCTCTTTCAATGTTAAATTCCCTGGAGACCCTGAGATCCTGTGCAAATCTAATATTTGCCTTGGTGTGCCGGTGCAGATCCATTAGAAAGTCCAGGATAGGGGCCTCCACCCCCATGGCCCTCATGGACTGCCACAGTTTGACTCGGTTTACACAGTCAAACGCGGACGGTAGGTCCATGAAGGCCATGTAGATCGTACCTGGGCGGGCCATCGTGTACTTACCAAGGATCAAGTACAGGTTTAAACATTGTGCCACCGTAGATCTCCCGGCACGAAACCCATATTGGATATCGGTGATGATATTCCGCTCCTCAGCCCACAGAGATAATCTTTGCAGTAAAACCCCTCCCACCACCTTGGTTACGGGGTCGATGAGAGAGATTGGTCGATAACAGTGCGTACTGTTTCGGTCCCCCTTTTTGAACACTCGCACAATGATAGATCTGGCCCATGATTCGGGGCTACCGTCCCTGGCTGCTGCATTCAATACAGCCACCAGGATCTGGGACCAGAAGGAAGAATCTGATTTATATAGGTCCGGCGGGATTCCGTCTGGGCCGGGAGCTTTATTACTTGTTAAGCCCACAATTCCCTCCTCTACCCCAGATAACGCAAAGACCAGGTAGTCAGTATTTCTTGTCCGAGGAGTCACGTCAGGGGAACCCATAGAACCCTTAAACATTGATTGAAAGTGGGCCACACATTCATCCTCAGTGATGTTGGAGCTTAGGGTATTACTTGTATCATCAGAGAACAGGGGTCTGTTGACAATGCCCCAGAACCGTGTACTGTTCCTTAATGTGCTAAGCTCTAGCAACTCCCTCCATGTCTCCTCCTTTAATGCTCTCTTACGGATGGCTAGGGCCTGCTTATATCCTGTGCGACAGGCCCGTATATGTAGGGGATTTCTCGGGACTACTTTCAAAGCCTCCTTTAACTTACGTGCTGCCTGGGAGCAGGAGGAATCAAACCATCTTGGATTTAAATTAAATACCTTGCAGGTGGGAGCCCTCAATAGTTCCCCTACTTTATATGAGATGGAGCTAAATGCACTGAGAACGTTCCTTGGCAGAATCTCTGGTTGAGTACAAAGGGAAAGTTCGGCTACACATGATACTCTCACCTCCCTATAAAAAGCGTCTGGATCAATCTGGGACCATTTAAGATGGCGCCCACCGTCTATGGGTCTCGTAATTCCTTTTGTCCTTCCCCTGGGTTTACTAAATAAAAATACACAACAGAGATATACACAGAGGGGGTTATGGTCACTACAATCAATGTCCTTGATGGTAAACCTCTCAAAGAGTGACTGAGATGAAGAAGAGACTAAAATGTGGTCTATAAAAGACCCAGTGCCTCTTCCTTTGAAGGTGGGAATAAGATTCTTGCTGTTTGGGGCAGAGAGGGACATCAATATCAGCAAGTCAAATTTGTTGACTAAGTTATTTAATGCGCCCCCCTGTGGTGAGTGTTCAACATGAAACCCCCTCATTTTGTGGCATCCAATATCAGACATAATCGTGGTCTTTGGGTCGCTGCAGGGGTGGATATTAAAGTTGCCCAACACCATCATGGGGTGTGTACTAGGATCACACAACTTCCTTAGATGGTAACTCAGCTGAATGATGTTGCCTTTTCCCTTTTTGCTATTTGGTTGGTTATAAAAATTAATCAAGGTAATTTTATTTTTTCCCTTCTTAAGTGTGATGGCCTGTAGGCCATGGCCAAGAGGGGGACAGGTTTGTATCTGACAATCAACAGCCAGGGAGATATAGATAACCAGTCCTCCTTTGGCTCTACCAGTAGTTGAAGGAGAGGCAGGGACAAAATAACTTTTGAAGCCCTCCAAAAACAGGTTGCAGACCACTGGCCAGGTCTCCTGAAGGCAAATTACTGATAATTACCTAATAAACTGTTGCCATAAGGGGTCCTGAAATGTATCTACCAGTCCTGCTATATTCTAGGATATAACATTACTATCCACCTCAGGTGACAACACATCTATTTGTGGTGATGGAGGAGAAACCGTTTGCAATGTTGCTGTCATGATACAAGGAGTTAAATGGGCCCCCTGCCGATACGTTGCCTCTGCTACGGTCTTGTCAGGTGTGTCCTGTCAATCACATTCCTCCAATCCTGATAACATAGAGAATCTGTTAGCTAATGCTAAGGTCGGAGTATGCTAGCCTCTTTTCCCTGACCCCTGGTCTGACAAACTGGTGTACCCATGATGTGGACACTGGTGACAGTACACCTGTCAAAAACAAGATCTATCGTCAGTCAGACCAATTCAAGGAAAGCATCAAAGCTGAAGTCAGCAAGATGCAGGAGTTAGGAGTTATTGAAGCCTCTGAGAGCCCCTGGGCTAGCCCAGTGGTTCTAGTCCCCAAACCTCATCCACAGGGTGGAAAGAGAGATATTAGGTTTTGTGTGGACTATAGAGTGCTCAACTCTGTCACCAAGATAGATGCTCACCCTATTCCAAGAGCAGATGAATTGATAGACAAATTGGGAGCAGCCAAATGTCTCAGTACCTTTGACTTAACTGCAGGGTACTGACAGATTGGCATGGCCCCAGGAGCAAAAGCGAAAACAGTATTCTCCATACCTGATGGGCTTTATCAGTTGACTATGATGCCTTTTGGGTTAAAGAATGCCCCTGCCACCTTCCAAAGGTTGGTGAACCAAGTCCCGGCTGGGTTGAAGTCCTTTAGTGCAGCTTATCTTGATGATATTGCTGTCTTTAGCTCCACCTGGCAGGATCACCTGATCCACCTTGGGAAGGCTTTAGAGGCTCTGCAAAAGGCAGGCCTCACTATCAAGGCATCCAAATGCCAGATAGGGCAGGGCACTGTGGTGCAATTGGGCCACCTTGTTGGTAGAGGCCAGGTACAACCAGTACAACCCAAGATCCAGGCCATCTTGGACTGGGAAGCTCCAACAACCCAGACCCAAGTCAGGGAATTGCTTGGCTTGACTGGGTACTACACGAGGTTTGTGAAGGGATATGCGTCCATTGTGACTCCCCTCACAGAACTTACCTCCAAGAAGATGCCCAAGAAGGTTAACTGGACTGCTAGTTGCCAAAAGGCTTTTGACACCCTGGAAGAAGCAATGTGCTCAGCACCAATTCTAAAAGCTCCAGATTATGCCAAGCAGTTCATAGTGCAGACTGATGCCTCTGAGCTAGGGATAGGAGCGGTCCTATCCCAGACCAATGATGAAGGCCAAGACCAACCTGTTGCTTTTATAAGCAGGAGACTTCTCCCCAGAGAGCAGTGTTGGAGTGCCATTGAGATGGTTTGGTCCCTGAAGAAGCTGAGGCCATACTTGTTTGGTACTCACTTCTTGGTTCAAACTGTCCACAGACCTCTCAGATGGCTAATGCAAATGAATGGGGAAAATCCAAAACTACTAAGTTGGTCCATCTCCTTACAGGGAATGGACTTTGAAGTGGAACACAGACCTGGGACTGCCCATGCCAATGCAGATGGACTTTCCAGGTTATTCCACTTAGACAATAAAGACTCCATAGGGTAAGGTTAGTCTCATCACCTTTCGTTTGGGGGGGGGGGGGGGTGTTGTGTGAGAAAGTGCCATCTTTCTTGCACGGTATGCCCCCACTTTTGGCTGAATTGCATATGTACTTTGACTGAGTGTGCCCTGGGCTCCTGCCAATTAGGTGCCCAGGGCCTGTGTTCCTTCCCTAAAACTGCATGAAACCTAAACCCAATTGGCATCTCTGGCCACATATCAGCCCCTGGTAAATGGTACCCTAGGTACCCAGGGCCCTGTGACCAGAGAAGGCCTGTGGTAAATATTTCTCCTTTACCGGGACTGAATTTGATACAGGAACATAGTAAAATAGCTCAATGAAATGAGAGGCAGAATCCGTGATATTAGAGTTTCAGAATGGGCTTTATTCCAATAAGCGATTATAATCGGATGCTTCAAGTTCCATCACCACGGGAGTTCAGGAAGTGAAGTACATACTTTATTGACAAGCAGTAACTTTTATAATACATACATCATAATGAAGTGAATACAGTAGGCGTAACTATTGATAAGGACATTGACGTTTGGTTTGCGTAACCGAAAATGGGTGTAATAATGAGTAAAAAGGAACATGATTGGCTATGATGTAATACATAGGTGGATCTATAAGATAATACTTGGCATTGATGCGCGCGCAGCAGTCTGACGTGTAATTGACGTGTAACTAGGGGGTGACGGGGACTTGACATTTAGCTCTACGTGTGGAGACAAGAAGTCTGGGGGGTCAAGTCAACCTAATCCCAAATCATATCTAACATCCTATGTTTAAAGAACTATGTTATCCACAAAAGAAGGACTCTCGGACAGAATCTATTCTATACTGACTGTGCGTGCGTGTACAAGCGTCTAGGTGTCTACACTGAATGCGAGGGGGTAGGAATATTCCATGGTAACAGGGCTATGAATTACTTGCATGAGGACAGAGAAGATGGGCCTTTTTGCTTGGTAACTGGAAGAATGTTTACTTAAGCTACTAGGCAGGAATGCATCGGCTGAGGGGGAAGCAGATAATTCGAAGGTGAAATACAGTTCTTGGCAGAGAATAGGCTGATGTCAGGCTTCGTGAGCCGCGCAGAGAATGAGACAAAGTTCATGGTCACAGATGCAGGCTTGAACTGGAGCTTTCAGAGGCAGAAGGCAAGAGGAGTTTGATGACAGAATCAGGGCCTACTTGCCTGGACTGTAAAATGGCATAAGTGAACCATATAAAGCCGGTGGCCTTTCATATTTAGGAATGGAATATCCAGCCCATTTATGGCGGATCTGACAGAGGACATGTTGACGGTGGACGCACATGTGTTTGCGTCATCATTACTGGAACTGGAGGGAGCATACATGTACTTGCGACATGCACATAGAACCGTTGGGGTCCAAGATAGGGGACATAACTGACCAGAAAAATCCATATTTCCACATTCCCTCCTTGTCCCCTTCTTGCCCTTCAAGAGATATCAATCTTCATCAATCCATTGATCTGTTCATATAGCATCATTTGTTCTTCTTTCTTCTTCCGGGATCTTGAATGAAAATCTTGATGTGGAATGCACGATGTGGCACATAGACCACAAATTGCTGGTCCACATTGCAGACATAGACAGCAACTGAATAGTATGAGAAGGCCAATACCTAGGAAGGATAAAACTCTCCATCCCCAGGCTGATACCGCATTCCAAAACCAACTGGACCAAGTCCAAGTGCCTGGGTTCTGGTGTATCTGGCTTACAATCTTATGAAGGCGAGTGATGGCTTTATATACAGATGGCGAATTTTCTGGTATGAATACGCAGCAGCTTGATCCGATGACCCTACAAGCTCCGCCTCTATCAGCCAGGATGACGTCAAGGACAAGACGATTTTGAAGCACAACAATCCGCATAGCAGACTGCTCTTCTGTTAAATTGCCTAAGGCGGAAATAGTTTCATTCACTACTGCTTCAAGGGTTCTAGTTAATCTACGTATTAGCTTACTATTAGTAACAGTACCTATATAGGGAAAGATGCCTTTATTAAAATCTACATACTTGTCCCATGCCGTCTCAGTGTAATCGACAATGGGGAGATCTCTCCGTTCTCTGTTGTGTACTAAATGAATATTTCTGTAATAATCAGGAGGAGCTAGGAAAACAGGTGGCAAAAGGAATGCAATGTAGCAGGTACCATCCCAATCTAGAGGTAGACGCATATATGCAGTCTGACCACATATAAAGTAGGAGTGGCGAGAAGCTTTGAATGAAGATTTGCCTTGATCACTGAATTCTACTGTAGTAGTGCATTGACTATGGCCTATATGTATAGAACCAACCTTTCTTATACACAATTCACCTTTTGCTGGGAATACTGACATGGTGGGTAAGACTAGTTCAACTTCGGATACGACATTTAGAATCATGAGATTAGGTGTAAAATTACCTAATCCATATACTTCATTTTCTAGATCAGTTCCTGTTCTTTTGGGGCGACCCTCCTTGTCAGGGTAGCAGACTTTGAGTAAAACTAGGTTCAGGTTTCCCCATATCCAATGGTCTTGGTAAACTGCTGTGTCTGAGTCTATGGAATTAATTAAACTAAACCATGCTCCACAGGAGCCATTATGTGTAAATGGATGTGGAAAGAAAGGCAGGACTCCTTCATAATTCTGATAGGGAGGGAGTCGGCCACACACCCAACAATTGGTGGCGTTACTAGTCTGATGGGAATGATGTAACATACTAATGAAAGTGTTATTGCGCAGCGCAAGTCTGTAAGACAATTCATGCGGAGGTAAGTCACTAAAAGAATGTTCAGCAGCAACATTATAAACATGTCTAGAAATAGGGTAATATACGTGCAACAACATACTTGTAATAATTATTAAAAGACTCAATAAAAACAAAATTAATAATGTCACTATGCAGTGGCTACGCAGTGATTTACAATACGCCTGTCGTTTCAACATTTTTCCGGTATTTCCTCTACTTAGGTCCAGGGGATACATGTCAGAGACAATTCAACCGCTTCACCTTGGAGAGGACTTAAACAATCAAATTGCTCGACTTGGTGGGCCTAAGCTTTAGTTTGTAATTTTCAGATTTGTTCTGTTCAACAAAAGGGAGTTTTGTATCAGTCTGTGAGGGAGTGCAGGGCACAATGTCTATATCCGAAGGTAGTCCATGAAATTTTTTTATGTGGCTTGAATGAATCCAGCCCTTGCGGCCCTCGATCTTCACGGCTGTTCTTGTGGTCAACAGGACCAACTTGGGTGCTTTCCACCTGGGCTCCAGTTGAGTCTTTCTGTCGAAATTTCTCACAAAGACAAGATTACCCGGAACAACGTCATGGGGTTTCACCTCAGTGTTGTCGGGAAAGGCTGCAGCTACCTGTGAACGAGAAGATTGTAGTGCAGACATCAAGGAAGCCAAGTAATCTGTCAGCATATTACAGTCAATATCAGTTATTTTGCGTGGTATGGGCGTCCCCCACATATTCGGTGGTCTACCGAAGATCACCTCATACGGGGATAGCCCTGTTCTAGAGTGTGCTACCATTCTCATGTAAAAGAGTGCAACTGGTAATGCTACTATCCAGTCGACCCCTTTCTCTCTGCATATTTTGGACAGTCTGATTTTCAGTATCTGGTTATGTCTTTCTACGAGACCTGCTGCCTCGGGATGTCGGACACAGTGGAATTTCCACTGATAACCTAACAGAAGTGAAACGTGTTTCATTAATTCGGATGAGAACGGCTGGCCGTTATCTGAGTAGACAACACGTGGTAAACCGTATCGTGGGAAGAATTCTCGAACCAATTGTTTGGCAGTAGTCGGGGCAGTGTAATCTGAAACCGGGTACGCCTCTGTCCAACGGGACAGAGCGCAGACAACTACGAGAACATATTTGAATCCTCGACATCGTTCCATCTGGATATAATCCATCTGTAGGATTTCAAAAGGGTGATCAGGAGGCTGAAATCCACCCTGTTCTACGGGAATACTTTTTCCTGGGTTGAACTGGCAACAGATCATACAGGTACGGACCTTTTGTTTGGCTGCTGCTCGTAAATGCTTATTAAACCAAATGTGTTGAATGCTGTCTAGCATAGCTTTTTCTCCTAGATGTGCTGGACTATGTATAGTGTTAATTATAACTTGGACCATTGAATCAGGGAGGAACCATACAGACCTTTCCTTCATCATCCATCCTTGGTCCGTTTGGATCCCTCCTAATTCAGTCCATTTCTTTATTTCGTCCGGTGTAGCATGTGTCTGTATGTCAATTACGTCAAGAGTAGGATCTTTAACTGTCATACAATGTGTCGGTGTCGGGACTATTGTCTTTGTCATATCGGGGGTTTGAGTTTGAGCAGTCAGTTTAGCTGTTCTGTCGGCTAGATCATTGCCTTGAGAAATGATATCAGTAACCTTTGTATGGGCCTTACATTTCATAATTGATATTTCAGTGGGTAGATGTATTGCATCTAATAATGCATGAATGAGGGGTCCGTGCTGAATGTGGGCACCGTGGGAAGTTAAATAACCTCTCTCTCGCCACAGCACGCCGAAGTCATGTACAACTCCGAATGCATAACGTGAATCAGTGTATATGTTGACTTTTTTATTCGTGGCTTGAATACAGGCTTGTGTCAGAGCGATGAGCTCTGCGGCTTGAGCTGACAAAGTATTTATACGATTAGTTTCAATGACTTCAGTATCTGTTGTGACTGCATAAGCGGCTACTAACTCTCCTGTACTTGTTCTCATGCATGAACCATCGACATAAAATGTCAAGTCTGGATCTGACAATGGAACATCGGTCAAGTCTTGTCTGGGTTTTGTCGTTACAGTAATAACTTCAATACAGTCATGGGCTAGTGGGTCTGTTCCGATTACTGGCAAAAGTGTGGCAGGATTCAATGTGTTACAGCGTCTTATTTCTATATGTGGCTGAAACAATGTAAGTTCATATCCTGTAAGTCGCGCTACGGTCAAGTGTTGTGTTTGTGTTCTATTTACAAGAACCTCTACTGCGTGTGGTACTTGAACTGTCAATGGATGTCCTAACACTATGGCATCGCTTTGTCTGATTGCTAAGGCTGTTGCTGCCACTGATTTCAGACATGCAGGCAAAGCCTGAGCTACGGGATCTAATGTACTAGAAAAATAAGCACATGGTTTGTGTGCTCCTGCTTGTTCCTGTGTGAGTACTGACAAAGCAGTACCTTCGCGTTCTGTAACAAAGAGTGTAAACTGTTTTCTGTAACATGGTGTTGCTAAAACTGGTGCTTGACATAAAGCTTTCTTTAGGTTTTCAAAAGCTTGTGTGTGTTCCTGAGTCCAAGGGAGAACAGTCGATGTGGCTGCCTCCTGGGTTGTCAACTGAATGAGTGGTTTTGCTAGGAATGCATATTGGGGGATCCACTGTCTACAATATGAAGTGAGGCCTATGAAAGCCCGCACTTCCTTTTGTGTCTTGGGTATTGGCATGTTAGCTATTAACTGAATGCGGTCGGGTGTAAGCTGCCTTCCCTCCTTGTCCAGCGAGTGTCCAAGATAAACAACTCGCTGGACACAGAATTGCAGCTTAGAAGGGGACACCTTGTGCCCTTTTTCGGCTAGAAATTGTAAAACTGTCAGTGATGCTTTCTCACATTCAGGTTCACTTCTTGCGGTGATCAGCAGATCATCGACGTATTGAAGCAGAGCCGTGTTAACTGGCATGTGGATACTGTCAAGTTCTCGTTTCAGTGCTTGGCTATAGATGCTGGGGCTTTCTGTAAATCCTTGAGGTGCGCGTGAGAATTTAAAGCTACGTCCATTTAAACTAAATCCGAACAAATATTGGCTTTCCGGATCTATTGGGACACTGAAAAAGGCATTCTTGAGATCGATTACAGTGAAGAATGTCGCTTCGGAATCAATAGCTGTCAGTAATGACGAGATATCTGGGACCACAGGGAATTGTGGCACAATGCATTTGTTTAACTCGCGCAGATCAATAACCAATCGATATACTGGCGGGGCCTTCGGATCTGTTCGTTTAAGAATCGGTATTATCGGTGAATTACATATATTGGAGTCTGTTTCCACAACTACTCCTTGGGCAATGAGCTCGTCAATGATTTGTAGTAAAGCCACTACAGCATCTGGTGGTAACTTGTATTGTCGCATTCGTGGTAGCACCACTCCTGCCTTTAGTGTGACTCGATATGGTGTAATATTCATGCAACCAACATCAGTAGGGCCTTGTGCCCATAGATGTGTAGGTAAAGTCTGCAGTCGGGGATCCATGTCTCTAGATACATAGTGACCTTTAAAATCACGTAAAAACAATCTTACTCCTTCCGGAGAACAACATATTATGGCTCCTAGAGCTTTTAACGTTTTTATTCCTAATAAATTTTCTGGACATGATTTAGTAAGCAGTAAATCTGTAGTTCGGGTCAGAGGTCCTATCGTAAGTGGAAGAGGCTGTGACACTTCATTAACAATAGGTTTGCCTGAAAAACCAAGGGAAATATTCTGTGAGCCTGAGAGGGGTGCCCCTGGAACTTCACTACGTTTTATAGTTGTTCGACTTGCCCCTGTATCGAGTAAAAATTTTCTATCTTGACCTAATAATTTACTATGTACATAAGGTCCTTCTTGATCTACAGGAATCTCGATAAGGGGTAAGTCAACTTCCCTCTCTAGGCTAGTTCATGCGTAACGCTGATACTCGGGATATTCATACTGTGCGGTCTGATACATTTGTCGTGTTGTTGTTTGTGTGGCAGCAACAGGCAATGGGGGTGCAGCTGGCACAAACTGTATTGGCTGTTGTGCGGCTGGCATTGCCTGGACATGCTGTATAGCTCCTTGTTCATTCTGGTCTTGTCTGAGTGGCCGTGATCTTTCTTGTGTTTTACCTATGGCGATATTATGTTTTAAAACTGGACAATCGTGTACGTAATGGCCTGGCTTTTTACAATAATTGCATGTCCCTTTTACAGGTCCTGCTGAATCGGAATGTGTCATACCCTTTTTATGTCCTTCAGCTGGAACTGTCTGGGAAACTAGCATTTTCATTTTTGTGTCTTTCATGCGTCTGTGTTCATGTTCTTGTTCCTCTTTAATTCTATTGTGGTGGTACTGTAACATTTGTAACATTTGTGTTGGAGTGTTACCTTGCCAGGTACTTTCGAATTTTAATACTCTATTCTTTACTGGAGGCAGGGCATTTTCTACTAATTTTGTTACAAACAGATGTGGGTATGATTCGCTACTTGCTTTTATGCCACTATTTATACCAAAACATTTTTCAAAACGGGCATAGTAATCACTAGTGTCTTCATCTTGCTTCTGTTTACAGGCTGAAATTGTACCCCAATCTTCCTTTTTCGTGGTTAATAAACGTGGCAGTACCTGTACTAGTAGTCCTGGTAATGCCTTAGTTTTGTCCCCAAGCCCCGAACCTGGACCTCGGGCCCTTTCTTCTGCTTCTAATGCTGACCATTCTATCTTTTGATCACCTACCTCCCACTCTTTTTCTTTGAGTTTCTCATAAATGCCAGCAGGCATCAACACCTTTAATATTGTCATAATGTCGGGGTAGGTATACTCTCCCATGAGTAACATGTCTTTAATTTCTCGGTGAAACCCCGCTGGGTCCTTGTCATGACTGGGTACTACTTTCTTCATTTCTAATAATTCTATTTTTGATATAGGCGTATATACAAATACGCGTTTAAACTCATTGTCCTCACCCTTTATTGGGTGCACTTCTCGTAAGGGATTCTGTCTATCTATGTGATACGTAGTTCTTTCCTTGACGGATAATGGAACATGTTCTGAACATACGAAAAGAATATACTGCTTTCTTGATTCTAGAATTTCTTTAATTAATTCAGTACCTGGACCTCTCCATTTATTCATAAGTAATTCAGTCAGTATGTCAGGCAAGGGACCAGGGTCCGAATGCTGACTCCGATATAGTATAATGAGTTGTTGGATCATATAAATCCCAGCTAACCTTTGTTCATCTGGGGTAAGATTCAAAAATGTGCGTACTACTGTATCATCACTATATTTTCCGGGACTGTCCACCCAATGAACAGCTGCCCTGGCTAAATCTTGTTCATCCATAGAATCGAGGAAATGATAACCCCTTCGTTCTCGGAGTAGTTTGTCGGCGGTTCGGAACGAATGCTCGTTAGACCTTATATTAATTATAGGTATTTGAAAATTCCTGTTATTATCTGGACATGTCGGATGTATTGAGTCAGTATGATATCTAGTCTGATTCCTATTACAAGATCTTCCTCTACCTACATAGGCTATGGTGTCTGACTGTCCTGTGGGCAGTCCTGGCCCTTCTTCCTCGTTTTGTTCGAACTCGTCTGTCTCTAATCTCTCTTCGTGTAGGCGTTCTATTTCTTTACGGATCTTTCGGCACATGGCTATTATACAATTTTGTTTATCATGTCTCCCTTCTGATATATTCTGGCTCCATCTTGTAAGAATTCTCATGGCTTCCGGGTCTACCCCCGGTCGGTCTTGATTTCTGATCACACAGTTTATGAGGAAACGTAACAGTTCCCCCTGTATCTCTACTTTCTGGTATTCCATAGCTCTGTAAATACATTCTGGATCTCGCCCTGTTTGGACAAAATGATATATATTATCTAGATGCGCAGTCATTCCTGGTAACTTCGCTAAATACACTGCGGCTCGTCTGATACGCAATGATGCTAGGGTCATTTCGTCCTCTTTTCCAGGCACCGGGTCATATCTACAATCTATAAGAAGTTCCTTAAGCGCACGGGCACTAAGGAGTTTGGGTGTACGTGAATGCGCTGACTCTTGAAAAGTAAGCTTATTTATTCTGGGTGGCGTAGAAAAGACATTGGTAGCTCCTCCCGCGGCCCCATCTGGGGTGTCGGGTGTAAAAGGATTCGTTGAACGTGACACAGCAACTACAGGTGTGGACACAGCCATAGAAGTAGCTGTAGGAGCGGATACAGAAACAGATGTGCTTGCCGGAACTTGTGACTCGATTTGTTGCTGTAGGGATACGGGTACTGGATCTTGGCGTTGAACCTCCCTGGTATGCGGTCTATGTGGGGCGGAATTGGCATACTCGGGAGCTGCGTCATCTAAATATGAGGAAAGAAAAACATCTTCTGCGGTTCTAGGATGCCCCTTAGGATGTACCTTTATGGGGAACAATGGGGTTGGCAAGTCTTTTGGCGTTTCCGGAGTAGCCTTAGGTAATCCTTCGGCCAGAAGGGGATACATACCATTCATAAGGGCATTTCTTTGTCTGTCTACTTGTTCTGATTTCACTCGGATACCTTCCTCAATTAATAGATTCTCTCGAACTTTATTGGAATTCTCTTTACTCTTCTCTTCCTGTCTACGTGCTTTTTCTGTTCGTCTATGTGATTCTTTACGCCATAATTCAACGGCGTCTTTCTGTGACTGTCTGACTTTCCTTTTCCATAACTCTTCCTCGACTTTCATGATGCACTCTGCATCCCAGGTCCCTGCTGTGGGCCACCTCTGACTTTCTGGTAATCCCTTGGTATAGTCTACCCATAAATCAAGAAATAATATAGCGTCTAATCCATGTTTGTGATACATAAAGTGCCCTGGGGTGTCCCTAGGAGGAATAGGGACGGCTTCTTCGAGAACCCCTTTTCTGGTAGTGATCTGTCTTAATTTCGAAAAGAACGGCATATTGAGAACTGACCTTATACTTGATTTTGACCTGATACTTGAATTTGAACAGACTTAATACAATAAACACGATAATGAACAGTCATTCATACCACGATATACTTAAACACTTCAAACATTAAACATTAAACCTTTAACTGAAACAACAATGATGATCGTCTGCATAACTAATCACCAAGCTTAATTCTCGACAATAACTAGATAATAACTAGACACTTCGGAATACTTCGGAATACTTGATATACTGCTAAACAGTACAGATATACTGCTAAAACAGTGCAGACCGGATTTGTGTACCCAAACCCGTCTTGACCGGCACAACCTATGTGCACGTCAGAAATGCCTCCCCAGTAATGGTACTCACCGGGTAGCTTCGGAAACGGAAGGCCTCAGTAACTTGAACTTGACTCGGATTTGGACTGGACTCGACTCGACTCGTCGGACACTGGGCTTGACGTCGGACTGGTGGGTCTCTGTATACCTCGGATCTTGCTCTCTCAGCTAGGCTCTGGTCGGGATACTTCGCACTTCTCACCGCCTCGTCTGGGTGTTGATTGCAGTCTCAGTCGCCCCCGCTTGACCGGAGGGAGATACAGGAAATCCTGCTGGTACGCGTTATTGTCCGTCCAGCTGTGGCAGGAGACCGGGCCTGCAACGCACCGCCGGCGCGTGAGATGAGAAAGTGTCCCTATTCGGGCGCCATCATGTGGTAAATATTTCTCCTTTACCGGGACTGAATTTGATACAGGAACATAGTAAAATAGCTCAATGAAATGAGAGGCAGAATCCGTGATATTAGAGTTTCAGAATGGGCTTTATTCCAATAAGCGATTATAATCGGATGCTTCAAGTTCCATCACCACGGGAGTTCAGGAAGTGAAGTACATACTTTATTGACAAGCAGTAACTTTTATAATACATACATCATAATGAAGTGAATACAGTAGGCGTAACTATTGATAAGGACATTGACGTTTGGTTTGCGTAACCGAAAATGGGTGTAATAATGAGTAAAAAGGAACATGATTGGCTATGATGTAATACATAGGTGGATCTATAAGATAATACTTGGCATTGATGCGCGCGCAGCAGTCTGACGTGTAATTGACGTGTAACTAGGGGGTGACGGGGACTTGACATTTAGCTCTACGTGTGGAGACAAGAAGTCTGGGGGGTCAAGTCAACCTAATCCCAAATCATATCTAACATCCTATGTTTAAAGAACTATGTTATCCACAAAAGAAGGACTCTCGGACAGAATCTATTCTATACTGACTGTGCGTGCGTGTACAAGCGTCTAGGTGTCTACACTGAATGCGAGGGGGTAGGAATATTCCATGGTAACAGGGCTATGAATTACTTGCATGAGGACAGAGAAGATGGGCCTTTTTGCTTGGTAACTGGAAGAATGTTTACTTAAGCTACTAGGCAGGAATGCATCGGCTGAGGGGGAAGCAGATAATTCGAAGGTGAAATACAGTTCTTGGCAGAGAATAGGCTGATGTCAGGCTTCGTGAGCCGCGCAGAGAATGAGACAAAGTTCATGGTCACAGATGCAGGCTTGAACTGGAGCTTTCAGAGGCAGAAGGCAAGAGGAGTTTGATGACAGAATCAGGGCCTACTTGCCTGGACTGTAAAATGGCATAAGTGAACCATATAAAGCCGGTGGCCTTTCATATTTAGGAATGGAATATCCAGCCCATTTATGGCGGATCTGACAGAGGACATGTTGACGGTGGACGCACATGTGTTTGCGTCATCATTACTGGAACTGGAGGGAGCATACATGTACTTGCGACATGCACATAGAACCGTTGGGGTCCAAGATAGGGGACATAACTGACCAGAAAAATCCATATTTCCACAGGCCCCTAAGGGCTGCAGCACTTATTGTGCCACCCTTAGAGGCCCTGTATCCTGACACACACACACTGCCTTTGCAGGCTGAGTGTCTGGGTGCAGAACAAAACAGAGTCGACATGGCACACATCCCTGTGTGCCATGCCCACAACACACACTGCCCTGGCATACCTCAGTCACCCCTCTAGATGGGTGCCCTATGTCAGTGGTGTGGGTACAGGTGCATGAGCCCTGTGCCCCTACAGAACCCAGGTCCATTCCTGGGCACTGTAAATGCAGTGCTGCCATTAAGAGTATATGGTGCTGGGAGGTCGTCAACATGAACTCCACAGCACCATGATGGCAACACTGAAGACTGAGAAGTTTGGTATCAAACTTCTCAGCACATTAAACCCACACTGATGCCAGTGTGGGATTTAATGTAAGATGCACGGCAGAGGGCAACTTAGAGTTGCCCCCTGAATCTAACCTACAATCCACGTCCTGTCTGAAAGGCTACCTAGGCTGCCACCCAGCAGACGTGTTGCTGGACCCCTGGGTAGAGAGCCATCTGCTCTCCTGGGCCTGCAACAATGCACGGCCTGGGCGAGGTGCTGGGCCTCCTCCCCCAGGATGGGCAGGGGGAAGCTTCAAAGGCATGCCGCCTTTGTGAGCCTCTCCAGACCACTTGCTGTACTCAGTAACTGGTCCCCACCGGTTCTAGCCCCCACTCTGGCGAGAAGACTGGCGGGAAACCCCAGGGGAGGAAAGGGGGTGTGCCAGCCTCTGCCAACCCCACACCTCAGGTGGGGGAGGCAAGGTGAAGCACATCTCCGGGCTCTCGCCATCTTGAAGATGGGGAGCCCTGCCCAATCAGGACTAGGCTACTGCCTCCCTCCCACAAGAGAGTGGCAGGATAGGGGGTGTACCCACCCCAGGGAAGGGACCCATTGGTCCCTGCCCTTTACCTACCTGTAAAGCCCCTAAATTTAGTATTTAGGGGCACCCTGAACCTTACTTCCTCAGATCCCGAATCCGAAACAAGCAAGAAGAACAAGAAACAAGAAGACATGCCGTGCAGCTACTAATAAGAGGAAGACACCAACTGATTTGGCCCCAGCCCTACAGGCCTGTCGACCCTCGAACCTGCTCCTGCTAAACCCCGGCGTCTCCAGTGGTCAGCAACCTCCCTGGGTGAATGGAACTAGGATAGCTCTGAGTGATACAGGTGCCAGTGTCACTATGGTGAGAGACACACTGGTTTCCCCTGTACACAACTTGATTGGGAAAACTTACCCAGTGACAGTGTTACCACTAATCATCCAATGGCTATGGTGACATTAGGCTGGGGGAGGGTTCCTGCCCTGAAACAGGTAGTGGTCTCTCAAAAGCTACCAGCTGCATGTCTGCTAGGAAATGACCTGGAAACCTCAGCCTGGGCTGAGGTTGAGCTAAAGACCCATGCAGCCATGTTGGGTATCCCTGAATTGGTGTGTGTGCAAACTAGAGCACAGAGGAAGGGTGAAAAGGTAGGTTTGGTGCCTGAAAGTATGGCCCAACCAACCAAGAGAAAAGGTAAGAATACTGGGAGACCAACTTCTGTACAGCAAACAACCCAGGACCCCTATCCACATTTAGAGGACTTAGACAACCCAGAAGGAACTGAGCCTATGGAGCTTGACCCTTACCAGGTTGAACTCTTGGGCCCAGGGGGACCCTCTAGGGAAGAGCTGTGCCAGGGTCAGCAAGACTGTCCCACTCTTGAAAGCCTGAGGCAGCAAGTAGTTTCAGAAGCAAAGGGAGATGTCAGTGGTACCCACAGAGTCTATTGGGAATAGGGTTTACTGTACACTGAGGCAAGAAACCCCACTCCTGGAGCTACCAGGAGTGTGGTAGTGCAACAGAGGTACAGGGAGTGCCTCCTAACATTGGCTCATGACATCCCCCTAGCTGGACATCTAGGGCAAACCAAAACTTGGGAAAGGCTAGTTAGTCACTTTTATTGGCCCCAGATGCACCAAAAGGTGAAGGAGTTTGTCAGCTCCTGTGTTACTTGTCAGGCCAGTGGCAAGACAGGTGGCCACCCAAAGGCCCCCCTCATACCACTGCCTGTGGTGGGGGTGCCCTTTGAAAGGGTAGGTGTGGACATTGTGGGTCCAGTTGAACCTTCCACAGCCTCAGGGAACACATTTATTCTAGTAGTAGTGGATCATGCTACTAGGTACCCTGAAGCAATTCCACTTAGGACTACTACAGCTCCTGCAGTAGCCAAGGCCTTCCTGGGTGTCTTCACCAGGGTAGGGTTTCCTAAGGAGGTGGTTTCAGACAGAGGTTCCAACTTCATGTCTGCTTACCTGAAACACATGTGGAAGGAGTGGGGAGTGCAGTATAAGTTTACTACACCATACCATCCACAAACCAATGGCTTTGTTGAAAGGCTTAACAAGACATTGAAAGGCATGATCATGGGGCTCCCTGAAAAACTCAAAAGGAGATGGGATGTTCTGTTGCCATGCCTGCTTTTCGCTTACAGGGAAGTGCCACAGAAGGGAGTAGGGTTTTCCCCCTTTGAACTTCTGTTTGGTCATCCTGTGAGGCGACCACTCTGTCTTGTGAAAGAGGGTTGGGAGAGGCCTCTCCAAGAACCCAAGCAAGACATTGTGGACTATGTGCTTGGCCTAAGGTCCAGAGTGACTGAGTACATTGAAAAGGCATCAAAGAATCGTGAGGCCAGCCAGGAGCTTCAGAAGCACTGGTATGACCAAAAAGCTGCACTGGTTGAATTTCAACCTGGGCAACAGGTGTGGGTTTTGGAGCCAGTGGCACCAAGGGCAATCCAAGATAGATGGAGTGGCCCTTACCCTATCCTAGAAAGAAAGAGTGAGGTCACTTACGTAGTTGACCTGGGCACTAGCAGGACACCCAAAAGGGTTATCCATGTGAACCGCCTTAAGCTCCACAATGACAGGGCTGACATCACCATGCTGATGGTGACTGATGAGGAACAGGAAGCAGAGTGAACCTCTCCCTGATCTCCTCTCCTACAGCCCAAAAGATGGGTCAGTGGATGGAGTTGTCTTTTCAGACACCCTCTCTGCCCAACAGCAGACTGACTGCAAGCAAGTCTTGCAACAGTATGCTAGCCATCATCATCGTCATGAAACTTTATTCGGTTTTACAGTGTAAAAACCATAAAAGTCACAATAAATATACACATCCCATATAAGTATACATTAGAAAGAAGTTTAAAAATCACATCCTTAAGACAGAAAAAATCACGTGTAAAATATGACAGGTGTGATAAACAAGTTGTAATTCAATGTGAGAAGTTGGCCTGATGTATGATGTCACTAGTTATAGTGTACACCTTATATCAGTCCAAATACCCTTATGGTGATTGGTTGTAAAGTCAACCTTATAGACCAGCTATCCTAGTGGTAGCATGGACAAGAGCAGTCTTAGGCTAAACTCTGAATGGCATGTGAAGCCAGCTGTGATACCATATATAATCCCTTGAATACCAAATGAAAGGACACCACAACAGATATATATATAAAATAAAGTGTATTTATTCTAAGCAAACCCTCAGCACTCTTTATGAGATTAGAGGTAAGTACAACACAGTCTTATTTAAGCATACATTAAGTCACACAGGTAAGTAATACAGTTAGGCCCTAGGGGCCACGCAAACCATATACTAAGTAAGTGGTATAAGAACCACTGTCACGGAAATAGGATAGGCCTAGGCCTAGGGAATCGCTGGGGCTACACTATACTACCAAAGGTTAGGAAGTGGGAGGCCCACGGGATTCGTGTGCAGAGTGGAAACACTCACGCGTAATGCGTAAAAGTCACTAGCAATAGTACAGTTTAGAAATAGATAGATTTAGGACACTTCCGGAGTAGCTAGGAAGTTGAGACTTGAAACTTAGACACTAGGATAGTCACTATCCTGATGAGCACCGGAGTACCCAAGTTACCTAGCCCACAGGCTGCGGGTGCATAGGGGTGAAGTTGCGTCGGGTTTCGTCGTCGACTCCTATGGATGCCTGAAGAAAGATGCTGACAGGCAGTCAGTGAAGAGTGTCCGGTGGATCCCAAGGCTGGGATCAAGAAGAGAGGAGACCTGCAAGCAGAAGGGGCAGAGTCAAGGTCACTAGCCAGTGACCACGTGGAACCAGGAAGGAACCAGGCGATGTCGTGAAGATTGCAGGTGAAGGTGAAGCTTGTCTCTGCAGCCAGGAGGACCAGGAAGCGTCGAGGACGACCAGGACCAGGAGGCGAGCTGTCCCACGAAGGCTCTTGCTGTCGGCGGCGTCGAAGTTGGACTAGGACTCACCAAGCCTTGGCAAGCGAAACCCACGAAGAACGGAGGACTTGCTTCTGGTGCAGACCAGGAAGGTCTGGGGTGCTTCTTCTTTGCAGAGAAGCGGGAGCCAGTCTGGAGGAGCCAAACCAGCGCAGAAGATTACAGGTTGCGTCGTCACAAAGGCCACTAGCCAGCGGGCAAGCAACCGGACAGACGCGGCAAGCAGGAAAATGCTGAAGGGCCCCACGCAGGACTCGTTGAGTGTGGGGGGCTGATCTTCGGTGCAGATGGTGCTTGGGGGTGGGGCTTCTCAATCCCCGGTGCACAACTTCGAGGGTGCCTCAGAAGCTGCGCTTGAAGATACTAGCCACTTTTCCCAGGTAGCCGGTCCCACGTCGCTCGTCGCCTCCACGGATCTCAGCTCTGCTGTGGATGTGGATGAGGGTCGGAGAAGTCTGGAAGTCAAGGCTCTGGTCGGGCTCTGCAGTCGGTTCCTCGTAGAACGTGGGCAAAGCAAAGGGTAGTCTCTTGATGGTGCCTGTTTGCACAGGGTAGCCACTCCTTGGCCACAAGGGAGATTCTTCAGTCTTCTTCTTTCGTCGAATGTCGAAGGTCCAGAGTTTCTGTTCAAGTTGCAGGTTCAGGATAATCCAAAGTCTTGAGGCCCAACTCCCACTCTTATACTAATCTGAGGGGCTGGGATACCTGCTAGGTCACGCCTTATGGGTGGGACCTGGGAGGGGGTGGTTACACCCACTTCCCTTTGTCCAGTTTCGCACCAGAGCTGGGGCTGGAGTGCCCCAGCGCCGGTTTGAACTGGACTATGCAAGGAACACCTTGTGTGCCCCAGGCATGTCTCATTCCTTTCAGCCCACCCTGCCCCAATACACTAAAGGCTGTCTGGGGAGGTGCTAGCACCTCCCCAAGCAGGAAACCTATTGTCCAGGCCTCCCTGGCTGGGATCACTCCCAGCAGCAGGAGGTCAGACTTGTGTCGTGGCAGCAGCATCCATTTTGTGATGCTGAGGCTTTGGTTAGAGTTAAACAGCAAAGTAGGATTTTAACATGTCTCTCCCTCTAGAAGGGAGGAATAATATCCTCATCACCAGAAATGGTATGGGGGTATTATTCCAAAGTGTTAGACACCTTACACGACATGTTTTGATAAAGCCAAACCATAGTTACCATAACCGTCTAAGATTATAAGGCACTTTAAGAGTATATGGTAGGCTATATCATAGAACAGCTATAAGGACATGGTTCCGAAAGCTGCAGACAGGCTCAGCTCATGCTAGAGCACCATCTCACATGTTACCAAGCACTCTGCCTCCAGGATTGTTAAGGCCTGCCATAGGAGTGACTGATAGGTACACATGTGTCTATATGTAAGTTAGGTATAGGAATACTACACCTAAGCAAGGGGTGATTACACGACCTTGCCCCAGCTGAGTGATCAGCCAGTTGTGTCAAAATGGAAGGCCAGGCCAGGGGTGGCATAATACATGCTGCAGCCCCTGGTAGGCCTAGGGTACACCTATGTCCTGGGTACCTAGGGTACACTGTACAGGGTCCAATAAGGTGATCCTTACCAATTGGTTATGTACCTAGGGTACATGGAGTCCATTTTAAAGAGAGAGCAGACAGCCTGAGACCCTGAATGGCAGGATCTCAGGCCAACTAAGTCGAAAAACCAGCTAGACACTAGGCAAAAAGTTGGGGGTAATCATAGTCAGATATCCACCTTCCTACACAACCCCCCCCCCAAACGAAAGGAGATAAGGCTGGCCTTGACAAGGTAAGCCTCTATTGCCTAAGTGGCCATATAAGGAAGAACCAGCACTGGCATGGTTACCCCCTGTCTCATGGTCCACTAAGCAATCCCTCATCCTAAAGATATCATAGGGTCTCCACCATAGGGAATCTCTACCTTTGGTGTGTCTTTGCAAAGTAAAAGGCTGGTGTTGAGATGGAGTACTGAAGTGAGTGTCCTCAAAGTGAGGCCTCAGCTTCCTCCAATCATCCTCCACCATGGATGCCTTTCTTTCTTTAACTGAGTTGCACTGTGCTCTCAGGGTCAGCCTCTGGCTACCTAAAGCTGGAGGCTGGGTCCCTTTTGTGGGCTTACTGGAGGGACAGGTCAGGTTTGGGGCCCTAAGGTCCCATGTTTGCCTGTGCCCAACAGAATCCCTCTGGGGGAGGTCCCTAACTACCTGTAAAGGGGATCCCTCAGGAATGTTTTTACCCATCACCTGGCTAGGGCTACTAGCCAGGCAATCCTCATTCTTTTGATGGGGGGGTTCTTGTGGACAGGGGCCCTCTTGGGGTCCACTGGCCTCCCTGACCTCTGCAGCCCTGGGCTGATTGAGGCAGGGTAGAGAGAGGCAGGCTACCTGCACCAGACTGGGTTCCACCTTGGAAGGGGCCACTGACATCAGAGGCTCTGCCAGGCCAGGCCTGGCTACCTCTGGGGCAGTTCCTTCACAAGGGGTGAGGTCAGATCCCTGAGGAGGCTGACCTTTTCCTAATGTCTGGGGAGAGGGAGACTTTTCTTCCTCCCCACTACTCTCTGTTTGTGTGGAGTGATCCATAGTTTCAGGCTTCACTACACCTATGTCAGTCTGAGTGTGGGCTGAGACCATTACAGCCTTGCCAACCTTTTCAGGGAGGCACTCAGTTTGGGTTTGAGCTGTGACTGTCACAGCTCTGCCAATCTCTACAGGGAAGTCTGTCTTTGCCTGGGCTGTGGCTACCACTGCCCTTCCAACCTTTTCAGGGAGGAAATCTACTTGGACAGGGGTTGTGGCTGGCACAACCCCACTACCCTTTTTTGAAAGGCCTACCATTTTAGAATGGGTGTCTTGTTCAACCCCAGCCCAAGCTGAGAGTTCTAAGTCATTCCCCAGTAAGCAGTCCACAGGCAAGGTTGGAGACACTGCCACCCTTTTAGGGCCAGTGACACCTCCCCAGCTGAGACAGACCTCTGCCATGGGATGACTGTTCTGTTTGCCATCAATGTTAGTTACCTGGTATGAGAAACCAGGCAAAAGCTGCTCAGAGGGAACTAGCCTATGGGCCACCATAGTGATGCTAGCTCCAGTGTCTCTGTAGGCCTCAGCTTTTCTACCATTGATGTAGGGTTCCTGTCTGTACCTACCCAAAGTGTTGGGACAGGCAGTGAAGTTGGCAAACCCCATGCCACCATCACAGATAAGAGTAGCTGCTGTAGGGGAATTGGCTAAGCCAGGATCCCCCTGTGTTCCCCAAGAAAACCCAACCAAATTTTTGGGGGCACTCCCACCACCTGGGGGATTACTGCTGACAGTAATAGGTGGTGTTACAGGAGTAGTTGGAGGAACAGTTTTGTTTTTAGCCCTTGGGCAACTGCTGTCAGTTTTCCAATGCCCAGGAGTTTTACACTCATGGCAGTAAGGCTTTTTAACTGTGGTAGAGGAGGGAGCTTGGGACCCACCACCCTGTGTGGAGTTTTGGGGCCCTGAGGAAGATTTCTCTTTTGTTTTATCCCCACCCTTCTCTTGAGGCTTGGTGGTATCTTTCTTTTGGTCACCACCCTGATTTTTAGGCCTAATCCTGGTCCTGACCCATTTATCTGCCCTCTTTCCCAATTCTTGGGGAGAGGTCAAATCTGAGTCTACCAGGTGTTGATGGAGAAGCTGGTTCTGACAATTACTAAGGATCTGCTCCCTCATAATCAAGTTGTACAATCCTGTATAGTCCTGCACCTTGCTGCCAGTTAACCAACCTTCCAAAGCCTTAGTGGCACAATCCACAAAATCAGACCAGTCCTGTGTCTGTGTCTTCTGGGTGTCTCTGAACAACAACCTATATTGCTCAGTGGTTAAGCCAAACCCATCTATCAGAGCACTCTTCAGGACTTTGTAATTGTTAGCATCCTCATCACTGACTGTGAGGAGCTTGTCTCTACCTTTGTCAGAAAAGGAGAGCCACAAGATAGCTGCCCACTGACTCTGGGGTACCTGCTGTACTTTGCAGGCCCTCTCCAAAGCAGTCATCCACTTGTGGATGTCATCCCCATTCTGATATGGTGGGACTATCTTGCTTGGGTTTCTATGGTCATAAGACCTATCCCTATCTCTAGGAATGTTGCTGCCACCAGTGGGTTCTGACCCACACAATGTTTGCTCTCTAGCCAGAGCAAGCTTCTCCTTGGCAAGGGCAAGTTCTTCCCTCTGAATCCTCAGATTAGCTTTCCTCATTCTGGCTTCATGCTCCTTTCTCTCAGGGGAAGTCATTCCCCTGTGAGAGGAAGCATTAGAGATGCTAGAGACATGGGAGTGGATGGATTCCCTTGAAGGGGATCTGTCCCTCCTGCTTCTCTGTGAAAGCCTACTTGGGGGTCTGTATGGGGGGACCCCATGCAAACTCCCATGTAAGCTTAGGTTAGCCTGGCTAAGTCTTCTTACTTGGCCCTGGCTATCTACCTCTTCCTCTGAAGTCCCATCTGACTCATCTGTGGTGGGTAGACCCTTATCTACAGCTATGGCACCATCCCTGGCAGCTCTTTCAGCATCATAGGCCTCCAGAAGCTCCACTAGCTGTCTAAGGGTAGGGTTTGAACCCTGTTTTAATCTCCTGGAGGTACACAGTTGTCTCAACTCCTGGAAAGTGAATGCATCATACCTAGAGGGAACCTGTCTAGGATTCTCCTCTCCTGAGGGAGCATCAGTGTGATCTCCACCCAGGGGCATGATTCTAGTGAGGGTGTGGTGTGTGCACCTACCTACACTAGTTGTTTCTACTAAACCTCTCTAGTAGTTGTAGTCAGGGTGTGTTACTCCCTTCAACCTACAACTACTAAGTCCAGTAGGACTTAAGTATTATAATCTATGTTATATGTACCTAGACAATCTCTGTGTGATCTTTCAATTTAGTATCTCAAGATTACAATGGTATTACAACAGCAAGCTCAGATCCCAACCGCTGCTCACCAATGTGAGAAGTTGGCCTGATGTATGATGTCACTAGTTATAGTGTACACCTTATATCAGTCCAAATACCCTTATGGTGATTGGTTGTAAAGTCAACCTTATAGACCAGCTATCCTAGTGGTAGCATGGACAAGAGCAGTCTTAGGCTAAACTCTGAATGGCATATGAAGCCAGCTGTGATACCATATATAATCCCTTGAATACCAAATGAAAGGACACCACAACAGATATATATATAAAATAAAGTGTATTTATTCTAAGCAAACCCTCAGCACTCTTTATGAGATTAGAGGTAAGTACAACACAGTCTTATTTAAGCATACATTAAGTCACACAGGTAAGTAATACAGTTAGGCCCTAGGGGCCACGCAAACCATATACTAAGTAAGTGGTATAAGAACCACTGTCACGGAAATAGGATAGGCCTAGGCCTAGGGAATCGCTGGGGCTACACTATACTACCAAAGGTTAGGAAGTGGGAGGCCCACGGGATTCGTGTGCAGAGTGGAAACACTCACGCGTAATGCGTAAAAGTCACTAGCAATAGTACAGTTTAGAAATAGATAGATTTAGGACACTTCCGGAGTAGCTAGGAAGTTGAGACTTGAAACTTAGACACTAGGATAGTCACTATCCTGATGAGCACCGGAGTACCCAAGTTACCTAGCCCACAGGCTGCGGGTGCATAGGGGTGAAGTTGCGTCGGGTTTCGTCGTCGACTCCTATGGATGCCTGAAGAAAGATGCTGACAGGCAGTCAGTGAAGAGTGTCCGGTGGATCCCAAGGCTGGGATCAAGAAGAGAGAAGACCTGCAAGCAGAAGGGGCAGAGTCAAGGTCACTAGCCAGTGACCACGTGGAACCAGGAAGGAACCAGGCGATGTCGTGAAGATTGCAGGTGAAGGTGAAGCTTGTCTCTGCAGCCAGGAGGACCAGGAAGCGTCGAGGACGACCAGGACCAGGAGGCGAGCTGTCCCACGAAGGCTCTTGCTGTCGGCGGCGTCGAAGTTGGACTAGGACTCACCAAGCCTTGGCAAGCGGAACCCACGAAGAACGGAGGACTTGCTTCTGGTGCAGACCAGGAAGGTCTGGGGTGCTTCTTCTTTGCAGAGAAGCGGGAGCCAGTCTGGAGGAGCCAAACCAGCGCAGAAGATTACAGGTTGCGTCGTCACAAAGGCCACTAGCCAGCGGGCAAGCAACCGGACAGACGCGGCAAGCAGGAAAATGCTGAAGGGCCCCACGCAGGACTCGTTGAGTGTGGGGGGCTGATCTTCGGTGCAGATGGTGCTTGGGGGTGGGGCTTCTCAATCCCCGGTGCACAACTTCGAGGGTGCCTCAGAAGCTGCGCTTGAAGATACTAGCCACTTTTCTCAGGTAGCCGGTCCCACGTCGCTCGTCGCCTCCACGGATCTCAGCTCTGCTGTGGATGTGGATGAGGGTCGGAGAAGTCTGGAAGTCAAGGCTCTGGTCGGGCTCTGCAGTCGGTTCCTCGTAGAACGTGGGCAAAGCAAAGGGTAGTCTCTTGATGGTGCCTGTTTGCACAGGGTAGCCACTCCTTGGCCACAAGGGAGATTCTTCAGTCTTCTTCTTTCGTCGAATGTCGAAGGTCCAGAGTTTCTGTTCAAGTTGCAGGTTCAGGATAATCCAAAGTCTTGAGGCCCAACTCCCACTCTTATACTAATCTGGGGGGCTGGGATACCTGCTAGGTCACGCCTTATGGGTGGGACCTGGGAGGGGGTGGTTACACCCACTTCCCTTTGTCCAGTTTCGCGCCAGAGCTGGGGCTGGAGTGCCCCAGCGCCGGTTTGAACTGGACTATGCAAGGAACACCTTGTGTGCCCCAGGCATGTCTCATTCCTTTCAGCCCACCCTGCCCCAATACACTAAAGGCTGTCTGGGGAGGTGCTAGCACCTCCCCAAGCAGGAAACCTATTGTCCAGGCCTCCCTGGCTGGGATCACTCCCAGCAGCAGGAGGTCAGACTTGTGTCGTGGCAGCAGCATCCATTTTGTGATGCTGAGGCTTTGGTTAGAGTTAAACAGCAAAGTAGGATTTTAACATGTCTCTCCCTCTAGAAGGGAGGAATAATATCCTCATCACCAGAAATGGTATGGGGGTATTATTCCAAAGTGTTAGACACCTTACACGACATGTTTTGATAAAGCCAAACCATAGTTACCATAACCGTCTAAGATTATAAGGCACTTTAAGAGTATATGGTAGGCTATATCATAGAACAGCTATAAGGACATGGTTCCGAAAGCTGCAGACAGGCTCAGCTCATGCTAGAGCACCATCTCACATGTTACCAAGCACTCTGCCTCCAGGATTGTTAAGGCCTGCCATAGGAGTGACTGATAGGTACACATGTGTCTATATGTAAGTTAGGTATAGGAATACTACACCTAAGCAAGGGGTGATTACACGACCTTGCCCCAGCTGAGTGATCAGCCAGTTGTGTCAAAATGGAAGGCCAGGCCAGGGGTGGCATAATACATGCTGCAGCCCCTGGTAGGCCTAGGGTACACCTATGCCCGGGGTACCTAGGGTACACTGTACAGGGTCCAATAAGGTGATCCTTACCAATTGGTTATGTACCTAGGGTACATGGAGTCCATTTTAAAGAGAGAGCAGACAGCCTGAGACCCTGAATGGCAGGATCTCAGGCCAACTAAGTCGAAAAACCAGCTAGACACTAGGCAAAAAGTTGGGGGTAACCATAGTCAGATATCCACCTTCCTACAATCGTCATGAAACTTTATTCGGTTTTACAGTGTAAAAACCATAAAAGTCACAATAAATATACACATCCCATATAAGTATACATTAGAAAGAAGTTTAAAAATCACATCCTTAAGACAGAAAAAATCACGTGTAAAATATGACAGGTGTGATAAACAAGTTGTAATTCATCAAAAGGAGAGCACACTAGAAACATACTTTTAACCTATGAGTACCACCTCCCCCTAGAGTGATTAATATTGCAAGCAGGCCCTGGTTCTCACCAGCGATTTCAAATAACTTACAATGAAAATTATACAGTCTGGTTTCAACAGCTGCAAAGTCAAAGTCAAAAATGTTTTATTTGATTTAGTTCTCTACTGAGAACAACAAATAAGGAGTTTAAAAACTGCAAGATTACATCTGTGACTAAAAGGACTTTGTAACATTCATCCTATTACAAATGTATAAAAAAATTTAAAAATGAGAACAGGTTATAACAGGTAAATTCATTAGGAGTTGATTTTAAAAGAGAAATCAAACCCTGTACATTTGCACAGTTGCACTTTGTTTGGATTGGCTTTAAGAACCTCTTTCTAGCAGCAACGACTGTGGGATTAGGGCATACGAACAGTGCATGTATCAAGTCTTGAACTCCTCCTTGACAAAGGTCGCATAGGCTTCCGGCATTTTTGTTTTGTATCCAATTGCAAATTAGGGTTTTAAAAGGGAGAATCCCAAGTCGAAGTAAAATCATGCATCACCGGGCGCCGTGACTTAAAGTAAAAGTAAGATAGTGTTGCCTTTGCTTAAATTCCATTGAGTCAGCATATGCCTTGTACAGTAGCAGTTTTGAACAGTGTAAAATGTCAAGATCGTAACTTATTCTTAGAGCCGAGTGTTTTAAAAAAAGTTTCAAGTGTGCCGGGGTCCAGGATTTCAGCAGATCCAGTGTACATTCTGTTAACTTCAGTGCAAACGTTAGATTTTGATAAAAAACATATTTTGTAGATCCTTGATCAAAGATTTCCGATCTTAGCAGTGCTCTTAGGGTTCCTGGTTCTGCGTGCAAGATGTATGCCCATCGTATTATGTTGGTAATTCCCCTGGCATATGTGCTGGTTAGAGAAAGCTCAAGGCGCAGGGCTTGCGCGGGCACAGCTTGAGGCACTTTAGTTAGTTCCCGGAGGCTCTGGCTTTCTTTAAGTTTTATTGGATGCCATTGACTTATTGGGATGTGTTCGAGAGCATATGAAAGAACGGATGGAATGTTTGTACTGAAGGGATAAGAAATACCTGCGCCCGGTAGAGGAGTAGAGTCCTTGGAGCGCCCCGGTGTGAACATCTGCTTTGTGGACCAAGTGCTGGAGGTGGAAAAGATTTTTTAAGGTTTGAGTTAAAATACGCCCCAAGTAGGTGTATTCCTCCACTATTTCCAGCAATTTCCCTCCTAAGGATCAGTTATAGTTTGTATGTTTTTGTTTTCCTCAGAAAGGGACTATTTTAGTTTTTGCTATGTTTGGGATTAAAAAATTCCTTTCAGTATATGTTGAAAGTGCATCCAGATTCCTTTGAAGACCGAATGGAGTAAGGTCAAGAATAATCACATCGTCTGCGTACAGCAGGGTGTGCATTTTAGACAATGCTATGTTTGGAGGAAAGTTGTTTACCTGCGCAAAGCAACTCGGAAGATCACTGAGGTACAGGGAAAATAGTAGAGGAGCTAAAAGACACCCTTGCTTTCGTCCATTCGATGTTTTAATTGGGGTTGTAAGGCCCTTTTCTTGCCCAAGTAACACTTGACACCAGGTTTCTGAATGTAGTGCAACAATTATACGAAGTAGATTTCCTGGGATTCCCAATTTTTTTAGCTTTCGCCAGAGTATTGGTTTGTCCACCCTGTCAAATGCTGTTGAGAAGTCAATGAAGGCGGAGTAGACGACCTGTGATTTCGAGACTACGTATTTATCAATTATTGCTTGGAGCATAGCTATATTATCGTTTACAGAATGATTTTTCCAGAACCCAGCTTGATTTATCGGTATAGATCCAGTTGAGAAAGCCCACTCTTTGAGATGTTCCAGTACACTGGCCGCGAAAACCTTTCCTGAGACATCCAGGAGGGCGATCCGTCGGTAATTGTCGGGCGACAGCCGAGAGTCCTTCTTATGAATTGGAATTATTGTACTTCCTTTCCAGGAACTAGGAATTTCGCCAGTGACGAAGCAATAAGAAATGAGAGGAGCTAGACACAAGCTCCACTCTTTTGAATTCTTTTGGAGCACCTTTATTCGTATCAAATCTGGGCCCATTGCTGCAGATGATCTTGCTTTTCTTATAATAAGTTCGATTTGGGAGGGGGAAGGAGCAAGATTGTCGAGAGTGGTTACTCCAGTCTTATCAACTTGGGGTTTCATGTTTTCTGCCCTCTCGTTCTCTTTGTATAAACTTGTTAGGTACCCTTCCCATTCTCTTGGAGGAACTGGTGCAGATTGTAAAGATTTTTTTGTGCCCGTTTCTTTTGCAATGAGGCCCCAGTAATTTTTGCTTAACCGCGATCTGGGTGTCCGTCCATTTCTTACCCTGTTGCGCTTTTCTTTCTTATCTTTTGCCCTTCGATGACGATTTGTAAGCGTTTTAATTTACTTTTGTCTACTTTTGGAATACTGTAAAAAATTGCGCCCGAATTAATTTATTGAGTTCTATTGCATATATATCCATATTTTTCTTTTTGTGTTTTCTTGAGTGAGAGTTACGCTGGTTAAAAAATCCTTGCAGACATTTCACCAATTTCTTTAGAGTAACTTTGCTATTGGATCTATGAGGTCTGAATTCTCAAGTATTTGCACTAGTGTTTTCCTTATTATGTTGTTATCGAGTACTCGAATATTCCAGATGAGACGTCCTTGCCCCTGGTTCACCTGTGCTGGACATTGTGAGAATATATTGTAACCTGTAGAGCTAGATTTCACTATTAAACCAGTGGTAAGTTTTAAGCTTGCGTGATCACTGCCCTGATTGAAGTTGATGCTTAAGTGTGTTATTCTCCTGAACAGATCCTGGCTACATATCATGTAATCTAGTATTGAGGAATTAAAGGTACCATTTCTTGTACGGGCTGCCGGTATGTCACCTTCGATGTTACCATTTAAGATGACTCCATTAATAGCTGGGAGCAAGGAAAGTATTATTTCCCCTCGTTTATCAGCTTTAATTCTGGCGGGAAAGGTAGGGGTAGATATTGGCGGGGCCTCCTCTTGTTGTCCATATTTCCATTTCTCCAATAGATCATTGGAGATTTTCCCGTTAAAATCACCTGTTTGGAATATTGACGGGAATCCTTGAATTTCTACCACCTCTTCCATTTCCTGGAGTATTTCGCACATAAGAGGATCGAATTTGGGGCCAGGCGGAATATATATATTAAAGATAAGTAAATCATTTGGTATGCCCGTTTGCTCCTTCTGGCACTTGATCTTAATACATTGACTATTCAATGACTTCATAGGTATGATCTCCTGGTCCCAGAAAAAGTCTTCACTCAGAAGTACTGCAAGTCCGCCTTTGGCGTGACTCCGGCTAACTGGTTCTGCTGGGATGTCATATACAATGTATTTGTCTAGAAAAAAAGTTGTGGTTGACCATGTTTCCTGGAGTGCCACGATCCCCGGGTCATCTTCCAGTATCATTGCGAATTTCTCCTGACTTTTCCCCGCTATATTCCAGGAGACAATGCTCAAACCTTGGCTAAGGAGGAGGTATAGTCGCCCTTCCCTGTTTATTACCATTTAAGTTCACCCCAATCCAGGACCAGTGCTTTGCATCTGTTGTTATCTCCTCCTTAGGTATGGATTTATTCCAGATTTTTCTTTCTCCATTCTTAATCGAGATAGTTAGTTCTTGGTTGGGAGTACTTATTGAGTCAGTTAAACCATTGTAGACTTGGGCGGGTAGATGATTTTTCATATTAATGGTCTCTTTAAAAGAATTCCGGTTATGAAGTCCCTTATTGGAGATTGCTATGACGTCGTATCCTTTGAATTAGGTTTGTAATTCGCTCCTGATTGAGTGGGTCATTTCCAGCTGGAAATAGATCAGTAAACTCCAAAAAGCGTGATTGAGTCTGTAGTTTATAGAGTTGGTCTGTCGTTTGAATGGGTACTGGATAGACCGGTTTAACTTGACAGTCTATCTTGCCAGTTAGAAAGTTCCCTGCCAAGGGATTTAGGACGTTAGCAATCTCTTTAACTTGTGTGCCGGTCTGCTCCGTGGTAGATTGATTTGAATTATTTTTCAATGATTTCTCACGTTCGATTATTTGGTTTTCCAGTGGTGGAGAATTTGGAAATTTTAACATGCGTGGTTTTTGCTTTGCAAATCTCCTCATTAATCTTTTTTTCTGCCTTTTCCTTATATTCTCATTAACTCGCTTTTCCTTTTTCGCTAAAGTTATCTCCAAGGATGTTGAAGATAGAAGGTCGGAACTTGTATTTCTTTTTTTGGTTTTAATTATAGGAGAGTACTTAATTTGTTTAACAGTCTGATAAAACATTGGATAGTATGGTCCTGCCGAATTTGGAACTTCATTGTTGTCTACTTCCTCAGTTTCAACAGGCGCAGATACAGAAGTGCTGGGCGAACCTGATTAAAATCAAGCCTTTTGAGAAGGGGGAGTATAATGTGTCTCCGTGGTACATCATAAAATTTGCAGAAGAACATAAAGGTGCTGATCACGATCCGGTAAAAACCGGGTACGAACCGTCGGACGGAGCAAAATCTCCGTCCGACGCGTACCCGGTCGTCAATTTTTACAAACAAGGAATTACGATTCGCACGGGTACACCATTCCCGTACGATTCGTAAAAAAGCCCGACCGAACAAAAAATACATACCAATGCGATCCGGGAAAGCGCCGACCTGACGTCGGGACGCTCGCAGCCAGCCATTCACGACCCAGGAATCACGATTCGCACCGACGTCATCCCGCACGGTGAATATTTTCCGGCTGCCAAAAACTGCCGGGAAATCAGGACGACGCGAACAAGGACCACCAGTACGCGACGGACACACAGGACGACGCGAACAAGGAGGACCAGTACGCGACAGGACGACGCGAACAAGGAGGACCAGTACGCGATGGACAGACAGGACGACGCGACCAAGGAGGACCCGTACGCGACAGGACGACGCGATCAAGGAGTACCAGTACGCGACGGACAGACATGGACCCGAACCTACGAGTCATCCCTGCCCTCATAGCAGTCCACCTCCTCTACAGGTTACGACGCAGACGCCGCAGAAGGTCAGAATAACTAAGGGAGGGGGGAAAGTGGGGTGGGGTGGGGGTGGCAGGACCAGGGCAGGCCCCAAAACCCCCACCAAAGTCACACAGCACACATGGCCTGGACATACCTGACTCCCATGGCCTGGTCACTACGAGGGGGTGGGGGCGTGTCCAGCTAAGCCAGCGACCGCCACAACGGAAGTCCGTCACGACGCGAACCGGCAACACAACCAGACAGGTACGTCCCGTACCCACGCCTGAAGAGCGTGGGTACGAGACGTACCACACCCACACACACGTCACCCCAACAATGGCGGGACGGATCGCACCCACGTGGCAAAGGCCTGGGTACGGGCCGCACAAGCATCACATAGCGTGGGGACGCATATGTACGGACCCTACCCCCACCCCGTATGCACGGAACGTACCCCCACCCCAACAGTGTAAGTACGACCCGTACCCCCACCCGCGGACTCACGGACCGTACCCCCACCCCAACAGTGGGAGTACGACCCGTACCCCCACCCGCGTATGCAAGGAGCGTACCCCCCACCCCAACAGTGTAAGTACGACCCGTACCCCCACCCGCGTATGCACGGAACGTACCCCCACCCCAACAGTGTAAGTACGACCCGTACCCCCACCCGCGGACTCACGGACCGTACCCCCACCCCAACAGTGTAAGTACGACCCGTACCCCCACCCGCGTATGCAAGGAGCGTACCCCCCACCCCAACAGTGTAAGTACGACCCGTACCCCCACCCGTGGACTCACGGACCGTACCCCCACCCCAACAGTGTAAGTACGACCCGTACCCCCACCCGCGTATGCAAGGAGCGTACCCCCCACCCCAACAGTGTAAGTACGACCCGTACCCCCACCCGCGTATGCACGGAACGTACCCCCACCCCAACAGTGTAAGTACGACCCGTACCCCCACCCGCGTATGCAAGTAGCGTACCCCCCACCCCAACAGTGTAAGTACGACCCGTACCCCCACCCGCGTATGCACGGAACGTACCCCCACCCCAACAGTGTAAGTACGACCCGTACCCCCACCCGCGGACTCACGGACCGTACCCCCACCCCAACAGTGGAAGTACGACCCGTACCCCCACCCGCGTATGCAAGGAGCGTACCCCCCACCCCAACAGTGTAAGTACGACCCGTACCCTCACCCGCGTATGCAAGGAGCGTACCCCCCACCCCAACAGTGTAAGTACGACCCGTACCCCCACCCGCGTATGCAAGGAGCGTACCCCCACCCCAACAGTGTAAGTACGACCCGTACCCCCACCCGCGGACTCACGGACCGTACCCCCACCACACCAGTGTAACTAGACTCGTACCCTCACATCGAATGCATGGAGCGCACCCCCACCGTGTATGTTCCAAGCGTACATATCCAGAAATAGGAGGTGTGTGTGCAGAGTCCACCCAGCAGTGCCCAGAGGCAGGAGGGGTGTGTGCAGAGTCCTCCCAGCAGTGCCCAGACACAGGAGGGGTGGGTGCAGAGTCCTCCCAGCAGTGGCCAGACACAGGAGGGGTGGGTGCAGAGTCCTCCCAGCAGTGCCCAGACACAGGAGGGGTGGGTGCAGAGTCCTCCCAGCAGTGCCCTGAGACAGGAGGGGTGGGGGCCTATCACTCCCAGCAGTGCCCAGAGACAGGAGGGGTGGGTGCAGAGTCCTCCCAGCAGAGCCCAGAGACAGGAGGGGTGGGTGCAGAGTCCTCCCAGCAGTGCCCAGACACAGGAGGGGTGTGTGCAGAGTCCTCCCAGCAGTGCCCAGACACAGGAGGGGTGTGTGCAGAGTCCTCCCAGCAGTGCCCAGAGACAGGAGGGGTGGGGGCCTATCACTCCCAGCAGTGCCCAGAGACAGGAGGGGTGTAACACATGTGTGTGAGGCCGGAATTACCCACATCCATACTGCCTACAAGGGAACATGTCCCCATGAACTCATGTCAACAGACTCCACACACAAGTACAGTGATCACCAAGGATGCCACGATTGTTGCAGGTGGAGACATGGCCATGCATGCATGGCCAAAGTAGAAGGGCTCCGTCACACACACAGCTCATGTAGACACTGCTCTGCGCTAAACATTGGGAACACCCTGCAGGGAAGAAATCTGGGTACACAGAGGAAGGAATACACCCTGGGACATTTGCCCCATGCAGTAACTGCTGACATGACCAAAGGAAGTTAGCCAACACCTTGTGATGGCACACAGATCCCAGGGTCCCCCCAATGAGCAGAACACTGCTACAAATCACACACACCCAAACCCTTAAACACCACCCAAAACCATGTAGCAGCCCCACCAACACCAATACCACCATAGCAGTAGTGTGAGAATGAAAACAAAATTAAGCTTTATTCAGCATGAGCACAATGTCCGTGGATCGCAGGCAGTTCAATATTCACAAAGCCCATAGGGCAGTCAATGATTCCCAGCTGGATGGGGGACACAGTGGGATGCGTGTCCCCTACCTTGCCTGCACAGTCAAATGGCATCGTCTTCCATACTGGTGAGGGCATCAGGGGGGGGGGAAGCAACAGGCACCGCAGGGACATCAGGGCAAAGGGGCGGCGTTGTGGGTGCAGGGATGGAGGACTCAACCACAGGGGGTGTGTCATGGCCAAAGGCGGAGGCCAGGATGGCACTACACACCTTAGCAAGGTCCTCCAGGGACTCCCCTGCATCCGAAGTGACCTCAGGCCCCAAGGAGGGGGGGGGGGTCAGAGGGATGGGTCGCAGCGCCACCGGGGGAGGGTGGAGACAGGGGGGGAGACTCAACCACCCTGACTGAGGACTTCCTTGACCGCTTGCGTGGTGGTGTAACTGTGGGGCTCAGGGACAGAGCGGCCATGAAGGAGTCCTTGGGGGAGATGTGGCCAGGAGAGCTGAGGGGAGAGGATTTGGAGGGAGTGGACTGGGTGGAATGCGGACTCCCACTATGGCTGCGTGTCACACGTTTGCCCCCCGACCCAGTGGGTGTGCCTACCTCACCCTGTGTGTGCGTGTCAGGAGGAGTGCGGTGGACCTTCCCTGCTGGTGTGGTGCTTGTGTCTGTTGATGTGGGTGCATGCCGACGTCTGGGTGTACGTGGGACAGGCATGGAAGTGGGAAGTGTGGATGGGGCAGGGGTAGGTGGGGGGAGGTCGCGCTGCAAGAGACCCACTGCTGCAGTCAGTGTGGAGTCTATGGACCTCAGCAAGTTGCGTTGGTCAGCCTGCGATGAATGAATGCCCTCCAAGAATGCCTCGATGTTGGTGAGGGTTTTCCCGTGGGCATGGAGGACATTAAGGATCGCAGCCTGACCAACCTGCAGTTGCCGCTGGATGTCCACAGACTCAGCATTGGCGGCAGCAGTGGAGACAGGGGCAGGGGGTGCGGTGCCTGGCAGGAAGGAGACATGTGGGGACCGGGCACGCTGGGAAGGGACACGAGCAAGTGGGAGGCGGCTGATGGGAACTGAGGGGGCGGTGCGAGGTGTTGTTCCGCTGTCAGCTGCTGGTGCAGCCACCGCCCACTCGGAGAACTCCTCCTCGGACCTGTCAGCTTCGTATTCTGACGTGCCAGTCGACAGGTCCTCGGCCGCACTATCCTCCACCTCTGTCCCACTCGATGTGCCAGCCCCGATGTCACGGCTGGCACTGGTGCTCGGTCCCTCCGCCTTGCCTGTGTCCATGTCTCCCTCTGTGTCCCCCGACGATGCTGTGGGCAGGGTGGAGAGACAGAAATTAATCAGACAGCTGTACACATCAGTCACATGAGTCCAATCGACATAGGTAACACTGCATAGCCTGAAAAGGAAGATCCATAACATCTTCAAAACAAGGTACCGATGTAGGGCATGAAACACACAGTTGGATGAGCCACCATGCCACTGAAATACCATGGAGAGCATGAGACAATAGCTAAAGACAGGAAACGTAGTCTGACATAGCACCCAGGCCCTGGGGACAATCCAGCACTGCATCTGCACCACACAGCGTTGGCGAAAATACCGATGACCAGGGACCATATCCATGAACTTGAGACACATGCTGCATAGGTAATGCTGAACACATGCCCAACATGACTCGGTCACTGCACCTTGCGTGTGTGTCCAGAAACATCACACACTGCCCAGACCCAGCAAGTAGAAATCCGGATTTGACACATAGGCATTGCCCGCCCCAACAAACCCCTACACGAGGCAAATTGTTGAGACACAGGTGGCACCAACATCTCATAGTCTGGGTGATAAACACAGGGGCAGGCAAAAAGCAAGATTGGACGCAAAACAGCCAAGGTGCGCCTGTACAAATAATGAGGTACCAGTGCCCATCCTCAGATGAGTATAACAAGACACACAGGCACTGGCAACTGTGAGTATGAAGAAGGACAATCAGGTCAGGCTGCACAGTGGACACCTGTACATAATAGCACGTCTATATACATGGTGACAGGGGACAATGGCACAGAGCACAACCTACGCTGTAGACACTGAGAGTGTCCACGTTTATGATGACACATACAACACTGAGGAAAAGGTGCCCCAGGGGACAGTAGTGGGCACGCAACTACATGCTACTGAATGGTAATGACTGCAACACACGTCACCATCCCTGCACTATGCGCATCGCACACTCATGCACATCATGTCACAGGCCACTACATAGGACATGCGCACTGTAAGGCATGACAGATGAGAGACCAACTCCCATGTCTGGAGTCAGCATCAGTGCCAACTGACATGGAACCCACATGCAGTGAACTTGACAGTGCACAGGCAAGGTCCCACAACCTGTTACACACCACCCCCAGACATGCTGCTACAGTCATTGTTCGCGTGGACAAAGCGCCAGCCTACATTACCTTGTGAAGGAGTGACTACACACAGACCAGGGAACACATTGCAAGGAGGGGAAGGGTGGCAGGGGCGCAGCGCTATACTGGGGCAAACTGGATCTGCACAGCACCTTTAAACCCTGCCAGTGAATTCATGCTACTGTGCCCTTCCAAATGCCGGTGACACACAACAAACACACATGTACCTACCCCCTTCCGGCTGCTGCATCGCCTGTAGGCGCCTCTCCAGGTCTGGAAAGACCACCGGCAGCACACGCCTGTGGAGGTGGTTCAGACGGCGGCGGCCGCGGTTCTTGTGGCTCTCAGGTGAGTCCCCCAGCAGGAGCCGTGCAATCCTCCGCGTCCAGCACCGGATATCCTGCCAGCGTTTCCTCACCTGGGACAGGCTCCGCCTCCGACCATCCACACCCCTCACGGCACTGACGGCGGTCAGCCAGATCTGCTCCTTGGCAGTGGCGCCTACCTGTGAGGAAGAACAAGTGACACCACATCAATACACCAGCCACATGTCACAGAGAGACATATGAGTACAAATTAGCTGGTTACAACAAGGCATGTCATGCAGTCAACGCATTGCACCTTTGTCATAGGGACATCATCCTCTGGGGGAAGGCCAAAAGCAGTACGTGCCATTGAAAGGACACAGGTGGAATGAGGGCAACTACACAATCAATGATCCTGGCTCACACTGTGCATCACACCCACCCCTCCTGTCTCAGGGCACTGCTGTTAGTGATAGGCCCCCACCCCTCCTGTCTCAGGGCACTGCTGTGAGTGATAGGCCCCCACCCCTCCTGTCTCAGGGCACTGCTGTTAGTGATAGGCACACACCCCTCCTGTCTCAGGGCACTGCTGTTAGTGATAGGCACACACCCCTCCTGTCTCAGGGCACTGCTGTTAGTGATAGGCACACACCCCTCCTGTCTCAGGGCACTGCTGTTAGTGATAGGCCCCCACACCTCCTGTCTCAGGGCACTGCTGTCAGTGATAGGCCCCCACCCCTCCTGTCTCAGGGCACTGCTGTGAGTGATAGGCCCCCACCCCTCCTGTCTCAGGGCACTGCTGTTAGTGATAGGCACACACCCCTCCTGTCTCAGGGCACTGCTGTTAGTGATAGGCCCCCACACCTCCTGTCTCAGGGCACTGCTGTTAGTGATAGGCACACACCCCTCCTGTCTCAGGGCACTGCTGTTAGTGATAGGCCCCCACCCCTCCTGTCTCAGGGCACTGCTGTCAGTGATAGGCACACACCCCTCCTGTCTCAGGGCACTGCTGGGAGACATCAGGCACCCCCCCCCCCTGGTACCCCCCGACAGTACATGGCATGTGTGTCACACCAGGACACAATGCCTGAAGTCACAGTCACAACATAGGGACAGTCTGTGGCAGTGGCCTATGCACTCACCCGATACCCTGGTCGCCCATACAGCATGGAGTACTGTGGGAGGATCACATCCAGCAGAGCCATGTTCTCCTCCAGGGTGAATGGCTGTGTCCTCTCCACAGCCCTTGACATGGTTCCAGGGAATCAGTAGCAGCAGCTGGGTCGACGAATGCAAAGATGTGCAGGCAAGTACTCCCTCATGGGACCTGGCTGCCTTATATGTGCCCTTCTGCCCAGTCTCATGCACAGGAGTACAGAGTGATTGGTCACTCACATTTGCATCCTATGTTTCCACCAATCCCTTCAAACCTAGCAGTCTGTGAGTTCTCTATCGGTTTCATTCTCCTGCATGATGTCAGCCCCACAAACACATTGCAACAAAGTAGAAGAATTCCAACTGACTTCTGCTGTGCACCTTCCAGAACAATTTCGAAATTTGAACTTGGTCTCCATGACAACCAGCATGCATGTAGGCCTTAATACTTGTCCCCTATGTAATTTGGAGCATCACACACAGGTACGGTGCGTTTTGGGGCCCTAGGGCACCCCAAATGCATGGCAACGGCCCGTACATGCATGCCTACGTTCACTATCACTATGGGTCTGCACGCGTATGCGTACTCGTAGTGGTACGGGCCGTACACTCGCATGTACGCTCACTAGCACTACGAGTACGCATACGCGTGCAGACCCATAGTGATAGTGAGCGTACAGGCATTTGTACGGTCCGTACCACTAGGGGTACGCATACGCGTGCAGACCCATAGTGATAGTGAGCGTAGATGCGTGTGTACGGTCCGTACCACTACGGGTACGCATACGCGTGCAGACCCATAGTGATAGTGAGCGTAGATGCGTGTGTACGGTCCGTACCACTACGGGTACGCATACGCGTGCAGACCCATAGTGATAGTGAGCGCAGATGCGTGTGTACGGTCCGTACCACTAGGGGTACGCATACGCGTGCAGACCCATAGTGATAGTGAGCGTACAGGCATTTGTACGGTCCGTACCACTAGGGGTACGCATACGCGTGCAGACCCATAGTGATAGTGAGCGTAGATGCGTGTGTACGGTCCGTACCACTACGGGTACGCATACGCGTGCAGACCCATAGTGATAGTGAGCGTAGATGCGTGTGTACGGTCCGTACCACTACGGGTACGCATACGCTTGCAGACCCATAGTGATAGTGAGCGTAGATGCATGTGTACGGTCCGTACCACTACGGGTACGCATACGCGTGCAGACCCATAGTGATAGTGAGCGCAGATGCGTGTGTACGGTCCGTACCACTAGCGGTACGCATACGCGTGCAGACCCATAGTGATAGGCCCGTACACAAGCATCTACGCTCACTATCACTATGGGTCTGCACGCGTATGCGTACCCCTAGTGGTACGGACCGTACACACGCATCTACGCTCACTATCACTATGGGTCTGCACGCGTATGCGTACCCGTAGTGGTACGGACCGTACACACGCATCTACGCTCACTATCACTATGGGTCTGCACGCGTATGCGTACCCGTAGTGGTACGGACCGTACACACGCATCTACGCTCACTATCACTATGGGTCTGCACGCGTATGCGTACCCGTAGTGGTACGGACCGTACACACGCATCTACGCTCACTATCACTATGGGTCTGCACGCGTATGCGTACCCGTAGTGGTACGGACCGTACACACGCATCTACGCTCACTATCACTATGGGTCTGCACGCGTATGCGTACCCGTAGTGGTACGGACCGTACAAATGGCTGTTCGCTCGCCATCACGATGGGTACACTTACGGCAGCACTCCCACAGTGATTTGGGAACATACACAGGCCCTCTTAGCAGCAGTACGGCGGTTTTTACGCATCACAGTGGTGATAGGCGACACACAGGTAGGAATAGGGCGGACATACTTGTTCATGGATGGGCATACTTGTCCATGGATGGACATACTTGTCCAGGAATGGACATCAAGGCATCGTCTGTGCATTACTACATGTGTGGGGCACAGGTGTGACAGGCTGTGATGTGGAACATGACTCCTGAGTGGAGAAGGCACCAGATGTATGATGAGATGTGTATAGGTGTACTGTGTGACGGTGCAATGTGTGCCAGGCATGCCCTTGACTCCTTTGACATGTGTGCATGTCGTACTGCGCACTTGGGGTGAGCGTCACTGGCATGGCACGGACACCAACACACGGAAGTGTCCCATGATGCCCGGTACAGGGGTCATGACACATGACTTGTCACTACCCACAGTGCACAATGTGACTATGTCATTGATGTGTCCGGGATTTTCATCAGGTTGATGTTGTGGCACCCTCAAAAGCTCCAGCCGTTGCAGCAACCAACATGTGTCTGTGTGTAGATTGTCATTGCACACTGTTCCGCACACCATGCCACATGTGTTATCGGATGTGAGGTGCACATGTATGCATGGGACACGGAGTAGCGTGACAAGGCCATGTCAGCATCCTCACAAGGGATGTGTGGTGGGTCATGACATGTGCACCTTCATGGCAAGGTGTGTGGGCTGGACTAGTGTAATGTCATGTGACCTGTGGCTCCAGTGTTCCGCTACCAGTCTCTGCAATCGGCATCCTACTTCTGCTGATGTGTGGGTGTATGTCACTCCTGTCTTGCGTCGGGCTGTTCACTTGCACTGGGACACAGCTATTTCCATGGCGTGGCATGGGGACGTTCTCAATCTCCGTGTGTAGCTGGGTCTTGGAAGGAGTGTCACCTTGCTTCCATACGTGTCCTGGGCATGTAGCACATACCTGACTCCCTATGTAGCATGTGTGTTTTGCAAGATTGACATGTGCTCAGTAGACATGAGTTGTTGTCGTAGTGCACTCACTCTTCCTTGTCACTTCCAAATTACTGCAGAGCGCCGCCTCTTGCCCGAATAATTCCAGACTTGGCTGCCATGCAGGAGAATGACAGGATCCGGCTCTACCGCTTCACCCAACCGTTGATTCTGGAGCTGACGGCGAGACTGGCACCACACCTGCAACCGCAGCACAGGTATCCTACGGCACTGACACCACAGCTGAAGGTAATGGCTGCCCTACATTTTCTTGCCACGGGTACCTTGCAAAATACCATAGCTCATGTTGGTGGCATGTCCCAGAGCATGTTCAGCGGTGTGCTGCATGATTTCTTGGAGGCCATGTTGATTCACCTGGATGACTTCATAAAGTTCCCAACCCCTGAACAGATGACTGAGGTCAAGCGTGGATTCTATGCCCTGGGAGGGATGCCCCATGTCATTGGGTCCATAGATGGTACACATGTAGCTTTGGTACCACCACACGCACGGGAGGTGGCGTACCGCAATCGGAAGCACTACCACTCCATCAATGCCCTTGTGGTGTGTCTGTCCAACATGGTGATTTCACATGTCTGTGCTCGTTTCCCAGGATCCGCACACGATGCCTACATCATGAGGCGTAGCGGGATGCCTGATATGATGATGCAGCTGCGCAACGAACGGGCATGTGTTGTTGGTGGGTACAGTCTGTCTGTCCTGTATTCTGTATAGCCGACCAGCACGACCGCTTCGCCTGTTCTAACGATGTCCATGTGCTTTCCATGTAGGGGACGCTGGCTATCCCAACATGCCTTGGCTGCTGACACCTCTCCGCAACCCCATCACGCCGGCCCAGCTCCGCTACAACACCGCCCATGGCCGGACAAGGCGAGTGATAGAGAGGACGTTTGGCATGCTGAAGAGCCGATTCCGGTGCCTCCACAAGACCGGCGGTGCACTCCCTTATGCCCCGGCGAAGGTCTGCAAGATCTTCATGGTCTGCTGCATGCTGCACAACATGGCAGTTGAAAGAGCTGTGCCACTCATCCTGAATCAACATGACGAGGACCATCCACCCGTGGAGGACGAAGGGCTTGGCAATGGGGCTAGTGATGTGGAGGATGTGGAGCCGCAAGAGGACATCCGGACTCGGCTCATACGCGACTTCTTTGCTTAGTGGTGAGTACCAGTGTCTGAGTGTGCACGCCTTGGTCCCCGTGTGGCATGTGTTGTGATGTGTGTCTCCACCTGCATGTATGCCACGTGAGTCAGAGGTGTGTGTGGGTGTGTCACTGGAGTGATGGTGGCAGAGATGGTAGTATTTCCCCAGTCATAATTGTGACCTAGCATGTTGTCATCCATACATGTGTCGAGTAAATGCACATGCAAGTGGCTGTGCTTTTTGTGGCTGACTTCGTGTGTGTCTCTCTTCCCCAGGTACCTGCGCATGCCGTCTGCTCGTTGCATTGTTGTGGCACTGCTATTCCTCATGGACATGGCATCGTGGGCTGACTCAGCGTTACAGGCACGGACACGTTTGGAAGTCTCCATGGGGTAAGGGATGCATCTGGGGTGTATTGGGTGTGGCAGTTGTTCACGATGTGTGCACACTGCCCCTGTCGGGGTTTGGTTCCTCTGCAGCCATGTCGCATCCCCATGGGACACGACATGCAGCTGGGTACACCTGAATAGATGGTCTGCCTGGTTGACAGTCATCAGTGATGGGATAGTGGATTGTGATGATGGCATCAATGTGTGTGACACTGCCCTCGGCCACATACGGTTAGCATTGGCTTGACATGGCGTGGGACTTCCACATCAGCGGATCTATGGTGTATGGCAGGCTCTCCGTGTGCAGCTGTGGGTATTTAGCTGTTAGCCGACGCTTGTGTGCCAGTACCATGGCTATCACGCATTTGTGCTGCAGAAGGGGGGTGCCAGTGTTGGACCCACATGTCACTCCACATGATGTGTTCATCTGTACTTCGAGTTGCCTCTGCAAACCCGAATACATGACTAATAAAGGTGTCCCTATGCCTCCAAGGTGCCTCTTCTCAGTCAATGCTGGTGTGTTGGCACGGCGCATCCTGCATGTCTGGCATGGTATTCCCTGATTGTGGCTATGTGTCAATGTGTCGAGTGGCAAGATGCACGCTGTGTGTGTGGCCTGAGACTGTGTATTGGGCATGATGTCCATGACTGCGTGGGTATTGTGACATGTGCCATCCCCATGCATGCAACGTTGGCCAGGCCCCCATTCTCTGCATCCACCGGACTCAAGCCTGCAGGACATGGTTCTGCCACCTGTCTACACATACCTGGGTGCCCCCCAGGACACTGGACTGGATCCCTGACCTGTGCGCATGACTGTTGGTGTACTCAATGTGTGTGTCAGCACGGTTGTTCGGCCACCCCCTCAGCTGGTTGTGCCCATCACGGGTGTGTATGGTGCTCCATGTCTGTCTTGCCTAATAAACTGTGACCCATGTGTCCTGTGCCAGACTCTGGCCCCAGGGTGTGTATGGTTGAAGAGAAAAGATGACTCAGGCATGTTTAGACTTTACAACACACATGTTAGGTAATAATGCTACCAGCAGGCATCTACTCTTAATAGTGTGATTTATTATTGGGGGGGGGGTGGACAAAGTGAGGGGCTTTCCGGGATTAGGGAATCCAAAGTTCAGTAGGGGAGTTGGTGTCCTTGCCATTGGAAATCCTCAGAGTCCATGCCACAGTCTTAGTCAACATTGGTCAGCCAGTGACCAGCAGGGCCATGTGGCAGGGAATGTCTCTTGATGCTGTGATGCTGTTGCTCCAGTGGGCCAGGTGCCAGGCCAGGTGTCCTGGGAGATGGTGATGTCGCGCCGACCCTCACGGTCCTTTCCGTGGACGACCCGGCCTCCTGCGGGGAACCTCAGCAGCAGCCCGTGACGACGTCTGGGATGCTCCGTCGGATGTTTCCTCCTCCTCCTCCTGGACCCTCCCTGTGGGTGGTGATGTTCTCCGCCTTCTGGCACAGGGAGGGTCGGCCATGATGTCGGCCATCCGACGGAGTGTAGCATGAATCCCCTGAAATGCCGTCACTTGCTCAGCCTGTCTCTCCTCCATCCTCCGTTGGTGTTGCAGTTGACAGGCATGTTGCTGGGCCTGCTGGGTCTTTATCTCATCGAGGCTCCCCTTGATCTCATTGAGGGTGGACACAACCTGGGCCATGCCCGTGGTGTCCTCCCGGTATGTGTCCAGGATGTTACGGACATGGGACAATGCCGGATCCCCAGCCAACTGGTCAGGCTCGCGCCTCCGCCGTCCTCCACTCCCACCACCCCTGCCCACTTGCGCATGGCCTGCCCTTGTGGGCACATGGGGTCTCCGGGACCCCTGAGGGGTGGCATTGGCGTTGTCGCCTGCCTCCTCCTGGGTGCCCGGGACACCATGTCCCTCCTGGCGAGCCTGGCTGCATTGTGGTGTTGGGGCAGGGATCCTGGGTGTCTCCTGGGATGTGACAGGAGTGGGGGTGGTGGTTGGCACAGTTGTACCTGACGCAGGTGCTGCAGGTGGTTGGACACCAGAGGGGCCAGGTCGGTCGGGGTCGTCCGCAGAGTGGTGAGAGTGGTCGCTGCCGGTGGGATCGGGCTCCTGCAGATCCAGGTCCTGTGAGTGTTCCCCCCCAGTGTTGGGGGGTGCACCACGACGTTGACCTGTGTGTGAGAGAGACAATGTTAATTTTGGTCCATGCAACATCCATGTTTCATCATTTTCAAAGTTGACACATTTCCTCTTGGAATTAGGATCTGTCTTGCATTCCACTCACAGTGCACTTGTGCATGGGTGTGTCCCCTGGCCACCACTTTGGCCACTTTAACTATGTGTGGCACAGTCTTACTTGCTGCGTCAAGTGTGACTGCAGTCAGCAGTGGAGTGTGCAGGTGTGGCGAGTCATGCATTTGCGCCTTCCTTGTAGCACTGTACATGTGCACATGGAGTGGATCCACACACTTATATGATCCAGGTAGCTGTCCTTGTGCTCGTGTACAGGTTGTGACGTGGCCCTGCTTTTTGGAATGGTGAAGAGGGGGGGTTCTGGCACTGGCCACCCTTGTCTACATGCACGCAGTCTACCTGCTGACGAGCAGCCATTCGCACACGCAACGCAGCTGATTTGCTCTCCCTGTGTCTCGCTCCCTCTCTGTCCCCCTCTCCCTCCATCTCTGTCCCCCTCTCCCTCCATCTCTGTCCCCCTCTCCCTCCCTCCGTGTGTCAGCCTCCTCCCTCCGTCTCCCTCCCTCTCTGTCCCCCTCTCCCTCCCTTTCTGTCCCCCTCTCCCTCCCTCTGTGTCCCCCTCTCCCTCCCTCCGTGTGTCAGCCTCCTCCCTCTGTCCGTCTCCCTCCATGTATGTCCCCCTCTCCCTCCATCTCTGTCCCACTCTCCCTCCATATCTGTCCCCCTCTCCCTCCCTCTCAGTCCCCCTCTCCCTCCCTCTGTGTCCCCCTCTCCCTCCCTCCGTGTGTCACCCTCTGTCACCTCGGCCCAGCTTCCTGGGCACACACTGTTAGCAGATCTTTGAGTGGCCCTTGGCTTGTTGATGTGAGTTTGTTTCTGATCTCCAGGCACCCATTTGGTGTGATGTGTGTCTGTGCGCTGCTGCTGTGGTGGTGTGTGCTGCCACTCTTTCACAATGTTGGCTGTTCATTAGCTGCTGTCATGTGCAAAACAGTGCCTTCACCCCCATGTGTTGATGCAAGGCGTCCGGCATTTGCTCGCAAGTCATTCCTGTGTTGGGACACACTGTTTGTCTGGCTGTGACCTAGGCCATATGGGCAGAGGGCATTGTTGTCTGCTTTGGAGTCGCACTATGTGATTTTTGGTGCCCAGCCTCCCGCCATCCGGGTTACCGTGTCATGTGTTGTTGTCTTCTGTGGCCTGTGACTTGACATTGTCCAGCTGGGTGCATGGGGCATGGTGGCAGCAGTGGCATGTGCCTGCTCATGGAGTGTGGTTGAGTCATGCGATGGCTTGTGGTGGTTGCGTGCCTGTTAGTGATTTTGGTTGTGGTTGCAGTTCCCCCCATGTGAGGTGCGTTGTTTGTGTACTCACCCGGGTCTCGGAGTCTTTCTAATCCTTCGACTGCCTCCACCGGCAGTATGGCCATCACCCTTTCCTCCCAGGGATGGTACTGTACGGCTCTGCGGGAGGGCCCTCCTCCGGTGGCGTTGGCCTGGTCGTGTTCCTCCTGCCTCTTGGCTCTGACCCTCCTCCGCAGATCGTACCACCTGTTCTGGCATTCCTGCTTGGTCCTCCTGGTGTCCGCAACAGCATTCACAGCATCGACGATGGTCTGCCACATGGCTGTTTTGGCTGCCAGGCTGGTGCTTCTGACCAATGTTCCAAAGATCTGTGGCTCGACTCTGAGGATTTGATCAACAAGGACCTCCAACTCTCGGTGACTGAACTTTGGATTCTTGGTAGTGGGCATGGTGAGGGGTGTGGGTGGGGATGGTGTGGGTGTGGGGGGTGTGTGGATGTTGGGGGGGGTGTGGATGGTTGTGTGTGTGTGTGAATGTGATGAGAGGGTGTTTGTGAGGGTGGTCGTGTGAAGGTGTGCAAGTGTAAGGTGTGGTGTAGCTTGTAGTATGGTTCTGTGGTGTCTGGCAGCAGTGAGTCTGTTGCAAAGGCTCATGGTTTGTGTGTGTGGGCCCTTTTTATTGGTCCATTGGTGGGTGTGGCTGTGTTTGAAGTTTGGGTGGGTGTGTTATAAGGAGTGGTGGTGTATTGGGCCTCAGTTTGTTTTTGGCAGTTGCAGGTCAGTGAATGTGTTATTTTAGTGGTTGTTGGCCATGTTTAGTGGCTTTGTGCCATTCGAATGGTGTATTCTTGTGTTGTTTTGTTTTGTCCTGGTTGTGTACGTGCGTTTTGAGCGTGTGTACGGTGTGTACATGGGCCATTTGGTTGTACGGTGCTGTCCTTGTGTGTGGCTTGGTACGACTCGTACATGCGGTTGTGATGTTGGGGCATGGGGTGCGCACCGTACTTAGGAGGTTGTGTTGGGGGTGCGCCAGGAACGTACTGGGGTGTACATAGACGGTGGTACGACACGTACAGGGGTGGGGGGGTGTACATGGACGGTGGTACGACACGTACAGGGGTGGGGGGGTGTACATGGACGGTGGTACGACACGTACAGGGGTGGGGGGGTGTACATAGACGGTGGTACGACACGTACAGGGGTGGGGGGGTGTACATGGACGGTGGTACGACACGTACAGGGGTGGGGGGGTGTACATGGACGGTGGTACGACACGTACAGGGGTGGGGGGGTGTACATAGACGGTGGTACGACACGTACAGGGGTGGGGGGGTGTACATGGACGGTGGTACGACACGTACAGGGGTGGGGGGGTGTACATAGACGGTGGTACGACACGTACAGGGGTGGGGGGGTGTACATGGACGGTGGTACGACACGTACAGGGTGGGGGGGTGTACATGGACGGTGGTACGACACGTACAGGGGTGGGGGGGTGTACATGGACGGTGGTACGACACGTACAGGGGTGGGGGGGTGTACATGGACGGTGGTACGACACGTACAGGGGTGGGGGGGTGTACATAGACGGTGGTACGACACGTACAGGGGTGGGGGGGTGTACATGGACGGTGGTACGACACGTACAGGGGTGGGGCGGTGTACATAGACGGTGGTACGACACGTACAGGGGTGGGGGGGTGTACATAGACGGTGGTACGACACGTACAGGGGTGGGGGGGGTGTACATGGACGGTGGTACGACACGTACAGGGGTGGGGGGGTGTACATGGACGGTGGTACGACACGTGCAGGGGTGGGGGGGTGTACATGGACGGTGGTACGACACGTACAGGGGTGGGGGGGTGTACATAGACGGTGGTACGACACGTACAGGGGTGGGGGTTCGACTCGAACGTACACGGGGGGGTTCGACTCGAACGTACACGGGGGGGTTCGACTCGAACGTACACGGGGGGTTCGACTCGAACGTACACGGGGGGGAGTTCGACTCGAACGTACACGGGGGGGGTTCGACTCGAACGTACACGGGGGGGTTCGACTCGAACGTACACGGGGGGGGTTCGACTCGAACGTACACGGGGGGGTTCGACTCGGACGTACACGGGGGGGTTCGACTCGAACGTACACGGGGGGGTTCGACTCGAACGTACACGGGGGGTTCGACTCGAACGTACACGGGGGGTTCAACTCGAACGTACACGGGGGGGTTCGACACGTACACGGGTGTACATACAGGGGGGTTCGGCGCGTACCTACGGGGGCTGGGGGGGGTCGGCGCGTACCTACGGGGGCTGGGGTCGGCGCGTACCTAAGGGGGCTGGGGGGGGGGTGGTCGGCGCGTATGCGGGCACGTCTCCATGGTTGCTATGGGAGTTCGGTGCGGACGGTGTTTTTTCCATACGGTTGTGAGTTCGGACGCACGGGTGGGATCGTGATTCCTCGGTCGGACTTGACTTTTCACGTTTGTAAGGTAAATCGTCCGAGGACGTGTCGGACACATTTTCCGACCCGAGGACGTGTGGGGAATGATTCCGAATGCGGTTCGTATGGACTTTTCACCATGCGAATCGTGATTGCCAGTTCGTACGGCACTTGTACGATTCGTACGGTAAAAAGACCGCATACGAGTCGCACGGGGGAATTTTTTACCGGATCGTGATCGGCACCAAAGTGTAGCATATCCTGTGGTGACAGGTTGTCGCAACCACAGGATGCTAACACCTGACCTCTGCTGCTCCCTTTTGGAACAGCAATTAAAAGATGAAAAAAATCAAGATGAAACCTAGTCAGTAAAAACCGCTCATATGTGGTCAATGTTCCCAAGAGATATGGCTCTGTCTGTGGGTGGGTTTTTAAGGTCAAGAATTTGTAGACGCTTGGTTTGCATAGTTCCTGTTCGTCCCTTTCAAGTTTCCATGTGCAAATGAATGCGTTTTTGACCAATTCAACGTCCTTTCATCTTATAGAGGAGGGTTTTAAAAAGAGATCTGGGCGACCCAACTCTAAAAAGCGACCTTTGACATACTTCAGCCATAGAATTCTGGAAGTATGTTCCAGGGACATACAGTCCATTAGGATCTGATGAGTTAGTTTTAGTTCTTTGTTTGGCTAGCACTTAAGCCAAAATACTAAAGGGCGAGAGCGAGGGTATCACACAAGTTCTTCATGGGCTATCAAATTCGATAAGCCAAGTGGCATTCCCAGCAGACGCTTTAGAAAGTTGTTCTCTGCCACCTGTAGCGTGTCTGTGGTAACATGCCCCCCACACTTCACTACCGTAACATGCAGTTGACACGCCCCTCACCTGATAGAGTTTCAGCAAAGCTGCAATTGGGCGCTTGCCCATCTTAGCAGCGAAGCTGAAGATGGCGGCAGTTATTCGCGTGAACTCCCCCTTTTTCCATGTAATAAGGGGCCCCCACTTCAGGTGATCATCCAGCACGACCCCCAGATATGAAAAAACGGATGTTGTAGGGACTTTCACAGGACCCACAAAGAAAGAAAACTTTTTCATTGGGCGGGCCCCTACCTGCATGATATAGGATTTTGCGTTGTTGATCGCTAAATCTCGAGACCCAATTAAGTTCAAAAAGGGATCTAATAAGGATTGAAGTCGTCTAGCGGTCCTCGCTATCAGGACGGCATCGTCCACGTATAGGAGGACGGGGAGACCCCGGCGACCCACATGCGGACAGTCAGCCCCTGTAGATACCAGGGCACCCTCTAGATCATTAATATATAGGTTGTACAGGAAGGGGGCCAAAATACAGCCCTGCCTCACCCCTCTTTCAATGTTAAATTCCCTGGAGACCCTGAGATCCTGTGCAAATCTAATATTTGCCTTGGTGTGCCGGTGCAGATCCATTAGAAAGTCCAGGATAGGGGCCTCCACCCCCATGGCCCTCATGGACTGCCACAGTTTGACTCGGTTTACACAGTCAAACGCGGACGGTAGGTCCATGAAGGCCATGTAGATCGTACCTGGGCGGGCCATCGTGTACTTACCAAGGATCAAGTACAGGTTTAAACATTGTGCCACCGTAGATCTCCCGGCACGAAACCCATATTGGATATCGGTGATGATATTCCGCTCCTCAGCCCACAGAGATAATCTTTGCAGTAAAACCCCTCCCACCACCTTGGTTACGGGGTCGATGAGAGAGATTGGTCGATAACAGTGCGTACTGTTTCGGTCCCCCTTTTTGAACACTCGCACAATGATAGATCTGGCCCATGATTCGGGGCTACCGTCCCTGGCTGCTGCATTCAATACAGCCACCAGGATCTGGGACCAGAAGGAAGAATCTGATTTATATAGGTCCGGCGGGATTCCGTCTGGGCCGGGAGCTTTATTACTTGTTAAGCCCACAATTCCCTCCTCTACCCCAGATAACGCAAAGACCAGGTAGTCAGTATTTCTTGTCCGAGGAGTCACGTCAGGGGAACCCATAGAACCCTTAAACATTGATTGAAAGTGGGCCACACATTCATCCTCAGTGATGTTGGAGCTTAGGGTATTACTTGTATCATCAGAGAACAGGGGTCTGTTGACAATGCCCCAGAACCGTGTACTGTTCCTTAATGTGCTAAGCTCTAGCAACTCCCTCCATGTCTCCTCCTTTAATGCTCTCTTACGGATGGCTAGGGCCTGCTTATATCCTGTGCGACAGGCCCGTATATGTAGGGGATTTCTCGGGACTACTTTCAAAGCCTCCTTTAACTTACGTGCTGCCTGGGAGCAGGAGGAATCAAACCATCTTGGATTTAAATTAAATACCTTGCAGGTGGGAGCCCTCAATAGTTCCCCTACTTTATATGAGATGGAGCTAAATGCACTGAGAACGTTCCTTGGCAGAATCTCTGGTTGAGTACAAAGGGAAAGTTCGGCTACACATGATACTCTCACCTCCCTATAAAAAGCGTCTGGATCAATCTGGGACCATTTAAGATGGCGCCCACCGTCTATGGGTCTCGTAATTCCTTTTGTCCTTCCCCTGGGTTTACTAAATAAAAATACACAACAGAGATATACACAGAGGGGGTTATGGTCACTACAATCAATGTCCTTGATGGTAAACCTCTCAAAGAGTGACTGAGATGAAGAAGAGACTAAAATGTGGTCTATAAAAGACCCAGTGCCTCTTCCTTTGAAGGTGGGAATAAGATTCTTGCTGTTTGGGGCAGAGAGGGACATCAATATCAGCAAGTCAAATTTGTTGACTAAGTTATTTAATGCGCCCCCCTGTGGTGAGTGTTCAACATGAAACCCCCTCATTTTGTGGCATCCAATATCAGACATAATCGTGGTCTTTGGGTCGCTGCAGGGGTGGATATTAAAGTTGCCCAACACCATCATGGGGTGTGTACTAGGATCACACAACTTCCTTAGATGGTAACTCAGCTGAATGATGTTGCCTTTTCCCTTTTTGCTATTTGGTTGGTTATAAAAATTAATCAAGGTAATTTTATTTTTTCCCTTCTTAAGTGTGATGGCCTGTAGGCCATGGCCAAGAGGGGGACAGGTTTGTATCTGACAATCAACAGCCAGGGAGATATAGATAACCAGTCCTCCTTTGGCTCTACCAGTAGTTGAAGGAGAGGCAGGGACAAAATAACTTTTGAAGCCCTCCAAAAACAGGTTGCAGACCACTGGCCAGGTCTCCTGAAGGCAAATTACTGATAATTACCTAATAAACTGTTGCCATAAGGGGTCCTGAAATGTATCTACCAGTCCTGCTATATTCTAGGATATAACATTACTATCCACCTCAGGTGACAACACATCTATTTGTGGTGATGGAGGAGAAACCGTTTGCAATGTTGCTGTCATGATACAAGGAGTTAAATGGGCCCCCTGCCGATACGTTGCCTCTGCTACGGTCTTGTCAGGTGTGTCCTGTCAATCACATTCCTCCAATCCTGATAACATAGAGAATCTGTTAGCTAATGCTAAGGTCGGAGTATGCTAGCCTCTTTTCCCTGACCCCTGGTCTGACAAACTGGTGTACCCATGATGTGGACACTGGTGACAGTACACCTGTCAAAAACAAGATCTATCGTCAGTCAGACCAATTCAAGGAAAGCATCAAAGCTGAAGTCAGCAAGATGCAGGAGTTAGGAGTTATTGAAGCCTCTGAGAGCCCCTGGGCTAGCCCAGTGGTTCTAGTCCCCAAACCTCATCCACAGGGTGGAAAGAGAGATATTAGGTTTTGTGTGGACTATAGAGTGCTCAACTCTGTCACCAAGATAGATGCTCACCCTATTCCAAGAGCAGATGAATTGATAGACAAATTGGGAGCAGCCAAATGTCTCAGTACCTTTGACTTAACTGCAGGGTACTGACAGATTGGCATGGCCCCAGGAGCAAAAGCGAAAACAGTATTCTCCATACCTGATGGGCTTTATCAGTTGACTATGATGCCTTTTGGGTTAAAGAATGCCCCTGCCACCTTCCAAAGGTTGGTGAACCAAGTCCCGGCTGGGTTGAAGTCCTTTAGTGCAGCTTATCTTGATGATATTGCTGTCTTTAGCTCCACCTGGCAGGATCACCTGATCCACCTTGGGAAGGCTTTAGAGGCTCTGCAAAAGGCAGGCCTCACTATCAAGGCATCCAAATGCCAGATAGGGCAGGGCACTGTGGTGCAATTGGGCCACCTTGTTGGTAGAGGCCAGGTACAACCAGTACAACCCAAGATCCAGGCCATCTTGGACTGGGAAGCTCCAACAACCCAGACCCAAGTCAGGGAATTGCTTGGCTTGACTGGGTACTACACGAGGTTTGTGAAGGGATATGCGTCCATTGTGACTCCCCTCACAGAACTTACCTCCAAGAAGATGCCCAAGAAGGTTAACTGGACTGCTAGTTGCCAAAAGGCTTTTGACACCCTGGAAGAAGCAATGTGCTCAGCACCAATTCTAAAAGCTCCAGATTATGCCAAGCAGTTCATAGTGCAGACTGATGCCTCTGAGCTAGGGATAGGAGCGGTCCTATCCCAGACCAATGATGAAGGCCAAGACCAACCTGTTGCTTTTATAAGCAGGAGACTTCTCCCCAGAGAGCAGTGTTGGAGTGCCATTGAGATGGTTTGGTCCCTGAAGAAGCTGAGGCCATACTTGTTTGGTACTCACTTCTTGGTTCAAACTGTCCACAGACCTCTCAGATGGCTAATGCAAATGAATGGGGAAAATCCAAAACTACTAAGTTGGTCCATCTCCTTACAGGGAATGGACTTTGAAGTGGAACACAGACCTGGGACTGCCCATGCCAATGCAGATGGACTTTCCAGGTTATTCCACTTAGACAATAAAGACTCCATAGGGTAAGGTTAGTCTCATCACCTTTTGTTTGGGGGGGGGGGGGGTGTTGTGTGAGAAAGTGCCATCTTTCTTGCACGGTATGCCCCCACTTTTGGCTGAATTGCATATGTACTTTGACTGAGTGTGCCCTGGGCTCCTGCCAATTAGGTGCCCAGGGCCTGTGTTCCTTCCCTAAAACTGCATGAAACCTAAACCCAATTGGCATCTCTGGCCACATATCAGCCCCTGGTAAATGGTACCCTAGGTACCCAGGGCCCTGTGACCAGAGAAGGCCTGTGGTAAATATTTCTCCTTTACCGGGACTGAATTTGATACAGGAACATAGTAAAATAGCTCAATGAAATGAGAGGCAGAATCCGTGATATTAGAGTTTCAGAATGGGCTTTATTCCAATAAGCGATTATAATCGGATGCTTCAAGTTCCATCACCACGGGAGTTCAGGAAGTGAAGTACATACTTTATTGACAAGCAGTAACTTTTATAATACATACATCATAATGAAGTGAATACAGTAGGCGTAACTATTGATAAGGACATTGACGTTTGGTTTGCGTAACCGAAAATGGGTGTAATAATGAGTAAAAAGGAACATGATTGGCTATGATGTAATACATAGGTGGATCTATAAGATAATACTTGGCATTGATGCGCGCGCAGCAGTCTGACGTGTAATTGACGTGTAACTAGGGGGTGACGGGGACTTGACATTTAGCTCTACGTGTGGAGACAAGAAGTCTGGGGGGTCAAGTCAACCTAATCCCAAATCATATCTAACATCCTATGTTTAAAGAACTATGTTATCCACAAAAGAAGGACTCTCGGACAGAATCTATTCTATACTGACTGTGCGTGCGTGTACAAGCGTCTAGGTGTCTACACTGAATGCGAGGGGGTAGGAATATTCCATGGTAACAGGGCTATGAATTACTTGCATGAGGACAGAGAAGATGGGCCTTTTTGCTTGGTAACTGGAAGAATGTTTACTTAAGCTACTAGGCAGGAATGCATCGGCTGAGGGGGAAGCAGATAATTCGAAGGTGAAATACAGTTCTTGGCAGAGAATAGGCTGATGTCAGGCTTCGTGAGCCGCGCAGAGAATGAGACAAAGTTCATGGTCACAGATGCAGGCTTGAACTGGAGCTTTCAGAGGCAGAAGGCAAGAGGAGTTTGATGACAGAATCAGGGCCTACTTGCCTGGACTGTAAAATGGCATAAGTGAACCATATAAAGCCGGTGGCCTTTCATATTTAGGAATGGAATATCCAGCCCATTTATGGCGGATCTGACAGAGGACATGTTGACGGTGGACGCACATGTGTTTGCGTCATCATTACTGGAACTGGAGGGAGCATACATGTACTTGCGACATGCACATAGAACCGTTGGGGTCCAAGATAGGGGACATAACTGACCAGAAAAATCCATATTTCCACATTCCCTCCTTGTCCCCTTCTTGCCCTTCAAGAGATATCAATCTTCATCAATCCATTGATCTGTTCATATAGCATCATTTGTTCTTCTTTCTTCTTCCGGGATCTTGAATGAAAATCTTGATGTGGAATGCACGATGTGGCACATAGACCACAAATTGCTGGTCCACATTGCAGACATAGACAGCAACTGAATAGTATGAGAAGGCCAATACCTAGGAAGGATAAAACTCTCCATCCCCAGGCTGATACCGCATTCCAAAACCAACTGGACCAAGTCCAAGTGCCTGGGTTCTGGTGTATCTGGCTTACAATCTTATGAAGGCGAGTGATGGCTTTATATACAGATGGCGAATTTTCTGGTATGAATACGCAGCAGCTTGATCCGATGACCCTACAAGCTCCGCCTCTATCAGCCAGGATGACGTCAAGGACAAGACGATTTTGAAGCACAACAATCCGCATAGCAGACTGCTCTTCTGTTAAATTGCCTAAGGCGGAAATAGTTTCATTCACTACTGCTTCAAGGGTTCTAGTTAATCTACGTATTAGCTTACTATTAGTAACAGTACCTATATAGGGAAAGATGCCTTTATTAAAATCTACATACTTGTCCCATGCCGTCTCAGTGTAATCGACAATGGGGAGATCTCTCCGTTCTCTGTTGTGTACTAAATGAATATTTCTGTAATAATCAGGAGGAGCTAGGAAAACAGGTGGCAAAAGGAATGCAATGTAGCAGGTACCATCCCAATCTAGAGGTAGACGCATATATGCAGTCTGACCACATATAAAGTAGGAGTGGCGAGAAGCTTTGAATGAAGATTTGCCTTGATCACTGAATTCTACTGTAGTAGTGCATTGACTATGGCCTATATGTATAGAACCAACCTTTCTTATACACAATTCACCTTTTGCTGGGAATACTGACATGGTGGGTAAGACTAGTTCAACTTCGGATACGACATTTAGAATCATGAGATTAGGTGTAAAATTACCTAATCCATATACTTCATTTTCTAGATCAGTTCCTGTTCTTTTGGGGCGACCCTCCTTGTCAGGGTAGCAGACTTTGAGTAAAACTAGGTTCAGGTTTCCCCATATCCAATGGTCTTGGTAAACTGCTGTGTCTGAGTCTATGGAATTAATTAAACTAAACCATGCTCCACAGGAGCCATTATGTGTAAATGGATGTGGAAAGAAAGGCAGGACTCCTTCATAATTCTGATAGGGAGGGAGTCGGCCACACACCCAACAATTGGTGGCGTTACTAGTCTGATGGGAATGATGTAACATACTAATGAAAGTGTTATTGCGCAGCGCAAGTCTGTAAGACAATTCATGCGGAGGTAAGTCACTAAAAGAATGTTCAGCAGCAACATTATAAACATGTCTAGAAATAGGGTAATATACGTGCAACAACATACTTGTAATAATTATTAAAAGACTCAATAAAAACAAAATTAATAATGTCACTATGCAGTGGCTACGCAGTGATTTACAATACGCCTGTCGTTTCAACATTTTTCCGGTATTTCCTCTACTTAGGTCCAGGGGATACATGTCAGAGACAATTCAACCGCTTCACCTTGGAGAGGACTTAAACAATCAAATTGCTCGACTTGGTGGGCCTAAGCTTTAGTTTGTAATTTTCAGATTTGTTCTGTTCAACAAAAGGGAGTTTTGTATCAGTCTGTGAGGGAGTGCAGGGCACAATGTCTATATCCGAAGGTAGTCCATGAAATTTTTTTATGTGGCTTGAATGAATCCAGCCCTTGCGGCCCTCGATCTTCACGGCTGTTCTTGTGGTCAACAGGACCAACTTGGGTGCTTTCCACCTGGGCTCCAGTTGAGTCTTTCTGTCGAAATTTCTCACAAAGACAAGATTACCCGGAACAACGTCATGGGGTTTCACCTCAGTGTTGTCGGGAAAGGCTGCAGCTACCTGTGAACGAGAAGATTGTAGTGCAGACATCAAGGAAGCCAAGTAATCTGTCAGCATATTACAGTCAATATCAGTTATTTTGCGTGGTATGGGCGTCCCCCACATATTCGGTGGTCTACCGAAGATCACCTCATACGGGGATAGCCCTGTTCTAGAGTGTGCTACCATTCTCATGTAAAAGAGTGCAACTGGTAATGCTACTATCCAGTCGACCCCTTTCTCTCTGCATATTTTGGACAGTCTGATTTTCAGTATCTGGTTATGTCTTTCTACGAGACCTGCTGCCTCGGGATGTCGGACACAGTGGAATTTCCACTGATAACCTAACAGAAGTGAAACGTGTTTCATTAATTCGGATGAGAACGGCTGGCCGTTATCTGAGTAGACAACACGTGGTAAACCGTATCGTGGGAAGAATTCTCGAACCAATTGTTTGGCAGTAGTCGGGGCAGTGTAATCTGAAACCGGGTACGCCTCTGTCCAACGGGACAGAGCGCAGACAACTACGAGAACATATTTGAATCCTCGACATCGTTCCATCTGGATATAATCCATCTGTAGGATTTCAAAAGGGTGATCAGGAGGCTGAAATCCACCCTGTTCTACGGGAACACTTTTTCCTGGGTTGAACTGGCAACAGATCATACAGGTACGGACCTTTTGTTTGGCTGCTGCTCGTAAATGCTTATTAAACCAAATGTGTTGAATGCTGTCTAGCATAGCTTTTTCTCCTAGATGTGCTGGACTATGTATAGTGTTAATTATAACTTGGACCATTGAATCAGGGAGGAACCATACAGACCTTTCCTTCATCATCCATCCTTGGTCCGTTTGGATCCCTCCTAATTCAGTCCATTTCTTTATTTCGTCCGGTGTAGCATGTGTCTGTATGTCAATTACGTCAAGAGTAGGATCTTTAACTGTCATACAATGTGTCGGTGTCGGGACTATTGTCTTTGTCATATCGGGGGTTTGAGTTTGAGCAGTCAGTTTAGCTGTTCTGTCGGCTAGATCATTGCCTTGAGAAATGATATCAGTAACCTTTGTATGGGCCTTACATTTCATAATTGATATTTCAGTGGGTAGATGTATTGCATCTAATAATGCATGAATGAGGGGTCCGTGCTGAATGTGGGCACCGTGGGAAGTTAAATAACCTCTCTCTCGCCACAGCACGCCGAAGTCATGTACAACTCCGAATGCATAACGTGAATCAGTGTATATGTTGACTTTTTTATTCGTGGCTTGAATACAGGCTTGTGTCAGAGCGATGAGCTCTGCGGCTTGAGCTGACAAAGTATTTATACGATTAGTTTCAATGACTTCAGTATCTGTTGTGACTGCATAAGCGGCTACTAACTCTCCTGTACTTGTTCTCATGCATGAACCATCGACATAAAATGTCAAGTCTGGATCTGACAATGGAACATCGGTCAAGTCTTGTCTGGGTTTTGTCGTTACAGTAATAACTTCAATACAGTCATGGGCTAGTGGGTCTGTTCCGATTACTGGCAAAAGTGTGGCAGGATTCAATGTGTTACAGCGTCTTATTTCTATATGTGGCTGAAACAATGTAAGTTCATATCCTGTAAGTCGCGCTACGGTCAAGTGTTGTGTTTGTGTTCTATTTACAAGAACCTCTACTGCGTGTGGTACTTGAACTGTCAATGGATGTCCTAACACTATGGCATCGCTTTGTCTGATTGCTAAGGCTGTTGCTGCCACTGATTTCAGACATGCAGGCAAAGCCTGAGCTACGGGATCTAATGTACTAGAAAAATAAGCACATGGTTTGTGTGCTCCTGCTTGTTCCTGTGTGAGTACTGACAAAGCAGTACCTTCGCGTTCTGTAACAAAGAGTGTAAACTGTTTTCTGTAACATGGTGTTGCTAAAACTGGTGCTTGACATAAAGCTTTCTTTAGGTTTTCAAAAGCTTGTGTGTGTTCCTGAGTCCAAGGGAGAACAGTCGATGTGGCTGCCTCCTGGGTTGTCAACTGAATGAGTGGTTTTGCTAGGAATGCATATTGGGGGATCCACTGTCTACAATATGAAGTGAGGCCTATGAAAGCCCGCACTTCCTTTTGTGTCTTGGGTATTGGCATGTTAGCTATTAACTGAATGCGGTCGGGTGTAAGCTGCCTTCCCTCCTTGTCCAGCGAGTGTCCAAGATAAACAACTCGCTGGACACAGAATTGCAGCTTAGAAGGGGACACCTTGTGCCCTTTTTCGGCTAGAAATTGTAAAACTGTCAGTGATGCTTTCTCACATTCAGGTTCACTTCTTGCGGTGATCAGCAGATCATCGACGTATTGAAGCAGAGCCGTGTTAACTGGCATGTGGATACTGTCAAGTTCTCGTTTCAGTGCTTGGCTATAGATGCTGGGGCTTTCTGTAAATCCTTGAGGTGCGCGTGAGAATTTAAAGCTACGTCCATTTAAACTAAATCCGAACAAATATTGGCTTTCCGGATCTATTGGGACACTGAAAAAGGCATTCTTGAGATCGATTACAGTGAAGAATGTCGCTTCGGAATCAATAGCTGTCAGTAATGACGAGATATCTGGGACCACAGGGAATTGTGGCACAATGCATTTGTTTAACTCGCGCAGATCAATAACCAATCGATATACTGGCGGGGCCTTCGGATCTGTTCGTTTAAGAATCGGTATTATCGGTGAATTACATATATTGGAGTCTGTTTCCACAACTACTCCTTGGGCAATGAGCTCGTCAATGATTTGTAGTAAAGCCACTACAGCATCTGGTGGTAACTTGTATTGTCGCATTCGTGGTAGCACCACTCCTGCCTTTAGTGTGACTCGATATGGTGTAATATTCATGCAACCAACATCAGTAGGGCCTTGTGCCCATAGATGTGTAGGTAAAGTCTGCAGTCGGGGATCCATGTCTCTAGATACATAGTGACCTTTAAAATCACGTAAAAACAATCTTACTCCTTCCGGAGAACAACATATTATGGCTCCTAGAGCTTTTAACGTTTTTATTCCTAATAAATTTTCTGGACATGATTTAGTAAGCAGTAAATCTGTAGTTCGGGTCAGAGGTCCTATCGTAAGTGGAAGAGGCTGTGACACTTCATTAACAATAGGTTTGCCTGAAAAACCAAGGGAAATATTCTGTGAGCCTGAGAGGGGTGCCCCTGGAACTTCACTACGTTTTATAGTTGTTCGACTTGCCCCTGTATCGAGTAAAAATTTTCTATCTTGACCTAATAATTTACTATGTACATAAGGTCCTTCTTGATCTACAGGAATCTCGATAAGGGGTAAGTCAACTTCCCTCTCTAGGCTAGTTCATGCGTAACGCTGATACTCGGGATATTCATACTGTGCGGTCTGATACATTTGTCGTGTTGTTGTTTGTGTGGCAGCAACAGGCAATGGGGGTGCAGCTGGCACAAACTGTATTGGCTGTTGTGCGGCTGGCATTGCCTGGACATGCTGTATAGCTCCTTGTTCATTCTGGTCTTGTCTGAGTGGCCGTGATCTTTCTTGTGTTTTACCTATGGCGATATTATGTTTTAAAACTGGACAATCGTGTACGTAATGGCCTGGCTTTTTACAATAATTGCATGTCCCTTTTACAGGTCCTGCTGAATCGGAATGTGTCATACCCTTTTTATGTCCTTCAGCTGGAACTGTCTGGGAAACTAGCATTTTCATTTTTGTGTCTTTCATGCGTCTGTGTTCATGTTCTTGTTCCTCTTTAATTCTATTGTGGTGGTACTGTAACATTTGTAACATTTGTGTTGGAGTGTTACCTTGCCAGGTACTTTCGAATTTTAATACTCTATTCTTTACTGGAGGCAGGGCATTTTCTACTAATTTTGTTACAAACAGATGTGGGTATGATTCGCTACTTGCTTTTATGCCACTATTTATACCAAAACATTTTTCAAAACGGGCATAGTAATCACTAGTGTCTTCATCTTGCTTCTGTTTACAGGCTGAAATTGTACCCCAATCTTCCTTTTTCGTGGTTAATAAACGTGGCAGTACCTGTACTAGTAGTCCTGGTAATGCCTTAGTTTTGTCCCCAAGCCCCGAACCTGGACCTCGGGCCCTTTCTTCTGCTTCTAATGCTGACCATTCTATCTTTTGATCACCTACCTCCCACTCTTTTTCTTTGAGTTTCTCATAAATGCCAGCAGGCATCAACACCTTTAATATTGTCATAATGTCGGGGTAGGTATACTCTCCCATGAGTAACATGTCTTTAATTTCTCGGTGAAACCCCGCTGGGTCCTTGTCATGACTGGGTACTACTTTCTTCATTTCTAATAATTCTATTTTTGATATAGGCGTATATACAAATACGCGTTTAAACTCATTGTCCTCACCCTTTATTGGGTGCACTTCTCGTAAGGGATTCTGTCTATCTATGTGATACGTAGTTCTTTCCTTGACGGATAATGGAACATGTTCTGAACATACGAAAAGAATATACTGCTTTCTTGATTCTAGAATTTCTTTAATTAATTCAGTACCTGGACCTCTCCATTTATTCATAAGTAATTCAGTCAGTATGTCAGGCAAGGGACCAGGGTCCGAATGCTGACTCCGATATAGTATAATGAGTTGTTGGATCATATAAATCCCAGCTAACCTTTGTTCATCTGGGGTAAGATTCAAAAATGTGCGTACTACTGTATCATCACTATATTTTCCGGGACTGTCCACCCAATGAACAGCTGCCCTGGCTAAATCTTGTTCATCCATAGAATCGAGGAAATGATAACCCCTTCGTTCTCGGAGTAGTTTGTCGGCGGTTTGGAACGAATGCTCGTTAGACCTTATATTAATTATAGGTATTTGAAAATTCCTGTTATTATCTGGACATGTCGGATGTATTGAGTCAGTATGATATCTAGTCTGATTCCTATTACAAGATCTTCCTCTACCTACATAGGCTATGGTGTCTGACTGTCCTGTGGGCAGTCCTGGCCCTTCTTCCTCGTTTTGTTCGAACTCGTCTGTCTCTAATCTCTCTTCGTGTAGGCGTTCTATTTCTTTACGGATCTTTCGGCACATGGCTATTATACGATTTTGTTTATCATGTCTCCCTTCTGATATATTCTGGCTCCATCTTGTAAGAATTCTCATGGCTTCCGGGTCTACCCCCGGTCGGTCTTGATTTCTGATCACACAGTTTATGAGGAAACGTAACAGTTCCCCCTGTATCTCTACTTTCTGGTATTCCATAGCTCTGTAAATACATTCTGGATCTCGCCCTGTTTGGACAAAATGATATATATTATCTAGATGCGCAGTCATTCCTGGTAACTTCGCTAAATACACTGCGGCTCGTCTGATACGCAATGATGCTAGGGTCATTTCGTCCTCTTTTCCAGGCACCGGGTCATATCTACAATCTATAAGAAGTTCCTTAAGCGCACGGGCACTAAGGAGTTTGGGTGTACGTGAATGCGCTGACTCTTGAAAAGTAAGCTTATTTATTCTGGGTGGCGTAGAAAAGACATTGGTAGCTCCTCCCGCGGCCCCATCTGGGGTGTCGGGTGTAAAAGGATTCGTTGAACGTGACACAGCAACTACAGGTGTGGACACAGCCATAGAAGTAGCTGTAGGAGCGGATACAGAAACAGATGTGCTTGCCGGAACTTGTGACTCGATTTGTTGCTGTAGGGATACGGGTACTGGATCTTGGCGTTGAACCTCCCTGGTATGCGGTCTATGTGGGGCGGAATTGGCATACTCGGGAGCTGCGTCATCTAAATATGAGGAAAGAAAAACATCTTCTGCGGTTCTAGGATGCCCCTTAGGATGTACCTTTATGGGGAACAATGGGGTTGGCAAGTCTTTTGGCGTTTCCGGAGTAGCCTTAGGTAATCCTTCGGCCAGAAGGGGATACATACCATTCATAAGGGCATTTCTTTGTCTGTCTACTTGTTCTGATTTCACTCGGATACCTTCCTCAATTAATAGATTCTCTCGAACTTTATTGGAATTCTCTTTACTCTTCTCTTCCTGTCTACGTGCTTTTTCTGTTCGTCTATGTGATTCTTTACGCCATAATTCAACGGCGTCTTTCTGTGACTGTCTGACTTTCCTTTTCCATAACTCTTCCTCGACTTTCATGATGCACTCTGCATCCCAGGTCCCTGCTGTGGGCCACCTCTGACTTTCTGGTAATCCCTTGGTATAGTCTACCCATAAATCAAGAAATAATATAGCGTCTAATCCATGTTTGTGATACATAAAGTGCCCTGGGGTGTCCCTAGGAGGAATAGGGACGGCTTCTTCGAGAACCCCTTTTCTGGTAGTGATCTGTCTTAATTTCGAAAAGAACGGCATATTGAGAACTGACCTTATACTTGATTTTGACCTGATACTTGAATTTGAACAGACTTAATACAATAAACACGATAATGAACAGTCATTCATACCACGATATACTTAAACACTTCAAACATTAAACATTAAACCTTTAACTGAAACAACAATGATGATCGTCTGCATAACTAATCACCAAGCTTAATTCTCGACAATAACTAGATAATAACTAGACACTTCGGAATACTTCGGAATACTTGATATACTGCTAAACAGTACAGATATACTGCTAAAACAGTGCAGACCGGATTTGTGTACCCAAACCCGTCTTGACCGGCACAACCTATGTGCACGTCAGAAATGCCTCCCCAGTAATGGTACTCACCGGGTAGCTTCGGAAACGGAAGGCCTCAGTAACTTGAACTTGACTCGGATTTGGACTGGACTCGACTCGACTCGTCGGACACTGGGCTTGACGTCGGACTGGTGGGTCTCTGTATACCTCGGATCTTGCTCTCTCAGCTAGGCTCTGGTCGGGATACTTCGCACTTCTCACCGCCTCGTCTGGGTGTTGATTGCAGTCTCAGTCGCCCCCGCTTGACCGGAGGGAGATACAGGAAATCCTGCTGGTACGCGTTATTGTCCGTCCAGCTGTGGCAGGAGACCGGGCCTGCAACGCACCGCCGGCGCGTGAGATGAGAAAGTGTCCCTATTCGGGCGCCATCATGTGGTAAATATTTCTCCTTTACCGGGACTGAATTTGATACAGGAACATAGTAAAATAGCTCAATGAAATGAGAGGCAGAATCCGTGATATTAGAGTTTCAGAATGGGCTTTATTCCAATAAGCGATTATAATCGGATGCTTCAAGTTCCATCACCACGGGAGTTCAGGAAGTGAAGTACATACTTTATTGACAAGCAGTAACTTTTATAATACATACATCATAATGAAGTGAATACAGTAGGCGTAACTATTGATAAGGACATTGACGTTTGGTTTGCGTAACCGAAAATGGGTGTAATAATGAGTAAAAAGGAACATGATTGGCTATGATGTAATACATAGGTGGATCTATAAGATAATACTTGGCATTGATGCGCGCGCAGCAGTCTGACGTGTAATTGACGTGTAACTAGGGGGTGACGGGGACTTGACATTTAGCTCTACGTGTGGAGACAAGAAGTCTGGGGGGTCAAGTCAACCTAATCCCAAATCATATCTAACATCCTATGTTTAAAGAACTATGTTATCCACAAAAGAAGGACTCTCGGACAGAATCTATTCTATACTGACTGTGCGTGCGTGTACAAGCGTCTAGGTGTCTACACTGAATGCGAGGGGGTAGGAATATTCCATGGTAACAGGGCTATGAATTACTTGCATGAGGACAGAGAAGATGGGCCTTTTTGCTTGGTAACTGGAAGAATGTTTACTTAAGCTACTAGGCAGGAATGCATCGGCTGAGGGGGAAGCAGATAATTCGAAGGTGAAATACAGTTCTTGGCAGAGAATAGGCTGATGTCAGGCTTCGTGAGCCGCGCAGAGAATGAGACAAAGTTCATGGTCACAGATGCAGGCTTGAACTGGAGCTTTCAGAGGCAGAAGGCAAGAGGAGTTTGATGACAGAATCAGGGCCTACTTGCCTGGACTGTAAAATGGCATAAGTGAACCATATAAAGCCGGTGGCCTTTCATATTTAGGAATGGAATATCCAGCCCATTTATGGCGGATCTGACAGAGGACATGTTGACGGTGGACGCACATGTGTTTGCGTCATCATTACTGGAACTGGAGGGAGCATACATGTACTTGCGACATGCACATAGAACCGTTGGGGTCCAAGATAGGGGACATAACTGACCAGAAAAATCCATATTTCCACAGGCCCCTAAGGGCTGCAGCACTTATTGTGCCACCCTTAGAGGCCCTGTATCCTGACACACACACACTGCCTTTGCAGGCTGAGTGTCTGGGTGCAGAACAAAACAGAGTCGACATGGCACACATCCCTGTGTGCCATGCCCACAACACACACTGCCCTGGCATACCTCAGTCACCCCTCTAGATGGGTGCCCTATGTCAGTGGTGTGGGTACAGGTGCATGAGCCCTGTGCCCCTACAGAACCCAGGTCCATTCCTGGGCACTGTAAATGCAGTGCTGCCATTAAGAGTATATGGTGCTGGGAGGTCGTCAACATGAACTCCACAGCACCATGATGGCAACACTGAAGACTGAGAAGTTTGGTATCAAACTTCTCAGCACATTAAACCCACACTGATGCCAGTGTGGGATTTAATGTAAGATGCACGGCAGAGGGCAACTTAGAGTTGCCCCCTGAATCTAACCTACAATCCACGTCCTGTCTGAAAGGCTACCTAGGCTGCCACCCAGCAGACGTGTTGCTGGACCCCTGGGTAGAGAGCCATCTGCTCTCCTGGGCCTGCAACAATGCACGGCCTGGGCGAGGTGCTGGGCCTCCTCCCCCAGGATGGGCAGGGAGAAGCTTCAAAGGCATGCCGCCTTTGTGAGCCTCTCCAGACCACTTGCTGTACTCAGTAACTGGTCCCCACCGGTTCTAGCCCCCACTCTGGCGAGAAGACTGGCGGGAAACCCCAGGGGAGGAAAGGGGGTGTGCCAGCCTCTGCCAACCCCACACCTCAGGTGGGGGAGGCAAGGTGAAGCACATCTCCGGGCTCTCGCCATCTTGAAGATGGGGAGCCCTGCCCAATCAGGACTAGGCTACTGCCTCCCTCCCACAAGAGAGTGGCAGGATAGGGGGTGTACCCACCCCAGGGAAGGGACCCATTGGTCCCTGCCCTTTACCTACCTGTAAAGCCCCTAAATTTAGTATTTAGGGGCACCCTGAACCTTACTTCCTCAGATCCCGAATCCGAAACAAGCAAGAAGAACAAGAAACAAGAAGACATGCCGTGCAGCTACTAATAAGAGGAAGACACCAATTGATTTGGCCCCAGCCCTACAGGCCTGTCGACCCTCGAACATGCTCCTGCTAAACCCCGGCGTCTCCAGTGGTCTGCAACCTTCCTGGGTGAATGGAACTAGGATAGCTCTGAGTGATACAGGTGCCAGTGTCACTATGGTGAGAGACACACTGGTTTCCCCTGTACACAACTTGATTGGGAAAACTTACCCAGTGACAGTGTTACCACTAATCATCCAATGGCTATGGTGACATTAGGCTGGGGGAGGGTTCCTGCCCTGAAACAGGTAGTGGTCTCTCAAAAGCTACCAGCTGCATGTCTGCTAGGAAATGACCTGGAAACCTCAGCCTGGGCTGAGGTTGAGCTAAAGACCCATGCAGCCATGTTGGGTATCCCTGAATTGGTGTGTGTGCAAAGTAGAGCACAGAGGAAGAGTGACAAGGTAGGTTTGGTGCCTGAAAGTATGGCCCAACCAACCAAGAGAAAAGGTAAGAATACTGGGGGACCAGCTTCTGTACAGCAAACAACCCAGGACCCCTCTCCACAGTTAGAGGACTTAGACAACCCAGAAGGAACTGAGCCTATGGAGCTTGACCCTTACCAGGTTGAACTCTTGGGCCCAGGGGAACCCTCTAGGGAAGAGCTGTGCCAGGGTCAGCAAGACTGTCCCACTCTTGAAAGCCTGAGGCAGCAAGCGGTTTCAGAAGCAAAGGGAGATGTCAGTGGTACCCACAGAGTCTATTGAGAATAGGGTTTACTGTACACTGAGGCAAGAAACCCCACTCCTGGAGCTACCAGGAGTGTGGTAGTGCCACAGAGGTACAGGGAGTGCCTCCTAACGTTGGCTCATGACATCCCCCTAGCTGGACATCTAGGGCAAACCAAAACTTGGGAAAGGCTAGTTAGTCACTTTTATTGGCCCCAGATGCACCAAAAGGTGAAGGAGTTTGTCAGCTCCTGTGTTACCTGTCAGGCCAGTGGCAAGACAGGTGGCCACCCAAAGGCCCCCCTCATACCACTGCCTGTGGTGGGGGTGCCCTTTGAAAGGGTAGGTGTGGATATTGTGGGTCCAGTTGAACCTCCCACAGCCTCAGGGAACACATTTATTCTAGTAGTAGTGGATCATGCTACTAGATACCCTGAAGCAATTCCACTTAGGACTACTACAGCTCCTGCAGTAGCCAAGGCCTTCCTGGGTGTCTTCACCAGGGTAGGGTTTCCTAAGGAGGTGGTTTCAGACAGAGGTGCCAACTTCATGTCTGCTTACCTGAAACACATGTGGAAGGAGTGGGGAGTGCAGTATAAGTTTACTACACCATACCATCCACAAACCAATGGCCTTGTTGACAGGCTTAACAAGACATTGAAAGGCATGATCATGGGGCTCCCTGAAAAACTCAAAAGGAGATGGGATGTTCTGTTGCCATGCCTGCTTTTCGCTTACAGGGAAGTGCCACAGAAGGGAGTAGGGTTTTCCCCCTTTGAACTTCTGTTTGGTCATCCTGTGAGGCGACCACTCTGTCTTGTGAAAGAGGGGAAACAACCTTTACAACGCAACTTTTACAACGCTATGCTATTACAACGCATTTTTTACAACGCAAAATCTTTTACAACGCATGCATTTACAACGCATGCTGTTATATGGTAAGTACTTTTACAACGCATATACCATTACAACGCATACAATGCAAAAGCTTTTACAACGCATGCATTTACAACGCATGCTGTTATATGGTAAGTACTTTTACAACGCATATACCATTACAACGCATACAATGCAAAAGCTTTTACAACGCATGCATTTACAACGCATGCTGTTATATGGTAAGTACTATTACAACGCATATACTATTACAACGTTTTTTTAAAAAAAAAGAAAATTGTGTTTCTTTAAAAAATTAATTAATATTGTATTATTTAAAATAAATACTATTTTTGATATATATGAAAGAGTAATTAATGAGTATAAATTATTTAGTAATTATGAAAAATTAAAAAATGTGAGCAGTTTAACAAAATATTAATACTTGAGTATTTTTAAGATATCAAAGATTATTTTTTAATTTAAATTAAATAAATATTTATTTAATAATAAATGATTTGTATTATGAAAAATTAATACTTGAGTATTTTTAATTTTAATTTTATATGTTAAAAATCTAAAAATTTTAATTAATATAATTTATTAATAATAATAATAAATGATTTGTATTATGAGAAATTAATACTTGAGTATTTTTAATTTTATTTTTATATGTTAAAAATCAATTTTTTTTAATTATTATAATTTATTAATAATAGAGCATATAATAATTAAAACTATAAAAATAAATTTATTTAAAAATTTGTATTATGAAAGATTAATACTTGAGTATTTTTAACCTTCTTATGTAAAGTGTAATGTTTGTAAAAAATTTATTAAAAAATTAGTATTATGAAAGAATAATACTTGAGTATTTTTAACCTTCTTATATAAAGTGTAATTATTGAAAAAAAATTCTTTAAAAAGTTAGAGTACTTTTGGAGTATTATAATATATATAATAATAATAAATAATATAAAATAAGAGAAATTTTAACAAAAAAATTAAGATAAAAACCGAAAAATATTTATTACATTAATAGAGTAATTATAAATGTATTTAAAAAAAAAAGTACACCAAAAGAAATTAAAGCAAAGAAAATAGAACTTACTTTAAAAAAAATTCCCACGCTTTTGCATTGAAGTCTATGAGCTTATTTGTCCTTCATTTATGTTGGCAGCTTCAGAATATACAACCCGCGGAACAAGAAAAGAAGGAGCAGAAAGAGAAGAAAGCGCAAGTTTGGATGGAAAAAGAATATAGAGTCGAGGTAAGGAACATATTTAGTAAATTTACATTTAAAAAATAACATTTTACATGATTAAATTACAATTTTAAAAAATAATAACAGTGAACAAATAATGTTTTATAAATTGTTCTTTATTGCAACATACTTAAAAAATATTCATAAATCTTTATTGATTTTTGGAAAATAATGTACATTATTTAGAAAACTTAGAAATAATTTATTTATATTTATAAACATTTATTAATACATTATATACATAAAGTAGTCCGTAATAAACATTAATGCGCGCCATGACGTCATGACGTGAGCGTCGACGTAATTCGCCATTTTGAAGACCATCGGAGGAGGAAGCAGCAGGAAGCTGATCTGCGCTCAGGTAGGAAACAGTTTTCACTTTTAATTATAGATTAAACCTTTAATAGTGATACATATATAGTAAGAAAAGAATAAGGAGAGGTTGCGGAAAAACTAATTGATGTTGTAAATGTTTTAAGTCATGTCCACATTTATGTCATTAATGTATGCCTATGTCGGGTCGCGCAAAGGAATTGGTTCATTACAAAAATGTATGTAACTGTAAAATTATTTTTAGTTACTGCTCACAAAGTTTATTTTTTAACTTCGGAACCAAAAATACTGATTTAGATCTTCATTTCAAAGTGAAAAATAATGGCGTTTTCGTAAAATTTGGAAGAAAGTGATTGTTTACAAATTGGTGTTTATGCAGCAATGTGCATTTTGGATAATGGCTTAACTTTTACAAATTTGAGTAGTTTGATTTTTGGTGAATTTTTAGGTCGGTAATAAATAAAGAAGTTTTCTGAAATTAATCAACTGGCGTTTGGTTTTTGAAAATTTAGTCCAATACTATGGAATAGTAGATTTTATCACATTCGTAGTTTTGCTATAAATGAAGATTTGAAAAAAAAAAAAAAAAAAAACAGACCCGACTTGTAAGTTTTGAAAAATTTTTAGAAAAACATTGTATGCCAATTGTAATTGAAATTTTTTTTAATTTGAAGCAAAGCAAGAAAGTAAGTACAAAACTAATTTTAGAAAGAAAGAATGTTAGAAAGATTTTCCAGGTAGTCTATAGCCACACACAACGAAAATTGTTGTACAATAGCCAATAGTCTCTCAGACATTTCCTTTGTTTTGACAGTTACTCGTGGGTTTAGACTACCTGCAAGTGTTTGGGCTATTCTCATTTCTTGAAAACTTTGCTCCTTCTTCAAAGTTTCCAAGAAAGAGTAGAAGTTTGGATGAGGTTTGCCAATTGTGTGGTTGAAGGAGTTATGCCATCCCTCAATGGCATTGTTTGTTTTTGCTTCTCCCTCTAAACAACTCGTGTAGCAGTTCCACCACTCCACATGGAATCGTGGCTTCCTCCTGCGACCCGATCTGCTTAGGTGCCCAATCCATGTGTCTTCGAAATAATTTAGAATGGGTGCCAATTTCTCTTCGTTACTAGGAAAATAAGCAGATTCTATAATTGCAGTGTAGTACTCGTCCACACTATCGGGAGCAACAAAACAAAGTGCTGTTAATTTTTTTAGTTCAAATTGTAGTTTGCTATCACGAGAATATTCTGCAACTAGGAATGTTTTCTGTAATTTACGCCAAAATGCCTGGGAAAAATGGAAAAAACATCCCTGAATTTGGGTATCCGTGTACGTTTTATTGACCACATTGATCATGCTCAATTCAAAATCAATAATTATTTTCCTAGGACTTTGAGATGTTTTACTTTTAATAACTGATAAAAGTTCAGTGTATGTTGCAGAAGTCTTATCAGGTAGCAAACTATATACTAAGGGGATTACACTATTGTTAATTTTGGCATGTATAGTGTAAATTTGAGTGAAAGGATGGGGTGTACTTTTAAACGTCCCATCCATCATCCAAATTTCACTACTTTCTAACTTGGCAAGGTTACGTGGGGTACTAAAAATGAGAATTCGTTTCTGAGGGTTTTCGTTGTCATGCAGAAGGAAAGGTTCATCAGAAAAAGAAATAGCAAGATCATGTGGAATTCTAATGTCTGAGAAAGAATGTGGTGTAGATAATTGAATGTTACTTGCCTGCTTTTGTCTTTGAATAATTCTTCTCAAATTAGGAATTATAGGCATGTTACTAGCAACATGACTGGGGACATGCTGTGCAACCTCTCTTAAAATAGATCCTGTGGAATCATTGGAGGTGCTTGCAATAGCTTTCATTTCGTTAACTGTTTCTCTTATTTCTACCTCCATTGCAGAGGCAGAGTGGTTATGTTCAGTTGTTTTAACAACTAAATTATCAAGAGTAACCGCTCTGCCGCTGCAATGGGTAGTGTAGTATTGCACGCACCTCCAATGATTTCTAGTTAAACTTATTCTTTCCTTACTATATATGTATCCTCCATGGTTTAATAAATTTTTTCCCTTCCTGGATTTAATGTACTTCGCAACTTCAAGACTAGACATTATCTGAAAAGAAAAGAGAAGAAAAACAAATTAGGATGAAAAAGTAAATGCTATACCTCTAATGTTCACTTACACCTTCCAACACTTTCCCTACTGCTACACCTTCCTGGAGTAAGAATAGTAAATGGTACCCCTACACCATCCAACACTTTCCCTACTGCAGCACCTTCCTGGAGTTAGAATAGTAAATTGCACCCCTACACCATCCAACACTTTCCCTACTGCTGCACCTTCCTGGAGTTGGAATAGTAAATGGCACCCCTACACCATCCAACACTTTCCCTACTGCTGCACCTTCCTGGAGTTAGAATAGTAAATTGCACCCCTACACCATCCAACACTTTCCCTACTGCTGCACCTTCCTGGAGTTGGAATAGTTAATTGCACCCCTACACCATCCAATACATTCCCTACTGCAGCACCTTCCTGGAGTTGGAATAGTAAATTGCACCCCTACACCATCCAATACTTTCCCTACTGCACCACCTTCCTGGAGTTGGAATAGTAAATTGCACCCCTACACCATCCAACACTTTCCCTACTGCAGCACCTTCCTGGAGTTAGAATAGTAAATTGCACCCCTACACCATCCAACACTTTCCCTACTGCACCACCTTCCTGGAGTTGGAATAGTAAATTGCACCCCTACACCATCCAACAGTTTCCCTACTGCAGCACCTTCCTGGAGTAGGAATAGTAAATGGTACCCCTACAACATCCAACACTTTCCCTACTGCTGCACCTTCCTGGAGTTGGAATAGTAAATTGCACCCCTACACTTCCAACACTTTCCCTACTGCTGCACCTTCCTGGAGTTAGAATAGTAAATTGCACCCCTACACCATCCAACACTTTCCCTACTGCTGCACCTTCCTGGAGTTGGAATAGTAAATTGCACCCCTACACCATCCAACACTTTCCCTACTGCAGCAGCTTCCTGGAGTAAGAAAAAAAACTTCTTCCAACTGCAACTCTTATTTTATATATTTTGGGATTATATTAACAATAAGAAGTAAATGGTTTGTCTTACATATTGATGGTTTAAATACAATGCTGTTTAAAAATACCTTGTTTTTTTTAAATTGGTTTCCTTGTTGAGGCTTCTGAAGTGGAATTGGCCTGCTGGCTGGAGTTGTCACTTATGTGATGGACAGAATCGTAGAACAAAGTAACAAACAATTGTCTGGATAAATGAAAAAAGAGAAAAAGAAAAAACTGAACGTTGTTGACAAATGCAAATTTTGATAAACTTTTGAAAATTATGACATTGAATATAACTAGTAGTACATAACACTTTCCCTACTACTGCACCTTCCTGGAGTTGGAATAGTAAATTGCACCCCTACACCATCCAACACTTTCCCTACTGCAGCACCTTCCTGGAGTTAGAATAGTAAATTGCACCCCTACACCATCCAACACTTTCCCTACTGCTGCACCTTCCTGGAGTTGGAATAGTAAATTGCACCCCTACACCATCCAACACTTTCCCTACTGCTGCACCTTCCTGGAGTTAGAATAGTAAATTGCACCCCTACACCATCCAACACTTTCCCTACTGCACCACCTTCCTGGAGTTAGAATAGTAAATTGCACCCCTACACCATCCAACACTTTCCCTACTGCTGCACCTTCCTGGAGTTGGAATAGTAAATTGCACCCCTACACCATCCAACACTTTCCCTACTGCAGCAGCTTCCTGGAGTAAGAAAAGAAACTTCTTCCAACTGCAACTCTTATTTTATATATTTTGGGATTATATTAACAATAAGAAGTAAATGGTTTGTCTTACATATTGATGGTTTAAATACAATGCTGTTTAAAAATACCTTGTTTTTTTGAAATTGGTTTCCTTGTTGAGGCTTCTGAAGTGGAATTGGCCTGCTGGCTGGAGTTGTCACTTATGTGATGGACAGAATCGTAGAACAAAGTAACAAACAATTGTCTGGAAAAATGAAAAGACAGAAAATGAAATAACTGAACGTTGTTGACAAATGCTAATTTTGATTAACTTTTGAAAATTATGACATTGAATATAACTAGTAGTGCATAACACTTTCCCTACTACTGCACCTTCCTGGAGTTGGAATAGTAAATTGCACCCCTACACCATCCAACACTTTCCCTACTGCAGCACCTTCCTGGAGTTGGAATAGTAAATTGCACCCCTACACCATCCAACACTTTCCCTACTGCAGCACCTTCCTGGAGTTGGAATAGTAAATTGCACCCCTACACCATCCAACACTTTCCCTACTGCAGCACCTTCCTGGAGTTGGAATAGTAAATTGCACCCCTACACCATCCAATACTTTCCCTACTGCAGCACCTTCCTGGAGTTGGAATAGTAAATTGCACCCCTACACCATCCAACACTTTCCCTACTACTGCACCTTCCTGGAGTTAGAATAGTAAATTGCACCCCTACACCATCCAACACTTTCCCTAATGCTGCACCTTCCTGGAGTTAGAATAGTAAATTGCACCCCTACACCATCCAACGCTTACCCTACTTCTGCACTTTACTGGAGTAGGAATAGTAAATGGTACCCTTAACACTGAAAATTTAAAATACCTTTTTCTGTGGCGGATTGTTTTCTTGGCTTCTTGGTACTGCTGGCTGCTGGATTAAGTTATTTTTTTTATTGATTTAATGCAAAAAGTTGCAACGGAATTACTGTGGAAATATAAAAAAAAATTAAAAATTAATGTTACTTTGGCTACGTTGGTTTAAAAAAATAAATAAATAATTGATTGAAAATCTGATATTTTATTTCACTCTATATCACATAACATACTTTTGATGGTGCTGCATGACAAATGAGTATGAGTAACAATTGGTAAAGCAAAACATAATACACTTTCAAGGCATTATTAAATAAGAGTAATAATGGATACCCCTACACCATAATTTCGTTTACGATGCAGTGTGAATGTGTTAATAATTAATATAATCTCCTTTACCATACAACATTTTTGCTAATGCTAAAAATATATTTAAAAAAAAAACAATTACAATTAAAAAACATTTACCTTCTCAATATTAAAGGTGAGTGGATTAGGTTGAGGTGATGGAAAATTAGGTACAAGAATTCTTGATTTTGGAAAAATAACAATTTTCTGTGTTCGGAAAAGAAAGTAGATGATTTAAGTTGTGATATATTTTTAGTGATAAAAAAATTAGAAACAGTTGATTTTATAAGTTAATATACAATTTATAAAAACATGGTTTGTATGGAAAGAAAACATGATTTACGCTAAAGCAAGGTGTTAAAATATATTAGTGACTTACTAGTAGTTGCAAACTATCAATGCTTTTCCAAACGAATTCAGTGCTCTCTCGTTGGAGGTCGCAGTGGAGGTGTCAGAGGGTCAGGTTTTGACGTCTGGTCTCTCTGGTAGTTGATAATCAACTGATTGCAAAATGGAGTCTTCCTTGTATTTATAAGTTTTAGTCAGTGTCACTATTAATTTTTTTAAAAACTGCGTTTGTTGTGTTTTTTAGTATACTTTAATATTCTGTGGTAAATGATAATTTAAAAAAGCATTAAAAAAAGTATTGTTTTCATTCATTTGCTCCGTTTTGGCATCCATTTTGGAACATGTCTTTTACTATTGTTTTCATAGAAAGTGTTGTAGGACAAGATTTACAAGTGAGATGGATAAAATGGCGCCTATGTTTATGTGTCTTCTGTTTTACTCTGTTTACTTATTTTCCGATATATTCATGATAAAAATGTGTATGAACTGTTGTTTAATTTTTCGTTATTTGTTTTAAACTGTGAAATGTGTGAAAACGGATTTTTGGGGGAAATGGGAGTATGAATTTTAATACCCGAGTATTAATTTTAATACTCGAGTATTAATTTTAATACTCGCGCATTCATTTTGTCATGCATTTGAGTTAATTTACGTACAGTTTTTCTCCACATTTTAATACACTTCCCCACCCTAAAACCCCTAATTTCCCTGCATCCCGTGCCAGATTTTATTGTACTTTTTATTAAAAAAATATTTTTTTTGCGTTGTAATGGTATGCGTTGTAATGGTTTTCGTTGTAACAGCACTTTTAAGTATTTTAATAGGTATAGCGTTGTAAAAGTAATCGTTGTAAAGTAATGCGTTGTAGTAGTGTTTGCGTTGTAAAAAATGCGTTGTAATGGTAGGCGTTGTAATAGCATGCGTTGTAACGTCATACATCCGTGAAAGAGGCTTGGGAGAGGCCTCTCCAAGAACCCAAGCAAGACTTTGTGGACTATGTGCTTGGCCTAAGGTCCAGAGTGACTGAGTACATTGAAAAGGCATCAAAGAATCGTGAGGCCAGCCAGGAGCTTCAGAAGCACTGGTATGACCAAAAAGCTGCACTGGTTGAATTTCAACCTGGGCAACAGGTGTGGGTTTTGGAGCCAGTGGCACCAAGGGCAATCCAAGATAGATGGAGTGGCCCTTACCCTATCCTAGAAAGAAAGAGTGAGGTCACTTACGTAGTTGACCTGGGCACTAGCAGGACACCCAAAAGGGTTATCCATGTGAACCGCCTTAAGCTCCACAATGACAGGGCTGACATCACCATGCTGATGGTGACTGATGAGGAACAGGAAGCAGAGTGAACCTCTCCCTGATCTCCTCTCCTACAGCCCAAAAGATGGGTCAGTGGATGGAGTTGTCTTTTCAGACACCCTCTCTGCCCAACAGCAGACTGACTGCAAGCAAGTCTTGCAACAGTATGCTAGCCATCATCATCGTCATGAAACTTTATTCGGTTTTACAGTGTAAAAACCATAAAAGTCACAATAAATATACACATCCCATATAAGTATACATTAGAAAGAAGTTTAAAAATCACATCCTTAAGACAGAAAAAATCACGTGTAAAATATGACAGGTGTGATAAACAAGTTGTAATTCAATGTGAGAAGTTGGCCTGATGTATGATGTCACTAGTTATAGTGTACACCTTATATCAGTCCAAATACCCTTATGGTGATTGGTTGTAAAGTCAACCTTATAGACCAGCTATCCTAGTGGTAGCATGGACAAGAGCAGTCTTAGGCTAAACTCTGAATGGCATGTGAAGCCAGCTGTGATACCATATATAATCCCTTGAATACCAAATGAAAGGACACCACAACAGATATATATATAAAATAAAGTGTATTTATTCTAAGCAAACCCTCAGCACTCTTTATGAGATTAGAGGTAAGTACAACACAGTCTTATTTAAGCATACATTAAGTCACACAGGTAAGTAATACAGTTAGGCCCTAGGGGCCACGCAAACCATATACTAAGTAAGTGGTATAAGAACCACTGTCACGGAAATAGGATAGGCCTAGGCCTAGGGAATCGCTGGGGCTACACTATACTACCAAAGGTTAGGAAGTGGGAGGCCCACGGGATTCGTGTGCAGAGTGGAAACACTCACGCGTAATGCGTAAAAGTCACTAGCAATAGTACAGTTTAGAAATAGATAGATTTAGGACACTTCCGGAGTAGCTAGGAAGTTGAGACTTGAAACTTAGACACTAGGATAGTCACTATCCTGATGAGCACCGGAGTACCCAAGTTACCTAGCCCACAGGCTGCGGGTGCATAGGGGTGAAGTTGCGTCGGGTTTCGTCGTCGACTCCTATGGATGCCTGAAGAAAGATGCTGACAGGCAGTCAGTGAAGAGTGTCCGGTGGATCCCAAGGCTGGGATCAAGAAGAGAGGAGACCTGCAAGCAGAAGGGGCAGAGTCAAGGTCACTAGCCAGTGACCACGTGGAACCAGGAAGGAACCAGGCGATGTCGTGAAGATTGCAGGTGAAGGTGAAGCTTGTCTCTGCAGCCAGGAGGACCAGGAAGCGTCGAGGACGACCAGGACCAGGAGGCGAGCTGTCCCACGAAGGCTCTTGCTGTCGGCGGCGTCGAAGTTGGACTAGGACTCACCAAGCCTTGGCAAGCGAAACCCACGAAGAACGGAGGACTTGCTTCTGGTGCAGACCAGGAAGGTCTGGGGTGCTTCTTCTTTGCAGAGAAGCGGGAGCCAGTCTGGAGGAGCCAAACCAGCGCAGAAGATTACAGGTTGCGTCGTCACAAAGGCCACTAGCCAGCGGGCAAGCAACCGGACAGACGCGGCAAGCAGGAAAATGCTGAAGGGCCCCACGCAGGACTCGTTGAGTGTGGGGGGCTGATCTTCGGTGCAGATGGTGCTTGGGGGTGGGGCTTCTCAATCCCCGGTGCACAACTTCGAGGGTGCCTCAGAAGCTGCGCTTGAAGATACTAGCCACTTTTCCCAGGTAGCCGGTCCCACGTCGCTCGTCGCCTCCACGGATCTCAGCTCTGCTGTGGATGTGGATGAGGGTCGGAGAAGTCTGGAAGTCAAGGCTCTGGTCGGGCTCTGCAGTCGGTTCCTCGTAGAACGTGGGCAAAGCAAAGGGTAGTCTCTTGATGGTGCCTGTTTGCACAGGGTAGCCACTCCTTGGCCACAAGGGAGATTCTTCAGTCTTCTTCTTTCGTCGAATGTCGAAGGTCCAGAGTTTCTGTTCAAGTTGCAGGTTCAGGATAATCCAAAGTCTTGAGGCCCAACTCCCACTCTTATACTAATCTGAGGGGCTGGGATACCTGCTAGGTCACGCCTTATGGGTGGGACCTGGGAGGGGGTGGTTACACCCACTTCCCTTTGTCCAGTTTCGCACCAGAGCTGGGGCTGGAGTGCCCCAGCGCCGGTTTGAACTGGACTATGCAAGGAACACCTTGTGTGCCCCAGGCATGTCTCATTCCTTTCAGCCCACCCTGCCCCAATACACTAAAGGCTGTCTGGGGAGGTGCTAGCACCTCCCCAAGCAGGAAACCTATTGTCCAGGCCTCCCTGGCTGGGATCACTCCCAGCAGCAGGAGGTCAGACTTGTGTCGTGGCAGCAGCATCCATTTTGTGATGCTGAGGCTTTGGTTAGAGTTAAACAGCAAAGTAGGATTTTAACATGTCTCTCCCTCTAGAAGGGAGGAATAATATCCTCATCACCAGAAATGGTATGGGGGTATTATTCCAAAGTGTTAGACACCTTACACGACATGTTTTGATAAAGCCAAACCATAGTTACCATAACCGTCTAAGATTATAAGGCACTTTAAGAGTATATGGTAGGCTATATCATAGAACAGCTATAAGGACATGGTTCCGAAAGCTGCAGACAGGCTCAGCTCATGCTAGAGCACCATCTCACATGTTACCAAGCACTCTGCCTCCAGGATTGTTAAGGCCTGCCATAGGAGTGACTGATAGGTACACATGTGTCTATATGTAAGTTAGGTATAGGAATACTACACCTAAGCAAGGGGTGATTACACGACCTTGCCCCAGCTGAGTGATCAGCCAGTTGTGTCAAAATGGAAGGCCAGGCCAGGGGTGGCATAATACATGCTGCAGCCCCTGGTAGGCCTAGGGTACACCTATGTCCTGGGTACCTAGGGTACACTGTACAGGGTCCAATAAGGTGATCCTTACCAATTGGTTATGTACCTAGGGTACATGGAGTCCATTTTAAAGAGAGAGCAGACAGCCTGAGACCCTGAATGGCAGGATCTCAGGCCAACTAAGTCGAAAAACCAGCTAGACACTAGGCAAAAAGTTGGGGGTAATCATAGTCAGATATCCACCTTCCTACACAACCCCCCCCCCAAACGAAAGGAGATAAGGCTGGCCTTGACAAGGTAAGCCTCTATTGCCTAAGTGGCCATATAAGGAAGAACCAGCACTGGCATGGTTACCCCCTGTCTCATGGTCCACTAAGCAATCCCTCATCCTAAAGATATCATAGGGTCTCCACCATAGGGAATCTCTACCTTTGGTGTGTCTTTGCAAAGTAAAAGGCTGGTGTTGAGATGGAGTACTGAAGTGAGTGTCCTCAAAGTGAGGCCTCAGCTTCCTCCAATCATCCTCCACCATGGATGCCTTTCTTTCTTTAACTGAGTTGCACTGTGCTCTCAGGGTCAGCCTCTGGCTACCTAAAGCTGGAGGCTGGGTCCCTTTTGTGGGCTTACTGGAGGGACAGGTCAGGTTTGGGGCCCTAAGGTCCCATGTTTGCCTGTGCCCAACAGAATCCCTCTGGGGGAGGTCCCTAACTACCTGTAAAGGGGATCCCTCAGGAATGTTTTTACCCATCACCTGGCTAGGGCTACTAGCCAGGCAATCCTCATTCTTTTGATGGGGGGGTTCTTGTGGACAGGGGCCCTCTTGGGGTCCACTGGCCTCCCTGACCTCTGCAGCCCTGGGCTGATTGAGGCAGGGTAGAGAGAGGCAGGCTACCTGCACCAGACTGGGTTCCACCTTGGAAGGGGCCACTGACATCAGAGGCTCTGCCAGGCCAGGCCTGGCTACCTCTGGGGCAGTTCCTTCACAAGGGGTGAGGTCAGATCCCTGAGGAGGCTGACCTTTTCCTAATGTCTGGGGAGAGGGAGACTTTTCTTCCTCCCCACTACTCTCTGTTTGTGTGGAGTGATCCATAGTTTCAGGCTTCACTACACCTATGTCAGTCTGAGTGTGGGCTGAGACCATTACAGCCTTGCCAACCTTTTCAGGGAGGCACTCAGTTTGGGTTTGAGCTGTGACTGTCACAGCTCTGCCAATCTCTACAGGGAAGTCTGTCTTTGCCTGGGCTGTGGCTACCACTGCCCTTCCAACCTTTTCAGGGAGGAAATCTACTTGGACAGGGGTTGTGGCTGGCACAACCCCACTACCCTTTTTTGAAAGGCCTACCATTTTAGAATGGGTGTCTTGTTCAACCCCAGCCCAAGCTGAGAGTTCTAAGTCATTCCCCAGTAAGCAGTCCACAGGCAAGGTTGGAGACACTGCCACCCTTTTAGGGCCAGTGACACCTCCCCAGCTGAGACAGACCTCTGCCATGGGATGACTGTTCTGTTTGCCATCAATGTTAGTTACCTGGTATGAGAAACCAGGCAAAAGCTGCTCAGAGGGAACTAGCCTATGGGCCACCATAGTGATGCTAGCTCCAGTGTCTCTGTAGGCCTCAGCTTTTCTACCATTGATGTAGGGTTCCTGTCTGTACCTACCCAAAGTGTTGGGACAGGCAGTGAAGTTGGCAAACCCCATGCCACCATCACAGATAAGAGTAGCTGCTGTAGGGGAATTGGCTAAGCCAGGATCCCCCTGTGTTCCCCAAGAAAACCCAACCAAATTTTTGGGGGCACTCCCACCACCTGGGGGATTACTGCTGACAGTAATAGGTGGTGTTACAGGAGTAGTTGGAGGAACAGTTTTGTTTTTAGCCCTTGGGCAACTGCTGTCAGTTTTCCAATGCCCAGGAGTTTTACACTCATGGCAGTAAGGCTTTTTAACTGTGGTAGAGGAGGGAGCTTGGGACCCACCACCCTGTGTGGAGTTTTGGGGCCCTGAGGAAGATTTCTCTTTTGTTTTATCCCCACCCTTCTCTTGAGGCTTGGTGGTATCTTTCTTTTGGTCACCACCCTGATTTTTAGGCCTAATCCTGGTCCTGACCCATTTATCTGCCCTCTTTCCCAATTCTTGGGGAGAGGTCAAATCTGAGTCTACCAGGTGTTGATGGAGAAGCTGGTTCTGACAATTACTAAGGATCTGCTCCCTCATAATCAAGTTGTACAATCCTGTATAGTCCTGCACCTTGCTGCCAGTTAACCAACCTTCCAAAGCCTTAGTGGCACAATCCACAAAATCAGACCAGTCCTGTGTCTGTGTCTTCTGGGTGTCTCTGAACAACAACCTATATTGCTCAGTGGTTAAGCCAAACCCATCTATCAGAGCACTCTTCAGGACTTTGTAATTGTTAGCATCCTCATCACTGACTGTGAGGAGCTTGTCTCTACCTTTGTCAGAAAAGGAGAGCCACAAGATAGCTGCCCACTGACTCTGGGGTACCTGCTGTACTTTGCAGGCCCTCTCCAAAGCAGTCATCCACTTGTGGATGTCATCCCCATTCTGATATGGGGGGACTATCTTGCTTGGGTTTCTATGGTCATAAGACCTATCCCTATCTCTAGGAATGTTGCTGCCACCAGTGGGTTCTGACCCACACAATGTTTGCTCTCTAGCCAGAGCAAGCTTCTCCTTGGCAAGGGCAAGTTCTTCCCTCTGAATCCTCAGATTAGCTTTCCTCATTCTGGCTTCATGCTCCTTTCTCTCAGGGGAAGTCATTCCCCTGTGAGAGGAAGCATTAGAGATGCTAGAGACATGGGAGTGGATGGATTCCCTTGAAGGGGATCTGTCCCTCCTGCTTCTCTGTGAAAGCCTACTTGGGGGTCTGTATGGGGGGACCCCATGCAAACTCCCATGTAAGCTTAGGTTAGCCTGGCTAAGTCTTCTTACTTGGCCCTGGCTATCTACCTCTTCCTCTGAAGTCCCATCTGACTCATCTGTGGTGGGTAGACCCTTATCTACAGCTATGGCACCATCCCTGGCAGCTCTTTCAGCATCATAGGCCTCCAGAAGCTCCACTAGCTGTCTAAGGGTAGGGTTTGAACCCTGTTTTAATCTCCTGGAGGTACACAGTTGTCTCAACTCCTGGAAAGTGAATGCATCATACCTAGAGGGAACCTGTCTAGGATTCTCCTCTCCTGAGGGAGCATCAGTGTGATCTCCACCCAGGGGCATGATTCTAGTGAGGGTGTGGTGTGTGCACCTACCTACACTAGTTGTTTCTACTAAACCTCTCTAGTAGTTGTAGTCAGGGTGTGTTACTCCCTTCAACCTACAACTACTAAGTCCAGTAGGACTTAAGTATTATAATCTATGTTATATGTACCTAGACAATCTCTGTGTGATCTTTCAATTTAGTATCTCAAGATTACAATGGTATTACAACAGCAAGCTCAGATCCCAACCGCTGCTCACCAATGTGAGAAGTTGGCCTGATGTATGATGTCACTAGTTATAGTGTACACCTTATATCAGTCCAAATACCCTTATGGTGATTGGTTGTAAAGTCAACCTTATAGACCAGCTATCCTAGTGGTAGCATGGACAAGAGCAGTCTTAGGCTAAACTCTGAATGGCATATGAAGCCAGCTGTGATACCATATATAATCCCTTGAATACCAAATGAAAGGACACCACAACAGATATATATATAAAATAAAGTGTATTTATTCTAAGCAAACCCTCAGCACTCTTTATGAGATTAGAGGTAAGTACAACACAGTCTTATTTAAGCATACATTAAGTCACACAGGTAAGTAATACAGTTAGGCCCTAGGGGCCACGCAAACCATATACTAAGTAAGTGGTATAAGAACCACTGTCACGGAAATAGGATAGGCCTAGGCCTAGGGAATCGCTGGGGCTACACTATACTACCAAAGGTTAGGAAGTGGGAGGCCCACGGGATTCGTGTGCAGAGTGGAAACACTCACGCGTAATGCGTAAAAGTCACTAGCAATAGTACAGTTTAGAAATAGATAGATTTAGGACACTTCCGGAGTAGCTAGGAAGTTGAGACTTGAAACTTAGACACTAGGATAGTCACTATCCTGATGAGCACCGGAGTACCCAAGTTACCTAGCCCACAGGCTGCGGGTGCATAGGGGTGAAGTTGCATCGGGTTTCGTCGTCGACTCCTATGGATGCCTGAAGAAAGATGCTGACAGGCAGTCAGTGAAGAGTGTCCGGTGGATCCCAAGGCTGGGATCAAGAAGAGAGAAGACCTGCAAGCAGAAGGGGCAGAGTCAAGGTCACTAGCCAGTGACCACGTGGAACCAGGAAGGAACCAGGCGATGTCGTGAAGATTGCAGGTGAAGGTGAAGCTTGTCTCTGCAGCCAGGAGGACCAGGAAGCGTCGAGGACGACCAGGACCAGGAGGCGAGCTGTCCCACGAAGGCTCTTGCTGTCGGCGGCGTCGAAGTTGGACTAGGACTCACCAAGCCTTGGCAAGCGGAACCCACGAAGAACGGAGGACTTGCTTCTGGTGCAGACCAGGAAGGTCTGGGGTGCTTCTTCTTTGCAGAGAAGCGGGAGCCAGTCTGGAGGAGCCAAACCAGCGCAGAAGATTACAGGTTGCGTCGTCACAAAGGCCACTAGCCAGCGGGCAAGCAACCGGACAGACGCGGCAAGCAGGAAAATGCTGAAGGGCCCCACGCAGGACTCGTTGAGTGTGGGGGGCTGATCTTCGGTGCAGATGGTGCTTGGGGGTGGGGCTTCTCAATCCCCGGTGCACAACTTCGAGGGTGCCTCAGAAGCTGCGCTTGAAGATACTAGCCACTTTTCTCAGGTAGCCGGTCCCACGTCGCTCGTCGCCTCCACGGATCTCAGCTCTGCTGTGGATGTGGATGAGGGTCGGAGAAGTCTGGAAGTCAAGGCTCTGGTCGGGCTCTGCAGTCGGTTCCTCGTAGAACGTGGGCAAAGCAAAGGGTAGTCTCTTGATGGTGCCTGTTTGCACAGGGTAGCCACTCCTTGGCCACAAGGGAGATTCTTCAGTCTTCTTCTTTCGTCGAATGTCGAAGGTCCAGAGTTTCTGTTCAAGTTGCAGGTTCAGGATAATCCAAAGTCTTGAGGCCCAACTCCCACTCTTATACTAATCTGGGGGGCTGGGATACCTGCTAGGTCACGCCTTATGGGTGGGACCTGGGAGGGGGTGGTTACACCCACTTCCCTTTGTCCAGTTTCGCGCCAGAGCTGGGGCTGGAGTGCCCCAGCGCCGGTTTGAACTGGACTATGCAAGGAACACCTTGTGTGCCCCAGGCATGTCTCATTCCTTTCAGCCCACCCTGCCCCAATACACTAAAGGCTGTCTGGGGAGGTGCTAGCACCTCCCCAAGCAGGAAACCTATTGTCCAGGCCTCCCTGGCTGGGATCACTCCCAGCAGCAGGAGGTCAGACTTGTGTCGTGGCAGCAGCATCCATTTTGTGATGCTGAGGCTTTGGTTAGAGTTAAACAGCAAAGTAGGATTTTAACATGTCTCTCCCTCTAGAAGGGAGGAATAATATCCTCATCACCAGAAATGGTATGGGGGTATTATTCCAAAGTGTTAGACACCTTACACGACATGTTTTGATAAAGCCAAACCATAGTTACCATAACCGTCTAAGATTATAAGGCACTTTAAGAGTATATGGTAGGCTATATCATAGAACAGCTATAAGGACATGGTTCCGAAAGCTGCAGACAGGCTCAGCTCATGCTAGAGCACCATCTCACATGTTACCAAGCACTCTGCCTCCAGGATTGTTAAGGCCTGCCATAGGAGTGACTGATAGGTACACATGTGTCTATATGTAAGTTAGGTATAGGAATACTACACCTAAGCAAGGGGTGATTACACGACCTTGCCCCAGCTGAGTGATCAGCCAGTTGTGTCAAAATGGAAGGCCAGGCCAGGGGTGGCATAATACATGCTGCAGCCCCTGGTAGGCCTAGGGTACACCTATGCCCGGGGTACCTAGGGTACACTGTACAGGGTCCAATAAGGTGATCCTTACCAATTGGTTATGTACCTAGGGTACATGGAGTCCATTTTAAAGAGAGAGCAGACAGCCTGAGACCCTGAATGGCAGGATCTCAGGCCAACTAAGTCGAAAAACCAGCTAGACACTAGGCAAAAAGTTGGGGGTAACCATAGTCAGATATCCACCTTCCTACAATCGTCATGAAACTTTATTCGGTTTTACAGTGTAAAAACCATAAAAGTCACAATAAATATACACATCCCATATAAGTATACATTAGAAAGAAGTTTAAAAATCACATCCTTAAGACAGAAAAAATCACGTGTAAAATATGACAGGTGTGATAAACAAGTTGTAATTCATCAAAAGGAGAGCACACTAGAAACATACTTTTAACCTATGAGTACCACCTCCCCCTAGAGTGATTAATATTGCAAGCAGGCCCTGGTTCTCACCAGCGATTTCAAATAACTTACAATGAAAATTATACAGTCTGGTTTCAACAGCTGCAAAGTCAAAGTCAAAAATGTTTTATTTGATTTAGTTCTCTACTGAGAACAACAAATAAGGAGTTTAAAAACTGCAAGATTACATCTGTGACTAAAAGGACTTTGTAACATTCATCCTATTACAAATGTATAAAAAAATTTAAAAATGAGAACAGGTTATAACAGGTAAATTCATTAGGAGGTGATTTTAAAAGAGAAATCAAACCCTGTACATTTGCACAGTTGCACTTTGTTTGGATTGGCTTTAAGAACCTCTTTCTAGCAGCAACGACTGTGGGATTAGGGCATACGAACAGTGCATGTATCAAGTCTTGAACTCCTCCTTGACAAAGGTCGCATAGGCTTCCGGCATTTTTGTTTTGTATCCAATTGCAAATTAGGGTTTTAAAAGGGAGAATCCCAAGTCGAAGTAAAATCATGCATCACCGGGCGCCGTGACTTAAAGTAAAAGTAAGATAGTGTTGCCTTTGCTTAAATTCCATTGAGTCAGCATATGCCTTGTACAGTAGCAGTTTTGAACAGTGTAAAATGTCAAGATCGTAACTTATTCTTAGAGCCGAGTGTTTTAAAAAAAGTTTCAAGTGTGCCGGGGTCCAGGATTTCAGCAGATCCAGTGTACATTCTGTTAACTTCAGTGCAAACGTTAGATTTTGATAAAAAACATATTTTGTAGATCCTTGATCAAAGATTTCCGATCTTAGCAGTGCTCTTAGGGTTCCTGGTTCTGCGTGCAAGATGTATGCCCATCGTATTATGTTGGTAATTCCCCTGGCATATGTGCTGGTTAGAGAAAGCTCAAGGCGCAGGGCTTGCGCGGGCACAGCTTGAGGCACTTTAGTTAGTTCCCGGAGGCTCTGGCTTTCTTTAAGTTTTATTGGATGCCATTGACTTATTGGGATGTGTTCGAGAGCATATGAAAGAACGGATGGAATGTTTGTACTGAAGGGATAAGAAATACCTGCGCCCGGTAGAGGAGTAGAGTCCTTGGAGCGCCCCGGTGTGAACATCTGCTTTGTGGACCAAGTGCTGGAGGTGGAAAAGATTTTTTAAGGTTTGAGTTAAAATACGCCCCAAGTAGGTGTATTCCTCCACTATTTCCAGCAATTTCCCTCCTAAGGATCAGTTATAGTTTGTATGTTTTTGTTTTCCTCAGAAAGGGACTATTTTAGTTTTTGCTATGTTTGGGATTAAAAAATTCCTTTCAGTATATGTTGAAAGTGCATCCAGATTCCTTTGAAGACCGAATGGAGTAAGGTCAAGAATAATCACATCGTCTGCGTACAGCAGGGTGTGCATTTTAGACAATGCTATGTTTGGAGGAAAGTTGTTTACCTGCGCAAAGCAACTCGGAAGATCACTGAGGTACAGGGAAAATAGTAGAGGAGCTAAAAGACACCCTTGCTTTCGTCCATTCGATGTTTTAATTGGGGTTGTAAGGCCCTTTTCTTGCCCAAGTAACACTTGACACCAGGTTTCTGAATGTAGTGCAACAATTATACGAAGTAGATTTCCTGGGATTCCCAATTTTTTTAGCTTTCGCCAGAGTATTGGTTTGTCCACCCTGTCAAATGCTGTTGAGAAGTCAATGAAGGCGGAGTAGACGACCTGTGATTTCGAGACTACGTATTTATCAATTATTGCTTGGAGCATAGCTATATTATCGTTTACAGAATGATTTTTCCAGAACCCAGCTTGATTTATCGGTATAGATCCAGTTGAGAAAGCCCACTCTTTGAGATGTTCCAGTACACTGGCCGCGAAAACCTTTCCTGAGACATCCAGGAGGGCGATCCGTCGGTAATTGTCGGGCGACAGCCGAGAGTCCTTCTTATGAATTGGAATTATTGTACTTCCTTTCCAGGAACTAGGAATTTCGCCAGTGACGAAGCAATAAGAAATGAGAGGAGCTAGACACAAGCTCCACTCTTTTGAATTCTTTTGGAGCACCTTTATTCGTATCAAATCTGGGCCCATTGCTGCAGATGATCTTGCTTTTCTTATAATAAGTTCGATTTGGGAGGGGGAAGGAGCAAGATTGTCGAGAGTGGTTACTCCAGTCTTATCAACTTGGGGTTTCATGTTTTCTGCCCTCTCGTTCTCTTTGTATAAACTTGTTAGGTACCCTTCCCATTCTCTTGGAGGAACTGGTGCAGATTGTAAAGATTTTTTTGTGCCCGTTTCTTTTGCAATGAGGCCCCAGTAATTTTTGCTTAACCGCGATCTGGGTGTCCGTCCATTTCTTACCCTGTTGCGCTTTTCTTTCTTATCTTTTGCCCTTCGATGACGATTTGTAAGCGTTTTAATTTACTTTTGTCTACTTTTGGAATACTGTAAAAAATTGCGCCCGAATTAATTTATTGAGTTCTATTGCATATATATCCATATTTTTCTTTTTGTGTTTTCTTGAGTGAGAGTTACGCTGGTTAAAAAATCCTTGCAGACATTTCACCAATTTCTTTAGAGTAACTTTGCTATTGGATCTATGAGGTCTGAATTCTCAAGTATTTGCACTAGTGTTTTCCTTATTATGTTGTTATCGAGTACTCGAATATTCCAGATGAGACGTCCTTGCCCCTGGTTCACCTGTGCTGGACATTGTGAGAATATATTGTAACCTGTAGAGCTAGATTTCACTATTAAACCAGTGGTAAGTTTTAAGCTTGCGTGATCACTGCCCTGATTGAAGTTGATGCTTAAGTGTGTTATTCTCCTGAACAGATCCTGGCTACATATCATGTAATCTAGTATTGAGGAATTAAAGGTACCATTTCTTGTACGGGCTGCCGGTATGTCACCTTCGATGTTACCATTTAAGATGACTCCATTAATAGCTGGGAGCAAGGAAAGTATTATTTCCCCTCGTTTATCAGCTTTAATTCTGGCGGGAAAGGTAGGGGTAGATATTGGCGGGGCCTCCTCTTGTTGTCCATATTTCCATTTCTCCAATAGATCATTGGAGATTTTCCCGTTAAAATCACCTGTTTGGAATATTGACGGGAATCCTTGAATTTCTACCACCTCTTCCATTTCCTGGAGTATTTCGCACATAAGAGGATCGAATTTGGGGCCAGGCGGAATATATATATTAAAGATAAGTAAATCATTTGGTATGCCCGTTTGCTCCTTCTGGCACTTGATCTTAATACATTGACTATTCAATGACTTCATAGGTATGATCTCCTGGTCCCAGAAAAAGTCTTCACTCAGAAGTACTGCAAGTCCGCCTTTGGCGTGACTCCGGCTAACTGGTTCTGCTGGGATGTCATATACAATGTATTTGTCTAGAAAAAAAGTTGTGGTTGACCATGTTTCCTGGAGTGCCACGATCCCCGGGTCATCTTCCAGTATCATTGCGAATTTCTCCTGACTTTTCCCCGCTATATTCCAGGAGACAATGCTCAAACCTTGGCTAAGGAGGAGGTATAGTCGCCCTTCCCTGTTTATTACCATTTAAGTTCACCCCAATCCAGGACCAGTGCTTTGCATCTGTTGTTATCTCCTCCTTAGGTATGGATTTATTCCAGATTTTTCTTTCTCCATTCTTAATCGAGATAGTTAGTTCTTGGTTGGGAGTACTTATTGAGTCAGTTAAACCATTGTAGACTTGGGCGGGTAGATGATTTTTCATATTAATGGTCTCTTTAAAAGAATTCCGGTTATGAAGTCCCTTATTGGAGATTGCTATGACGTCGTATCCATTTTGAAACAGGATTTCTCTTTCATGTAGAATAATTCCCGGGATCACCGGGGACCAGAATTCCACTACAGCCACCGTGGTTTCAGATTTTAACAGAAAAACTACCAGTTCCATTTCTGTTCTTGAGAAGGTTTGGAGCGGATGTATCTTTTGAATTAGGTTTGTAATTCGCTCCTGATTGAGTGGGTCATTTCCAGCTGGAAATAGATCAGTAAACTCCAAAAAGCGTGATTGAGTCTGTAGTTTATAGAGTTGGTCTGTCGTTTGAATGGGTACTGGATAGACCGGTTTAACTTGACAGTCTATCTTGCCAGTTAGAAAGTTCCCTGCCAAGGGATTTAGGACGTTAGCAATCTCTTTAACTTGTGTGCCGGTCTGCTCCGTGGTAGATTGATTTGAATTATTTTTCAATGATTTCTCACGTTCGATTATTTGGTTTTCCAGTGGTGGAGAATTTGGAAATTTTAACATGCGTGGTTTTTGCTTTGCAAATCTCCTCATTAATCTTTTTTCTGCCTTTTCCTTATATTCTCATTAACTCGCTTTTCCTTTTTCGCTAAAGTTATCTCCAAGGATGTTGAAGATAGAAGGTCGGAACTTGTATTTCTTTTTTTGGTTTTAATTATAGGAGAGTACTTAATTTGTTTAACAGTCTGATAAAACATTGGATAGTATGGTGCTGCCGAATTTGGAACTTCATTGTTGTCTACTTCCTCAGTTTCAACAGCCGCAGATACAGAAGTGCTGGGCGAACCTGATTAAAATCAAGCCTTTTGAGAAGGGGGGAGTATAATGTGTCTCCGTGGTACATCATAAAATTTGCAGAAGAACATAAAGTGTAGCATATCCTGTGGTGACAGGTTGTCGCAACCACAGGATGCTAACACCTGACCTCTGCTGTTCCCTTTTGGAACAGCAATTAAAAGATGAAAAAAATCAAGATGAAACCTAGTCAGTAAAAACCGCTCATATGTGGTCAATGTTCCCAAGAGATATGGCTCTGTCTGTGGGTGGGTTTTTAAGGTCAAGAATTTGTAGACGCTTGGTTTGCATAGTTCCTGTTCGTCCCTTTCAAGTTTCCATGTGCAAATGAATGCGTTTTTGACCAATTCAACGTCCTTTCATCTTATAGAGGAGGGTTTTAAAAAGAGATCTGGGCGACCCAACTCTAAAAAGCGACCTTTGACATACTTCAGCCATAGAATTCTGGAAGTATGTTCCAGGGACATACAGTCCATTAGGATCTGATGAGTTAGTTTTAGTTCTTTGTTTGGCTAGCACTTAAGCCAAAATACTAAAGGGCGCAGAGCGAGGGTATCACACAAAAAAGGGGCCCCCAGTTCTTCATGGGCTATCAAATTCGATAAGCCAAGTGGCATTCCCAGCAGACGCTTTAGAAAGTTGTTCTCTGCCACCTGTAGCGTGTCTGTGGTAACATGCCCCCCACACTTCACTACCGTAACATGCAGTTGACACGCCCCTCGCCTGATAGAGTTTCAGCAAAGCTGCAATTGGGCGCTTGCCCATCTTAGCAGCGAAGCTGAAGATGGCGGCAGTTATTCGCGTGAACTCCCCCTTTTTCCATGTAATAAGGGGCCCCCACTTCAGGTGATCATCCAGCACGACCCCCAGATATGAAAAAACGGATGTTGTAGGGACTTTCACAGGACCCACAAAGAAAGAAAACTTTTTCATTGGGCGGGCCCCTACCTGCATGATATAGGATTTTGCGTTGTTGATCGCTAAATCTCGAGACCCAATTAAGTTCAAAAAGGGATCTAATAAGGATTGAAGTCCTCTAGCGGTCCTCGCTATCAGGACGGCATCGTCCACGTATAGGAGGACGGGGAGACCCCGGCGACCCACATGCGGACAGTCAGCCCCTGTAGATACCAGGGCACCCTCTAGATCATTAATATATAGGTTGTACAGGAAGGGGGCCAAAATACAGCCCTGCCTCACCCCTCTTTCAATGTTAAATTCCCTGGAGACCCTGAGATCCTGTGCAAATTTAATGTTTGCCTTGGTGTCCCGGTGCAGATCCATTAGAAAGTCCAGGATAGGGGCCTCCACCCCCATGGCCCTCATGGACTGCCACAGTTTGACTCGGTTTACACAGTCAAACGCGGACGGTAGGTCCATGAAGGCCATGTAGATCGTACCTGGGCGGGCCATCGTGTACTTACCAAGGATCAAGTACAGGTTTAAACATTGTGCCACCGTAGATCTCCCGGCACGAAACCCATATTGGGTATCGGTGATGATATTACGCTCCTCAGCCCACAGAGATAATCTTTGCAGTAAAACCCCTCCCACCACCTTGGTTACGGGGTCGATGAGAGAGATTGGTCGATAACAGTGCGTACTGTTTCGGTCCCCCTTTATGAACACTCGCACAATGATAGATCTGGCCCATGATTCGGGGCTACCGTCCCTGGCTGCTGCATTCAATACAGCCACCAGGATCGGGGACCAGAAGGAAGAATCGGATTTATATAGGTCCGGCGGGATTCCGTCTGGGCCGGGAGCTTTATTACTTGTTAAGCCCACAATTCCCTCCTCTACCCCAGATAACGCAAAGACCAGGTAGTCAGTATTTCTTGTCCGAGGAGTCACGTCAGGGGAACCCATAGAACCCTTAAACATTGATTGAAAGTGGGCCACCCATTCATCCTCAGTGATGTTGGAGCTTAGGGTATTACTTGTATCATCAGAGAACAGGGGTCTGTTGACAATGCCCCAGAACCGTGTACTGTTCCTTAATGTGCTAAGCTCTAGCAACTCCCTCCATGTCTCCTTCTTTAATGCTCTCTTACGGATGGCTAGGGCCTGCTTATATCCTGTGCGACAGGCCCGTATATGTAGGGGATTTCTCGGGACTACTTTCAAAGCCTCCTTTAACTTACGTGCTGCCTGGGAGCAGGAGGAATCAAACCATCTTGGATTTAAATTAAATACCTTGCAGGTGGGAGCCCTCAATAGTTCCCCTACTTTATATGAGATGGAGCTAAATGCACTGAGAACGTTCCTTGGCAGAATCTCTGTTTGAGTACAAAGGGAAAGTTCGGCTACACATGATACTCTCACCTCCCTATAAAAAGCGTCTGGATCAATCTGGGACCATTTAAGATGGCGCCCACCGTCTATGGGTCTCGTAATTCCTTTTGTCCTTCCCCTGGGTTTACTAAATAAAAATACACCACAGAGATATACACAGAGGGGGTTATGGTCACTATAATCAATGTCCTTGATGGTAAACCTCTCAAAGAGTGACTGAGATGAAGAAGAAACTAAAATGTGGTCTATAAAAGACCCAGTGCCTCTTCCTTTGAAGGTGGGAATAAGATTCTTGCTGTTTGGGGCAGAGAGGGACATCAATATCAGCAGGTCAAATTTGTTGACTAAGTTATTTAATTCGCCCCCCTGTGATGAGTGTTCAAAATGAAACCCCCTCATTTTGTGGCATCCAATATCAGACATAATCGTGGTCTTTGGGTCGCTGCAGGGGTGGATATTAAAGTCGCCCAACACCATCATGGGGTGTGTGCTAGGATCACACAACTTCCTTAGATGGTAACTCAGCTGAATGATGTTGCCTTTTCCCTTTTTGCTATTTGGTTGGTTGTAAAAATTAATCAAGGTAATTTTATTTTTTCCCTTCTTAAGTGTGATGGCCTGTAGGCCATGGCCAAGAGGGGGACAGGTTTGTATCTGACAATCAACAGCCAGGGTGATATAGATAACCAGTCCTCCTTTGGCTCTACCAGTAGTTGAAGGAGAGGCAGGGACAAAATAACTTTTGAAGCCCTCCAAAAACAGGTTGCAGTCCACTGGCCAGGTCTCCTGAAGGCAAATTACTGATAATTACCTAATAAACTGTTGCCATAAGGGGTCCTGAAATGTATCTACCAGTCCTGCTATATTCCAGGATATAACATTACTATCCACCTCAGGTGACAACACATCTATTTGTGGTGATGGAGGAGAAACCGTTTGCAATGTTGCTGTCATGATACAAGGGGTTAAATGGGCCCCCTGCCGATACGTTGCCTCTGCTACGGTCTTGTCAGGTGTGTCCAGTCAATCACATTCCTCCAATCCTGATAACATAGAGAATCTGTTAGCTAATGCTAAGGTCGGAGTATGCTAGCCTCTTTTCCCTGACCCCTGGTCTGACAAACTGGTGTACCCATGATGTGGACACTGGTGACAGTACACCTGTCAAAAACAAGATCTATCGTCAGTCAGACCAATTCAAGGAAAGCATCAAAGCTGAAGTCAGCAAGATGCAGGAGTTAGGAGTTATTGAAGCCTCTGAGAGCCCCTGGGCTAGCCCAGTGGTTCTAGTCCCCAAACCTCATCCACAGGGTGGAAAGAGAGAAATTAGGTTTTGTGTGGACTATAGAGTGCTCAACTCTGTCACCAAGATAGATGCTCACCCTATTCCAAGAGGAGATGAATTGATAGACAAATTGGGAGCAGCCAAATGTCTCAGTACCTTTGACTTAACTGCAGGGTACTGACAGATTGGCATGGCCCCAGGAGCAAAAGCGAAAACAGCATTCTCCATACCTGATGGGCTTTATCAGTTGACTATGATGCCTTTTGGGTTAAAGAATGCCCCTGCCACCTTCCAGAGGTTGGTGAACCAAGTCCCGGCTGGGTTGAAGTCCTTTAGTGCAGCTTATCTTGATGATATTGCTGTCTTTAGCTCCACCTGGCAGGATCACCTGATCCACCTTGGGAAGGCTTTAGAGGCTCTGCAAAAGGCAGGCCTCACTATCAAGGCATCCAAATGCCAGATAGGGCAGGGCACTGTGGTGCAATTGGGCCACCTTGTTGGTAGAGGCCAGGTACAACCAGTACAACCCAAGATCCAGGCCATCTTGGACTGGGAAGCTCCAACAACCCAGACCCAAGTCAGGGCATTGCTTGGCTTGACTGGGTACTACACGAGGTTTGTGAAGGGATATGCGTCCATTGTGACTCCCCTCACAGAACTTACCTCCAAGAAGATGCCCAAGAAGGTTAACTGGACAGCTAGTTGCCAAAAGGCTTTTGACACCCTGGAAGAAGCAATGTGCTCAGCACCAATTCTAAAAGCTCCAGATTATGCCAAGCAGTTCATAGTGCAGACTGATGCCTCTGAGCTAGGGATAGGAGCGGTCCTATCCCAGACCAATGATGAAGGCCAAGACCAACCTGTTGCTTTTATAAGCAGGAGACTTCTCCCCAGAGAGCAGTGTTGGAGTGCCATTGAGATGGTTTGGTCCCTGAAGAAGCTGAGGCCATACTTGTTTGGTACTCACTTCTTGGTTCAAACTGTCCACAGACCTCTCAGATGGCTAATGCAAATGAATGGGGAAAATCCAAAACTACTAAGTTGGTCCATCTCCTTACAGGGAATGGACTTTGAAGTGGAACACAGACCTGGGACTGCCCATGCCAATGCAGATGGACTTTCCAGGTTATTCCACTTAGACAATAAAGACTCCATAGGGTAAGGTTAGTCTCATCACCTTTCGTTTGGGGGGGGGGGTGTTGTGTGAGAAAGTGCCATCTTTCTTGCACGGTATGCCCCCACTTTTGGCTGAATTGCATATGTACTTTGACTGAGTGTGCCCTGGGCTCCTGCCAATTAGGTGCCCAGGGCCTGTGTTCCTTCCCTAAAACTGCATGAAACCTAAACCCAATTGGCATCTCTGGCCACATATCAGCCCCTGGTAAATGGTACCCTAGGTACCCAGGGCCCTGTGACAGAGAAGGCCCCTAAGGGCTGCAGCACTTATTGTGCCACCCTTAGAGGCCCTGTACCCTGACACACACACACACTGCCTTTGCAGGCTGAGTGTCTGGGTACAGAACAAAACAGAGTCGACATGGCACGCATCCCTGTGTGCCATGCCCACAACACACACTGCCCTGGCATACCTCAGTCACTCCTCTAGCTGGATGCCCTATGCCAGTGTGTGGGTACAGGTGCATGAGCCCTGTGCCCCTACAGTACCCAGGTCCATTCCTGGGCACTGTAAATGCAGTGCTGCCATTAAGAGTATATGGTGCTCGGAGGTCGTCAACACGAACTACACAGCACCATGATGGCAACACTGAAGACTGAGAAGTTTGGTATCAAACTTCTCAGCACATTGAACCCACACTGATGCCAGTGTGGGATTTAATGTAAGATGCACGACAGACGGCAACTTAGAGTTGCCCCCTGAACCTAACCTACAATCCGCGTCCTGTCAGAGAGGCTGCCTAGGCTTCCACCCAGCAGACTTGTTGCTGGACCCCTGGGTAGAGAGCCATCCGCTCTCCTGGGCCTGCAACAATGCACGTCCTGGGTGAGGTGCTAGGTCTCCTCCCCCAGGATGGGCAGGGGAAGCTTCAAAGGCATGCCGCCTTTGTGAGCCTCCCCAGACCACTTGCTGTACTCAGCAACTGTACCCACCGGTTCTAGCCCCCACTCTGGCATGAAGACTGGCGGGAAACCCCAGGGGAGGAAAGGGGGTGTGCCAGCCTATGACAACCCCACCCCTCAGGTGGGGGAGAGGAGGTGAAGCACATCTCCGGGCTCTCGCCATCTTGAAGATGGGGAGCCCTGCCCAATCAGGACTAGGCTACTGCCCCCCTCCCACAGGAGAGTGGCAGGATAAGGGGGTGTACCCACCCCAGGGAACGGACCCATTGGTCTATGCCGCCCCTAAATTTAGTATTTAGGGGCACCATGAACCTCAGATCCCGAATCCGAAACAAGCAAGACCTGCCGTGCAGCTGCTAACAAGAGGAAAACACCAACTGATTTGGCCCCAGCCCTACAGGCCCTGTCGACCCTCGAACCTGCTCCTGCTAAACCTCAGCGTCTCCAGTGGTCAGCAACCTCGAAAACCCCGGAGGACCTGACTGCCTTGTGACTCTAAAAAGACTGGGACTCCCACGAGCGCCCAGTGTTAGGGCGAGCCGGCACCTCGGACCTTCTTCAGGTGTGAATTAAAGTCAGCATTAGCTGTCTCGCCAGCCTCATGTTTCATTGCAAATCATAACAAATACACATACAGGGACGGCTTCTTTTACCATTGGTCGATTCAAATGTCACTCAAATTATGCTCCATAGATCAGTTTAAAAATGCCTTTTTATTTTATACCTATTGATTTGCTCAACTGGCATTATTGCTGTTTTATAGCAAGACACAGAATGGATCAGGACGGACTAGTCTTATTGTCCAAAAACAAACTTTAATTTACTTGCACTCATCTATAGTGCCACTCAAAACAAAGTCACGAATAGGTTGAAGGGTACTTGGACAGACTAGTGAATGCTGGTACTTATTCATACTAAGGTGTCATCACAGCCACTGCATAGAAATCAAGATATTTATTTAAAGTTGCAATAGTGATGCATCATCATAAACCAGCTTTGATATATTTATTTACCCTATACAAAACAAGCACCAACCATTCAAGGTGCTCAGATGGTTGAAGTGTAAGTGGTTTCGGATCTGAATCTTGTCCCACAATGAATCTGAAGAGCCACCCACAGGTAAGCCCTTAAGTACCCTAAGGAAAGGGTTGGGACGATTCAGGGAGCCTTCTCAGAGGAGCGGCTGGACAGAGGGGAGGATACTCCCATGTCCTTTGTCGAGTTTCGTACCAGAGCAGGAGCCAACGGCTCCCTCTACTGGTTCCAACTGAATGTATGCAAGGAGGGCACCAAATGTACGCTTCAAAGCAATCTGTTGGGGCTGGCAAGTACCCAAACCCCAGTCTAATACAATAAGTCCTGTCTGGGAAACCTATTTTTCTATCTTACCCTGCTCAGCTCAGCAGCAGAAGGGCAGAATCGTGTCTGTGGTTGGCAGCAGCACTATCTTTCTGTTAGATCCTGAAAGACTGGTACCGGGAAACCAGGGGGGCTCCCTATGGGATCCCCCAGTACATGGGATCCAACATCAGAGTCAGTGTTGGGGTAGGATTTCAACATGTTTGATAACAAACATGTGCAGCCAATATATAGTTAGACATCTCGTAATTGACGTGATGCCTACTATATGTACTATAAGTACAGCGTTTGATTGGTTTTGAGCATCCAGGTTTGACGCTCAACCAGGGAATGGGGGCCCTGACTTTTTCTCCAAGCAGGCTGTAATGCAGCCTGCCTGGAGAACGGGGAAAGTGCGCATGACTGGTTTGGGCGACCCGAGAGGGCCAACCAAACAGTCATTGCACATTTAGGAGTGGGCAAACCACTCCTTCCCTCCTCTGCTCTGAGAGCAGAGCAGCACCACACACGCGCCTGCCCACAAAGCAGCATAAAATGATAATAATTCTAAGTTATTGTCATTTTATGTTTCTTCTCCCTCGCACTGCTTAAAAGCAGTGAGGCGACGTTCCTCCGCCACAGTGGAGGAGCCGCCACTGGGTGTACCTCTGCCCTGGGCACCTTAGTACCATATACTAGGGACTTAGAAGGGTATACCATAAGCCAAGTGGGAAGGTACCAAAGTACTTACCATAGTCAAATTTAGCGAGAGAGCACAGTGACTGGGGTCCTGATTAGCAGGATCCCAGTCAGACTAGTCAGGCCTGACCTCCTCTAGCGCAGTTTCTTCACAAGGGGTAGGATCAGGTACTTGAGGAGGCTGACACTCACCTACAGTCGGGGGGGGAGTCAGACTTTTCTTCTTCCCTTGTGCTCTCTGTTGGAGCTGGGTGGGCCATTCATTTAGTCTTCACTGCTCCAGGGTTTCGTGCTAGTTGGATTTTTGCCCTAGGGGTCACACCAACCTAGTCAGGGAGGCCTATCATTTCTAGATGGGTCCTGAGTTCTACTTCAGCCCAGGCTGAAATCTCCGGGTCATTGCCCAGCAGGCAATCTACAGGCAGGTGAGGGATACTGCCACCCTTTTAGTGCCAGTTACCCCTCCCCAGCTGAGATTAACTATTGCCATGAGGTGATCTGTTCTAATAGTGTTGGTCATCTGGTAAATGTATCCAGGAAGAAGCTGAAGGGGGGACACAAGGTTTTCTGTCACCATGGTAACACTAGCCCCTGTGTCCCTACAGGCTACAGCTTTCTGACCATTGAACAGAGGCTCCTGTATTTACTTGCCCATGGTATTGGATTACAGTAAAAGTGGCAAAACCCATGCCACATCACATACCAAGGTGGCCTGTGTAGGGGATCTTGCAAGGCCAGAATCCACCTCAGTACCCCATGAAAACCCCAATAAACTCTTGGGGGCACTACTACTACCTGGAGTGCTAGTACTAGGGGCACTAGGGGGTGTAGTAGTAGGAGTAGTAGTAGTGGTATCCTTGTTACTTGCCTTGGGGCAATTGGAATCTCTTGCCTTATGGACTCTCTCTTTGAAGAGATAGAAATGCTACTTGGCATATTACTGCCCCCCCCCTTATGGCCGGCTTACTTCTGTTTGTTATATGATCCCTGTTGTTTACTATGCTTATTTTCCCCCCCTCATGGCCCGCTTACCTCTGTTTACTGTATGATCCCCGTCTTTTACTAATTTGTTGTTGTCATTACACTCTTGACCTCTCTTGTAAAGCACTCTGATATCCTTTGGGTTCTACTTTGTGCTATATAAAACTTTATAAATAAATAGCAATAGGGATTCTTACCAGGGGAGGAAGAAGATTGGGACACACCACCAGACAAAGACATTTGGGGACCTTTAGAGGAATTCTCTTTAGACTTTTCTCCACCTTTCTCTTGGGCCATGGAAAAATCTGTCTTCTGGTCACTACCACCTTGAGACTTAGGGGCCCATTAGTATGTTGGGCGGTGGTACCACAGCGGTGCTGGCGGTGTGGAAAAATGTTTTTTTCTGCCCGCGAGCAGGGGCCCTCACATCCGCCATATTAGTATGGCCAAACATAGCCCATTGCCCGACCGCACTGCCATCAAGGTGCGCCCACCACTGCTCCGTAGCGTCCTCTGGTTCGCCGATGCTCCGCCCACGGAGAGGATTGCCATCTGATGGCCTTTGCTATCTCCGACGTCTTCGCGTATGATCGTACATCGCCTGTGTTAGCACCGCTTGCCTGCTTTCCCGTCACAGTATAGCGACTCGGTGATTCACCGGTTTTGCGGGTTGCAGGTTGCTGCCTGAAGCCTGAAGCCTGCGGCCGCTATTAGAGCCGCTTCTACGTTCATTACTGGGCGCCGGTAATAGTGAATAGCGGGAGCAAGAGGAAAGCGGTAAGCGCAAACTTTTGGATTTGGACTATGTTGTTTGCGTTGATACTGATACTGAGAGGCAAGATTCAATGGCGCTGAGAATTAAAACTCATTATTACAGGCATTGTGGTTGAGAGGGAGCCTGTAGGGGGCAAGCAGTGCTTAATTTGGACACCCCCCCGGAGCTCTTTGAACGTTGGACTGAGCAGGAGGACAAGGGAGGGGATATTAAAACTCCGTGTGTTGCTCCTCATCTGCTTCTTCAACCCTCTTAATTTTCTCGGAGTGAGGCTGCAGTTATATGAAACTGCTGATCGGCTGCAGGTTTGCGTACCCATAACCACATGTAGAGGCTTTTAAAGGCTTTTGAAGGCTTTCTAAGAGGTGTCTTCTCAGCAGTGTAAGACAAAAGAAGATGTCGGTGGTATTAAAAGCAGCGGCAAAATTGCGGAATAAACAGTCTAAAACTGGGACAGGAAAGGATTTTTTCAAATCTGGCCTATCACCTCCAACACCAGTCCTAGCGTCTAAAGGCGCTAGGAGAGGAAGAAGAAATGCCCAGCAAAGAATAGATTTAAAAGTTAAAGTGTTGGCTTTGGGTGAGAAAAATAAATTGCCTGGACAGAGTAATCTTGATAAAACCTTGGAGGAAGAGGATGAGGAAGAGGTAACTCTATCTGAACTCTCAGCTGATCTAAGTATGTTGGCTGTGGGCGGAGAGGAAGGGGGAGGAGGGGAAGGAGATGGAGTAGAGGATGCACTTAGTAGAGAGAACGACATCCTGGCAAACTCTAAACAGTATCCTCTCTTCGGCAGGCAGAAAATACTATCTACCCCTGCTCCCGTCCTTGCCCATGCCCATGCCCTTCCAGCGCAAGTTACAAACCCACAGCCCATACCGTGATTGCACTTAGGGCTAGAACCTGTGGAAGTGAGTACAGGTACTTATGGAAAATCACCTTTGATTAGCCAGCCATTGTTTAAAGTAGCTGAAAAACTTCTACGGACATCGCAAAAGATATCGCAAAAGGAAGTTGGTAAAGAGACACTGTCAGACGAGTTGGATTCTACGCCTGAATTAGAACCAGAATCAGAATCAGAGTTAGAAAGGGTAAAAGAAAAGGAGACACCTCCCGCCTCAAGAGTCAACGAATCCCTGGGTAAAAGATCCGACCAAGACACCTCAATACAAGAAATGCTTATAACTATTTTGCAGGAGATACGGGACTTGAAGACTTCGCAAGCAATTGAAATATCACAGCTGCATAATAGGTTAACAAAGATGGAGGAAAATCTAGGCAGTTTACCCATAAGGGTTGCTGAGGAAGAGGTTTGTGTCTCAGTCCTGGAAGATAACATCGTTAGTATGCAAAAAGATCTCCAGGTGTTGAATAAGAGCAAGAGCCAGATGGAATCGAAGTTACAGGATTTAGAGAATTCCAAAGAAGATCCAATCTGCGCCTTGTGGGAATAGCGGAGGGTTTGGAAGGAGCGGAAATGGTGAAATGGACTGAATCTCTTTTGAAAAAGGGAATACCTGAATTACAAGGAGACCTCACAATTACAAGAGCCCATAGGGTACCTGCACATAAACCCACGAATCCTAAATACCCACGAACTATCTTAATAAACTTTTCTGATTATAGAATTAAAGAGCAAATCCTAAATGTGGCAATATTAAGGAGATCATTTAATACCAGTGATATCAAAAACTTTTAAATCTTTTCCGACATGTCAGCAGCCTCTGCCCATAGACGCAAGGATTTTTTCAAATGATTGACTCTTTTAAAGCTAAAGGAGCACAGGCGATGATTGTGCAGCAATCCAAATTGAAAGTCATGGCCAAAGGAAAAATTGTTATCTTTACAGAGATATTGGAGGCCCAAAATCTTCTGGATGCTCTTACAGCTGCATAAGAAAAAGAGTCTATGTGGTTGTAGATTATAAGACTGAATTGTTATATTTTGTCCTTGAGGGGCGGGTGTGAGGTAAATCGGGGGACGCAACAGGATGCAACAAGATGGCATCCAATAGGAAGAGGGGGAAAGAGGAAAGGACAGTGGGACAGGTTGGGGTCTCCTTTCTCGTGGGGAGGGTAGGATGGGGGGGCGGTGGTGGGGGTGAAGCAGCTAAAAAAAGAGAGTTCATAGACGGAAATATTTTTCTTTTTTTGAATAAGTTAAGGCAAAGGATATGTAATGTTGCTAATGAAAGATCTGTCTTGTATGGCTGTCATATTGCACATATTGCACATTGGATATTGCTCTTTAATGTATTTTTATTTACCTTCTATAATTGATACAATTTGTACTGTAGTATATTGCACTGAGTGGTCTATTAGCTGCCTGATTTGCACTTTAAATAGTTTTTTGCACAATTGTTACAAACTGTACTGTAGAATGCTGGTCTAGGTGCGTGATTTGCACTCTTTTGTATGATTTGCACAATTGTTATATTAGGTATGGTAGACCTGCGCAATTTGCACAATTTAATGGCCTGTATTTCAGTATATAACCTAGCCCGCTATGGTCTTATTGGGAAAAAAGATCTAACAACCAAAGTGGTTACTTATTTATGTATTTTGCACATTTGCACAAATTGCACTTAGAAATGCATTTAGAAACGTCTACCTTTCATAATTGATACAATTTGTACTTTAGTATATTGCTCTGAGTGGTCTAATAGTTACTTGATCTGCACTTTAAATAGCTTTTTGCACAATTGATACAAACTGTACTGTGGTATGCTGGCCTAAATGCGTGATTTTCACTTTATTGTATGATTTGCACAATTGTTATATTAGGTATGGTAGACCAGCGCAATTTGCACAATTTAATGGCCTGCATTTCAGTATATAACCGAGTCCATTATGGTCCTATTGGGAGAAGACATTTATTTATGCATTTTTATGCATATTTGCACAAACTGCACTTAGAAATGCATTTTTGCACATATATCGTACCTCAGACGAGACACCTTGGGACGTATGGATAAAATAGATTATATTTTCTTCTCAAGTGCATTATGAATAAGTATAAACTCTCAATTCTGTCTTTGAATGTTAATGGTTTAAATAATAGAAGTAAAACTGGTGCAATAGAAAGCTGGTTAAAAAGTCACCATCCAGATTTGATCTTTTTACAAGAGACGCATTTCCGAGCTCTAGCAGATGCTAGTAAGATGTTTAAAAATTGGGCGGGTTTTTATTGCTCGGCTGTGTCGGGGACAGCGCAGAGGGGTGTGAGTATTTATATAGGCAAGCATGTCCAATTTCATGTTGAAGCATCTCATTCAGATATGAGGGGCAGATGGACATTCTTATATGGGAAAATAAACCACACAAGCGTGATACTTGCTACAATCTATGCACCAGTTGTGGATGATCCGCTCCCCATTTTGCAGTTAAAACAAGGACTAACGGGTATACCTGGTCAGATTATATGGGGAGGGGACTTTAATTTCTTGCAAGACCCTGTGGTTGATTCTACAAAAAAAGATCGAAGGCAAAACAAACCACAAGTATGTACTGCATTGTTGAATTGCAAGATAGATTTAGATATTTTAGGCTACTAGCGGCACAACAATCTGACTAAACGTGAGTATTCTTGCTATTCAGCAAAATATGACTCGTCATCAAGGCTAGATTTTTTTTTTAACCTGCCATAATCTGGAAGTCAGTAAATATGAGCAAATAGCGAATGCCTTCTCAGATCATGCCCTCATTAAGATGGAAATCCCTTTAGGGAAGAAAGATGAACAAGCATCAAGAAGGTGGTACTTTAATAAACTTAATTTAGCAGATAAGCAATGGTGTGCAGATTTAGGGAAGGAGATCAGCTCCTTCTTTTCTATAAATAATGATTCCGCCCCAATTAACATAATATGGGATGCTTTTAAGGCTACACTGAGAGGCATAATCACTTCAAAAGAGATACCAAAATAAAAAGCTAAGAAGGAGGAAAGAATGGCAATAGAAAATAGTCTAGCCTATGCAAATCAAGAATACTTTAGAAATAGGACCTCGAAAAATAGGCAAGAAACACTTAATGCAAAAACAAGAATGAGGGAATTTTATTATGACTTAGGGGACATGGCAAGTAGATTATATCTTCAAACAAACTATGAAGACAGCGAGTACACGGGAAGATTGCTAGCTTGGCAAGCAAAGGAAAAGCAAGTTCGAAACAGAATCGAATATATCCAGGACAAAGTAACTAAAACTCGCGTAAAAACTACGCCACTAATAGGTGAGGTGTTTCTTAAACATTATAAGGATATCTATCAGACATCTCACCAAGTCTCTTCAGAGATAATTAATGAATTCCTGCGGGAATTGCTAATCCCAACTTTGGAAAATAATTTCAAAGAGCTGCTGTTAGCCGAATTTACGAAGGAAGAATTATATGCGGTTATCAGCTCTTTGCCCAATTGCAAAGCTACTGGAGAGGATGGCATCCCAGCAGAATTTTTTAAAGCATTTTCTACTGTACTCTGCCCCGGATTTTTAAAACTTGCAAATTATTTATTGCAAGGGGGTGACCCACCTGCATCTTTCGCACGGCAGTAGTGGTCAGTATTTTAAAAAAAGATAAAGACAGCGAAATTGTGAACTCTTATAGGCCAATAAGCCTTTTAAACACTGATTATAAAATGTTTACTAAACTTCTTGCCAATAGGCTAAACAAAATGGTGGGATCCCTTATTGGGACAGATCAATGCGGTTTTGTAGCAGGGAGACAGCTTTATAATAATACAAATTTTTTATTAGAGGCACTTGATTTTTTTAAATATCAGTAAGGTTGAGGCGCTGATTTGGTTTTTAGATGCCAAAAAAGCATTTGATCTTGTCTCCTGGAACTGTGTTTTTATAATTTTAGAGAATTTCGGCTTCCCAAATTAGATAATTTTTTTATTGAAACAACTCTATATAAATTCACAGGCCCACATTTTTATGAATTCTGTTAATATAGGGCCATGCCAAATAAATAGAGGCACCAGACAAGGCTGTCCCCTTTCCCCGATTTTATTCGCTTTATTTATAGAACCATTAGCAATCGCAATTAGGGAAAAAAGAGTCCATACGGTTCCGGTTCAAGGAATGACGAACATAAAATTATATGCTGATGATATTGTTCTCTTCCTGAACCCAAAGATAAATACCCAGTCGGAAGTTATGAGAATCTTTGTAGATTTTGAGAAGATAGGGGTTTATAAAATGAATAAGTCTAAAACAGAAATTATTCTATGCAATTGCGATGTGAATTCTCTCTTATTAGAATTTAGACAGATATACAACATCCGTCCGAAGAGGTATTTAGGGATCTATGTAACTGAGAGAGTAGAAGATCTTTTTTCCCTAAATTATATTCCGTTGTTAAAAAAGGTACAATCTCAGGGAAAACGATGGAATCAGCTGCCGTTGTCAATAATAGGGCGAGTTGCGTTAATTAGAATGTCTATTCTTCCGCTTTTTAGTGCAGCTCCTTGTGCAATACAGACCACTTTTTTTAAAGAAATAGACAGTATGTTTTCTTCTTTTCTATGGACAAATAAGGTACCAAGATTAGCCCTTAGCACTTTAAACTATCCTGTCGCTGATGGAGGACTATCTCTTCCGAATATTAGAAATTATTACTACGCGACATTTGCACATCACAGTTTTAGGTTTTTCTTCTTAGATCCTCAAGAAGTAGATAACTTTTTTATGAAAAAGATCTTAAGGGAGTGCAATATAATAGACCCTACGAGAGTCACTAAATACCCTACAAAAGTCTGTTATAAGACTCTACAATGGCTATTTAAACAAAAAACTCAGCTGTTAGCACACTACGATATTCTAAGAATTAATTTTTCAACAAGGCTTTCAAATACATATATGGGGGAAACAGGTCTTTTAGAGAATAATATATTAAGGCTGTGGGAAGAAAACGGGTATGTTCGAATCCAGGATTTTATCAAGGGGAACTGTTGGAAAACTTGGGCGGAGATTGAAACGGGGCTCCAACATTCAAACACAATTTTAAAATGGTCATTTATTAGATTGAAACCCATATTGGAAAAACTAGATATGGAAAGCCTGCGTTATAAAACTACTATCAGTGTAGCCCTTAATTCCCCCATACAACGGAAAATTAGTAACTGGATTAAAATCTTTGATGATAATAAATCGCTCTCACTATATGAAAAAGTTAGGGATAGATGGAAGAAAAGGGAAGATATGCCGATTCTTAAATCAACCTGGAATAGGCTTAATACATTTAATGCAGTTATATTTGAGGGGCAAACTTCAACCGCATGCAATATTATGCAAAATGGTTGATATATAGAACACCCTCTTTTCTTCATAAAATATACCCGCAAATAGAAGATAAATGTTTTCGCTGTGCCGAGAAAGGAACTTGGACGCATATCATCTGGGCGTGCCCAAAAATCCAGAGTTTCTGGGAGGAATATCTTAAAATTATAATTGATTCCCGCATCTTATTTGATAAATCGACAGCAGTTTTGGGCTGCTCTCCTGCTACTTCTGCACATGGGGAAGGCTTGTTTATTGCAGTTTCAATAGCAAGATCTCTAATTCTGCAATTGTGGTGAACAGAGAAGGTACCCACTTTTAATACATGGAGGGCAAAATTGTCTAGAATACAAGAATCGGAAAAGAAATATGCAAAAAGATCAGGAGCAGTAAGAAAATATGAGAAATATTGGAGTGTGTTTGAATTATAGGATAACATCGTGAAGTGCGTCTAAAAGGAGAAAACATACATACAGGTACCTGTCCGGATATAGCACTCTGCACTTTAGATTAAGTTGATCTTTTTCAGTACTTTTCTCATATTCTGCATAGGAAGATAGGACATATATATAAGCATTTATCTTGATTTAGTACTTTGCACTTTAAATTATTAGTTTCTTTGTAGGCGGGGACTGTGCAGGCCAGCTGGGCTCACACTGAGATGGACTACAAGGGCACACACAGCCATCCAGCCAAGCAATCACTGTCCTGACTACAGCATGGACAACCTTCTGTGTCACTGTATGGCTGACAATACAACACAGGTCCCTCATACATACATGTGCAGGGAGGCAAACCTGTGGCATTGGGTACACACACCCTCCCCCTGGAGACAGCATGTCAGGCAGTGCATGCAGTAGCGGTCCGTGGAGGGAGTTCGGTGGGGCAGAGAGGCGGGGCGGGGGAGGGGCAGGGTGGGGAAATGTAAACACCGGAATATGGATGAACGGAGGTAAGTGCACATTTAAATAAATAAAACGAATTTCGTTGCGCACGCTGCATCGCATTTTGCGATGCAGCGCGCGCAAAGGAATTCATTTTATTTATTTAAATGTGTACTTACCTCTGTTCATCCATATTCCGGTGTTTACATTTCCCCACCCTGCCCCGCCTCTCTGCCCTACGAACTCCCTTCACGGACCGCTACTGAGTGCATGACACTACCCCACACTCCCAGGCACATACTGCATCTGTCCAACTACATGTGTGGCCCCCCTGCCCTACCCCACCACTGTCAAACACTTACCACGACAGTTGGGGCACCATGTAGCCTTGGGTACTGTGTGAGCACCTCGTCCACCAGGACCTCCAGCTCCTCGCTTGTGAAGGGACTGGCCATCTTCTCTGTCCTTGCCATCACTGTGGACATGAGACAACAGCGGCGGAATCGGGTGGTGAGGGGTCTCAGGCAGCAGTCCCTGGAGGCAGCAGCAGGTGAGTGGTCTCTGGCAGCAGGCTCTGGAAGCAGCAGCAGGTGAGGGGTCTCAGGCAGCAGACCCTGGAGGCAGCAGCAGGTGAGGGGTCTCTGGCAGCAGGCTCTGGGAGCAGAAGCAGGTGAGGGGTCTCAGGCAGCAGGCTCAGGGAGCAGCAGCAGGTGAGGGGTCTCAGGCAGCAGGCTCATGGAGCAGTGGAAATGTGAGGCTCACTTCCACACATATATAGCCCCCTGGGTTAATTTCAAAGGTGCCAAGCTGCAGCAATTGGTGGTCCTAGTCTGCCTCTTTCAAATGCATCCAATGACCGCTTCCGCGGTGGCGGAGCATGCCTACTGCGATCTTCAAAATTGCATCATGCCACCACTATCAAGGTTGCAATTGGCTGTAAGGGCATGCTCCATGGCGGTGACACACCCTGAGGCCCGGTGTGTGCTACTGCGATGGTGTATTTTTCGAATGCAGCCAATGACCGCCTCCGTGGTGGCGGAGCACGCCTACCGTGATCTTCAAAATTGCATCAAGCCACCGCTATCAAGGTTCCCATAGGCTGTAAGGGCATGCTCCATGGCGGTGACACACCGCTGGAGCCCGGTGTGCGCTACAGCGATGGTGCATCTTTCAAATGCAACCAATGACCGCCTCCGCGGTGGCGAAGCACGCCTACCGCGATTTTCAAAATTGCATCATGCCACCTCTATCAAGGATCCCATTGGCTATAAGGGCATGCTCCATGGCAGTTACACACCGCAGGGGCCCGCTGTGCGCTACCGCAATTTTAGTGGCGGAGCATGCCAACTGCCATTTCCACATGTCTCCATGCCTATCAGTACCGCACTTGTGTGAATGGGGGTGCTGGTGACACACCGCCGGGGCCAGGCAGTAGCTTCCGCGATTTGGATGCAATACATTGACAAGAGGCTCCGCCATTTTGGTGGCGGAACATGCCAACCGCCATTTCCACATGTCTCCATGCCTATCAGTACCATACTTGTGTGAATGGGGGTGCTGGTGACACACCGCTGGGGCCAGGCGGTAGCTTCCGCGATTTGGGTGCAATACATTGACACGAGGCTCCATCATTCAGGTGGCGGAGCATGCCAACCGCCATTTCCACATGTCTCCATGCCTATCAGTACCACACTTGTGTGAATGGGGTTGCTGGTGACACACCGCCGGGGCCAGGTGGTAGCTACCGCGATTTGGGTGCCATACACTCGCAATGGCCATCTGTCAAACATCAACAGGGTACAGTGCCAACATGGTCAATGGAACATCATCGTGCACATGATTCCAATTTTCCATTTGCTTCACTGATGGCTACATATGCCATGTTTGTGTGTGTGTTTCGTAGATTGGCTTGTACCCACTCACATGTCACTTATGGATTTGATGTTGGTGTAGGCAGGACAGTGTTGTTCTGGACTCTACAATGTGTACACATGTCCATGTGTTGAGGTGCAGTGACAATCACAGCGATGCTCGTCTCAATGAATGAAGAATTATTTTGCATTGCCTCTCATGTCTGTTCATGCACACATTCGTCATTCCAGCGCCATCTGTGGTCATTGTGTGGTGGATGTGTGCCAGGTTGTAATGACGCATTGAGGTGTGACAGGTACAGCAGCTAGGTATGAGACAGTGGGTTTGATTAGTTACACATATGCTGGATGCTATACTCCCAGGCGTGCCAATGTGAAATGTGGCCATATCCCTATGTGCGTTCACATTGACCAAGGTGGTGTTTGAGGTACTTGTCTTATGTAAGTTGACAGGTGTGGCCTTTATGTAGATAAAGGTGTCCCTACATGTGAGCTGGTCTGTTAGTCAAGATTGATGTCAGTCATTGTTGTTGTTGTGTCATCCAGAACGTGATATGCTGTACACATCTCATGATGCATTGCATTGACATTTGTTAACTATCACCTCAAATAGGAGGAGGCCAAAGTTGATTCGTCACTTGACGGTGCTGGAGGACATGGAGGATGTTGCGATCATATGGAAATGCCGTCTGGAGAGAACCACCCTGAAAACCCTTTGTCATCTGTTGGAGCCCCACCTGCAGCCTCGCCGGACATATCCAACAGCTTTCACCCCTACTTATAAGGTGATGGCAGCCCTGCATTTTTTTGCCACTATATCGTTCCAAGAGACAGTGGCCAGCGTTGGTGGGATGTCACAACCAATGTTCAGCATGGTGCTGCGTGATGTACTATCTGCCATGATGATATACAAGGAGAGATGCATCCATTTCGCCAGGGGTGCTGAATTGCCAGCTGTGAAGGGAGACTTCTATCCCCTTAGACACATCCCCAATGTTGTTGGTGCCATTGATTACACCTATGTCGGGCTTGGGCCACCACAGGCAAGTGAGCACATTTACCGCAATCGCAAGAATTACCACTCCAAACATGTGCAGGTGGTGTGCCTGGCAGATATGACCATCTCCCACATGTGTACCAAATCCCCAGGCTCGGCCCATGACTCCTACATCCTGTGGAACAGCATTGTGCCCCAGCTGATGGCTAATCTGCTTCCCGAGCGTGCATGGATTGTGGGTGAGTATGCCTAGTCGTGTGGCGTGCTGGGTGTGTGACCTGCTGCCCTCAGCCTCTGCGACATTGCAATGTCTATTTGTGTTTTGCATATCTAGGTGACTCTGCATATCCCAACCATCCCTGGTTGCTGAGCCCACTGAGGAATCCCAGGACCCTGGCTGAATTCCGCTACAATGAGGCCCATGTGAGGACACGTCGTGTGGTGGAGCGTACTTTTGGTCTGCTCAAGTCACGTTTCCGCTGCCTGGACAAGACTGGAGGTGCACTGGCATATTCACCCGGGAAGGTGTGTCAGATTGTAGTGGCATGCTGCATGCTCCACAACCTAGCCATTCGCAAGGAGATTCCCCTGCTCCTGGATGAAGGTGAGGACCCTAGGACCCAGCCTGCAAACCAACCCGTGTCCAGTGATGAGGACAGTGGAGAGGAGGAAGGTGTTGACCTGCGTGAACAGCTCATCACACACTACTTCACTTGAAGGTGGGTGACAATGTGCAACATACCCATTGTCCGCTGATATTGCTGTTGTCTTGAAGGGGCATGTGAGAATTGTAACAGCAGCCAGTTGTAGACTCAGCGGTGTTTGGCAATGTTGCTGGGACAGGTCATTTGGGAACATCTACAGGATGTGTATATTGACACTTGTTGCCCATTGTGACGTGTGCATGTTGGGTTATCCTGATGGTAGGGGTTGTGTGATGTCTGTGATGCCACACCCAGACCAGTGAAAGTAGTTCTGTTGTGTTTCCCTAGGTGCCTTCAACTTCTCCTTGCCTACATACAGCCCATGCTCCTGGTACATTGTGATCATGTTGAAAGCTGTACATCCTGCAATAAAGACGGAGCAGACATGACAACATGTGTGTAAGGATATTTTATTTGCAATGGTGAGATGCGAGGGGGGTGTACATTTCCACTGTGGGGGGGGTGGAGCAGTGAGTTGTCAGTTGTGGTAAATGAGATAATCGAGTAGTCAGCACATTGATGTGGTGACCCAGTCCAACAGACAGATGCCATTCACAAGGCAGTGTACAGTCCAAAAAGTCAATGCAGTGGTGGAGAGGGTTGCCATCATGGCTGGCTCCGTGACTGGCGTCTGGCAGGTGCTTTGGCTTCAGATACTCCCAGGGTCTTCTCAGGATGGCCCCTTTGTGGTTTGGCAGGGGGGGCCTTGTTGCAGGGCCAGTGGGTTCTGAGGACTCACCCCTCTCTGTGGGCACAGGGGATGATGGTGAACTGTAATCCTGCGGCCACCAGAAGGAGGTGGAGGTGTTGTTTGTGGCCCAGGCCTGTCCCTCAGTACCGCCACTTGCTGGCCCAAGAGGTCCACGATTTGTCCCATGCGGGTGTCGATGGTCCTCATCAGCAGGATGAGCTCGTGTAACAGTTCGTCCGACTGACCCGTTCGTCCCTGGGCCTGTTCATATGAGCCAAGGACTCTGGTGATGTGTTCCAGGAATTGGGTCCCAGCCTCCTGGTGTCTGTGGGTGACTCTGCCTCTCCCACCTGCCCTGCTGCCACGGACCTGTTGCCTCACCACTGTGGGCACCCGCATCCTCTCCCTGCCCTCCTCCGTCGATGGTGTGTGCTGGTCATCCTCTTGGACAAGGAGGGTGTTGCAGGCAGCACTGGTGGTGATAGTGGTGGTGGTGGTGCCGGTGGCCGCACAGTGAAGTTGTTGTTGGCGCAGATGTGGTGGGGGGGACAATGAGGTCCTGGGACCTGTTGCTCCCTGGCACACCAGATGGGCCGGCTCCGAGCTCATCGTCCATGGAATCTTGGGAGTCAACATCCAAGAGTCCATGTACCGGGGGGGAGACTGGCTCTGCAGGTTGCTGGTGTTGTCCTCTGCAGTGAGTTCTTGGTCACCTGCGGGTCAGATGGGAAATGGTCATTGTAGTGCACCCGGCAAGCTTTGTGTTTGCTGTGTGTCATTCACTTTTTGTACACTGCACAATTGACAGATCATCACATTGTTTACTATGTGCACTACTGTGCTTCCTGACATGATGCAGTGGTACAGGCATTACTTGTCCATGGTGTGAGGTGTCAAGGCATACCATGTGACCCATGCACAATTAATGGTTACAGGGACTTGTTGGCATCTAGGGCCTGGCACAACAGGATTCATTGTTGATTTGTGTGACCTGGCAGGCGTCTCATCTGGCCATGGACTGGCCATTGTCATCTCCTGCATACCTTTGTCCTGTCATGTGCATATCTTGATTTGTACCACCACATGTGCTTTCGTATTTTTCAAATGGTCCCTGTTGCACTTGCCCCATGGCGATGCACATGTAAATAGGTGCTGTGCATGATTGTGCCCTGACTTTCTTCTACTTGTGCATTGGTGTGTGACAGTTTGGTAGCTGTGACCGTTTCCTTAGCTTACCTGTGTGCCCACTGTGCTTGGCAATGGGGTAGGTGTGCCTCTTTGTGTAATGAGAGGGCTGGTGTTGTCAAAGGCACCATTTAATTTGTGACAAATGGGTGGGTGCACGTACTGGCTACTTACCTGTAATGTTCCCACATTTGTGTTTGTGATGTCACACATGTGTGTGTACGTGGTGGCGGGTTACATCCTCCTCAGTGGGGTCACAGGACAGAATTATATGTCTACCTACCTGTAAGTTTGTTTGGTGTACTGCAATGGCTTCCAACTGCTTCTGGGTGGGGTGGTGGGAGGGCTCCATCCTGCTGAGGTGTGGGACAGGGGGCATGGTGGAAGTTGTAGTGCTGGCCTTCCACCCACAAACACCTTCATTATGAAGATGGCTACCTACCTGTAAGTTTGTTTGGTGTGCTGCAATGGCTTCCAACTGCTTCTGGGTGGGGTGGGGGGGCAGGGCTCCATCCTGCTGAGGTGTGGGACAGGGGGCATGGTGGGAGTTGTAGTGCTGGCCTTCCACCCACAAACACCCTCACTGTGAAGATGGCTACCTATCTGTACGTTTGTTTGGTGTACTGCAGTGGCTTCCAACAGCTTCTGTGTGGGGTTGGGGGAGGGCCCCATCCTGCTAAGGTGTGGGATAGGGATCATGGTGGGAGTTAGTGCTGGCCTTCCACCCACAAACACGCTCATTGTGAAGATGGCTACCTACCTGTACGTTTGTTTGGTGTACTGCAATGGCTTTCAACTGCTTCTGGGTGGGGTGAGAGGAGGGCTCCATCCTGCTGAGGTGTGGGACAGGGGGCATGGTGGGAGTTGTAGTGCTGGCCTTCCACCCACAAACCCCCTCATTGTGAAGATGGCTACCTACCTGTAAGTTTGTTTGGTGTACTGCAATGGCTTCCAACTGCTTCTGGGTGGGGTGGGGGAGGACTCCATCCTGCGGAGGTGTGGGACAGGGGGGCATGGTGGGAGTTGTAGTTGTAGTGCTGGCCTTCCACCCACAAACCCCCTCATTGTGAAGATGGCTACCTACCTGTAAGTTTGTTTGGTGTACTGCAATGGCTTCCAACTGCTTCTGGGTGGGGTGGGGGGAGGACTCCATCCTGCAGAGGTGTGGGACAGGGGGGCATGGTGGGAGTTGTAGTTGTAGTGCTGGCCTTCCACCCACAAACCCCCTCATTGTGAAGATGGCTACCTACCTGTAAGTTTGTTTGGTGTACTGCAGTGGCTTCCAACTGCTTCTGGGTGGGGTGGGGGAAGGGCTCCATCCTGCTGAAGTGTGGGCCAGGAGGTATGGTGGGAGTGGTGGTGGAGAGCTCCATCTTGCAGATGCTGCGGGACAAGGGGGCCTGGTGGGAGTTGTAGTGCTGGCTGTCTGTACACATGTCCCCATGGTAATGTTGGTAGCTATGTTTGGGGTAAATGGGAGTAGGTGAATGTTGGATCTGTGAGACATGTTTTTGTGAGTGTGTGGTGCAGATGGATGGGATTTGTCCTAGGTGGTGTAGCTTTGTAGTTGTGCGAGACAGTACATAACAGAGTGGTGGTAGTCATTTATTTGTACTTACCAGCCTCCACTCCGGCTACTCCTGTGAGACTCTCTGGATGCAGTATGGCAAGCACCTACTGCTCCCATGGTGTGAATGTTTTTTGTGGAATGGGAGGGCCACCGCCAGTCCTCTGAGCCACCTCACGGATCTTGATCCTCCTCTCCTTGACAACCCTCTTCAGATCATGCCACCGCTTCATGATCTCGTTTTTGGATCTTGGGTGGGTCCCTACTGCATTGACCCTTTGGACTATCCTTGCCCACATTTGTGTTCTTGTGGCTAATGGTGTCTGTTGGACCAGGCTACCAAAAAGCTTTGGTTCCACTCTGACTATCTCATCTACCATGACTGTCAACTCACTCTCTGTGAATTTGAGCATTTTCTGTGTGGCCATGGTGTGTGGTGTGTAAAGTGGTTGTGGGTGCAGGAGTGTGAGTGGTGGGTGTGGTTGTGGTTGTGATGTGTATGGTGTATGTTGTGCAGGGGGTTAGTTGTGCAGGTGTGGATGTGGTGGTGGTGCTGTGTGTGATGTGGCTAGTGATGTGTTCTTTGCCTCTCCTTTCAGCTGGGGAGTGTGTCCCTTCTCTCATGGAGTATTACAAAGAATTGTGGTCAGGGAAGGGGCTGTTTTTATACTCGGCTATGTGGGTGTGTCCAATTGGCGTATTGCTGTCAGGTGTGTTGTCCTGGGATTTGTAGATTTCTCTTTTGCCATGTGGTTGTGTCAGTGGGGTGTGTTTTGTGTATTTGGGGGCCATGGCTAGTTTGCTGTGTTTACTTTTTGGCCTTGTTGTGGATTTTTTGCTTCGTCCGCCATATTTGTCACGGTGCGTCCTCAGCGGTGGCTATGCTGCAGCTCTTCCGCTGGCTCTCCCATTCATCCCATTGTGCGACCGCGGCAGTCGGAGACATCGGTACGTACTGCGGGACCGTCGGGGATATCCTAATTTCCCGTGCAGTGTTTCAGCTATACTTGCGGCGCGTTGTTGTTTTTGCGCTGTGGATCCGACCGTCACGGAGGGATTTTGGCCATCTCCGCCCGCTACGGGCGGTTTTTCTTGGCCCCGTTCTGCCACGGTCGGTGTTTTTTGGTGGTTGATCCTAATTTGGCCACCGGTTTTTCCACGGTGCTGGCGGGCAGTTGTTTCCGCCTCCATGGTGGTTGGGGTGCTTTTCCGCCCGCCATCCTAATAGACCCCTCAGTCTTAACCCTGGTACAAACCCATTTGTCTGCCTTCTTTCCGAATTCTTGGGGAGAGGTGAGATCAGAGTCTACCAAGTACTGGTGCAGTTGCTGCTTTGGACAATTGTTAAGGCTGTGCTCCCTGTGTAATCATGCACATTACTTTCATGAAGCCAGCCTTCCAGAGCCTTAATAGCACTGTCTATAAAGTCTACCCAGTCTTGAGTGGGTGCCTTCTCTGTGTCCCTAAACTTAACCCTGTACTGTTCAGTGGTTAAACCAAACCCATCTATGAGGGCACTCTGCAAGACTGAGTAATTATCTGGATCCTCTTCTCTAACAGTGAGGAGCTTATCTCTACCTTTGTTAGCAAAGGAGAGCCACAGGATAGATGCCCACTGCCCTTGAGGGACTTTCAGTGCTTTACATGCCCTCTCCAAGGCAGTGATACATTTATGGATATCATTCCACTCTTTGTAAGGAGGAACTATCCTGCTCAGGTTCCTAGTATCAAAGGATTGCTCCCGGACCCTACGTTCACTAGTGCTGCCAGCATGAGACCCTAGTCACAAATTCTTCTTATCCTTCTGTACTTCCAGGGTCTCCTTATCAAAGGCCAACTGCTCGTTATTGAGTCTGAGCCTAGCTCTCTCAAGTTTGAGCAGGTGGTCTTCCCTCTCTAAGGGGTGCTCCTTCTTACTAGAGATGGAGGTCTCTATGGAATTATTAGATGCATGGGATTTGACAGAGGAGGATCTAGACCTCCCCTCCATTATCTGCACCCTCCCAGGAGGAATAAAGGGGGACCTACCTTTCGGGACACCGTCTGTACTATCTTTACTATTCCCTTGTGGGATCAGAGTTCACCAGTGTGGACTCATCAGACTCTTCCTGGTCAGGCTCAGAATTAGGGTCACTGGGGTGAACTACCCCTGACCCATCTTCTGAAGCTACCCCACCCACACTATTCTGCCCTTCTGACTTCTCAACTTTCTGGACGTCATCCTGTAGTAGCAGCTCTAAAAGTCGCTGAGTGTTCAATCAATCAATCAATCAATCAATCAATCAATCAATCTATCAATCAATCAATCAATCAGTCATTTGTAAAGCGCACTACATACCCGCGAGGGTCTCAAGGTGCTGGGGGGGCCGCTACTGATCAAACAGCCAGGTCTTGAGCATCCTCCTTAAGCTCAGCAGGTCTTGGGTCTGTCGTAGGCTCAGTGGGAGGGTGTTCCATGTCTTGGCAGCGAGGTGGGAGAAGGATCTCCCGCCTGTGGTTGTTCTTCGGATGCGCAGGACAGTGGCGAGTGAGAGGTTGGCAGAGCGCAGCTGGCGGTTGGGGATGTAGAAGGAGAGCCGTCTGTTGAGGTAGGCTGGGCCGGTCTTGTGGAGTGCCTTGTGTGCGTGGATGAGGAGCTTGAAGGATATCCTCTTGCTGACGGGGAGCCAGTGCAGGCCCCTCAGGTGGGGGGTGATGTGGTCGTGGCGTGGTACCTCGAGGATCAGTCGTGCCGAGGCGTTTTGGATGCGTTGTAGTCGCTTGATGAACTTGGCTGGGGCTCCCGCGTAGAGGGCGTTTCCGTAGTTGAGTCTGCTGCTGACAAGGGCCTGGGTGACTGTCTTTCTTGTATCTGTCGGGATCCATCTGTAGATCTTGCGGAGTTTGCGGAGGGTGTTGAAGCAGGAGGAGGAGACGGCGTTGACCTGCTTGGTCATTGAAAGCGTTGAGTCGAGCAGGATTCCCAGGTTGTGTGCATGGTCGGTGGGTGTCGGGGCTGCTCCCAGTGCCGTCGGCCACCAGGAGTCGTCCCAGGCTGAAGGGTTGGAGCCGAGGATGAGGACCTCCGTCTTAGCCATCCCAGACGGCTGCAAGATCACCCACAGAGACCGCACCAACGGAGTCGGAGGAGGAATCGCCATCGTCCACAAGAACAGCATCAGGGGGGCGGGGCAGCAGGGGACGCAGCGGCGGGGGAGGGGAGGGATGACGAAGGGAACAGAGGGAAGGACACAAGATCGAGGGGAAAACGGGTGTCACAGAAGGCAAAAGGGCACAAAAATCAGGGAAACAGGTGTCGCAAAAGGGCACAAAAATCGAGGGGGAAAACGAAAGGCACAGAAGGCAAAAGGGCACAAAAGTCAGGGAAACAGGTGTCACAAAAGACAAAAGGGCACAAAAATCGAGGGGGAAAATGAGTGGCACAGAAGGCAAAAGGGCACAAAAATCAGGGAAACAGGTGTCACAAAAGGCATAAGGGCACAAAAATCGAGTGGACAAGAGGCAAGAGGGCACATAAATGCAGGTGCAGCTAAAAGACAGAAGGCAAAAATGGGCAGAGGGGCATGGGGGCAGCGAGGGGAACAGAAAGAAAAACCTGGCAGAGAGACACAGGGCCGCGAGGGGAACGGACCACGTACAGGCAGCGGGGGTAGACAGACAACAGCAGTCGCAGACACAACAATGAAAATACAGGCAATACAATAAAACAATAGAAACAATAGAGCGGAAGGTGAACAAACTTATGGCCTACCACTGGCCACCAGGGATGAGGCGCAGGTGGTAGCCTGCGGGTGGAGGAGCGCCTCAAACTTCTTCGGCAGCTGGGGCAGGGACACACAGGTGGTGCTGTGCGGAGGGGGAGCGACCTACCTGGTAGGGTCAAGGGTCGCTAACTTCTTTAACTTTTTTATGCAGCCAGGGTCCTGTGTAGGTGATCTGGCTAGGCCAGAATCAACCTCAATACCCCGTGAGAACTCAACTAAATTCTTGGGTGCACTACTACTACTGGGTGGGCTACTACTGGGGGTACTATGGGGTATAGCAGTAGGAGTAGTAGTCATGGTATCTTTATTGCTGGTCTTGGGGAAACTTGAACCCCTTGCCTTTTGGCCTTCCTTTTTGCAGAGGTAGTGTAAGACCTGGGGTCACCAAGCCCTAAGGGGGTAACGTGACTCGAGCGGCTGGGCACCCAAAGGCTTATGTGTAAAGCGACCATACAACACACGCATCCACTGAAGCCGGGAACGCACACAATAAGGGACGCCACACTGTAGAGTTTATGTAAATAACTCAAGTTTATCTAAGCAGTTAGATGTAAATGCAGTTCATTAGATGTCAATGGCATTTCATTAGATGTACATGCAGTTCATTAGATGTCAATGGCATTCTCCACATAGGTTAGCATCTGTTTCACCAATATTACCTAACGGTGCTGTAGGCAGTACCGGATGACCTCAGCGTTATATTCACCAGCAATTCCCCCTGAGGCCCTAGGCCACACTTGTATACCTTAACATCTGTTGTAAGGTCTGGGAATCGTAGCGCCACACCTGGGGACTAGTAGGGACTCAGGGCAGACTTCGCGGGCTTACCGCCACCCCTGGAACCCTCAGCGCCTCAGTGGGCGGTTACCGCGCTACTCGCACCCGTCAGGCCTCGTACACCTTTGAGCTTAAGAACCCAGCGCTACTCGTGATAATTGAGCATGGAATCCTTGTGAGTAGAGCCTATGCACATAGCGCTACTCGTAATAATGAAACATTGAACACTTTGGAGCAGAACCTGCAAACATAGCGCTACTCGTAATAATGAAGCATTGAGCACTTTGGAGCAGAACCTGTAAACATAGCGCTACTCGTAATAATGGACCGTTGAACACTTCGGAGCAGAACCTGTAAACATAGCGCTACTCGTAATAATGAAGCATTGAGCACTTTGGAGCAGAACCTGCAAACATAGCGCTACTCGTAATAATGAAGCATTGAACACCTCGGAGCAGAACCTGTAAACGTAGCGCTACTCGTAATAAGCAAGTCTCAAGTACTTCTGTGCAGTTCGTGGGGCACCACACTACTCGTATTTAAGCAAGCCTCAAGTACTTCTGTGCAGTTCGTGGGGCACCACCTACTCGACAGCCTCGGAGGAAGGGGCAATCCCTCGGAGGGGTGTCGAAGTCTTGAGTGAACGGGGGGAATTCCCACGGAGGGGAACCAGGGTCTCAGGGTGCGGTGTTGCTCCTGGCCTGTAGGGGGCGCACCGGGTCCGGCCCAAGCCTCCCGGGCTTACCTTGATCTCGATGTCTTGAGGCGTCCCAACCAGCTCCGAACTCCGCAGTCGGTCCTTCCGCGACGGGGGCAGGCCACGGCCTCACACACCTCCACCAGCAGCTGCGACGGCAGAGACTGGGCCCCGGGCTTCTCCGCGGGCCTCGACATGATGAGAGGGCACAATTCAGGCTTCCGGGCTGCGGCGGTGAGCGCACTCTGGTCCCCGCGCCAGGGGGGGGTCAAATTAAGCGGGAGAGCTCCGCGCTCAACGGAGATCGATGCAGGGGATCCCAGGCCAGGTCAGGGAGCGCAGGGATCTCAGCGCTAGTACCTGGTTGATCCCCAGCAATTCCGCAATCAGCTTTGGCATAAAGTTTCAGTGGTCAGTTTTGACATGAAGTCTCAGCATTCGGTTTCAGCATGCAGTCAGGACATGAGGTTTCAGCATTCAGTTTCAGCATGCAGTCAGGACATGAGATTTCAGCATTCAGTCCTGATGGCGCAGATGTCTCTGGCGCCCTTGGGGTGTTCTGTTCCTGGGGGGTAGAGATTGAGTTGGCGGCTAGGTCCTTCCTAGTCAGGCTGGGCAGAGGTTCCCTGGGTCCTCCTACTGCTGGGCAAGATCAGTGGGCTTTACAGGATCCCTCACTCACTTAAGAGGCAGCACCTAAATCCTGTCACTCTCAGAGGCATAAGTCCCTGGCTAGGCCCTACCACCTAAAACTCCTGCGTGGATTCTCCAGCTCTGCTTTACCCCACTGGCCAACTGACTAGAAAAAGTTCCCTCCCTCTGTTAAGTAGCCCTAGGTCAGGTGACCTCTATCCAAGGTGGCAAAAGTCAAACCACACCTCCCTTATAGAAGGTTCCAGCACATTCCAGGAGCTTCCCCATTCTACCTATGGGACAAAAAAGGCGGGCTGGTGTTGCAACATTGTTGTGGGGTCCCAGCCAGCTCCTGGCAGCTAGGGTGCTACTAGAAAGACCACTCTGCAGTAGCAGGGGCCTGTGGCAGCCATCTTGGGAGAAGGGAACACCTGCACCTAAACAGTGGTTATTTGATCTAACATGCATTAGAAAACGAAAAAATTCAGGGTAAAAGGGCAAGTCCAACAGGTAGCAATAGGGTTTCTTACCAGGGGAGAAAGAAGATTGGGACCCATACCCAGAGGAAGACCTTTAGGTACCTTCAGAGGACTTCTCTTTACATATCTCCCCACCTTTCTCTTGGGCCTTGGAAGAATCTTTCTTCTGTTCACCACCACCTTGAGACTTAGTCTTAACACTGGTATGGACCCACTTGTCTGCCTGGGTTGTGGAGTTGTTGTTGTTGTTGTTCTCAAGGTGAAAGTTCAGGTCTCCGAGGAGGATGTAGTCGGTGGAGGTTAGGGCGTGCGTGCTGATGAAGTCAGCGATGGAGACACTGAACTGGGGGTGGGGTCCGGGGGGTCGGTAGACGAGGGTGCCTCTGAGGGTGGAGTTGGGGTCTGGGTAGATCTGGAAGTGCATGTGTTCGGCGGTGCTGAGCGCGTCGTCGGTGCTAGTCGAGACCCTGATGCTGTTCTTGTGGACGATGGCGATTCCTCCTCCGACTCCGTTGGTGCGGTCACTGTGGGTGATCTTGTAGCCGTCTGGGATGGCTATGGCGATGTCGGGCGCGGAGGAGTCGTTCTGTTAGGAAGGCGACGTCCGGGGATACTGTGTCGAGCAAGTCCCAGAGCTCGATGGCATGTTTGCGCACAGAGCGGGTGTTCAGTGGTATGCATCGCAGGTGGGTGCGGTCTTTCTTGGCGGGTGGTTCGTCGGCTCTGAGGCTGGTGTAGCTGCAGTTCCGGCAGGTGAAGGGACCGTGTGTACGTTTCGGGGCGGCCTTGAAGCAGGTGTGGGTCCGTCCGGGGTTGAGAGCGTGGAGTGTGCTGGCATCGTAGCGGTGGTGGTCGTCGTGGCGGGAGCGGGGCCAGGGGTCTGGTGCTGGGCGCGGTCCAGGTGCTGACGGGCGCGCACAGGCTTGCCTTAGGTGTGCCTTCGGCGCGCCAGCGGCGCGCCCGCTGCGTGCGGCCACACGGTGGCTGACATATATGGGGAGGTGGAAGGGAGGAGTAGCTGGGAGGCGGGAGGCGGAGGCAGCGAATGGGCAGTCAGAGGGCGGGGCTGCAGGGGAGGCAGCAGCGGGGTGGGGAGGGATGACGAAGGGAACAGAGGGAAGGACACAAGATCGAGGGGAAAACGGGTGTCACAGAAGGCAAAAGGGCACAAAAATCAGGGAAACATGTGTCGCAAAAGGGCACAAAAATCGAGGGGGAAAACAAGAGGCACAGAAGGCAAAAGGGCACGAAAGTCAGGGAAACAGGTGTCACAAAAGGCAAAAGGGCACAAAAATCGAGGGAGAAAACGAGTGGCACAGAAGGCAAAAGGGCACAAAAATCAGGGAAACAGGTGTCACAAAAGGCAAAAGCGCACGGTGGCCGGCATATATGGGGAGGTGGAAGGGAGGAGTAGCTGGGAGGCGGGAGGCGGAGGCAGCGAATGGGCAGTCAGGGGGCGGGGCTGCAGGGGACGCAGCGGTGTGGGAGGGGAGGGATGACGAAGGGAACAGAGGGAAGGACACAAGATCGAGGGGAAAACGGGTGTCACAGAAGGCAAAAGGGCACAAAAATCAGGGAAACGGGTGTCGCAAAAGGGCACAAAAACGAGGGGGAAAGCGAGAGGCACAGAATGCAAAAGGGCACAAAAGTCAGGGAAACAGGTGTCACAAAAGGCAAAAGGGCACAAAATCGAGGGGGAAAACGAGTGGAACAGAAGGCAAAAGGGCACAAAAATCAGGGAAACAGGTGTCACAAAAGGCAAAAGGGCACACAAATCGAGTGGAACAAGAGGCAAGAGGGCACAGAAATGCAGGTGCAGCTAAGAGACAGAATGCAAAAACAGGCAGAGAGGCACGGGGACAGCGAGGGGAACAGAAGGAAAAACCGGGCAGAGAGACACAGAGCCGCGAGGGGAACAGAGCGAGAAAGCGGGCATGGACCACGTACAGGCAGCGGGGGAAGACAGACAACAGCAGTCGCAGACACAACAATGAAAATACAGGCAATACAATAAAACAATAGAAACAATAAAGCGGAAGGTAAACAAACTTATGGCATACCACTGGCCACCAGGGATGAGGCGCAGGTGGAGGAGCGCCCCGAACTTCTTCGGCAGCGGCAGCTGGGGCAGGGACACACAGGCAGTGCTGTGCGGAGGGGGAGTGACCTACCTGGTAGGGTCAAGGGTCGCTAACTTCTTTAACTTCTTGATGCAGCCAGGGTCCTGTGTAGGTGATCTGGCTAGGCCAGAATCAACCTCAGTACCCCATGAGAACTCAACTAAATTCTTGGGTGCACTACTACTACTGGGTGGGCTACTACTGGGGGTACTATAGGGTATAGCATTAGGAGTAGTAGTCATGGTATCTTTATTGATGGTCTTGGGGAAATTGGAATCCCTTGCCTTTTGGCCTTCCTTTTTGCAGAGGTAGCAATAGGGTCTCTTACCAGGGGAGAAAGAAGATTGGGACCCATACCCAGAGGAAGACCTTTAGGTACCTTCAGAGGACTTCTCTTTACATATCTCCCCACCTTTCTCTTGAGCCTTGGAAGAATCTTTCTTCTGTTCACCACCACCTTGAGACGTAGTCTTAACACTGGTATGGACCCACTTGTCTGCCTTCTTTCCCAATTCTTGGGGAGAGGTGAGATCAGAGTCTACCAGATGCTGGTGCCGTTGTTGATTTTGACAATTTTTTAGGATGTGCTCCCTAACTAGAACATTGTACCGTCCTGTGTAATCTTGCATATTACTTCCATGAAGCCATCCTTCCAGAGCATTATTAGCACATTCTACAAAATCAACCCAGTCTTCAGTGTGTGCCTTCTTGTGTCCCTAAACTTAACTCTGTACTGTTCAGTAGTTAAACCAAACCCATATATGAGAGCACTCTTTAAGACTGAGTAATTATCAGCATTCTTTTCTCTAACAGTCAGGAGTTTGCCTCTACCTTTGTTAGCAAAGAAGAGCTACAGAATAGCTGCCTACTGCTCTTGAGGGACCCTCTGAGCTTTGCAGGCCTCTCCAAAGCAGTGATCCATTTGTTGATGTCATCCCCCCCCTCGTAAGGAGGGACTATCCTGCTCAGGTTCCTAGTATCAAAGGAGAATTCCCGGGCTCTAGGTACACTTGTGTTTCCACCATGGGACTCTAGTCCCAAACGTTTCCTAGCCCTCTAGACTTCCAGGGTCTCTTTATCAAGGGCCACCTTTTATTGCTTGAGCTTGAGTCTAACTCTCTCAGATTTGATCAGGAGGTACTCCCTCTCTAAAGAGTCCTCCATCTTGCTAGAGATGGAGGTCCCTATGGAATTAACAGAAGCATTGGAATTGACCGAGGAGGACATATAACTTCCCTGTATTCTCTGAACCCTCCCAGGAGGAACAAAGGTGGACCTACCTCTAGGGACACCATCTGTGCTATCAGTGCTATTCCCTGGGGGATCAGAGTTTACCAGGGTGGAGTCATAAGACTCCTCCTGGTCATGCTCAGAATTAAGGTCACTAGGGGAAATCCCCGACCCTTTTCCTGGAGCTTCCCCACCAATTTTGTCCTGCTCTTCTGACCTATTAGGATTCTGGAGGTCATCTAGCATAAGCAGCTCTAAGAGATGCTTAGTGCTGGGTTTACTAACTGTCTTCAACTTTCTAGAGGTACACAGGGTCCTCAGTTCCTGCAACTTAAGACCACTGTATCTAGAGGGTTGGGACCCGATGGCTTCCATAACTAAAGACATGGTGACTAGGTGTAGTGTGGTGTTGCACCTACCTACCCTAGTGGAAACTAAACTACCAAAGATTGGGGAAAGGGTTGTGCTAGGCCCTTAACAACCAATCTAAAAGTTCAGTAGAACTTACTTGTTTAAAAAAAAGGTTTTTATATGTGCCTAATGCTAGTGATGTATTTTCATTTAACCGAGACCTAGATTAGCTGGTAAACAGCGCAGGCCTAAATCCCACCGCTACCACCAATGTAGGAGGCTGGCTTAGTATATGGTGCATACTTATTTAAATGAAGCAGCCTTCACTAATCCAGACAACCCTTACGGCTATTTAAGTGGTCTTAGACAACATTGTCTGTCTACGTAGGCAAGAACATGTCTACATTTGCGTGAGTTATTAAATCCTCAGATATTCCAGGACATAAAATGAATATCTGAAAGAAACACGTTAGTTAGATTCCTTACTTTAGAATATCCCCAGGCGTCAGGCTGGCTCCGGAAAGATTTTTCGTCAGCAATACCCTTGTGCGTCTTTAGGCGTCATCTGCGGCTCCGCGTCCGTCGTTGGAGTCGCGATCGCCGGGATGACGTCGTCGGAGTACTTAGACGCCACCCTCGTGCGCTGACGTCAGTTCTTCTTTTTCGCGCGCCAGTAAGCGCAGATCCGGGAAGAGCACACCCTTTAGTCACTTTTTGACTAAACTTTTTGAACTTTTTTGGTTCCTCTTTCGAGTAGACCTCGACTCCTGGTGCCGGTACGGATGCCCGGTTTAAAGCCGTGCGACGCCTGTCATCGCCTGACCTCGGTCACGGATCACCACCGTCGGTGTCTCTACTGCCTTGGGGCCGACCATGATGCTGGGTCGTGCCTCGACTGCCGGGCCTTGACCTCGAAGGCTAGGCGGGAGCGGTCCTGCAAGCTGCTCGAGATCCGTCAGTCGGCTCCGCGCCGCTCAAGGTCCCGGTCGAGGAGGAGGTAGAGGGACCGGTCGCGGAGCCGCACCCGTCACCGCTCGTCGGGATCAAAGTCCTCGCATTCCGGTAAGTCGAGGCACTGTGAGAAGAAGTCGAAGAGGCGACATCGCTCTTCAGACTCCCCTCGCCGGTCGCGCGACTCGGCTGAGGGTTCGGGTGGCACCACCTGTGCGGCTCCATCGGAGCCGCGGGAGTCGCATTCGGCCCCATATCCTCTGGTCCCTGGGCCTAATGCGACTCCGGCTGAGATCCGAGACTTCCTCGTGGCCATGAGGAGTCTCACTTCCTTGTCGAGGCCTGCCGGCGTGCATACGGGCCCCGCAGGTCCAACTGGGAGGCCTAGCGAGCCGGCGGCTCTGGCCCCAGCGCCATCGTCGACTTCGGTCCCGATGCCACAGGCCCCCGTGGGATCCAGGCCTGGATCCCGGTGGACGCCGGTTGACCTTACGACCCCTCTGCCGGCGCCAACCCCTTCGGTGCCGCCTCCGGCGCCGTCTTCGGACGACGTCGTCCCAGGTTCGGTCCGGGTCCGGCATCGAAGCGGCGCCGCCCGGCACCGTCTCCGGGGCCGATGGATGAGCAATTCATCCACCTCCCGGCTCCGACCTTTCAGCCTGTCTAGCAGGAGTCGGATGACGGGGACGACTGGGAGGGGTCTGAGGACCCTCTGGCACAGCAGTGCCAGTTTGACCAGGACTGGGCAGAAGAGCTGGGGGATGCCAGTGGTCTTGACACCTCCCCTGACACTGGCTTCATCTCTCCTCCCTCCGTGGCTACGGAGGAGGGTGCTACCTATTCTGTGGTGCTGTGCAGGGCTGCCGAAGCCCTTCATCTGGAGCTCCCTGCAGTGGCCGTGAGGATTAACCTCTCTGAAGTGCTTCAACCGCCAGTAAGCTCCTCGGAGCCTCTACTGCAGTTCAATGAAGCACTGACTGACGTTCTGATGGGCACCTGGTCCAAGCCCGCCACAGTCACTCCTGTGGACCGGAACGTGGCCCGGCGCCACCACCTCACACCGGGCAACCCTAGCTTTCTGTCGGTGCATCCCACCCCTGAGAGCCTGGTTATCCAGGCCTCTACATCCCTGACCGCCTTCCCGTCCGCTCCTCCGGATAGGGAATCCAAAAGGTTGGAACAGTTTGGGAAGAAGCTGTTTTCCTCCCTCAGTTTTGGGTTGCGGTCTATCAACACCGCGTGCCTTTTGGACCGTTACACCTACTCCTGGTGGCATACGGTGGCGGACGTGCTGCCCCAGTGTCCGGAGGAGGCCAGGACACGGCTCGGCCAGGCTCTTGCTGAGGGGCGGGATGCGGCACGGTACTCGTTTCGATGTGGGCTTGACACCACGGACTCGCTAGGTAGGGCGATTGCGACGACGGTGGCGATTCGTCGCCACGCCTGGCTGAAATCCACGAATTTCTCCGAGGATGTCCAGAGCACCCTCATGGACATGCCTTTCACTGGCCGTCGCCTTTTTGGCGACAAAGCGGATAGTGCGCTGGAGCGCTTTAAGGACTCCAGGGCTACGGCCAAGTCGTTGGGCCTCTCGGCCCCGCGCCCGCAAACTCCCGCTTTTCGCCCCTTTCGTGGCCAAGGAAGGGGCGCCCCCACATGTCCGTATAGCCACAGGCCGCAGAACGTGGATTCCGCTGAGGCGGAGCAGGGGGACAGAGAGCCGGTCAGCCCACTTCTGCCCCAGCAGCATGAAATGAAATGATAAGAATTTTTTTTATAGAGCGCGAACAGCTGCCCTGAGGCGTCCAGGCGCTAGTGCATAGAATGAACCGTCTGCTGAGGTAGATCATTGAGGGGGTGGGTAATTTAGTTAAAGAAAAAAGTTTTTAATTGTTTGCGAAAAGTTAGTAAGTTGGGATTGGACCTAAGGTGAAGGGGGAGGGAGTTCCATAGTTTGGCTGAGTTATAGGAGAAAGATTGGCCTCCTGCTCTAGATCTACGTATCTGTGGAACAACGGCTAGGAAGGCTTTGGAGGATCGAAGCTCTTTTTTGGGGTGATAAGGAGTGACCAAAGAATGATTGATCACAGGGCCGGCTTTCCTAAAAGCTTGGTGGGTGATGCACATGGCCTTGAACTTAATTCTTTCCCTCACGGGAAGCCAGTGCAGGGTTTTTAAACCGGACCCTATGGAGTTTTTGCGGGGGATTCCAAGGAGCTGCACAGTTTTGGATCCGCTGAAGTTTGTTTAGGCAGTATTCAGGTGCACCTAAATACAGGGCGTTACTGTAGTCAATGCGAGACTGAATTAGGCCCTGGATGACTACCTGTTTTGCCTCGAAAGGGAGAAGTGGGAGGATTTTTTTCATCATCCTGATTAGCCCAAAGCATGATGCTGACAATTTGGTGACTTGTATGTTAAATGTCAGGGATTTATCTAACCAGATTCCGAGACTTTTTATGTTATCTCTGGGTACTGGGGGGATGCCTAAGCTGGGAGACCACAGGAGTTCTATGCTGGAGGGGGTCGGGGGGCCGAGGAGCATAACCTCGGTTTTGTCTCCATTAAGCTTTAAGCATGACTTCGTCATCCAGCTCTTTACCTGTTCCAGGCAGGGAGTCAGACTTGTCTGTGCTTGCTGACTGTTTTTGTGTGCAAGGGAGACCACTAGCTGGGTGTCGTCAGCATAGGTGATTATCTTAATACCATGCGGACGAACAATCTCTGCCAGTGGTCTCATGTATGCGTTGAAGAGCGTGGGGCTTAGTGAAGAGCCCTGCGGCACTCCACACCCCAGAGGCTTGTTTGAGGAGACTGAGGCGCCTTCGAAGACTCGGAAAGTGCGGTCTTTTAGGAAGGACTTAAGCCAGGCTAGGGCTTCTCCTGATATTCCCAGGCTCAGGAGACGGTGAAGGAGGATTTTGTGGTTCACCGTATCAAAGGCGGTGCTCAGCTCAAGGAGGATCATTGCCACTGATCCCCCCTGATCTAGGATCCGCCTAGCTTCCTCTGTGACTGCCACCAGAGCCGTTTCCGTCCCATGCTTGGGACGGAAGCCCATCTGGGTGATATCAAGCAGGTGGTTACTCTTGAAGAACCTAGTTAGGGAGGTGTTAATATGTTTTTCGAGGAGTTTGCTTGTCCAGGGGAGCAGTGAGATAGGGCGGTAGTTGTTGAGATTTGGTTTTTTCAAGAGTGCTCGGACCCTGGCATGTTTCCATGTCAATGGAACTGTGCTGGTTGCTATCGAAGAGTTCAGCAACTTCAGTAGTGTGGGAGCAATCACCTGGCTAACCGAGATCAGTGTATTCGGTGGGGGAGGGTCGCACGGTGAGCCAGAATTTATTTGGCACATTAGAGACTCAAGTGTTATTGGGTCTAGCTGTGGAAGTTGGGCTAGGGTGTTATGAGGCGACTCCTCTGCTTCAACTGCTGGGAAGGGTCCTTGGGGGGGTAGGTCTGAATCAGTGTCCGGGAAAGATGTGTAGATCTTGTTGATTTTAAGGAAAAAGAAATCAGCCAGGTCGTCACATCGAGGGGGCTCCTTGGGGTTGGTGGTCGGCGGGGGGGGGGGGGGGGGGAAGCGTAGTTAGGCTTTTTACCGTTTGGTACATTTCTTTAGGTTTGCACTTGGCCGACATTATTTTGTCCTCGTAATATATTGATTGTGTCAGTTTTATTGCTGATTTATAGGCTCTAATGGCCTCTCTGTAAGTGGCTTTGTCCGCGGCAGCATAGCTCAGGCGCCACTTTCTTTCCAGCCTCTTACATGTGCGTTTTTTTATCTAAGTTCTTCAGAGTACCAGGGCGCTGTTTTGTGGTGCCTTTTTGAGTTGGTGGTGCGGAGGGGTAATATGGAGTCTAGAGAATTCGGAATCCAGTTGTCGTAGTCATGGTTATCTTTAGAGGGGTCGCAATTTAGTACAGGCCTAGTTTTGGTAAGGACGTTGGTCCAATCATCTAGGCAGAGTTTGGACCAATTCCTCGTTCTGCGGGGAATGTGGGAGGACGGGGCGTATTTGCACGTGGTCCAAGTGAGTGGGATCAAGAAATGGTCAGTCCGTGGCAGACGACTGAGGGTGCCGATTGTGAGCTGTGTGCAATTACTAAATACAGGGTCTAATAAGTGGCCTTTTATGTGCGTGGGGGAAGAGACAAGCTGTTCTAGTTCGACTGCCGCTAGGCTGCCTGTCAATTCTGTGGCTACATGGTCCTGTGTGTTGTCGAAGTGTATGTTAAAGTCGCCCAACCCTGTGAAATTTCCCGGAGAGATAGTTAGTTCGGCCACGGCAGTAGGTAGCGATGTCTGGAACTGTTTGAGTGCTTCGGGAGGGCGGTATATGAGAATGGCGGTGAAACTTTTGTTGGGGGAGAGTTCAATGACAAAGTGCATGCTCTCACAGTCTGCAATGGGTTCCAGAGGGCAGCGGCAGGTAGATGTCTTTGTAGATGATAGCAAGGCCACCGCCTTTCCCCTGTACGCGGTCCAGGCGAGCTATCTGGTACCCTGGTATAAGGGCTTGGACCAGGTCGGGCTCTGAGTCTTGGGTGAGCCATGTTTCAGTCAAGAAGACTATGTCCGGCATGAGCTCATCCAACAGTATTGACATTTCCAGGCTGTGTTTAGGTAGGGATCTACAGTTTAACAACAGCATGTGGTAGTCCCGCAATTCGTCCTTGTGAGGAGAGTTGACGAGCTCTGTCTCACAGTAAGGACACAGGTGGGGGATTTCCAGAGGATGAAACGCTTGGCAGCACTTCGTTTTAGCAGTGTGCCTCATTTGGTAGAGAGAATCAATGCTGTAGTGCCTCTTTGTTCCCAAAAATGGGAGGTGAGGGGTAGGGGGGGGTGGCCCCTAGCCCCGACCGGCCGCGGACGGGCGCAGACGGGCTTGCCTTTGGCGTGCCTTCGGCACACTGACGGCGCGCCCGCTGCACGCGTCCGCTGCGCGTCCGGGGAAGGCACATTGTTTTTAAGGGGGAGGGAGGGGCGTGGCCTCGTGGCAATGGGCGTGGCCTGTGGGCTTCCCGTGTAATGGCGGCAATTTGTTCTCTGACCCGCGGCAGCGCTTACATCGGCTGCGCGGGGAGAACGGAGCAAGATTTAGGAGAGGGAGTGCCCAGGGAAAGGTGAATCACACAGGTAAAAACATCAATTTCAATCAATTCAATTTTAAAAATGAGCGTACCTCCCGGCTTCCGCCTCAGGAGATTGGTTCAGCTAATGCGAGCTTCTAGTTCCAGCGCGACTTATGTAGTGGGAAAGAAGGGGCGTGGCCTCGCGGCAGTGGGCGTGGCCTGTGGGCTTCTCGTGTAATGGCGGCAATTTTTTCTCTGACCCGCGGCAGCGCTTACATCGGCTACGCGGGGAGAACGGAGCAAGATTTAGGAGAGGGAGTGCCCAGGGAAAGGTGAATCACAAAGGTAAAAACATCAATTTCAATCAATTCAATTTTAAAAATGAGCGTACCTCCCGGCTTCCGCCTCAGGAGATTGGTTCAGCTAATGCGAGCTTCTAGTTCCAGCGCGACTTATGTAGCGGGGGGAAAGGGGCGTGGCCTCGCGGCAGTGGGCGTGGTCTGTGGTCTTCCCGTGCAATGGCGGCAATTTGTTCTCTGACCCGCAGCAGCGCTTACATCGGCTGCGCGGGGAGAACGGAGCAAGATTTAGGAGAGGGAGTGCCCAGGGAAAGGTGAATCACACAGGTAAAAACATCAATTTCAATCAATTCAATTTTAAAAATGAGCGTACCTCCCGGCTTCCGCCTCAGGAGATTGGTTCAGCTAATGCCTCAAAGCCTTCCTAGTCCGACCTTTCAGGCCCATTCCACGCCAGTGGAAGGCAGGGTTCGCCATCACCTGCTCCACTGGCGTACCATCACGTCGGCAAGGTGGGTGCTGCAAAACATCCGAAGGGGCTACTCCCTCTCCTTCGAGGCGACCCCTCCAGCCATGCCACCTCAGTACCACCGCATGTCGAGGGATCACATGTTACTTCTGCAGGAGGAAGTTACGGCCCTCTTGGCCACACATTCCTGGAATCCCCCGGGTGTCTATTTTTCAGAAATGTCTGGGTTCGGTAGGTCTCCCTAGGTGGCCGCCAAACCCAGGACCAAAAACGCATCTGACCCACTTGCAAAACCAGGTCATTTTGTGCTAGATAATTTGATGTCTCCACAATACATTTTATGCCCTTGCCTGTCGCAGGTACTTGGCCCACCCACACAAGTTAAGTACCATTTTTATCAGGAGAGCTGGAGAACGCGGGGTGGTAGGAAATTTGTGTCAGCCTGGTGATCGCACCACTTTCCTACCCAGAAATGTGAGAGAAATTTGATTTTTTTTCCAGCTAGATTTGAGGTTTGCAGGTGATTCAGGGTAGGAATAATTTGGGGAATCCATGCAAGTCACACCTCCCTGGAATCCCCCGGATGTCTAGTTTTCAGAAATGTCTGAGATTGGTAGGTTTCTTTAGATGGCCGCCGAGCCCGAGATCAAAACAAGGTATTTTTGTAATTGATAATTTTGAAGTATCCACAGTACATTTTGGGCTGTTTCCTGTCACAGGCACTCGGCCTACCCACACAAGTGAGGTACCTTTTTTATCGGGATGCCTTGGCAAATGCTGGGTTTGTGGAAGTTTGTTGCTACCCTTAGATTCCAGAACATTCCATCATAGATATGTGAGGAACATGTGTTTTTATCCCCAAAGTATGAGGTTTGCAAGGGATTCTGGGTAATCAAGCCATCAATCATAATCCATCAATCAATCAATCAATCAATCAGTCATTTGTAAAGCGCACTACATAGCCGCGAGGGTCTCAAGGCACTACGGGGGTGGGGGGGCCGCTACTGATCGAATAGCCAGGTCCTGAGTATCCTCCTGAAGGTCAGCAGGTCTTGGGTCTGTCGTAGGCTCAGTGGGAGGGTGCTCCATGTATTGGCGGCGAGGTGGGAGAAGGATCTCCCGCCGGTGGTTGTTCTTCGGATGCGTGGGACGCTGGCGAGTGAGAGGTCGGCGGAACTTAGCTGGCGGTTGGGGATGTATGGGATGTAGAAGGAGAGCCATCTGTTGAGGTAGGCTGGGCCGGTCTTGTGGAGTGCCTTGTGTGCGTGGATGAGGAGCTTGAGTGATATTCTCTTGCTGACGGGGAGCCTGTGCAGGTCCCTCAGGTGGGGGGTGATGTGGCCGTGGCGTGGTGCGTCGAGGATCAGTCGTGCCGAGGCGTTTTGGATGCGTTGTAGTCGTTTGATGAGCTTGGTCGGGGCTCCCGTGTAGAGGGCGTTTCCATAGTCGAGTCTGGTGCTGACAAGGACCTGGGTTACTGTCTTTGTTGTATCTGTCGGGATCCATCTGTAGATCTTGTGAAACATGCGGTGGGTGTTGAAGCAGGAGGAGGAGACGGCGTTGACCTGCTTGGTCATTGAGAGCGTTGAGTCGAGGATGACTCCTAGGTCGCATGCGTGGTCTGTGGGTGTTGGAGCTGTTCCTAGTGCAGTCGGCCACCAGGAGTCGTCCCAGGCCGATGGGGTGAATCCGAGGATGAGGACCTCCTTCTTGTCCGAGTTCAGCTTCAGTCGGCTGTTCCTCATCCATTTGGCAATGGCCTTCATTCCTTCATGGAGGTTGGTTTTGGCGGTGTGGGGGTCCTTGGTGAGGGAGAGAATCAGCTGGGTGTCATCGACGTAGGAGATGATGTTGAGGTTGTGCAGTCGGGCGACGTGGGCGAGCGGTGCCATGTAGATGTTGAACAGCGTTGGGCTGAGGGATGAGCCCTGGGGAATGCCACAGATGATCTCGGTGTCAGGATCGCCAAAATGCCACGCAAAATAAGACTCTCTTTGGGGCTAGGACGGCGTATTTTGAAGGTTCTGAAAGATGGCCGCCAGCGAGTGACAGTTAGGAATGCAGGTTCGCGCTCTAGCGTGAGGCAGCAATCTGGAATGTCCAGGTGCTGAGCTCGCGCTGTGGCGCACTTCACCGTTTCGAGTTGAGAGACGGACGTTGGAGAATTCGAGCAGAAGACAATTCAAGAATATACAAGTTAACCCGTACCTACGAACTTTTAACCTCGGTCAATTACAAGAGCGTACTTGCAGTAAGACTGTTCCTGTTATTGTTCTGGGCAATTCATGAAGAAAGTAGTGTTTCTGAAGAGAGCGTGCGCAGAAGTCAGTCAGTGCTAGTGTAAGGCATGCGCAGCACTTGTAGTGTATTATTATTATCGTGAGGAGAGCTAAGACGCAGCACAAGTCAAGCACCAGAAAATAATAGCACACAATCTTTGAAGAGATTAACCAGCAGCTTAATTGAAGGCATATAAGGAGAAAGAGATAGACTACTACATGTATAAATATGTATATATTGAAGCAGAATCAAATCCACAGAAAGAAGGAAAAGGAAAAGAGTGAAGAAATACAAGAATAAAATAAGGAAGATTAGTTTTCTGATAAAACACTTACCTGAGTATTCTTAGAAGCAGCAACAGTAATACTTGTGGTGAGGAATCTAATAAGAGAGACAAAATAAATAGGAGAAATAAATTAAGATTAGAGCAAGAGACTAACTCACTATTTACTTTAGTTGCAGCAATAAGCAGTCAAGCATCACACATAAGAAGAGGAGCACCACTTCAGGGTAGGTTTGAGATCAGTGGGAGTGAAACGGGAAGAAGGAAGGGAAAGGAAGGTTAAAGGTTAATCACATTTATTTTTGCACAGCAACAAGACTTGCCGAAGGAAGACGAGTGGCAGGAGTCTGAACCTGAAGGAAGAATCAGACGAGTGTGGCCGTCTCTTCTCTGTCCCATCCCCTTTCCCCCCTGAGGTTTTTAGGCACTGTGTACCAAGTATTGCGCATTGTTTGAAACCTTGGAGGGGCATTGGGACCTAGCGACATTCTGCTCCCGTGCATCGTGACAGCACAGCATTCTGACAGAGTGAAGTGCCCACGTTTAAACTAGCACCTGAGCAGAATGGCGGAAGGTTTAGATTTTAAAAAGTTAAGTGAAATATTGGAAGGTATACACAGAGAATTAATCTCAGTCAGGGAAGAAAATAGGGAGCTTAAGAGAGAAACTGCAGATCTGACTGTAAAGATGAGTAGTTTAGTGTCAGGACCCAGTTTAAGGTTTTCAGCCTCTCAGGAAGGAGTTTCTGGTGAAGCATCTGTTCCTCAGCCTAAAATTACTACTCAAGTAATTCATTCTTTATCACCTATGATTCCGCTAGCCCCTCCCGAGCGCTTTAATGGAGACCCACAGAAGGCGCAGGTTTTCCTGACGCAGTGTACCTTACACTTTATGTGTCGCCCAGCAGTATTCCCTGATGCGCAGTCTCGAGTGGCATTTATCCTATCATATTTGAGAGGAGACGCAGCGTCCTGGTCCTTGCCCTTAGTGACAAGAAATGATCCCATCCTGTATAACCTTGATGAATTCAAGAAAGAGTTTCTACGGATCTTCGACAGGCGAAGCGCTACGCAAGCCACAGACAATGAGTTATTGGAGCTTCGACAGGGCAATCGAGATTTAATTTCTTATTTGGCCCAGTTCAACAAACTGGTGGTGGAAACGGAGTGGCCAGAAAATAAGAGAGCCGCCGTGTTCTACCGAGGGTTGAAGGACGATTTAAAGGACTCCTTGGCGCAAGTGCCAAACAGACCCTCAGAGATCTCTGCATTAGTCGATTTGGTACTAGAGATCGATTTTCGACAAAGCAAGAGGAGAGGTGAGAAGAAGAGAGAGTTTCGGTCAACTGTTCCAAGATATGATCGAGTCAGAGTTGAAGGTGTTAAGGAAAATGATACAGCCCGTGGAGGAGAACCAATGCAAATTGGGACAATACGAGGCCCCCTTTCAAAAGAGGAAAAAGAAAAACTGAGAATTAACAAACAATGTCTCTACTGTGGCAGCAGTGGGCATTTTGTTCGTAATTGTCCGAAGAAACCACGGCAATCACCGGCGGAAAACCTTCCGATTCCGAGAGAGAAAATTGACTCAAGTAGCTGTAATGGTGGATTCGGGAGCTACTTTTGCGACTTGAAGTTTGCAGAAAAAATTGGGTTAAGAGCGATTAAGAAGGATCGAAGTGAGGCCGTCCGTGCTGTTGATGGCACAAATCTATCTTCTGGGCCCATTGTGAGCCATACTGAGTTAGTAGAGATGGAATCTGAGGAAGGACATTGTAAAACTTTACAATTCAATCTAATCGATGCACCACAGTTCCAATTGATATTGGGTTTGCCATGGCTCACAGAACACAATCCTGCTATAGATTGGGAAGCCCGAACAATTACCTTGAACTCAAAATATTGCAAGGAGAATTGCTACAAGAAATGCCAGAGTGATCATATGAGGTCACCAGCGTATCATTTAAGTGAAGGTGAAGCCACAGTTTGTGTAATAACAACAACTGAGTTGCCAGAAGACTATACAGAATTTCGAGATGTATTTAATGAGAAGGAAGCTGAAAAACTACCCCCACATAGAGAATTTGACTGCAAGATAGAATTGGAACCAGGCGCCAATCTTCCCTGCAGCAGAATTTATGCTTTAACTGAACGAGAAGATGCTCATCTGAAGGAATATTTGCGAAAATACCTTGAAAATGGATTTATCAGACGGTCACAATCCCCGGTATCTTCGCCACTTTTTTTTATCCCAAAGAAAAATGGAGAGTTAAGAACTTGCATAGACTATAGGGCAATAAATCGTATCACTATTAAAAACAGATATCCTCTGCCATTGATCTCAGTCCTCTTGGATCAAGTAAAAGGAGCGCAAGTTTACACAAAATTGGATCTGAGGGGAGCATATCACCTTGTGAGAATTCGAGAGGGTGATGAATGGAAGACAGCCTTCCATACCAAGCATGGACTTTTTGAGTATCAAGTGATGCCTTATGGTTTATGTAATGCTCCAGCAGCATTCCAGCATTTTATCAATGATGTGCTGAAGGAGTTCATTGATCGGAATGCGATAGTGTATATTGGTGACATCCTGATCTATTCGAACACAGTGGAAGAAAACCAATTGCATGTTAAGATGGTGCTACAAAAATTACGGGAAAATAGTTTGTTTGTAAAACTGGAGAAATGTGCATTTAATGTTTCCTCGGTGGAATTTTTGGGGTTTGTACTCTCCCCAGGCGGAATCACTATGGATGAAAATAAAATCAAGGCAGTGATAGATTGGGAGTCTCCAAAATCTGTGAAGGAAATTCAAAGCTTCATTGGTTTTGCAAACTTTTATCGGAGATTTATTCAAGATTTCTCCAAGAAATTAATTCCTCTAACCAGATCACTGAAAAAGGGAGCAAGGTTCGAATGGACTAAGGAAGCAGAGGAGGCCTTCACCCAATTAAAAAAGGATTTCACCACAGCACCCATTTTGCTTCACCCGGATCCATCTGAGCCATTCTTTGTTGAGACTGATGCCTCAAATTTGGCTGTGGGAGGAGTATTGTCCCAGAGACATAAAACAACAGGACAATTGCATCCCGTGGCCTTTCGCTCTAGAAAACTGACTTCACCAGAAGTCAATTATACAATAACTGAAAAAGAGTTATTGGCCATTAAGGACGCATTTAAGGAATGGAGACATTACCTGATGGGTGCTAAACATGTGGTCACAGTATATACAGATCATCGAAATTTGAAATTCTTAAAATCAGCTAAGGCTTTGACACCGAGGCAATTGCGTTGGTCCTTATATTTCGCTGAGTATGATTTTATCATAACTTACCGGCCAGGCTCACAGAATGGTAAAGCGGACGCTTTATCACGAGTTGGTACAGAAGGAGTTTCTGATGACATCCAAGAACAGGAAATTATCCCTGCGGAAAGAGTGATCAGTGTAGTATTAAAGGAGTCTGCGGACAAAGAAGATCAGGCAACAATGACTCAGGAAGAAATAAGGGCTTGGTTGAAAGAAAATTCCGGCCGAGAAATTCGAGGAGGGTTATTATGCAGAGGTGGGTGGAGGTGGGTGTTTTTGCCCTCTCGGTGCTCCGGCATGCATGGTGTAGGGTCCATGGCATCTGTTGTTCTTCATGTGTGGCTGTGATCTGGGCTCCCTTTTCTGTTGCAGGTTGTAGTCTGACTTTACACCAGGTCAGAGCAGGTCTTAATTTCCTGCTGCTAACGAGCCTTATCGCGTGTTTTGTGTTCTCATCGCCGATCTGGCTGGTCGTTGAAAATGTTGAGGTGTGCTGTTTGCGGGATTTTGCACGGGAACGCCAACTCTGCATCTCATTAGCGATAGTTGCGGGGCCATCTGTGGCGATGTATTTTGAGGATACTATCGCCGGAAAGCTGGTGATATTGGCTGTTTGCACCAGCTTGTGAATGGGGCGGTAAAATGATTGTGACTTTGGCTGCGATAAACTGCCGATAACTCGGCGATAGCTCCTTGAGAATTTGCCGCAAAGGTTCAGTTTCATTTTCAGTGAAATGATGTCAGCGCACCATGTGATCCAGCGGTAATTTCACGGTAATTTCTCAATGCAAAACCTCATTTACCTCTATTTTACCGCTGAAAATGTGCCACCGTGTATATCCTTCAGGAGACTTTACATAAACATGGAATATCAAAATGCAATTAATTTTTAGGCCAATAAAAATAGTTGTGAGTCATTTTTAAAGGGTTTTATTTTCTAATTAAAAGTTTGTTTTCTCTGACCCCTTTATTCATTAGTCAAATATCAATCAGGTGAGAGAATTTGGAAAACAGGAAAAATAGAATTAATACAGAACATATTATAGGTTGCATACAACGCGTTCCATGAAGGAAGGGAATGAGGCATCAAATGTCAGTCAGAATTCTTTAAAGAGTTCAGGAAAATATAATTCAAGAGTGAGTTTTGCAAGGCTAATCAATAATTAATAATTGTCAAAAACCTCCCATGAAGAGAAATAAATGCATAAGACAAATAAATCTTTTCAAAATGAGTTAGTTAGTCAAAGCATAAACTTAGAGTTTTAGCATCTAAATCTAAAACCTGTTCCATCTGCTGCACTCTCTGCCCTGGTCTGTTCATCTTAGAGAGGCTGCCCTCCCTTCACAAGACCTTAGAGGAATGTGATCTGCTTTGCCAAAAATTGACGTGCAAGGACACTCTGAAAAAATATGAACAAGACCCCCACCTCCCTCTGTCTCTCCTCGGACGCAATCTCCTCCCAGGCTGCACCTGCGACGTTCACGTACCTAATCCATATGATGTCTGGTCTCATCTGCTTCTTCTCCTCTCCTCCCTCTATGACTTTTAAGGCTCTAAGGCTTAAGGCAGACACACCCCCTATGGGGTCATATTTATACTCTAATTCTTGGCTGACTATACTAATAATATTGCAGTTTTCAGAAGAAACTTGCACTGTGATTGGTTAGCATAGATGATATGAGGGACTCACCATACTGTTCTCATTGCAAATCCAACCCATACCAGTTCTGACAAAGGAAGCGTTAATGCTTAATACAGTCATATGTATCACCATCAATAATTATACATTATTGAAATATTAAATAGGAAAAATGTATCAGTTAATTTCCTCCTTGCTTTCACATCGCACGCACACTGGTACATTGGCACGATGACAAGAGTGTACAGTTTACTGGGGCCTTGACCTATGTCTCTTCACTTGAGGCAGCTGGCATAATCTGCGCATGCGTCTCTCATTTCAGCACAATTCTCAGCCATGCTGGATTCTTAGGCAGCCATTTTATGGCGGGCCCATAAACAAAACAAACACAAAAGAGTATTAATTTATTAAATAAAACCCATTATGTTTACCTCCCCCAGATTAGTACCCTGTATAAGTTATTACCTAGCAAAAGCAATTAGTTTAAAGCAGTTCGTGTAGTGTTGGTGCATGGTTAATTAATACACATTATAAGAAGATGTGTTATGAACTGAATATTCATTGTCTAAATATGCAACAAAGCCAAAGTCTCTTAAGACAGGCACAGGGAGTGTAGATTATAGGGGAAATGAGCTGGGAGAAGAGAACACATTCCATGATTATCTTCAATGCAAACATGTTTTCTCTACACTGCAAAAACACATGTTAATTCAGCACAAGCATTTCAGACTGAAAGCATTGACCAGGCCTCATTTCATGTCTTTCACTTTGAATGCACCAAAAGTGCCCCTTTTAAAAAGCATTTGAGTAGGCCTCATTTCATGTTTCATGTGCCATGTGTTTTCACTTGCACCAAAATCTGCGTGCCAGTTTAAATGCAGTCTGTCTGAAACACAAAACAGAGCGATGCTTAAACTTGATGAAATCTAGGCTCTATCAACCTTGCCTTTGATGATATCAAATCATGATACCTTCAATGATTTGTAAATCATCACACTTATTTAATCTCACAGGTGACATTTGTATTGCAAAAGCTGAGCATATAACAATTTTACCTCTATTTCTAAGGCAACATAAGTCTTGTCTGTAATCAGATCATATATAGCCAAGCTCAAATATTTAGTGTAGAGTTCTGTAATTAGCTTCTTGGAACTGTTAGTCTTCTCTAAAATAAGTAACCTGGGGGCATATTATCAAGGACGGCATTAAAATTATCGCCGGTTTAGTGGCAGAAAACTGCCGCTAAATCAGCGATAATGGGCTTGATAATATGCCCTGGAGGATTCCAATAGAAGCCCATGTTCATACCAGAACATGGACTTCTATTGGAATTCTCAAGGGCATATTATCAAGCCCATTATCCCCACTTTAGCGGTAGTTTTCTGCCGCTAAACCGGCGATAATTTTTAACGCTGTCCTTGATAATATGCCCCTAAAATAATAACAGGAGAATTCAACAGGGCATTTTCAGCATTTCTTTGCTCTTTGTCATCAGCTTGCCATCAGTATGGCTCATACAGTGTGGCATTCTGTACTTTTTCCATGCAAATTTGACCACTTAGGTGCTGAGAAACTCTGACAGAGCATCATCAATTCTTTGCACTTTTTCAACCAAGCCTTTCACTTTTATTTTCACTTTGATCAGATGTTTCAGCACAGCATCTCTCAGATCAAAGTCGTTGCACCATCCATTATGCAGATCTTGTGTAGCAGCCGCAATCTGGTGAGAAACTGCACGCTCTACATTAACCAGACCTACACAGCAATGGCTAGTGTATTCATCTGTGTGCATTTGCATATGCATTTTCAAGCCACTTGGGTGATGCTGAAACACAGTCTTTTGCAAAGTGTAATTCTGTACTGTCTTTGTGTTGCTTTATTATGCTTGAAACTTCAGGCAGATAGCTACAATCCACTCCTTGTCCAATCTGTTGTTCTGCATTCATCATCTTTGAGACCTCATTATGATCTGATTTCAGAGAAACTGGCAATCTATACCTGGGCATCAGTTTTTGCAATAACACATTTGCTAATATGCAGTTGTCATTCTTCTCAAAATGTATTCTGCTACAACCTTGTTGTTTTTAATCCTGAAACATTTTCTTGAGCCTCTATTAATTCACCTGTGAAGATTTCATTGAATGTATATGCTAACAGAAAAAAGATTTGTGCAACTGAATTAACATTTCTCTCTCCCATGACAACAGTGACTCCCATTTGAGCAGATATACTGCATATTATGGTAAGGGCAATGAATTTCAAATTTTGGGCTGGTGTAACTACTGAAAGCCATGAAGCTTTGACAACACAATGTATAAGGAGCACAGCATGTGCTGCTCTTAATGTGTCATTGTTACCTTTCAAATATGGGCCATTTACAAAATGGACATGGTTGGGCTGAATCAGACGTTCATCCTTAAAGTCTGATCTTGGCTTTATGCATATTTTCATGACATCTAGACATTCATATTCAGTTTAATCACAAACCAATTCATTTGCTGGCATTTCTGTGAAGTTAAGGTCAAAGGTCATTGGGATATACATCTTAAACCTTTGAAAACATTCATGTTTTTGAATAGGCACTGAGAGAGCGCAGCCCTCTATCTTACTGCAAATTGGTGTATTTTCTTTCAAATAAACTTTTACTCTTTCAACTCTAGGAATGCTTTTGTGCAATTGTTGTCCAATGAAAGCAGATCAGACACATCCCTGTGTGTCAGCCTCAGTAAAGGCTTAGCTGTGGTAAATATTTCTTTACCGGTACTATTTTTTATGCGGTAAAGTCTAGTAAGAATAACTCAGTAAATATAAGAGGCAGAATCCGTGGTATTAGAGGTTCTAAAAGGCTTTATTCCTTTACAAAGGAAATACAATTCGAATTGCAGGCTTCTATTCCATCACCACGAAAGTTCAGGAAGGAAGGGCATACATTATTGACAGATAATCAGTTTTATAGGAAATGCATTACAGTGAAACAGATGCAAGAGGCGTAACAGCTGATAATACAGATAAAATGTGCATACGTAACTAATAGAGGCGGACATATAGGCGTAACTTAGTAAACGTCATTATACATGATGTCACAAGTGGGTGGATCCATAAAAGAATCCTGCAATGTCAGCAGAAATATTTGGCAGAGATGCGCGCGCAGCCGCATGACGTGTGATTGACGGGCAACTAGAGGGTGAAGGGGACTTGACATTTAGCTCTACATGTGGAGACAGAAGTCTGGGGGGTCCTGTCAACCTAATCCCAAATCATATCTAATATCCTATGTTTAAAGAACTGTGTTATCCAAAAGGAAAGGTCTCTAAGATAGAATCTATTCTATACTGACTGTTAGTGCGTGTACAAGCGTCTAAGTGTCTACATGAGATGCGAGGGGGTAGGAATATTCCATGGTAACAGGGGCTATGAATTACTTGCATGAGGACAGCGAGGCCTGGCCCTTTGCACGGTAGCTGGGGGAATGTTTACCTAAACTACTAGACAGGAATGCATCGGATGAGGAGCGGAGCAGATAATCTTGAAGGGGAAATACAGTTTTTGGCAGGCAACAGGCTGGATCAGGCACCGTTAGCCGCGCAGGGAGTAGGACAAAGTTCATGGATACAGATGCAGGCTCAGACTGGAGCTTTCAGAGGCAGAAGGCAGGAAAAGGCTTGATGACAGAATTCTGGGCCTACTCGCCTGAATCTGTAAAATGTGGAAAGTGAACCACATAAAGTCGGTGGCCTTTCATACTTAGGAATGGAATATCTGACCCATTCATGGCGGATCTGAAAGAGGACATGTTGACGGTGGACGCACATATATTTGCGTCTTCAAAACTGGAACTGGAGGGAACATACATGTACTTATAGCATGCACATGGAGCTGTTGGGGTCTACGATAGGGGACATAACTGATCACAAAATTCATATTTGCTCATTCCCTCCTTGTCCCCTACGGACCCTCAGGAGATATCGATCTTCATCAATCCATCGATCTGTTCATATAGCATCATTTGTTCTTCTTTCTTCTTCCGGGATCTTGAACGAAAACTTGGATGTGGGATACACGATGTGGCACACAGACCACAAATCGCTGGCCCACATTGTAGACATAAGCAGCAACTGAATAGTATGAGAAAGCCAATACCTAGGAAGGATAGGATTCTCCATCCCCAGGCTGACAACACGCTCCAAAACCAACCGGACCAAGTCCAGGTGCCTGGACTCTGGTGTATCTGGCTCACAATCTTATGAAGGCAAGTTATGGCTTTATATACTGACGGCGAATTTTCTGGTATGAAAACACAGCAACTTGATCCGATGACCCTACAAGCTCCGCCCCTATCGGCCAGGATGACGTCAAGGACAAGACGATTTTGAAGCACAACAATCCGCATAGCAGACTGCTCTTCTGTTAAATTGCCTAAGGCGGAAGTAGTCTCGTTCACTACTGCTTCAAGGGTTCTAGTTAATCTACGTATCAGCTTACTATTAGTGACTGTACCTATATAGGGAAAGAAACCTTTATTGAAATCTGTGTATTGCTCCCATGCCGTTTCAGTGTAATCGACAATTGGGAGATCTCTCTGCTGTCTATTGTGTACTAAATGGGTATTTCTGTGATAATCAGGAGGAGCTAGGAAAACAGGTGGTAGAAGGAATGCTATGTAACAGGTACCATCCCAATCTAGAGGTAGACGTATATATGCGGTCTGGCCACATATGAAGTAGGAATGGCGAGAAGCTCTAAATGTAGACTTGCCTTGATCACTGAATTTTATTACAGTGGTGCATTTACTATGGCCCATGTGTATGGAGCCATTCTTTCTTACACATAATTCCCCTTTTACTGGGAATACTGACATGGCGGGCAAGATTGGTGTAGCTTCAGATTCAACGTTCAGGATCATGAGATTAAGTGTAAAATTACCTAATCCATATACTTCATTTTCTAGATCAGTTCCTGTTCTTTTGGGAAGTCCCTCCTTGTTAGGGTAGCAGACTTTAAGCAAAACTAGGTTCAGGTTTCCCCATACCCAGTTGTCTTGATAAACTGCGGAGTTTGAATCTAGGGAATTAATCAAACTAAACCATGCTCCACAGGAGCCATTGTGTGTGAACGGATATGGAAAGAGGGGCAAAACTCCCTTATAGTTCTGATAGGGAGGGAGTCGGCCACATATCCAACAATTTGTGGCATTGCTGGTCTGATGGGAATGATGTAACATACTAATGAATGTGTTGTTGCGCAGCGCAAATCTATAGGACAACTCATGCGGAGGTAATTCGCTAAAAGAATGTTCTGCAGTTACATTGTAAGCACGCTTAAAAATAGGGTAATACATGTGCAATAGTATACTGGAAATGATGATCAGAAGACTTAGAAAAAACAAAATTAATAATGTTACTGTGCAGTGACTACGAAGTGATTTACAATACGCATGCTTTTTAAGCTGCATCTGTTGATTTCTTTCTCTATTCCGGTCTAGAGGATACATGTCAGAGACAAATTCAACCGATTCACCTTGGAGAGGACTTAAACAATCAAATTGTCTGACTGGCTATACCTTAATTTCAGTTTATAAAGTTCAGTTTTTGTTGGTTCAACCAAGGGGAGCTTTGAGTCTGTCAGTGAGGGAATGCAGGGTTGAGTATTCACACTGGATGGTAGTCCATAAAATTTCTTGATATGACTCGAGTGCAACCACCCTTTACGTCCCTCGATCTTCACGGCTGTCCTTGTGGTTAGTAGAACAAGCTTTGGCGACTTCCACCTAGGCTCCAGTTGGGTCTTCCGATCGAAATTCCGGACCAGAACCAGGTCGCCTGGAACCACGTCATGGGGCTTCACCTCAGTATTATCAGGAAAAGCTGCAGCTACCTGTGAACGACAAGATTGTAGTGCAGACATCAAGGAAGCCAGGTAATCTGTCAGCATATTACAGTCAACATCAGTGATTTTGCGAGGTATAGGCGTCCCCCACATATTTGGTGGTCTACCGAAGATCACCTCATACGGGGATAGCCCTGTTCGAGAATGTGCTACCATTCTCATGTAAAAGAGCGCAACTGGTAAGGCTACTATCCAATCGACACCTTTTTCTCTACATATTTTGGACAATCTAATTTTCAGAGTTTGATTATGGCGTTCCACGAGACCTGCTGCCTCAGGATGTCGGACACAGTGGAATTTCCAATGGTAACCTAACAAAAGGGAAACGTGTTTCATTAGTTCGGATGAGAATGGCTGGCCGTTATCTGAGTAGACAACACGTGGCAAACCATACCGTGGGAAGAATTCTCGAACTAACTGTTTGGCAGTAGTCGGGGCAGTGTAATCTGAAACCGGGTAGGCTTCTGTCCAACGAGAAAGAGCACAGACAACTACGAGAACATATTTGAATCCTCGACATCGTTCCATCTGGATATAATCCATCTGGAGGGCTTCAAAAGCATGATCGGGAGGTTGAAATCCACCCTGCTCTATGGGGATGCTTTTACCTGGATTGAACTGACAACATATCATACAGGTACGAACTTTTTGTTTAGCTGCAGCTCGTAAATGTTTGTTGAACCAGATGTGTTGAATGCTGTCTAGCATAGCTTTTTCTCCTAGGTGCGCTGGACTATGTATTGTGTTAATGATGACTTGAACCATGGAGTCGGGAAGAAACCATATAGATTTTTCCTTCGTCATCCATCCTCGATCCGTTTGGATCCCTCCTAATTCAGTCCATTTCTTTATTTCTTCTGGTGTAGCATGTGTCTGTATGTCAATTACATCAAGGGCGGGATCCTTAACTGTCATGCAATGTGTTGGTGTCGGAACTATTGTCTTTGTCGCGTCAGTTGTATGAGTCTGGTTCTGAGCAGTCTGTTTAGCTGTTCTGTCAGCTAGGTCATTACCCTGAGAAATGATATCGGTAACTTTTGTATGGGCTTTGCATTTCATAATCGATATTGCAGTAGGTAGATGAATCGCGTCTAATAGGGCTTGAATGAGGGGTCCGTGTTGGATGTGGGCACCGTGAGAAGTTAAATAACCTCTCTCTCGCCACAGTACGCCGAAGTCATGGACGACTCCGAATGCATAACGTGAATCTGTGAATATGTTGACTTTCTTGTCTTTGGCTTGAATACAGGCTTGTGTCAGAGCGATGAGCTCTGCGGCTTGAGCTGACAAAGTGTTAATACAATTTGTTTCAATGACTTCAGTGTCTGTTGTGACTGCGTAAGCGGCCACTAACTCTCCTGTACTTGTTCTCATACATGACCCATCTACATACAATGTCAAGTCTGGATCTGACAAAGGGATATCTGTCAAGTCTTGTCTGGGTTTCGTCGTGATAGTAATGACTTCGACACAATCATGTGCCAATGGATCTGTTCCGCCTACTGGCAACAGTGTGGCAGGATTTAACGTATTGCAACGTCTGATTTCTATGTGTGGCTGAAACAATGTCAATTCGTAACCAGTGAGTCTCGCTATAGTCAAGTGTTGGGTTTGTGTGCGGTTCAAGAGAACCTCTACTGCGTGTGGTACTTGTACTGTCAATTGGTGTCCTAACACTATGGCATCGCTTTGTCTGATTGCTAAAGCTGTTGCTGCCACCGATTTCAGGCACGCAGGAAGAGCCTGAGCTACTGGATCTAATGTACTAGAGAAATAAGCACATGGTTTGTGTGATCCTGCTTGTTCCTGAGTAAGTACTGACAAGGCAGTACCTTCGCGTTCTGTAACAAAGAGTGTAAACTGTTTACTGTAACATGGTGTTGCTAAAACAGGTGCTTGGCATAAAGCTTTCTTTAAGCTTTCAAAGGCATGTGTATGTTCTGGAAACCAAGGGAGGACAGTCGATGTGGCTGCCTCCTGTGTTGTCAACTGGATGAGTGGTTTTGCTAGAAATGCATATTGAGGGATCCACTGCCTACAGTATGAAGTGAGGCCTATAAAAGCCCGCACCTCCTTTTGTGTCTTGGGTGGTGGCATGTTAGCGATTAACTGGATGCGGTCGGGTGTAAGCTGTCTTCCCTCCTTGGACAGCGAGTGCCCAAGGTAAACAACTCGCTGGACACAGAATTGCAGCTTAGAAGGGGACACCTTGTGCCCCTTGTCGGCCAGAAATTTCAAAACCGTCAGTGACGCTTTTTCACATTCAGGTTCGCTTCGGGCGGTGATCAGCAGATCATCGACATATTGAAGCAAGGCAGTGTTAACTGGCATGTGGATACTGTCAAGTTCTCGTTTCAGTGCTTGGCTATAGATGCTGGGGCTTTCTGTAAATCCTTGAGGTGCGCGTGTGAATTTAAAACTTCGTCCATTTAAACTGAATCCGAACAGATATTGACTTTCCGGATCTATTGGGACGCTAAAGAAAGCATTCTTGAGATCAATTACAGTGAAGAACGTTGCTTCTGAGTCAATAGCTGTTAGTAATGAAGAGATATCTGGGACCACAGGGTATTGTGGTACAATACATTTATTTAATTCGTGCAGATCAATAACTAATCGATATACTGGTGGTGCTTTTGGATCCGTTCTTTTAAGAATCGGAATTATCGGGGAATTGCACACATTGGAGTCGGTTTCGACAACCACTCCTTGTGCAATGAGCTCGTCAATGATTTGCAGCAAAGCCACAACAGCATCTGGTGGTAACTTGTATTGTTGCATTCGTGGTAGTACTACTCCTGTTTTTAGTGTGACACGATATGGTGTAATGCTCATGCAACCAACATCAGTGGGGCCTTGTGCCCATAAATGTGTAGGTAAATTCTGCAGCCGGTGATCCATGTCTCTGGACACGTAGTGACCTTTAAAGTCACGTAAAAATAATCGTACTCCTTCCGGAGAACAACATATTATAGCTCCTAGAGCTTTCAATGTTTTTATACCTAACAAGTTTTCTGGACATGATTTAGTAAGCAATAAATCTGTAGTACGTGTCAATGGACCAACCGTGAGTGGAAGAGGTTGTGTTACGTCATTAATTATAGGTTTTCCTGAGAATCCAAGGGAAATATTTTGTGAGCCTGAGAGGGGTGCCCCTGGAACTTCACTGCGTCGTATAGTTGTTCTGCTTGCCCCTGTATCAAGTAAAAACTTTCTGTCTTCCCCTAATAGTTCACTATGTACATAAGGTCCCTCTTGGTCTACAGGAACCTCAATAAGGGGTAAGCCAACTTCCCTCTCTAGGCTATTTCATGTGTATCGCTGATAATCGGGATAATCTGCTTGTGCATACTGATACATCTGTTGTGTTGTTGCTTGTGTGGCAGCAATAGGCTGCGCTTGTGGTGGTGCTACGGCCTGTTGTGGAGCTGCCTGTTGCGGAGCTAGTTGTTGCGGAGCTAACCTAGGTTGTGCATGCTGAGGGATTTGTTGTTGATTCTGATCCTGTCTAGGTGGACATAGTCTTTCCTGGTGTCAAGAATTCCTGTCATACAAGGGAAACACGCCCTTATGTAAACAGGAGAGCTGTTACATAACTCAAGGGAAACACGCCCTTATGTAAACAGGAGAGCTGTTACATAACTCAAGGGAAACACGCCCTTATGTAAACAGGAGAGCTGTTACATAACTCAAGGAAAACACGCCCTATAAAGGGAGGAACCGGGAGGTACAAGGCTGTCGGATATTGTGTTTACACCGACGTACCTGCTTCGTGAAGAGCAGTGTTCCGGAGTGGTGCTCCAGTAAGGCAAGAACGGAGGTAGGTCGAGTCGTTACTCCCTGGGCCGTGTCTTGCCCCATCGTCACCTGTGAAGGACCCGGAAGCTCTACCGGTCAACCATTGAGCTTCGCTTTTTGACTCGGCTGAGTCCAAGCGCAGTGGCGCTTTTGCTGGTTGGAGTCGTAACTCCCAGCCCGACCAGAGACACAGGGACTGCCAGCTGTAACGCACACCAGGAGGTGTTTGCCGCGTTACAGACTCGGAAGTCCACAGGATCGATCGAGCGGCTGCTCTCGGTTCAGTCTTCTTGCTTGTAATTGGGGTATCGGTGACGCATCACCAGGAGGTGACTCCGCGTCCCGGTGCAGTCTGAGGAAGAGGTTGAGCGGCTGCTCCCTTCAGGTAGAGACCCCGGCTGGGTGTTTCCCTGACTCCTCGATTCTCCCCAACACTCTTCGTGCCCCTCACAGCCTACCGATTGGCATTGTCGGCCATTTCATTTCTGCCCTCTGTTGGCATACGCCGGGATCGGCGTATATGCAGAGGACGGTTAGGACCATCCGTGCTGTGGGCTGGTAACGTACTTAGCCTGGAGGATTCCAGTGACTATAACTTTTGTTTGTTCTTTGTATTTTATTTGCCTTCATTAAAAGAACTAACCCTTCACAAGTGGTTGCGTCCTCATTGTCGTGTCTGTTAAACGATCCTGAGACGTTCAGGGCGTTACACCTGGGTTCTACCCGTGGCAATATTATGTTTCAGGACTGGACAATCGTGTATATAATGACCTTGTTGTTTACAATAGTTGCATGTCCCTTTCGTTGGACCTGCGGAATCACCCTTTTGATGACCATCAGCTGGAACTGACTGAGCAACAAGCATTTTCATTTTTGTATCTTTCATACGTCTTTGTTCGTGTTCTTGTTCTTCTCTAATTCTATTGTGGTGATATTGTAACATCTGTAACATCTGTGACGGGGTATTACCTTGCCAGGTACTTTCGAATTTCAATACTCTATTCTTGACTTGTGGTAAGGAATTTTCAACTAATTTTGTCACAAACAGATGTGGATATGACTCGCTACTTGCTTTTATGCCACTATTTATACCAAAACATTTTTCAAATCGGGAATAGAAATCACTAGTGTCTTCATCTTGCTTTTGTTTACAGGCTGAGATTGCACCCCAGTCCTCCTTTTTCGTAGTTAATAAACGTGGCAGTACCTGCACTAGTAATCCTGGTAATGCTGTAGTCTTTTCCCCAAGCCCTGCTCCTGCAGCTCGGGCCCTTTCTTCGTTTTCTAATGCTGTCCAATCTATCTTTTGGTCTCCCACCTCCCATTCCTTTTCTTTGAGTTTCTCGTAAACACCGGCGGGTAATAGGACTTTTAATATTTTCATAATGTCGGGGTAGGTATACTCTCCCATGAGTAACATGTCTTTTATCTCACGGTGGAAACCTGCTGGATCCTTGTCATGGCTGGGTACTACTTTCTTCATTTCTAATAATTCAATTTTAGTTATAGGCGTGTACACAAACACGCGTGTAAAATTATTACCTTCACCTCTGATTGGGTGTACTTCGCGTAACGGATTCTGTCTATCTATGTGATACATTTTTCTTCCCATAATGGGAACTGGAACGTGTTCTGGACACACGAAAGCTATATACTGGTTTAGAAATTCTAGAATTTCATTAATTAAATCAGTACCTGACCCTCTCCATTTATTCGTGAGTAATTCTGTCAATATGTCAGGTAAGGGTCCTGGATCGGAGTGTTGGCTTTTATATAATATAAGGAGGTGTTGAATCATGTATATACTAGCTAAACGCTGTTCGTATGGGTCAAGATTCAGAAACGTGTGTGCTAGTACATCATCATTGTATTCGCTGGGACTATCAGCCCATTGTACTGCTGACCTGGCTAATTCTTGTTCATCCATGGAATCGAGCATGTGGTACCCCCTTCGATCTCGGAGTCATTTATCAGCGGCTTGGAATAGGTGTTCAGGGGATCTTGTTTTTAACATAGGGTTTGGAAAATGTCTGTTACATTCTGGACGTGTCGGACGTATCGGGTCATTAAAGCCTCTAGTATTATTATGGGGTCTTCCTCTACCTACGTAAGCTATCGTTTCTAATTGTTCTGAGTCTTGCTCCTCCTCTTCTTCTGATTCTACTCTGTCTGCTTCTCGTCTTTCTTTATGTATTCGTTCTACTTCCTTGCGGATCTTTCGATACATGGCGATTATACACACCTGTCTATCATGTTTCTCTTCTGATATGTTCTGACCCCATTTGGCAAGTTTTTGCATGGTATCATGATCTGCCCCAGGCCTGTCTTGGTTCCTAATCACGCAATTTATGAAAAAGCGTAGTAGTTGTCTTTGTACATCCACTTTCTGGTATTCCATAGCTTCGTTAATACTCTCTGGACCTCGCCCTGTTTGGACAAAGCGATATATATTGTCTAGGTGTTCAACCATTCCTGGTATCGTCATTAAATACAATGTAGCTCGTCGTATACGTAGTGATGATATGAGCAATTTGTCCTGTTTACCTGGTACTGGGTCGTATCTACAATCCACAAGCTGTTCTTTAAACATGTCGGATGTCGCTAGTTGGGGTGTACGTTGGAGTGCTAAATCTCTACGGGTCTGTTTATTTCGCGGTGGTGTGGCAAACATGTCTGTCGTACCTCCTGTAGCACCATCTGAGGTGCTGGGCAAGAAAGGATTCGTTGGACGTAGGATAGAGATTGTAGATGCGGGAAAAACTGTAGAAACGGACGGACCTGTGGGAATGGGCGTAGGAGTCTGTTGTTGCTGGGATACAGACGGATGCTCTTGGTGTTGAACATCATCGGCAAGCGGTGTGTGTGGTATGGCATTAGCATACTCGGGAGCTACGTCATCTAAATAGGAGGAAAGGAAAACGTCCTTTGCTGTTTTGGGATGTGTTTTGGGATGTGCTTTTATCGGGAGCAATGGAGGAGTTAAGTCTTTTGGTATTTCCGGGGTAGCCTTAGGTAACCCTTCAGCCAGAAGAGGATACATACCATTCATAAGAGTGTTTCTTTGTCTATCTACTTGTTCTGATTTCACTCGGATACCTTCCTCAATTAATAGATTTTCTCGGGTTTTATTTGAATTCTCTCTACCTTTCTCTTCCTGTCTGAGCGCTTTTTCTGTACGTCTATATGATTCTTTACGCCATAATTCAATGGCATCTTTCTGTGACTGTCTGGCTTTCTTTTTCCATAATTCTTCTTCTACTCTCATGATGCTATCTGCATCCCAGGTCCCCGCTGCGGGCCATCTCTGACTTTCTGGCAAATCCTTGGTGTAGTCCACCCATAAATCAAGAAATAATACGGCATCTAGGCCATGCTTATGATACATAAAGTACCCTGGAGTGTCCCTAGGTGGGATGGGAACAGCTTCTTCGAGTACACCTTTCCTAGTTTTGATCTGTCTTAATTTCGAAAAGAGCGGCATTTTTAGATCTCGTTACTTAATCTTTAAACACACTTAATACAAATAAACACAATAATGAACAGTCATTCACACCACAATATATAGAACGTATTTAAAACATTTAACATTTAACAGTTTTAACGAACGATGATAACTAATAGAAAACTAGTTATTGACATAATACTGACATTAGATAATACTTATTTATATGCACGACATACTGGATATACTGCTAAACAGTACAGATACACTGCTGAAACAGTGCAGACCGGATTTGTGTACCCAAACCCGTCTTGACCGGCACAGACTATGTGCACGTTAAATGCCTCCCCGGTAATGGTACTCACCGGGTAGCTCGGAACGGAAGGCCTCGGAACGGAACTGAAACTGGACCGGACTGGACTCGACTCGACTGGACTCGGAACTTCGGAACCTGGTGGGCCTCTGTATACCTCGGATCTTGCTCTCTCAGCTAGGCTCTGGTCGGGATACTTCGCACTTCTCACCGCCTCGTCTGGGTGTTGATCGCAGCCTCAGTCGTCCCCGCTCGGCCGGAGGGAGATACAGGAAATCCTGCAGGTACGCGTTTTTGTCCGTTCAGCTGTGGCAGGAGACCGGGCCTGCAACGCACCGCCGGCGCGTGAGATGAGAAAGTGTCCCTGTTCGGGCGCCAATTTATGTGGTAAATATTTCATTACCGGTACTATTTTTTATGCGGTAAAGTCTAGTAAGAATAACTCAGTAAATATAAGAGGCAGAATCCGTGGTATTAGAGGTTCTAAAAGGCTTTATTCCTTTACAAAGGAAATACAATTCGAATTGCAGGCTTCTATTCCATCACCACGAAAGTTCAGGAAGGAAGGGCATACATTATTGACAGATAATCAGTTTTATAGGAAATGCATTACAGTGAAACAGATGCAAGAGGCGTAACAGCTGATAATACAGATAAAATGTGCATACGTAACTAATAGAGGCGGACATATAGGCGTAACTTAGTAAACGTCATTATACATGATGTCACAAGTGGGTGGATCCATAAAAGAATCCTGCAATGTCAGCAGAAATATTTGGCAGAGATGCGCGCGCAGCCGCATGACGTGTGATTGACGGGCAACTAGAGGGTGAAGGGGACTTGACATTTAGCTCTACATGTGGAGACAGAAGTCTGGGGGGTCATGTCAACCTAATCCCAAATCATATCTAATATCCTATGTTTAAAGAACTGTGTTATCCAAAAGGAAAGGTCTCTAAGATAGAATCTATTCTATACTGACTGTTAGTGCGTGTACAAGCGTCTAAGTGTCTACATGAGATGCGAGGGGGTAGGAATATTCCATGGTAACAGGGGCTATGAATTACTTGCATGAGGACAGCGAGGCCTGGCCCTTTGCACGGTAGCTGGGGGAATGTTTACCTAAACTACTAGACAGGAATGCATCGGATGAGGAGCGGAGCAGATAATCTTGAAGGTGAAATACAGTTTTTGGCAGGCAACAGGCTGGATCAGGCACCGTTAGCCGCGCAGGGAGTAGGACAAAGTTCATGGATACAGATGCAGGCTCAGACTGGAGCTTTCAGAGGCAGAAGGCAGGAAAAGGCTTGATGACAGAATTCTGGGCCTACTCGCCTGAATCTGTAAAATGTGGAAAGTGAACCACATAAAGTCGGTGGCCTTTCATACTTAGGAATGGAATATCTGACCCATTCATGGCGGATCTGAAAGAGGACATGTTGACGGTGGACGCACATATATTTGCGTCTTCAAAACTGGAACTGGAGGGAACATACATGTACTTATAGCATGCACATGGAGCCGTTGGGGTCTACGATAGGGGACATAACTGATCACAAAATTCATATTTCCTCATAGCCACTAGGGAAAGGTTAAGTAACCACTCTCTACAGTAGCCAACTATTCCCAAAAATGTCCTCACTTCTTTCTGATTTTAAGGTGGATTTATCTGGTGAATTATTTCCACTCTCTTTGGTGACACCATTCTACCTCCCTTTCCAATTATGTGTCCCAGACATTCATTTTCTTTTTGACCGTACTCCTGACTATTCTCATGCAATGGCTCTGTGACATGAACTTGGCAAAAATCAATAACAGTAAGCCATTCTTCAGCACATGGAATGTGAAAAAATATAGTGGCTGGATTCGGTACCACAGGACAACATGGAAAAGTTATGCTATTGATCTCCTGCACTAATCTGTTCTTTTCATTTAGTTTCTATGAACCTGTGATCAGAAAGTTACATAAACTTCAAATCAATTTAATCAAAAATCCTTTACTCAGTTTATCTCCAATTATGGGTAAAATTTCTGCAACTGATGGTGTTCTTGAATACATGTCATCTGGTTCTAATTTTAATAACACATGTTCTGCACATTTTATTAATCCTTCTCTGTGAAGTCTCTTACTTCTGTGTTTAATATTTCTTTCAAATCAGAAGGTAATTTTTCAACTGAAAACAATGCTACAGCTGTCTCTTGTTGGGCCATTTTAAAATGTACATCGTCATCAGGAATCTGAAAATTTACATTATCTGGTGTACAGTAATTTGTGCTGTTTGATTTGCAAAACAATTGTTTTCGTGCTAGTCCTGAGTCACAAACAACAACTTGGCAATTTTCCTCAAATGGGCCTATTTGTGGTGCACATTTTCGTGCTAGTCCTGAGTCACAAACAACAACTTGGCAATTTTCCTAAAATGGGCCTATTTTTGGCGCAAATTCTTCTAAAACTGGGTTTGTAATTTCTTTGTTTAAAATTCCTACAACTAAGTATGGACCGTCCACTGCTTTCACAATGCACTTGGTAAATTCAGAATTGTGAGGGTTAAAACTCTCATTTTCAAACACAGCAACCTGTTGGACTGGGTTCTGATTTTGTCTTTGGAAGTAATTCCCATTTGCTCTGGACAACTTATTTAAATTAATTTTAGCATTTTCCATATTTTGTGGGACCATCTGTGATTGAAAAATTCCTGCCATTGGTACCTGTTTCTGAACTGACTTTTGCATTTGCTTGGCTGACACGTTTTGCACCTGCATTTATCTCTGTTTTTGCACATTTCCAACTGCTGCATCAAATTTAAATTTACATTCCTTCTTCCAATGCTCAAATCTGTTATAAAGATGGCAAAAGAATACTTTTCCCAGCAGTGCAACTTCCATACCTGAATTTGCACAAATCAAAACACCTTTACTTCCATCCTGTGTTCTTTTAATCTGTACCCAATCAACATCCTTTGCTGGCACTCTGCCCTTCAGGAAAGTAATCACTGCTATGTTTTTCTCCGTAACAACAGAAAATGATGGTGCATTCATGCAAACCTTTTTCATTTTCTCCTCACCTGGCCACTGCACAACAACTTTAGATTCAAACCACAATTCAGTTTTCATGGCAATGTCAAAGAACATTTTCAAATTAATAGACAATTCTTTTAACATTTCAACAAACACATCAATTTGTGGGTACCACAGCATAAGTCTGTCTCTCAGTTGTGGGAATGTGTTCAGAAATGCTGCAAGTTCACCTTTGTTCTGTGGCACATGCACTTCTCCCACCTTTTCTCTCACAAGGTCTGGTGGTTTCTTTTTCTTCTCATGTTTTCTTGCCCATTTGTCTCCTAATTTCTCAAATTCATTGCATTTGAAAATGTATTTTATTATTTCTGCAACGTGCAACTGCATTCCTGAAGAAAACGTTTTCTCATTTGCTTCATCATCCACATGTACCCTGAAACTTTTCTGAAATGCAAAACTTTCTGAAACACCAATTTCATATTTTTTAGCCAAATCAGTCAGTCTATCACGTGTTGTTACTGCACATGTAGCTGTTTCCTTACTCAGGGAAATTAATTCTCTCTCCTGACACTAGTTCACATTTTCATGATTTAAACAGCAGGGACTGTTAATTTCTTCATGTTCAATTGTTGAATTTAAAACACTAAGGGGCATATTATCAAGACAGGCGATAAAATTATCGCCGCCTTAAACGGCGATAATGGGCTTGATAATATGCTCTATGGAATTCCAATTGAAGCCGATATTAGATGTGAAGGACATTTAACATGGGCTTCAATTGGAATTCTATAGAGCATATTATCAAGCCCATTATCGCCGTTTTAGCGGCAGTTTTCTGCCGCCAAGGCGGCGATAATTTTATCGCCTGTCTTGATAATATGCCCCCATGCTGTTTCTCTTTTTCAGGGTCTGAGTTAATTTGTTCCCCCATGCTTTCTATGTTTTTAATCACTGCTGCTTCCTCAAAGCAGGTTTGAAAAATCCCATCTTCAAATATATTAATTTTATCCTGGGCTGCAGATGTTGTAAAGACCATTTTTCCCCACATTTCTGTTCAATAATCTGTGAATTCTGAGTTTCTGAAATAAACCCTGCCATTATCACTCCTTCTGCAGCTCTTTGAACCTTTTGAGTAGGGACCATATTAATTGGGACAGTCATAATTTTTCTAGGCATTTCCTGTGCATCTGCAGTTTGTAATTTTTGGACTGAATCAGTCACATTTGAAGCAGTAGCACCTGGAGGTATCACTGTCAGTGCTGATTCAATGGGCAGTGGGTCATTCTGAAATGTCTGCACAGTTCTCTCAATCTGTGTTTCTCTCTGTTCAACAGAAGCAGCAGCCACTGTGGTACTTACTGGTACAATATTATCAGTATTTTTAATGGGACCCACATAAAGTGGTGGACACTCAGTTAACAATGCATCCATTATTTCATCCCCTGAATCATTATTTATTTGAAGCTTTTTGTCATCATTAATTTCCTTCTCCTGTATCTGGTGCTTTACCTTTTTATCCTCACTTGCTGTCTTTTCCCACATGCTTAAAGCTTCAAATTGTGCAGCTCTAGATGGTGTCTTTATTTCACATAACACTTCCCTTAATTTGTTAATAATTTGCAATTCAAAAGTGCCATCTTTCGGAAACCTTAATGGACCCTCTTTTTCAGTAATCTTGCACCATTGGTGAACCCACATACATGACTTTTGTCCCAAACTGGCAGACATAAAATGCACAGGTGTTCCTTCAGGAGCATCACCAATTAAAAACACATTTTCCACTTTACCTCCTAACAGTTTCTTTAAACCTTCAAACATGTTCATTTCTGCAATAGTTCAATGCAATTTCTTTTCTCCAATGCTGTCAGTTTCAATTTCAGTAAGTTTTACTTCTACCACTGACCCTCCACAAAATCTTACTGCAATATATTTCTGAGTTTTCTTATTCATAATTCTGTTAGTAATAACATAAAAACATCTGCTACTCTGTCTGTTTCACTAAATAAAGGATATATTTCTTTTCACTGCGAGTAACACATTCCGCTTACTCTTCACAAAGTAAAAACCTCTGCTTACTCTTGAAACACTGCGAGTAAATCCCTTCCGCTTACCCTTCACTCAAGCTCAGAAGAACCTGCTACTCCTTTGGTGTCACCCTTTCTAAGTTATGTAAGACCAAAGTTTCACCCGCAATCTCTTTGCTATCAATCACTCTCACTTTTACACAGAAACTATTTAAAAAACAGACGTGCAACCTCACTGCAGTGGGGCTTCCATTCACCCCCCACTATTCCTTCCCGGGATTTCCAGACAACATAAAACAGGACACTAACTTTTCATGTTAAGAACATATAATCAGTAATCAAAAATTCTGTCCTTTGAAATTACCAATATAATCAATAGAACCATCAATTCAAAATGAGTAAAATTTCACAAACTGTCAAACCCCTTACTATTTTCAACACTTCAAAAATACATCCTAGCACATTAACAACATTTCACAACCCTATTGATACTCACACCACTCCAGCAATCACCTTCTTGCATCACCTTTCAGTACTGCTTTGCCAGTCTTAAGGTTCCGAGCATTGGAGTCAGGAACCAGGACTTGGACATTTATCTAACTTGGGCAATTATTTTCTAGCGCTATTTAGGCTTTTAAACTAAACTATGCTGCTTTTGGTGATGGTGTTAACCTTACATCTGCTACCAGAAACTGATCCAGTGGGTTGGGGTTTTTCTTCACTTTGATCTGTATTTGTCAATATCTAAACTGATTTTCACAGATCAACTTTCCTTCTAAGGTCAATGGACCATTAGTCAAATAGTTGATGGTGATATTAATAATCCTTAATCACCAAGCTAATTGATAATAACCCTCCTCTTGCTAACAGAAACTGATCAAGCGGTAATTTCATGGTAATTTCTCAATGCAAAACCTCATTTACCTCTATTTTACCGCTGAAAAGGTGCCACAGTGTATCACTTTCAGGAGACTTTACATAAACATGGAATATCAAAATGCAATTAATATTTAAGCCAACAAAGAGAAGTTGTGAGTATTCAATTCAATGATCTTTATTTTGATTTGAAAAACCATAAAAGATTACATTTGATTAATACACTTCACAATAAAAACGTCATGTTATAATATTTCAAAAGGGACTCCGCCAGACAAATACGCAATTATTGGGAATCAGTGTCCCAATACAAGACCTTTCTCAAACATTAAAAAGAGAAATAAATATAGATAAAATCCCATCATTTAATACATTTGTTGATAAAATGGCATTGAGCAGCATTTAATTTTGGGCATTCATAAAATAAGTTCATCTTTTATAGTTTAACAGATATAATCTATTAAAAATCTATTAAAAATATACGAAATTCGTAGCATATGCCTAATATGATGCGTAATAGAACGTGATTCCTCTTAATACAATACCAAACTAGTATAGACCTAAATAAGGATTCCATGTATATTTGAAAAGTGCGCACACAAATTCTAAAGTTTCAACCCTACTCTTTCTTATTAGGTTTACGCCAAACAGGTATCTGCTAACACTAAAAACCACTGCTTGTGCGGTGTCTGTTCGCAGTATTTATTCTGCCTCATGACAGGATCTGGTGCCCAGAAGGCGACAAATGGGTTTGATCCATTTCCTCCTGCAGTGTGTAAGCTGGGTAGAAGAATAGTGGATGTAATTCATTTTATTTAGCACCTGTATGGCATAAAACACAACATCCCACATTTGTATCCTCAGCGCTATGGAGCCATTTTACTGTATTTGCGTTTATCTGTAAAACATCATAGTGAAGTGTCAAATATAAAGATTTAACCAACTGTGATTGTATTTCGTCCAAAAAAGACTCAAAGTTCCAATTTGGTTTCATTAAAAGGAACCGTGATGATAGTGTGCCTAGTTTTGAACAATGGGACAATGTGTCTTGGTTAAAAGCCCAGAAGGTTTGCTTCAACAGTTTTTTTGAACCCAAGGACAATCCTGGGGGATCGTCCCAAAAGTGTTTAAGTCCTAATTAATAAAACCAATCATGGACATGTTTTAACCATGGCAACCAAATGCCGTTTTTGAGTCTAAGGATTTCTTCTAGTCCTTCTCTGTAATGAATAAATTTGTCTGTAGACCAGAGGCGGACCCAAAACAATAATGGCCGTAAAACTGCCTGTTGGTCAGTGCGGCGTATGTTTAGGTCCATTACTATCTGTATTAGCGGTGAGGCTTAATAATTTTCTAAAAAACTTGTTCTCATCCACCGTAAAAGTATTGTTAGCAGCGGTGCCCCACAATTCTGCCCCATAGGGATGCCGTTTGCACCCTATATTTGTATAACTCGAGGGCAGGAGATACTGCTTTAGACAAACTAGTCTCATGTTTTCTTATTATTGGCAGAGAGTTTTGGAGTAGAATAGTTTTACTTTTTTCCAACTGAGGTCTCCAATTCATTTTGGTGTCCTAAGTAATACCTAAATAATTACAATTTAGCACATAATCTATCTTCTCATTATTGACAGTTAAGTTTTTTAAAAAAGATTTATGTGGATTAAGTGCCATGTATTTTGTTTTGGTAGAATTTATTTCTAGGCCCTTAGTTTCACAATATGTCCCAAAGGTGTTTAATAAACTTTGTAGACCTTTGGGGGTTTGCGATATTAAAATTGTATCAGCAAAAAAAGTGCCTGTACTGGCACCCACCCCCCTAACTTGGGAGAATCGTGTTCGCAGCCCAAAAGGTATTCAGGAATGTCATTGACACAACGAAAATAGAGTGGGGGCCAGCACGCATCCCTGCCTTACCTCCCTTTTTACGTGAATAGGATCAGTAAGTTCACCCTTTAGACCCCATCTAACCCTTGCAATATTATCCTTATGTAGTCTTATTATCTGCAAGAGGATTTCCCCTGGGACTCCCTGATCTTTCAATGATTTCCAGAGGAGGTTTCTGGGGATGAGATCAAAGGCTGCCTTAAGGTCCACAAAAGCAATATATAAATGGCCTTTCCTGAATATAGTATACTTCCAAATTATACAAAGGAATCTAAAAACCTGGTCAATTGTGCTAGTTTTAGCTCTAAAACCTGCCTGGTATTTGGATAAAATATTATGCTCCTCAATCCAATCACTCAATTTATTTAAAATTTTGCTTGCATATATCTTTTGTAAAACATCAATTAAACTAATCGGTCGATAGTGCGAAGGGTCATGGAGGTTACCCTTTTTAAAAATGGTTGCAATCTCAGCCCCTTTCCATGTTTCCGGTATGGGCGCACCTGTGTGCAACCGAGTTGCATAAAAGATTGATATAGGGACCCCAAACCTCTTTATTGTGTCTCCATAAATCACCTGGTATCTTATCAGGACCGGGTGCCTTCCCTGGTTTTACTGCATTTATTGCTGCCATTGTTTCCTCCAAGCTAAAGTGTAGTGAGTCACTGCTTAAGGATGTTTCGTAGTCTTGTAGAATATACTCAATATCATTAATGGATGAAGAATAGAGGTGGGAAAAGTGAGTTACCCATGTATTAGCATCTAAAAAAAAGATCTTTTCTACATTTCCCCCTTTTGTTACCCTTAGATATCAAACGCCAAAAGGTTGTTTGGGCATTTGTTTTAGCTGCAGTAATTAACTCAGTCCAGATGTTATCTTCCCAGGTATTTTTTGCTTGGATTAGTAACTTCTTGTACTGGGCCCTTTTTTCCCTTAGGATCAGTATGTCTTTGGCTTTCATTGCCGTCCTTTTTTGCCTCTCAGCATTCTTTATTATACCATGGAATATCCACTGTGGCTATGTCTGTCGCTTCCTTTTTACGTTCTTTTGGAGTCTTGCTTAATAGGGGCATTAGATCTTCTACTAGTTTGAATCTCTGTTGTAGATAGATCTATGTACGGGGAAACTATCTCGACATAAGTGTCAAATCTTTTTAATAGCCATTTCGTTTCCCCCTATCGACGGCCACCTAAGGGCCCTACGATTGTTGGATAATAGTGGCTCAATTACACTGCTGCTAGTGTCACCTACCCTCTGAGTGGCTAAATGGAAGAGGTTAGCGTCCAGTGTCAGGCATAAAGGGTAATGATCACTCTCAGTTCTGTCCTCAATTACTAGATCATATACCATTGACCATAAGGGAATAGATCCCAATATATAATCTATGCAACTTTTGGAATGCCCCTATTAAAAGTGGGGACGTTTGGGCTATCAGAAGGCAATCGTCCATTAGAGGCACTTAGGCCGTGGCCTGACACCAATCTTAATAACTGCGCAATGGGAGATGTATAGGATACTTCAGGACTGCTGTCCAGTATTGGGATGTTATTGGCCATATCCTCTTCCTTGAAAATATTCTCAAATCCGACCACAGGTTCGAATTTGCGGTTGAAATCACCCCCCACAATTATCAGGGCCCTTTGGTTAACTGAGGTTAAGAATTGATCTAGATTTTCAATAACCTCCGATTCTTTGCTTGCTAAGTTTGGTCTACAGTATATATTTAAAATGTAGACTTCGCTTTAGTCAGGTACTAGAAACCTTATTCCCAAGATATCCTGACAAGGGAAGTCTATCTGCTTCATATTGACACCTAGGGTAATTGTTACCCAAATAGCAAGACCTCCTGAGGGCCTCCCTCTAACTGAAGGTATAGCGGCAGCACTAAAAGTTTTATAGCCTACTTTGTGGGGGCTTTCCAATGCCCATGTTTCTTGAAATAAAATTATTTCGCTTTGACTAGTATATTCCTGCCATACTACATCCCCTGGGTTTCTTCTGAGTCCTGCTATGTTCCACAAAGTCAGTTTTATCTCAGTTTGGTGTTCTTCCATGTTTTGTTCATAATCTGTTCCTTCGGCTTCATTTCCTAATCTTGGCGTTTCCTCACATTCATTGACAAAAAAACAAATAAAATGTATTGTGGTATCCCCCTCACTACTCTGGGTTAAGGAACCCATCTCAACATACACACCATTCACATCTGCGATACATGTCGATGGTCCACCAGGATGACTGTATAGTGTAGCCTTCTGGCAATTGTTCGGGCTACATATTTGGTCCCTATGACAGGTATTCGTACTTAATTCTCCTACGTCCCTTTCTAAAATGCTAGATGCAATTCCTACATCAACCTTGTCAGTGGTGTGTTCCATTTTATGGTCATTTACAGAAAACATAGGTTCCAAGACATAAGAATCAGCAGCTAGTATCCTTCCCAGTTGACCTATAAGTAGTTGTCAGTCTTGGAAATCCAAGACCGACAGTGCCTGAAACCTATTAAATGCTGTAACTGGCATAAGTCTATTAGTTAAGGGCCCTTTTGACGGATTGTAGAAATATCCTAAAGGGAGTGCACCAATGCCAGTGTTAGGAGCAAAGGTTGTCTCACGGTGGTGTAAAAGGTAACGAACCACCTGTGGCCTACAGAAATTTACCACAACACCGTCACCCTTTATACTCTTTGTGGATTGGCCTATCCACCCTACTCTCCGAACCATTAGAATCTCTTCACTATCCGAAGGATGGAGCCTTTTATGTTTTGTCAACCAGTCCACGGTTTTATTCCATAGATCATTCCAATTTTCTCTCTGGCCAGCCCTTAACGTAGGAACACCAGCCAAAATTAAAACATAAGGAAATGAAGCTGGGGGAAGACTTAGTACTTCTATGTTAGGGTTCGAAGAATCATTAATTACATCGACTCTTAGGTTCTTAGCAGGAGCGCTCACACCACCTCCTGAGTGTAAGGGTGTCATACAACTATTTTGCTGCCCATGTGGGCCTAGAACATTCATACCATTGGGGGCCTCCTGTAAACTACCTCCCATACTATTCGAAGTGGGAATGGTCAGGTGATTTTTCTTGGCTTTCCCATCGTGTACTAATGGTGGGCAATTATCCACCATTGTCCTTGAGTCTTCCCTTTCTACTCTGCTCACTTGAGGGCCCACGTTGATGCTACTTAAGTTTTTTATGGCGGTGTCTAAAAGAGTCATTTTTTTCCCATAGAAGAGCAAAGTTTTTTCTGACCAAGTCATGGACACAGGATAGCACTACTCCTAATGCTGTATCATTTGGCCCGGTGTCAGACTCAGTCATATCATCCTTGATATTGACAGCACTCAGAACGTGTAAGGGCGGAACCATATCTGTTTGTGTTCCAACCGAAATGCTTTTTGAGGAGGAAGAAATAGTGTTATGACCAATATTGTCACAATCGATTACTTGGGAGCCCTTGACAGCCTTTACTTTTCTTGTCCCAACCCCGCGCTTTCTTTTTACTGGCAATGCTTCCACCTTTCGAGCAACCCCATTCTTCCAGGCCCTCGTCCTAGTATCTCTACCAGACACTACCGGGATTTTGGGAGTGTTACGGGGGGAGGAGGAGGAGAAGTAGGGGAAACATTTATGGCAGTATTGGGCACACATTCTTGGGCAGGGCACCCCGTTGCAAATGTAGGGGTACCTGCTGTTAAATGTCTCTGCAGGATAGATGGGTCCATGTAAAGCCGTCGCTCGGTAAGTTATATTTTGTGTGTTGAAAGTGACTCCGCCCTAACCAAAAAGGCATCTAACATACCCACAACTCCCTTCCGTTTTTCCATTCTACAGTAACTTATACTTCGGCAAACCAATATTTAACTGTATGACTACACAGTACCTTTATACATCAGTAGGTAGCAGAATCGTTGTCTTAGGGTCCAAGGTTTTCAGGGATGGCCCAGCCCAGTCTCTTCTTGTCTCTGACGGGCTCGGACGGGCCCGCCCTTGGCCTGGGCGCAGCCCGGCCGCGGCCCGGGAATGCCCGCGTGCGTCCCGCGCTGCGGGAGCCCTGGCCCCCTCTTGTGCGCCTCCTGGCTCGTGCGACACGGTGCGCAGCGTGCGCAGAGTGCGCACCGCAAAGGATGATGGGGGATGTAGTCCCCGGTTCGTTGGTGGCAATTTGGCCCAACAATGGTCAGTAGTCAAGGACTCCGGCTCGCTAACTCCTCTGCAGCGGTGATGTGCCCAGGTTAACAGTGGACAGGATAACGGACTGTGAGTAATTTTTAAAGGGTTTTATTTTCCGAGTTAAAAGTTACGTTTCTTTGACCCTTTATTCATTAGTCAAATATCAACCAGGTTACAGAATTTGGAAAACAGGAAAATTAGAATTAATACAGAACATATTCTAGGTTGCATACAAAGCATTCCATAAAGGAAGGGAATGAGGCATCAAATGTCAGTCAGAATTCTTTAAAGAGTTCAGGAAAATATAATTCAAGAGTGGGTTTTGCAAGGCTAATTAATAATTGTCAAAAATCTCCCATAAACAGAAATAAATGCATAAGACAAATAAATCTTTTCATCTTTTCAAAACTAGTTAGTTAGTCAAAGCATAAACTATGGGCCCGATTCACAGAACTAACTTAAGACAAAATCCTAAATTTACTACCATTTTAGTATTCACAGAAGGCACGTACTCATTTTGGCATTCACAGAAGACACTTACTCACTTCGGTATTCACAGAAGTTAGGAGTCCTAACTTTAGGACTCCTAAATGCCTTCTGTGAATACCGAAAGTCTTAAAATTAGGATTTTTCTCAGTTTAGGAGTCCTAAAGTTAGGACTCCTAAATTTACTACTACTAAACTGAGAAAAATCCTAATTTTAAGGCTTTCGGTATTCACAGAAGGCATTAAGGAGTCCTAAAGTTAGGAGTCCTAACTTTAAGACTACTAAATTGAGAAAAATCCTAATTTTAAGACTTTCGGTATTCACAGAATGCATTTAGGAGTCCTAAAGTCAAGAGTCCTAACTATACTACTACTAAACTGAGAAAAATCCTAATTTTAAGACTTTCGGTATTCACAGAAGGCATTTAGGAGTCCTAAAGTTAGGACTCCTAACTTCTGTGAATACCGAAATTAGTAAGTGCCTTCTGTGAATACCAAAATGAGTAAGTGCCTTCTGTGAATACCAAAATGGTAGTAAGTTTAGGATTTTGTCTTAAATTAGTTCTGTGAATCGGGCACTTAGAGTTTTAGCATCTAAATCTAAAACCTGTTCCATCTGCTGCACTCTCTGCCCTGGTCTGTTCATCTTAGAGAGGCTGCCCTCCCTGCACAAGACCTCAGAGGAATGTGATCTGCCTTGCCAAAAATTGACTTGCAAGGACACTCTGAAAAAATATGAGCAAGAACCCCCTCCTCCCTCTGTCTCTCATCGGACGCTTCTTCTCCTCTCCTCCCTCTATGACTTTTAAGGCTCTTAGGCTTAAGGCAGACAAACCCCCTATGGGGTCATATTTATACTCTAATTCTTGTCTGACTATACTAATAATGTTGCAGTTTTCAGAAGAAACTTGCACTGTTACAGGAGCCAATAAAAAAGATGGCCGGGGAGTGGGTGGAGCTTATAGTCCATACCTCATACAGCATGTCTCGAAGAGAAAGTGCAAGCACTGCCTAGGCGAGACCTAAAAACTACCTTTGGGTTCCGCAGCAGCGTGCTGCCTCACGTAAAGCGCTTTAATGCCTCATCAGGGTTAGTAAGTGCTGTATGTATTTTTTTTAAACTTTTTTTATTAGAAGAGTGTACATAAATACATAATATACACATAAAAAGAGTAAATAATTCAATACTGTACAATAAATAAGCTCGGCGAGGCACTAATCATCACTTCATATGTCCGGTAAAAACATGCAAAAAAATGTTTTTATGATAAGTTTAATATACTTTTAGCCCTTCCCGAAAGCTTAAGAAGTTGCTTTTACGAGCTTGAGCACATGGAATAACAGCGTTCCAAACCCTTTATCTGCAACATTTTAGCCATCCAATGTTCAAAGGTAGGGGATACCTCGGACTTAGTTTTGTAGAATTAGTGACCTAGCAATAAAAGTGACCAAGAACAACTTCTTTCTGTCTCCAATCCGAATGTTATCATCTGAGAAATACCTCAATATGGTGGCTTGAATATCCTGGGTGAAGTCAGTATTGAGAATAGGTGCACAATATCTATTGATAGAGGCCCAGTATCCCGCAATTTTTGGGCAAACATATATAATATGCTGCCAGCACCCTTCACCCTCTTTTAAACATCTGAATCATTTTGCTTCTATTTGGGGGTTAATCTTATGGAAGAAATCAGGTGTTCTATATAGGAGCCACTTTGTGTAAAATTGCATCCGGCTGAGGTTGACACCTTCTAGCAAAGAGAAATTAAACATTTTGATCTTATTCCAGAACTTATCCGAAATTGACACTCCCTCTTTTTACTATTATTTCTACCTAGCTTTATTAAACAAATTCCCCTCCGTATGCTTTCTAAATGTGTCTATCCAGTTTTCAAGGACTGGATTCAAGTAGTTTTCCCACTAATTCCTAGCTGTTTTTAATTTTTATCACGTCCCATTCTTTTATCAAATTTCTGATACAAATTTAGGACCAACAGAGCGCTCTTCGTGTGCCTGAGATCTGGCTCTACATTTTGCCACTCTTTCAAAGTATCTATTCTTAAAAAACTCACCAATATTCTGCTTCGTTAATTTCCCATTAATGGGCGATACTCCTGTCAAATAGGGCATGTGATCCTTTAAAAATATCCGCAAATTGAGAGGTGCCTTTAATAACTGGTACACTAAAATATTTGAATAGTTTTTCTTTATGCTTTAAAAGTCATTTCATATTTTTAGAACAAATATTTTTTTGTTATTTTGTCAGGCATAACACCCCTTAATTTTATATTCCTGCATGATTAAATCTAACAAATAATTATCAATTGGCTTACCAGGACCTTGGGGAAGATATCTAAATGAAAAAAAATTGCAAAGTTGGCAAACTAGTATTCTTTTATATGCGGCAGTGCTAAGCTGTCTTCTGTTGTTGGCCTATATAAAGTGCTCAGGGCAATCTGTGGCATTTCATTCGCCCAAATAAAAGTAGAAAACAATCCCTCAATTTTCTTACATCTTCTCCCATTCCTCTGTTCCAAGAGCTTTGGTACCTTGTAGGCCAGCTGTGTGGGATGGACATTGAGCATACAAGCCTAACATCTCCTCCCATTCCTGTGTTCCAAGAGCTTTGGTACCTTGTAGGCCAGCTGCGTGGGATGGACATTGAGCATAGGAGGCTAACATCTCCTCCCTGTCCTGTGTTCCAAGGGCTTCGGTACCTTATAGGCCAGCTGCATGGAATGGACATTGAGCATAAGAGGCTAACACCTCCTCCCATTCCTGTGTTTCAAAGGCTTCGGTACCTTGTAGGCCAGCTGTGTGGGATGGACATTGAGCATACGAGGTTAACATCTCCTCCCTTTCCTGTGTTCCAAGGGCTTCAATACCTTTGTAGGTCAGCTGCGTGGGATGGATCTTGAGCATACGAGGCTAACATCTCCTCCAATTCCTGTTTTCCAAGGGCTTCGGTACCTTTTAGGCCAGCTGCGTGGGATGGACCTTGGCCATACAAGGCTAACATCTCCTCCCATTCCTCTGTTCCAAGGACTTAAGTACCTTTGTAGGCCAGCGGCGTGGGATGGACCTTGGGCATGCAAGGCTAACAACGCCTCCCTTTCCTGTGTTCCAAGGGCTTTGGTACCTCGTATGGCAGCTGTTTGGGATGGACACTGAGCATACAAGGCTAACATATCCTCCCATTCCTGTGTTACAGGTCCTTTGGTGCCTTGTGCTCCAGCTGCGTGGGATGGACAATGAGCATACAAGGCTAACATCTCCTCCCTTTTTTGTGTTCCAAGGGCTTCGGTACCTTGCAGGCCAGCTGCATGGGATGGACATTGAGCATATGAGTCTAACATCTCCTCCCATTCCTGTGTTCCAAGGGCTTCGGTACCTTGTAGACCAGCTGCTTGGAATGGACATTGAGCATACGGGGCTAACATCTCCTCCCTCTCCTGTGTTCCAAGGGCTTCGGTACCTTGTAGGCCAGCTGCGTGGGATGGACATTGAACATACGAGGCTAACATCTCCTCCCTGTCCTGTGTTCCAAGGGCGTCGGTACCTTGTAGGCCAGCTACGTGGGATGGACATTGAGCATACGAGGCTAACATCTCCTCCCTTTCCTGTCTTCCAAGGGCTTCGGTACCTTTGTAGGCCAGGTGCGTGGTATGGACCTTGAGCATACAAGCCTAACATCTCCCCCTATTCCTGTGTTCCAAGGGCTTCGGTACCTTTTAGGCCAGCTACGTGGGATGGACCTTGGGCATACGAGGCTAACATCTCCTCCCATTCCTGTGTTCCAAGGGCTTTGGTACCTTGTAGGCCAGCTGCGTGGGATGGACATTGAGCATAGGAAGCTAACATCTCCTCCCTGTCCTGTGTTCCAAGGGCTTCGCTACCTTGTAGGCCAGCTGCGTGGGATGGACATTGAGCATACAATGCTAACATCTCCTCCCATTCCTGTGTTCCAAGGGCTTCGGTACCTTGTAGGCCAGCTGCGTGGGATGAACATTGAGCATACGAGGCTAACATCTCCTCCCATTCCTGTGTTCCAAGGGCTTCGGTACCTTGTAGGCCAGCTGCGTGGGATGGACATTGAGCATAGGAAGCTAACATCTCCTCCCTGTCCTGTGTTCCAAGGGCTTCGCTACCTTGTAGGCCAGCTGCGTGGGATGGACATTGAGCACAGGAGGCTAACATCTCCTCCCATTCCTGTGTTCCAAGGGCTTCGGTACCTTGTAGGCCAGCTGCGTGGGATGGACATTGAGCATACGAGGCTAACATCTCCTCCCATTCCTGTGTTCCAAGGGCTTCAGTACCTTGTAGGCCAGCTGCGTGGGATGGACATTGAGCATAGGAAGCTAACATCTCCTCCCTGTCCTGTGTTCCAAGGGCTTCGCTACCTTGTAGGCCAGCTGCGTGGGATGGACATTGAGCACAGGAGGCTAACATCTCCTCCCTGTCCTGTGTTCCAAGGGCTTCGGTACCTTATAGGCCAGCTGCGTGGAATGGACATTGAGCATAAGAGGCTAACAGCTCCTCCCATTCCTGTGTTATAAGGGCTTCGGTACCTTGTAGGCCAGCTGTGTGGGATGGACATTAAGCATACGAGATTAACATCTCCTCCCTTTCCTGTGTTCCAAGGGCTTAGATACCTTTGTAGGTCAGCTGTGTGGGATGGATCTTGAGCATACGAGGCTAACATCTCCTCCCATTCCTGTTTTCCAAGGGTGTCGGTACCTTTTAGGCCAGCTGCGTGGGATGGACCTTGGGCATACAAGGCTAACATCTCCTCCCATTCCTGTGTTCCAAGGACTTCAGTAACTTTGTAGGCCAGCGGCGTGGGATGGACCTTGGGCATGCAAGGCTAACAACGCCTTCCTTTCCTGTGTTCCAAGGGCTTTGGTACCTTGTATGGCAGCTGTTTGGGATGGACACTGAGCATACAAGGCTAACATATCCTCCCATTCCTGTGTTACAAGTCCTTTGGTACCTTGTGCTCCAGCTGCGTGGGATGGACAATGAGCATACAAGGCTAACATCTCCTCCCATTTCTGTGTTCCAAGGGCTTTGGTACCTTGCAGGCCAGCTGCATGGGATGGACATTGAGCATATGAGTCTAACATCTCCTCCCATTCCTGTGTTCCAAGGGCTTCGGTACCTTGTAGGCCAGCTGCGTGGGATGGACATTGAGCATATGAGGCTAACATCTCCTCCCTCTCCTGTGTTCCAAGGGCTTCGGTACCTTGTAGGCCAGCTGCGTGGGATGGACATTGAACATACGAGGCTAACATCTCCTCCCTGTCCTGTGTTCCAAGGGCGTCGGTACCTTGTAGGCCAGCTACGTGGGATTGACATTGAGCATACGAGGCTAACATCTCCTCCCTTTCCTGTCTTCCAAGGGCTTCGGTACCTTTGTAGGCCAGGTGCGTGGGATGGACCTTGAGCATACAAGCCTACCATCTACCCCGATTCCTGTGTTCCAAGGGCTTCGGTACCTTTTAGGCCAGCTACGTGGGATGGACCTTGGGCATACGAGGCTAACATCTCCTCCCATTCCTGTGTTCCAAGGGCTTCGGTACCTTGTAGGCCAGCTGCGTGGGATGGACATTGAGCATACAATGCTAACATCTCCTCCCATTCCTGTGTTCCAAGGGCTTCGGTACATTGTAGGCCAGCTGCGTGGGATGGACATTGAGCATACGAGGCTAACATCTCCTCCCCTTCCTGTGTTCCAAGGGCTTCGGTACCTTGTAGGCCAGCTGCGTGGGATGGACATTGAGCATAGGAAGCTAACATCTCCTCCCTGTCCTGTGTTCCAAGGCTTCGCTACCTTGTAGGCCAGCTGCGTGGGATGGACATTGAGCATACAATGCTAACATCTCCTCCCATTCCTGTGTTCCAAGGGCTTCGGTACCTTGTAGGCCAGCTGCGTGGGATGGACATTGAGCATATGAGGCTAACATCTCCTCCCATTCCTGTGTTCCAAGGGCTTCGGTACCTTGTAGGCCAGCTGCGTGGGATGGACATTGAGCATAGGAGGCTAACATCTCCTCCCTGTCCTGTGTTCCAAGGGCTTCGCTACCTTGTAGACCAGCTGCGTGGGATGGACATTGAGCATAGGAGGCTAACATCTCCTCCCTGTCCTGTGTTCCAAGGGCTTCGGTACCTTATAGGCCAGCTGTGTGGGATGGACATTAAGCATACGAGATTAACATCTCCTCCCTTTCCTGTATTCCAAGGGCTTCGATACCTTTGTAGGTCAGCTGTGTGGGATGGATCTTGAGCATACGAGGCTAACATCTCCTCCCATTCCTGTTTTCCAAGGGTTTCGGTACCTTTTAGGCCAGCTGCGTGGGATGGACCTTGGGCATACAAGGCTAACATCTCCTCCCATTCCTGTGTTCCAAGGACTTCAGTAACTTTGTAGGCCAGCGGCGTGGGATGGACCTTGGGCATGCAAGGCTAACAACACCTTCCTTTTCTGTGTTCCAAGGGCTTTGGTACCTTGTATGGCAGCTGTTTGGGATGGACACTGAGCATACAAGGCTAACATATCCTCCCATTCCTGTGTTACAAGTCCTTTTGGACCTTGTGCTCCAGCTGCGTGGGATGGACAATGAGCATACAAGGCTAACATCTCCTCCCATTTCTGTGTTCCAAGGGCTTTGGTACCTTGCAGGCCAGCTGCATGGGATGGACATTGAGCATATGAGTCTAACATCTCCTCCCATTCCTGTGTTCCAAGGGCTTCGGTACCTTGTAGGCCAGCTGCGTGGGATGGACATTGAGCATACGAGGCTAACATCTCCTCCCTCTCCTGTGTTCCAAGGGCGTCGGTACCTTGTAGGCCAGCTACGTGGGATGGACATTGAGCATACGAGGCTAACATCTCCTCCCTTTCCTGTCTTCCAAGGGCTTCGGTACCTTTGTAGGCCAGGTGCGTGGGATGGACCTTGAGCATACAAGCCTAACATCTACCCCGATTCCTGTGTTCCAAGGGCTTCGGTACCTTTTAGGCCAGCTACGTGGGATGGACCTTGGGCATACGAGGCTAACATCTCCTCCCATTCCTGTGTTCCAAGGGCTTCGGTACCTTGTAGGCCAGCTGCGTGGGATGGACATTGAGCATACAATCCTCACATCTCCTCCCATTCCTGTGTTCCAAGGGCTTCGGTACATCATAGGCCAGCTGCGTGGGATGGACATTGAGCATACGAGGCTAACATCTCCTCCCCTTCCTGTGTTCCAAGGGCTTCGGTACCTTGTAGGCCAGCTGCGTGGGATGGACATTGAGCATAGGAAGCTAACATCTCCTCCCTGTCCTGTGTTCCAAGGCTTCGCTACCTTGTAGGCCAGCTGCGTGGGATGGACATTGAGCATACAATGCTAACATCTCCTCCCATTCCTGTGTTCCAAGGGCTTCGGTACCTTGTAGGCCAGCTGCGTGGGATGGACATTGAGCATATGAGGCTAACATCTCCTCCCATTCCTGTGTTCCAAGGGCTTCGGTACCTTGTAGGCCAGCTGCGTGGGATGGACATTGAGCATATGAGGCTAACATCTCCTCCCATTCCTGTGTTCCAAGGGCTTCGGTACCTTGTAGGCCAGCTGCGTGGGATGGACATTGAGCATAGGAGGCTAACATCTCCTCCCTGTCCTGTGTTCCAAGGGCTTCGCTACCTTGTAGACCAGCTGCGTGGGATGGACATTGAGCATAGGAGGCTAACATCTCCTCCCTGTCCTGTGTTCCAAGGGCTTCGGTACCTTATAGGCCAGCTGTGTGGGATGGACATTAAGCATACGAGATTAACATCTCCTCCCTTTCCTGTGTTCCAAGGGCTTCGATACCTTTGTAGGTCAGCTGTGTGGGATGGATCTTGAGCATACGAGGCTAACATCTCCTCCCATTCCTGTTTTCCAAGGGTTTCGGTACCTTTTAGGCCAGCTGCGTGGGATGGACCTTGGGCATACAAGGCTAACATCTCCTCCCATTCCTGTGTTCCAAGGACTTCAGTAACTTTGTAGGCCAGCGGCGTGGGATGGACCTTGGGCATGCAAGGCTAACAACACCTTCCTTTCCTGTGTTCCAAGGGCTTTGGTACCTTGTATGGCAGCTGTTTGGGATGGACACTGAGCATACAAGGCTAACATATCCTCCCATTCCTGTGTTACAAGTCCTTTGGTACCTTGTGCTCCAGCTGCGTGGGATGGACAATGAGCATACAAGGCTAACATCTCCTCCCATTTCTGTGTTGCAAGGGCTTTGGTACCTTGCAGGCCAGCTGCATGGGATGGACATTGAGCATATGAGTCTAACATCTCCTCCCATTCCTGTGTTCCAAGGGCTTCGGTACCTTGTAGGCCAGCTGCGTGGGATGGACATTGAGCATACGAGGCTAACATCTCCTCCCTCTCCTGTGTTCCAAGGGCGTCGGTACCTTGTAGGCCAGCTACGTGGGATGGACATTGAGCATACGAGGCTAACATCTCCTCCCTTTCCTGTCTTCCAAGGGCTTCGGTACCTTTGTAGGCCAGGTGCGTGGGATGGACCTTGAGCATACAAGCCTAACATCTACCCCGATTCCTGTGTTCCAAGGGCTTCGGTACCTTTTAGGCCAGCTACGTGGGATGGACCTTGGGCATACGAGGCTAACATCTCCTCCCATTCCTGTGTTCCAAGGGCTTCGGTACCTTGTAGGCCAGCTGCGTGGGATGGACATTGAGCATACAATGCTCACATCTCCTCCCATTCCTGTGTTCCAAGGGCTTCGGTACATTGTAGGCCAGCTGCGTGGGATGGACATTGAGCATACGAGGCTAACATCTCCTCCCCTTCCTGTGTTCCAAGGGCTTCGGTACCTTGTAGGCCAGCTGCGTGGGATGGACATTGAGCATAGGAAGCTAACATCTCCTCCCTGTCCTGTGTTCCAAGGCTTCGCTACCTTGTAGGCCAGCTGCGTGGGATGGACATTGAGCATACAATGCTAACATCTCCTCCCATTCCTGTGTTCCAAGGGCTTCGGTACCTTGTAGGCCACCTGCGTGGGATGGACATTGAGCATATGAGGCTAACATCTCCTCCCATTCCTGTGTTCCAAGTGCTTCGGTACCTTGTAGGCCAGCTGCGTGGGATGGACATTGAGCATAGGAGGCTAACATCTCCTCCCTGTCCTGTGTTCCAAGGGCTTTGCTACCTTGTAGACCAGCTGCGTGGGATGGACATTGAGCATAGGAGGCTAACATCTCCTCCCTGTCCTGTGTTCCAAGGGCTTCGGTACCTTATAGGCCAGCTGTGTGGGATGGACATTAAGCATACGAGATTAACATCTCCTCCCTTTCCTGTGTTCCAAGGGCTTCGATACCTTTGTAGGTCAGCTGTGTGGGATGGATCTTGAGCATACGAGGCTAACATCTCCTCCCATTCCTGTTTTCCAAGGGTTTCGGTACCTTTTAGGCCAGCTGCGTGGGATGGACCTTGGGCATACAAGGCTAACATCTCCTCCCATTCCTGTGTTCCAAGGACTTCAGTAACTTTGTAGGCCAGCGGCGTGGGATGGACCTTGGGCATGCAAGGCTAACAACACCTTCCTTTCCTGTGTTCCAAGGGCTTTGGTACCTTATATGGCAGCTGTTTGGGATGGACACTGAGCATACAAGGCTAACATATCCTCCCATTCCTGTGTTACAAGTCCTTTGGTACCTTGTGCTCCAGCTGCGTGGGATGGACAATGAGCATACAAGGCTAACATCTCCTCCCTCTCCTGTGTTCCAAGGGCTTCGGTACCTTGTAGGCCAGCTGCGTGGGATGGACATTGAACATACGAGGCTAACATCTCCTCCCTGTCCTCTGTTCCAAGGGCGTCGGTACCTTGTAGGCCAGCTACGTGGGATGGACATTGAGCATACGAGGCTAACATCTCCTCCCTTTCCTGTCTTCCAAGGGCTTCGGTACCTTTGTAGGCCAAGTGCGTGGGATGGACCTTGAGCATACAAGCCTAACATCTACACCTATTCCTGTGTTCCAAGGGCTTCGGTACCTTTTAGGCCAGCTACGTGGGATGGACCTTCGGCATACGAGGCTAACATCTCCTCCCTTTCCTGTGTTCCAAGGGCTTCGGTACCTTGTAGGCCAGCTGCGTGGGATGGACATTGAGCATAGGAAGCTAACATCTCCTCCCTGTCCTGTGTTCCAAGGGCTTCGCTACCTTGTAGGCCAGCTGCGTGGGATGGACATTGAGCATACAATGCTAACATCTCCTCCCATTCCTGTGTTCCAAGGGCTTCGGTACATTGTAGGCCAGCTGCGTGGGATGGACATTGAGCATACGAGGCTAACATCTCCTCCCATTCCTGTGTTCCAAGGGCTTCGGTACCTTGTAGTCCAGCTGCGTGGGATGGACATTGAGCATAGGAAGCTAACATCTCCTCCCTGTCCCGTGTTCCAAGGCTTCGCTACCTTGTAGGCCAGCTGCGTGGGATGGACATTGAGCATACAATGCTAACATCTCCTCCCATTCCTGTGTTCCAAGAGCTTCGGTACCTTGTAGGCCAGCTGCGTGGGATGGACATTGAGCATATGAGGCTAACATCTCCTCCCATTCCTGTGTTCCAAGGCCTTCGGTACCTTGTAGGCCAGCTGCGTGGGATGGACATTGAGCATACAATGCTAACATCTCCTCCCATTCCTGTGTTCCAAGGGCTTCGGTACATTGTAGGCCAGCTGCGTGGGATGGACATTGAGCATACAAGGCTAACATCTCCTCCCATTCCTGTGTTCCAAGGGCTTCGGTACCTTGTAGGCCAGCTGCGTGGGATGGACATTGAGCACAGGAAGCTAACATCTCCTCCCTGTCCTGTGTTCCAAGGCTTCGCTACCTTGTAGGCCAGCTGCGTGGGATGGACATTGAGCATACAATGCTAACATCTCCTCCCATTCCTGTGTTCCAAGGGCTTCGGTACCTTGTAGGCCAGCTGCGTGGGATGGACATTGAGCATAGGAGGCTAACATCTCCTCCCTGTCCTGTGTTCCAAGGGCTTCGCTACCTTGTAGACCAGCTGCGTGGGATGGACATTGAGCATAGGAGGCTAACATCTCCTACCTGTCCTGTGTTCCAAGGGCTTCGCTACCTTGTAGGCCAGCTGCGTGGGATGGACATTGAGCATACAATGCTAACATCTCCTCCCATTCCTGTGTTCCAAGGGCTTCGGTACATTGTAGGCCAGCTGCGTGGGATGGACATTGAGCATATGAGGCTAACATCTCCTCCCATTCCTGTGTTCCAAGGGCTTCGGTACCTTGTAGGCCAGCTGCGTGGGATGGACATTGAGCATAGGAAGCTAACATCTCCTCCCTGTCCTGTGTTCCAAGGCTTCGCTACCTTGTAGGCCAGCTGCGTGGGATGGACATTGAGCATACAATGCTAACATCTCCTCCCATTCCTGTGTTCCAAGGGCTTCGGTACCTTGTAGGCCAGCTGCGTGGGATGGACATTGAGCATATGAGGCTAACATCTCCTCCCATTCCTGTGTTCCAAGGGCTTCGGTACCTTTTGGCCAGCTGCGTGGGATGGACATTGAGCATACAATGCTAACATCTCCTCCCATTCCTGTGTTCCAAGGGCTTCGGTACATTGTAGGCCAGCTGCGTGGGATGGACATTGAGCATACAAGGCTAACATCTCCCATTCCTGTGCTCCAAGGGCTTCGGTACCTTGTAGGCCAGCTGCGTGGGATGGACATTGAGCATAGGAAGCTAACATCTCCTCCCTGTCCTGTGTTCCAAGGCTTCGCTACCTTGTAGGCCAGCTGCGTGGGATGGACATTGAGCATACAATGCTAACATCTCCTCCCATTCCTGTGTTCCAAGGGCTTCGGTACCTTGTAGGCCAGCTGCGTGGGATGGACATTGAGCATACAATGCTAACATCTCCTCCCATTCCTGTGTTCCAAGGGCTTCGGTACATTGTAGGCCAGCTGCGTGGGATGGACATTGAGCATACAAGGCTAACATCTCCTCCCATTCCTGTGTTTCAAGGGCTTCGGTACCTTGTAGGCCAGCTGCGTGGGATGGACATTGAGCATAGGAAGCTAACATCTCCTCCCTGTCCTGTGTTCCAAGGCTTCGCTACCTTGTAGGCCAGCTGCGTGGGATGGACATTGAGCATACAATGCTAACATCTCCTCCCATTCCTGTGTTCCAAGGGCTTCGGTACCTTGTAGGCCAGCTGCGTGGGATGGACATTGAGCATAGGAGGCTAACATCTCCTCCCTGTCCTGTGTTCCAAGGGCTTCGCTACCTTGTAGAGCAGCTGCGTGGGATGGACATTGAGCATAGAAGGCTAACATCTCCTCCCTGTCCTGTGTTCCAAGGGCTTCGGTACCTTGTAGGCCAGCTGTGTGGGATGGACATTGAGCATACGAGGTTAACATCTCCTCCCTTTCCTGTGTTCCAAGGGCTTCAATACCTTTGTAGGTCAGCTGCGTGGGATGGATCTTGAGCATACGAGGCTAACATCTCCTCCAATTCCTGTTTTCCAAGGGCTTCGGTACCTTTTAGGCCAGCTGCGTGGGATGGACCTTGGCCATACAAGGCTAACATCTCCTCCCATTCCTCTGTTCCAAGGACTTAAGTACCTTTGTAGGCCAGCGGCGTGGGATGGACCTTGGGCATGCAAGGCTAACAACGCCTCCCTTTCCTGTGTTCCAAGGGCTTTGGTACCTCGTATGGCAGCTGTTTGGGATGGACACTGAGCATACAAGGCTAACATATCCTCCCATTCCTGTGTTACAGGTCCTTTGGTGCCTTGTGCTCCAGCTGCGTGGGATGGACAATGAGCATACAAGGCTAACATCTCCTCCCTTTTTTGTGTTCCAAGGGCTTCGGTACCTTGCATGCCAGCTGCATGGGATGGACATTGAGCATATGAGTCTAACATCTCCTCCCATTCCTGTGTTCCAAGGGCTTCGGTACCTTGTAGGCCAGCTGCTTGGAATGGACATTGAGCATACGGGGCTAACATCTCCTCCCTCTCCTGTGTTCCAATGGCTTCGGTACCTTGTAGGCCAGCTGCGTGGGATGGACATTGAACATACGAGGCTAACATCTCCTCCCTGTCCTGTGTTCCAAGGGCGTCGGTACCTTGTAGGCCAGCTACTTGGGATGGACATTGAGCATACGAGGCTAACATCTCCTCCCTTTCCTGTCTTCCAAGGGCTTCGGTACCTTTGTAGGCCAGGTGCGTGGTATGGACCTTGAGCATACAAGCCTAACATCTCCCCCTATTCCTGTGTTCCAAGGGCTTCGGTACCTTTTAGGCCAGCTACGTGGGATGGACCTTGGGCATACGAGGCTAACATCTCCTCCCATTCCTGTGTTCCAAGGGCTTTGGTACCTTGTAGGCCAGCTGCGTGGGATGGACATTGAGCATAGGAAGCTAACATCTCCTCCCTGTCCTGTGTTCCAAGGGCTTCGCTACCTTGTAGGCCAGCTGCGTGGGATGGACATTGAGCATACAATGCTAACATCTCCTCCCATTCCTGTGTTCCAAGGGCTTCGGTACCTTGTAGGCCAGCTGCGTGGGATGAACATTGAGCATACGAGGCTAACATCTCCTCCCATTCCTGTGTTCCAAGGGCTTCGGTACCTTGTAGGCCAGCTGCGTGGGATGGACCTTGAGCATAGGAAGCTAACATCTCCTCCCTGTCCTGTGTTCCAAGGCTTCGCTACCTTGTAGGCCAGCTGCGTGGGATGGACATTGAGCATACAATGCTAACATCTCCTCCCATTCCTGTGTTCCAAGGGCTTCGGTACCTTGTAGGCCAGCTGCGTGGGATGGACATTGAGCATACGAGGCTAACATCTCCTCCCATTCCTGTGTTCCAAGGGCTTCAGTACCTTGTAGGCCAGCTGCGTGGGATGGACATTGAGCATAGGAAGCTAACATCTCCTCCCTGTCCTGTGTTCCAAGGGCTTCGCTACCTTGTAGACCAGCTGCGTGGGATGGACATTGAGCACAGGAGGCTAACATCTCCTCCCTGTCCTGTGTTCCAAGGGCTTCGGTACCTTATAGTCCAGCTGCGTGGAATGGACATTGAGCATAAGAGGCTAACAGCTCCTCCCATTCCTGTGTTATAAGGGCTTCGGTACCTTGTAGGCCAGCTGTGTGGGATGGACATTGAGCATACGAGATTAACATCTCCTCCCTTTCCTGTGTTCCAAGGGCTTAGATACCTTTGTAGGTCAGCTGTGTGGGATGGATCTTGAGCATACGAGGCTAACATCTCCTCCCATTCCTGTTTTCCAAGGGTGTCGGTACCTTTTAGGCCAGCTGCGTGGGATGGACCTTGGGCATACAAGGCTAACATCTCCTCCCATTCCTGTGTTCCAAGGACTTCAGTAACTTTGTAGGCCAGCGGCGTGGGATGGACCTTGGGCATGCAAGGCTAACAACGCCTTCCTTTCCTGTGTTCCAAGGGCTTTGGTACCTTGTATGGCAGCTGTTTGGGATGGACACTGAGCATACAAGGCTTACATATCCTCCCATTCCTGTGTTACAAGTCCTTTGGTACCTTGTGCTCCAGCTGCGTGGGATGGACAATGAGCATACAAGGCTAACATCTCCTCCCATTTCTGTGTTCCAAGGGCTTTGGTACCTTGCAGGCCAGCTGCATGGGATGGACATTGAGCATATGAGTCTAACATCTCCTCCCATTCCTGTGTTCCAAGGGCTTCGGTACCTTGTAGGCCAGCTGCATGGGATGGACATTGAGCATCTCCTCCCTCTCCTGTGTTCCAAGGGCTTTGGTACCTTGTAGGCCAGCTGCGTGGGATGGACATTGAACATACGAGGCTAACATCTCCTCCCTGTCCTGTGTTCCAAGGGCGTCGGTACCTTGTAGGCCAGCTACGTGGGATGGACATTGAGCATACGAGGCTAACATCTCCTCCCTTTCCTGTCTTCCAAGGGCTTCGGTACCTTTGTAGGCCAGGTGCGTGGGATGGACCTTGAGCATACAAGCCTAACATCTACCCCGATTCCTGTGTTCCAAGGGCTTCAGTACCTTTTAGGCCAGCTACGTGGGATGGACCTTGGGCATACGAGGCTAACATCTCCTCCCATTCCTGTGTTCCAAGGGCTTCGGTACCTTGTAGGCCAGCTGCGTGGGATGGACATTGAGCATACAATGCTAACATCTCCTCCCATTCCTGTGTTCCAAGGGCTTCGGTACATTGTAGGCCAGCTGCGTGGGATGGACATTGAGCATACGAGGCTAACATCTCCTCCCCTTCCTGTGTTCCAAGGGCTTCGGTACCTTGTAGGCCAGCTGCGTGGGATGGATATTGAGCATAGGAAGCTAACATCTCCTCCCTGTCCTGTGTTCCAAGGCTTCGCTACCTTGTAGGACAGCTGCGTGGGATGGACATTGAGCATACAATGCTAACATCTCCTCCCATTCCTGTGTTCCAAGGGCTTCGGTACCTTGTAGGCCAGCTGCGTGGGATGGACATTGAGCATATGAGGCTAACATCTCCTCCCATTCCTGTGTTCCAAGGGCTTCGGTACCTTGTAGGCCAGCTGCGTGGGATGGACATTGAGCATAGGAGGCTAACATCTCCTCCCTGTCCTGTGTTCCAAGGGCTTCGCTACCTTGTAGACCAGCTGCGTGGGATGGACATTGAGCATAGGAGGCTAACATCTCCTCCCTGTCCTGTGTTCCAAGGGCTTCGGTACCTTATAGGCCAGCTCTGTGGGATGGACATTAAGCATACGAGATTAACATCTCCTCCCTTTCCTGTGTTCCAAGGGCTTCGATACCTTTGTAGGTCAGCTGTGTGGGATGGATCTTGAGCATACGAGGCTAACATCTCCTCCCATTCCTGTTTTCCAAGGGTTTCGGTACCTTTTAGGCCAGCTGCGTGGGATGGACCTTGGGCATACAAGGCTAACATCTCCTCCCATTCCTGTGTTCCAAGGACTTCAGTAACTTTGTAGGCCAGCGGCGTGGGATGGACCTTGGGCATGCAAGGCTAACAACACATTCCTTTCCTGTGTTCCAAGGGCTTTGGTACCTTGTATGGCAGCTGTTTGGGATGGACACTGAGCATACAAGGCTAACATATCCTCCCATTCCTGTGTTACAAGTCCTTTGGTACCTTGTGCTCCAGCTGCGTGGGATGGACAATGAGCATACAAGGCTAACATCTCCTCCCATTTCTGTGTTCCAAGGGCTTTGGTACCTTGCAGGCCAGCTGCATGGGATGGACATTGAGCATATGAGTCTAACATCTCCTCCCATTCCTGTGTTCCAAGGGCTTCGGTACCTTGTAGGCCAGCTGCGTGGGATGGACATTGAGCATACGAGGCTAACATCTCCTCCCTCTCCTGTGTTCCAAGGGCGTCGGTACCTTGTAGGCCAGCTACGTGGGATGGACATTGAGCATACGAGGCTAACATCTCCTCCCTTTCCTGTCTTCCAAGGGCTTCGGTACCTTTGTAGGCCAGGTGCGTGGGATGGACCTTGAGCATACAAGCCTAACATCTACCCCGATTCCTGTGTTCCAAGGGCTTCGGTACCTTTTAGGCCAGCTACGTGGGATGGACCTTGGGCATACGAGGCTAACATCTCCTCCCATTCCTGTGTTCCAAGGGCTTCGGTACCTTGTAGGCCAGCTGCGTGGGATGGACATTGAGCATACAATGCTAACATCTCCTCCCATTCCTGTGTTCCAAGGGCTTCGGTACATTGTAGGCCAGCTGCGTGGGATGGACATTGAGCATACGAGGCTAACATCTCCTCCCCTTCCTGTGTTCCAAGGGCTTCGGTACCTTGTAGGCCAGCTGCGTGGGATGGACATTGAGCATAGGAAGCTAACATCTCCGCCCTGTCCTGTGTTCCAAGGGCTTCGCTACCTTGTAGACCAGCTGCGTGGGATGGACATTGAGCACAGGAGGCTAACATCTCCTCCCTGTCCTGTGTTCCAAGGGCTTCGGTACCTTATAGTCCAGCTGCGTGGAATGGACATTGAGCATAAGAGGCTAACAGCTCCTCCCATTCCTGTGTTATAAGGGCTTCGGTACCTTGTAGGCCAGCTGTGTGGGATGGACATTGAGCATACGAGATTAACATCTCCTCCCTTTTCTGTGTTCCAAGGGCTTAGATACCTTTGTAGGTCAGCTGTGTGGGATGGATCTTGAGCATACGAGGCTAACATCTCCTCCCATTCCTGTTTTCCAAGGGTGTCGGTACCTTTTAGGCCAGCTGCGTGGGATGGACCTTGGGCATACAAGGCTAACATCTCCTCCCATTCCTGTGTTCCAAGGACTTCAGTAACTTTGTAGGCCAGCGGCGTGGGATGGACCTTGGGCATGCAAGGCTAACAACGCCTTCCTTTCCTGTGTTCCAAGGGCTTTGGTACCTTGTATGGCAGCTGTTTGGGATGGACACTGAGCATACAAGGCTTACATATCCTCCCATTCCTGTGTTACAAGTCCTTTGGTACCTTGTGCTCCAGCTGCGTGGGATGGACAATGAGCATACAAGGCTAACATCTCCTCCCATTTCTGTGTTCCAAGGGCTTTGGTACCTTGCAGGCCAGCTGCATGGGATGGACATTGAGCATATGAGTCTAACATCTCCTCCCATTCCTGTGTTCCAAGGGCTTCGGTACCTTGTAGGCCAGCTGCATGGGATGGACATTGAGCATCTCCTCCCTCTCCTGTGTTCCAAGGGCTTCGGTACCTTGTAGGCCAGCTGCGTGGGATGGACATTGAACATACGAGGCTAACATCTCCTCCCTGTCCTGTGTTCCAAGGGCGTCGGTACCTTGTAGGCCAGCTACGTGGGATGGACATTGAGCATACGAGGCTAACATCTCCTCCCTTTCCTGTCTTCCAAGGGCTTCGGTACCTTTGTAGGCCAGCTGCGTGGGATGGACATTGAACATACGAGGCTAACATCTCCTCCCTGTCCTGTGTTCCAAGGGCTTCAGTACCTTTTAGGCCAGCTACGAGGGATGGACCTTGGGCATACGAGGCTAACATCTCCTCCCATTCCTGTGTTCCAAGGGCTTCGGTACCTTGTAGGCCAGCTGCGTGGGATGGACATTGAGCATACGAGGTTAACATCTCCTCCCATTCCTGTGTTCCAAGGGCTTCAGTACCTTTTAGGTCAGCTGCGTGGGATGGACAATGAGCATACGAGGCTACCATCTCCTTCCTTTCCTGTGTTCCAAGTGCTTCGGTACCTTTGTAGGCCAGGTGCATGGGATGGACCTTGAGCATACAAGCCTAACATCTCCCCCTATTCCTGTGTTCCAAGGGCTTCGGTACCTTTTAGGCCAGCTACGTGGGATGGACCTTGGGCATACGAGGCTAACATCTCCTCCCATTCCTGTGTTCCAAGGGCTTCGGTACCTTGTAGGCCAGCTGCGTGGGATGGACATTGAGCATAGGAGGCTAACATCTCCTCCCTGTCCTGTGTTCCAAGGGCTTCGGTACCTCATAGGCCAGCTGCGTGGAATGGACATTGAGCATAAGAGGCTAACATCTCCTCCCATTCCTGTGTTATAAGGGCTTCGGTACCTTGTAGGCCAGCTGTGTGGGATGGACATTGAGCATACGAGGTTAACATCTCCTCCCATTCCTGTGTTCCACGGGCTTCGGTACCTTGTAGGCCAGCTGCGTGGGATGGACATTGAGCATAGGAAGCTAACATCTCCTCCCTGTCCTGTGTTCCAAGGGCTTCGCTACCTTGTAGACCAGCTGCGTGGGATGGACATTGAGCACAGGAGGCTAACATCTCCTCCCTGTCCTGTGTTCCAAGGGCTTCGGTACCTTATAGGCCAGCTGCGTGGAATGGACATTGAGCATAAGAGGCTAACATCTCCTCCCATTCCTGTGTTATAAGGGCTTCGGTACCTTGTAGGCCAGCTGTGTGGGATTGACATTAAGCATACGAGATTAACATCTCCTCCCTTTCCTGTGTTCCAAGGGCTTCGATACCTTTGTAGGTCAGCTGTGTGGGATGGATCTTGAGCATACGAGGCTAACATCTCCTCCCATTCCTGTTTTCCAAGGGTTTCGGTACCTTTTAGGCCAGCTGCGTGGGATGGACCTTGGGCATACAAGGCTAACATCTCCTCCCATTCCTGTGTTCCAAGGACTTCAGTAACTTTGTAGGCCAGCGGCGTGGGATGGACCTTGGGCATGCAAGGCTAACAACGCCTTCCTTTCCTGTGTTCCAAGGGCTTTGGTACCTTGTATGGCAGCTGTTTGGGATGGACACTGAGCATACAAGGCTAACATATCCTCCCATTCCTGTGTTACAGGTCCTTTGGTACCTTGTACTCCAGCTGCATGGGATGGACAATGAGCATACAAGGCTAACATCTCCTCCCATTTCTGTGTTCCAAGGGCTTCGGTACCTTGCAGGCCAGGTGCATGGGATGGACATTGAGCATATGAGTCTAACATCTCCTCCCATTTCTGTGTTCCAAGGGCTTCGGTACCTTGTAGGCCAGCTGCGTGGGATGGACATTGAGCATACGAGGCTAACATCTCCTCCCTCTCCTGTGTTCCAAGGGCTTCGGTACCTTGTAGGCCAGCTGCGTGGGATGGACATTGAACATACAAGGCTAACATCGAGTCCCTGTCCTGTGTTCCAAGGGCGTCGGTACCTTGTAGGCCAGCTACGTGGGATGGACATTGAGCATACAAGGCTAACATCTCCTCCCTTTCCTGTCTTCCAAGGGCTTCGGTACCTTTGTAGGCCAGGTGCATGGGATGGACCTTGAGCATACAAGCCTAACATCTCCCCCTATTCCTGTGTTCCAAGGGCTTCGGTACCTTTTAGGCCAGCTACGTGGGATGGACCTTGGGCATACGAGGCTAACATCTCCTCCCATTCCTGTGTTCCAAGGGTTTCAGTACTTTGTACGCCAGCTGCGTGGGATGGACATTGAGCATACGAGGCTAACATCTCCTTCCATTCCTGTGTTCCAAGGGCTTCGGTGCCTTGTATGGCAGCTGTTTGGGATGGACATTGAGCATACGAGGCTAACATATCCTCCCATTCCTGTGTTCCAAGGGTTTCAGTACTTTGTACGCCAGCTGCGTGGGATGGACACTGAGCATACGAGGCTAACATATCCTCCCATTTCTGTGTTACAAGTCCTTCGGTACCTTGTGCGCCAGCTGCGTGGGATGGAGAATGAGCATACAAGGCTAACATCTCCTCCCATTCCTGTGTTCCAAGGGCTTCGGTACCTTGTAGGCCAGCTGCATGGGATGGACATTGAGCATACGAATCTAACATCTCCTCCCATTCCTGTGTTCCAAGGGCTTCGGTACCTTGTAGGCCAGCTGCATGGGATGGACATTGATCATACAAGACTAACATCTCCTCCTATTCCTGTGTTCCAAGGGCTTCTGTACCTTGTAGGCCAGCTGTGTGGGATGGACATTGAGCATACGAGGTTAACATCTCCTCCCATTCCTGTGTTCTAAGGGCTTCAGTACCTTTGTAGGCCAGCTGTGTCGAATGGACATTGAGCATACGAGGCTAACATCTCCTCCCTCTCCTGTGTTCCAAGGGCTTCGGTACCTTGTAGGCCAGCTGCGTGGGATGGACATTGAGCATACGAGGCTAACATCTTCTCCCTTTCCTGTGTTCCTAGGTACCAGATATCATTGTCCACCAATTGGGCCCCTTCCCGATCCAGACGCTCTCTACTGATGCTGACGGTTTGAACATGTTTGAGCTCAGTTACTGATCAAGGTGACAGGGGCTGGTTGCTTGCAGCCTGCTCTGGTTTTACAATTTTCTGATCTACCCCCCTGGGTTAGGGTTAGAGATTCGTTAGGCAAAGCGTTGCAGTACTCTTAGAAATACTTGTGGTCCATAAGACTACCCCTTTCGACATTCCCAGGTGCATCAAAAGTACTGTTAGGTGTGATTCCTAGCACTGTTTGCGGGGAGGGCTGGTGGTCTGGTCAGATTGAGTTTAATGACCTTTCATAACCTTGGCCAGTGAGACCTTCCGTTGTTGCTTTAGTGTTTCCTTCCTTCTTGATGTAAGGAGACGACTGGTCACTCGTATCCCTATGCCTAGGAGGGACCATGCCTACATCAGCTGTCTCATTGCACAGATCTTGTATTAGCGCTTGAGGGGGCTTACAAGTGGCAAGGGGACCCTCCCAAGGCGTGGCGGCTTGACTGCAGCTTTGGTAGCAGCGGTGTCCGCAGGCCAGTGAGCTCCTCATTGCTGGAAAACAGGGCAGATCCGGTATCCTTCTGGAAGCCAAAGCTTGTGTATATTTTTGCCTGATAGGTAGAGGACAAGGCCTTTACAGTGGTGGCCACCTCATTATGGCCTTGAGCTCCCGTTGCTGAGTTTCCTGGGTGGTCTGTTGATTCCATGTCAACTAGGGCAAGGAGAGGCTCTTCTGCGGTTGGCTGATGCGTTGATTCAATGATTTTCCTAGAGCGCATTTTCCTAGTAGACCTTGAAGAGATTGCCCCCAGACTATGCCGACCTCATTGACTTCACCTGGGAGCTTTATTGGAGCTTGATTGGAAGCCTGTGGGCATGCCAAGTTGTTGAAGGTAGAGGTGTAAAATAACACTTGTGAGCAATGGGAAATTTGTAGACGGCCTGATGCTTGCCGGGGCATCAGGCTCACACTACTAAAGCAATGTGCTCCGTAGCTGTGGTTGTGACTGTGATGGCTAGTTGCTGTTAGGGACTGAGGGATACTGGTCAGTACGTTTGCATGTGGCTCATGGCACGCTTGTTGCTCGTGGATGTTGAAGTGACTTTGTCGAGTTCGCCAAGAGGGGAAGAGCGGGATGCGGGAGCACGTGCGGGAGTGGGTGCATTTGGTGAAAGCGTCCCTAACGCACTACCGCTGGCAGCTAGCAGCTTGTGACCTCCAGCTCCTAACATGGCTGGTTGAACTGCAGCTGGGCTGGCCGCTCCCCGCCCATGGAACTGCTGCCATCAATTCCTCGATTCCTGCCACTCAGCTCAGGCTCCATAGCAAGTATCGCCTCCCGGTTTGATGTTGTGCATTGCACCCCGCCCATCATATTACAATTGCCACTGGACATAATACACTTGTAATAAGGCGCATGGGGTAGCCATCATGTTTGTGATGAAGTAACCTGTCCGCTGAACGCTCAATCAGGCCCTTAATCTGTCCTCCTCAAGTATACTGTTGCACAGATTCGGGAACCATTTATTGGTCATAGTACCTGAGGGGAAAGTTGACAATTCACTTCCCCTGCAATGTTCACATTGTGGTGAACTTCTTCAATCACAGACTGCATGGACACTATGACGAGCTCTTGCCGGACCATGGAGAACAGGAGCATCTCTTGAGCTGGTTCCAATCTACTCAAGAAAAAATGTTTATCTCTTAGAGATGCAGATTAGGCAGTAAAAATGTAAGGCGACAGGAATGTACAAACAGTCAGTCCCCAGTCCCTAGTGACTTAGGCAGCCACTACCATGTCAGGTTGCCAAACACAAGGGATTCTATATGGATTCCACCATGCACTTTGACAAACACACAGGGGCATTTTGACAAGCCCTTTGTGCCACGAAGCGTGATTTTTTTTACCCTTCGGTGGTACACAATGCAGGCCTATATTTACAAGGCTATGCAAAGCCACACTGCGGGGCTTTTCATGGCCTAACGATAAGGTGTAAGGCCACGCATTGCAAGTCACTGAGTTGCCTTACATTGCGACAGGAAGGCATGCCATGGTTGTTGCTGAGGGTGTTCCCATACAACACCCATGGAATTTGATGTTACTCCAGAATTTACAACTTAGCATGAATCTGGGTAGTGCCAAAAACGAACGCCTCCCCAGAGCAGGTGTAACGAGGAGAAATGTTTACATTTCTCCTTGTTTTTCCTCTTTCCACATGTGCTGCACTCTGCAGCACATTTAGAACGAGGAAAAGGCCTCTTGTGATTGTTTTTGTGCAGGAAGTTGCCCCATCCTGCATAAAAGCAACCTTTCATCAACACAAACACCCTTGCACCATGGTGCAAGGGTGCCTGCGTTGGTGCACAGCTGTAACTTTTGTGCCAGCGTTGGCTGAAAGGACAAGAATGCACTGTATCTTGTAAATACAGTGCATTTCCGTCCTTTTGAATTGGCATAGGGCAGCGCAGCAAAATTACTTGCATCGCTGACCTATGCTTTCATTGTAAATATGGCCCTTAGTCCGTACACTGAAACCGCAATGCATGCAGGGGCATATTTACTAAGTACTTTTGTTGCCATTGCATGACTCAACACGTCACAAGGCAACGCATGTCCTTAAATGGGATTTACAAAGCTAAGCAAGGGGCTATTTCAGCCGCCTTGTGTGACTTTGTAAAGAAATGTAAGGCAACGCGGAGACCTGTGCTGTGTTGCATTATATTTTTTGTGCTAGGCATTTAATGGGTGGAGCATGGGCGATCCCCTGCACCCCTCATAGAATTTGATGCAATCCCAGATTTACTGAACATAGTAAACCTGGGATTATGCCAAAATGGCGTGTCTCAAACAGAGCCTATGCTCATGGTGGGATAGATCTAGATAAGGGAGGCTGGCAGAACCTTTCACCAGGGGAGACCAGTGGGAGTCTCTCCCCAGAGGGCACAGGGAGAGAATCCTGTTCCTCAGTGAGAACTCATGCTGAAACCTCTGCCCGCCCCACACAACCCGCCCAGAGACAGCAACAGCCCGTCTCCTTAAGAGGGGGGCCTTTGGGTGCCCCTGAACCTCAGAGGCTTGTTTTGGGGTCTCGGAACCCTTCAACAAGGAGGCCCCACAGTGGGCTTGCAGGATTGTTGGGCTCAATGAGGGGAAAGCTAAAGGCACAGGAACAGTAAGTGAAAAACAACGCTGAACAGAAGACTGTCTGGCCCCACGCTCCTATGATGAGACCCTCTGTCACAATCTCTTACTGAGATCTGGGCCCACCCTCTGTTTGTGGACACTATAAATGCGATCACTACTAGGTTTGTGCAATCACAAGAAGCACAAAAATACTAGAATAACTAACTTTCAGTGGAATTAAAAACAACACACTAAATGTATCTCAAACATTTTAATGACAATCTGTAATGATTTTATATAAACATGAATTAAATATAATCAAAGACACCCTGATGTCATCTCAGTGTAGCTGAATAAAAAAGACCAATCTTTCCTAATTCCCTCTCAGAGAGACTGCCCCTGTTCACTGCATAACAAAGGGTCTACGTGTGACTGTGCCAGGTCATTGGATAAGAGTGAGACCATCTTTTCCTATATCACATGAGTGTGATTGCTAAAGGTCATTGGATAGGATCAAACTTTCCTGATTTCCTGTCAGAGTCATTGCTCCTGTTCATTTAATGACAAAGCGTTTATATGTGACTGCTCCAGGATATTTATTTCTAACAAATTATCAATCTTTCCTGATTTCTTCTCCGTGAGTTTCTTCTAGGTTACTGTCTATCAAAGGGTGTCAATCTCTGATGCTCCAGGTCACGGGAAAGTATCAAACTTATCTGAGTTCCTCCCAGTGAGTATAACAAAGAGACTATCTGTAATTTCCTCAGGTCACTTGATAACAAAGGGTCTATCTTTGATTACTCCAGGTCATTGGATAAGTAAGGGTCGATCTTTCCTGATTTCCTCTCAGTGAGACAGCTTTTGGTCATTGTATAACAAAGGGTCTGTCTGTGATTACTCTAGGTCATTGGATTTTCTGATTTTCCCTCAGTAAGACTGCAGCAATTCACTGTATAACGAAGGGCCTGTCTATGATTGCATCAGGTCACAGGATAACAAAGGGTCTCTTTGTTTGCTCCAGGTCATTGGATAAGAATGGATCAAACTTTCCCCAGTTCTTATTAGTGGGATTGTGTCAGATGATTGTTTAACAAAGGTTCTATCTGTGATTGCCCAAGGCTGCTGTATAACAAAGAGTCTATCTGTGATCGCCCCAGGTTGCTGTATTACAAAGGGCTATCTGTGATCACCCCAGTTTGCTGCATAACAAAAGTTCTATCTGTGATTGACCCAGGTTTCTGCATAACAAAGGGTCTATCTATGATCGCCCCAGGTTGATGTATAACAAAAGGTCTATCTGTGATCGCCCCAGGTTGCTGCATAACAAAGGGTCTATCTGTGATCGCCCTAGGTTGCTGCATAACAAAAGGTCTATCTGTGATTGCGTTATGTCATTAGATAAGAAAGGATCGGTCTTTCCTGATTTCCAATCACTTAGATTCCTCCAGGTGATTGTATAACAAAGGGTCTTTCTTTCGAAGGGCGAGCAGGAACTCTTGCATTGACTCAGTTCCTTTCTTCGTTACCATCTGAATCAGTTTTCTATTCTGTGAGCTTCTGGTCTTTTCTGCAATAACACAGTCAACCTCTTCCTCCGTGAGGACGCGTGCACCCTGTAGAATGTCCATTATGGATTCAATAGTCCCCATTCTTTCGATGAGTCTGCGTCTGTGTTTCGTAATAAAAGGTTCTGATGCAGGAAACCAAACAAAAAGAGAGTTGTAGTGAATGAAAGTAACCCTCCTCATATTCTTCTGACAAAGATAAAGGAAATAATTTAAACAAGCATTACAAACCCAGACACATAAGGCCGATTCACAGAACTAATCTGAGACAAAATCCTAAACTTACTACTTTTGGTATTCACAGAAGGCATTTAGTAGTAGTAAAGTTAGTATTTTGTCTTAAATTAGTATTTTGTCTTAAGTTAGCATATTGTCTTAAGTTAGGATTTTGATTTAAGACCAAAACTTAAGACAAAATACTAACTTAAGACAAAATACTAACTTAAGACAAAATACTAACTTTACTACTACTAAATGCCTTCTGTGAATACCAAAAGTAGTAAGTTTAGGATTTTGTCACAGATTAGTTCTGTGAATCGGCCCCTCTGACTTTTAATATGTCCAGGAAGACGTTCATATTATGACATTAATAAAAAGGGAGGTAACAAATGTAAACGAAGGAGAGCAGGTGGCACGTGATTATTGTTTTTTGTAATGCATCGTAGGGTAAACGTAGTTATGCAGATATATGTAATGAAACATAATCATAAATACGGTTAATTCATATGATCCCCTTATAATTCTATACATTAAATGTTGTTTTATAATTCTGTACATTAAATGTTGTTTGTGCTTCGCTTTTATTAATGTACAAGCCTGTCTAAAAATGAATGCATAAAATAATTGAATTTGAAATGTAAAGAGAAGAGGAAGCACCAGGGAAGAGGAACCTTATTTCCAAAACACAAGGGGGCAGATTTATGTTCCCTGGCGCATCCCTGCAAATCAGCATGGATGCGCCAGGGAAGATGCGTCACGCAAGTTTGCCCTTGCGCCACCTCAGATGCGCCGCATTTACAATGCGGCGCATCATGGCGCAAGGACAAGCAGATACGTGACGCATATGCCGGTGTAAGGTCGGCGCAGTGCTGAAGTTGCGTCGCAAGCGCGACGCAACTCCAGCACTGTTCCAACCTTTCCTATCCCTAACATGGTGCGTCAAGCCTTACGCCTGCTTCAAGCAGGCGCAGGGTTTTGACGCATCAGCGTTGGGAAAATGACTCAGTGAAATCTTATAGATTTCACTGAGTTACTTTTCAGGGGCGTTCCTGCGACGGAACGCCCCCCCTGAGTTGAAACGCCCACATGAAACCTGACGCAGGTTTCATGTGGCGCAGGGCTTTACACCGTGACGCATCTCCATAGATGCGTCACGATGTAAATGGGGCGCAACATGGCGCAGGGTTTACGTCGCCGCTGCGTCATAAAAGGGACGCAACGGCGGCGTAAAAGTGGTGCAAGTCCGATATAAATCTGCCCCAAGGAATTTTGCTCTGGTGACAGACATACTTGGGGGCAGATTTATGTTCCCTGGCGCATCCCTGCAAATCAGCATGGATGCGCCAGGGAAGATGCATCACGCAAGTTTGCCCTTGCGCCACCGCAGATGCGCTGCATTTACAATGCGGCGCATCGTGGCGCAAGGACAAGCAGATACGTGACGCATCTGCCGGCGTAAGGTTGGCGCTGTGCTGAAGTTGCGTCGCAAGCGCGACGCAACTCCAGCACTGTTCCAACCTTTCCTATCCCTAACATGGTGCGTCAAGCCTTACGCCTGCTTCAAGCAGGCGCAGGGTTTTGACGCATCAGCGTTGGGAAAGTGACTCAGTGAAATCTTATAGATTTCACTGAGTCACTTTTCAGGGGCGTTCCTGCGACGGAACGCCCCCCCTGAGTTGAAACGCCAACATGAAACCTGACGCAGGTTTCATGTGGCGCAGGGCTTTACACCGTGACGCATCTCCATAGATGCGTCACGATGTAAATGGGGCGCAACATGGCGCAGGGTTTACGTCGCCGCTGCGTCACAAAAGGGACGCAACGGCGGCGTAAAAGTGGCGCAAGTCCGATATAAATCTGCCCCAAGGTCTGTGAGTGTGAGGAACGTACACTGTGGCTACCGGTCCAGGAACTGTTCTTTGTTATACAAAAGCTTGCACTGCTGCCGCCTGTCCTTTAAATGTTCTTTGTGTTAGAGAAGCTTGCACAGCTGCCACATGTCATGTAAATGTTATCTGTGATAAAGAAGCTTGTGTTGCTGCCGCCTCTCCTGTACTGTTCTTTGCGTTAGATAGGCTTGCACAGCTATCACTTGTCCTTTAACAGTTCTCTGTGTTAAAAAGCATGCGCTGCTACCTGTTCAATAACTTTTCTTTGTGATGGAGATGCTTGCGCTGCTGCAACCTGTTCTTTGTGTTAGAGAAGCTTGTGCTGCTGTTGCTTGTCTTGTAACTGTTTTTGTGTTAGAGAAGGCTGCTGGCTATGCTATTTCTACATTTTAAATTGTGTGCTATTGACAACATATAGTGCTATGAGGAAGGGTGGAGTGAAGGGTGTAGAGCAGTGTAGATTTCAAAAATCAGCTCTATATGTAAATGTAAATGTATGGATACTTGTATAGCGCACGACTACCCGGAGGCCTCTCGGCGCCTGTACGAATACCGCTGTGGAACCCATCCTGACTTTCCCTGTGAGTTGTCCACTCCTGGGCATCCCCAAGGTGGAGGCCAGGCATCCTTAGCGTTGTGGGGGCCATTGTGGAGATTAAGCAAGCTATTGCCCAGAGTTGCAGAGTGGGACTCCATGATTGGAATGGCACCGAGGCGAGAATTATCAGGTCCGTGGAAATTTTTGAGCCCAAGACCCACCGAGGCGGGGAATCGAACCCTGGTCCCGGGCTAGACCTCTGCATCAGGGTCTGCCGCTCTAACCATTGAGCCACACTTCTCCATCCTTTACATTCTGTTTCTCCATTATATTATTATTTTTCTACATCTTGTCTTTTCTCTCACTCATTTCCTCTCTCCTTTTCTCTTCCTCCTTTTTCGTTCAGTCCCTTTCTCCCTGTCCAATCCGCTCTCTATTCATCTCTTTCTGTTGCTCCCTTTTAATATATTTCTCCATTCCTTTTTGTAGTTCTTCATCTCTTTACTTTTTCACACTTTCTCTTTATTCTTTTTCACTGTTTCAGCTTCCATGTTTCTGCAAACACACAGAGGTGAATGGACTTGTGTGACATCTCACCATCATGGAGCAGTGTGACAGCTCATCCTCATAGAGCTGTGTGACAGCTCACCCTCATGGACTTGAGTGACAGCTCACCCACATGGAGCTGTGTGACAGCTCACCCTCATGGACTTCTATGACAGCTCACCCTCATGGACTTCTGTGACAGCTCACCCTCATGGACTTGTGTGACAGCTCACCCTCATGGGATTGTGTGAGAGCTCACCCTCATGGAGCTGTGTGACAGCTCATCCTCATGGGATTGTGTGACAGTTAACCCTCATGGGACTGTGTGACAGACCACCCTCATGGGATTGTGTGACAGCTCACCCTCATGGAGCTGTGTGACAGCTCATCGTCATGGGATTGTGTGACAGCTCACCCTCATGGAATGATGTGACAGGTCAACCACATGGGATTGTGTGACGGCTCACCCTCATGGAGCTGTGACAGTTCACCCTCATGGGACAGTTAACCCTTGTGGAGCTGTGTGACAGCTCATCCTCATGGGATTGTGTGACAGCTCACCCTCATGTGATTGTGTGACAGCTCACCATCCTGGAGCTCTGTGACAGCTCACCCTGATGGACTTGTGTGACTGCTCGCCCTCCTAGAGCTCTGTGACAGCTCACCCTCATGGAGCAGTGTGACAGCTCAGCCTCATGTGATTGTATGACATCTCACCCTCCTGGAACTAGGTGACAGCTCACCCTTATGGACTTGTGTGGCAGCTCACCCTCATGGACCTGTGTTACAGCTCACCCTCATGGACTTGTGTGACATCTCACCCTCATGGGCTTGTGTGACAGCTCACCGTCCTGGAGCTCTGTAACAGCTCACCCTCACTGACGTGACAGCTCACCCTCATGGACTTGTATGACATCTCACCCTCATTGACTTCTGTGACAGCTCACTTTCATGGACTTGTGTGACGGCTCACCCTCCTGGAGCTCTGTGATAGCTCACCCTCATGGACTTGTGGGACAGCTTACCCTCATAGGATTGTGTGACAACTCACCCTCCTGGAGCTCTGTGATAGCTCACCCTCATGGGATTGTGTGACAGCTCACCTTCACGGACTTGTGTGACAGCTCACCCTCATGGAGCTGTGTGACAGCTCACCTTCATGGAACTG